>NC_141697.1:1058171026-1059574360 GCF_964263255.1 Lissotriton vulgaris
GCCGACTGCAATTTAAACGAATCAAGCTGCCTTTTCAAAGCCTGACTGTAGATGCTAGGGCTTTCAGTATAACCTTGGGGAACACGACAAAATCTATATGATTTATTATTGAGCGTAAAGCCAAACAGGTATCTGCTATCAGGATGAACAGGGATGGAAAAGAACGCATTCTTTAAATCAATGACACTAAACGTGGTGGCCGTTGGTGGAACCAAGGTAAGCAGGGTCGTAATATCGGACACCACCGGGTATTGGGGAATGACAATTTTGTTGATCTCTCGCAAATCAATAATAAAGCGATAGATTTTGCCGTCAGTGTCTCTCTTAAGGATCGGGAGAATAGGACTGTTGCAAACATTATATCGGACCTCCTCCACAACCCCTGCAGAAATCAAATCCTGAACAATGCGTGTCAATGCAATTTCACCCTCTCTCGAGATCTTATATTGTGGCACTCGTGGTAGAGGGGCCCCCTCCTTAACAGTAATGTGTATTGGTGGAATACGCATCTCTCCCACATCCGTATCTGAGGTCGCCCATAACGTATGCGGGAGAGAGGCCAAAGCTGAAACATCTAAGATGGCGTAAAACCTATCGGGGTCAGGATAATTGTCATTCAGGATAACCCGCACTCCCTCAGGGGCGCAACGTATCGTTGCTCGAAAATATTTAAGCAAGTCAATACCCAGGATGTTGTCTGGTGTATGGGGTGATAACAAGAATTGACCAAAACTAAAGTATTTGTCAAGACACAGTGCAAGGGGCTTGGACAATGGGCTGGGGGAGGGTGTGCCATCAAACCCTACACATGTAATCATTTCGCCAGACAGGGGAGCCCTCGGAACCAAGTTTTTCGACAAAGCGCTACTTGTAGCCCCAGTGTCGACAAGAAATTGATCAGTAGAACCCAGAATACCCGCTGTTACATATGGACCCTGCTGATCTACCGGCACTTCAACTGATTCCTTACCCCATCCTACGCAGTCCTATGCATGCACATAATCCTGGTGTTCCACATTCTCTCCCTCCGAAATCTGACATGGATTCCGCCTATCAAACGTATTTCGTTCATCCTGGCCACGGCCCCTCTCCTCAACCCTTCCACGATCACTTCCGCTACCTCTCGCTCCCGTATAACCTCCTCTCGACCTTCCACCTCCTCGCCCACGCTGACTACGCTGCTCACGAAGTACCGGACAATCTTCGGCCCAATGCCCAAACTCCTTACAATAAGCGCACTGATCCTCCGCAATGTCTGTACGACCATACGACGTATTTCCTCCACCCCGTCTACCTCTATCATTCCCTCTACCCTGTGTTCCCCGAACCTGCGCCAACATCACCTTCGGTTTCAATTCCTTCGCCTTTTTCTCAACACTTTCTTTAGCCTCCAATTCCTGCCGCTCATAATACTGAGCCATAGTTAACAAGGACGCAGGGGTCGCCGTGGCCCAGGAACTTTCACTCGACTTCAATCGTTTTGCAATCTCCGGTAGGAGATTGGCCACATACTTATCTACAAACAGATGCCGACCCGTATCGTCTGTTAAAGATTGATCACTGTAATCATGGAATGCCTCCTCGAAGCGTGTAAAGAAGTCTGAGACCGTTTCATCGGGTTTCTGTTTGCACGACGTTAGCATAGTCCAATCAATCTTTTTAGAGGGAACAAGCGTCTTCAATTTATTCAAAATAGCCGCCGGAAGGTCTAGAATCAACTGACAAGGCTTACATGCTGGTTCCCTATCTAAATCGGCAGCATTTATTTCTTTCCATGTGCCCCCCAGTATCGTTTCATCATTATTTTTACGAATTTGTCTCCACATATCAGGTGGTAGAATTAGGCCAAAGAACAAATCTATATCCACAAGAGTCATCACACAAGACGAAATAGCCCCTTCCACCCCTTCATAAAATGCCGCCGGATTTTTTCGAAGATCAGGTAAAGAGTTTTTCAATGCCATAACATCTGCTCTATTCCAAGGCGTGTATACCCAGTTATATACGAAATACCCTTTCGCATCTTTTGATAATTTATCATCATCTGTACCGTCCCCTTTAGGCGGAACATACAAAGGCGCGGCTTCACGCATAGGCATAACATGCAACGCAGAACTCTTATCTGAACCACGGAGAGAACACTCCTTAGCCTGCCCGCTATTCTCCAATTCGGACTCCTTTTGCCTCCTTTTCCGCTCCTCCCGCAATTTCGTCGTTTCGTCTCGCAGCTGGATCAGTTGCGTGAATAGGTCATCAACATCTGAAAGATCAAAGATACCTTGAAGCAAATTCTCACGATACACTGATACCGATTTAGGTTCTAATGTGACAGAAAGTTCACGATATGCAGCAACAACTTCATCTGCCAAACTAGATAAAAAATACATCAATTCAAGATCCGACCACGCCTTTTTCTCCGCAAGCAACTGATCCTGAGAAACACACTTCTTATTCACTTTACGAGCCCAACTACGTAAATGTGCGGACCTCTCCGCAGTAAACCTGAGAGCAGATACCCCCTTCTGTTCCGACTTATCCTGTCCATCATCCTCCGAATCTGCAGCTGGTGCCGTCGGCGAAACGTACGGAGGCGGTGACCGATCTAGCAATGAAAAATCATCAGTCTCATTATTAAGGACAGGATAAAGCGGTCGACGGATAGGAAATTGACCAGTCGTTTGCAATTTACGTTCCCGTTCCTCCCTCTCTTTCTTCTCCTGAGCCTCCTTTTCCTCAAGCTGTAAAGCCTTATCCCGAGCAGCCTTGCGCTGTTCTTTGTCCGCCAAGGCAACTTCACGCTTCATTCGCTCACGCACCGCTTTCTCCCACATTCGCACACAATCAAACATGTTTTGTCTAGACCTGCGTTGAAACAAACATTGCTCTACAAACTGTACTTTACGTAAATCGAACGACCCATGTAGAGGCCATTGCAATTCAGGATCCGACTTTGTATACTTATGCCATAATTTGCTGTACATTATAGGGGGGAGGCCAAATTTTATATACATCTCACGATTTGGTGTTCCCTCTGGGGGAGCCGGCTGTGCTTCTGCTAACCTAATTGAGGTACCCTCTCCAAGACAGCACATCCCTCGGAGTGTGCTGAAAACAGGCATGTTCGAAAAGTATCACGAAAACGTGACACCGTACAAAATGGCACTTACAGTACTTCACACGGTTGTGCCGCTCAGAGGAAAAAAACAAAGTTTAGAGAAACATCTCTACATGCCTGCCTATGTGAAGTGCACTACACATATAAGTTCAAAGATCACAAATCACAATGTTAGCTAACTCAAATCAAAAACATAGATCGTAGGACTACGGCAAGCGTCCGAGGACTACCTTACCGATCACAAATCATAGAACTTCAGTAAGCGTCCGAAGACTACCTTACCGAACACAAAGCTTACCCAACTTCTCAATACGTCCAGATTCCAACTGCCAAGGTCTTTGTAAGCAAAATCAGCCAAACGGCACTATCTCAGCGATGCAGACACTCGAAAACTCAGTCGGAGACCGGCGCCACCTGGAAGGTCAGATCGGAAGGAAAGGAAGAAACACCGTGGCAGCCAAGACTCGGGTCACTCGTGGCAGCGCGCGTCCATGGCGAGTTTCCAAGCCTTCGTCACGACCTCTCCTTCGGGCATCCGAGTCGCCGATGAGTCCCTTCGTGGTCGCCAATTTGAAGTAATCAGGGTTCCCAAGGCCTACATGCTCCGAAGATAACCCACTTACACTCAAGAACTGTTGGCACGGAAACTGTAAAAGGCAAAGAACAAGTTTATTAAGACCCCATGGGGTGGTGGTACACTCAAACAGCACCCTTCGGCAATGCAAGAGGTATCACACCGAACACCGGTGTGACCCCAATTTATATACAGTTAGGGGCAATAAAAGATAGGCGGCACAAGTTAGGACACATTTATGTACATATATGGTCATGTTTTGGAACACTGCCAGCTCATTGGAGGGGGCACCACTCCGCTGGTCAGTTTGGCGCACATTCCTAAAGGCTTACTGGTCAGTTGGGACTGCGCATGTGCAAGCTTGACCAGTGCTAAAAATAGCCTGTTGCTGGGCAGGCTGAAGTGGTCATTGGAACGGACAACGGACTAAAGGGTACGCCGGCCACGAGGCCGCTTATGACCTTAGATGGCCGCCACAGTATTCAAGATGGCGTTTTCGTAGATAGCCAAGTTAAGGAGGACAACGTGTAGGTTCAGCTAATCGCTAACGCGGCCAGGCCAATTACGACACTCCAACGCCAAGCGAAATAGAACTGCAGAGCCTGCAGCAAGCTTCCATTCACTACACTGTCTACTCGGCAGCGGGCCTCTAGAATGAAGCTTGGGTCAGTCATTCCACGTTTAACTGAGAGATTAAATCTATTCTCGCTCCCCAAGAGTTCAGCTTCAAGTTGTTAAGAGTTCATGCACCCATAACCTCATGCAAGGCCCAATTCCCCCGGGTAGACCTGCAATGTTCTTGTGCAATGGTCACTCCAACTCCAAAATTGTTCAAAGTGTCCAATATTATGGTCGGATCGTCTCTGGTAGCAAAATTACCTTGGGCAGCCTGGTTGTCCTTAGAAAGGACCGGGGGCGGTGGCGTAGCACATGTCCCTTGTGACGGAACCTCACAGGGTTTCGCCACTGATTTGCTTCGTGTCAGTGGCAAAGATTCCCGGGGGGAAACCCTAACAGTGGGCTTTCAGACCCGTTTGGGCCTGGAGGGAGTGCATCGGTACTGTTCTGGGTATCAGAAGGTGGGGATTCAGCCGGGAAACCAGAATCCTCTGGCTCTGGCGCGTTCATCAAATTCTATGCACAAGCAAGGCCTTTAAGCTTTGCCATCTCCATAAAGTCTGCACATACTGAGTCCTGGGAGTTGCTCGGCAACGAGTACTCCACATGGGTATATTCTTGAAAGAGGGGAGGGAAACTTTGGCTGTCCATTCTCCCTTCTGTTCGCCCACACGGGAAATTACAATGGGCGACAAGGCGGAATGAAAATTCGGAGGAAATCAGCGAGGGAGAGCGAGAAGGGGCTATGGAGGGAAATAGGTAATGTTAGTTGGCACACTTGTAAGTGACAATTTACTAGACAACACACTGACGTGTTCCCTCTCCCTTTCTGTGTGTATGCGCCCCCCCCTCTGTGTCCACACCAAAGACTGGTCCTTCGCCATATACCTGTCTCTGGCCCACCAATTGCCACCTGTGCCGCTTCCTCGTCTTTAGCGATGATTACTTTACTTTGTATCCTGAAAAATAAAAGAAATTGTCACAACGTCCCCCCATTCTTTAAATTGAGCTTCCTCACCGCCAGTCCTCGCCAGCTGTACACGTACCATCCTGAAAGTACACGCATGTTAGTGCAACCTTATATGTAACATATAACAGCCCTGATTGCCCTTCCAGTTACTCCCTAAACAAAACCACCAAGGGAAAATTGCGTCATAACAATAGCTCACACTAACCTAATGAAAGACCTATTTTTTTATTTTTTATTTTTAAAACCTTTATTTAGAAAAGTGCACACAGCTAGTCAGCCTAACATCCCGAAGGCAAGGCAGCATATAAAAGCAGGAGAGCAATAGCGCAAGAATAAATGGCACAGTACAATGAAGGTTGATTTTGTTATTTTGTTTCATAAGGAACATAAAGAAAGAAAAGAGGAAGATGCCGGAAACGCGCATAACGAGTGGCAATGGGGTAGAAGAAACCAGTGAAGCGTTGGCAGTGAGGCAGGGGGAGCAGCAGGGAACACAAGCACGGATACAGGAGAATAAGTCAGGATAGAAGGGGGGGAGAAGAGGAAACAGGATATAACAGTACAGCGTGTCACAGTTGGTGTCACAGGTTATGGCGACAGATGTTCCTCCAAAGAGACAGGTTCCGGGGGCACACAAATATCTCCCCTGTAAGCATTCCAGGCCCCCCACACTTTCAACCACTTTTTGGGCTTACCCCTGGCAACATAGACCGTCTTTTCCCTGAACATACACCAATCCATGTTGGCTTTCCATTGCACCACCATGGGAGCTGCCGAAGCCCCCCACTTCTGTGCGATATCGCGTTTGGCCACCATGTTGCCGAGGGTCACCCACTGCGTCTGAGCCACATTGTGATCCGTCGGACCCCAAATGTTGAGGAGGCACCTCCTTGCTTCCGCCGTCGCTACCACCCCAGTCACTTCATCCATAATTCGATGCACACGTCTCCAGTAGGAGGCTATGGCGGGGCACTCCCAAAGAATGTGCATAAAAGTGGTAAGGGCGCCGCAGCCGCGGCGACAAAGCCCATCGGTCGAGTAGCCCATATGCACAAGCCGGGGGCCAGTCACGTACACCCTGTGGAGGATTTTGAGCTGCACCAGCCGGAGACGAGAGGAAATGGCGACTTCCTTAGGGGAAGAAACTGCACTCTGCCAATCCTCATCATCGATTTCCAATCCGTCACGCACCCACTGATCCCGCACACCCAGGAGGAGGTCAGTGCGAACATTAATAAGTTTCTTATAAGACAGTGAGATGGCACTGTCAGGCATATGGCCATCCAGCACCCTGTCCTCCAACGGGGAGCTTTCGGGAATCGCCCCCTCAGCTGGTTTAGCAGAGAGCAGTGCGTGTCGCAACTGGGCATATCGGAAAGACTCTGAGTTACCCAGCTGGTACTCAGCCTGCAGCTGGGAGAAGGTCTTGATCTCACCCTTCGATATCATATCATCCACCCTGGAGATACCTATGAGGTCCCATTTGTCAAATCCCTTGGTGTGCCATAACTTGCCCAAAATATCTGAATCGTACAATGGGGTGAACCTAGTCAACCTGCCTTGCCAACCCTGTGCCTTGGTGATTGTCCTCCAAATATGGACCGCAGTTTTCGTTGGACCCGACATCCGCCTGTCCAGAGACCTCGAATACAGCGCCCTGTAGTAATTGCCGCCACTCAAGAGCCACTTGTCCATCGCATATCCAGGGTTATTCTCCGGACCATAGAAACCATGATTGATAGCCGCCAATTGGGAGGCCCAATAATATCTGCGTACATCTGGCAATGCTATACCCCCGTCGTACCACGGAAGCGTGAGCTTCGTGATAGCGACGCGGGGTCGGCCGTCCCAGAGTAGGGCACGTTGAAGGCCTTCAACCTCTCGGAAGTATCGGGCGGGGACCGGATCTTGGGTGTTCTGCAGGGCGTTCAGAAACCTGGGCAAAGACATCATCTTAAATAATGCTGCGCGCCCGAGTAAAGAAAGCGGAAGTTTGCGCCAACCCTCCACGTCACGCCGGAGGCGCAGAAGAGGGGGAAGCAAATTGTGCTCATAGCGCGCCTTCACATTACCAGAGATATAAATCCCCAAGTATTTAAAGCCCTGGCTGGCCACCTGGATGTTGCAGCCTCTGGGGAGGCGCGGTGTGTCCCCTTTCAGTACGTATAGGGAAGACTTGGCCCAGTTGATAACAAGGCCAGAATACCGGCCAAAAAGTCTAAGTACGTCACATGCCACAATAAGTGACTTGCAGGGGGAAGTGAGGTAAATCAGAATGTCATCTGCATAAAGAGAGACTCTGTCCTCAAAGCCAGGGGCCCAGCTTATTCCATGCAGATCCGGGTGTGTACGTAACAGGGCCGCAAGCGGCTCAAGAGCGAGCGCAAACAAAAGTGGCGACAAGGGGCAACCCTGCCTGGTGCCTCTATGAAGGGCAAAAGTCGCCGAGATGCGGCCATTAACGGCAACGTTAGCCAGTGGGTCAGCATACAAAAGCTTCACCCATCCCACAAACACCGGGCCAAAACCGAGCTTCGCCAACACCGCCCAAAGGTAACTCCACTCGAGAGAGTCAAAAGCCATTGTGGCGTCCAAGGACGCAAGGACTGCCGGGTCCTCCAGGGTGTGGGCCCTGGCCAGGGCGCCATGGAGTCTACGCAAGTTAAGGGCAGTGTTGCGGTGTGGAATAAAGCCCGACTGGTCCGGATGCACTAAGTCGCCGATAACACCAATCAGTCGATTAGCGATTATCTTGGCGAGAATCTTAGGCTCAGCATTCAGGAGAGAAATGGGACGGTAGGAACGACACAAGACTCTCGGCTTCCCTTCCTTGTGGATGACCACAATGGTGGCCAACCTCTGGTCCAGGGGAAGTAGGCCACTTTCCCGCGCTTCTAGAAACATACTACGCAGGTGGGGGGAAACCACATCCGGCCTGATCTTATATAGTTCAACCGGGATACCATTGGGACCAGGTGCCTTGCCTGATCGCAGTGAGCGGATCGCAAGGGCGACCTCATCCACCGAAATGCCCCTATCCAGGTCGTCGCGCTCCTCGTCCGAAAGGCACGGGAGATCGACAGCCGAAAGAAACTCTGTCGAATCGGTCTCAGACCGGTCTGAAACAGAGGTATAGACGCCTCGAAAGTAATCAGCGAAGAACTCCGCAATGGCACTTGGATCAGTGACGGCAACTCCGTCCTCCCCCATTATCTCGGGCACAACACGGTTAGCCATCTCTCTTCTGTCCAGGCAAGCCAGCAACTTCCCGGCCTTGTCGCCGACGTCGTATATCCGACCCTGCTGTTCTTTAGCTAAAGCAAGGGCGGCGTTTGTAGCAAGGTCGCGGTATTCCGACTGTTTGAGGGAGAGGTCGTGCGAAAGAGCGGGATCGGGCCCTGCCTCCAACTGGGAGTCAAGCTCCATGATCTCCTCCTCGATGCGTACTAAATCAGCATCTCTGACTCTACGGGCCTACGCTATAAGGGCGAAAGCCTCACCCCTCAAAACTGTCTTAAACGCCTCCCATAGAGTCGCGGCCGACGCAACCGAACCTTCATTTTCAGTAAAATAGAGGTCGATGGCCTTGGCTAGGAGATTGCGAGTCTTGGGATTGCAGAAGTACCACGGGTTAACAACCACCGGTCGGTCCGACATGGCAACGTCAAAGTAAAAGGAGACCCACAGCGGGGAGTGATCAGAAATACCCCGTGCCAAAAAACGGGCCTCAGAAACAGCAGGCGCGTGTGCAGCCAATGTAAGAACATAGTCGATCCTAGAAAGACTACCATGGGCGCCTGAGTGGAAGGAATAATGACAGAGCGTGGGATGTAGAAGCCGCCAGCTATCCATCAGCCCCATGGTCTCGAGGAAAGATGGCAACCACAATTGGGAGCTACGGAGGTCTCTAGGCGGATGGCGGTCCAAGGAGCCGAAGCAAACCGAATTGAAATCACCCCCCACTATCAGCAATCCAGCAGGCAAATTCAAAATGGCGCCACCAAGGTCCTGGAAGGTGCTAGATTGTAGACCCGGGGGAACGTAAACTGAAAGTAATGTCAGGGCGCGCCCCTCCCATCGACCCGCCACAGCGGCGTACCGCCCCCTATCATCGATCACAGTGACGTCGACCTCAAGTGGAAGGGACGTGCGAACAAGAACTCCCGCCCCCCGAGATCCCGAGGAGAACCCCGAGTGAGCCACCATTTTGTACCCTTTACGGTTAAGTGCTTTGCACGTGTTTCCAACCAGATGCGTCTCCTGAAGGAGGACGACATCAGGCATATGACGTTTAATCAGTTGAATCACAACCCCTCTCTTGATACGGTCACCCAACCCGTTAACATTCCAACTGAGGACTCGTAGTTTCCTACCCCACATCATCATGTCCCCGGCCCCACCCAACCCCAACAACAAATGAACTGAGCAGTATATACATCCCATTGCCTAAGAAATAGAAAGAGAGAAAAGAGAATAAACAAACAAACTTCCCCACCACCACCCACCACCCTGCACCCCTGCAGCAGACTAAGAAGCCCCCCCAACCAGCAGTGTGCCTGTCGCCCCATAAACTAATCTACGAAAAGTCCCCAGAGGAGTAAGGAATCTCTGCAAACCCCTCCCGCCACCCTCCATGTACAAACAGGAAAACTATCAAAATCGGAATAACATTGGTTTTGGCAGTCACAGACAACAGGGACACCAACCGCCATAATCAGCACAGCAGAACCCAGTCCTAGAGATCAGAACCACCAGTTGCTCCACCGGAATGTTCGTCGTGTTCCTCCCGGCGTTGTGGCAAAGTGTCCAGCCAATCGCTCGCATTCTCCGGCACATCGAAGAACATAGCCCGGCCCTCGTACTCAATCCGCAGTTTAGCAGGGAACAGCATAGAGTATTTAAAACTATGTCTCTCAGGCGTCGTTTCACCCCTGCAAAACTCTGACGTTGCCTCTGAACGGCCCTGGTGAAGTCCGGGTAAAAGTGCACCTCAGAGTTCTGAAATTTGAGCGGCCCTTGTCTCCTGGAGGCTTGAAGGATCACATCCCGGTCTCTAAAGTTGAAGAGCCGGGCAATGATGGGTCGAGGCGCAACACCCGACTTCGGAGGGCCGTCAGGTATCCGATGGGCACGCTCCACAGAGAAGAAGTTGCTCAGGCCAGAAGGTGCGAGATGCATCTGTACCAAGTCCTCCACAAAAAGGTCCACTGCCGCCTCCTCCGCTCCCTCCGGAATACCAATAATGCGGACGTTCTGCCGCCTTGCACGCCCTTCAAAATCCTCCAACCTTCTGGAAAATTGATCGTTGACTGATCTTAAGGTCCGGACCTCCGCCTGCAGGTCCGAAACGTCAGTAGTTAGGCTGGAGGTCTTGAGATCAAGGGATTTCACCCGATCATTGGTCTTCCCCAGGTCGGCCCTGATCAGGTTGAGATCCACGGCCAGAGTGTCCACCTTGTGAGTCAGGACCTCGTGTTGCTTCTGCATTTCAGACCGAATGCCTGCGATGGCCCCCATAATGTCACTCAGAGTAGGCTCGGAACCTTCGAGCGAGCCCGCACGTTGCAGGTCTTTAGAGGAGGCCACCACCGTGGGCGAGGTCCGCTGCTGAGCGTAGCGATCAATCTTATTCAGCTTCGTGTGAGTCGTCCTACAGACACCTTTGTTCGACGTCTTGTCGGGGTCCCCTCTGCCGGCCATGATGGACCCAAGGAGAACAAAGGGCTACGCCGCCCGGACAAAGAAGCAGATGTGTAGGACAGAGGCGAAGCCAGCAAACAAGCCAAGCCGGTAGCAGGCGACTCCGCAGCTACACGCCAGCAGGGACCAAAATCGTCCACTTCGCATTCCAATCATGCGGAGCGTCGGGACAAGCAGCAGCCACCCATGAGACAATGGCGCATCACTGGCACGAAGTTCAGCTCGACGTAAATTCGCCTAGGAGCTACAGATTTAAAAGCGGAAAGCAGTTCCCGCGTCCGCGACCTCTCACCAAGCAGAATCCACTAACGTGGATCAGGATTTTCAGCAGGATATTTGCGGAGGGTCGGAGGGTCCGCAGAGCTCCGAGCTTACGCGGCCATCTTGGTCGCCCGCGAAGCTCCTCCCCAATGAAAGACCTATTGCATTGCAAATGCTTGATTAGTAAATTGCGCTTCACGGAAAAGTGGTCAAGAAACTTTTGACCACTGCCTGCCCATAGGGCGATGCCTACTTGCACTCAGAAGGGGAGCAACAGCAAGGTTGCCCCTGATAGTAAATAGCCTCCACGCATGGGAAGGCATGAAGCACCAGGCTAGTGCAGCATAACCCTGGTCTGGTCGAGTATCGCACTGGCCAATGCGGGGCCAATGGCATGGAAAGGCGTGATGCTGACACTGACGTGTATCCGACTGGCAGCTTCCTGCGCTTACCCCCGAATTGTACGGTAAATTATCAAGTGAGGACACTAAAAAGGATACAGCAGCGCTGAGGAACGAACCCTCCAGCCTGCTAGATCGTCGACGGCCATGGGCGGAGGGCCGCCTCTTTGCACAGGGTGGGAATCCCCTCCCGCTCGCCAACGAGGAGCAGAGGAGGAATCTAAAATGCATGACCACACGGCGAGCGCGCCGCTGTGCCACATACATGCCCCATGCACTCGAGGAGCCGGGGACGTACCGCCCAGAGCCCAAGTCAATAAACTTATAAAATGCTTCAACATAAATACAAACATTAAAAGCGAAATGTGCCCCAGTCTCTTAAAAGGTTAATAGCAGTGCTTTAAAATGTGGTACTCCCTACAAACAACTTTACATCATAGATGTCCGAGCGTCCATCAAACATACATTTTCCAAGTCACATTATCCCATATAATTGATTGTACCTGTAAAACGCACAACAAATATAAATGTTGCCATATTAAAACATGAAACAATAAAACAGGCAGAAGTAGAAGCCAGCACTGCTAACCACATCATTCGAAAAGGCTCAACATGATATCCGACAACCACATACGTAATAAAAGTGCCCCCTTGATCGCAAAGCAGAAGCAACAGGTAAGGGGAACAGTTATCAGCACGGGATCCGAACCCGTGACCTTGGAGTTATTAGCACTGCGCTCTAACTCATTGAGCTATTCTGCCCCATCAAAAGACCTCGGCGCTACCTCGTGGAATTTGTAGTGCTCACCATCGTCACTTTTACTTCATGTAACTTATCGTCTGCTTTTGTAAATTGTTGATTACTAAATTTCTGTTCGTTTGGGAAGCGCTCTGACGCTCTCACTGTAAACAATGACCGGAAGGACCCACACGATCATATTAAAAACAATTTAAACCCATTCCAAAAAGGGAACCGCACTGTTCTTAATGTGAAGCGATTCCCAGGGGAGAAACCTTTGTGAACTGCTTCAAATGAAAATTGTAACGACTAACTTGCTAGAAGAGCGAAAGGAGCCTTGTTAAACGTTCGCTTTTACCATATTTCACATAAGCAGTTTTTTTTTTTTTTTTTTTTTACAAAGAAACTTCAATTCCTGGTGACTATAACTGAAGGAGGTACATGGACAAGAAAGCTCTTTACCGCGCACAGCATGCGGACATGGGAAGGATGCAAATATCTGGGGCTTCTCATCACACCCTGCCTGTGAAGCGCTCTGACGCCCTCGGGTCGAAGTCCGCGCTAATTACAAACGCAAAATAAAATAATAAATGACACCCCGTGCATGGGGGTCCCAATCCCGAAGCCGCCCCTCCCCCCCCCCCCCTCGAGGGACCGCAACCGAACCGAGCCCGAGGAAGCCAACCCACGCCTACCCACAAGCAAGCGCCTGGACGGGCCAGAGGGAGCAAGACCCCACGCGCTTCACCAAACACCGGTTGAAAAGGCGAACCAGACCCGACCCCGCCCCAGGCAAGCCGCGGAACAGCTCCTAAACAGGGCCAGCGGGACTCCCAAATGGAGCAACAGGGGAAGGCGAAAGGTGGCGGGCAGAGGCAATTGTGAGGCGGCGGGGGGGGGGGGCACGTACGCTCGGTGCACCGACGGCCCCGCAAGCACGAGAACGGAACAAAAGCACAGACGAGGGAGAGTCTCCCGACCGCTCGCGAAACAAGCAAGGCCCCCAGGAAACCCCGGTCCCCATCCCCGTACGGGAACTAGCACCAGCTGCCCCAGCAGCGAGCCTCGCCTCGCCTCCCTCAGCACAGCACAGCACAGCACAGCACCCCCCCCCCCCCCCCCATGCCACAGGAGAAGCAACGCGGCACATCCGTATGCTCAGCAGCGCTTGAAAAGGTCACGGGCTCCCAGCCCGATACCTTTTACGCTCTGCAGCGCTTCCCCCTCTCATTCACCTCGGTTTCTCCGACCCTCTCTCGCTGTCACCGACCCTCCCTCGCTATCTCCGACCCTCTTTCGGTTTTTCCGACCCTCTCTCGCTGTCTCCGACCCTCCCTCGCTATCTCCGACCCTCTCTCGGTTTATCCGACCCTCCCTCGGTTTCTCCGACCCTCCCTCGGTATCTCCGACCCTCTCTCGCTATCTCCGACCCTCTCTCGCTATCTCCGACCCTCCCTCGGTTTCTCCGACCCTCCCTCGGTTTCTCCGACCCCCTCTCGCTATCTCCGACTCCCTCTCGCTATCTCCGACCCTCTCTCGCTATCTCCGACCCTCTCTCGGTTTATCCGACTCCGACCCTCTCTCGCTATCTCCGACCCTCTCTCGGTTTATCCGACCCTCTCTCGGTTTTTCCGACCCTCTCTCGGTTTATCCGACCCTCTCTCGGTTTTTCCGACCCTCTCTCGGTTTTTCCGACCCTCTCTCGCTGTCTCCGACCCTCTCTCGCTATCTCCGACCCTCCCTCGGTTTCTCTGACCCTCTCTCGCTATCTCCGACCCTCTCTCGCTATCTCCGACCCTCTCTCGCTATCTCCGACCCTCTCTCGCTATCTCCGACCCTCTCTCGGTTTCTCCGACCCTCTCTCGGTTTTTCCGACCCTCTCTCGCTGTCTCCGACCCTCTCTCGCTATCTCCGACCCTCCCTCGGTTTCTCCGACCCTCTCTCGCTATCTCCGACCCTCTCTCGCTATCTCCGACCCTCTCTCGCTATCTCCGACCCTCTCTCGCTATCTCCGACCCTCTCTCGCTATCTCCGACGCTCCTTCCGTTTCTCCGACCCTCCTTTGTGAATAGGGAAATGCATTGAAACATAGGGCCCTTGATGTTTGTGGCTATGAAATGGCATTGACCTATATGGAGGCCTATTGTATACGTTTATTGTGATCAGCATCTCAGGAGGTGCCCGATCCAGAGTGCCCTTGTCCAGATGTGCAGGGCAGACATAATAGTCAATGTTGAATTTGAGTAAATCTGATTTTGCGTGTAATAAACTACTGGCGTCTTCAGAATAAGTTAGCATTCCTCCTAGAATGCTTCTTGTAGCCCCCTGTTCAATATTCAGATCGACTCGCGTGCCGGTGGGAACTGAAACAGGGCTTATGTTGACTAAGAACTATAGCGCCTAGAAAGCATAGTCCCTCTGCTATTGATTACATGCAGAAAATAACATTTTGGAAAATTAAACCTCATAGAGAAACAACGAACAATTATGTCCAGCCCCGGGGAAAAAACAGTTTGGAGACAACAAATGACAGCAGGACAAAGAGGAGTCAGGAGGTGCCAACGGCTTAAATAGAGAAAAAAGCACAACTGATAATGTAAAAAAAGATTAAACTAGATAGCGAATGTTAAAGCAAAGAAATACATGCCCCGATTTGGAGTCGTTTTTGACACGCTGTTGTGCTTGCTCGTCAGAGCCGGCAGTATTGCCTGCTCTTAGCCGAGGCAGTACTGGTGGTTTCGGCCGTGAGACGGGAGGAGCGATGCCCTTCCGCCACCTGCTGAGAGTTGTGCCGGGAGGTGTGATGCACAGGGGAGGCTGAGCATGGGCTGGAGGGACCCCCAGTGCCCCAAAGCACCCTGTGGACTCTAAGCATGGCTAATAGGAGGTGTGATCCCCTCTCACTAACTGTTCTTCCACCAGTAAAGTAATTAATGCATGGGAGGATCCATGCATCTCGCTCTAGCATGTAGTTAAGTGTGCAACACTCCAAAGAGAAACGCAATGCTGCTTTGAACCTGCACTCTCCCCTGCCATACCGAACGGAACTCTATATGTATGAAATGGCTTTGGCCATCTATGCAGCGCCAAGTGAAGACTTCAGTGAGGTAGGCAGGTGGAGGAATTTACCATGCGGGCTGTGGGAGAAGTAACACATCCGGTTCATGCTTTTGAAAAGCAGGTAAGGCAGTGACAGAGAAACCTTATGTTGACTGAACTATAGCGCCTAGAAAGCATAGTCCCTATGCTATTGATTACATGCAGAAAAGAACCTTTTGGAAAATTAAACCTCGTAGAGCAACAACAAAAATAATTGTTCAGCCCCGGGGAAAAACAGTTTGGACAGAACAAATAAGAGAGGACCAAGTGGAGCCAAGAAGTGCCAATGGCTAAAAATAGTGAAAAAAGCAACACTGATAGTGTAAAAAAATAATTCAACTAGATAGCGAATGGTAAAGCACAGAGATAAATGCCCTGATTTGGAGTCGTAGGAGTTTTCTTCCGACGCCAGTGCATACTCCTGTTTGCGCACTCAAAGTTATATTTGTACATTGGGTTGCACTTGTTTATCCTGTTCCTTTCTTTTTGTAGTTTGGGCATGTTTTGGCTTTGTCTCACCTGGTGTGTTTTTGACACGCTGTTGTGCTTGCTCGTCAGAGCCGGCAGTATTGCCTGTTCTTAGTCGGAGGCAGCACTGGTGGTTTCGGCTGCGAGACGGGAGGAGCGATGCCCTCCTGCCAGCTGCTGAGAGTTGTGCCAGGAAGTCTGAAGCACAGGAGAGGCTGAGCATGGGCTGGGGGGGACCCCCCAGTGCCCCAAAGGACCCTGTGGCCTCCAAGCATGGATAATATGGTACATGCACCCAGTGCCGTAGTACATGTCAATAACATACATACCTTCCACTAACGTGTACATAATTTCTGGCATTGTTCTACGTATATACATATCCTGTACACCAACACACAGATAAGGACTGCAATCTGCACCAGCTACATTAATATATACAGAATGCATAGGATCTACACCAGCAAGTAGCCGATGGGTGGGCTCTCTCCCGACTCGCGCAGGGTCGCGTGCCCAGGCCACTCCAGGGAAGTGTGCAACACTCCAAACAGAAACTCAATGCTGCTTTGAACCTGCGCTCTCAGAAGATTTCCATTTGTTTCAAACAGAAAAGGTTACTCCAGCCTTCCTGCTTAGGGTGACCAACCGTCCGTAAATTTCACGGACAGTCCGTAATTTCGGCCGTCTGTCCGTTGTCCGTGAAGGGATCTTTAACGGACGCCATTTGTCCGTCATTTTAACAGGGCACCGGTTGCTCCACCCTAAAGCCGGCACAGCTTGCACCCACCTATTTTCTTCACTGCGATGCTGCACCAAAGCTCCTCAGATGCCCCGTGTAGGAAGGTACATCCTGACTATGGTTGCCCCCAACTTTTTGCCCTGTGTTTTAGCTGGTTTTGGACATAGTCGACCTGGGACCCTGCCAATCAGGACCCCAGGCCTACTGCTCTCTCTTTAAAATGAATTCCATGTACCCTAGGTACATTTCCAATTGGTACTGGGCCACCCTATCAGACCCTGTAACTCAGGGCATGGGTGTACCCAGGGCTGCCAGGGGCTGCAGCATGTATTATGCCACCCCTGGCTGGCCTCCTAAATTTGACACAACTGGCTGCATGACAGCTGGGGCAAAGTCGTGTAATCACCCTTTGCTGTAGGTGTAGTATACCTATACCTAACCCTAAAATGGACACACAGATTCCTATCAGTCACTCCTATGGCAGGCCTTGACAATCCTGAAGGCAGAGTGCTTGGAATCGTGTGAGATGGTGCTCTGGCATGAGCTGAGCCTGTCTGCAGCTTGCGGAACCAAGTCCTAATAGCTGTTCCATGATATCGCATACCATATACTCTTAAGTGCATTATAATCCTCGCGGTTAAATGCTAACTTTGGTATTGCTTTATCAAAACATGTCGAGTAAGGTGTCATACAAATTGGAATACTAACCCCTCGCCAATTCTGGCGACGGGGTTAGCATTCCACCCTTCTAGAGGGACACAACATGTATGTAACTGTGAACCCCGGTTAAAGTTAACTGAAGCCTCAGCTCCACAAAATGGATGCTGCCACCACAGACACGAGTCTGACCCCTGCAGCTGGGAGTCCTTCCAGCGAGGGGAGCCTGGACAAAGGGTTTCCTGTCAGGGGCGGTGCTAGCACCGTCCCAGACATGGTTTTGTGTATCCTGGGTAGGCAGGGCTTTACAGGAAGGTGACTGCTGAGTGGCACCCCGGTGCTCACTACGCATAGGCCGGTCTGAACCAGTTCCAGGGGCACACCAGCCCCTGGCCTGGGGAAGTCCGGCATGGCAGAGGGGTGTAACCACCCCCCACCTAGTCCCACCCATAGGCAGGACCTAGTCACCGGGTCAGCCCCCTTTTTTAGTATAAAGATGGGAGCGGGCCCCCTGTTCAAATTAGATCATCTTTGGAATCAAGACACGACTTTCTGCGAAAGGACTTCAAGATTTCTTCCTCAAGATTCTCCCTTGTGGCTAAGGAGTAGTCACCCTGCATCCGCAGGCACCATCCTAAAGAACACTGCGGTCTGCTGCAAGTCCTTCATCACGAATCCGACGACCCAGCTCGACGAGACCCGGCTTCCCTGGCACCTCTGACCTCTACTCACCTCTACAGCAAAGCTGAGAACCGTGAGTGCGACGAGACCTCGAGGGACCGACGATCGCCAAGACTGCACGACATCTTTACTGCAAGCCCACCGTGTCCTCCACGGGTGAGTGCTTTGGGGTCCGAGAAGCCCCGACCCTGCACAGCTCCAGCACCCAAGATCAGCCTCCATGCATCTACACGATCTGCGTGGGGCCCTTCTGCTGTTTACTGTGCACCGCGTTGTTTGGCTACTAGCTGGCTGGCTTGTGGCCTTCTGAACGACGCCCGACGACATCACTGCTGCTGGTCTGGTTGCTCCAGACTGGCCCTTGCTTCCTTCTTGAAGAGAGGCACCCGGACCCTCCTGGTCCACTCCAGACGCCATTTTAGGTCCACCGCGTGGGCTTGAATTTGCCAAGGCTTTGTCGCCCAATCCTGGGTCCAGCGACGCCGACAGCTTCTATCTTCGTGGGACAGCTCGATCCTCCTTCCTGGTCGCCGACAACGCCTCCTGGTCCGTGAGATCTCCGAGCCCAGCGTCACCCACACGCCTTGTCGAGGTGGCTACCATCCGGTGCCCTCCTGGTACCCACTGACTACTGGCTAGTAGTCTCGAACTTGGTCCCCTCTGCTTTCAGGTGTCATCTTCCATCGATCCAGGCTTGGATCCACCGAACTTTCTTCACTGGTCGCCTGCCAGCAACTTCTTTCTTCCAGGCTCCTGGTCCGTCAACGAGGATTCCCGACGTCTTTTGAGTCCTATGCAGCTGCAGCCCCTGGGCTAGGTAACTTCGGCATTTCGGTGCCCCAGCATAGCCTCATTATCCAAGGGTCAGAATCTACTTTCGTTTTCTCCCTACCAGGTCGGGTTCGCCCGAGAACACTAACTTTGCAATTCCTAGCTACCATAGACTTTGTCCCGCATCTCGCGTGAGAGTGCACACACTGCACCCGAGTCCCCTGGGTCTCCTAGAAGTAATCTAACGATTCTATAGTCAAGTCCTAGCGATTCCAAAGCCTATTAGTACTGTACTTACCTGCTAGTAATTTCGCATTCCACTTTTCAAGTATATGGTTTTCCGTGCCCCTCGGGCATTTGTATATACTGTGCTAACTTAAGTATTTTTGTAAGAGTTTTGGTTTGTGCTTAGTACCCTGTCCTCATAAAGAGTACAGGGCTGTTGTGATCTTTAATAAATAACTGTTTATTTTCATAACACTTGTGTGGTGTCCTTTCACTTGGTATTCAAGGGGTATATGTGGTATAACAGCTGGCTTAACACGCCCTCTCGAGTCTTTAGCCTTAGACTGCTCGTATCCACGCTACTAGGATAGCTGGTCTATAAGGTTGACTTACAACCAATCATCAATAAGGGTTGCTGGACTGATACATAGTGTTCACTAGAATAGTGACCACTGCATATCAGGCCACCTTCTCACACCCCGCAGCATTGGAGAGGCACAGCAGGATGGCTACCCTCACACCTCCAGCCCTTGATGACCTGTTAAGAGGTGCTTCGAAGGTGACTGAGAGGGAGGGGCTGCAGGTTCAGGAGCAGCAACATCTATTCACATGCAAACAGACCTGAATGTGTCATGTCTCTGCTATTTAGAGGGGGGCTCACACATTCCATTTCTTCCAAGGGCCCCAAACATCCGAGACTCGGCCAGATTACACCCCTGATTACACCGAGGCAGCACGTGGTTCTCTTCACAGAGCTTAATTACCGTCACTAAATTGTAAGCAAACCTCGGTTCTTCAAACATGCAGTCTATAATGTAAGAAAATAAAGAAATGGCACAATCGCACCCACACTGATTAACAAAGTATGGAGGACAATCAGTTAAATCAGTTCTCTTAGAGTATCTCCTGTAAGTACTGTACATCACAGTGGGGGATGGCATTTTGGACAGAGAGCCTGTATTCTCGTTGTCTTGTGCAGAAGAGGAGCCCAAGATGATACTAGAATACTGTATGCCCACCCCTGTGTTCCCTCTCCTGTGATGGCTCCTGCCCTCCCCTCAGTGATGGCACCTGTCCCCCCATGTGGTGGCTCTAGTCCACCCCACGCCTGGGATGGCTCCTGTCCCCCCATGTTGTGGCTCCAGTCCACCCCCTGTGGGGGATCCTGTCTCCTCCCTGGGTGGCTTCTGTCCCAGTCCTGGAACGGCCCCTGCAGCGAGGGTGAAGTTCTTGATGGGCCTCTTCTCAAAAGGGCTCAGCTCAAAATTAATATGGAAAGGTCGGCGAGTAAGTAAGTGAAGGGATGGGTGAATGGCTGGATGAATTAATGAAAGGGTGAATGGATGAATGAAATATTGAATAAATGGCTAATGAGCGAGGATGGATGGACTGATGAGTGAGGGGAAGGATGGAGATAAAATGTAAATAGCTGGATGTATGGGTGGAAGGGTAGCTGGATGATGGATGAGAGGAAGGATGATGGATGAGGGGAAGGATGGATGGATGAGGAGAAGGATGGATGGATGGATGGAGGGGATGGATGGAGGGGAAGGATGGATGGATGAGGGGATGGATGGATGGAGGGGAAGGATGGATGGATCGGGAGATGGATGGATGGATGGATGGATGGATGGATGAGGGGAAGGATAAATGGATGGGATGGATGGATGGGTGAGGGGAATGATGGATGAAAGGAAGGATGGATGAGGGGGAGGATGGATGGATGAGGGGAAGGATGGATGGATGAGGGGAAGGATGGATGGATGAGGGGAAGGATGGATGGGTGAGGGGATGGCTGGATGGATGAGGGGATGGGTGAGGGGATGGATGAGGGGATGGATAGAGGGGAAGGATGAATGGATGGATGGGTGGGTGATGAGGGGAAGGATGGATGGATGGATGATGAGGGGGTGGGTGAAAGGATGGATGATGAGGGGAAGGGTGGATGGATGATGAGGGGAAGGATGGATGATGAGGGGAAGGATGGATGGATGATGAGTGAGTGGGT
The DNA here is from genome assembly GCF_964263255.1 of Lissotriton vulgaris. Taxonomy (NCBI): domain Eukaryota; kingdom Metazoa; phylum Chordata; class Amphibia; order Caudata; family Salamandridae; genus Lissotriton; species Lissotriton vulgaris. Next base: position 1,058,192,050 of record NC_141697.1, read on the forward strand.
AGAAGGATGGATGATGAGGGAAAAGGATGGATGGATGATGAGGGAAAAGGATGGATGGATGATGAGGGGAAGGATGGATTATGAGGGGAAGGACGGATGGATAGATGGATGGATGATGGGTGGGTGAAAGGATGGATGGATGGAGAGTCGGTGGGTGAAAGGATGGATGGATGATGAGTGGGTGGGTGAAAGGATGGATGGATGATGAGTGGGTGGGTGGGTGAAAGGATGGATGGATGAGTGGGTGGGTGAATGGATGGATGGATGGATGAGTGGGTGGGTGGATAGTGGGTGGGTGAAAGGATGGATCAGTGGATTGGATGGTGGGTGGGTGAAAGGATGGATGAGTGGGTGGGTGGATGATGGGTGGGTAGGTGGATGAGTGAAATGATGGATGGATTAATGGATTGATAAGTGCAAGGGTGAATGAATGGACGTATGAGTTAAAGGGTGGCTGTAAGGATGGATGAGTGAGTGAAAGGGAGGGTAGATGGACAAAAGGATGAATAGATGTGTGAAGGAGTGAAATGATAGATGGATGAGTGATAGGATCAATGGATGGATTCATGAGTGGATGAGTAGATGGATGGATGGATGGGTGGGTGGATGGATGGAAGGGAGGATGGCTAAGTGAAAGGGTCGATGGAGAGAGAAAGGGAGGATGGATGGATGACTAAAATAGTGGATGGGTGGAAGGATTAGTAAGTGAAAGGATGGCTGGATTGGTGAAAGGGTAAATGGCTGAATGGATGAGTGAATGGATGGATGGGATAAAGAGTGGATGGATAAGTGTACAGATGGATAGGGTGAAATGGTGGATGGATAATGGAGATGAGGGAAAGGATGGATGAAGGGATGGATGAGTGAAATGATAGATGGAAGGATACATGATGGATAGGTTTGCAAACGGTTGAATATGTTTGGAAATGGCTGGGCTTACTTATATACTATTGCGCGACCTCTGATGTGTCTGTAAAACGTACCTATTGTCCTGAAGTTTTGTCCTGAATTTTGACCTCCTGTCCTGAATTTGTGTCCTGAATTTTAACACTTTGTCCTGAATTTTTACACTCACCGTCCTGAATTTGCACCAATGCCAGTTGGTCACCCTATTCCTGCTTCCGGCTCAACTGTCCACGAACCCCTGGCATTCGGGTCTGAGAACCTGATTACGCTGCAGCCTATGGAATCGGGTTGACCCTGTAACCTTTTCCATGACACAAGCACACAGAAACCAACTTTCTGCTTGTGTACATTACCAAGTGCACACGGGCTGGGAACGCTGCTGTAAATAGAGGCAGTAAAGCTCTGACTTTGTGCGAGTTTTCAAAGGTTCTGCGATACCTAACCCTTTCACATCCCCTGCCAGGGCAGGTGGGACGCTTACCAGGCATCTGCAGGTTTTGTTCTCTCATTTTTGAACAGTGCTTTTTGTGCTGTGTTTGGGAATGGGGGATTGAGGCAGAAGCACTGAGCAGTCATTAAACATGATACGTGTGTCATTAACACACGGATGTGAGCTTTCCCCCTCTCAAAGCCAAAGGTTTTACATACCTCACTTCCTTGGCTGCTCAACTGGTGCTTGAAAACAAGGAGACACAAATAGTCGGAAACCACTAAGGAATGCTGTTTTTATTTTTTAATCTTGATCCACCCCACCCCCACATGTTAGACTCCAATATGTGAAATGAGTTCTCTGTGCAGCCAAGCTGGTCCTGCCAAGGCTTGTTGTGTCATGGTCTTTACTTGCATTGTGACACTTCTGCATTTGTAATGGAAAAATCAAACTGCAAGTAGCAGGACTGAAAGGCATCAAGGACGAGATGAACGAGCCCTGTCTCTCACCTCGGTTTCTCCCACCCTCTTTCGCTTTCTCCCACCCTCTCTCGCTTTCTCCCACCCTCTCTCGCTTTCTCCCACCCTCTCTGGCTTTCTCTCGCTTTCTCCCGCCCTCTCTCGCTTTCTCCCACCCTCTCTCGCAAAGGGTTTTACCCATTTTTTGGGAATAGGAAAATGCGTTGAAACATAAGGGCCTTGATGTTTATGGGTATGTAATGGCATTGAGCTATATAGAGGCCTAGAAAGCACACTTACACCAACTTTCTGCTTGCGTACATTACCAAGTGCCCACAGGCTGGGAATGCTGCTGTTCAATAAAGGCTGAAAAACTCTGACTATGTGCGAGTTTTCAAAGGTTCTGCAATACCTAACCCTTTTCCCATCCCCTGCCAGAGCAGGTGGGACGCTTACCAGGCATCAGCAGTTTGTATTCTCTCATTTTTGAGCAGTGCATTTTGTGCTGTGTTTAGGACTGGAGGACTGGGGCAGCAGCACTGTCAGTGGCGGCTGGTGACATTTGAAAGTGGTAGGGCGTAACATGTATGGATAAGTGACCTGTGGTGAGCCTGCTGGGCGCTTTCACATGGTGCACCTTGAAAACAGATTCCGACAACCAATGCTGCACACGTTCATCTTTGGAGCACTACTTTCTGACACTCGATTCTCGGATGTGGCAGGGCTGGGCCCTAGCAGTGTCCATTAGCAGTGTCCTACCCCAAATAAAACCAGTGTACCTGGCAAGAGTCAGCCCAGTGCAGGGACTCACACTTTAGTAACAGCAGCATGGATTGTGGTAGTAACATCAAAGAACAAATCGAAATCTTTGTTTGATCACAAACTCCAAGAAAAAAAAACTTAATTTATGGGTAATATCTAAAGCCTATACACTGAAAAACGCAAATCTTCATTCCCGATACAGCCAGAAGGGATGGCGGAAGATACCACATCCATATATTTTGGGAGTTGTAGCTTGCATTTTATACATACAGAAAATCATCAACAAGCTATACAGAAGGAGACACTACAGAAAAAATAGCATTGCTGCGGACTTAGCAACATTCTCACTTGCTCACAAGACTTATGTAATGCAAACTGTTCCCACTTCCACCAGCTTCCAACCGAACCAAGATCTACATTATGTTGCGTAAGGGCATGCTGGCTTCGCTACTTGGTGCTTTAGAATGAACAAGGTAGCACAATGCACAAAGTAAAAAAAAAAAATCAAGATCAAGCAGAAAAATTCGTATCTACTGGCAATACAAGAAAGAAAGGGAAATGAACTAATTAAAAAGCCAGAATTCAAATTATTTCCTTACCTTGGCCTCCCGCGCTGACTCCCGACTTGAGTCCCGAGACTGCAGAGACTCCCGCCGTCCTGGATTTAGAATGCCGCCGCTGCGTCTGACGTGGTCGTGTGGGCTCTCGTCACTGAAGGCTGCAGGCAGCCTCCCTCCCCTCCATGGCAGCCGGCGCTGATTGGTTCGGCCGGCTGCCCTAACCGCGTCATTTCTCCTAGTCTGCATCCTGCAGAACGGAGAGTGGGAGGTGACTTGGGGGAGCGGCTTGCCCACTGTTGCTAATACTGTCTGTTTGGACAGCCTCTCAGGCTGTCCAAACAGTCAGTATTAACAACAGTGGGCAAGCCACTCCCCCAAGCCACTCCACCCTGCCCTGAGGCTCGAGTAACAAGTAAGGTCTGTTCTGCTGACTGCTTTCTCGCCGAGCGAGAAGGGCAGGCAGAAACAAATGGTAGTTATAAATAAATAATTACCATTTGTTTCTGCCTTCTTCTCGCACGGCGAGAAAGCAGGGGAGGCTGCGCCCAAACGCCCCAATGGTAGAACCGCCACTGAGCACTGTGCAGTCATTAAACAAACGTGTGTCATTAACACACAGATGTGAGCTTTCCCCCTATCATAGCCAAAGGTTTTACATACGTCACTTCCATGGTTTCTCAACTGGTGTTTGAAAACAGGAAGACACAAAGGGGCCGATTCCGGGCAGAAAACGTTCCGTCCGACTCGGACCAGGTATTCAGACCGACCGACACCGTACAACACTTGTAGTACGATGCAAAGTCAGAGATTTACAACCGAGCCGGACGGAGGTAAGCCGTACGACTGAACCGTACGTAAACAAGCGATCCAGACGGAAAAATGACGGGATTCGCACTGACCCACACGTACCTGTGGGGAAACAAGACCAACACGTACACGCGAAATCCGACGCGCAGTATGATGTAACGCGTGTGAAACGCGACCGAATCACACGAAGCACAAACAGCACGACCGATTCACACAGAAAACGGGGAGCCGAAGCAACCGAGTCACCCGCGACCGAAATGTATGCCGCACATGAAAAGCATCAGAAAGTCAGCGTGAATGACCCGGAGAAGTCCGCACGAGCCAACAGGAGCGTCTGTCACGGTCGCTAAAACGTTTCCTTCATGACTACAAAACACAAATGAAAAAACTCAAAAAAAAGTACCAAACAAGCAATCCCAAAGTCAATAAATACAAAAAAAATGTGGGACAAAGACACTCCCACAACTCCACCCATATAAAGGCCACAAATTCCCTACCATGATCCTTTGCAACTCCCACAGACTGTCCAGCATAAAACAGCAGACACCAACCACAGACACTCCCACAACTCATACACCATTTGCACCTCTCTAAAAGCACTCACAAACACACACAAAAACTCACACTCACTTACCCTCACTTGCACACACACACATCAATTCCCACCACCACCCATCACCATGCCCCCAAAGAAGAATCCAAAGTTCACAGACAGTGAGTTGGAAGTGCTGGTAGATGAAATCAGTTGTTTGGTACATTGGTATAACAGACCCCCATGTCCCAGAAAACCAAGATGTGGGAGAGGTTCGTCGACAAGGTGAATGCCCAAGCACCAATGTTGCACACAAAGGACGACATCCAGAACAGGTGGTATGATGTGCGCAGGAGGGTCAAGAACCTCATCCACAAGGACCAAGAGTTGGCTAATCGCACCGGCAGAGGCCCTCCTGCCAAACAAGTATACTTCCGGTCCTGGGAGGAGAAGGTGCGGGCCATCCTACCACCAGGGAGCGTACATGGACTATCAGACATCCCAGAGCCTGGTGAGTACACAACCTATATACTCAAAATTGTTTGCCAATACACACACATCACTGGCAAGGGGACATCCAAACCATGCACCGTTAGCAAACCCGCACTAACAACAAGAGAATCATCCCTAGATGTGTATGCCAGTCAGACAAACACCAAACCTGCCATCACATAAAAATATATAACTGTATCAGGACATGTACACACCTAACTACAAATAGAGCAAGGCAGTGGCAGTAATCCAACTAACAAACACTGTCAGGCAATTTGCCACCACCAACACACCACACCACATGGAAGCTGACTGCAAGGAAGGAAATGTGGGAATGCTGGGGAAGTGAATGTAGCCAAAAAACGGATGGGAGTTGTAGTGACAGAAAATGCACCCCCACTCAATTGGCCGATCATCAACACTCAGAACCATGCTCACATCACAGGGAGTGGAAAAGAACTCACAAGATGACTAACACTGGGGACTGTTGTGTGGAGGATCAGCCCCTGCTGGGAGTTGTGGTCAAACAAACAGCAGGGCAGTACTGCCTGACATCCTGAAAGACAACTTGCCCTCCTTGCAATGGAAGCATGTTTCATGGTGGGATATCTGACTGGGTGGAAAGGAGGAATGGCTGCTCTGACCATACTTGATTTTGGAAAAGGGGGTGGTGATGGACAGTTTCTGAATGATGCAGAATACTCCTACCCAGTCAAGAGATCAGGGCTTAATCCATCACAGTTTTTTTTAGCTCACTGCACCATCCCAGCTCAGAACCTGGCTACATGCAAATCAGGCTGTTCCTGTTTAAGCAGGGTTTGACCCACACCCCTTAACACAAACTCCACACAACTCACCTAGGAAAATATATTGCCTCACATTTTATTGAAATAGCCTACAAAGATCTACCACACTGGCTTCTGCTGTGGGGAGCACATGGCCATTTGAGTGACTTGTATCCAAACAAACACCAGGACACCACTGTCAGCCATCTTGTCTGCATAGGCACACTCACTCACAGGGAAGCAGAGTCAACAGGAAGAACTCCTCGTGAAGCGGTTGCTCCCAGCTCACCTCCCACTCCTCAAGCGCCACTGTGGTATCGTAGCGCTGAATACAAGTAATCCTCCTCCCCCTCCTTAGCGCCTTGAGACCCTCTGGGTATGTAGTGCGCTATATAAATTCTCTGGCTTGACTTGACTTGACTAAGGCCGAGCATGCTGGGAAGGGGGTGTAGCCAAGAGCATGGTGGGAGTTGGAGTCACAGCACAATACCCCCCCCCCCATGGGCCAGCAAGCTCACCCTGAATCATGCACACCTCACAGGGAATGAAAAGCCACTTACAAGATGTCTCACACTGGGCTCTGTTGTGGGGAGCACATGGCCATTTGAGTGACCTGTATCCAAATAAACAACAGGACGCCACTGTCAACCATCTTGTCTGCACAGGCACACTCACTCACAAGGAAGCACACCTCACAGGGAGTGAAAGGCCACTTACAAGATGTCTCACACTGGGCTCTGCTGTGGGGAGCACATGGCCATTTGAGTGACCTAAATCCAAACAAACACCAGGACACCACTGTCATCCATCTTGTCTGCACAGGCACACTCACTCACAGGAAAGCAGAGTCAGCAGGAAGGAAGGCCGGGCATGCTGGAAGGGGATGTAGCCAAGAGCATGATGGGAGTTGGAGTCACAGCACAATATCCCCCCTCCACATGGACCAGCAAGCTCACCCTGAACCATGCACACCTCACAGGGAGTGAAAAGCCACTTACAAGATGTCTCACACTGGGCTCTGCTGTGGGGAGCACATGGCCATTTGAGTGACCTGTAGCCAAATAAACAACAGGACGCCACTGTCAGCCATCTTGTCTGCACAGGCACACTCACTCACAGGGAAGCAAAGTCAACAGGAAGGAAGGCCGGGCATGCTGGGAAGGGGGTGTAGCCAACAGCATGATGGGAGTTGGAGTCACAGCACAATACCCCTCCCCCCCCCATGGGCACAGGCACACTCACTCACAGGGAAGCAGAGTCAACAGTCCTACCGCCGCCTCCCTACTTAACCGATGTGCTGGCGGACGCGCGCAGCGGGGCGACGGTGGCGCGCCGGAGTCGTGCCAGAGTCCTGCCCGTCTGCGCCCGTCTGCGACTGTACGCGGCCAAGGGCCAGTTCTTCTGTCTCGACGTGTCCAACATTAAGGATAACCTATTCCAAAAATACACTCTTGACCCTTAGGCCACCCCAATGCTAGTATGATACTCCTCTGTGCCCACAGCAAGCCCTTCTGACGTGCCCTGATTGTTCGCTGACACTCTCTTCGCTTCCCTCAACCTTAGATATCTCTGCATCCAATTTCTTACGAAAACCTATTCAGGAGCCCCCTTCCCACACATTTAACTTTATCAGTTTAAATTGCAGGTCTCTCCCAAAACACAGTAGAGACGTTTTTTATCTATTGAGCTCCTCCCAACCTGACTTCCTATTTCTTACGGAGACTTGGTTGACGGACCATTCGGGTCCAGATATCGCAGGTGCTCTTCCTGATAGGTACACCTATACGGGTAGTAACAGAAGGGGTAAGGAGGGTGGAGGAATAGCTATTATTTTTAAAAGAGCCTTCTCTTGTAAGTGGGAGGATATTGTTATTCCTAATTGTGAGGCTGGGCTGTTTAAGATACTTCTATCCCCCAATTTCACCCTTACATGTGCCCTGATTTAGCGCCCCCCTGGCCCTGCCAGTTCTTGGGCTTCATCTCTTCCAAAGCATTTAGCTCCTCTACTATTGAATGCGACTAACTTTTTAATTGTTGGCGATCTTAATGTTCACTTTAATGATAAAACCTGCCCTATCAGTACCAATTTGTTGTCTGATCTAGCAGCCATTATAATTACCCTGCATAATTCGGGCCACACTCATAAGGCTGGTAATTTGCTCGACCCAATTTTCTCCTATCTAGAAGCAGTAATGTGTAAGTCTCCCTTACCTGTCCCGTGGTCGGACCACTTTATTGTAGAATTCTCCATTACGATTGACCAATCTTTCAACTCCCTTGCAACGGCTTCTACACCTAGAGTGACCCGCAATTGGAAGAATCTTGATTCCAACAAATTTAATTCAGTTTTGTTAAACTCTATGCCTCTTACTGAGGTTAGTAGCCTTGCTCAAGAGGACGTCATTCACCACTGGTTTAATTCTGCTGTTAATACTTGTCTTCCACTTCGAAAGCAGACATTTAATGTACATCACCCCCCTGCACCATGTTTCAATGACCTTCTAAAAAAGGAAAAAACCAGCTGTTAACACCTCGAGCGGAAGTGGCGCTCTGACTACGACCCTCACATTAAATTGCAATATAAAGCTGCTTTAACAAAATATCATTCCCTTTGCAAGATAGCCAGAACTGAATATGTTAACTCATCTATTCTAAATGCCCAAAATCGTCCCAAAGCCTTGTTTAAGGTTGTGCAGGAACTCTCTGGTGCCACTTGTCAACCTAAGGCCCCTTGTTTGGATGAAGCACAATGCGACTCCTTAGCATACTTTTTTGTTTCTAAAATTGAGAATATATGGTGACTTTGGTCCCCCTAACGTCCCCCCATGTCCCCCTGAGCTTATCATATCTACCACTCCGTGCGATCATCAGTCGGCGGAATCGGATATCACTGCCTGGGACCCCTTGACCCTTTCTACTTTACACAACATAGTTAAAAGTATTAAATCCAGTTCCCCTTTGGATCCCATCCCTCCCCAAATTCTGCTAACCCTAGACTCCTCCTCTCTTAAGCTCAACTTGGAGTTATTGAATACGTCACTCAGGGAGGCCGCGGTCCCCAATTCTTGGAAACACGCAATGGTTATACCGTTGCTGAAAAAGGCCAATGCAGATCCAAATAACCCCGCCAATTTCCATCCAAATTTGCTTCTACCAGTCTATTCTAAGATTCTGGAAAAGCACGTAAATAAACAACTCACCAACTACATTGAATCTCGTAATATTTTACATCATTCACAATCTGGCTTTCGCTCGGGTTTTTCTACAGAATCCACTCTTTTAGGAGTCTCTGAAACCATTCGTCATCTGGTGGACAGAGGGGAGACCGTGGCACTTATTCTACTAAATTTAAGTGCCGCATTCGGTACGGTCTCCCACCCCACTCTCGTTAACATCCTCAATACTTCTGGCATCACTCATTCTGCCCTTGGATGGCTTACCAGCTTTTGTCTGATCGGGTGTTTCAAATCTTCTCGGCTACTTCTGCGTCCAAAATCCACAATTCAGCATACGGTGTTCCCCAAGGTTCCATCTTGAGCCCCCTTCTCTTCAATTTGTATGTCAGACCCTTGGATACTATTGCGGAGCAAGCGGGGCTCTCCATATATTCATATGCAGATGACACACAGATCATCTTCTCACTCTCCACCAACCATCACTCCACTACATCCTCCCTCTGCTATGGTCTCAACAACATTGCCTCCTGGATGCATGACAACAAGTTAAAATTGAACAGAGGGAAAACAGAACTTTCTCTGTTTAGTAACAACACCGCCTTATGGGGACCCTCTCATTGGCCTGCTCAAATGGGCACCCCTCCTAACCCATCTAAAACAGCTCGCAACTTGGGCATCATTTTTGATGACCAGTTGTCCATGGGGCAACATGTTGTTAGAGTCTCTTCCACTTGCACAACTATTCTCAAAGGGTTGAAGAAAATCACATGGATGCTTCCTTTGGACACCCAGAAAACCATAATCCAGGCGCTAATAACATCTCGCCTGGACTATGATAATGTTCTTTTTCTGGGGGCGGGCAAAGAGGTAATCCGTAAATTGCAGACGGTTCAGAACATGGCAGTCCGTCTGCTATGTAAACTACCCTACAAGTCTTCTACCTCCCCTTCCTGCAGTAGCCTTCATTGGCTTTGCATGGATAGTCGCTGTAAATTTAGGGCACTCTGTTTTATACACAGAATTAATACTGGCAAGGCCCCTCAATATCTGAGATCTTTGATTCATCTGTACTCTCCCTCCCGCACTCTTCGTTCATCCAATCAACACAAACTCCAGATTCCCAGGATTAGGAGAGCCAGAATGGGTGGTCGTTCTTTTGCTTTTCTGGCCCCATCCCTGTGGAACTCTCTCCCTCTACCCCTTCGGATTGAACCTAATTACCTAAAGTTCCGCAGGGATCTAAAAACTTGGTTATTCAATCAATAAACTATTTCGGCAGGCACTACTCCCTTGTTGGTTTAGTGCCGGGAAACCTCCGGGTAGCTGCGCGCTCTATAAAAATAAATATAATAATAATAATAATAACAGGAAGGAAGGCTGGGCATGCTGGGAAGGGTATGTAACCAAGAGCATGGTGGGAGTTGGAGTCACAGCACAATATCCCCCCCTTCCACATGGGCCAGCAAGCTCACCCTGAACCATGCACACCTCACAGGTAGTGAAAAGCCACTTACAAGATGTCTCACACTAGGCTCTGCTGTGGGGAGCACATGGTCCTGTTGTGAACTGGGTACAAATAAACTACTGGACACCACTGACTAACATCCTGAGAGCCAACATACACACTGCAAGGGTGGGATGTTTCATGGTGGGAGAACTGGCCTGGGGGGAGAAAGAGGTCAGGATTTCAGACAAAAAACAAACAAACTCTCTATTCACACAAAGTCTCAGCTAAACACACATTGCACAAGTGGGACAAGTCACTCCCAAACATAATGGGCTGGTAAGATGGCTGACACATGGCCATGAGTAAAGATGTGCCAGCAAATCACCCACTTGCACTGGCCAACCCAAACACGAACACACTCACAGCCATTGCAACTGTATTTCAACCAACACCGTCTGGGGATGCGGTGTCCTGGGGGCCTCCTGGCCTGGCTGTGAAGGTGTGTTCTGCACATGACAACTGTGGAAAATCTGACAGACTACATAGCACAAAACACACTGGAACGCACAGACATCATTGGCAGGGGTCACCTGACAGTGAATGGAATGGACACAATAATATAGCTGACACTGTAGCATGGTGTCGTTCACACAAGGTGCTGTACTGAGCTGAATTCCACCCCTACATCGTTCTGCGACGTATGCATACTGCATTAAACACACCACTCACTGTCATAGACACTGTAGACACAAGGACGAACCTGGACTGCATTGGAGGAGACATGCTCCTCACAGCAGCAAAATTGCTACACACACACGACGGCCCACACTCCCATGTACATGGAAAAGTTAGAGCGCTACTGTGCCCAATCCCAATCCCCATGGAGGACAGTGACCGGATAAATCTGGCCTGCACGTACTAAACTCAGCAAACACATCAATAGCTACGGCAACATCACAACCCATTTCAAATGCAACGTGAACTAGTAACGCAGACACCAACATAGATCCACAAAAGAGATCTCGGGCATACTGGACTATGACCATGTTGTTCACACACACCGACGGGACGCACAAAGACTTGCTAGCACTGACAACACACATGCCCCAATCCAGAAACATATCTGAAGTTGAATTGCGCGTATGTCACCGTTAAAGGACTAATAGTGACAGGGATGACACACCTGTGGTAGGCACGTGATGGGCCCTGAGTACCAATGGCCATGTACAGTCAATCAATATATGAGCTGGGCATGCACACACCTCCACATGCAAATTGAAATGTTTCAGGTTGGCAGGACAATGTGCTTTAACTACATCAACCTCTGTCTGTGACAACATAGGACAATGTAATGCCCAGGCATGCACCCTGACGTACAGTCACAACTGTCATGTGTATGAACCAGGGATGCCTGTATATACCTAACATACATTGTGTGTCTCTTCCAACACAGCTGATGCTGAGGACATATCAGCCAATGAAGAAGAGTCCCAGTCCCAGGCTCAGGTGGAACATCAGCTCCCTGGTGTGAAACAGTCTCTGTCCTCTTCGGATGAAGAAGGACCTGGCACCTCCGGTGTGAGTCGTCCTGCAGCACCAGCAAGACCATCATCTGCACCCAGCCCTCCAAGATCTGGCAACAGACACACCACCACTGATGACACAGACAGACCACGGACACAGGATTTCACCAGCACAGGGACCCAGCCCACCCGGGAAGCAACAGACATCAACAACCGGACCGACCCCCAGGGGGGCACAGGGTCATCTGTGCGTGCCACTGCAGGTCTGGACCATGTGGCTAGGGGTGGTGGGCAGATGTCATGCCTTGCAGAGGGGACTGAACTGCATGATGACCCCCAACCGGTACGGTTCCAGGTTACCACCACAGAGGTCAGCCAGGTTGTGGGGATCCTCAGGGACATACAACAGCAGCAGGCTGCCCATCATGCCCGCTTGGAGACACACATGTCTCGCATAGAGTCCAAGTGGGACACATTGGAAGAACTGACAGGGGTGCATAGGGACATTTTGACATGCCTCCGCCAGATTACCACCAACATGTCCACACCTCCCTGTGTGCCCACAACATCTGGTGCTGCAACATCTGCAACTGCCACAGAGAGAGAGGATTACTCTGGCGGAGAGTCCTCTGCACAGTAGCACACTGCACTTGAGGGTCCCCCCAGGAAGAAGAGGGGTTGTCCAAAGAAGGGCAAGTGTGACAAAGATCGCCATGCACATCCCCCAGGAACCCAACGCCTGTTCTGGAACTTTTCATTTGTGTGCAAACTGTTCACCTTGTCGAATGCTACTCAACTCTCCCACATGACCTGGAGGGTTTCAGTTGTCTGATGTATCAGATGACTGTGAACTTTACTCTGGACATTTCATCTACCAACACTTCCTACTCATCTGTGAACTTTAGATTCCAACCCATTGTACAGCACCCACCATCCCGTGCACTTTACTCACACATGCATGCTAATAAACTCACAAATACACAATACTTGCCTCTGTTGTCATTCCTATGTAGCTTTTGTCATGGAGAAGATTATATGCTAAATGACACTGTGCATGCTAACTGCTACAGCAATGTAAACTCCATCATGTGGGTAAGGATGATGTGACACATATGAGGGAGACATTCCACTAGGGCACCACTAGGTCAACACATACACACCATGCCCATCTGACCCATCTCCTGCACTGATGTTGCCAGGAAATACAGTTGGACGCACACACACCACACCTATCCGAAGTCAGTGGTAAGTATCCCACAGGTGCAGTAAGCAAATGCCAGCCAGATGTGTGGAGAAAAACAACCACATCACAAAGTGTAGCAACAGTTTATTACACTTGTGCAACAGGTTGACTACTCAACAAATGCAGGGCAAACCCACATGGAAATGGCCACACAGTCACCAAGTCTTGAAGACATGAAGTCCAGGGGTATAGGGCACATCACTTGTAGTGAAACAACTACTTTCACCCTGGAAGTAGAATCTGTGTGTCGGGGGTCAGAGTTGAACAAACTACAGCCAAAGAACCCTGTGAAGGACAGACATGAGACACAGTCAAAAGCACAGAAGACAAAGGTAGAACTGCAATACACATGCCCAAAATCTGTCACAAGATATACACACAAAACCAAGAAAGCTTGTCAACACTGTTGGGGAGTACAGGCAACCTGTAAGGACACATCACTGCATGCATCCAGTCAAATAGCACATAGCCACAGTAAAACAGCAACAGAGCACCACCAACACATATTGGGCAAAGTCAAGACAATGACATAACATCCCTGTACATTTACATTCAGCTAAAGAAGTTGTTGATGAGCTGTGTGCGGACATCACCCTCCTCATCATCATCACTAGCATCGTGGCCCAGGCCAGGATCCTCCACAGGTGGCGGATGTTGGTCATCGTCCTCCCAGATGAGAGGCAATTTCTCCCGCACTGCCAGGTTGTGTAGCATGCAGCAGACTAGGATGATTTTGCATACCTTTTCAGGTTCATATGGGAGGGCTCCTCCTGTTTTGTCCAGGCATCTGAAGCGGCTTTTCAGGATTCCAAATGTCCGCTCGATCACTCTTCCGGTCCGACCATGTGCCTCATTGTAGCGCATCTCGGCTGGTGTCACAGGGTTCCTGAGTGGTGTCAGCAACCACGGCATGTTGGGATATCCAGAGTCACCTACAGACAGACAATTGCACATTAGAGGAGTACAGAGAGAGGGTGGAATACAACATTGCACAACACATACAATGGTAAAACGTCAGCACACACCGACAAGCCAGGCACGTTGGTTCTGCATCTGTGTCATCAGCATTGGATACGACTACTCCTCATTACATAGGCATCGTGTGCAGACCCAGGGAAATGGACACACACATATTAAATGGTCATATCCGACAGACATACCACCAGAGCATTGATTGAGTGGAAATGTTTCCTGTATGTCTGCTCATGTGCCTGTGGTGGAACCAAAGCCACAGGTGTCCCATCAATGGAGCCAATGACATGTGGCATCCTCCCCCGGGCACAGAAGCCACTCTTGATGTCAGGAAGTTGCTGTGGGTTAGGGAAATAGATGCAGTAGTTCAAATAAAGGAACATTGCCTCCAACACATCTCATAGCACACGGCTGAACATGGTCTGTGACATCCCACCAGCAGACGCCACAGTGTGTTGAAAGGTACCGGTGGCAAAGAAGTGTAGAGCTGCCATGACCTTCACCTTGGGGGTCAGCGTTGTAGGGTATGTCTGGACAGGTTGCAAATGTGGGTCCAACCACACCACCAATTCCTCAATGAGCGGCCTGGTGAAGCGGTAGCGTCAGACGCAGTCACGTTCCACCATGGCTGCAAGGTCGGGGAACGGTCTATGGACAGCTAGTTCCCTGCAGCACATAGGTGAGCAAAGAAAAATTGTCATTCCCCACACCTCTGTGGCATTCACCATACTCAACACACAAGTACTTGGTGTGTGTGCCGTTGTGTATGGACACATATGTCATCAACGTGACCATCATCTAACATCTCAGTTCAACATGTGTACACAACAAGTTCAATGTTGTGCCATGGCAAATCACCAGGCTGTGTCACATAACCTATATACTGTGGCCACGGATCAAGCACACACCACAGTAACAACTGAGGACAGATGTGTGCCTGGCATCACAGCTTTCAGAAGGTAGATTCCCATGGACCCTGTATTGACACATGGACACTGACATGACATGGTGTATCATGGACATGCCAATAAACGACAATGACTCCCACAGGTAGTAGCCCCTGTTGTCTCTGCAGGACATGTGAGACACACACACACACAAACTCCATCAATGTTGATGCACACACCACATGGATGTGGAGACTGTCTACCAATGGGCACATGGAATCTCAGATATCTGAAACACAACATGCACACAGACTGTATGTACTGTATGTACATCACAATTGCGGCAAAGGGTCACTCTGTGATGTACATGTCATCCCACCGATGACTCGTGTGGTATGTGACATGACATACACATATGAACACTGGAGATGTGACTATGCCACATGCTCTGAACTGACCAGGTGCACATCACAGTGGTCATGTGCACAACACACAAAGTATTCTGTCCCCATGAACACGTGCATAGCCAGGGAGAGGCTGCCCCCAAGTGCCACCCAACAAACCACATGTTGACCCACACACAGGTAATGCAGCCTTATCTGACTTAGTATACAGTGTGGTAAAAAAGGGGATGGTGATGGACGGAGCATCTGAACCAATCAAACACTCACAACCAGTCAAAAGATCTGGGTTTAATCCATCACCGTTCTTTAGCCCACTCTGCCACCCCAGTTCAGACATGGCTATATGCAAATCAGTCTGACCCTGTGCCTCATGGGAACAGTCCAGCCCCAACTGCCAAGCCATGTCTTCCCTGGACCGGAAACAAGCTTCCGAGGACCGGTTTCTGGCATTGCAGCCTTCTTCAGCCCGGCTTGCTTGAATCCAGTGGCAACGTGAGCAAGGGACTCACGTCTGAGCATACCCTGCCACACTTATGGCGGCCAAAAGCGGTACAAAAGGGGGTGGTGATTGACGGAGCATCTGAACCAATCAAACACTCACACCCAGTCAAAAGATCTGGGTTTAATCCATCACCATTCTTTAGCCCACTCTGCCACCCTAGTTCAGACATGGCTATATGCAAATCAGTCTGACCCTGTGCCTCATGGGAACAGTCCAGCCCGAACTACCATGCCATGTCTTCCCTGGACCGGAAACAAGCTTCCAAGGTCCGGTTTCTGGCATTGCAGCCTTCTTCAGCCCAGCTTGCTTGAATCCAGTGGCAACATGAGCAAGGGACTCACGTCTGAGCATACTCTGCCACACTTATGGCGGCCAAAAGCGGTACAAAAGGGGTGGTGATGGACGGAGCATCTGAACCAATCAAACACTCACACCCTGTCAAAAGATCTGGGTTTAATCCATCACCGTTCTTTAGCCCACTCTGCCACCACAGTTCAGACATGGCTATATGCAAATCAGTCTGACCCTGTGCCTCATGGGAACAGTCCAGCCGGAACTGCCCAGCCATGTCTTCCCTGGACCAAAAACAACCTTCCGAGGACCGGTTTCTGGCATTGCAGCCATCTTCAGCCCGGCTTGCTTGAATCCAGTGGCAACGTGAGCAAGGGACTCACGTCTGAGCATACCCTGCCACACTTATGGCGGCCAAAAGCGGTACAAAAGGGGGTGGTCATGGACTGAGCATCTGAAGCAATCAAACACTCACACCCAGTCAAAAGATCTGGGTTTAATCCATCACCGTTTTTTAGACCACTATGCCATCCCAGTTCAGACATGGCTATATTCAAATCAGTCTGACCCTGTGCCTCATGGGAACAGTCCAGCCCGAACTGCCAAGCCATGTCTTCCCTGGACAGGAAACATGCTGCCGAGGACCGGTTTCTGGCATTGCAGCCTTCTTCAGCCCAGCTTGCTTGAATCCAGTGGCAACGTGAGCAAGGGACTCATGTCTGAGCATACCCTGCCACACTTATGGCAGCAAAAAGCGGTACAAAAGGGGGTGGTGATGAACAGAGCATCTGAACCAATCAAACACTTACACCCAGTCAAAAGATCTGGGTTTAATCCATCACCGTTCTTTAGCCCACTCTGCCACCCCATTTCAGATGGCTATATGCAAATCGGTCTGACCCTGTGCCTCATGGGAACAGTCCAGCCCGAACTGCCAAGCCATGTCTTCCCTGGACCCGAAACAAGCTTCCGAGGACCTGTTTCTGGCATTGCAGCCTTCTTCAGCCTGGCTTGCTTGAATCCAGTGGCAACGTGAGCATCACCACCCCCTTTTGTACCGCTTTTGGCTGCTTTTGGCCGCCATAAGTGTGGCAGGGTATGCTCAGACGTGAGTCCTTTGCTCACTTTGCCACTGGATTCAAGCAAGCCGGGCTGTTTTTCAAAATGCGCGCCGTACAGCAGTGGACTGAGCCGTGCACACGGACTGCCTATTGAAGATTATGGAGACGGGTATGTGTTGTTTTTCACAATGCGTGCCATACAGCAGTGGACCGAGCCGTGCGCAAGTACTGCCTATTGAAGATTATGGAGATGTGTGCGTGTTGTTTTTAAAGTGCGCACCATGCAGCAGTGGACCGAACCGTGCACACGCACTGCCTATTGACTGTCATGGAGATAGACGCGTATTTTGAACTAAAACTAAACTGATCGTGTGCATCAAATACAGTTGGCTCAATACAACAATGTTGCAAACTCAATGTTGTAATGATTTTTAACATTTGAACGATGCGGAAGGCGTGTAAGAGTCGTGCAGTTAAAGGGATTGGGCAAAATCATAAGATGCAAACATGTTGTACCTATCACTTTGAATGCATGGGACAGAGCGTGCCTCTGAAGCACAGATATAAGGCAGTCTGGTACCCTGAGAGCTCACTTGCCTGCACTACATGCTACAGATCTACAATTCTCTGCTACCACTGCTGCTGTCTCTGCATCCTCTGGCTACTGCAATGGCACGTACTCTGGAAAGGGCCCCAGCCTTCACAGAGGAGGAGAACCAGGCCCTGCTGGACGGGGTCCTTCCACAGTACAGCAAGCTGTATGGGAAACCATGGGAGCAGGTGAGTGTGCAGTCCACTGCCTTCCTAATTGTGCATGTTGTCTGACTACCAGTGCTAGCAGTGTGTACACCAGTGGCCAGCATGCTCACTGAGTAGTTTCCACCCCCATTGTGTGTAGTAACATGCACTGAACAGGTACAGTGCAGTCACAGTGCATCTTTTTCTTCCCAGGCAATGTTTCCATGTTGTATTTTCTGGACAACTGTTCATAGCTATAGTTGCACTACCTGTGTCCATCATAGGCCTCTGTGATAGAGATCTGTAAATCAAAATGTGTAATGCACCAATGTGTTGCATGTGTACTTATGGCCTTTTCACTTTGTCATCCTTACAGGTTGATGCCCACAAGAAGCAGGAAATCTGGTTGACCATCGCCCGGGCAGTCAGATCTGTGGGGGTCTACAAACGCCGGATGCGCAACTGCCAGAAGAGGTGGCAGGACCTTCGTATCTGGATCGCAAGGGTCCAGCTGAAGCTGTCGCCTCCTCGCAGGAGGGTTGGACACCGGACCATGACCCACCACATGCTCCGGATTCTGACGGTGGTCTTCCCTTACCTGGATGGGCAGCTGAAGGCCAGACAGCAGCAAGGAGGGGGTAAGTGCTGTCCTTGTCAGGGAACTATGTCTCACATGCTCTTTGCACTCCTTTAGCCTGGTTACACTTCCACAGTACGTCTGTCTTGTAGTCCAGGACTCATGTCCCCCACTTGTGTCATGCCCCATCCTCATCTCATTCACAGGTGTAGCCCAAATAGTCTGTGACTAAGGTCACTTGGGTACTGCGTACTTTTAGTTACCTGAGGTAGAATTTTGGGCCAGCATCCGTTACAGCAACTTTGTCGTTGTCTTAATGGGTGGTACAATTGCTCACACAATGCCTGTAATCTGACATGTACTCAGTGTGTGCCTTTGACACGTGTTCCTAATGCTGCTTTGACTCACCACATGTGTGAGGTATTTGCCACACACCCATGATGCAAGAGAGACCAATGTTGGAGCCTCTGACGGTTGTACATCATGTGTGTTACATCATGTGTGTCACACATGCATAGCCACCTGCCTAGTGTTCAGGGTAATACCATGTTGCACATGCACAAGGACAGTAATGCCAACTCCTGCCAGCGAATGCTCTATGTTCTCCCACTCCCATGTGTCAGCTTACATATTGGGCATTGTGAAAAGTGCCTTCATGTGTCGGGCTCTGTGTTATTGTGGTGTGGCCTCGCTAAGTGGACTGCTGGAGGGGTTTTAACAGTTTGAGGTGGGCAGCCATCTAAGATGGGTTTATAGGTTCGGTATTGTTTCATACATAGGTGTATGCAACATTGCGGTGCAGGCTGTTTTTGTTGAGTCTCATCAGACTGTGAAGTGCACATGCGTAAGGATTCTTGTTTTCAGTCACTGTAAAGTCTCATTTCTTTAATGTGTGATAATCTGAGTCCTCATGATGTGGGTGGCAGAGGGTGAACATGTGCACTTGTCATCTACAGAGCTTGTATTCCACAAAGACCTTTCATTGTTCCAAAGTGCTGACAGACGCTTTGCTCTATGCTGCCTGATTGCCCTGATTGAGCGCCTCGAAGTGCACGCAGCGCCTGATATCGTTCACATTGATTTTTTGCCTGCTGCCTGCTTGCCCTGATAAAGCGTATTTAGCGCCTGATATCGTTTGCTTGCCTTTCATAATTTCTGTACATTGGCCCTGCATTGCGGGGAAGGTAAAAAGTGCCTGCACAGTGTTTAAATTATTTCTGTACCTTATCTCGCACTCCGGCTGTGCCCCAGTTTCGTTTCAGGTACCGGGCTGCCATTTTGTGGAGTGTTTGTTTACCTCTGTGAGCCCGTGTCTCCTCCCAGCTCCCGCCTCCCAGCTGCCCCTCCCACGCTCCGCCCCCCTCCACTCTCCATTTAAGGCAGATGCACCAACGTGCAGCGTCCATGCGCTACGGCTGCGCCGAAGGTGCGCCAAAGGTAAGCCCGTCTACGCCCGTCCGCGCCTGGACCGCGCCCAGTGCCAGACCCCCTGGCCCCCACGTCTCCCTATCCTCTAGAGTCACTTATGATGCCGCTACTCTCCTCGCCCTCAACCCCGGACGCGCACCACAATGCTGCGAAGCTACCCCAAGAGGTACCCACGGCCCTTTTGTCTGCCTCTCCTGCAAGTTCAACTGCCTCAGGACCCTCACCAAACCCACTTCCTCCTCTCACAGCTCCGAACCCAACCGCCTGAACTGCATGCTACTAAACACCTGCTCGGTCCACAGACATGCAACAGAACTCTGGGACCTAATCGACACTGCGTCACCTGACATCGCCTTCCTCACTGAAACATGGATGAACGCTTCCTCTGCTCCCGACATCGCCATCGCCATACCGGACGCTTACAAGATTATTCGAAAAGACCGCACCAATCAAACTGGTGGAGGCATCGCCATCGTCCACAGAAATACCATCAAAATCACAACCAGCTCCGAGGACAATCTTGCAAACGCCGAACATCTCCACTTTCAGATCCACACCGACCCCAGAACCACCCTTAGAGGCACTCTCATCTACAGGCCCCCAGGTACCCACACTCAATTCAGCGATGACATCACTGACTTCGTCAGCCCACATGCCCTCGCCTCCGAGAACTACATTCTTCTAGGAGACCTCAACTGCCACCTTGAAAACACACTCGACAGTAACACCACCACCCTTCTGGACAACCTGGCCAATCTCGGACTCAAACAACTTGTTGACACCCCCACTCACACAGCCGGACACACACTCAACCCTATCTTCACCTCCAGCAAGCACATCTCCTTCGATCGCACTACAGCTCTCCACTGGACGGATCACAGCTGTGTTCACTTCAGCTACATAACCACCCTGACCCACAACCGTCCACAACCCATTCCCCGAAGAAACTGGAACAAAATCACCACTGACCAACTCCTCACATCACTCAACCAAAACCCTCCCACCCTAGCAACGGACCCAAACCAAGCGGCCACCAACCTCAGGCAATGGATTACCCACAGTCGGACGAATTAGCTCCCGTGAAAAAGCCCCAGCTGAAATCAGCCAACAAAAAGGCTCCCTGGTTCAATGATGAACTTAAAAAATCCAAGAAGCTTTGCTGCACCATGGAGAAGAATTGGAGAAAAAACCCAACCTCAGACAACATGGCCTCCCTCAAGACAGCCACCCGCAAACACCACCAACTGATTCGATCCACCAAGAAATCAGCATTCAAGGATCGTCTCGACAACAATTCTCACAACAGCAAGGAACTCTTCAATATCGTCAAATAACTCACTAACCCCACCGCAGCATCCAACGACTTCACTTCCTCCCAAGACCTATGCGATGCGCTATCCTCCTTCTTCTACAACAAAATTGCCGACATCCACAACAGCTTCAAGAATACTCCCAGTGATCAACCCGCCCTACCCCCTTCAGATCCCACTCCTCCAACCAACAACCTCAGCGCCTGGAACCCAATCACCACTGAAGACACCATTCACCTCATGAACTCAATCCACTCTGGCTCGCCCTCTGACCCCTGTCCCCACCACATCTTCAACAAAGCTAACTCCATCATCGCACCCCAACTCCGCGATGGCATCAACTGCTCTTTTAACTCTGCCACCTTTCCAGAAATCTGGAAACACGCCGAACTCAGCGCCCTTCTGAAAAAACCCACAGCAGATCCCTCAGAACTGAAAAACTACCGACCCATATCCCTCCTCCCTTTCCCGGCCAAAGTCATCGAGAAAGCCGTCAACAGCCAACTCGCCGCCTTCCTTGAATCCAACAACTCCCTTGATCCATCTCAATCCGGATTTCGGGCCAAACACAGCACCGAAACCGCCCTCATTGCAGCGACCGACGACATCCGAACACTCCTGGACAACGGAGAAACAGTGGCCCTCATCCTACTCGACCTATCCGCCGCTTTCAACACAGTCTGCCATAGCACCCTTATACAACGCCTCAGCAACATCGGCATACAAGGAAAAGCCTTGGACTGGATCATCTCGTTCCTAGCTGGGAGAACTCAGAGAGTCCGACTTCCCCCATTCTACTCAGAGGCCACCGAAGTCATCTGCGGCGTACCTCAAGGATCCTCACTCAGTCCCACCCTCTTCAACGTCTACATGAGTCCTCTCGCCTCTATCGCGCGTCATCACAACCTCAACATCATCTCTTACGCCGACGACACCCAGCTAATCCTCTCCCTTACCAAAGACCCCAACACGGCCAAAACCAATCTTCACAAAGGCATGAAAGAAGTAGCCGAATGGATGAAACAGAGCCGCCTAAAACTCAACTCAGACAAAACGGAGGTGCTCATCCTAGGATCCTCCCCCTCAGCCTGGGACGACTCCTGGTGGCCTTCCGCTCTGGGCACAGCACCCACACCCACAGACCATGCACGTAACCTTGGCTTCATTCTAGACTCCTCTCTTTCAATGTCCAGACAAGTCAACGCCGTCTCATCTTCCTGCTTCAACGTCCTTCGCATTCTCAAAAAGATCTTCCGCTGGATCCCCCTCGAGACAAGAAAGACTGTCACCCATGCACTGGTCACGAGTCAACTAGATTATGGCAACACACTCTACGCCGGAATTACAACAAAATTACAGAAAAAACTCCAGTGCATCCAAAACGCGTCAGCGAGACTCATATTAGACATCCTGCGTCAAGAGCACATCACCGGACACCTAAAAGACCTCCACTGGCTCCCCGTCAACAAAAGAATTACTTTCCGCCTTCTCACCCACGCACACAAGGCCCTTTATAATCTAGGACCCGAATGCCTCAACAATCGGCTGTCCTTCTACAATCCCACCCGCCAACTAAGATCATCCAATCAAGCCCTCGCCGCAGTCCCGCGCATCCGAAAATCCACCATGGGTGGCAGATCCTTCTCCTTCCTAGCTGCCAAGACCTGGAACTCACTCCCCACCCACCTCCGCCTTAATCAGAACCACATTTCCTTCAGAAAAGAACTGAAAACCTGGCTTTTCGACAAATAACGTACCCCTCCCTCTAGCGCCTTGAGACCCTCTGGGTGAGCAGCGCGCTATACAAATTCCTGAACTTGAACTTGAACCAGACAGGCCTGTGCCATGGCATTCAACTTGCAAACGTCTGATCCGGCAGTAGTGTCAGCTGTCCTGCATGTACCCAATTGTCGCATTGACTATCAGGACATGAGAACATCATTGTGTCTGGTGATGGAAGCATATCCCGCATATCGACAGACTCTGCCCATCCCTTTTCCTGACACATGTACTGAGTCATTGGCAGGGGATGGCATGTGTGTGGAGTGACACACTTCAATGTGTTATCTTGGATGTCCAACAACTGTCTATGTGGTGCATATGTGCACAAATGATTGGTGGCATACAACATGCGCCAGATTGATGTCTCCATGGATAGGAGTTAAATAAGGGGAACATTTGAGTGGCAGACCGTCCAGTGTCTTGTTCACATAGGTGTTTGCACCATTGGCAAATGATGTGAAGACTTGCTCCGAGATGTGCTCTACTTACTACGGTGTGTCAGGTCAATACAGTTGAGTGATAGGGATCTGTTTCTCCTGCTTACTTACAGATACATCTAAAGCCACGGGGGGAGACAGCTCCACGGACCAGGAGGAGTAGCAGAGACAGACTGGGCCATCCGCCGAGGATTTGGAGGAGCATAGTGGCACGGAGGGTGAGGGGAGCCACTACAATGAGACCTCAGGGCCATCCACCTCAGCTGAGAAACACAGCTCATCGGATGATGAATCCCTTGTGAAGGCGGTGCCAGCAGTCAGCAGACACCATCAAGCAGATCTGTCCCCGCCACCATCACCACCCTCCCATCTGCTCCAATGCCAGAGGTCCGTGGAGGGTCCCATGTCAGGGACCAAGTCTCCCCTGCTGCCCTGAGTGTGGAGTCTGTGGACTTGCTTAAACAGATCCATGTAGAGCAGACATCTATGCTGAGTGTCCTCCATGCACACACCAGTCTGTTGACACAACTGGTGTCGTTCATGGAGGGGATCTCTTCTAGCATGTCTGCCCTACAGCGGGCCAACCAGTCCATGGACTCCTCACTGACGGCAGCAGTGTCCCTCCTACAACAGTCCCTCACCCCTCCTACCTCTGCCACATCCTCAATCCCCACTACCCTACTTGCCACAAGCACACACACCCCAGCATAAACACGCACCACCACAGGCACCACACAGACACGCAAGCCTCAATTAAAACATACACGCAAGCAAAGTCAGGGGACTGATACCTCACTCACAGGGGATGGGGAGCAGACACACACACAGGCTTCCACAAGCACTCCTCAGTCCTCAGATACCTCTCCCTCCAAAACCCCTTCCCTTGCCTCACCTGCAACCCTCACCTCCAAGCAGCTCTTTCTCTTTGACCTTGGCCTCTTCCCCGCCGACCCATCAGATAAGACTCACAAGGGGAAGAAACAGTCAGCAAGCACAGAGAGGACTGCCCTTCACACCCGGACCCCCTCCACCAGGCCCAGGCAGACTAAGACCCCCACTCCCTAGTCCACCCATAGCAGGAGGAGCAAGACCCCACCACCACCACGTAGCTCCACCACACAGTCTCCATACTCCAGCCCACCACTCCACAGGTTCCCCCGCCATACCCTGCCCCAGGTTCCCACACAAACACATACCGCAATCCCAAAATCAGCTGTCATCTTGTGGTTTCCCTTTTGATATACATGATGTTGATGACGAGTATCACGTACTTGCAGTGGTAATAGTGTTTTTCAGAAGAAGAAACTGACGTGTTGATGTAATGTACTCCGTGTGTTCTGTGTGATTTGCGTTTTATTCTGGTTGGTATCCATGTCATCCTATGTAACAATCTGAGGGGGATCCAGTGGACATGAAGGTGTGCGCATCAATGGTATAGTAGTTGTCGTCATCCGACAGACAGGCGACAGATAGGGCAACAGGACAGGAGGACGTTAGGACCCTGTGGGTCATGAGGGAGGTGACCAGGTCACCGGACACCATATCCGGTTAGGGGACAGGAAAGGGCATTCAGAACTAGGACGGACTAGAGGACAGATGTGCAGATGACCGCTCCTGTACATGCAATAAAGAGGATTGTACTCACCAACCTTTGTCCAGTGTTTGATGTGTCCACTGCCACCTACAAGAACACGACAACTGGCGACGAGAGGCGGGATCACCCATCTGCATGCCCGTGGATTCAAGGAGCGTTGGGAGTGCACCGAAAAGACGAGGAGAAGTTATAAAAAGGACGAGCATTCACGGAGACAAAGAAGCGCAGCGACGTGGGAGCCCACCCCGACCACTGCAAAAAAAGAAAACACGATTGCCCCGGTAAGCGCCGCGTAAAGAAGCGCGAAGTTTAAAGGACCTGGCACGAGCTCTCGCGAGAGTCTCGTCGGCCATTTTAGAGTCAGGCGCGAGGGCCAATCAGCAAGCGGGAAAGCACCGGCGTCCATTTTAGAGTCAGGAAACAATCGGATTGGCTGCAAAGTCTCGCGAGACTATCAGCGGCCATCTTGGAGTCAGGCAAATAAGCCAATAGGAAGCCAGGAGGACTCGGCGGCCATTTTAAAGTCAGAAAAAGATCGTGAGCAATGGAAAAGTGCCGAATTTGAAAAAGAAAGAAGAAACAAAGCACAGGCAAAGCTAAAAAAAAGACAGTAAATAAAGGCTGGACAGAAATCAAAAAGAGAAAAAGAAAATACTAATTGAAAGACAAGAAATAATAAAAGAAAGAAAAGAAAGAGTGAAAGAATAAAGAGAAAAAGACAAAGCAAAAGAAGATAAAGAAAAAGGAAGAAAGGAAAGAGAAAAGAGACGATACAAAAAAAAAAGAAAGAAAAGAAGAAAAGACAAAGAGCAAAGGAAACATAGAATAACGCACAAAGGAGCGAAAGAACAGAAAGAGGAAAGAACAGATAAGGCAAGAAGGCAAGGATGGCAGACCCAAAGCCCAGCGCACAATACAGGAGGCCACTGCCGTTCAACTTATCGGAGCCACAAACAGGAATAAGGTGGGAGAAGTGGATCAGACGGTTCGAAAGATACATGGAAGCAACAGACGTAACAAAAGGAAAGAGACTAGGGTTACTGCTGAACTTAGCAGGGGATGACATCGAAGAACTTCTAGTGACACTGCCAACCGAAGAAACCAAGACATATGAGACATTAAAGAAATGCCTAACGGCCAAATTTGACCCACAAAGGAACATTGACTTTGAACGATATACATTCACTATTGCGTGTCAACAAGTGGATGAGACGCTGGATGACTTTGCGACAAGGCTGAGAAAATTAGTGACACATTGTGAGTTCGACAAGTTTGACAACAAACAAGCAATAAGGCTACGGATCATTGAAGGCTGTCGCGACACAGGATTCAGGGAAAGGATCCTCAAAGAACCAATCTCATTGGAGAACATCCTGTCTCTGGCAAGAACAGAGGTGAGAGCAACGGCACATGCCAAGGAAACTGAAAGAGGGAAGAACGTTGAAATAGAAAACGCACACTACGTGACGAACAAATATCGCACAGGCCGGTGGAGGAACAACCAGAGAGAACAAACAGGGAGGAGACAACATGAAGAAACATGCTACAAGTGTGGCATGGAATTTCCACACCGAGGTCCGTGCCCAGCTTTTGGCCAGACGTGCAAAAGATGTAACGGGAGAAATCACTACGCCAGTATGTGCCAAGGCGGACAATTCAGAGATGACAGGAGAACAACTGGAAGACAACAAGAGTCGACTACAAGACACGTCAGGTATGTCGACAGAGAAAGAAGAAGTTCATCGTGAGGATCAGGAGAAGATGAGGAAGAAGAGAAAGTGGAACGACTATACCACATGTCGGAGGTTCACATAGAACTGAGTGGGGAAGACAGAAAAGGAGAGACAACAACTCGTACAGGCAGAAGCACCCAGGAAAAGACGGACTTGGCAAAGATAGAAGTAGGAGAACATGAAGCGGAGTTCGTACTGGACAGTGGTGCAACATGCAATGTCATGTGTGCATCAGAATACGAGAAAATGGAATCAAAGCCGACACTGTGAGCGTCCAAGGTGAAGATCTTCACCTGGGGGTCAAAGAAAGAGATAACAAACTTGGGAAAGTTCACAAGGGAACTGAAATATAAAGACAAAAGAACAAAGAAGACATACATGTGCTGCAAGGCGACGTTCCAGGACCATGCCTGCTAAGCAACAACACCGCCCAAACAATGGGTCTCATAACTATGACATATGACAAAAAAGAAAATGAACAACGCACCGAAAACAAGCAAAGAGAAGAAGCAGGGACCAGAGAAAGAGGAAGGGCATGAAAAAGAATGACTGAAAGATCACACAAAACATAGGGCGGCCGTAGTAAGAGAGGAGCCAACAGAGATAGCGCCAGCTGGCCCAGGACATCGGACGCGCGACAAGGAGCTAGAAGTGGAAAGAGGGAGGCTGGCACGCAGAGAGCAGAAGGAGGACAACGAACAAACAAAAGAAAAAGACGATGGCAGAGAACAGCGACCAAAAAGAATGCAAGGAGACAGAGAGACTAAGCGATAAAACATAGGAGTAGAAAGTAGAGAGACGAGTCAATCACGACACCTGGACACTCTCTCTCTATCTCTCTCTCTCTCTCTCTCTCTCTCTCTCTCTCTCTCTCTCTCTCTCTCTCTCTCTCTCCCTCTCTCACCACAACAATGAGTCAATGCGGTAAAGGGTGATGGGGCAGAATTGATCAATAGAACTGTACCACGAACATTTGTTTGCAACAAAGGGGGAGATGTCGTGACCCGACAGACAGGCGACAGATAGGGCAACAGGACAGGAGGACGTTAGGACCCTGTGGGTCATGAGGGAGGTGACCAGGTCACCGGACACCACATCCGGTTAGGGGACAGGAAAGGGCATTCAGAACTAGGACGGACTAGAGGACAGATGTGCAGATGACCGCTCCTGTACATGCAATAAAGAGGATTGTACTCACCAACCTTTGTCCAGTGTTTGATGTGTCCACTGCCACCCACAAGAACACGACAGTAGTCAACTGTGTCATCAGTGCAACTTGCCGTACATGTGTGCTGAGTATATGCATTTGACATAATAGCCACTCCCGTACACAAGCTGATGTGACCAGAGCCTTCATTGTGGTGTTATTGTTGGCTCACTGACCACGTTTTATGCTGACATGACCGAGCCCTACAGAGACAACATTTGGCACAGTTGACATTCCACTGGATTATAGTCACCTAATGGGAGTGTGCCATTCCGTGGCATTGTCTGAGCCCATGGTGTGTGTTGTGTGAGCATGTGTGTGTGTGTTCACTTCCATTTTCCTACACAGCCTGTGTTCCCATCAGATGTCCCATTGTTAATTTAACATCTCCGCCCGGGTTGTCTTGGATGTGGGTGCATGGCAAACTGCTGATCATCAGGGTGTAATCACTCTGCGTTTTTTTGTTGAGAGGTCCTGGGATGTGGGCAAACACATGTGGGACACATTCAGGGGTCTACAAGTCCCTTTTGTGGTACTTCCATCTGGGTGTTGTGGCAATGTGTTATCTTTCAGTCATTGTGACATGTATCTGTGTGTGTGACTGCTCTCACTCGTCCGGTTCAGTGATGCAATGTTGTGAGGTGTCAGCATGTTTTCATCATGGGTCTCCTTGTGTTATTGATTGGTGTGGGACTGTGTCTGGGATTTCAGGTATTCTGGTACATTTCAGGTAATGTCCATGTACCTGTGTGCATAAGTGACTGTGCTACACAGTATGTGCCACATCTCCATTTCTCATGACTGAGGAATTAGCATGCATGATAGTGTCAGCAAATTGTGGGTTTCATGAGGGCAGTGCTGTGGTGGTTGTGTCTCTTGGTGTGTTGGTTGCTGTTCCGCCCAGCTTGTGTCACAGTATTCTTACATATCCCACTCATCTTAGAATGCATGATTGACCACAAAGGGGTGCCCAGGTGATGTTTACTTGTTCATGGCACTATGTGGGGATCTGTGTCATTGGAGTCCAGCCCCCTCATGTGTTTTGTACTATCCTGTGGGTAGTTGCGCACACACATGTGGTGTTTGATATGCAGTGTGTGTGTGGAGCTGCCTGGCTGTATTTGTGCATACGCAGCACTGAATTGGTATGTGTTTTGTGTGCTATTAGGTGTATGTTGTTTGTAAGTTCTTCCCTACTGTCCATGGGACTCTTGCCTCATCAGTGTGCACATTCCTCCTGTTTGATATGTCCCATTGCTGCCATGGTGTGGGAGTTTGTCCTATTGTACACATTGTGAGCCCCCATGTGCAATGCTTCGGTGCAAATGGAAGATGGTGTTTGTTGCAGTGCAACCTTTGCCTGACCACTGCTGTGTCAGTATGGGACACAACTACTACTTTGCCACACACATGATTGTGGTATTGGTACCAGTATTCATTCATGATGTTTGTCTGTTATTATTATTATTATTATTATTAATAGTGTTTTGTTGAGCGCAAACAACCCGGAGGCCTCGTAGCGCTATATTGTCTGAGTCAAGAGAGGGCCAGAGAGCCAAGTTAGATAAAGAGGAGCGTTTTCAGGTGTTTCCGGAACTTCAGCAGGTTAGATTCGCCGCGAAGGGTATCAGGCAGGGAGTTCCAAGCCTTGGCGGCATTCCAAGAGAAGGATCGCCCGCCCCATCTGGCCCGCTTGGTTCTGTTTACAGTGGCTAAGAAAGCTGAGCTAGATCTCAGGGATCTATAAGGAAGATAAGGGGTTGCCAGAGAACAGATCATGGGTGGAGCAGTCCTCCACATGGCCTTTTGCATAATGCACATAGATTTGAACAAAACCCTGGCCTTGATGGGCAGCCAATGCAGTTCCTTCAAAGCTGCTGTAGCAGATTCTCGCCGGCTCAGGCCTAAGAGGAGGCGAGCAGCTGCATTTTGGGTGACCTGGAGTTTTCTTATGGTGGAGATGGGAGCTCCCAAGTATAGAGTTTCCATAGTCTAATCGAGATAGAATAATGGCTTGCACCATGATTCTGCGTGCTTGGAATGGTAATAGTGGCAACACTTTCCTAAGCATCCGCATCAGGCCAAAGCAGGTGGCGGACAGGACAGTAGCTTGTTGCTTGAAATTTAGCTTTGTATCCAGCCAAATACCCAGACTCTTTATTTGAGTTTTAGGTTGAGGCGGGTTTCCCAAGCTAGGGGGCCATTCCAACATGGGACCAGGAGTGAGTGAGTTGCCCAGGATCATAAGCTCAGTTTTCTCACCATTGAGCTTTAGGTGTGAGGAAGTCATCCACTGATTTACTGCAACTAGACATTTGGTGAGGTTAGGGGGGAGGTATTAGGCTGGTTCATAGATACAACCAGTTGTGTATCGTCGGCGTAGGTTACAATGTCTAGGCCAAACGAATGCACAATTTCAGCGAGGGGTTGTAGATACACATTAAATAGGGTAGGGCTCAAAGACGAGCCCTGTGGTACAACTTGATCAAGGGGCCAGATTTTTGAATGGGCATTGCTCTCAACTACCTCAAACGAACGATTCTTCAGAAAAGATTGGAGCCAAAGTATGGCCTTCCCTGAGATTCCTATTTGGCGTAGGCGGTGGAGAAGAATGCTGGTATTGATGGTGTCGAAGGCGGCACTGAGATCAAGCAACATGATTGCTACGGTGCCGCCTTGATCCATCTGTTTCCTTGCCATCTCAGTCACTGTCAGAAGAGCCGCTTCCGTTCCTAACTTTGGGCGGAAACCTGCTTGGGACTCATGAAGCAGGAGATTATCTTCCAGGTATTGAGTAATGGAGGCATTGATATGTTTCTCCAACAATTTGCTGACCCAGGGGAGAAGTGAGATTGGACGATAATTGGCCATGTTATCTGGGTCCAGGGTGGTTTTTTTAAAAGTGCTCTGACTTGGGCACATTTCCACGCCGTTGGAACTATACCTGTGGTGATAGAGGAGTTTAGGACTTTAAGAATAACGGCCTAATGATGTCTGTAATCTTAGTTAGATAATAGGGAGGGGCAGGGTCACTGGGTGACCCAGATTTGACCTTCCGCATTAAGATATCAAGTGAGTCCTCATTGAGTAGAGGGAATTCATCCAGTGTCTGAGGCGTAGAATATGATGGGGTAATTCCGTTATCAGTGGCCCCAGTAGCTGGTTCAAAGTTGGAGATAATGTTCTGTATTTTGTTGTAAAAATATTCTGCCTGGTTGTCACACCGTAGTTGGGTTTTATTGGGATCGGGGGGAATGGTCGGGGTATCCATGAGGAATTTTGCAATTTTGAAGATTTCACTTGATGAATTCGAGGCACTAATAATTTTGCTTTCAAAATAAACAGCTTTTGAAGTTCTAATTTCTGCTTTGTATTTTTTAATTGCCTCTTGATGGTTGAGTTTATCTGAATTTTTGCGGGAGACCCTCCAAGTTCGTTCCAATTTCCTACAACCTCTTTTCGACTCTTTGAGTTGGGGGGTGTACCAAGGTGAGTCTTTTGATTTAGTTTTTTCTTTGAGCTCTTTCAGGGGTGCGACATGATCCAAAGCTGTACGCAACCAATTGGTGTAATTGTCATAAAGAGATGTAGGGTCTGTTCCCAATTGGGGGGGAGCAAGGGACAGGGATTCAGTACACTGGTCCATGGAAATTTTTGACCATTCTCTCCCCTGCAAAACAGTGCGGGGGACAGTTGGTGCTGAGATAACTGGTGTCCATTGTATCGGAACCAAATAGTGGTCTGTCCAGATGAGGGGCAGAGGAGCACCTACCTCTAGTCTTGGGTCATTGCTGAATACCCAGTCTAGGAGATGACCTTTTTCATGAGTGGATTGGAAGCCCTTCTGTGTAATTTGAAGGGCTGCCAGATCGTCTACCAGGGATCTGGCCGTCGTGTTGCTAGGGTCATCCAAATGGATGTTAACATTTCCTAATAGTGAAAAATGGGGACAAGTAATCACTAATTCAGCAACTTTTGAGTGGAGTGAATCAAGAAAATCTCCTATTTGGTTAGGAGGGCGGTAAATAAGAATACCTGAGAAAGTGGCGGTGGGTTCAAAATCCAAGGAGGAGTGCATACTCTCACAATTGGATATCGTGATCGGGCTAACCCTACATTGGTAGTGGTTTTTAAAAAGAATGGCTAAGCCCCCTCCTCTACCTTGTGGTCTGTCCATCCTATGGAGGGCATATCCCAGTTGCATAAGGGCAGTAATGTCCGGGTCAGATACATCTTTAAGCCAAGTCTCTGTTAAAAATATTACGTCAGGACTGGTTTCTTCTAGGAGTAGCGCCATCTGCACTGCATGTTTAGTTAGAGAGCGACAATTTAGGAGGAACATTTTGTAGTGTTTGACGCTGTGGGAAGTACCACTATGACTGGTAAGGGTATAGTTGCAGTGAGAATAAGTGCCAGTGGTTGAGTTCGGATGGATTGAATGGCAGCAGATATCATGAGTAGGTGGCATTAGATTTTTCAGGGAGAGAGAGTCATACCGTATATGCAGGGCGTCATCTATGCAAGTTTGAACAGGGGGGGTGGCCCCTGGTCCCGTCCGGTCGCGGACGGGCGCAGACGGGCTTGCCTTAGGCGCGCCTTTGGCGCGCCACCGGCGCGGCCACTGCGCCCGCCCGCTGCGCGGACGGGTAGTGCGGCTGTATTTATTCATTGATTGGGTGAGGAGGGTGGGAGGGACGATAGACTGTACCGTCTCCCTTCCCTACCCAAGATGGCGGCTCCGGTGGGTGGGGGGAGTGCCCAGCGTCAATCACAAGCGGAGCTACGATGTCCGATCGTGACGCTGCCTGGAGCGAAGTGTTGCATCATTCACATTGCAACACTTGCCTTTTGCTCACTGTGATGATGGGGGGCTTGAACCCCATTACCACAGTAATCTTGGAGTGCTGTTGTTTTGAAACCCACACTTACCTTTTGCTCACTGTGATGATGGGGGGCTTAGACCCCATTACCACAGTAATCTTGGACTGCTGTAGTTTTGAAACCCACACTTACCTTTTGCTCACTGTGATGATGGGGGAGCTTAGACCCCATTAACACAGTGTGCATGTTATGTTTGAATTGTGAATCCCACAGCCAACGTTTGACTCACACATGTGATGTGATTCACATTGTATGTGCCCTGTCAGATGCAATGTCGTGGGCATTTTGACACAAGTAATAGACTTATGGCATGATGGGGGTGATGCTTTATTTTAAACTGTGTGGGGAGGGTGGTAGTGTTAAGCATTACACAACTTGTGTGTGGGGACTGCTAGTAGTGGTAGGAATCCAACCCCCTATGATTTGGGGGTGGTGGTAGGCATCCAGCTCCCTACGGGGTGGACAATGCTGGTAGTGATAGGCATCCACCCACCATGGGATGCACAATGCTGGTAGTGATAGGCATCCAGCCCCCTATGGGGTGGACAATGCTGGTAGTGGTAGGCATCCAGTCCCCTATGGGGTGGACAATGCTGGTAGATGCGCATCTAGCCCCCTATGGGGTGGACAATGCTGGTAGTGATAGGCATCCACCCACCATGGGGTGGACAATGCTGTTAGTGGTAGGCATCCAGCCCCCTATGGGGTGGACAATGCTGGTAGTGATAGGTATCCAGCCCCCTATGATTGGGGGTGGTGGTAGGCATCCAGCCCCCTATGCTGTACGCTCTGACAGAGGGGATGGGGCCCGGTGAGTACGCTGGGGGGGATTTACATCCTCCGGTATTGGGTTGTAGCAGTTAGCCCGTCTTTGTTGGGATGTGGCGGTTTTGGCTCCCCTATGGGTGGCAGCAGGTTGCCCCCTGTTTTAGGGCGTGGCGGTTTTGCTCCCCAGATTGGGACACAGTGTTTGTGCCTGTTAGGTATCGTGATACGGGTGGCCAGGTAGGCTGTCGGATTCTGTTTTCTACTGTGTGTTTTTCGATAATAGGTTTGTTTGTTCTCATTAGCTCTGATCTGGGTCCAGCGCTTTCGCCTCCGCGCCGCCGGCCTCAGCTCTGGGCATTTATGAGGAACGCTGGCTCTTTGGCTAGCGCCCATCGCCCTGACTGGGTTCCGCCTCCACCCTCCCCCTGGAAATATCCTTCTAGGCGCTAGGGTGGTTCTAGGTTCGTGCCTTGGGATCCTTCTCGGCACGAAGAGGGGGGGTGTGACGCTTGGTGCACCGGTATTTCTTTTCTCAATCATTGTAGGTTTCATTGCATTTTTCTATTGTGTTCTTGTGATGTGCTTGGCCTATGTAGTGGCCAAATACTGTTAGGTATGTGGTGTGTTTTCAACTGGTGTCAGGTTCTGAGAATTTCCTTTGTCAGCTTATTAGTTTACTCTGGGCATTAGAACGTTACTTGACCGAGATCTGATAAAGGAACTCTACCTGATACATCCCTTTACCAACATTACCAACTAGTACGTCCACCCCTAATACTCTCTTGCCTCTACAAGGGACTGGATGTAAAGTTTTATTAATGTGCATTCCTGTAAAATACCAAGGCAAAAAAAAATTCTGTCACTCCCCTTACTCTTTTGGGATTAGTACAGCAGACCCACACAAATTCTCAGCACATAGGTTTTTTTCTACAGTGCTGCCGCGTAGGAACCCCAGAACTTGTCCTAAGTGTTGTATGTGATTGTTTGAGCTGTATGAAGCAATTCACCACTCTTGCTCTATTTTTGGATGTTGGGACCCTGTGGCACAGCCACAGTCAGGGTCTCTTTTCCTATCTTACTTATTTCACGAGCCATCAAGGCTCAACAACAACCGGGATTTGGCTTCTTCCTTCCTTGTGAAAAAGCTTTGGTGAATTGGCATCAAGTGACCTGTTGGCGTGACTGATTGATGGCTTTCTTTTTGCTCTCTTGCAAATACTGGTATGTGGCTGAAATATATATGAAGTATTTTTGCCAACCTATTGTATTAACTGTTACCGTCTTGTAGTCCACCCCGCAACCCATCTGTCTGGTATATTTAAACAGTGATTTGTGAGGCGTTTAGGACCAGCTGCTGCACTACACACAACTCAACAATGGGGAACAGCAATAGTGAAAAGAATTTAAATACTGCTCAGCCGACCCCACCCAAGAACTCACCTGCCTATATTGTGGGTTAAAAAAGAGGCTTAAGCTCAATTATGTACACCCACAAATGGCACTATCTCACATCTAAAAACTCAGACCTGCAGTTCCCATGTAATGGCACAAACGACATAGCAAAATTATCATATTTGCGCCAAATGTTGAATTTAAAGGGAAAGAAGGTTAGGGGAGTCGAATGGGAAGCGTTTTATAATTGGAATTGGGTTCTCAGTGACATGCGTTCAACCAACGTGGTCAAGTCAAAGGTCCACAGTGAGATAATGGAGATTAAGAAAGGGGTATTACAGGCATAACTGGAGGGCAATTGGAGAAAAAACTCATGTGTTCCCATGCGATCCCATTACAGAAGAAAAGAAGGTAGAGGGTGATGCAGGGGTGGAGGACCAACTCCTAGAAGATATTCTCTTGGGGTGCTTGGGATGCGATTCACCGCTGCCTGCGCCTGAGCCAGAACACACTGAGCTAACTCCCGAGGAGCGGGAGGCAGCAGTAACTTTTGTTCACAGAGCGCTCAAAGATAAGGTTACGAGACTGGAATTGGACGCTGTCCAAGACCTGGTTTCTCTGAAAGTGATGAAGGAAACGGCTGTCCATGCAGCTGCAGAGTACAACGATAAGAAACATAACAGTCTAAAAGAATGTGTTCAGAAAAAGGTTAAAATTCCTAATTAATTCACAGACAGTGGCATCAATTATTTGAAGATAAATCACAGGATGGATCATTCAGACAGTCACAGTGGCATTCACTAATATGGGATGCATTTAAATATGTCCACTGCACAGAACACGACATTTCGACTTTAGAGCAATGTTTGGCAGAAATAGAGTGAGCTCCGGAGAGCAAAAGACGAGGCAGCATGGTGGGGCGCACTTCCGCATCCACTCCAAATTCTGCAAAATTGATGCTGAAGAGCGAAACACAGTGTATAAGGTATGTAGAAAAACGTTGTCCTTAGCACGAGCAGAGGTAATGAACAAGGCACCCCAAGCTCATTTGGCATTTGCTAAGCAAGCCAATACCCAGACATCCACGGGTAACCTTACCCCACTACCAGCACAATATGACTGGGAAGTAGGGAAGTTCGGATTCACAGACTCAGATTTTATAACATGGGGGAGTCTAAGTTGCAGGACACGCTTAGATATGGGGTAGACAAATTGCAACAATGGAAACAGTTAATACACACTTGTGCAGTGATCAATGTAGCCCAGACTCTTTCCTACTGCACCACCGCAGCCAGCACAACAGAAGTTCCATCGCTTAGCATGTCCCTACGGGAAATACCGCCACCACCTGGCAGTGCGCCAAATGCTCTAGCATATGTTTATGTCCCAAGCTCCAGGCAGGACATTAATTGGTTTACTAACGACTTTCCCAAGCTTAGGGATGAGCCACAGAAGTGGTACGAAGAATTATAGCTGATGGCTGCATTGGGTGGATTATTATGGAGGGATATAGACACATTGTTTAATATAATTGTCCTAAAGGACCTTTGGGAAGACTGTAAAAGGAAGGTTGGGTGGCCAGACGTGGAGCCACAGAGGGGCAAGGGCAGGATGCCAGGTCCAGCAATAGATGAATTATACATGAAAGTGGTAGAACATTTGAAGGAGAAGGTACCGGAAGATAGGGTTGATTGGAGTAAGATCACGAGTACTAAACAGGAGAAGGACAAAAGTGTGAATACATACTTTGACCGCCTCCTGCAAGTATATAGGCAGAACAGTGGATTGAAAAACCCTATGGGGATGCGATGACGGCCCTGGTAACCACATTTGTACAAGGTCTCACACAACCTATCAAAACACACTTACAAACTTATTTTGTCTGCTGACAGCAAGAGCCAATAGAAAAGGAGTTGGCAGCAGCCAGGTACTGCTCAGATTTTCAGTATAGTGCGCAGGTAATGGAGACAGAAAATTTAAAGAAAGAAAAAGTGAGGCTAATGGTAGCACAAAAACGATTTTACAGCAATAACAGAGGGAGGGAAAGGAGCAGAGGGGGGGGGCACAAGGCGCAGGAAGGCAACAGAACAGTAGGACACCTTCCTTACCCCGCAGATCAGCCTCCCTGCCACCACAAGGAACAACATGTTTCTATTGTAAGGACCCCAACCATTGGAAAGCATATTGCCCAATATTGAAGAAAGGGAATGAGGACAATAGGTACACACAGAACAGCGGGCAGGAGGGCCGACACCAGCACACCAATTACACTCGTCCCACAGGGTACCGGAACAATGCGCAACAGGGACACGAGCCTCAACACCAGCAACAGTGGACAGGAGGGGAGGGGTGGAAACCGGTAGACAATGGCTGGCCCGAACCACCGCCTCCAAACTCATTTTAGGGGTACCTGAAAGTGGGAAACTGCGTAATAGCCCCAGCAATAGCAGTGGATCAATCCGGACCCTATGTAGAGGGAAAAATATTGGGTAGGGTTGTTCCATTCCTTATTGATACGGAGGCTCAAAGATCAATGCTGAAGGCACTAACAACGCCTGAGGCTCCACTTTCTAGGATTACGGTAACCGCAGTAGGCATGACCGGACAACCCATTACAGAATTCCTTACTGAGCCACTAGAGTTTGTAGTAGGTACGATAACAGTTTACCATCAGTTTATCCTTAGCAGATTTTGCCCGTGAATTTGCTGGGTAGAGATTTGTTATGCAAATTGCAATGCACCATACACTGTTCACCAACAGGGGTCTTTCTAGAGAGCAAGACCAATGGCCTCATGTTACAAGCCTTCATGACATGCACTGACCCTACAATACTGCCAGAACTACGCCACGGTGTGCCGCCTGAAGTCTGGGCCAGCAGTGCCAATAACTTAGGGCGGGTATTAAACTACCCACCAGTACAGATAAAACTAAAGCCAGGAGCAATTCTCCCAAGAGTAACCACAATACAAGTTTTCCAGAGAGGGGGAGGAAGGCATCGCACCAGTCATACAGGACCTCTTGAAGCAAGGAATTCGAAGGGAGATTCAATACAGTCAATGTAACACACCCATACTCCCAGTGAAAAATAGCTACAAAGGGCCCGGATGGGGCCCCTGTCTATAGATTCACACAGGATCTGAGAGAATTGAACAAAATAGTGTTGCCCTCTTTGCGGTGGTCCCAAACCCAGCAACAATATTATCCAACATCCCAGTGACAGCCACCACCTTCACAGTGATGGATCTTAGCTCCGCCTTCTTTACCATTCCCTTGCACCCTGAAAGCCAACATTTCTTCTCCTTTAGTTTCAGACAGAAGGAATTTTGTTGGACGAGGCTCATACAGGGCTATACAGAGTCACCTTCTATTTTCACACATGCCTCAAAAACGGATTTAGACTCCCTGGTACTTAAGGAGGGATCCACACTTATCCAGTATATTGACGATTTGTTATTGGCCTCGCCTTCGAGGGAGGCTTGCGTAAAGGACACCATTGCGGTCCTCTGCCACTTAGCACTAAAGGGATACAAAGTCTTCCCCAAGAAGCTACAGCGCCCTCACTCTACCACTCTACCACTCTACCACTCTACTGCCCTCACGCCCTCACTCTACCGCCCTCATTCTACCACTCTACCCCCTCATTCTACCACTCTACTGCCCTCATTCTACCACCCTCACTCTACCACTCTACCGCCCTCATTCTACCTGTCTACCGCCCTCACTCTTCCACTCTACCGTCCTCATGCCCTCACTCTACCGCCCTCACTCTACCACTCTCACTCTAACACCCACACGCCCTCACTTTACCACCCTCACTCTACCACTATACTGCCCTCACTCTACTGCCCTCACACCCTCACTCTACCGCCCTCACGCCCTCACTCTACCTGCCTCACTCTACCGGCCTCACTCTACCGTCCTCACTCTACCGCCCTCACTCTACCACTCTACCGCCCTCACTCTATCTATCGCCCTCCCTCACTCCCTCACTCTATCTATCGCCCTCCCTCACTCTATCAATCACCCTCCCTCTATCTATCTATCGCCCTCCCTCTGTCTATCTATCGCCCTCCCTCTGTCTATCTATCGCCCTCCCTCTATCTATCTATCGCCCTCCCTCTATCTATCGCCCTCACTCTATCGCCCTCTCTCCCTCTATCTATCGCCCTCCCTCTCTTCCACACACCTCCTTCTCTAACTCCCTGTTCTCTTCTTTGCCATCATTGACATACGGCTCCGAACTACTGGCAACCCGGGACGCTACAGCGTTAAATCTCGCCCAATCTAGGCTGTTCAAAACTCTTTTCTCAATCCCGAGACACATTTTGCAAGCCCAAATCCATTTGGAGTTCGGTCTCACTAACCAGCTACCAGCACCTTTGCTGGTTAGAAGTCGAAAAACAGGCCGGGCAGCCAGACTTAATATACAAGATCTTGAGGCAAGCGTTGGAGGCATTAAAACTAGATGAATCTTGGCGTCTGCCCATGACATAATCTGCCTACAAACTGATAATCAAGAAAGCAGTCAAACAATCATCACTATTCATGGACAAAGCAGCAGTGGCTGGCAAAAGCCATGCCTGGATCGTTTTGCCGTCATATACCCACCTAAAACCACAGGATTATTTGAAAGAATGCTTCAGGGACCACTATAAAAGGAAACTAAGCCTTCTAAGGTTGGGTTGCTTCTCGTCCAAAGACCTCACTCCCAAATGGCTACGGCAGTGGGCAACTCCCAATTGCCGCATTTGCGGCAACGGCGTAGAGTCTTTACTGCACCTCATATGTATATGCCCGGCACTCCAAAATCTAAGAAAAACGCTTCTTCGATCTCCCTTAAGAGAAGCCCAGGTGAGAACTTGCAGGGCGGCGGTGATAAGATGCCTAAGCAGTTCTTGGATAGAACTATCATGTAAAACCATAACATTTTTGAACCTTGCTGCCATAGAGCTGGAAAAAAGGGCACCATCCAAAGAGGTCCCTGGACAATAGGACAGGCTTTGGCAGACCACAGACTTTTCCTTCCTTTTTTTCCAATGGTTGTTTTTGTGCATCATGAGTTAATAATAACGAGCCTCTTGTTTGAATAACCATTATTCTTTTATACTTTTTTCTTCTCTTCTTAGATCTTTTTTTCTGCCACTTTTGCAGAGCATGTTATTAATTTCTAACTCGACTCAAAGTTTATTCTGTGTTGTTTTTATGATGTAAATACCGCTTGCATGGTGGTAAGTCCACCCTTTCATGATTTTTTTTAAAATCAAATAAAGTATTATTATTATTATCTGTTCTCTTCTCTTCTCCCGTGCTGATCTGCTGCTCTCTTCCACCCTGCCTCCTTCTCTAACTCCCTGTTCTCTTCTCTTCTCCTGTGCTGATCTGCTGCTCCCTTCCACCCCGCCTCCTTCTTTAACTCCCTGTTCTCTTCTCCTGTGCTGATCTGCTGCTCTTTTCCACCCGCCTCCTTCTTTAACTCACTGTTCTCTTCTCCTGTGCTGATCTGCTGCTCTTTTCCACCCGCCTCCTTCTTTAAATCCATGTTTTCTTCTGCTGTGCTGTTATGCTGCTCTCTTCCACACACCTACTTCTCTAACTCCCTGTTCTTTTCTCCAGAGCTGATCAGCTGCTCTCTTCAACCCGCCTCCTTCTCTGCCTCCCTTTTCTCTTCTCTCGTGCTGTCTGCTGCTCTCTTCCACCCCACCTCCTTCTTTAACTCCCTGTTCTCTTCTCCTGTGCTAATCTGCTGCTCTCTTCCACCCCACCTCCTTCTTTAACTCCCTGTTCTCTCCTGCTGTGCTGATCTGCTGCTCTCTTCCACCCACCTCCTTCTCTAACTCCCTGTTCTCTTCTTTTCTCCCTCTGCTGATCTGCTGCTCTCTTCCACCCCGCCTCCTTTTTTAACTCCCTGTTCTCTTCTGCTGATCTGCTGCTCTCTTCCACCTCGCCGCCTTCTCTAACTCCCTGTTCTCTTTTCCTGTGCTAATCTGCTGCTCTCTTCCACCCCACCTCCTTCTTTAACTCCCTGTTCTCTTCTGCTGTGCTGATCTGATCCTCTCTTCCACCCACCTCCTTCTCTAACTCCCTGTTCTCTTCTCTTCTCCTGTGCTGATATGCTGCTCTCTTCCACCGCACCTCCTTCTTCAACACACCGTTTTCTTCTCCTGTGCTAATTGTAGGAGAGTAGGGTCTGCAATCCTATGATCACCCAGATTTTTTGCTTTTGTTTCACTGGTTTACGACTTTCTCTGGCTGTGGGCCTGCTAATCAGACCCACAGCCTGGCTGTTCTCTTTCTAAATTACGATATGTACCCTAGGTGCATTTACCAATTGGTACTGGGCCACCTTATCAGACCCCGTAACGCAGGGCATAGGTGTACCCAGGGCCGCCAGGGGCTGAAGCATGTATTATGCCACCCCTGGCTGGCCTCCTAAATTTGACACAACTGGCTGCACGACAGCTGGGGCGAAGACGTGTAACCACCCTTCGCTTTAGGTATAGTAGCTCTATATCTAACCATACAATGGACACCCGAGTTCCTATCAGTCACTCCTATGGCAGGCCTTAACGATCCTGAAGGCAGAGTGCGTGGGCTCGTGTGAGCTAGGTTCAGGCCCGAGCCGAGCCCGGTTGCAGCTTGCGGAATCAAGACCCAATAGCTGTTCCATGATAACGCGTACCATATCGGTAACTCCGGTGTCGCGTTATCAAGGCATGTCGAGTAAGGTGTCATACGAATCGGGGTGCTGCCCTCTCACCAATGCTGGCGACGAGGTTAGCATTCCACCCTTCTAGAGGGACACGACATGTACGTAACTGTGAACCCCGGTTAAAGTTAACTGAAGCCTCAGCTCCACAAAATGGATGCTGCCACCACAGACACGAGTCTGACCTCCTGCTGCTGGGAGTCCTTCCAGCGAGGAGCACTTGGACAAAGGGTTTCCTGTCGAGGGCGGTGTTCGCACCGTCCCAGACAGGGTTTGTGTATTCTGGGTAGGTAGGGCTTTGGCGAGAAGGTGACTGCGGAGTGGCACCCCGGTGCTCACTACGCATCTGCCGGTTAGAACCAGTTCCAGGGGCGACAGCCCTGGCCTGGGGAAAGTCCGGCAGGGGAGAGGGGTGTAACTACCCCCCTTCCTGGTCCCACCCTTAGGGCAGGACCTAGTCATGTACCCACCCCTTTCTTTAGAATAAAGACCGGAGCGGGGACCCTTCCAAATTAGATCATCTTTGATTCAAGAACTACTTTCTACGAAAGGACATTCAAGACTCTTCTCAAGATTTCTCCCTTGTGACTAAGGAGTAGTCACCCTGCATCAGCGGGCACCAACTAAGAACTCTGCGGTTTGCTGTAAGTCCTTCCTCAAGGAATCCGACGGCCCAGCTCGACGAGAACCGGCTTCCCTGGCACCTCTGACCTCTACCCACGTCATCAGCTCAGCTGTGATCTGTGGGTGCGACGAGACCTCGAGGGACCGGCCATCATCAGAACCTGCACGCTCTTAAAACTAGCACGACCATCGAGGTAACTCTCTGGTGAGTGCTCTGGGGTCCGAGAAGCCCCGACCCTGAGCCGCTCCAGCACCGAAGTGCAGTCTCCCAGCATCTCCACGATCTGCATGGGGCCCTTCTGCTCGCTGCTCAGCACGTTGTCTGGTCACTAGCCGCTGGCTTGTGCCCTTCTGTGACGACATCCGAGAATCATCACTGCTGGTCTGGTTGCTCCAGACTGGCCCTTGCTTCCATCTTTGCGAGAAGCACCCCGGACCCTCCTGGTCCACTCAAGACGCCA
Source organism: Lissotriton vulgaris (assembly GCF_964263255.1). Taxonomy (NCBI): domain Eukaryota; kingdom Metazoa; phylum Chordata; class Amphibia; order Caudata; family Salamandridae; genus Lissotriton; species Lissotriton vulgaris. The sequence continues at coordinate 1,058,234,927 of NC_141697.1, forward strand.
TCTTAGGCCCACCACGTGGCCCTGAGATCTGCCAAGGCTTGTTGCCCCATCCTGGGCCCAGCGACGCCGACAGCATCATCCTTCGTGGGACAGCTCGCACCTCCACCGTGGTCGCCGACAACGCCTCCTGGTCCGTGAGACTGCAGAGCCTAGCGTCACCCACTCACCTGGTCGAGGTGACGGCCAACCGGTGCCTTCCTGGTACCCTCTGACTACTGGCTAGTAGTACGAACTTGGTCCCCTCTGCTTTCAGGTTTCATCAATCTCCGATCCAGGCTTGGATCTCTACGAACTATTCAGCACTGGTCGCCGGCCAGCAACTCCTTTTCTTCCGGCTCCTGGCTCGTCAGCGAAGACCCCGACGCCTGTAAGACTTGTGCAGCCGCAGCCCTCGTGGCTAGGTAACTCGGCATTTCGGTGCCTGCATAGCCTCCTTACTCTAGGGTCCTGAGTCCCTCGCTTCCGACTTGCCTTATCGGGTCCGCCCGAGACCTTAATCTTTCCGTGTCCTCGGACACTTGTTTTAAATGTGCACTTGAAGTATTTGCTAAAGAGATTTGGTTTGTGCTTAGTACCCTGTCCTCATAAAGAGTACAGGGCTGTTGTGATTCTTAATAAATATACTGTTTATTTTCATAACACTTGTGTGGTGTCCTTTCACTGGGTGTTCAAGGGGTACATGTGTGGTAAACAGCTGGCTTAACGCGCCCTCTCGAGTCTTTAGCCTTAGACTGCTCGTATCCACGCTACTAGGATAGCTGGTCTATAGGTTGACTTACAACCAAACACCATAAGGGTCGTTGGAACGATACATAGCGGTCGCTAGAATAGCGAACGTTGCATATCGGGCCAACTTCTCACATTGGTGAGCAGCGGTTGGGATTTGAGCTTGCTGTTGTTTTACCACACGTATCCTAAGAATATCTTGTTGAAAGATCGCACAAGTACTGTTAGTACATATAACTAAAAGCCTAGAATACTCTGAGTTCTACTGAACCAGCTGTTGTAGCTCCTCAAGGCTTAGCACACCTTGGCTACAACTCTTAGCAAGGGTACAGTAGGTAAACACGTAGTGTAGGTAGGTGCATCACTTACACCACACTAGAAACAGTATGTCGGACAAAGGAGGAAACTCTGGGTCTCCCCTTGTGTCAGTTGACCCTCCACAGGTCATCCCTTCAGGATATACTGTGCTGAGCTTCAAGGAGTTAAGACGACTGTGTCACTCCAGGAAGATTCAGCAGGGGTCTAACCCCACAACGTCCTTTCTGATTGGTCTCTTGGAGACTTATGATGCCAGAAGAGCTGAGAAACTTCGTAGCTCTTCTAATCCAGAAGGAGACATGCCTCCCCTCGAGGGAACCCGAGACGATCCTGACCTCATCCACCTCGCAACTGAGAACGAAGATGTGGAGGAGGATGAGGATGAGGATCTCTCTGGGGATGAGGCAGATAAGGGACAGGTAGAAGTCGTCAGACTAAGCAGGTCCAACTTAAGCAAACATGATAGCGGTACTGGGGGACCCCTGGGGCCACTATCAGGTCAGCTTAACATTGGGAATGGACGAGCCCGATCTCTGTCAAGAGACTCTGGCAGATCCCTTCAAACCAATGGCTCTCACAACTCTTCTCAGAGAGGGATGACGTCCCCTCAGAGGAGAATGTACGAAGCTAAGGAAAGGGCAGCCAATCTAAGGATTGAAAGGGAAGAACTTGCCCTGGCCAAAGAAAGGCTTGCCTTTGCTAGAGAGCAACAGTTAAGTGGGGCAGTCCCCACTGGTGGCAGCAATGTACCTAGTAATAGGGAAAAGAGTTTCGATACGAAACACCTTGGTAAGATAGTGCCCCCCTTTAAACAAGGGGACGACATCCACAAATGGATTACTGCTTTGGAGAGGGCCTGCACTGTGCAGGGTGTTCCCCAGAGTCAGTGGGCAGCTATCTTGTGGCTCTCCTTTGAAGGAAAAGGAAGAGACAAGCTCCTCACCACAAGGGTGGAGGATGCTAACAATTACCAAATCTTGAAAAATACACTCGTTGAAGGGTTCGGCCTAACCACTGAGCAGTACAGGGTGCTGTTCAGGGATACCCAGAAAACGCAGTCTCAAGATTGGTCTGATTTTGTCGATTGTGCCACTAAGGCTTTTAAGGGCTGGTTGCTGGGCAGTAAGGTTACTGATTATCAAGGATTGTATAATTTGATGATGAGAGAACAAATTTTAAACAATTGTCAGAACCAGTTGTTGCATCAGCATCTTGTCGACTCGGATCTGACCTCTCCCCAAGAATTGGGAAAGAAGGCAGACAGATGGGTTCGTACAAGAGTTAAACAGAACCAGGGCCAGAATCAAGGTGGTCAGAAGAAAGCAGACCAGAAGGGTAAAGATTCTAAAGGGGAACAAAATGACCAGAAGTCTTCGACAGGTCCCCAACAACCCAAAGAGGGCGGGGGTCAGGCTCCCCAAAAGAAGAAAGAAGGCCAATCCAAAAGATGGTGCCAGTACTGTAAAAGTAAATCTCACTGGTTTAGTGAGTGCACCAAGAAAGGAGGAGGGCAGACTCCTGCCACTGCAGCCCCTAAGGCACCTGTGCCCCCTAGTACAGTCAGCAGTGGTAGTGCGCCTCCCAAGGGTTTAGTAGGGTTAACCCTGGGTTCTGAGGGGCGTGACAACTTAGTTGGCACACTCACTCAGGCTGTCCTTGTCAGTACAGGGGACGCGGACGTATCCCCTGACGTAAGCCCCAATACTTTGGGCAAATACCGACAGACGCCTTTCATAAATGGAAAGATGGCTCAGGCCTATAGGGACACTTGTGCCAGCGTCCCCATGGTGACGCCTAACTTTGTGGACCCTGGACAGATCATGCCAGGTACAGAATTCCTGGTGACCAATGCAAGCAATGTCACTACCAATCACAGTATGGCAATTGTAGCTTTCTCCTGGGGAGGGGTAACTGGCCAAAAGAAGGTTGTAGTTAGTCCAGACCTCCCAGTGGATTGTTTGTTGGGCAATGATTTGGAGTCGTCACAATGGTCAGAAGTGGAGCACCGGACTCACATGGAAATGTTAGGTTTGCCAGCACATGTGTTCGCTGTGACTAGGTCACAGGTCAGGAAATGCCCCACTGAACAGGTGCTGGATCCTGGAACAACGGACCAGACACCTCCCAAGAAAAAGAGCAGTAGGGTTAAGGCTGCGCCTTCCCCCTTGCCCCAGGTCGAGGATCAAGTCTCAGAGGAGGCTGACCTACAGGAATTGAGGGAAACTGAGCCTAGGGAATTCGAACTTGATCAAGTTGAATTCTTGGGCTCAGGGGGACCCACACGAGAAGACCTGGGGAAGGACCAGTTAGACTGCCCTTCTCTTGAACCCCTCAGACAGCAGGCTGCTGCTGAGGCTGCTGGGAACGCCACAGGTACCCACAAGGTATACTGGGAAGATGGACTCCTGTACACTGAGTCAAGAGACCCCAAGCCTGGCATGACCAGGAGGCTGGTTGTACCCTTGTCTCAGCGTGGTTTCCTACTTACCTTGGCCCACGAGATTCCCTTAGCAGGTCACTTAGGTCAGACGAAAACGTGGGACAGGCTTGTCTCACACTTTCACTGGCCTCACATGAACGAAGATACCAAGGAGTTTTGCCGCTCCTGTGTCACTTGCCAAGCCAGTGGTAAGTCAGGTGGCACGACAAAGGCCCCCCTTATACCAATGCCTGTGGTGGGGGTGCCCTTTGAACGGGTGGGGATCGACATCGTCGGTCCCATGGAACCACCTACAGCATCAGGGCACAAGTTTATACTGGTGGTAGTGGATCATGCCACCAGGTATCCTGAAGCTATTCCCCTTAGGACCACTACAGCACCTGTTGTGGCAAGAGCCCTAGTTGGAGTGTTCTCCAGAGTGGGCTTCCCTAAGGAGGTCGTCTCCGACAGAGGTGCAAACTTTATGTCGAGCTACTTAACTGCTATGTGGAAGGAAGGTGGTGTTAACTACAAGTTCACTACACCCTATCATCCACAATGCAATGGGCTTGTTGAGAGATTCAACAGGACCCTAAAAGGGATGATTCATGGACTACCGGAAAAGCTTCGGCGTAGATGGGACGTCCTGATCCCCTGCCTCTTGTTCGCCTACAGAGAAGTCCCGCAGAAGGGGGTTGGCTACAGCCCTTTTGAACTTTTGTACGGGCATCCTGTAAGGGGACCCCTGTGTTTGGTGAAGGAAGGATGGGAGAGACCTCTCAAAAAGCCTGCAGCCAACATAGTGGACTATGTGCTTGGCCTCCGCTCGCGGATGGCTGAATACATGGAAAAGGCATCTGAAAACCTTAAGGCCAGCCAAGAACTCCAGAAAGCTTGGCATGACCAAAAGGCTGTCTTGACTGTTTACCAGCCCGGACAGAAGGTGTGGGTGTTGGAGCCAGTGGCCCCAGCAGCACTCAAGGACAAATGGTCCGGGCCCTACACCATCCTGGAGAAAAAGGGAGAGGTCACCTACCTGGTCGACCTGGGAACTCCCCGGAGCCCCCACAGGGTGCTTCATGTCAACAGGCTAAAAGCATATGTCGACAGGAAGGACATGAGTTTGCTCATGGCCCTAGATGAGGGACAGGAAGAGGAGAGTGACCCTCTCCCCGACCTGCTCACTCAGAATCCTGACGATGGCTCGGTAGATGGTGTTGTCTTTTGTGGCAGCCTCTCCGAACATCAACAGAGCGACTGTAAACAGGTTCTTCAGTCGTTCAGACATATGTTTTCTCTAACACCCAGTCAGACCGATTGGTGCACCCATGAGGTTGACACTGGTGACAGCTTGCCCGTCAAGAGTAAAATCTACAGGCAGCCTGATCACGTTAGAGACTGCATCAAGAGTGAAGTGCAGAAAATGTTGGAGCTGGGAGTCATTGAACCCTCGGATAGCCCTTGGGCTAGTCCCGTAGTTCTGGTGCCGAAACCTCACACCCAGGGTGGTAAGAGAGAGATGAGGTTTTGCGTAGACTACAGGGGTCTCAATGCAGTCACTAAGACTGACGCCCACCCAAAACCAAGGGCAGACGAGCTTATCGATAGATTGGCTTCGGCCAACTACTTAAGTACGTTTGACCTGACAGCTGGGTATTGGCAAATCAGGTTAGCTGAGGACGCCAAGCCTAAAACCGCATTTTCAACCCCTGGTGGGCATTATCAGTTCGTGGTAATGCCCTTTGGTCTGAAAAATGCACCTGCCACCTTCCAACGGTTGGTGAATCAAGTCCTTACTGGGCTGGATGACTTCTGTGCGGCGTATCTTGACGATATCGCTGTCTTTAGCTCCACCTGGGAGGATCACCTGGTCCACCTGCGGAAGACGTTAGAGGCACTGCAAGCAGCAGGTCTCACTATCAAGGCCACCAAGTGCCAGATAGGGCAGACACAGGTTGTATACCTGGGCCACCTTGTAGGTGGAGGTCAGGTTCAGCCACTGGAGAGCAAGATACAGTCAATCAGGGACTGGGCTCCTCCAACCACCCAGACTCAGGTTCGAGCTTTCTTGGGCCTGACTGGTTACTATAGGAAGTTTGTCAGGAACTATGGTTCCATTGTGACACCATTAAACGAACTGACAAGTAAGAAAATGCCAAAAAAGGTTCAGTGGACAGCGAGCTGTCAAAAAGCATTCGATGACCTAAAGCAGGCCATGTGCACGGCGCCTATCCTCAAGAGTCCGGACTACTCCAAGCCATTCATTGTCCAAACAGATGCTTCTGAGTTGGGTGTGGGAGCTGTTCTTTCTCAACTGAATTTTGATGGTCAAGACCAGCCCATTGCTTTTATAAGCAGAAGGCTGACCCCTAGAGAGAAGAATTGGTCAGCTATTGAGAGGGAGGCCTTTGCTGTGGTTTGGGCCCTGAAGAAGCTGAGGCCATACTTGTTTGGCACTCACTTCAAGATTCAGACCGACCATAAGCCCCTCTTGTGGCTAAATCAGATGAAGGGTGAAAACCCCAAACTGCTTAGGTGGTCCATTTCCCTACAGGGGATGGACTTTACAGTGGAACATAGACCTGGTACTGATCATGGCAATGCCGATGGGCTCTCCAGATATTTCCACTTAGAACAAGAAGACTCACCTGGTCAAGGTTAGCTTATTGTTCCGACGTTTGGGGGGGGGTCATGTAGGAGAGTAGGGTCTGCAATCCTATGATCACCCAGATTTTTTGCTTTTGTTTCACTGGTTTACGACTTTCTCTGGCTGTGGGCCTGCTAATCAGACCCACAGCCTGGCTGTTCTCTTTCTAAATTACGATATGTACCCTAGGTGCATTTACCAATTGGTACTGGGCCACCTTATCAGACCCCGTAACGCAGGGCATAGGTGTACCCAGGGCCGCCAGGGGCTGAAGCATGTATTATGCCACCCCTGGCTGGCCTCCTAAATTTGACACAACTGGCTGCACGACAGCTGGGGCGAAGACGTGTAACCACCCTTCGCTTTAGGTATAGTAGCTCTATATCTAACCATACAATGGACACCCGAGTTCCTATCAGTCACTCCTATGGCAGGCCTTAACGATCCTGAAGGCAGAGTGCGTGGGCTCGTGTGAGCTAGGTTCAGGCCCGAGCCGAGCCCGGTTGCAGCTTGCGGAATCAAGACCCAATAGCTGTTCCATGATAACGCGTACCATATCGGTAACTCCGGTGTCGCGTTATCAAGGCATGTCGAGTAAGGTGTCATACGAATCGGGGTGCTGCCCTCTCACCAATGCTGGCGACGAGGTTAGCATTCCACCCTTCTAGAGGGACACGACATGTACGTAACTGTGAACCCCGGTTAAAGTTAACTGAAGCCTCAGCTCCACAAAATGGATGCTGCCACCACAGACACGAGTCTGACCTCCTGCTGCTGGGAGTCCTTCCAGCGAGGAGCACTTGGACAAAGGGTTTCCTGTCGAGGGCGGTGTTCGCACCGTTCCAGACAGGGTTTGTGTATTCTGGGTAGGTAGGGCTTTGGCGAGAAGGTGACTGCGGAGTGGCACCCCGGTGCTCACTACGCATCTGCCGGTTAGAACCAGTTCCAGGGGCGACAGCCCTGGCCTGGGGAAAGTCCGGCAGGGGAGAGGGGTGTAACTACCCCCCTTCCTGGTCCCACCCTTAGGGCAGGACCTAGTCATGTACCCACCCCTTTCTTTAGAATAAAGACCGGAGCGGGGACCCTTCCAAATTAGATCATCTTTGATTCAAGAACTACTTTCTACGAAAGGACATTCAAGACTCTTCTCAAGATTTCTCCCTTGTGACTAAGGAGTAGTCACCCTGCATCAGCGGGCACCAACTAAGAACTCTGCGGTTTGCTGTAAGTCCTTCCTCAAGGAATCCGACGGCCCAGCTCGACGAGAACCGGCTTCCCTGGCACCTCTGACCTCTACCCACGTCATCAGCTCAGCTGTGATCTGTGGGTGCGACGAGACCTCGAGGGACCGGCCATCATCAGAACCTGCACGCTCTTAAAACCAGCACGACCATCGAGGTAACTCTCTGGTGAGTGCTCTGGGGTCCGAGAAGCCCCGACCCTGAGCCGCTCCAGCACCGAAGTGCAGTCTCCCAGCATCTCCACGATCTGCATGGGGCCCTTCTGCTCGCTGCTCAGCACGTTGTCTGGTCACTAGCCGCTGGCTTGTGCCCTTCTGTGACGACATCCGAGAATCATCACTGCTGGTCTGGTTGCTCCAGACTGGCCCTTGCTTCCATCTTTGCGAGAAGCACCCCGGACCCTCCTGGTCCACTCAAGACGCCATCTTAGGCCCACCACGTGGCCCTGAGATCTGCCAAGGCTTGTTGCCCCATCCTGGGCCCAGCGACGCCGACAGCATCATCCTTCGTGGGACAGCTCGCACCTCCACCGTGGTCGCCGACAACGCCTCCTGGTCCGTGAGACTGCAGAGCCTAGCGTCGCCCACTCACCTGGTCGAGGTGACGGCCAACCGGTGCCTTCCTGGTACCCTCTGACTACTGGCTAGTAGTACGAACTTGGTCCCCTCTGCTTTCAGGTTTCATCAATCTCCGATCCAGGCTTGGATCTCTACGAACTATTCAGCACTGGTCGCCGGCCAGCAACTCCTTTTCTTCCGGCTCCTGGCTCGTCAGCGAAGACCCCGACGCCTGTAAGACTTGTGCAGCCGCAGCCCTCGTGGCTAGGTAACTCGGCATTTCGGTGCCTGCATAGCCTCCTTACTCTAGGGTCCTGAGTCCCTCGCTTCCGACTTGCCTTATCGGGTCCGCCCGAGACCTTAATCTTTCCGTGTCCTCGGACACTTGTTTTAAATGTGCACTTGAAGTATTTGCTAAAGAGATTTGGTTTGTGCTTAGTACCCTGTCCTCATAAAGAGTACAGGGCTGTTGTGATTCTTAATAAATATACTGTTTATTTTCATAACACTTGTGTGGTGTCCTTTCACTGGGTGTTCAAGGGGTACATGTGTGGTAAACAGCTGGCTTAACGCGCCCTCTCGAGTCTTTAGCCTTAGACTGCTCGTATCCATGCTACTAGGATAGCTGGTCTATAGGTTGACTTACAACCAAACACCATAAGGGTCGTTGGAACGATACATAGCGGTCGCTAGAATAGCGAACGTTGCATATCGGGCCAACTTCTCACACTAATCTGCTGTTGTCTTCCACCCCGCCTCCTTCTTTAACTCCCTGTTCTCTTCTCCTGTGCTAATCTGCTGTTGTCTTCCATCCCGCCTCCTTCTTTAACTCCCTGTTCTCTTCTCATGTGCTGATCTGCTGCGCTCATCCACCCCGCCTCCTTCTTTAACTCCCTGTTCTCTTCTCCTGTGCTAATCTGCTGTTGTCTTCCATCCCGCCTCCTTCTTTAACTCCCTGTTCTCTTCTCATGTGCTGATCTGCTGCGCTCATCCACCCACCTCCTTCTTTAACTACCTGTTCTCTTCTCTCATGCTGATCTGCTGTTCTCTTCCACCCCACCTCCTTCTCTACCTCCCTGTTCTCTTTTCCTGTGCTGTTCTGCTGCTCTCTTCCACCCCACCTCCTTCTTTAACTCCCTGTTCTCTTCTCCTGTGCTGATCTGTTGCTCTCTTCCACCCCGCCTCCTTCTTTAACTCCCTGTTAACTTCTGCTGATCTGCTGCTCTCTTCCACCCGCCTCCTTCTTTAACTCCATGTTCTCTTCTCCTGTGCTAATCTGCTGCTCTCTTCCACCCCACCTCCTTCTTTAACTCCCTTTTCTCTTCTGCTGTGCTGATATGTCCCTCTCTTCCACCCACCTCCTTCTCTAACTCCATGTTCTCTTCTCTCGTGCTGATCTGCTGCTCTCTTCCACCCTGCCTCCTTCTCTAACTCCCTGTTCTCTTCTCTTCTCCTGTTCTGATCTGCTGCTCTCTTCCACCCCACCTCCTTCTTTAACTCCCTGTTCTCTTTTGCTGTGCTGATCTGCTGCTCTCTTCCACCGCCTCCTTCTTTAACTCCCTGTTCTCTTCTCCTGTGCCGATCTCCTCTTCTCTTCCACCCACCTCCTTCTTTAACCCCCAGTTCTCTTCTCCTGTGCTGATCTGCTGCTCTCTTCCACCCGCCTCCTTCTTTAACTCCCTGTTCTCTTCTCTTCTCCCGTACTGATCTGCTGCTCTCTTCCACCGCCTCCTTCTCTAGCTCCCTGTTCTCTTCTCTTCTCCTGTGCTGATTTGCTGCTCTCTTCCACCCGCCTCCTTCTTTAACTCACTGTTTTCTTTTCCTGTGCTAATCTGCTGCTCTCTTCCAACCCACCTCCTTCTTTAACTCCCTGTTCTCTTCTGCTGTGCTGATCTGCTCCTCTCTTCCACCCACCTCCTTCTTTAACTCCCTGTTCTCTTCTCCTGTGCTAATCTGCTGTTCTCTTCCACCCGCCTCTTTCTCTAACTCCCTGTTCTCTTCTCCTGTGCCGATCTGCTGTTCTCTTTCACCCGCCTCCTTCTTTAACTCCCTGTTCTCTTCTCCTGTGCTGATCTGCTGCTCTCTTCCACCCTGCCTCCTTCTTTAACTCCCTGTTCCTTTCTCCTGTGCTGATTTGCTGATCTTTTCCACCCCGCCCCCTTCTCCTACTCCCTGTTCTTCTCCCGTGCTGATCTGCTGTTCCCTTCCACCGCCTCCTTCTCTAACTCCCTGTTTTCTTCTTCCGTGCTGATCTGCTGCTCTCTTCCACCCACCCCTTTCTCTAACTCCCTGTTCTCTTCTCCTGTGCTGATCTGTTGCTCTTTACCACCCACCTCCTTCTTTAACTCCCTGTTCTCTTCTGCTGATCTGCTGCTCTGTTCCACATGCATCCTTCTCTAACCGCACACACACATACATACAACCACGCACACACACACATACAACCATACACACACAACCACACGAACACACACAACACCACACAATCGCACACACAACCACACACACACAATCACACACAACCACACACACAACAACACACACATACAACCACACACAACCACACACACACAACCACACACACACAACAACAAACATCTATCTATCGCCCTCACTCTATCTATCGCCCTCACTCTATCTATCTATCACCCTCACTCTATCTATCTATCTATCTATCTATCTATCTATCTATCTATCTATCTATTGCCCTCACTCTATCTATCTATCGCCCTCACTCTATCTATCTATCTATCTATCTATCTATCTATCTATCGCCCTCACTCTCTATCTATCTATCTATCTATCTATCGCTCTCACTCGATCTATATATCTATCTATCTATCGCCCTCCCTCTATCTATCTATCGCCCTCACTCTATCTATCTATCTATCTCCCTCACTCTATCTATCGCCCTCACTCTATCTATCTATCTACCTATCTACCTATCTATCGCCCTCACTCTATCTATATATCTATCTATCTATCGCCCTCCCTCTATCTATCTATCGCCCTCACTCTATCTATCTATCGCCCTCACTCTATCTATCTATCTATCTATCTATCTATCTATCTATCTATCTATCGCCCTCACTGTATCAATCTATCGCACTACCACAGCATCACTCAGGGGCACCACAGCATCACTCAGGGGCACCACAACATCACTATGCGATACTACAGCATCACTGAACGCCACACCATCAATCTGTGCAACTATTTAACAACAACTGGTTCAAATATGTTCTCTCAATGTTTCAAGCTTTATTACAAATGTCACAAAAAGATGTTGATATTTCACTTCTGCTCTTGGATTTTCGCCACAATAAAATACACTGAACATAATCTTCACAAAAGTTATTTACTAAAGTTTAAGCTATTGCCATTATAAATTACAATAACTTTTATTTAAGTATTAATTATTTAAAAAAAATAAAAGCCATTGTTATTTGTAATATCAATACATCTAAGTCACGAAAATACAAAACATGTTGCATTACAAATGCTATAGGTGTCACATTTGCAAACGTTAAAAGTATTGGCATTGTAAATGACAAAGCTATTAATTTCGCTATTTTCAAAACCAACACATACATACAAAATTTGTCATTTACAAGACCAATAGCTCAAACTTTCCTAATGCGAGACCTACTGCATTGCAAATGCTTGTTTAGCAGTGCATTTTGTGCTGTGTTTGGGAATGGAGGACTGGAGCAGCAGCACTGAGCAGTCATTAAACAAACGTGTGTCATTAACACACGGATGTGATGCCAAAGGTTTCATGCACGTCACTTCCTTGGCTTCTCAACTGGTGCTTGAAAACAGGGAGACACAAAGTGGCGGAAACCACTAAGGAATGCTGTTATTAGGTCTCGCAGAGAGACCTATTGCCACCGATCCACAAAACTGACTTTTTACGATGAGGATTTCCAACAGTTCACATGAATCACGTGACCACAAGCCTCTCGTGCTCGAGCTCGTATTCCATCATCAAAGGCAGCCCAGCCAGCCCAGCCTCCCTCACACAAGGTTCTCCCAGCCATATGGTAGCTCGAGTTGCCCACCCCCTCCTTCCCCAGCGCCTGCCTTCCGTAACTCGCATTCGATCATTAGAGGCAGCCCAGCAGGCAGCCCACCCCCCCTCCCTCTCCATATGGGCAGCCCACCCCCTCCCTCTCCAGCGCCTGCCTTCTCTCTCGCATTGCCTCGCTGGCCCGTTTGTTACTTGGTGTGCCTTTGTCAGAGTTGCTTGTTTTTTTTTAGCTGTTGTAAAATTCTACTTAAAGTTTTGCGCTTAGGGTGGGGGGTGTAACAGGGGCACTCTAAGCACATCAAAATGGCGCAATGTTGACTATACTTTCACAGCCTGCACTCTGTACATTTCCAGAGTGGATGTCCTCCTCTCACCGCACCCTTTCACACAATGGCCAGCTTCGCTCCGCCGCACTGAGACATGTGGTGCTTGGCGTGCACGTGCTAATGAAATTATCGCTTCCTGGTCCCTCTTCCTGGGCAGTGTCGTGACCCAAGCCCATGCCTCGGGGTCAGTGTGTCCGCAGCATTCTTCCGGAGGCACAGCTGCAGGCCACGTGAGCCCCCAAGCGCCAGTGCGCAGTCCGTTCTTCAAGGCGGGTCGCCCTCGTGGACATAAGCCAATCAGCTCTGGACAAATGCCCTGTCCCCGTCTTTGTTCGTATTGAGTTGCGAGGACGGTTGTCAGGGCTTTTAACGTGCAACGGCAGTGTCGAGCATTTAGTCACATGCACCTCAGAGCCCAGGCTCACGCTCACCATCACACTCACACTCAAGGTCCCGAGCACCAATTACGGTCCACAAGCACACATTCATTTTTGTTAGGCACAGTGAGTTTAAGTGATTTGCCCAGCAGCACAGGAAGCTGAGGGGAAGCCGAGACTCGAACTAGGTCCCCCAGCGCCAAAATCGGCAGCTCTGGCCGTTAGGCCACATCAGGTGTGCTTTGCAGAGTCACACAACCACACCCCAGCTATCCCATAGCCAGGGTACTGTATCACAGTCGCTTACAGTCCACACTGCAGCTGCACACTGCGCAGTCACACAGCTAGGGCTCTATATCCCGGGCCGCACTGTTCCTCTGCATAGTAGAGGCTCGTACAGTCCTGAGGCCTGGGCACAGTACCCCAGCATCAGCACAGCAGCTGCACCTTGCACAGTCACAGTGCAACAGCGCTACACTCCCGCCCTTCCGCACAGCTACACGGCTTACTGTCACACGACTCGCCTAACCACACGACCCGGCCAACCACACGACAGCTGCACCGTGCAGGGTCACAGAGACAAGGCGCTGTGCCCCACACCGCTGCCAATCTGAAGTGGAGAGGGGCACACGGTGGTGTGTGGTGGCATCGCAACCAAAGGACAGACTGCTTATAGCCTGTTTATGGCTAGAGTTGGTGTGCACGGGTGGCATTGAAGTGACAGCAGGTGATCACTGTGGGCACTAGAAACACTCAGATGTACCGCTCTTTCATCCCACATCCCATGATGCCCCCTCCGGCCATCAATGGCATGCCAGGGGATTGATTCTCCAAGGCGCAGCCTGACTTGTGAAGAATGGAAGGTTGGCATAGGGAGTGTGTGCGTCCTATGACATGCGTGGCACGTTATTTCATAAAATATTCTACACTCATCGGGACAAAAGTCTGCTTACTAAATGGTGGACACGTTTTTATCCACGTTTCTAAATTGCACCACGTGGCGTGGGAAATGCTTCTTGGCGCTAAGCGTCTGTTGTCTTATATTGAGTTGTCCACGGGAGGGGGGTGGGGCGTCATCGTCTGACTGAAGTTACTTATTAAGCATTAGTGTTTATTTTATATCACTGTGTAAAATGTAACTGATTTAACTATTTAAAAATGCTTACCGTATATGTAAAGCCAGCAGGGTCTAGCCAGCGCTATATAAAACATAGCACATATTTGGCTACCCTTGCGTATGAGCAGCCTGCTGGCTGTGTACACTGTGCGTCACTGCACATTGTTGGCTGTCCGTGAGTGTGAGCATGCTGTCTGGACTGTGTTTCGTTGCACATGGTTGGGTGTCTGTGCTTTGGAGCAGGCTGTGGGCTGTGTACACTGTGTGCCAAAGTACATTATTGGCTGTCCATGCATGTGAGTGCACTGTGGGCTGTCTGGACTATGCTTCATCGCACATGGTTGGCTATCAATGCGTGTGAGCAGGCTGAGAGCTGTCTGGGATGGGGGTCACTGCATATAGTTTGCTGTCTATGCGAGTGAGCATGCTGTTGAGCTGTCTACACTGTCACTGCACGTAGTTGGCTGTCAGTGAGTGTGGCTGTAGGCTGTCTGGACTATGTTCTACAGCACATTGTTGGCTATCCGTGTATGTGAGTAGGTTGTGTACTCTGTAGACTGTCACTACTCAGTGTTGACTGACTGTGCTTGTGAGCTGGTTGTACGCTGAATGGAATCTTTGCCACTGTACATTGTTGGTTGTCAGTGCTTGTTTTGTTTATCTCTGTTTCTTCTCTCGAGTCTGGTCTTTATTTGTCTTGGCGTACGTTCCACTACGTCTCTTTGCCTGCTCTCATCACTACCACGTCCTCTAACGTCCCGTCCCTTTTGATTCCACTCACCCCATATCGCTCGTAGCCCCCTTTATTGCTACTTCCCCATGCTCCCCGTTAACTTTTTCTCATCCTTTTTCACTTTACTTTACATAAGGCCTTTCTGCAACAGAAGCGTACACAAACAGCATATGCACACAACTCAACGATAGGAAATATCCCTAAACAACAAGGGTGTGGCGTAATGGCTTGAGCTGCTAAGCGGAAAGTTAGGGACACATGCTCAAGTCACGTCGTGGGTCGCCCCAATGTAATTTTGCACAACTCAGTTAATATCCACGTGCCTTCCAAAAGGACATTTTTTCGTGTGTTTTCAGCCTGTGGCCTACTGGTTATAATTAGCATTTCCGCTAACAATTTCCTATTTTTAACAATTGTTTAGGCACCATGTGGAGAAGTGTGGCTCACTGGTTAGAGCAGGCAGACCCTGAAGCAGAGGTCAGACCCGGGACCAGGGTTCAATTCCAGACGCGGCAGGGTCTTGAGCTCAAATGTCCATGGACTCGATAATTCTCGCTTCGGTGCCTGACCTAATCATGGGTTCACACTCTGCAACTCTGGGCATTAAGCTTGCTTAATCTCCACAACGGCCCCCTCCCCCGCGGCAGGATGCCTGGCTTTCACCTTGGGGATGCCCTGTAGGGGCTATCTCACAGGGAAAAGCCAGGACGGGTTCCCAAGGCAAGCGCGGAGATACCCCTTCGGAGGTCGATTCTGCGCTATATAAGAAACATAATAATAATATGTTGTTATGTTTTTCCGTAACGTATATTTGCCTTTCAATGTGTCTATATTTTCCCAAATGCTTTTGTTGCCGTGGATTTCTTCTGTGTTCTTTTTCTTTTCCGTTTGTTCGTCTACCACTCGCTTTCCCTTTTGAACGCTTTTTTTTATATTTAAAAATGTTTGTTACTATGGCTCGCTTTTAATCACTATGCTTGTTATAGCTACATGCCTATCCTTCTTTAGCGGTGTACAGATCTCAGCGCCCAGTTGCGTGAGATACGCCGGGCGCTTCACTTCTGAAGTTTTTATTTATTTTATGGGGGCATGTTATCGTAACACAATAGTATTGCTCTAATGCTTAAACAAGTGTATGAATCATAAAAGTTACAGTCAGCTTTGCTTTGTTTTAACCCGGTATCTGCTTCATGCGCACATATTTCTGGGGTTAATGGTTTATAATTAGCGTTTCCAAACACGCTTACTTATATTTCCTAAACGTTTATGCACTATCTTGTTATGTCTTTCCTGGGCGTGTATTTGCATTTCATTGTGTCTGTATTTAAATTGGGGACTGTTAGCCAAGGGATGCGAGGTGCTTATGTAAGCTATTTTACACTGTAAACTAACCTACACTAAACGCTAAATTAATAATGAAACGTATACAATGGTGAAAAAGAGTTTGCGAGTTGCAAATATCTTGGATTCCTATTTATTTACGGGATTGTGCCCTTCAGGATCGGTAGGTGTGTATCCGCTACACAAATCTGTGATCTTGCGCACATCCTATTTATCTCGTCTCTCTGCTTTTTTCACTGCCAAAACGACGAGTTACTACATTTCACTTTACTTGACATAGGGCTTTCTGCAACAGAAGCGTACAAAAAGAGCATATGCACACAACTCAACGGTAGGCAATATCCCTAAACCACAAGGGTGTGGCGCAATGGCTTGAGCTGCTAAGCTGAAAGTTGGGGACACATGCTCAAGTCACGTCGTGGGTCGCCCCAATGTGATTTTGCACAAATCTGTTAATATCCACGTGCCTTCCAAAAGGTTTTTTTGTGTGTGTTTTCAGCCTCTGGCCAACTTGTTATAATTAGGGTTCCGCTAACAATGTATTCTGTTTAACAAACGTTTCAGCACCATGTTATGTTTTTCCTTAATGTATATTTGCCTTTCATTGTGTCTATATTTTAATTAAGGACTGTTTCCTAAGGGATGCAAGGAGTTTATGTGACCTACTATATCGTGACTGGCTGAGGAACTGTGGTTCAATGTTACCATGAAGGTTTACACAGTGGGTTTACTAAGAAAACAGTGTTAGGTATAGTCTTTGGTAAACTTTCACTATCTCGCTCTCTCTCACACTAACTGACTCTCTCTCTCACTCACTAACTCTCGCTCTCTCACTAACTCTCTCGCTAACTAACTCTCTTTCACTAACTTTATCATTCTCACTCACTAACTAACTAACTTTCACGCTAACTGACTAACTCTCTCTCACTAACAAACTAGCTCTCTCTCTCACTAACTAATTAGCTCTCTCACTCACTAACTAACTGAATTACTCTCTCACAAACTAACTGACTAAATAACTCTCACTGACTCTCTAACTAACTGTGCATCTATCACAGGCATAGGTATGCCATCAAAATAAAATTGGTGTCAATTTCTTTTTTTAAACGAATTCACAATAGCTAGTTTACTAAACTGCAAATCTTTCTGGATGCAAAAGGTATATCTGGACATTCATCACGCTATAGGTGCTATGCTATTGGTGTCACATTTGCAAAAGTTAAAAATATTGGCATTGTAAATGACAAAGCTATTAATTTCGCTATTTTCAAAACCAACACATAAATAAAAAAATGTCATTTACAATACCAATAGCTCAAACTTTCCTAATGCGAGACCTATTGCATTGCAAATGCTTTTTATTTTTTAATCGTGATCCACCCCCCTCTATATGTTAGACTCAAATATGTGAAATTAGTTCTCTGTACAGCCAAGCTGGTCCTGTCAAGGCTTGTTGTGTAATGGTCTTTACTTGCATTGTGACACTTCTGCATTTGTAATGGAAAAATCAAACTGCAAGTAGCAGGACGGGAAGGCATCAACGACAAAATGAACAGGCCCTATCTTAGTGCCAATATCGGCCCAGACCCAGACCTTGCTTCATACAACATACCCCTCCACCAATAACCGACACGACACAAGTTGATGGAGAAAGTTGTTGCAGCTTTATTAGCACATACATTATGCCAACATGTTGGGTTATCTTACGGTCGATCCAAGAGCAGGCCGCCCCTCGCGACCCGCCCACCTGATGAGCCATAACCCCCCCGGGGTGTTAAACGCAAGGGGCGTTGTCAGTTTTGAGGGAAGGTCTAACCCCTCCCCTGGGCGGACCTCTATTCCGCCTCTTACTCAGGCCTCCCCTCGGGGGGCGGAGCGTTGGCAACCCCCGGTTGCTCAGGTCTACAACCGCCCGCAGGACTAACGGGGCGCCGTTAGTCCTCCAGGATCCATCACAGCGTGGATCTCCCTGGAGGATAATTCTACTCTCGCACCCACCGGTGCTCCTGTAGAAGGTACCCCTCTGTACCTTTCTGCATTGGATCGCCCTGTAACTCTGCCAAGGCTCTGGGTGTGGCCGCCGCCGCCCCAGAGTCCCCCCACCAACCAGCTTCCTATTAGTACAACCTGCTCCTCCTAGTGTCTTCCGCTATACCAACCAAAGATCGCCATATCAACTTTGGGTAAATGAACCCCGTCTACATCAAAGCACACAATGCATTTGGCCAGTAGCAACCCAAGCCTGATGAAACAAGTTCTCCTCTGCTTCAGGCCACTCCCAAGTTGTTGGGCAACACTATCCACCTCTCCTTTGCGCCAAGGACCTATTGCCCTGCAATTGCAATCACCGGCCTCCCTCGGCTCAGGCAAGGACAAGTCTGCTCTCTTCCTCCGCCCCGCCAAGCTGGCGCGCAACCAAACTTCCTTCTCACTTCTGCCGCCCTTCAGACAGGGAACTGTGACAGTGATGTCCATGAACTTCACAACTAACTGCCCACTGTGCTTTTTAGGTGTCCATCTAGTACGCCATCCCTCAGTCTCACCTATTCTATACCGCTGGCTGACCAGCAACAAACAAGCCTCTATCAGGTAAACGACACCACGGCCACTGGCCTGGTGTCCCCTGTCTAGCATATGGCCTCACACCCTTACTTATGCATACTGGGGACATCTTCACCATCCAGGTCACGCCAGTTGGCTCACTCCCATGACGCCGACCCTACTGGAGGCTAACCAACTCCTCGCCTGTTCAGCCTCACTGGAAAGACACGTACTTTCAAACCCAATGGAACCTAATTGTAAGACCCTCACCTCTTATCTATGCCTGCGAACTGCGTTCTGGAGTTAGCTTACTACACTGTGTAGAGGATCTCTTCATGTTTAACACTTGAACAAGACGTCCCCCTGTGCCTGGCCTTCGATGTACCCTATGAAGCTTGTAACAAGTCGCCTATACAACTGTATATATAAGTTGTGTAACTAAGAGAATTAATCCTTCCTCGCTCTTACTTACTGGCATGAGCGCACTGTCAAAGGAATCCTTACTTTAGCACCTGAAAACACCAAGTAGATACTATCTAGGTGAAAGCTTACCCGAACACCTAGCCACGGGCCCTCCTCTAACCAGCCAGACCAAACGCTTACATGGCCAACTATGTGCCAACATGAGTCCCATGAAATACAAGTTAGAGGCATACCGTATCAGCCTGATCCAAAGTGGATGCAGAGCTGAGAGGTCTTAGTGGAATCATACTGGAGGAGGTATGTGAGTGGCTAATGTAGGCCCAAAGTTCTGTGCAACCTGATAATGCATCCCCATAGTGCCAATGGGCCAGAGTAGAGAAAACTGGCAATGCTGTGGTACAACTATGTGAGTCTCAGCGTAGGCCAGGATGCAGCAGTTAATGTGAGGCTTACACCGGCCCACGGATCTGCAGGGCTATCCAGCTTGTTCAGGTAAAGTGCTGAATATTGCTTGGTATATAGACGTTATGCCAATTGCCTCCCTGTAATTTACAAAAGAAGCACTCCACTACCACAGTCGGTTGCTTATTTGCCCAAGATGAAAAAGCCACAGATAAAGCTGTCTCGCATAGCCAACCACGAACTAGCCACCCCCTGCAGAGCTGAATGCGTCAAACTGCTATGTGTGACATTTCCATATTACAGTGCATAATGAGTGACATTGAGGGACTAGGAAAACACTTTCTTGCTAGTACACATCCTAGAAGATGAGGGAGACCCAATGACAGGATTGCGCCCCTCAGACCCGCAAGCCATAGCTTGGAGTGTGCCTGTGTAAGGCAGTAACCTACGCACGACACCTTGGGCGTAAGAGTGCCTGTTCGTGAATGAGACTACGTCGCTCAAATGGAGCAGAATATCACAACCTTCCCCAGTCAGTCAGAACTGCCTGGCCCCGTGAGACCAGAGATTTTAAGAGAAGTCCTCCATGTACCCCACCATGAGGACCTGCCCAGTCGTCTACCATCTTCCCATGAGGTTACTTGTCCAGTCACCTAGGAGCTGTAGCCCGACTGGAAAATAAGACTTTGATACTGTTTGGTCGTTGCCTAAAGTTGTTAAACAATAACTGCACAGGGTTGCCTAGTAAGTCCCAGCTCCCATTATTATCCATGTATTACTTCCATGAGTGAAACCAGCACGCGTCCCACAACCCGGATAGTAATGACAACTGGGGAGAACATGGGAATCCCAGACCCTAACACACTGCCCCCAGTGTGCTATGATCCTTAAACCTGTTGATAATTCAGGTGGCCCCCCATGTTGGTGGGGCTGTTCTCGTGCGCGGTTCCTGCATTGGAGACAGAAAACATTGATTAAAACGTCCCCCCCTGATCCACCATCTGCATTCTCTGCAATGAGACATGGCCCTCAATGCCCACACGCTACCCAGGCCAGTTGGGGTTCCGAGCACTAATTAGTTAGCATTACCTGCACCCTTCCACAATTAAAGATGACCTCCCTTATTAATTGAAGGAAGTCCATTCATAAACGAAACCCTCCTGTCCTTGGCTCTGAAGGTGTCTACCCAAGTGTTCTGATGCCTAGAGAGGCTGCCCATTCAAGCAGTATTATCCCTCTAACCGAGAAGATCCTCTGATGCCGCATGCGCCCGTCACCAACTTCTGGTAACACACAGCTTGCTACCTCTCACAGTCTGTTTAGATCCGGGTGTGCACGAGTTGCCCCAATGCTTAAATAACGTTTGATTATTACGTTAGACTGACCACCTAGAATGTACCTCACTTGTACTATATATGCTAATGTAAGTGGCACCCAAGACCCCTTCTCCTCCTGTAATGCCCAGTACAAGCATCTTCTACTATCAGCTATTGTTGCAACTTGCGTCTTGTAACTTCGTGTAGTTATGTACTGAGAACACCTATGGGAGTGACTGTTCTGTCCTCCTTGAGAAGCGTTCTGACCCCCATTCGGACAAAGTCCGTTCTCCAACGCCAAGCGAAATAGAACTGCAGAGCCTGCAGCAAGCTTCCATTCACTACACTGTCTACTCGGCGGCGGGCCTCTAGAATGAAGCTTGGGTCAGTCATTCCACGTTTAACTGAGAGATTAAATCTATTCTCGCTCCCCAAGAGTTCAGCTTCAAGTTGTTAAGAGTTCATGCACCCATAACCTCATGCAAGGCCCAATTCCCCCGGGTAGACCTGCAATGTTCTTGTGCAATGGTCACTCCAACTCCAAAATTGTTCAAAGTGTCCAATATTATGGTCGGATCGTCTCTGGTAGCAAAATTACCTTGGGCAGCCTGGTTGTCCTTAGAAAGGACCGGGGGCGGAGGCGTAGCACTTGCCCCTTGTGACGGAACCTCACAGGGTTTCGCCACTGATTTGCTTCGTGTCAGTGGCAAAGATTCCCGGGGGGAAACCCTAACAGTGGGCTTTCAGACCCGTTTGGGCCTGGAGGGAGCGCATCGGTACTGTTCTGGGTATCAGAAGGTGAGGATTCAGCCGGGAAACCAGAATCCTCTGGCTCTGGCGCGTTCATCAAATTCTATGCACAAGCAAGGCCTTTAAGCTTTGCCATCTCCATAAAGTCTGCACATACTGAGTCCTGGGAGTTGCTCGGCAACGAGTACTCCACCTGGGTATATTCTTGAAAGAGGGGAGGGAAACTTTGGCTGTCCATTCTCCCTTCTGTTCGCCCACACGGGAAATTACAATGGGCGACAAGGCGGAATGAAAATTCGGAGGAAATCAGCGAGGGAGAGCGAGAAGGGGCTATGGAGGGAAATAGGTAATGTTAGTTGGCACACTTGTAAGTGACAATTTACTAGACAACACACCGACGTGTTCCCTCTCCCTTTCTGTGTGTATGCGCCCCCCCTCTGTGTCCACACCAAAGACTGGTCCTTCGCCATATACCTGTCTCTGGCCCACCAATTGCCACCTGTGCCGCTTCCTCGTCCTTAGCGATGATTACTTTGCTTTGTATCCTGAAAAATAAAAGAAATTGTCACAACGTCCCCCTATTCTTTAAATTGAGCTCTTTAATCTATCGTGCTCCTTCAGCTTCCGGCATCATGCCACCGTATTTCAGCTTCCTCACCGCCAGTTCTCGCCAGCTGTACACGTACCATCCTGAAAGTACACCCATGTTAGTGCAACCTTATATGTAACATATAACAGCCCCGATTGCCCTTCCAGTTACTCCCTAAACAAAACCACCAAGGGAAAATTGCGTCATAACAATAGCTCACACTAACCTAATGCAAGACCTATTGCATTGCAAATGCTTGATCAGTAAATTGCGCTTCACGGAAAAGTGGTCAAGAAACCTTTGACCACTGCCTGCCCATAGGGCGATGCCTACTTGCACTCAGAAGGGGAGCAACCGCAAGGTTGGCCCTGATAGTAAATAGCCTCCACGCATGGGAAGGCATGAGGCACCAGGCTAGTGCAGCATAACCCTGGTCTGGTCGAGTATCGCACTGGCCAAGGCGGGGCCAATGGCATGGAAAGGCGTGATGCTGACACTGACGTGTATCCGACTGGCAGCTTCCTGCGCTTACCCCTGAATTGGACGTGACATTATCAAGTGAGGACACTAAAAAGGATACAGCAGCGCTGAGGAACGAACCCTCCAGCCTGCTAGATCGTCGACGGCCATGGGCGGAGGGCCGCCTCTTTGCACAGGGTGGGAATCCCCTCCCGCTCGCCAACGAGGAGCAGAGGAGGAATCTAAAATGCATGACCACACGGCGAGCGCGCCGCTGTGCCACATACATGCCCCATGCACTCGAGGAGCCGGGGACGTACCGCCCAGAGCCCAAGTCAATAAACTTATAAAATGCTTCAACATAAATACAAACATTAAAAGCGAAATGTGCCCCAGTCTCTTAAAAGGTTAATAGCAGTGCTTTAAAATGTGGTACTCCCTACAAACAACTTTACATTATAGATGTCCGAGCGTCCATCAAACATACATTTTCCAAGTCACATTATCCCATATAATTGATTGTACCTGTAAAACGCACAACAAATATAAATGTTGCCATATTAAAACATGAAACAATAAAACAGGCAGAAGTAGAAGCCAGCACTGCTAACCACATCATTCGAAAAGGCTCAACATGATATCCGACAACCACATACGTAATAAAAGTGCCCCCTTGATCGCAAAGCAGAAGCAACAGGTAAGGGGAACAGTTATCAGCACGGGATCCGAACCCGTGACCTTGGAGTTATTAGCACTGCGCTCTAACTCATTGAGCTATTCTGCCCCATCAAAAGACCGCGGGAGGGGGGGGGGGGGAGGGAGGGAGGGGGGGGGGGAGGGAGGGAGGGGGGGGGGGGGGGGAGGGAGGGAGGGGGGGGGGGACGTACGCTCGGTGCACCGACGGCCCCACAAGCACGAGAACGGAACAAAAGCACAGGCGAGGGGGAGCCTCCCGACCGCTCGCGAAACAAGCAAGGCCCCCAGGAAACCCCGGCCCCCATCCCCGTACGGGAACTAGCACCAGCTGCCCCAGCACAGCCCCCCCCCCCCCCCCATGCCACAGGAGAAGCAACGCGGCACATCCGTATGCTCAGTAGCGCTTGAAAAGTTCACGGGCTCCCAGCCCGATACCTTTTACGCTCTGCAGCGCTTCCACCTATCATTCACCTCGGTTTCTCCGACCCTCTCTCGCTATCTCCGACCCTCCCTCGCTGTCTCCGACCCTCTCTCGCTGTCTCCGACCCTCTCTCGCTGTCTCCGACCCTCCCTCGCTGTCTCCGACCCTCTCTCGGTTTCTCCGACCTTCTGTCGCTATCTCCGACTCTCTCTCGCTATCTCCGACCCTCCCTCGGTTTCTCCGACCCTCCCTCGGTTTCTCCGACCCTCTCTCGGTTTCTCCGACCCTCTCTCGGTTTCTCCGACCCTCTCTCGCTGTCTCCGACCCTCTCTCGCTGTCTCCGACCCTCTCTCGCTATCTCCGACCCTCTCTCGCTATCTCCGACCCTCTCTCGCTATCTCCGACCCTATCTCCGACCCTCTCTCGCTATCTCCGACCCTCTCTCGCTATCTCCGACCCTCCCTCGGTTTCTCCGACCCTCTCTCGCTGTCTCCGACCCTCTCTCGCTGTCTCCGACCCTCTCTCGCTGTCTCCGACCCTCTCTCGCTATCTCCGACCCTCCCTCGGTTTCTCCGACCCTCTCTCGCTGTCTCCGACCCTCCCTCGCTGTCTCCGACCCTCCCTCGCTGTCTCCGACCCTCTCTCGCTATCTCCGACCCTCTCTCGCTATCTCCGACCCCCTCTCGCTATCTCCGACCCCCTCTCGCTATCTCCGACCCTCTCTCGCTATCTCCGACCCTCTCTCGCTATCTCCGACGCTCCTTCCGTTTCTCCGACCCTCCTTTGTGAATAGGGAAATGCATTGAAACATAGGGCCCTGGATGTTTGTGGCTATGAAATGGCATTGACCTATATGGAGGCCTATAAAGCGTTTATTGTGATCAGCATCTCAGGAGGTGCCCGATCCATAGTGCCCTTGTCCAGTTGTGCAGGGCAGACATAATAGTCAATGTTGAATTTGAGTAAATCTGATTTTGCGTGTAATAACCTACTGGCGTCTTCAGAATAAGTTAGCATTCCTCCTAGAATGCTTCTTGTAGCCCCCTGTTCAATATTCAGATGGACTCGCGTGCAGGTGGGAACTGAAACAGGGCTTATGTTGACTAAGAACTATAGCGCCTAGAAAGCATAGCCCCTCTGCTATTGATTACATGCAGAAAATAACATTTTGGAAAATTAAACCTCATAGATAAACAACGAACAATTATGTCCAGCCCCGGGGAAAAAACAGTTTGGAGACAACAAATAACAGCAGGACAAAGAGGAGTCAGGAGGTGCCAACGGCTTAAATAGAGAAAAAAGCACAACTGATAATGTAAAAAAAGATTAAACTAGATAGCGAATGTTAAAGCAAAGAAATACATGCCCCGATTTGGAGTCGTTTTTGACACGCTGTTGTGCTTGCTCGTCAGAGCCGGCAGTATTGCCTGCTCTTAGCCGAGGCAGTACTGGTGGTTTCGGCCGTGAGACGGGAGGAGCGATGCCCTTCCGCCACCTGCTGAGAGTTGTGCCGGGAGGTGTGATGCACAGGGGAGGCTGAGCATGGGCTGGAGGGACCCCCCAGTGCCCCAAAGCACCCTGTGGACTCTAAGCATGGCTAATAGGAGGTGTGATCCCCTCTTACTAACTGTTCTTCCACTAGTAAAGTAATTAATGCATGGGAGGATCCATGCATCTCGCTCTAGCATGTAGTTAAGTGTGCAACACTCCAAAGAGAAACGCAATGCTGCTTTGAACCTGCACTCTCCCCTGCCATACCGAACGGAACTCTATATGTATGAAGTGGCTTTGGCCATCTATGGGGCGCCAAGTGAAGACTTCAGTGAGGTGGGCAGGTGGAGGAATTTACCATGCGGGCTGTGGGAGAAGTAACACATCCGGTTCATGCTTTTGAAAAGCAGGTAAGGCAGTGACAGAGAAACCTTATGTTGACTGAGAACTATAGCGCCTAGAAAGCATAGTTCCTATGCTATTGATTACATGCAGAAAAGAACCTTTTGGAAAATTAAACCTCGTAGAGCAACAACAAAAATAATTGTTCAGCCCCGGGGAAAAACAGTTTGGACAGAACAAATAAGAGAGGACCATGTGGAGCCAAGAGGGGCCAATGGCTAAAAATAGTGAAAAAAGCAACACTGATAGTGTAAAAAAATAATTCAACTAGATAGCGAATGGTAAAGCACAGAGATAAATGCCCTGATTTGGAGTCGTAGGAGTTTTCTTCCGACGCCAGTGCATACTCCTGTTTGCGCACTCAGTTATATTTGTACATTGGGTTGCACTTGTTTATCCTGTTCCTTTCTTTTTGTAGTTTGGGCATGTTTTGGGTTTGTCTCACCTGGTGTGTTTTTGACACGCTGTTGTGCTTGCTCGTCAGAGCCGCCAGTATTGCCTGTTCTTAGTCGGAGGCAGCACTGGTGGTTTCGGCTGCGAGACGGGAGGAGCGATGCCCTCCTGCCAGCTGCTGAGAGTTGTGCCAGGAAGTCTGAAGCACAGGAGAGGCTGAGCATGGGCTGGGGGGGACCCCCCAGTGCCCCAAAGGACCCTGTGGCCTCCAAGCATGGATAATACGGTACATGCACCCAGTGCCGTAGTACATGTCAATAACATACATACCTTCCACTAACGTGTACATAATTTCTGGCATTGTTCTACGTATATACATATCCTGTACACCAACACACAGATAAGGACTGCAATCTGCACCAGCTACATTAATATATACAGAATGCATAGGATCTACACCAGCAAGTAGCCGATGGGTGGGCTCTCTCCCGACTCGCGCAGGGTCGCGTGCCCAGGCCACTCCAGGGAAGTGTGCAACACTCCAAACAGAAACTCAATGCTGCTTTGAACCTGCACTCTCAGAAGATTTCCATTTGTTTCAAACAGAAAAGGTTACTCCAGCCTTCCTGCTTCCGGCTCAACTGCCCACGCACCCCTGGCATTCGGGTCTGAGAAGCTGATTACGCTGCAGCCTATGGAATCGGGGTGACCCTGTCACCTTTTCCATGACACAAGCACGCAGAAACCAACTTTCTGCTTCGTGCGAGTTTTCAAAGGTTCTGCGATACCTAACCCTTTCACATCCCCTGCCAGGGCAGGTGGGACGCTTACCAGGCATCTGCAGGTTTTGTTCTCTCATTTTTGAACAGTGCTTTTTGTGCTGTGTTTGGGAATGGGGGTTTGAGGCAGAAGCACTGAGCAGTCATTAAACATGATACGTGTGTCATTAACACACGGATGTGAGCTTTCCCCCTTTCAAAGCCAAAGGTTTTACATACCTCACTTCCTTGGCTGCTCAACTGTTGCTTGAACAAGGAGACACAAATTGTCGGAAACCACTAAGGAATGCTGTTTTTATTTTTTAATCTTGATCCACCCCACCCCCACATGTTAGACTCCAATATGTGAAATGAGTTCTCTGTGCAGCCAAGCTGGTCCTGCCAAGGCTTGTTGTGTCATGGTCTTTACTTGCATTGTGACACTTCTGCATTTGTAATGGAAAAATCAAACTGCAAGTAGCAGGACGGGAAAGCATCAACGACGAGATGAACGAGCCCTGTCTTTCACCTCGGTTTCTCCGACCCTCTCTGGCTGTCTCCGACCCTCTCTGGCTTTCTCCCACCCTCTCTCGCTTTCTCCCACTCTCTCTGGCTGTCTCCCACCCTCTCTGGCTGTCTCCCACTGTCTCTCGGTTTCTCCGACCCTCTCTGGCTTTCTCCCACCCTCTCTCGCTTTCTCCCACCCTCTCTCGCTTTCTCCGACCCTCTCTCGCTTTCTCCCACCCTCTCTGGCTTTCTCCCACTGTCTCTCGGTTTCTCCGACCCACCCTCGCTTTCTCCGAACCTCTCTCGCAAAGGGTTTTACCCATTTTTTGTGAATAGGAAAATGCGTTGAAACATAAGGGCCTTGATGTTTATGGGTATGTAATGGCATTGAGCTATATAGAGGCCGAGAAAGCACACTTACACCAACTTTCTGCTTGCGTACATTACCAAGTGCCCACAGGCTGGGAATGCTGGTGTTCAATAAAGGCTGTAAAACTCTGACTATGTGCGAGTTTTCAAAGGTTCTGCAATACCTAACCCTTTTCCCATCCCCTGCCAGAGCAGGTGGACGCTTACCAGGCATCGGCAGTTTTTATTCTCTCATTTTTGAGCAGTGCATTTTGTGCTGTGTTTAGGACTGGAGGACTGGGGCAGCAGCACTGTCAGTGGCGGCTGGTGACATTTGAAAGGGGTAGGGCATAACATGTATGGATAAGTGAACTGTGGTGAGCCTGCTGGGCCCTTTCACATAGTGCACCTTGAAAACAGATCCCGACAACCAATGCTGCACACGGTCATCTTTGGAGCACTACTTTCTGACACTCGATTCTCGGATGTGGCAGGGCTGGGCCCTAGCAGTGTCCATTAGCAGTGTCCTACCCCAAATAAAACCAGTGTACCTGGCAAGAGTCAGCCCAGTGCAGGGACTCACACTTTAGTAACAGCAGCATGGATTGTGGTAGTAACATCAAAGAACAAATCGAAATCTTTGTTTGATCACAAACTCCAAGAAAAAAAAACTTAATTTATGGGTAATATCTAAAGCCTATACACTGAAAAACCCAAATCTTCATTCCCGATACAGCCAGAAGGGATGGCGGAAGATACCACATCCATATATTTTGGGAGTTGTAGCTTGCATTTTATACATACAGAAAATCATCAACAAGCTATACAGAAGTAGACACTACAGAAAAAATAGCATTGCTGCGGATTTAGCAACATTCTCACTGGCTCACAAGACTTATGTAATGCAAACTGTTCCCACTTCCACCAGCTTCCAACCGAACCAAGATCTACATTATGTTGTGTAAGGGCATGCTGGCTTCGCTACTTGGTGCTTTAGAATGAACAAGGTAGCGCAATGCACAAAGTAAAAAAAAAAATCAAGATCAAGCAGAAAAATTCGTATCTACTGGCAATACAAGAAAGAAAGGGAAATGAACTAATTAAAAAGCCAGAATTCAAATTATTTCCTTACCTTGGCTCCCGACTTGAGTCCCGAGACTGCAGAGACTCCCGCCGTCCTGGATTTAGAATGCCGCCGCTGCGTCTGACGTGGTCGTGTGGGCTCTCGTCACTGAAGGCTGCAGGCAGCCTCCCTCCCCTCCATGGCAGCCGGTGCTGATTGGTTCGGCCGGCTACCCTAACCGCGTCATTTCTCCTAGTCTGCATCCTGCAGAACGGAGAGTGGGAGGTGACTTGGGGGAGCGGCTTGCCCACTGTTGCTAATACTGTCTGTTTGGACAGCCTCTCAGGCTGTCCAAACAGTCAGTATTAACAACAGTGGGCAAGCCACTCCACCCTGCCCTGAGGCTCGAGTAACAAGGAAGTTCTGTTCTGCTGACTGCTTTCTCGCCGTGCGAGAAGGGCAGGCAGAAACAAATGGTAGTTTATAAATAAATAATTACCATTTGTTTCTGCCTTCTCGCACGGCGAGAAAGCAGGGGGGTGGTGCCCAAACGCCCCCATGTTAGAACCGCCACTGAGCACTGTGCAGTCATTAAACAAACGTGTGTCATTAACACACAGATGTGAGCTTTCCCCCTATCATTGCCAAAGGTTTTACATACGTCACTTCCATGGTTTCTCAACTGGTATTTGAAAACAGGAAGACACAAAGGGGCCGATTCCGGGGAAGAAAATGTTCCGTCCGACTCGGACCAGGTATTCAGACCGACCGACACCGCCCGGCACTGTACAACACGTGTAGTACGATGCAAACTCAGAGATTTACAACAGAGCTGGACGGAGGTAAGCCATACGACCGAACCGTACATAAACGAGCGATCCAGATGGAAAAATGACGGGATTCGCACTGACCGACACGTACCTGTGGGGAAACAAGACCGACACGTACACGCGAAATCCGACGCGCAGTATGATGTAACGCGTGTGAAACGCGACCGAATCACACGGAGCACAAACCGCACGACCGATTCACACAGAAAACGGGGAGCCGAAGCAAACGAGTCCCCCGCGACCGAAATGTATGCCCCACATGAAAAGCATCAGAAAGTCAGCGTGAATGACCCGGAGAAGCCCGCACGAGCCAACAGGAGCGTCTGTCACGGTCGCTAAAACGTCTCCTTCATGACTACAAAACACAAATGAAAAAACTCAAAAAAAAGGACCAAACAAGCAATCCCAAATTCAATAAATACAAACAAAAATGTGGGACAAAGACACTCCCAGAACTCCACCCATATAAAGGCCACAAATTCTCTACCATGATCCTTTGCAACTCCCACAGACTGGCCAGCATAAAACAGCAGACACCAACCACAGACTCACCCACAACTCATACACCATTTGCACCTCTCTAAAAGCACTCACAAACACACACAAAAACTCACACTCACTTACCCTCACTTGCACACACACACATCAATTCCCACCACCACCCATCACCATGCCCCCATAGAAGAATCCAAAGTTCACACACAGTGAGTTGGAAGTGCTGGTAGATGAAATCATCAGAGTAGAGCCACAGTTGTTTGGTACATTGATACAACAGACCATGTCCCAGAAAACCAAGATGTGGGAGAGGATCGTCAACAAGGTGAATGCCCAAGCACCAATGTTGCGCACAAAGGACAACATCCAGAACAGGTGGTATGATGTGCGCAGGAGGGTCAAGAACCTCATCCACAAGGACCACGAGTGTGCTAATCGCACCGGCAGAGGCCCTCCTGCCAAACAAGTATACTTCCGGTCCTGGGAGGAGAAGGTGCGGGCCATCCTACCACCAGAGAGCTCTCATTACGATCTTTAAAATTGCCAAACAGGGAAACCCCCCTCTGCTACGAAACCTGGCCTGCCCCTATGTCCCTGGGCGTGAACTACGCTCCTCCAACCTTCTTCTTCTGAAAGTACCCAGAACAAAGCGCTGCCGTACTGTAGGCCGCTCCTTTGGCGTTCTCGGTCCCAAACTTTGGAACGATCTTCCTCTCAGCATACGCTCCATAGATTCTCTCTCTGTCTTTCGTAAGGCAATCAAGACCCTTCTCTTCCCTATCACCTAGGGTTTCTCTCCACTTCCTCCCTCCCCCGCCCAGTGAGGTGTGTGTTTGTCTCTCAGCGCTGGGACACCCCTTTGCTGGGGTAGCTGTTGCGCTCTACCAAACATAGAATAGAAAGAGTGTACATGGACTATCAGACATCCCAGAGCCTGGTGAGTACACAACCTATATACTCAAAATTGTTTGCCAATACACACACATCACTGGCAAGGGGACATCCAGACCATGCACCGTTAGCAAACCCACACTAACAACAAGAGAATCATCCCTAGATGTGTATACCAGTCAGACAAACACCAAACCTGCCATCACATAGTAATATATAACGGTATCAGGACATGTACACACCTAACTACAAATAGAGCAAGGCAGTGGCAGTAATCCAACCAACAAACACTGTCAGGCAATTTGCCACCACCAACACACCACACCACACCACATGGAAGCTGACTGCAAGGAAGGAAATGTGGGAATGCTGGGGAAGTGAATGTAGCCAAAAACAAGATGGGAGTTGTAGTGACAGAAAATGCACCCCCACTCAATTGGCCGATCATCAACACTCAGAACCATGCTCACATCACAGGGAGTGGAAAAGAACTCACAAGATGACTAACACTGGGGACTGCTGTGTGGAGGATCAGCCCCTGCTGGGAGTTGTGGTCAAACAAACAGCAGGGCAGCACTGCCTGACATCCTGAAAGACAACTTGCCCTCCTTGCAATGGAAGCATGTTTCATGGTGGGATATCTGACTGGGTGGAAAGGAGGAATGGCTGCTCTGACCATACTGCCTAGCAGGTTTTGTCACACACCCCTTAACACAAACTCCACACAACTCACCTAGGAAAATGCATTGCCTCACACTCTATTGAAATAGCCCACAAAGATCTACCACACTGGCTTCTGCTGTGGGGAGCACATGGCCATTTGAGTGGCTTGTATCCAAACAAACACCAGGACACCACTGTCAGCCATCTTGTCTGCACAGGCTCACTCACTCACAGGGAAGCAGAGTCAACAGAAAGTAAGGCCGAGCATGCTGGGAAGGGGGTGTAGCCAAGAGCATGATGGGAGTTGGAGTCACAGCACAATACCCCCCCCCCCCCCCATGGGCCAGCAAGCTCACCCTGAATCATGCACACCTCACAGGGAGTGAAAGGCCACTTACAAGATGTCTCACACTAGGCTCTGCTGTGGGGAGCACATGGCCATTTGAGTGACCTAAATCCAAACAAACACCAGGACACCACTGTCAGCCATCTTGTCTGCACAGACACACTCACTCACAGGGAAGCAGAGTCAACAGGGAGGAAGGCCAAGCATGCTGGGAAGGGGGTGTAGCCAAGAGCATGATGGGAGTTGGAGTCACAGCACAATACCCCCCCCCCCCCCATGGGCCAGCAAGCTCACCCTGAATCATGCACACTTCACAGGGAGTGAAAGGCCACTTACAAGATGTCTCACACTGGGCTCTGCTGTGGGGAGCACATGGCCATTTGAGTGGCTTGTATCCAAACAAACACCGGGACACCACTGTCAGCCATCTTGTCTGCACAGGCACACTCACTCACAGGAAAGCAGAGTCAGCAGGAAGGAAGGCCGGGCATGCTGGAAGGGGATGTAGCCAAGAGCATGATGGGAGTTGGAGTCACAGCACAATATCCCCCTTCCACATGGACCAGCAAGCTCACCCTGAAACATGCACACCTCACAGGGAGTGAAAAGCCACTTACAAGATGTCTCACACTGGGCTCTGCTGTGGGGAGCACATGGCCATTTGAGTGACCTGTATCCAAATAAACAACAGGACGCCACTGTCAACCATCTTGTCTGCACAGGCACACTCACTTACAAGGAAGCAAAGTCAACAGGAAGGAAGGCCGGGCATGCTGGAAGGGGATGTAGCCAAGAGCATGATGGGAGTTGGAGTCACAGCACAATATCCCCCCTCCACATGGACCAGCAAGCTCACCCTGAACCATGCACACCTCACAGGGAGTGAAAAGCCACTTAGAATATGTCTCACACTGGGCTCTGCTGTTGGGAGCACATGGCCATTTGAGTGACCTGTATCCAAACAACACCAGGACACCACTGTAAGCCATCTTGTCTGCACAGGCACACTCACTCACAGGGAAGCAGAGTCAACAGTCCAACCGCCGCCTCCCTACTTAACCGATGTGCTGGCCGACGCGCAGCGGACACGCGCAGCGGGCGCAACGGTGGCGCGCCGGAGTCGTGCCAGAGTCCTGCCCGTCTGCGCCCGTCCGCGACTGTACGCGGCCAAGGGACAGTTCTTCTGTCTCGACGTGTCCAACATTAAGGATAACCTATTCCAAAAATACACTCTTGACCCTTAGGCCACCCCAATGCTCGTATGATACTCCTCTGTGCCCACAGCAAGCCCTTCTGACGTGCCCTGATTGTTCGCTGACACTCTCTTCGCTTCCCTCAACATTAGATATCTCTGCATCCAATTTCTTACGAAAACCTATTCAGGAGCCCCCTTCCCACACATTTAACTTTATCAGTTTAAATTGCAGGTCTCTCCCAAAACACAGCAGAGACGTTTTCGATCTTTTGAGCTCCTCCCAACCTGACGCCCTATTTCTTACGGAGACTTGGTTGACGGACCATTCGGGTCCAGATATCGCAGCTGCTCTTCCTGATAGTTACACCTATACGGGTAGTAACAGAAGGGGTAAGGAGGGTGGAGGAATGGGTATTATTTTTAAAAGAGCCTTCTCCTGTAAGTGGGAAGATATTGTTTTCCTAATTGTGAGGCTGGGCTGTTTAAGATACTTCTATCCCCCAATTTCACCCTTACAGGTGCCCTGATTTACCGCCCACCCTGGCCCTGCCAGTTCTTGGGCTTCATCTCTTCCAGAGCATTTAGCTCCTCTACTATTGAATGCGACTAACTTTTTAATTGTTGGCGATCTTAATGTTCACTTTAATGATAAAACCTGCCCTATCAGTACCAATTTGTTGTCTGATCTAGCAGCCATGAACATTACCCTGCATAATTCGGGCCACCCTCATAAGGCTGGTAATTTGCTCGACCCAATTTTCTCCAATCTAGAAGCAGTAATGTGTAAGTCTCCCTTACCTGTCCCGTGGTCTGACCACTTTATTTTAGAATTCTCCATTACGATTGACCAATCTTTCAACTCCCTTGCAATGGCTTCTACACCTAGAGTGACCCGCAATTGGAAGAATCTTGATTCCAACAAATTTAATTCCGTTTTGTTAAACTCTATGCCTCTTACTGAGGTTAGTAGCCTTGATCAAGTGGACGTCATTCACCACTGGTTTACTTCTGCTGTTAATACTTGTCTTCCACATCGAAAGCAGATATTTAATGTACATCACCCCCCCTGCACCATGGTTCAATGACCTTCTAAAAAAGGAAAAAAAACAGCTGTTAACACCTCGAGCGGAAGTGGCGCTCTGACTACGACCCTCACATTAAATTGCAATATAAAGCTGCTTTAACAAAATATCATTCCCTTTGCAAGATAGCCAGAACTGAATATGTTAACTCATCTATTCTAAATGGCCAAAATCATCCCACAGCCGTGTTTAAGGTTGTGCACGAACTCTCTGGTGCCACTTGTCAACCTAAGGCCCCTTGTTTGAATGAAGCACAATGCGACTCCTTAGCAGACTTTTTTGTTTCTAAAATTGAGAATATATATGGTGACTTTGGTCCCCCTAATGCCACCCCATTTCCCCCTGAGCTTATCATATCTACCACTCCGTGCAATCATCAGTCGGCGGAATCGGATATTACTGCCTGGGACCCCTTGACCCTTTCTACTTTACACAACATAGTTAGAAGTATTAAATCCGGTTCCCCTTTGGATCCCATCCCTCCCCAAATTCTGCTAACCCTAGACTCCTCCTCTCTTAAGCTCATCTTGGAGTTATTGAATACGTCACTCAGGGAGGCCGCGGTCCTCAATTCTTGGAAACACGCAATGGTTATAACGTTGCTGAAAAAGGCAAATGCAGATCCAAATAACCCCGCCAATTTCCGTCCGATTTCGCTTCTTCCAGTCTATTCTAAGATTCTGGAAAAGCACGTAAATAAACAACTCACCAACTACATTGAATCTCGTAATATTTTACATCATTCACAATCTGGCTTTCGCTCGGGTTTTTCTACAGAATCCACTCTTTTAGGAGTCTCTGAAACCATTCGTCATCTGGTGGACAGAGGGGAGACCGTGGCACTTATTCTACTAGATTTAAGTGCAGCATTCGGTACGGTCTCCCACCCCACTCTGGTTAACATCCTCAAGACTTCTGGCATCACTCATTCTGCCCTTGGATGGCTTACCAGCTTTTTGTCTGATCGGACGTTTCAAGTCTTCTCTGCTACTTCTGCGTCCAAAATCCACAATTCAGCATACGGTGTTCCCCAAGGTTCCATCTTGAGCCCCCTTCTCTTCAATTTGTATGTCAGACCCTTGGCTACTATTGCGGAGCAAGCGGGGCTCTCCATATATTCATATGCAGATGACACACACATCATCTTCTCACTCTCCACCAGCCATCACTCCACTACATCCTCCCTCTGCTATGGTCTCAACAACATTGCCTCCTGGATGCATGACAACAAGTTAAAATTGAACAGAGGGAAAACAGAACTTCTTCTGTTTGGCAACAACACCGCCTTATGGGGACCCTCTCATTGGCCTGCTCAAATGGGCATCCCTCCTAACCCATCTAAAACAGCTCGCAACTTGGCCTTCATTTTTGATGACCAGTTCTCCATGAGGCAACATGTTGTTAGAGTGTCTTCCACTTGCACAAATATTCTCAAAGGGTTGAAGAAAATCACATGGATGCTTCCTTTGGACACCCAGAAAACCGTAGTCCAGGCGCTAATAACATCTCGCCTGGACTATGGTAATGTTCTTTTTCTGGGGGCGGGCAAAGAGGTAATCCGTAAATTGCAGACGGTTCAGAACATGGCAGTCCGTCTGCTATGTAAACTACCCTACAAGTCTTCTACCTCCCCTTCCCGCCGTAGCCTTCATTGGCTTTGCATTGATAGTCGCTGTACATTTAAGGCACTCTGTTTTATACACAGAATTAATACTGGCAAGGCCCCTCAATATCTGAGATCTTTGATTCATCTGTACTCTCCCTCCCGCACTCTTCGTTCATCCAATCAACACAAACTCCAGATTCCCAGGATTAGGAGAGCCAGAAAGGGTGGTCTTTCTTTTGCTTTTCTGGCCCCATCCCTGTGGAACTCTCTCCCTCTACCCCTTCGGATTGAACCTAATTACCTAAAGTTCCGCAGGGATCTAAAAACTTGGTTATTCAATCAATAAACTATTTCGGCAGGCACACCTCCCTTGTTGGTTTAGTGCCGGGAAACCTCCGGGTAGCTGCGCGCTCTATAAAATTAAATATAATAATAATAATAATAATAACAGGAAGGAAGGCTGGGCATGCTGGGAAGGGGATGTAGCCAAGAGCATGGTGGGAGTTGGAGTCACAGCACAATTTCCCCCCCTTCCACATGGGCCAGCAAGCTCACCCTGAACCATGCACACCTCACAGGTAGTGAAAAGCCACTTACAAGATGTCTCACACTAGGCTCTGCTGTGGGGAGCACATGGTCCTGTTGTGAACTGGGTACAAATAAACTACAGGACACCACTGACTGACATCCTGAGAGTCAACATACACACTGCAAGGGTGGGATGCTTCATGGTGGGAGAACTGGCCTGGGGAGAAAGAGGTCAGTATTTCAGACAAAAAACAAAAAAACTCTCTATTCACACAACGTCTCAGCTAAACACGCATTGCACAAGTGGGACAAGTCACTCCCAAACATAATGGGCTGGTAAGATGGCTGACACATGGCCATGAGTAAAGATGTGCCAGGAAATCACCCACTTGCACTGGCCAACCCAAACACGTACACACTCACAGCCATTGCAACTGTATTTCAACAAACACGGTCTGGGGATGCAGTGTCCTGGGGGCCTCCTGGCCTGGCTGTGAAGGTGTGTTCTGCACATGACAACTGTGGAAAATCTGACAGACTACATAGCACAAAACACACTGGAACGCACAGACATCATTGGCAGGGGTCACCTGACAGTGAATGGAATGGACACAATAATATAGCTGACACTGTAGCATGGTGTCGTTCACACATGGTGCTGTACTGAGCTGAATTCCACCCCTACATCGTTCTGCGACGTATGCATACTGCATTAAACACACCACTCACTGTCATAGACACTGTAGACACAAGGACCAACCTGGACTGCATTGGAGGAGACATGCTCCTCACAGCAGCAAAATTGCTACACACACACCCCTTCCCACACTCGCATGTACATGGAAAAGTTAGAGCGCTACTGTGCCCAATCCCAATCCCCATGGACGTCAGTGACCGGATAAATCTGGCCTGCACGTACTAAACTCAGCAAACACATCATTAGCTACGGCAACATCACAACCCATTTCAAATGCAACGTGAACTAGAAACGCAGACACCAACATAGATCCACAAGAGATCTCAGGCATACTGGACTATGACCATGTTGTTCACACACACCGATGGGACTCACAAAGACTTGCTAGCACTGACAACACACATGTCCCAATGCAGAAACATATCTGAAGTGGAATTGCGCGTATGTCACAGTTAAAGGACTAATATTGACAGGGATGACACACCTGTGGTAGGCACGTGATGGGCCCTGAGTAGCAATGGCCATGTACAGTCAATCAATATATGAGCTGGGCATGCACACACCTCCACATGCAAATTGAAATGTTTCAGGTTGGCAGGACAATGTGCTTTAACTACATCAACCTCTGTCTGTGACAACATAGGACAATGCAATGCCCAGGCATACACCCTGACGAACAGTCACAACTGTCATGTGTATGAACCAGGGATGCCTGTATGTACCAAACATACATTGTGTGTCTCTTCCCAACACAGCTGATGCTGAGGACATATCAGCCAATGAAGAAGAGTCCCAGTCCCAGGCTCCGGTGGAACATCAGCTCCCTGGTGTGAAACAGTCTCTGTCCTCTTCGGATGAAGAAGGACCTGGCATCTCCGGTGTGAGTCGTCCTGCAGCACCAGCAAGACCATCATCTGCACCCACCCCTCCAAGATCTGGCAACAGACACACCCCAATGATGACACAGACAGACCACGGACACAGGATTTCACCAGGACAGGGACCCAGCCCACCTGGGAAGCAACAGACATCAACAACCGGACCGACTTCCAGGGGGGCACAGGGTCATCTGTGCGTGCCACTGCAGGTCTGGACCATGTGGCTAGGTTTGGTGGACAGAGGTCATGCCTTGCAGAGGGGACTGAACTGCATGATGAGCCCCAACCGGTACCGTTCCAGGTTACCACCACAGAGGTCAGCCAGGTTGTGGGGATCCACAGGGACATACAACAGCAGCAGGCTGCCCATCATGCCCGCTTGGAGACACACATGTCTCGCATAGAGTCCAAGTGGGACATATTGGAAGAACTGACAGGGGTGCATAGGGACATTTTGACATGCCTCCGCCAGATTACCACCAACATGTCCACACCTCCCTGTGTGCCCACAACATCTGGTGCTGCAACATCTGCAACTGCCACAGGGAGAGAGGATAACTCTGGCGGAGAGTCCTCTGCACAGTAGCACACTGCACTTGAGGGTCCCCCCAGGAACAAGAGGGGTTGTCCAAAGAAGGGCAAGTGAGACAAAGATCACCATGCACATCCCCCAGGAACCCAACGCCTGTTCTGGAACTTTTCCTATGTGTGCAAACTGTTCACCTTGTCGAATGCTACTCAACTCTCCCACATGACCTGGAGGGTTTCAGTTGTCAGATGTATCAGATGACTGTGAACTTTACTCTGGACATTTCATCTACCAACACTTCCTACTCGTCTGTGAATTTTGGATTCCAATACCTTGTACAGCACCCACCATCCCGTACACTTTACTCACACATGCATGCTAATAACCACACAAATACACAATACTTGCCTCTGTTGTGATTCCAATGTGGCTTTTGTCATGGAGAAGATTATATGCTAAATGACACTGTGCTTGCTAACTGCTACAGCAATGTAAACTCCATCATGTGGGTAAGGATGATGTGACACACATGAGGGAGACATTCCACTAGGTCAACACATACACACCATGCCCATCTGACCCATCTCCTACACTGATGTTGCCAAGAAATACAGTTGGACGCACACACACCACACCTATCCAGAGTCAGTGGTAAGTAGCCCACAGGTGCAGTAAGCAGATGCCAGCCAGATGTGTGGAGAAAAACAACCACATCACAAAGTGTAGCAACAGTTTATTACACTTGTGTAACAGGTTAACTACTCAACAAATGCAGGGCAAACCCACATGGCAATGGCCACACAGTCACCAAGTCTTGAAGACATGAAGTCCAGGGGTGTAGGGCACATCACTTGTAGTGAAACAACTACTTTCACCCTGGAAGTAGAATCTGTGTGTCGGGGTCAAAGTTGAACAAACCACAGCCAAAGAACCCTGTGAAGGACAGACATGAGACACAGTCAAAAGCACAGAAGACAAAGGTAGAACTGCAATACACATGCCCAAAATCTGTCACAAGATATACACACAAAACCAAGAAAGCTTGTCAACACTGTTGGGGAGTACAGGCAACCTGTAAGGACACATCACTGCATGCATCCAGTCAAGTAGCACATAGTCACAGTAAAACAGCAACAGAGTACCACCAACACATATAGAGCAAAGTCAAGACCGTGACATAACCTCCCTGTACATTTACATTCAGCTAAATAAGTTGTTGATGAGCTATGTGCGGACATCACCCTCCTCATCATCATCACTAGCATCGTGGCCCAGGCCAGGATCCTCCAAAGGTGGCGGATGTTGGTCATCGTCCTCCCTGATGAGAGGCAATTTCTCCCGCACTGCCAGGTTGTATAGCATGCAGCAGACGATGATGATTTTGCACACCTTTTCAGGGTCATATGGGAGAGCTCCTCCTGTTTTGTCCAGGCATCTGAAGCGGCTTTTCAGGAGTCCAAATGTCCGCTCGATCACTCTTCCGGTCCGACCATGTGCCTCATTGTAGCGCATCTCGGCTGGTGTCACAGGGTTCCTGAGTGGTGTCAGCAACCACGGCATGTTGGGATATCCAGAGTCACCTACAGACAGACAATTGCACATTAGATGAGTACAGAGAGAGGGTGGAATACAACATTGCACAACACATACAATGGTAAAACGTCAGCACACACCGACAAGCCAGGCACGTTGGTTCTGCATCTGTGTCATCAGCATCGGATACGACTAATCCTTATTACGTAGGCATCGTGTGCAGACCCAGGGAAATGGACACACACATATTAAATGGCCATATCCGACAGATATACCACCAGAGCATTGATTGAGTGGAAATGTTTCCTGTATGTCTGCTCATGTGCCTGTGGTGGAACCAAAGCCACATGTGTCCCATCAATGGAGCCAATGACATGTGGCATCCTCCCCGGGGCACAGAAACCACTCTTAATGTCAGGAAGTTGCCGTGGGTTAGGGAAATAGATGCAGTAGTTCAAATAAAGGAACATTGCCTCCAACACATCTCGTAGCACACGGCTGAACATGGTCTGTGACATCCCACCAGCAGACGCCACAGTGTGTTGAAAGGTACCGGTGGCAAAGAAGTGTAGAGCTGCCATGACCTTCACCTTGGGGGTCAGCGCTGTAGGGTATGTCTGGACAGGTTGCAAATGTGGGTCCAACCACACCACCAATTCCTCAATGAGCGGCCTGGTGAAGCGGTAGCGTCAGA
This sequence comes from Lissotriton vulgaris, assembly GCF_964263255.1. Classification (NCBI taxonomy): domain Eukaryota; kingdom Metazoa; phylum Chordata; class Amphibia; order Caudata; family Salamandridae; genus Lissotriton; species Lissotriton vulgaris. The sequence goes on from NC_141697.1 coordinate 1,058,275,285, forward strand.
TGCAGTCAAGTTCCACCATGGCTGCAAGGTCAGGGAACGGTCTATGGACAGCTAGTTCCCTGCAGCACATAGGTGAGCAAAGAAAAAGTGTCAATCCCCACACCTGCTTGGCATTCACCATACTCAACACACAAGTACTTGGTGTGTGTGCCGTTGTGTATGGACACATATGTCATCAACATGCGAATCATCTAACATCTCAGTTCAACATGTGTACACAACAAGTTTTTTTTTTTTTTTAAACCTTTATTTGGAGACAAGCAAAAGACAGCAGTGGTACATTCATAATCCATACAAATAGTGAGAGACAGTGCAATGTGGCAATATGATAAAAATGTCCGGGCTTCATGTCAAGGCACAATACAAAGCAGACAGTAATGGAAAAGACACATAACATCCGTAAACTTGCATCATGGTTCGCATCCGCTCAAAGCAGTAAGTGATGGCAAGGGCATAAGTCTGTAGCACACAGACCGTAAGGCTGGGAGACAACCATCGGCCTAGTGGATGATCAACCACCATATATCATGTGGTCAGAGGAGGGCCCCCCCCAACCACCAATAGGAGAGCAGCTGCTGGCCCATCACATCTTACACAATGTCAGTACAGCATAACAAGCAGAAGTAGCACAGCAACAGAAGAACGAGAAGGCCCCAGTCATACCGGGGCATGGAATCCGGCAGGTGCCTGCGCAACTCAGCAAACCTCGCGCCGTTCAACCCACCCCAACCCGGTCTTCACTGTCAGAATCAGAGTCTTGCACCGCCCTAGTGAGGAGTTACACCTGCAACGGGCTCCAGAAATCCTCAGGCCTACATCGCACGGGCATCAGCTCCGCATACACATTGTATTGGTCCTGACAATAAATGATATCACGTAACCAGTCCTTGAACTGCGGGACCCTGCCTCGCCCCCAACAGCAGCCACTCTCCGTTTGGCCAATAATAAGGCCACATCCACAAATCTACGGTGGAGGGCAGGTACCCCCTTAGTATACCCTAACAGGAGAACCACGGGGTCGAACAACACCCCATCCTCCGTCATAATTTGCAAAGCAGCATGGGCCTGCACCCAGTACTCCAGAACAGCCGCACACTCCCATGCCAAGTGTAGGAAGTCGGCACCTACTGCCCGGCAACGGGTACACCTATCGTCCTCTGACAATCGAAACCGAAGTTTCCTGGCTGGGGTGTAATAAAACCTCTGTATGAATTTGTAATGAATAATTTTCAAACGGCAGCTGGAGGAGACATTAGCAGTAACACCACAACAGTACTGCCACTGTTCGTCAGAGATAGTGATGCCCAGTTCAGCGTCCCATTGCTCCCGCACCCGACTAGCCGGGGTAGCACGCTGCCGTCTAATGGCACCATACAGCTTCGAAACCAAATGTTGCCCATCAGAGACTAGTAGTACGTGAAGTGGCAATGCCACATCCGGCTCCCTAGGGAAATGCGGCAATAAAGTACGCAGGCCCTGCCGCAGGCGAACATAATAGAACAGCTCCAAGGGGGAACAGATCACATCACCAAAAAACTGTTCCCGGGTACGGAAGGTGCCCTTGTGAAAAAGGCCTCCCCAAGTAAGTACCCCAAGACGCTTGCACAGACGCTGAAATCCTGTCTCCTGCAACAGGGACAGGGTAGGATGATACGCAAGGGGTAGTGCAGGTGAGTAGAGAAACGAAAGATCCAGCAATCGCGCCACACGTTGCCAAGCATCCACCGTGCACGTCACCGTGGTCTGGTGGGTGTCCACATCGCCCACATTGCCCAATACCATACCTTCTAACGGGAGAGGATGGGCGACCCATTGTTCAGCCGCAATTTGTGGCATAAACGGCGTTGGACGCATCCAGTGGTATGCATAGTGTGTCTGCGGACTTAGATAGTAAAGTTCAAAGTCAGGAACATCAAATCTGCCATCGACATAGGGCAACGTTAAAGTAGCCCATGCTACTCTCGGTTGTTTACCCCCCCAGAACAACCGAAGGAGCTCTGAACGGAGACGTTTAAAAAAATAAGCGCCAGGGTGATACGGAATATTCTGAAAAAGATACAGAAAACGGGGTAAGACCACCATTTTAATCAAGGAAGCCCTACCCGCCATGGACAAAGGCAATGACATCCATCTTGTAACGTTATCCGCCAGTTTAGTGATAGCTACGCCATAGTTAAGCCTTATAGTCTCCTCTCTGACCAAAGAGACCACAATACCAAGGTATCGCAGCTCCGAGTCACACCATTCCAAAGGGTAGTCCAACGGAAATCGACGAACCGCCGCAGTGAGCGGAAAGAATTGGGATTTCTGCCAATTGATATGTATCCCAGAGACCCCTCCAAAAGCAACCAGCTCCCGCAAAAGCGCATTAAGGTTCGTCTGCGGATCCTTAACATAAAGCGTGACATCATCCGCGTACAAAGAGATTCCCACCTGACGTTGGAAACAGTTAAACGCACTCTGTTGGTGCAGTTGGCGGATCCAGCAGGCAAGGGGCTCTATAGCGATGGCAAACAGGAGGGGAGAAAGGGGACATCCTTGCCTGGTCCCCCTTGTAATAAGGAACTGGGGGGAAAGTACACCATTCACTACCACTCTCGCCACCGGGTCAGTGTACAGCAGTTTGACCCAGGAAATAAAGATCCGAGGAAACCCCATTCTGCATAAAACATCAATTAGGTAACCCCACTCCACCGAATCAAACGCCTTAGTGGCGTCCAGGAAAACGGCGGCCACCGGGTGCTCCGGAGCAATGGTCGGGATAAGAGAAAACAATGTACGGAGATTATGGGAGGTCGCCCGCCCAGGCACGAATCCAGACTGATCAGGCAAGACAATAACAGGCATGAGCTCAGAAAGCCGAACCGCCAACACTTTCACCAGAATCTTGACATCACAATTAAGTACTGAAAGGGGCCTATAGGAACCCACGTCTCGAGGGTCTTTACCCGGTTTAAGCAACGAGGTGATAGCAACTTCCCTCATAGAACCCGGCAGCCTCCCCACCTCAAGGGACTCCTCAAAAACCTTGCAAAGAACAGGAGCCATAATATCCACGTAACATTTATAGAATTCGGCGGGAAGGCCGTCCAGCCCCGTGGCCTTCCCATTGTTCAGAGACATGATGGCACCCCTGATCTCCTCCTCCTCAAGAGGCCTGCCCAGGAATGCCCTGTGATCGTCCGACAACCAGCAAAGCGCTAAATCATCAAGGAATCCTCCATAACGTACATCCCCCGACTGCTGTGTAGTGTACACGTGGGTGTAATGGTGAATAAATGTCTCCTGAATCTCCTTCGTGTCTCTACAGTGAGCGCCATCCGGCGAGACCAGTTCCAACACGTCCGAACTATACCTCTGATGCCTAGTAAGTGCAGCAAGTACCTTCCCAGGCCTCTCCCCCTCACAATATCTCCTCGCCGTCCAGTATTTTCCCCTATGTTTAGCCTCCCTGGCAGCTTCCTCCTCATACTCCAAAAGCTTACTCCTAAACTGACCTAAGAGGTCGGGATCAGGACCAGCCTGCAGCCTGCGTTCCAATTGTCGTAAATCAGCCTCTAAGCCCTCGAGAGTTCGAACAATAAATTTAAGCATCCCACAGCTCTTGGAGATAGTGACACCCCGGATCGTAACCTTAAATGCCTCCCATATCACCTCCACACTATCAACAGACCCCTTGTTCCTCGGAAAGAAAGCTTCCACCTCCTCGCCAAGTTCAGCCTTAAAAACGGGGTCCAACAGGGCAGAGGGAAAGAGCCGCCAGGGTGGGCGCGGCCTGTGCAGCCCTGGTACAGAAAACACAACTCTGACCGGGCAATGATCAGAGTACGTCCTGGCCAAGTGTACCGCCTCCCGCAATCCCCCCACCAGCCCCCTGGAGAGGAAGATATAGTCCAGACGAGCCCAGGAGCGAGCCTGCGCAGTGAAATGCGTGCCCTCTCTATCAGTCGGGTGAGCATACCTCCAACTGTCAATCAGCCCTGCCTCCTCCACAATGCCCCGCAAAGCATCCCTGGCTTGTGTATTGTACTGAGGGCAACCCTCCGATCTATCCTCCAGAGCCTGAACCGCCAGATTGAAATCCCCCCCCCCACACAATATGTGAGGCCTCTACAGCAAGGATGTGGCCCCAAAGGGTGAGAAAAAAAGCAGGCGTATCAATGTTAGGAGCATAACAGTTCACGAAGAGCACAGTGTCCTGCCCAAGCCTCCCCCACAATAACACATATCTCCCCTCGGTATCCACTCGTGACCCTAATTCCTGAAAGGAGAGCGACTTCTTAACAAGTATAACAGTTCCACGAGCATATGAGGAATACGAAGCAAATGTCCTTACTGCAGCCCACCTCCCACCAAACGTAGAAGCAGGCAAACGCCGCAGATGCGTCTCCTGCAGGAGAGCCACTTGTATTGCATGTCTATCCAAATACTGTAGTACATTACGACATTTCCTGGCATCATTAAGCCCACGGACATTCCAAGACAAGATCGCTATCTTATCCACAGTATCAATCGCCATCACCCGTGATCAAGGCGCCACGGGGCACACAGAAGCAGTGCACCGTCCCAGTCTCTCAGCGCAAAGCAGCGAGATGTCACAATCGCACACCACAGCCTCTCCAACAACCTCATGCCACACTCATCCCAGCCATCTCCAAACCAAAAACCCAGACCCTCCCCTCCCAATCCCAAAGAACAACAGCCGTGCAACAGGCACGCCGGCAATGCAGTACACCCAGAGAACATCGCGCACCTAAAATGTACGTCAAGTGAAACAGGACCTACCAGTGGAATCCCCCCTCCCTCCGCCCACCTGACCAACCCCAACCTGCCAGGACCCTTCACCACCCCCCCTCCCCACACTCCATACATCCATCCAACCATCCAGAAACTCAGGCGCACAAAAGTACTTAACAATGGTGGGGCATGCCCGTGGGAGTGCCCACCAGAGGTGCACATTACCACCCTCCCACACCACGCCGAACCCTCAGCCGAAAGGCGAAGACCTGACCCAGGCACAGTGTGGGAGAGGGTGCCCGGAGCAAAGTATTAACATCAATCATCCCCGTATCATCAGTCTCAACTGACGGGATCCCGGATTGGACCGGCGATCCACACAACCGCTTTTAACAGTCACATCTACGAATCCCTAGACTCCAAGGGGAGCTATAGAACCGCCAGTGCAAAGTGTAGAGTTCAACCTGTTCGTCACTAGAAACCCAGTTAGGAGTCCTCCTCCTCTCCCGCCGATCGGTGGCCATGCTGTTTCTCCTCGTCTTGCCGGCCCGCAGCAGCACGCTCCCTCTTTAGGCGTTTCACAAAGTCTTCCGCATGCTGCGGATTCGTGAAGAAGGTCTGTTTCGCCTGATGAGTCACCCTCAGCTTAGCAGGGTATAGCAAGGCGTAGTCCACTTGCAGGTCCCTAAGTTTTTTCTTGACCGCAAGAAACTTGCGACGCTGCTCCTGTACCATCGGAGTGAAGTCCGGATAGATGGTGAAATTGACCCCCTCAAACGAAAGTGAGCGGGTGGTGCGAGCCGCACGAAGAGCCGCATCCCGGTCCCGGTAGTTCAGGAGGCGCGCAATGATAGGGCGCGGCGCCGCGCCTGTGGCTGGATGCGGTCCAAGGGACCTGTGCGCTCGCTCCACAATAAACTGCGTGGAGAACGCTTCAGCTCCAACCGCACCAACCAACAGTCTTTCCACGTACGTCTCCATCTTTCCCACATTCGTCGTCTCCGGTACACCTACAACGCGTATGTTGTTGCGTCGACTTCTCGCTTCCAACTCCTCATTCTTCGCTGCTATTACCCTCAATATATTGTCCATCCTCGCCAATTGGGTGGTGTGAGTGGCCGCAGTGTCGTCGTGATCCGAGATGCGCTGTTCCGCCGTAGTCAGGCGCTCCTCATGGACATCGAGTTTTTGCACCACTGCGTCCATGCGCGAGGATAGTTTGTCCACTTTGTCCACAATGGTAGCAAAACCTTGCCTCATCTCAAGCATCATCTGTTGGAAATCCGGGGCAGTGGGCGGCGGAGTAGCATCAATGACAGGCGGGGGGGGGGGAACGGGAGCTCCCAGCGTCCTGCACCAGGCGAGTGCCCCTCCAAGAAGCCGCAGAGTCAAAGGAAAGTTTAGGTTGCTTATTGTCCGGCTTCCCCATGGTCCCGCACACACAGCAAGCAGAAGTGAAGGTATTCCAAGAGCAGGGCGCTGTAGCCGTGTAGCCACGCAATATCGCCAGTACCCACAAACAGGCAGAGCACGGCGCTGCCCACCGGGAGGCAAAGGGGTAGTTACAACAATAGCAGGTGAGAGTGGGCCGAGAGCTCACAGCAGCGGACCACCAAAGTACAACACAGACAAGTGAGGGCAGTGCCACTTACACCATGTACCAGGGACACAGCGCAGGACTCAGCTCCTATGTCGCCTCTTATGAAGCAGGACAGTCCAATCCAGGACAGTGTGGCATAATAAACACAAAGTAGAAGGCACCGGCATACAATGCAGGCAGAGGGGCCTGGGACCAAATGGCTATCTCAGCGCTCCGCCGAAGAAATCTAGCCGGTAGGCACCGGCACACAATGGCTGCTGCAGGGACAATGGCGCCAAACGAAGGAAACGGCGGGGCCCCAGCAGCGCGCCCAGCAAGTCCAGTCACAAACCTGGCCACAGGTCATCCTCGCCCGTACTCAGCAGTTCACAAGCGTCCAGGAGGCCCCTGCAGACGGGGGCACGAGCAGGCAAGCATGCCCCGCCACTCCCGCCCGAGTTCCGGCAGTACATCAAATCCGGGGGTGGATTGGAGTCCCCGTCGCAGCCCGCCACCGTAGTCCAGGGTGGCGCCTGTGGTGACTCTGCACAGTCTCTGCTACCGGTCGCGAGCCCCGCTTACCGCCACCATTCACTCCGAAGCGGGCGATCTCGCAGCGTCCCAGAGGGGGGAGGGGATCCGGCCTTCACCCCACGTGTGAGGCAGCGGCCCACAGTGAGCTGTGACGCCGGGCCACAGTGCTCCCGACTTCCAGAGCACCCGGCGGTAAAACTTCCGGACCTCCTATCTCCGGACAGGAACCACCGATCGTGGTGGGAGTTGGACCGAGTGCAGTCCACAGCCGTCCGAAGGAGATTCCAGGGTCAGATCAGGAGATGATGATGGTCAGAAGGATAAATTGCCGGATGAAAGCTCCGGGCTGCAGGAGCCTCACGGCAGTGCGGCCATGCTGCAGTGCGCCCTCTAGCGCCCCGTGTACACAACAAGTTCAATATTGTGCCATGGCAAATCACCAGGCTGTGTCACATAACCTATATACTGGGGCCACGGATCAAACACACACCACAGTAACAAGTGAGGACAGATGTGTCCCAGGCATCACAGCTCTTCAGAAGGTAGATTCCCATGGACCCTGGATTGACACATGGACACTGACATGACATGGTGTATCATGGACATGCCAATAAACAACAATGACTCCCACAGGTAGTGGCCCCCTGTTGTCTCTGCAGGACATGTGAGACACACACACACACAAACACCATCAATGTTGATGAACACATCACATGGATGTGGAGACTGTCTACCAATGGGCACATGGAATCTCAGACATCTGAAACACAACATGCACACAGACTGTATGTATTGTATGTACATCACAATTGCAGCAAAGGGTCACTCTGTGATGTACATGTCATCCCACCGATGACTCGTGTGGTATGTGACATGACATACACATATGAACACAGGAGATGTGACCATGCCACATGCTCTGAACTGACCAGGTGCACATCACAGTGGTCATGTGCACAACACACAAAGGATTCTGTCCCCAAGAACACGTGCATAGCCAGGGAGAGGCTGCCCCCAAGTGCAACCCCACAAACCACATGTTGACCCACACATACGTAATGCAGCCTTATCTGACTTAGTATACAGTGTGGTACAAAAGGAGGTGGTGATGGACGGAGCATCTGAACAATCACACCCAGTCAAAAGATCTGGTTAATCCAAAACCGTTCTTTAGCCCACTATGCCACCCCAGTTCAGACATGACTATATGCAAATCAGTCTGACCCTGTGCCTCATGGGAACAGTCCAGCCCGAACTGCCAAGCCATGTCTTCCCTGGACCGGAAACAAGCTTCCGAGGACCGGTTTCTGGCATTGCAGCCTTCTTCAGCCCGGCTTGCTTGAATCCAGTGGCAACGTGAGCAAGGGACTCACGTCTGAGCATACCCTGCCACACTTATGTCGGCCAAAAGCGGTACAAAAGGGGGTGGTGATGGACGGAGCATCTGAACCAATCAAACACTCACACCCAGTCAAAAGATCTGGGTTTAATCCATCACCGTTCTTTAGCCCACTCTGCCACCCCAGTTCAGACATGGCTATATGGGAATCAGTCTGACCCTGTGCCTCATGGGAACAGTCCAGCCGGAACTGCCAAGCCATGTCTTCCCTGGACCGGAAACAAGCTTCCGAGGACCGGTTTCTGGCATTGCAGCCTTCTTCAGCCCAGCTTGCTTGAATCCAGTGGCAACATGAGCAAGGGACTCACGTCTGAGCATACCCTGCCACACTTATGGCGGCCAAAAGCGGTACAAAATTGCTGGTGGCACAGGGTACGACTGATTTGCATATAGCCATGTCTGAACTGGGGTGGCAGAGTGGGCTAAAGAACGGTTATGGATTAAACCTAGATCTTTTGACTGGGTGTGAGTGTTTGATTGATTCAGATGCTTCGTCCATCAGCACCCCCTTTTGTACCACTTTTGGCCGCCATAAGTGTGGCAGGGTATGCTCAGACGTGAGTCCCTTGCTCACTTTGCCACTGGATTCAAGCAAGCCGGGCTGAAGACGGCTGGAATGCCAGAAACCGGTCCTCGGAAGCTTGTTTCCAGTCCAGGGAAGACATGGCTTGGCAGTTCGGGCTGGACTGTTCCCATGAGGCACAGGGTCAGACTGATTTGCTTATAGGCATGTCTGAACTGGGGTGGCAGAGTGGGCTAAAGAACGATGATGGATTAAACCCAGATCTTTTGACTGGGTGTGAATGTTTGATTGATTCAGATTCTCCGTCCATCACCACCCCCTTTTGTACCGTTAGTATACAGTCTGGCACAGGCGGTGGTGTCATGGTTGTGCACACAAATCCATGCCAGGTAATTGTGGCTGCCATCTGTTTACCAGGGTCAAATATGCTGACCTATGCATGTGACTTGTACAGCCACACGCCGTACAGCAGTGGACTGAGCCGTGTGCATGCTCTGCCTATTGATTGATTATGGAGACGGGAGCGTGTTGTTTTTCAAAATGCGCGCCGTACAGCAGTGGACCGAGCCGTGCGCAAGTACTGCCTATTGAAGATTATGGAGACGGGTGCCTGTTGTTTTTCAAAATGTGCGCCGTACAGCAGTGGACTGAGCCGTGCACACAGACTGCATATTGAAGATTATGGAGACGGGTATGTGTTGTTTTTCACAATGTGTGCCAGTCAGCAGTGGACCGAGCCGTGCGCACCTACTGCCTATTGAAGATTATGGAGACGTGTGCGTGTTGTTTTTCAAAATGCGCACCATGCAGCAGTGGACCGAACCGTGCGCACGCTCTGCCTATTGACTGTCATGGAGATAGACTCGTATTTTGAACTAAAACTAAACTAATCGTGTGCATCAAATACAGTTGGCTCAATACAACAATGTTGCAAACTCAATGTTGTAATGATTTTTAACATTTGAACGATGCGGAAGGCGTGTAAGAGTCGTGCAGTTAAAGGGATTGGGCAAAATCATAAGATGCAAACATGTTGTACCTATCACTTTGAATGCATGGGACAGAGCGTGCCTCTGAAGCACAGATATAAGGCAGTCTGGTACCCTGAGAGCTCACTTGCCTGCACTAAATGCTACAGATCTACAATTCTCTGCTACCACTGCTGCTGTCTCTGCATCCTCTGGCTACTGCAATGGCACGTACTCTGGAAAGGGCCCCAGCCTTCACAGAGGAGGAGAACCAGGCCCTGCTGGACGGGGTCCTTCCCCAGTACAGCAAGCTGTATGGGAAACCATGGGAGCAGGTGAGTGTGCAGTCCACTGCCTTCCTAATTGTGCATGTTGTCTGACTACCAGTACTAGCAGTGTGTACACCAGTGGCTAGCATGCTCACTGAGTAGTTTCCACCCCCAAAGTGTGTAGTAACATGCATTGAACAGGTACAGTGCAGTCACAGTGCATCTTTTTCTTCCCACGCAATGTTTCCATGTTGTATTTTCTGGACAACTGTTCATAGCTATAGTTGCACTACCTGTGCCCATCATAGGCCTCTGTGATAGAGATCTGTAAATCAAAATGTGTAATGCACCAATGTGTTGCATGTGTACTTATGGCCTTTTCACTTTGTCATCCTTACAGGTTGATGCCCACAAGAAGCAGGAAATCTGGTTGACCATCGCCCGGGCAGTCAGATCTGTGGGGGTCTACAAACGCCGGATGCGCAACTGCCAGAAGAGGTGGCAGGACCTTCGTATCTGGACCCGGAGGATCGCAAGGGTCCAGCTGAAGCTGTCGCCTCCTCGCAGGAGGGGCAGACACCAGACCCTGACCGACCACATGCTCCGGATTCTGACGGTGGTCTTCCCTTACCTGGATGGGCAGCTGAAGGCCAGACAGCAGCAAGGAGGGGGTAAGTGCTGTCCTTGTCAGGGAACTATGTCTCACATGCTCTTTGCATCCCTTTAGCCTGGTTACACTTCCACAGTACGTCTGTCTTGTAGTCCAAGACTCATGTCCCTCACTTGTGTCATGCCCCATCCTCATCTCATTCACAGGTGTAGCCCAAATAGTCTGTGACTAAGGTCACTTGGGTACTGCGTACTTTTAGTTACCTGAGGTAGAATTTTGGGCCAGCATCCGTTACAGCAACTTTGTCGTTGTCTTAATGGGTGGTACAATTGCTCACACAATGCCTGTAATCTGACATGTACTCAGTGTGTGCCTTTGACACGTGTTCCTAATGCTGCTTTGACTCACCACATGTGTGAGGTATTTGCCACACACCCATGATGCAAGAGAGACCAATGTTGGAGCCTCTGATGTATGTACATCATGTGTGTCACACATGCATAGCCACCTGCCTAGTGTTCATGGTAATACCATGTTGCACATGCACAAGGACAGTAATGCCTACTCCTGCCATCGAATGCTCTATGTTCTTCCACTCCCATGTGTCAGCTCACATATTGGGCATTGTGAAAAGTGCCTTCATGTGTCGGGCTCTGTGTTATTGTGGTGTGGCCTCGCTAAGTGGACTGCTGGAGGGTTTTAACAGGTTGAGGTGGGCAGCCATCTGAGATGGGACTATAGGATTGGCATATTGTTTCATACATAGGTGTATGCAACATTACGTGCAGGCTGTTTTTGTTGAGTCTCATCAGACTGTGAAGTGCACATGTGTATGGATTCTTGTTTTCAGTCACTGTAAAGTCTCATTTCTTTAATGTCTGATAATCTGAGTCCTCATGATGTGGGTGGCAGAGGGTGAACATGTGCACTTGTCATCTACAGAGCTTGTATTCCCCAAAGACCTTTCATTGTTCCAAAGTGCTGACAGTTGTTGTGTGGATGCACTGGCCCGGTGACAGGAGACAGTGAAGACTGACTCACCAGACAGGCCTGTGCCATGGCATTCAACTTGCAAACGTCTGATCCGGCAGTAGTGTCAGTTGTCCTGCATGTACCCAATTGTCGCATTGACTATCAGGACATGAGAACATCATTGTGTCTGGTGATGGAAGCATATCCCGCATATCGACAGACTCTGCCCATCCCTTTTCCTGACACATGTACTGAGTCATTGGCAGGGGATGGCATGTGTGTGGAGTGACACATTTCAATGTGTTATCTTGTATGTCCAACAACTGTCTATGTGGTGCATATGTGCACAAATGATTGGTGGCATACAACATGCGCCAGATTGATGTCTCCATGGATAGGAGTTAAATGAGGGGAATATTTGAGTGGCAGACCGTCCAGTGTCTTGTTCACATAGGTGTTTGCACCATTGGCAAATGATGTGAAGACTTGCTCCGAGATGTGCTCTACTTACTGTGGTGTTTCAGGTCAATACAGTTGAGTGATGGGGATCTGTTTCTCCTGCTTACTTACAGATACATCTAAAGCCACGGGGGAGACAGCTCCACGGACCAGGAGGAGCAGCAGAGCCAGACTGGGCCATCCGCCGAGGATTCAGGGGAGCACAGCGGCACAGAGGGTGAGGGGAGCCACTACAATGAGACCTCAGGGCCATCCACCTCAGCTGAGGAACACAGCTCATTGGATGATGAATCCCTTGTGAAGGCGGTGCCAGCAGTCAGCAGACACCATCAAGCAGATCTGTCCCCGCCACCATCACCACCCTCCCATCTGCTCCAATCCCAGAGGTCCGTGGAGGGTCCCATGTCAGGGACTAAGTCTCCCCTGCTGCCCTGAGTGTGGAGTCTGTGGACTTGCTTAAACAGATCCATGTAGAGCAGACATCTATGCTGAGTGTCCTCCATGCACACACCAGTCTGTTGACACAACTGGTGTCGTTCATGGAGGGGATCTCTTCTAGCATGTCTGCCCTACAGCGGGTCAACCAGTCCATGGACTCCTCACTGACGGCAGCAGTGTCCCTCCTACAACTGTCCCTCACCCCTCCTACCTCTGCCACATCCTCAATCCCCACTACCCTACCTGCCACAAGCACACACGCCCCAGCATAAACACGCACCACCACAGGCACCACACAGACACGCAAGCCACAATTAAAACGTACACGCAAGCACAGTCAGGGGACTGATACCTCACTCACAGGGGATGGGAAGCAGACACACACACAGGCTTCCACAAGCACTCCGCAGTCCTCAGATACCTCTCCCTCCAAAACCCCTTCCCTTGCCTCATCTGCAACCCTCACCTCCAAGCAGCTCTTTCTCTTTGACCTTGGCCTCTTCCCCGTCGACCCATCAACTAAGACTCACAAGGGGAAGAGACAGTCAGCAAGCACAGAGAGGATTGCCCTTCACACCCGGACCCCCTCCACCAGGCCCAGGCAGACTAAGACCCCCACTCCCTAGTCCACCCATAGCAGGAGGAGCAAGACCCCCCCACCACCACGTAGCTTCACGACACAGTCTCCATACTCCAGCCCACCACTCCACAGGTTCCCCCGCCATACCCTGCCCCAGGTTCCCACACAAACACATACCGCATTCCCAAAATCAGCCGCCCTCCCCCCAGCACATGCCCATTCACACCCACCCCAGACGCTCAGCCTGTTTGTGCCACTGGTGTGGAGACCGTGCCCACCCTCTGTCCTCCCCAGCTCATCGGCGCCCCCTTCCACTACAGTGGAGGCCGCAACAACCCCGTCTGACCAGCCCACTGCAGTGGGGTCAGCACCCACCACATCTGAGTCATGCCCTAGAGTGATGCCCGCGTCAACCACACCTGACTTGTGCCTGGCAGTGGTTACTGGGCCCACTGTGTCAGACACCTTCACTGCAGTTGCCAGTGAGCCCCCTGCTCCCACCACCCCTCCCCTGACTCATTATGCTATCCCCTGAACCTTTTCCCTGCAGTGCCTGGCCTGCCCCTATGTGTGCCCCTCCAAGGGGAGATGTCCCCTGGCCGTGGCAGTGCAGGCAAGCAATGTGTGGCAGCTTGTCCCATGTCCCCCTGTTTGGACTTTACTAATGGACTGGCCATTGGCCTTTGTGTTTTCAGGACTGCACGTTTGTTTTCCTGAATTGCTGATTAAAGTTTATTTTTGTCATCTTGTGGTTTTCCTTTTGATATACATGATGTTGATGACGAGTATCACGTACTTGCAGTGGTAATAGTGTTTTTCAGAAGAAGAAACTGACGTGTTGATGTAATGTACTCCGTGTGTTCTGTGTGATTTGCGTTTTATTCCGGTTGGTATCCTTGACATCCTATGTAACAATCTGAGGGGGACTCCAGTGGACATGCAGGTGTGCACATCAATGGTGTAGTAGTCAACTGTGTCATCAGTGCAACTTGCCGTACATGTGTGCTGAGTATGTGCATGTGACATAATAGCCACTCCCGTACACAAGCTGATGTGACCAGAGCCTTCACTGTGGTGTTATGTTGGCTCACTGACCACGTTTTATGCTGACATGACCGAGCCCTGCAGAGACAACATTTGGCACAGTTGACATTCCACTGGATTATAGTCACCTAATGGGAGTGTGCCATTCCGTGGCATTGTCTGAGCCCATGGTGTGTGTTGTGTGAGCATGAGTGTGTGTGTTCACTTCCATTTTCCTACACAGCCTGTGTTCCCATCAGATGTCCCAGTTTGTGGTGCTTGATGAGTTGTCCATTGTTAATTTAACATTTCCGCCCCGGGTTGTCTTGGATGTGGGTGCATGGCAAACTGCTGATCATCAGGGTGTAATCACTCTGCGTTTTTGTTGAGAGGTCCTGGGATGTGGGCAAACACATGTGGGACACATTCAGGGGTCTACAAGTCCCTTTTGTGGTACTTCCATCTGGGTGTTGTGGCACTGTGTTATCTTTCAGTCATTGTGACATGTATCTGTGTGTGTGACTGCTCTCACTCGTCCGGTTCAGTGATGCAATGTTTGTGAGGCTGTCAGCATGTGTTCATCATGGGTCTCCTTGTGTTATTGATTGGTGTGGGACTTTGTCTGGGATTTCAGGTATTAACTTGGATATTCGATAAGTAAAGCACCTCCCTCCCTCAAGCGCCTTGAGACCCTCTGGGTGAGCAGTGCGCTATACAAATTGCAGAACTTGAACTTGGTACATTTCAGGTAATGTCCATGTACCTGTGTGCATAAGTGACTGTGCTACACAGTATGTGCCACATCTCCATTTCTCTTCACTGAGGAATTAGCATGCATGGTAGTGTCAGCAAATTGTGGGTTTCATGAGGGAAGTGCTGTGGTGGTTGTGTCTCTTGTTGTGTTGGTTGCTGTTCCGCCCAGCTTGTGTCACAGTATTCTTACATATCCCACTCATCTGAGAATGCATGATTGACCACAAAGGGGTGCCCAGGTGATGTTTACTGGTGTTTGATATGCAGTGTGGGTGTGGAGCTGCCTGGCTGTATTAGTGCATACGCAGCACTGAATTGGTATGTGTTTTGTGTGCTATTGGGTGTATGTTGTTTGTAAGTTCTTCCCTACTGTCCATGGGACTCTTGCCTCATCAGTGTGCACATTCCTCCTGTTTGATATGTCCAATTGCTGCCATGGTGTGGGAGTTTGTCCTATTGTACACATTGTGAGCCCCCATGTGCAATGCTTCGGTGCAAATGGAAGATGGTGTTTGTTGCAGTGCAACCTTTGCCTGACCACTGCTGTCAGTATGGGACACAACTACTACTTTGCCACACACATGATTGTGGTATTGGTACCAGTATTCATTCATGATGTTTGCTTGTTGCATCATTCACATTGCAACACTTGCCTTTTGCTCACTGTGATGATGGGGGGCTTAGACCCCATTACCACAGTAATCTTGGACTGCTGTAGTTTTGAAACCCACACTTACCTTTTGCTCACTGTGATGATGGGGGGCTTAGACCCCATTAACACAGTGTGCATGTTATGTTTGAATTGTGAATCCCACAGCCAACGTTTGACTCACACATGTCATGTGATTCACATTGTATGTGCCCTGTCAGACTCAATGTCGTGGGCATTTTGACACAAGTAATAGACTTATGGCATGATGGGGGTGTTGCTTTATTTTAAACTGTGTGGGGGGGGGGGGGGGTAGTAGAGTTAAGCATTACACATCTTGTGTGTGGGGACTGCTAGTAGTGGTAGGCATCCAACCCCCTATGATTTGGGGGTGGTGGTTGGCATCCAGCTTCCTATGGGGTGGACAATGCTGGTAGTGATAGGCATCCACCCTCAGGCGATGCACAATGCTGGTAGTGATAGGCATCCAGCCCCCTATGGGGTGGACAATGCTGGTAGTGGTAGGCATCCAGTCCCCTATTTACATCCTCCGGTATTGGGTTGTAGCAGTTAGCCTATCTTTGTTGGGATGTGGCGGATTTGGCTCCCCTATGGGTGGCAGCAGGTTGCCCCCTGTTTTAGGGCGTTGCGGTTTTGCTCCCCAGATTGGGACACAGTGTTTGTGCCTGTTAGGTATCGTGATACGGGTGGCCAGGTAGGCTGTCGGATTCTGTTTTCTACTGTGTGTTTTTCGATAATAGGTTTGTTTGTTCTCATTAGCTCTGATCTGGGTCCAGCGCTTTCGCCTCCGCGCCGCCGGCCTCAGCTCTGGGCATTTATGAGGAACGCTGGCTCTTTGGCTAGCGCCCATCGCCCTGACTGGGTTCCGCCTCCACCCTCCCCCTGGAAATATCCTTCTAGGCGCTAGGGTGGTTCTAGGTTCGTGCCTTGGGATCCTTCTCGGCACGAAGAGGGGGGTGTGACGCTTGGTGCACCGGTATTTCTTTTCTCAATCATTGTAGGTTTCATTGCATTTTTCTATTGTGTTCTTGTGATGTGCTTGGCCTATGTAGTGGCCAAATACTGTTAGGTATGTGGTGTGTTTTCAACTGGTGTCAGGTTCTGAGAATTTCCTTTGTCAGCTTATTAGTTTACTCTGGGCATTAGAACGTTACTTGACCGAGATCTGATAAAGGAACTCTACCTGATACATCCCTTTACCAACATTACCAACTAGTACGTCCACCCCTAATACTCTCTTGCCTCTACAAGGGACTGGATGTAAAGTTTTATTAATGTGCATTCCTGTAAAATACCAAGACAAAAAAAAATTCTGTCACTCCCCTTACTCTTTTGGGATTAGTACAGCAGACCCACACAAATTCTCAGCACATAGGTTTTTTTCTACAGTGCTGCCGCGTAGGAACCCCAGAACTTGTCCTAAGTGTTGTATGTGATTGTTTGAACTGTATGAAGCAATTCACCACTCTTGCTCTATTTTTGGATGTTGGGACCCTGTGGCACAGCCACAGACAGGGTCTCTTTTCCTATCTTACTTATTTCACGAGCCATCAAGGCTCAACAACAACCGGGATCTGGCTTCTTCCTTCCTTGTGAAAAAGCTTTGGTGAATTGGCATCAAGTGACCTGTTGGCGTGACTGATTGATGGCTTTCTTTTTGCTCTCTTGCAAATACTGGTATGTGGCTGAAATATATATGAAGTATTTTTGCCAACCTATTGTATTAACTGTTACCGTCTTGTAGTCCACCCCGCAACCCATCTGTCTGGTATATTTAACAGTGATTTGTGAGGCGTTTAGGACCAGCTGCTGCACTACACACAACTCAACAATGGGGAACAGCAATAGTGAAAAGAATTTAAATACAGCTCAGCCGGCCCCACCCAAGAACTCACCTGCCTATATTGTGGGTTAAAAAAGAGGCTTAAGCTCAATTATGTACACCCACAAATGGCACGATCTCACATCTAAAAACTCAGACCTGCAGTTCCCATGTAATGGCACAAACAACATGGCAAAATTATCATATTTGCGCCAAATGTTGAATTTAAAGGGAAAGATGGTTAGGGGAGTCGAATGGGAAGCGTTTTATAATTGGAATTGGGTTCTCAGTGACATGCGTTCAACCAACGTGGTCAAGTCAAAGGTCCACAGTGAGATAATGGAGATTAAGAAAGGGGTATTACAGGCATAACTGGAGGGCAATTGGAGAAAAAACTCATGTGTTCCCATGCGATCCCATTACAGAAGAAAAGAAGGTAGAGGGTGATGCAGGGGTGGAGGACCAACTCCTAGAAGATATTCTCTTGGGGTGCTTGGGATGCGATTCACCGCTGCCTGCGCCTGAGCCAGAACACACTGAGCTAACTCCCGAGGAGCGGGAGGCAGCAGTAACTTTTGTTCACAGAGCGCTCAAAGATAAGGTTACAAGACTGGAATTGGACGCTGTCCAAGACCTGGTTTCTCTGAAAGTGATGAAGGAAACGGCTGTCCAAGCAGCTGCAGAGTACAACGATAAGAAACATAACAGTCTAAAAGAATGTGTTCAGAAAAAGGTTAAAATTCCTAAATTAATTGACAGACAGTGGCATCAATTATTTGAAGATACATCACAGGATGGATCATTCAGACAGTCACAGTGGCATTCACTAATATGGGATGCATTTAAATATGTCCACTGCACAGAACACGACATTTCGACTTTAGAGCAATGTTTTGCAGAAATAGAGTGAGCTCCGGAGAGCAAAAGACGAGGCAGCATGGTGGGACGCGCTTCCGCATACACTCCAAATTCACCAAAATTGATGCTGAAGAGCGAATCTTTAAATTGTCAAACACTACTACAACGGCTCATTGAGGGCTCACTCACAGTGGACTCCTTTATACAAACACAGAGTATAAGGTATGTAGAAAAACGTTGTCCTTAGCACCAGCAGAGGTAATGAACAAGGCACCCCAAGCTCATTTGGCATTTGCTAAGCAAGCCAATACCCAGACATCCACGGGTAACCATACCCCACTACCAGCACAATATGACTGGGAAGTAGGGAAGTTCGGATTCACAGACTCAGATTTAATAACATGGGGGAGTCTAAGTTGCAGGACACGCTTAGATATGCGGTAGACAAATTGCAACAATGGAAACAGTTAATACACACTTGTGCAGTGATCAATGTAGCCCAGACCCTTTCCTACTGCACCACCGCAGCCAGCAGAACAGAAGTTCCATCGCTTAGCATGCCCCTACGGGAAATACCGCCACCACCTGGCAGTGCGCCAAATGCTCTAGCATATGTTTATGTCCCATGCTCCAGGCAGGACATTAATTGGTTTACTAAAGAATTTCCCAAGCTTAGGGATGAGCCACAGAAGTGGTACGAAGAATTAAAGTAGATGGCTGCATTGGGTGGATTATTATGGAGGGATTTGGACACATTGTTTAATAGAATTGTCCTAAAGGACCTTTGGGAAGACTGTAAAAGGAAGGTTGGGTGGCCAGACGTGGAGCCACCGAGGACCAAGGGCAGGATGCCAGGTCCAGCAATAGAGGAATTATACATGAAAGTGGTAGAACATTTGAAGGAGAAGGTACCGGAAGATAGGGTTGATTGGAGTAAGATCACGAGTACTAAACAGGAAAAGGACAAAAGTGTGAATACATACTTTGACCGCCTCCTGCAAGTATATAGGTAGAACAGTGGATTGAAAAACCCTATGGGGGATGCGATGCCGGCCCTGGTAACCGCATTTGTACAAGGTCTCACACAACCTATCAAAACACACTTACAAACGTATTTTGTCTGCTGGCAGCAAGAGCCAATAGAAAAGGAGTTGGCAGCAGCCAGGTACTGCTCAGATTTTCAGTCTAGTGCGCAGGTAATGGAGACAGAAAATTTAAAGAAAGAAAAAGTGAGGCTAATGGTAGCACGAAAACGATTTTACAGCAATAACAGAGGGAGGGAAAGGAGCAGAGGGGGTTGCACATGGCGCAGGAAGGCAACAGAACAGTAGGACACCTTCCTTACCCCGCTGATCAGCCTCCCTGCCACCACAAGGAACAACATGTTTCTATTGTAAGGACCCCAACCATTGGAAAGCATATTGCCCAATATTGAAGAAAGGGAATGAGGATAATAGGTACACACAGAACAGCGGGCAGGAGGGCCGACACCAGCACACCAATTACACTCGTCCCACAGGGTACCGGAACAATGCGCAACAGGGACACGAGCCTCAACACCAGCAACAGTGGACAGGAGGGGAGGGGTGGAAACTGGTAGACAATGGCTGGCCCGAACCACCGCCTCCAAACTCATTCTAGGGGTACCTGAAAGTGGGAAACTGCGTAATAGCCCCAGCAATAGCAGTGGATCAATCCGGACCCTATGTAGAGGGAAAAATATTGGGTAGGGTTGTTCCATTCCTTATTGATACGGAGGCTCAAAGATCAATGCTGAAGGCACTAACAACGCCTGAGGCTCCACTTTCTAGGATTACGGTAACCGCAGTAGGCATGACCGAACAACCCATTACAGAATTCCTTACTGAGCCACTACAGTTTGTAGTAGGTACGATAACAGTTTACCATCAGTTTATCCTTAGCAGATTTTGCCCGTGAATTTGCTGGGTAGAGATTTGTTATGCAAATTGCAATGCACCATACACTGTTCACCAACAGGGGTCTTTCTAGAGAGCAAGACCAATGGCCTCATGTTACAAGCCTTCATGACACGCACTGACCCTGCAATACTGCCAGAACTACGCCACGGTGTGCCGCCTGAAGTCTGTGCCAGCAGTGCCAATAACGTAGGGCGGGTATTAAACTACCCACCAGTACAGATAAAACTAAAGCCAGGAGCAATTCTCCCAAGAGTAACCACAATACAAGATTTCCAAAAAGGGGGAGGAAGGCATCGCACCAGTCATACAGGACCTCTTGAAGCAAGGAATTCTAAGGGAGATTCAATACAGTCAATGTAACACACCCATACTCCCGGTGAAAAAAGCTACAAAGGGCCCGGATGGGGCCCCATGTCTATAGATTCACACAGGATCTGAGAGAATTGAACAAAATAGTGTTGCCCTCTTTGCGGTGGTCCCAAACCCAGCAACAATATTATCCAACATCCCAGTGACAGCCACCACCTTCACAGTGATGGATCTTAGCTCCGCCTTCTTTACCATTCCCTTGCACCCTGAAAGCCAACATTTCTTCTCCTTTAGTTTCAGACAGAAGGAATTTTGTTGGTTGAGGCTCATACAGGGCTATACAGAGTCACCTTCTATTTTCACACATGCCTTAAAAAAGGATTTAGACTCCCTGGTACTTAAGGAGGGATCCACACTTATCCAGTATATTGACGATTTGTTATTGGCCTCGCCTTCGAGGGAGGCTTGCGTAAAGGACACCATTGCGGTCCTCTGCCACTTAGCACTAAAGGGATACAAAGTCTTCCCCAAGAAGCTACAGCGCCCTCACTCTACCACTCTACCACTCTACTGCCCTCACGCCCTCACTCTACCGCCCTCATTCTACCACTCTACCCCCTCATTCTACCACTCTACTGCCCTCATTCTACCACCCTCACTCTACCACTCTACCGCCCTCATTCTACCTGTCTACCGCCCTCACTCTTCCACTCTACCGTCCTCATGCCCTCACTCTACCACCCTCACTCTACCACTCTACCGCCCTCACTCTAACACCCACACGCCCTCACTTTACCGCCCTCACTCTACCACTATACTGCCCTCACTCTACTGCCCTCACACCCTCACTTTACCTGCCTCACTCTACCGGCCTCACTCTACCGTCCTCACTCTACCGGCCTCACTCTACCGCCCTCACTCTACCACTCTACCGCCCTCACTCTATCTATCGCCCTCCCTCACTCTATCTATCGCCCTCCCTCACTCTATCAATCACCCTCCCTCTATCTATCTATCGCCCTCCCTCTGTCTATCTATCGCCCTCCCTCTATCTATCTATCCCCCTCCCTCTATCTATCGCCCTCACTCTATCGCCCTCCCTCCCTCTATCTATCGCCCTCCCTCTCTTCCACACACCTCCTTCTCTAACTCCCTGTTCTCTTCTTTGCCATCATTGACATACGGCTCCGAACTACTGGCAACCCGGGACGCTACAGCGTTAAATCTCGCCCAATCTAGGCTGTTCAAAACTCTTTTCTCAATCCCGAGACACATTTTGCAAGCCCAAATCCGTTTGGAGTTCGGTCTCACTAACCAGCTCCGAGCAAGACAAGGAGCGCTCGTCAAATATTATTGGCTTATGAGGGAGGCAGAAGACGAATCCCTGGCCCACCTTTGCTGGTTAGAAGTCGAAAAACAGGCCGGGCAGCCAGACTCAATATACAAGATCTTGAGGCAAGCGTTGGAGGCATTAAAACTAGATGAATCTTGGCGTCTGCCCATGACATAATCTGCCTTCAAACTGATAATCAAGAAAGCAGTCAAACAATCATCACTATTCATGGACAAAGCAGCAGTGGCTGGCAAAAGCCATGCCTGGATCGTTTTGCCGTCATATACCCACCTAAAACCACAGGATTATTTGAAAGAATGCTTCAGGGACCACTATAAAAGGAAACTAAGCCTTCTAAGGTTGGGTTGCTTCTCGTCCAAAGACCTCACTCCCAAATGGCTACGGCAGTGGGCAACTCTCAATTGCCGCATTTGCGGCAACGGCGCAGAGTCTTTACTGCACCTCATATGTATATGCCCGGCACTCCAAAATCTAAGAAAAACGCTTCTTCGATCTCCCTTAAGAGAAGCCCAGGTGAGAACTTGCAGGGCGGCGGTGATAAGATGCCTAAGCAGTTCTTGGATAGAACTATCATGTAAAACCATAACATTTTTTAACCTTGCCGCCATAGAGCTGGAAAAAAGGGCACCATCCAAAGAGGTCCCTGGACAATAGGACAGGCTTTAGCAGACCACAGACTTTTCCTTCCTTTTTTCCAATGGTTGTTTTTGTGCATCATGAGTTAATAATAACGAGCCTCTTGTTTGAATAACCATTATTCTTTTATACTTTTTTCTTCTCTTCTTAGACCTTTTTTTCTGCCACTTTTGCAGAGCATGTTATTAATTTCTAACTCGACTCAAAGTTTATTCTGTGTTGTTTTTATGATGTAAATACCGCTTGCATGGTGGTAAGTCCACCCTTTTATGATTTTTTTTAAAATCAAATAAAGTATTATTATTATTATCTGTTCTCTTCTCTTCTCCCGTGCTGATCTGCTGCTCTCTTCCACCCTGCCTCCTTCTTTAACTCCCTGTTCTCTTCTCTTCTCCTGTGCTGATCTGCTGCTCCCTTCCACCCCTCCTCCTTCTTTAACTCCATGTTTTCTTCTGCTGTGCTGTTATGCTGCTCTCTTCCACCCACCTACTTCTCTAACTCCCTGTTCTCTTCTCCAGAGCTGATCAGCTGCTCTCTTCAACCCGCCTCCTTCTCTGCCTCCCTTTTCTCTTCTCCCGTGCTGTCTGCTGCTCTCTTCCACCCCACCTCCTTCTTTAACTCCCTGTTCTCTTCTCCTGTGCTAATCTGCTGCTCTCTTCCACCCCACCTCCTTCTTTAACTCCCTGTTCTCTTCTGCTGTGCTGATCTGCTGCTCTCTTCCACCCACCTCCTTCTCTAACTCCCTGTTCTCTTCTTTTCTCCCTCTGCTGATCTGCTGCTCTCTTCCACCCGCCTCCTTTTTTAACTCCCTGTTCTCTTCTGCTGTGCTGATCTGCTCCTCTCTTCCACCCACCTCCTTCTCTAACTCCCTGTTCTCTTTTTTCTCCCTCTGCTGATCTGCTGCTCTCTTCCACCCCACCTCCTTCTTTAACTCCCTGTTCTCTTCTGCTGTGCTGATCTGATCCTCTCTTCCACCCACCTCCTTCTCTAACTACCTGTTCTCTTCTCTTCTCCTGTGCTGATATGCTGCTCTCTTCCACCCCGCCTCCTTCTTTAACTCACCGTTTTCTTCTCCTGTGCTAATCTGCTGTTGTCTTCCATCCCGCCTCCTTCTTTAACTCCCTGTTCTCTTCTCATGTGCTGATCTGCTGCGCTCATCCACCCACCTCCTTCTTTAACTACCTGTTCTCTTCTCTCATGCTGATCTGCTGTTCTCTTCCACCCCACCTCCTTCTCTACCTCCCTGTTCTCTTCTCCTGTGCTGTTCTGCTGCTCTATTCCACCCCGCCTCCTTCTTTAACTCCCTGTTAACTTCTGATGATCTGCTGCTCTCTTCCACCCACCTACTTCTCTAACTCCCTGTTCTCTTCTCCAGAGCTGATCAGCTGCTCTCTTCAACCCGCCTCCTTCTCTGCCTCCCTTTTCTCTTCTCCCGTGCTGTCTGCTGCTCTCTTCCACCCCACCTCCTTCTTTAACTCCCTGTTCTCTTTTCCTGTGCTAATCTGCTGCTCTCTTCCACCCCACCTCCTTCTTTAACTCCCTGTTCTCTTCTGCTGTGCTGATCTGATCCTCTCTTCCACCCACCTCCTTCTCTAACTACCTGTTCTCTTCTCTTCTCCTATGCTGATATGCTGCTTTCTTCCACCCCGCCTCCTTCTTTAACTCACCGTTTTCTTCTCCTGTGCTAATCAGCTGCTCTCTTCAACCCGCCTCCTTCTTTAACTCCCTGTTCTCTTTTCTCATGCTGATCTGCTGTTCTCTTCCACCCCACCTCCTTCTCTACCTCCCTGTTCTCTTCTCCTGTGCTGTTCTGCTGCTCTCTTCCACCCCACCTCCTTCTTTAACTCCCTGTTCTCTTCTCCTGTGCTGATCTGTTGCTCTCTTCCACCCCGCCTCCTTCTTTAACTCCCTGTTAACTTCTGATGATCTGCTGCTCTCTTCCACCCGACCTCCTTCTTTAACTCCCTTTTCTCTTCTGCTGTGCTGATCTGTCCCTCTCTTCCACCCACCTCCTTCTCTAACTCCATGTTCTCTTCTCTCGTGCTGATCTGCTGCTCTCTTCCACACTGCCTCCTTCTCTAACTCCCTGTTCTCTTCTCTTCTCCTGTTCTGATCTGCTGCTCTCTTCCACCCCACCTCCTTCTTTAACTCCCTGTTCTCTTTTGCTGTGCTGATCTGCTGCTCTCTTCCACCGCCTCCTTCTTTAACTCCCTGTTCTCTTCTCCTGTGCCGATCTGCTCTTCTCTTCCACCCACCTCCTTCTTTAACCCCCAGTTCTCTTCTCCTGTGCTGATCTGCTGCTCTCTTCCACCCCGCCTCCTTCTTTAACTCCCTGTTCTCTTCTCTTCTCCCGTACTGATCTGCTGCTCTCTTCCACCGCCTCCTTCTCTAGCTCCCTGTTCTCTTCTCTTCTCCTGTGCTGATCTGCTGCTCTCTTCCACCCCGCCTCCTTCTTTAACTCACTGTTTTCTTTTCCTGTGCTAATCTGCTGCTCTCTTCCAACCCACCTCCTTCTTTAACTCCCTGTTCTCTTCTGCTGTGCTGATCTGCTCCTCTCTTCCACCCACCTCCTTCTTTAACTCCCTGTTCTCTTCTCCTGTGCTAATCTGCTGTTGTCTTCCACCCGCCTCTTTCTCTAACTCCCTGTTCTCTTCTCCTGTGCCGATCTGCTGTTCTCTTCCACCCGCCTCCTTCTTTAACTCCCTGTTCTCTTCTCCTGTGCTGATCTGCTGCTCTCTTCCACCCGCCTCCTTCTTTAACTCCCTGTTCCTTTCTCCTGTGCTGATTTGCTGATCTTTTCCACCCCGCCCCCTTCTCCTACTCCCTGTTCTTCTCCCGTGCTGATCTGCTGTTCCCTTCCACCGCCTCCTTCTCTAACTCCCTGTTTTCTTCATCCGTGCTGATCTGCTGCTCTCTTCCACCCACCCCTTTCTCTAACTCCCTGTTCTCTTCTCCTGTGCTGATCTGTTGCTCTTTACCACCCGCCTCCTTCTTTAACTCCCTGTTCTCTTCTGCTGATCTGCTGCTCTGTTCCACATGCATCCTTCTCTAACCGCACACACACATACATACAACCACGCACACACACACATACAACCATACACACACAACCACACGAACACACACAACCACACCACACACACAATCGCACACACAACCACACACACAACCACACACACATACAACCACACACAACCACACACACACAACCACACAACCACACACACACAACCACAAACATCTATCTATCGCCCTCACTCTATCTATCTATCGCCCTCACTCAATCTATCTATCACCCTCACTCTATCTATCTATCTATCTATCTATCTATCTATCTATCTATCTATCTATCTATCTATCTATCTATCGCCCTCACTCTATCTATCTATCTATCACCCTCACTCTATCTATCTATCTATCTATCTATCGCCCTCACTCTATCTATCTATCTATCACCCTCACTCTATCTATCTATCTATCTATCTATCTATTGCCCTCACTCTATCTATCTATCTATTGCCCTCACTCTATCTATCTATCTATCGCCCTCACTCTATCTATCTATCTATCTATCTATCTATCTATCTATCTATCTATCTATCTATCTATCTATCTATCGCCCTCACTCTCTATCTATCTATCTATCTATCTATCTATCGCTCTCACTCTCTATCTATCTATCTATCTATCGCTCTCACTCACTCTATCTATATATCTATCTATCTATCGCCCTCTCTCTATCTATCTATCGCCCTCACTCTATCTATCTATCTACCTATCTATCGCCCTCACTCTATCTACCTATCTATCGCCCTCACTCTATCTATCTTTCTATTTATCTATCGCCCTCACTCTATCTATCTATCTATCTATCTATCTATCGCCCTCACTGTATCAATCTATCGCACTACCACAGCATCACTCAGGGGCACCACAGCATCACTCAGGGGCACCACAACATCACTATGCGATACTACAGCATCACTGAACGCTACATGATCAATCTGTGCAACTATTCAACAACAACTGGTTCAAATATGTTCTCTCAATGTTTCAAGCTTTATTACAAATGTCACAAAAAGATGTTGATATTTCACTTCTGCTCTTGGATTTTCGCCACAATAAAATACACTGAACATAATCTTCACAAAAGTTATTTACTAAAGTTTAAGCTATTGCCATTATAAATTACAATAACTTTTATTTAAGTATTAATTATTTAAAAAAAATAAAAGCCATTGTTATTTGTAATATCAATACATATAAGTCACGTAAATACAAAACATGTTGCATTACAAATGCTATAGGTGTCACATTTGCAAACGTTAAAAGTATTGGCATTGTAAATGACAAAGCTATTAATTTTGCTATTTTCAAAACCAACACATACATACAAAATTTTTCATTTACAAGACCAATAGCTCAAACTTTCCTAATGCGAGACCTACTGCATTGCAAATGCTTGTTTAGCAGTGCATTTTGTGCTGTGTTTGGGAATGGAGGACTGGAGCAGCAGCACTGAGCAGTCATTAAATAAACGTGTGTCATTAACACACGGATGTGATGCCAAAGGTTTCATGCACGTCACTTCCTTGGCTTCTCAACTGGTTTGAAAACAGGGAGACACAAAGTGGCGGAAACCACTAAGGAATGCTGTTTTTAGGTCTCGCAGAGAGACCTATTGCCACCGATCCACAAAACTGACTTTTTACGATGAGGATTTCCAACAGTTCACGTGAATCACATGACCACAAGCCTCTCGTGCTCGAGCTCATATTCCATCATCAAAGGCAGCCCAGCCAGCCCAGCCTCCGTCACACAAGGTTCTCCCAGCCATATGGTAGCTCGAGTTGCCCACCCCCTCCTTCCCCAGCGCCTGCCTTCCGTGACTCGCATTCGATCATTAGAGGCAGCCCAGCCCAGCAGGCAGCCCACCCCCCTCCCTCTCCATATGGGCAGCCCACCCCCTCCCTCTCCAGGGCCTGCCTTCTCTCTCGCATTGCCTCGCTGTCCCGTTTGTTACTTGGTGTGCCTTTGTCAGAGTTGCTTGTTTTTTTTTAGCTGTTGTAAAATTCTACTTAAAGTTTTGCGCTTAGGGTGGGGGGTGTAACAGGGGCACTCTAAGCACATCAAAATGGCGCAATGTTGACTATACTTTCACAGCCTGCACTCTGTACATTTCCAGAGTGGATGTCCTCCTCTCACCGCACCCTTTCACACAATGGCCAGCTTCGCTCCGCCGCACTGAGACATGTGGTGCTTGGCGTGCACGTGCTAATGAAATTATCGCTTCCTGGTCCCTCTTCCTGGGCAGTGTCGTGACCCAAGCCCATGCCTCGGGGTCAGTGTGTCCACAGCATTCTTCCGGAGGCACAGCTGCAGGCCACGTGAGCTCCCAAGCGCCAGTGCGCAGTCCGTTCTCCAAGGCGGGTCGCCCTCGTGGACATAAGCCAATCAGCTCTGGACAAATGCCCTGTCCCCGTCTTTGTTCGTATTGAGTCGCGAGGACGGTTGTCAGGGCTTTTAACGTGCAACGGCAGTGTCGAGCATTTAGTCACATGCACCTCAGAGCCCAGGCTCACGCTCACCATCACACTCACACTCAAGGTCCCGAGCACCAATTACGTTCCACAAGCACACATTCATTTTTGTTAGGCACAGTGAGTTTAAGTGATTTGCCCAGCAGCACAGGAAGCTGAGGGGAAGCCGAGACTCGAACCAGGTCCCCCAGCGCCAAAATCGGCAGCGCTGGCCGTTAAGCCACATCAGGTGTGCTTTGCAGAGTCACACAACCACACCCCAGCTATCCCATAGCCAGGGTACTGTATCACAGTCGCTTACAGTCCACACTGCAGCTGCACACTGCGCAGTCACACAGCTAGGGCTCTATATCCCGAGCCGCACTGTTCCTCTGCATAGTAGAGGCTCGTACAGTCCTGAGGCCTGGGCACAGTACCCCAGCATCAGCACAGCAGCTGCACCTTGCACAGTCACAGTGCAAGAGCGCTACACTCCCGCCCTGCCCTTCCGCACAGCTACACGGCTTACTGTCCCACGATTCGCCTAACCACACGACCCGCCCAACCACACGACAGCTGCACCGTGCAGGGTCACAGAGACAAGGCGCTGTGCCCCACACCGCTGCCAATCTGAAGTGGAGAGGGGCACACGGTGGTGTGTGGTGGTATCGCAACCAAAGGACAGACTGCTTATAGCCTGTTTATGGCTAGAGTTGGTGTGCACGGGTGGCATTGAAGTGACAGCAGGTGATCACTGTGGGCACTAGAAACACTCAGCTGTACCGCTCTTTCATCCCACATCCCATGATGCCCCCTCCGGCCATCAATGGCATGCCAGGGGATTGATTCTCCAAGGCGCAGCCTGACTTGTGAAGAATGGAAGGTTGGCATAGGGAGTATGTGCGTCCTATGACATGTGTGGCACGTTATTTCATAAAATATTCTACACTCATCGGGACAAAAGTCTGCTTACTAAATGGTGGACATGTTTTTATCCACGTTTCTAAATTGCACCACGTGGCGTGGGAAATGCTTCTTGGCGCTAAGCGTCTGTTGTCTTATATTGAGTTGAGCTTTGGAGCAGGCTGTGGGCTGTGTACACTGTGTGCCAAAGTACATTTTTGGCTGTCCGTGCATGTGAGTGCACTGTGGGCTGTCTGGACTATGCTTCATCGCACATGGTTGGCTGTGAATGCGTGTGAGCAGGCTGAGAGCTGTCTGGGATGGGGGTCACTGCATATAGTTTGCTGTCTATGCGAGTGAGCATGCTGTGGAGCTGTCTACACTGTCACTGCACGTAGTTGGCTGTCAGTGATTGTGGCTGTAGGCTGTCTGGACTATGTTCTACAGCACATTGTTGGCTATCCGTGTATGTGAGTAGGTTGTGTACTCTGTAGACTGTCACTAC
Organism: Lissotriton vulgaris; assembly: GCF_964263255.1. Classification (NCBI taxonomy): domain Eukaryota; kingdom Metazoa; phylum Chordata; class Amphibia; order Caudata; family Salamandridae; genus Lissotriton; species Lissotriton vulgaris. Next base: position 1,058,304,645 of record NC_141697.1, read on the forward strand.
TCAGTGTTGACTGACTGTGCTTGTGAGCTGGTTGTACGCTGAATGGAATCTTCGCCACTGTACATTGTTGGTTGTCAGTGCTTGTTTTGTTTATCTCTGTTTCTTCTCTCGAGTCTGGTCTTTATTTGTCTTGGCGTACGTTCCACTACGTCTCTTTGCCTGCTCTCATCACTACCACGTCGTCTAACGTCCCGTCCCTTTTGATTCCACTCACCCCATATCTGCGTGTAGCCCCCTTTATTGCTACTTCCCCATGCTCCCCGTTAACTTTTTCTCATCCTTTTTCACTTTACTTTACATAAGGCCTTTCTGCAACAGAAGCGTACACAAACAGCATATGCACACAACTCAACGATAGGATATATCCCTAAACAACAAGGGTGTGGCGCAATGGCTTGAGCTGCTAAGCGGAAAGTTAGGGACACATGCTCAAGTCACGTCGTGGGTCGCCCCAATGTAATTTTGCACAACTCAGTTAATATCCACGTGCCTTCCAAAAGGACATTTTTTCGTGTGTTTTCAGCCTGTGGCCTACTGGTTATAATTAGCATTTCCGCTAACAATTTACTATTTTTAATAATTGTTTAGGCACCATGTGGAGAAGTGTGGCTCACTGGTTAGAGCAGGCAGACCCTGAAGCAGAGGTCAGACCCGGGACCAGGGTTCAATTCCCGACGCGGCAGGGTCTTGAGCTCAAATGTCCATGGAGTTGATAATTCTCGCTTCGGTGCCTGACCTAATCATGGGTTCACACTCTGCAACTCTGGGCATTAAGCTTGCTTAATCTCCACAACGCCCCCCCCCCCCCCGCAGGATGCCTGGCTTTCACCTTGGGGATGCCCTGTAGGGGCTATCTCAAACAGGGAAAAGCCAGGACGGGTTCCCAAGGCAAGCGCGGAGATACCCCTTCGGGGGTCGATTCTGCGCTATATAAGAAACATAATAATAATATGTTGTTATGTTTTTCCGTAACGTATATTTGCCTTTCAATGTGTCTATATTTTCCCAAATGCTTTTGTTGCCGTGGATTTCTTCTGTGTTCTTTTTCTTTTCCGTTTGTTCGTCTACCACTCGCTTTCCCTTTTGAACGCTTTTTTTTATATTTAAAAATGTTTGTTACTATGGCTCGCTTTTAATCACTATGCTTGTTATAGCTACATGCCTATCCTTCTTTAGCGGTGTACAGATCTCAGCGCCCAGTTGTGTGAGATACGCCGGGCGCTTCACTTCTGAAGTTTTTATTTATTTTATGGGGGCATGTTATCGTAACACAATAGTATTGCTCTAATGCTTAAACAAGTGTATGAATCATAAAAGTTACAGTCAGCTTTGCTTTGTTTTAACCCGGTATCTGCTTCATGCGCACATATTTCTGGGGTTAACGGTTTATAATTAGCGTTTCCAAACACGCTTACTTATATTTCCTAAACGTTTATGCACTATCTTGTTATGTCTTTCCTGGGCATGTAATTGCATTTCATTGTGTCTGTATTTAAATTGGGGACTGTTAGCCAAGGGATGCGAGGTGCTTATGTAAGCTATTTTACACTGTAAACTAACCTACACTAAACGCTAAATTAATAATGAAACGTATACAATGGTGAAAAAGAGTTTGCGAGTTGCAAATATCTTGGATTCCTATTTATTTACGGGATTGTGCCCTTCAGGATCGGTAGGTGTGTATCCGCTACACAAATCTGTGATCTTGCGCACATCCTATTTATCTCGTCTCTCTGCTTTTTTCACTGCCAAAACGACGAGTTACTACATTTCACTTTACTTGACATAGGGCTTTCTGCAACAGAAGCATACAAAAAGAGCATATGCACACGACTCAACGGTAGGCAATATCCCTAAACCACAAGGGTGTGGCGCAATGGCTTGAGCTGCTAAGCTGAAAGTTGGGGACACATGCTCAAGTCACTTCGTGGGTCGCCCCAATGTGATTTTGCACAAATCTGTTAATATCCACGTGCCTTCCAAAAGGTTTTTTTTGTGTGTGTTTTCAGCCTCTTGCCAACTTGTTATGATTAGGGTTCCGCTAACAATGTATTATATTTAACAAACGTTTCAGCACCATGTTATGTTTTTCCTTAATGTATATTTAGCCTTTCATTTTTTTTTTTTGAAGACGTTTATTATTGGTCAAAAAGTGCAGTACATATAGCAAAGCCTACAACCCTGCGGGCCGGCTGCAAAGAAAAAATCTGTGCATTTTCGAGGCAGATGTTTACAGGGGAGGGCATTATGCATAGGTCTGTTTACTGTCCGGCGTGTCGTGCCACGTGTAAATTATACATAACATGCGCTTTTAGCACTCGGCCATCACTGTAAATGACGTCTCATTTTACATTTTATTTATAATTGAACCAATAACTTTTCAACAAAAATAAACAGTACCGTGCACATCGGTACGTCCCAGTGTGCCTACGGTGTCAGTGCAGCTCCATGCACCTACGGTGCATGCGGCATTAATGTCTCTTCAACTTGCTTATGCATGTGCTAGGAGCGCATCAGTGTAGTGAGAGAGCTGCTAAGCTGAACGTTGGGGACACATGCTCAAGTCACGTCGTGGGTCGCCCCAATGTGATTTTGCACAAATCTGTTAATATCCACGTGCCTTCCAAAAGGTTTTTTTTGTGTGTGTTTTCAGCCTCTGGCCAACTTGTTATAATTAGGGTTCCGCCAACAATGTATTATGTTTAACAAACGTTTCAGCACCATGTTATGTTTTTCCTTAATGTATATTTGCCTTTCATTGTATCTATATTTTAATTAAGGACTGTTTCCTAAGGGATGCAAGGTGTTTATGTGACCTATTATATCGTGACTGGCTGAGGAACTGTGGTTCAATGTTACCATGAAGGTTTACACAGTGGGTTTACTAAGAAAACAGTGTTAGGTATAGTCTTTGGTAAACTTTCACTATCTCGCTCTCTCTCACACTAAGTGACTCTCTCTCTCTCACTCACTCACTAACTCTCTCTCTCTCACTAACTCTCTCGCTAACTAACTCTCTTTCACTAACTAACTTTATCATTCTCACTCACTAACTAACTTTCACGCTAACTAACTGACTAACTCTCTCTCACTAACAAACTAGCTCTCTCTCTCACTAACTAATTAGCTCTCTCACTCACTAACTAACTGAATTACTCTCTCACAAACTAACTGACTAAATAACTCTCACTGACTCTCTAACTAACTGTGCATCTATCACAGGCATAGGTATGCCATGAAAATAAAATTGGTGTCATTTTCTTTTTTTAAACGAATTCACAATAGCTAGTTTACTAAACTGCAAATCTTTCTGGATGCAAAAGGTATATCTGGACATTCATCACGCTATAGGTGCTATGCTATAGGTGTCACATTTGCAAAAGTTAAAAATATTGGCATTGTAAATGACAAAGCTATTAATTTCGCTATTTTCAAAACCAACACATAAATAAAAAAATGTCATTTACAATACCAATAGCTCAAACTTTCCTAATGCGAGACCTATTGCATTGCAAATGCTTGTTATTTTTTAATCGTGATCCACCCCCCTCTATATGTTAGACTCAAATATGTGAAATTAGTTCTCTGTACAGCCAAGCTGGTCCTGTCAAGGCTTGTTGTGTAATGGTCTTTACTTGCATTGTGACACTTCTGCATTTGTAATGGAAAAATCAAACTGCAAGTAGCAGGACGGGAAGGCATCAACGACAAAATGAACAGGCCCTATCTTAGTGCCAATATCGGCCCAGACCCAGACCTTGCTTCATACAACATACCCCTCCACCAATAACCGACACGACACAAGTTGATGGAGAAAGTTGTTGCAGCTTTATTAGCACATACATTATGCCAACATGTTGGGTTATCTTACGGTCGATCCAAGAGCAGGCCGCCCCTCGCGACCCGCCCACCTGATGAGCCATAACCCCCCCGGGGTGTTAACCGCAAGGGGCGTTGTCAGTTTTGAGGGAAGGTCTAACCCCTCCCCTGGGCGGACCTCTATTCTGCCTCTTATTCAGGCCCCCCCTCGGGGGGCGAAGCGTTGGCAACCCCCGGTTGCTCAGGTCTACAACCGCCCGCAGGACTAATGGGGCGCCGTTAGTCCTCCAGGATCCATCACAGCGTGGATCTCCCTGGAGGATAATTCTACTCTCGCACCCACCGGTGCTCCTGTAGAGGGTACCCCTCTGTACCTTTCTGCATTGGATCGCCCTGTAACTCTGCCAAGGCTCTGGGTGTGGCCGCCGCCGCCCCAGAGTCCCCCCACCAACCAGCTTCCTATTAGTACAACCTGCTCCTCCTAGTGTCTTCCGCTATACCAACCAAAGATCGCCATATCAACTTCGGGTAAATGAACCCCGTCTACATCAAAGCACACAGTGCATTTGGCCAGTAGCAACCCAAGCCTGATGAAACAAGTTCTCCTCTGCTTCAGGCCACTCCCAAGTTGTTGGGCAACACTATCCACCTCTCCTTTGTGCCAAGGACCTATTGCCCTGCAATTGCAATCACCGGCCTCCCTCGGCTCAGGCAAGGACAAGTCTGCTCTCTTCCTCCGCCCCGCCAAGCTGGCGCGCAACCAAACTTCCTTCTCACTTCTGCGGCCCTTCAGACAGGGAACTGTGACAGTGATGTCCATTAACTTCACAACTAACTGCCCACTGTGCTTTTTAGGTGTCCATCTAGTACGCCATCCCTCAGTCTCACCTATTCTATACCGCTGGCTGACCAGCAACAAACAAGCCTCTATCAGGTAAACGACACCACGGCCACTGGCCTGGTGTCCCCTGTCTAGCATATGGCCTCACACCCTTACTTATGCATACTGGGGACATCTTCACCATCCAGGTCACGCCAGTCGGCTCACTCCCATGACGCCGACCCTACTGGAGGCTAACCAACTCCTCGCCTGTTCAGCCTCACTGGAAAGACACGTACTTTGAAACCCAATGGAACCTAATTGTAAGACCCTCACCTCTCATCTATGCCTGCGAACTGCGTTTTGGAGTTAGCTTACAACACTGTGTAGAGGATCTCTTCATGTTTAACACTTGAACAAGACGTTCCCCTGTGCCTGGCCTTCGATGTACCCTATGAAGCTTGTAACAAGTCACCTATACAACTGTATATATAAGTTGTGTAACTAAGAGAATTAATCCTTCCTCGCTCTTACTTACTGGCATGAGCGCACTGTCAAAGGAATCCTTACTTTAGCACCTGAAAACACCAAGTAGATACTATCTAGGTGAAAGCTTACCCGAACACCTAGCCATGGGCCCTCCTCTAACCAGCCAAACCAAACGCTTACATGGCCAACTATGTGCCAACATGAGTCCCATGAAATACAAGTTAGAGGCATACCGTATCAGCCTGATCCAAAGTGGATGCAGAGCTGAGAGGTCTTAGTGGAATCATACTGGAGGAGGTATGTGAGTGGCTAATGTAGGCCCAAAGTTCTGTGCAACCTGATAATGCATCCCCATAGTGCCAATGGGCCAGAGTAGAGAAAACTGGCAATGCTGTGGTACAACTATGTGAGTCTCAGCGTAGGCCAGGATGCAGCAGTTAATGTGAGGCTTACACCGGCCCACTGATCTGCAGGGCTATCCAGCTTGTTCAGGTAAAGTGCTGAATATTGCTTGGTATATAGACGTTATGCCAATTGCCTCCCTGTAATTTACAAAAGAAGCACTCCACTACCACAGTCGGTTGCTTATTTGCCCAAGATGAAAAAGCCACAGATAAAGCTGTCTCGCATAGCCAACCACGAACTAGCCACCCCCTGCAGAGCTGAATGCGTCAAACTGCTATGTGTGACATTTCCATATTACAGTGCATAATGAGTGACATTGAGGGACTAGGAAAACACTTTCTTGCTAGTACACATCCTAGAAGATGAGGAAGACCAAATGACAGGATTGCGCCTGTAGGAGAGTAGGGTCTGCAATCCTATGATCACCCAGATTTTTTGCTTTTGTTTCACTGGTTTACGACTTTCTCTGGCTGTGGGCCTGCCAATCAGACCCACAGCCTGGCTGTTCTCTCTCTAAATTACCACATGTACCCTAGGTGCATTTACCCATTGGTACTGGGCCACCTTATCAGACCCTGTAACTCAGGGCATAGGTGTACCCAGGGCCTACCAGGGGCTGAAGCATGTATTATGCCACCCCTGGCTGGCCTCCTAAATTTGACACAACTGGCTGCATGACAGCTGGGGCAAAGTTGTGTAATCACCCTTTGCTGTAGATATAGTATAACTATATCTAACCCTAAAAATGGACACACAGATTCCTATCAGTCACTCCTATGGCAGGCCTTGACAATCCTGAAGGCAGAGTGCTTGGAATCGTGTGAGATGGTGCTCTGGCATGAGCTGAGCCTGTCTGCAGCTTACGGAAACAAGTCCTAATAGCTGTTCCATGATATCGCATACCATATACTCTTAAGTGCATTATAATCCTCGCGGTTAAATGCTATCTTTGGTATTGCTTTATCAAAACATGTCGAGTAAGGTGTCATACGAATTGGAATACTAACCCCTCGCCAATTCTGGTGACGGGGTTAGCATTCCACCCTTCTAGAGGGACACGACATGTATGTAACTGTGAACCCCGGTTAAAGTTAAACGAAGCCTCAGCTCCACAAAATGGATGCTGCCACCACAGACACGAGTCTGACCCCCTGCAGCTGGGAGTCCTTCCAGCGAGGGGAGCCTGGACAAAGGGTTTCCTGTCGAGGGCGGTGCTAGCACCGTCCCAGACAGGGTTTTGTGTATCCTGGGTAGGCAGGGCTTTACAGGAAGATGACTGCTGAGTGGCACCCCGGTGCTCACTACGCATAGGCCGGTCAGAACCAGTTCCAGGGGCACACCAGCCCCTGGCCTGGGGGAAGTCCGGCATGGGAGAGGGGTGTAACCACCCCCCTCCTAGTCCCACCCATAGGCAGGACCTAGTCACCGGGTCAGCCCCTTTTCTTAGTATAAAGATAGGAGCGGGCCCCCTGTTCAAATTAGATCATCTTTGGAATCAAGACATGACTTTCTGCGAAAGGACATCAAGATTTCTTCTTCAAGATTCTCCCTTGTGGCTAAGGAGTAGTCACCCTGCATCAAGCGGGCACCATCCTAAGAACACTGCGGTCTTCTGCAAGTCCTTCCTCCGGAATCCGACTGCCCAGCTCGACGAGACCCGGCTTCCCTGGCACCTCTGACCTCTACTCACCTCTACAGCCAAGCTGAGAACCGTGAGTGCGACGAGACCTCGAGGGACCGATGATCGCCAAGACTGCACGACTTCTTTGCAACAAGCCCACTGTGTGCTCCACTGGTGAGTGCTTTGGGGTCCGAGAAGCCCCAACCCTGAGCAGCTCCAGCACCGAAGATCAGCCCTCCAGCATCTCCACGATCTGCGTGGGGCCCTTCTGCTTTTGCCTGCTCACCGCGCTGTGTGGCTACTAGCCGGCTGGCTTGTGGCCTTCTTCACGACGCCCGACGACATCACTGCTGCTGGTCTGGTTGCTCCAGACTGGCAGTCTCGAACTTGGTCCCCTCTGCTTTCAGGTGTCATCTATCTTCAAGAGCCAGGCTTGGATCACTTCGAACTCTCTTCACTGGTCGCCTGCCAGCATCTTTCTTCCAGGCTCCTGGTCCGTCTACGAGGATTCCCGACGTCTTTTGAGACCTATGCAGCTGCAGCCCCTGGGCTAGGTAACTTCGGCATTTCGGTGCCCCAGCATAGCCTCACTATCCAAGGGTCAGAATCCACTTTCGTTTTCCTCCTACCAGGTCGGGTTCGCCCGAGAACACTAACTCTGTGAAATCTAGCTACCATAGACTTTGTCCCGCATCACGCGTGAGAGTGCACACTCTGCACCTGAGTCCCCTGGGTCTCCTAGAAGTAATCTGAAGATTCTATAGTCAAGATCTAGCGATTCCAGAGCCTATTAGTACTGTACTTACCTGCTAGTAATTTCGCATTCCACTTCCAGAGTATATGGTTTTCCGTGCCCCTCGGGCATTTGTATATACTGTGCTAACTTAAGTATTTTCGTAAGAGTTTTGTTTTATGCTTAGTACCCTGTCCTCATAAAGAGTAGAGGGCTGTTGTGATTTTAATAAATACACTGTTTATTTTCATAACACTTGTGTGGTGTCCTTTCACTTGGTGTTCAAGGGGTATATGTGTGGTATAACAGCTGGCTTAACACGCCCTCTCGAGTCTTTAGCCTTAGACTGCTCGTATCCACGCTACTAGGATAGCTGGTCTATAAGGTTGACTTACAACCAATCATAAATAAGGGTTGCTGGACTGATACATAGTGTTCACTAGAATAGTGAGCACTGCATATCAGGCCACCTTCTCACATTGGTGAGCAGCGGGTGGGATTTGAGCTTGCTGTTGTTTTACCACACGTATCCTAAGAATATCTTGTTGAAAGATCACATAAGTACTTCAGGTACATATAACTTAGCTTAGAATACTCTGAGTTCTACTGAACCAGCTGTTGCAGCTCCACAAGGCTTAGCACACCTTGGCTGCAACTCTTAGCAAGGGATCAGTAGGCAAACACATAGTGTAGGTAGGTGCATCACTAACACCACACTAGAAGCATGTCTAACCACGGAGAGTCTACTGAGACCCCTCAGGTGGTTGAGGACCCTCCACAGGCCTCTTCTAGATATGCAGCCCTTAGCTTCCAGGAGATGAGACAAGTGTGTACCTCCAGGAAGCTAAAACAGGGGTCTAACCCCACAATCCCATTTCTGATTGGTCTCTTAGAGACTTATGATGCTAGAAAGGCTGAGAAACTTCTTAGCTCTTCTCATCCAGAAGGGGACATGCCAGCCCTAGAAGGAACCAGGGGTGACCCAGATCTCATCCATCTCTCAGGTGAGGAGGATGATGATCAGGAGACATCTGGGGATGAGGCAGACAAAGGCCCAGAAGTAGTTAGTCAGCTAACTAGGGACAACTTAAGCAGGCATGAGAATGGTACTAGGAGAGCCCTGGGACCCCTCTCAGGCTAGCTTAACATTGGGAATGGACGAGTTACACAGTGGCAGTGGGAAATAGAAATACAGAGGGCGCACAGGTTCCCTTTTACACTAAAGAGGGCAGGAGAAGCAGGAGGAGCAGGCAGAGGTGGGCAGAAAAATCATCCAAGGGCTATACTAGTCAATGTTGGAAACTTTTTGCTTAGGGAAGAGATTTTAGCTAAAGCAAGGCCAGAGAGTAGGAGAACTTTTGAGAATAATACCTTTTTTGCCAGGCCTGACTTCTGTCATTTTACTGTAGAGAGGAGGTGGAAGATGAGGCAGTTGATTGCACCATTTCAGGCTCTTGGTATGGAGGCGTATCTACTTTACCCTGCCAGATTGAAGGTAATTGTTAGAGGGAAAACTTGGATGTTCAACTCGGAAATTAAGGCGGGGCTCTTTCTAGATGAAATGAAGAAACAGAAAGGAGCGTGAGAGGCCGGTTAGGACATAGGACATAGTGGGATCAGTGGGTGGCACGAAAAGGTAAATGGTTGGGAGAAGGAAGCGATTTGCACAACATAAGGCGGGCACACATAGGTCGGCTGACCTATTTGCCTGTGAAGGGGGGGGGATGGGGAGGGGTGAGCAGAGCAGGGGCGGTGAGGGAGGGGGGTGAGGGGGGGGGGAATAACAACTGGTTGATTATGATTTTGCACATTGTTATGTTTTTGGGATACAGAGGAGATATACAGACTGGTTTGTGGTTGACAAAGAATGCTTTTTGTTGTTGGTATCTACGCATGTTAACACAATGGCATGTAGGATAGCGTCAATTAATGTGTGTGGTTTAAATGATTTAAATAAGAGGATGAGGGTGGCTGCATATTTAAAAACCCTGCGGTTTGATTTGGTATGTTTGCAGGAAACCCACATTGAGTCAAGTAAGATAAATCTTTTGGAGCAACTTGGGTTCAGGGTATTGGCTAGCTCTAAACAAGAAACTAGGACCAGAGGAGTGGCAATTTAGGGTAGGCATAGGGATATGGTAGTAGGGAAAAAGAAGGAAGATAAATGGGGAAGATGGGCTATAGCGGAAATATCCTTCAGGGGTCAGAAAATATCATTAGCCACAATTTATGGATCTACTGAAGACGATCCTGAGGCATTTCAGTTTCTTGATGCGGAGTTGGCTCAGTGGCCTGAACCCATAATTTGTTGCGGTGATTTTAACATACATGATTCGGAGATCTCATTTACGCGGATACATGCAGTTTATAGAGGGAGGAAAAGGAAAGTGTTCAGGGCTCTGGCTGATATGGCTTTGAATAACTCATTGATTGATCCTTGGATAAAACTACATCATCTTGATGGACGCACCTTTTTTTCGGCCCCACATAAAGTACTGGTTAGGCTAGATTACTTTCTTATAACTAGCTGTATGTTAGCTGGGACACAGATTGAGAAACTTCCCAGGGTGATTTCAGACCACAGCCCAGTAATACTTACCATTAAAAATAATTACCTACAAAGAGCACCCGCACAGTGGACTTTTGAGAGAGGACTTTTAAAAGATCCAACATATAAGGAGTACATGTCAAAGTGGATTAAAGGGTTTTGGGATATCAATAGGGGGACAGCAGCTATAGGAGTAGTTTGGGATGCATTTAAGGCGGGAATAAGGGGAGAAACATTGAGCTTTGTCCTGGGAAGACAAAAAAGAGAAAGGGAAAGGAGAGAGTTGATAGAGTATAAATTACTAAGGGAAGAGGAGAATTTAAGTAGGGTATTAAGAAATAATCTACCTTTAGAGGAATGCCTGCTTAGAATAATAGCATTAAAAGCAGAGGCAGTGGAAGGCCTGGCTAGGCAGGCGGTAGACAAATTCCTGTCTAATAAGGAAAAGACATACGAGCTTAGCGAGAAGGTAGGGCGGGTGCTGGCAGCTAGAACCAGGCAGAGAACAGCTGAAGCAGGAGTAAAAGAAATACGGGATACACAGGGAAATCTGGTTATGGAGACTGGGGCAGTAAGAGAGGTATTTAGGAATTTTTACGCAGATTTATATACTCCAGAAAATTTACCAAACCTGGGGGAGATTGAGGAGTATTTGGATAATATACCCCCTCCGACGATTTCAGAAGAGGATAAAGAAATATTAGATAGTCCAATATTGTTAGGAGAGGTGGAGGAAGCTCTTGACAGTTTGCCGAAAGGCAAAACGACAGGACCAGACCAAATTCCGCTAGAGTTTTATCAAATTTTTAAAAACGAACTCTTGGCAGATATGTGTATAATTATGCAACAAGCACAAGTAGGGGACCTTAGCCCAGAGTCTTGGGGGGGGGGGGCTAATATAATAGTTATTTTAAAAAAAGGAAAGCCATCAGAAATGCCAGAGTCGTATAGGCCAATTACATTAATAAACTCGGTTATTAAAATATATTCCAAGATTTTAGCAAAAAGATTGGCCGGGATTATCGAGCAGTTAGTGACCCCTATCCAGCACGGCTTTATACCTGGGAAAGGGACTACGCAGCATGTAAGGACTGTGATTACAGTATTCGACCACGCAGAAATACTAGGAGATCCTGTATCAGCACTTTTCCTCGACGCTGAGAAAGCATTTGATAGGGTGGATTGGGAATATCTTTGGTGTGTAATGAGATGGTGTGGGATGGGTGAATCCTTTATAAAAGCTATTCAGGTATTGTACAAGAACCCAGCAGCAAGGATAAGGGTGAATGGGGGGCTTTCAGATGAAGTAAAAATTGCTAGGGGGACCAGACAGGGATGCCCTTCCTCTCCTCTATTGTTTGCATTATACCTGGAACCATTACTGCGTAGGTTGGAGGAGAATGAAAGGATACCTCCAATGAGAATAAATGAAAATATGGTGAAGTCCTTAGCCTACGCAGATGATGTGGCAATTTTAACTCCAAACCCTATCCTAGCTATAAAGGAGGTAGAGTTAGAGGCTCAGGAATTTGGGAAATTATCAGGGTACAGTTTAAATAGAACAAAGACTCAGATTATTAAGAACAGATATACTCCTTGTGCTGATAATAGGGTGGTTGACTCAGCAGTATATCTAGGAGTAGTATTAACTGCAAGTCTGGAGAGAGTAGTAGAGATGAATTTGGATCCTCTAATAGGCAAAGTTAAAAAAGATCTAGAAAGGATGAATAACCTACACCTTTCCCTTATGGGATGCACAAATGTTGTCAAAATGTTAATCCTACCTAAATTCTTATTTTTTTTCGTACTATCCCTTTAGTTTTTGAAGCTAGATGGTTTAATTTGATAGAAAGGGTACTGAACAGATTCATTTGGGCACATGGAAAGACCCGAAGAGCATACAGATATATGACCCTACCAAGAGAGAGAGGGGGCTGGGGAGCCCCTGATTTTAGGTTGTATCAGATGGCTGCTGCATTACAGTACATGCAGGGCATAATTGGGGGTGGAGGAAGCGATGCGAGGGTTACGACTATGTCCACGGAAGTGTATGCTATTATACTGGGGGCTGAGGCAGAAAATAATTTGTTAAATAGAGTGGAATTTGGATACTATAAAAGAACAAGGTTTAAGACCCTGATGGCAGCATCTAGGATATGGAACACATTCCTTAAAAGAATGGGAATGGGTAGATATAATAGGTATGTCAGGCTCTATAAAAATAGATCTTTCCCGGCAGAAATATTTGCTGACTCAACAATGTTGGGATGGACACAGAAAGGGATAGAACAGATTGGGGATATAATGGATGGGGACGGGGTAATCCAGTTTTCAGATCTTAGTGCTAAATATGGGGTTGAGAGAAAGGATTTCTTTAAATACTTACAGGTAAGGAGCTTTTTATCGCACAAGCAAGGTGGTAGGGAGGGGTTTAATAAAAATGAGCTTCTGGAAAAGATAAAAGTAGGAGGAGATTGCACAATTAGATCTTTTTATGCAATATTAACCAAAGGGAAGGTGGACGATTTGGAGAAAGTTAGCACTAAGTGGGTTGGAAAGTTGGGAGTGGACCCAGGAAGCTTGCAAGAGTCTTTAAATTTGGGATGTAATATTTTGTGCTCTGGACCCCTGCAATCACAACACTACAAGACGTTATTTTCCTTGTATTATACCCCAGCTAGAATAGCCAAGTGGGGAGGGACCACTGGTATTACTTGTCCACGGTGTAATGCAGTAGCTGCAGATATTATTCATATGTTTGCCACTTGCCCCCAGTTATACACCTTGATTCGAAGTATAGAAGACTTTATTAACAATACTCTTGATATAAGAATTAAACTAACATCTAGGATGATATTGTTTGGAATAGATAATCAAGTTGGATTGGATCATAAAGAATTTATGTTTATAGCAACTGCAGTACTGAGATTATCAATTGCAAGAGTATGGCTGGATAAGGTACCCCCTGATTTACAAGTTTGGCTGTCAAATTTGTTAGCTAGCTATAACCTTGAGAGAGCTATATATGCACGGAAGGGGAAAAGGGGAAGGAGACTCGGGTTGAAAATTTGGGAACCAATAATTAAATGGAAGGAGAGGATGGCAGCGTAAGATACCGTAATGTAATGAATAGCAAAGGTTAGAATTTTGATTTATGATTTGGTGGTATAATTATACTGTTTACATTGTTTATATTGTTTTGGAAACTTCAAACCAGCGATATATATTGGATGTAATCTGTAAAATGCATAAAAGTATGTTCTGTAATTCAATGTGCAAGTTAACAAGAAAAAGGGAAAAATAAAAATATTTAAAAAAAAAAAAAGGGAATGGACGAGTTAGGTCTCTATCAAGAGGCTCTGGCAGATCCATTCAAACCAATGGCTCTCAGAACTCTGCTGTGAGGAGGATGACTTCCCCTCAGAGGAGAGTGTATGAAGCTAAAGAAAGGGCAGCCAATCTGAGGATTGAAAGGGAAGAACTTGCCCTGGCCAAAGAGAGGCTTGCCTTTGCTAGAGAGCAACAGTTAAGTGGGGTAGCCCCCACTGGTGGCAGCAATGTACCTAGCAATAGGGAAAGGAGTTTTGATACAAAGCACCTGAATAAGATAGTGCCCCCCTTTAAACAAGGGGATGACATCCACAAATGGAAAACTGCTTTGGAGAGGGCCTGCACTGTGCAGGGTGTTCCCCAAAGTCAGTGGGCAGCTATCTTGTGGCTCTCCTTTGAAGGTAAAGGTAGACATAAGCTCCTCACTACTAGAGTGGAGGATGCTAACAATTACCAAGTCCTGAAGAAAACACTGATTGATGGGTTTGGCCTAACCACTGAGCAGAACAGGTTGCTGTTCAGGGATACCCAGAAAACTCAGTCTCAGGATTGGTCTGATTTTGTAGATTGTGCCACTAAGGCTTTGGAGGGCTGGTTGCTAGGCAGTAAGGTTACTGATTATACAGGATTGTACAATTTGATCATGAGAGAACAAATTTTAAACAATTGTCAGAACCAGTTGTTGCATCAGCATCTTGTTGACTCAGATCTGACCTCTCCCCAAGAATTGGGAAAGAAGGCAGACAGATGGGTCAGAACAAGAGTTAAACAGAACCAGGGCCAGAATCAAGGTGGTCAGAAGAAAGCAGACCAGAAGGGTAAAGATTCTAAGGGGGAACAAAATGACCAGAAGTCTTCGACAGGTCCCCAACAACCCAAAGAGGGTGGGGGTCAGGCTCCCCAGAAAAAGAAGAATCAAGAAGGCCAATCTAAAAGGTGGTGCCAATACTGCAAAAGTAAAACTCACTGGTTTAGTGAGTGCACCAAGAAAGGAGGAGGGCAGACTCCTGCCACTGCAGCCCCTAAGGCACCTGTGCCCCCTAGTACAGTCAGCAGTGGTAGTGCACCTCCCAAGGGTTTAGTTGGGTTAACCTTGGGTTCTGAGGGGTATGACAACTTAGTTGGCACACTCACTCAGGCTGTCCTTGTCTGTACAGGGGATGTGGATATATCCCCTGATATAAGTCCCAATACTTTGGGCAAATACAGACAGACACCTTTCATCAATGGAAAAATGGCTCAGGCCTATAGGGACACTTGTGCCAGTGTCACAATGGTGACACCTAACTTTGTGGACCCTGGACAGATCATGCCAGGTACAGATTTCCTGGTGACCAATGCAAGCAATGTCACTACCAGTCACAGTATGGCAATTGTAGCTTTCTCCTGGGGAGGGGTAACTGGCAAAAAGAAGGTTGTAGTTAGTTCAGACCTCCCAGTGGATTGTTTGTTGGGCAATGATTTGGAGTCATCACAATGGTCAGAAGTGGAGCAGAGGACTCACATGGAAATGTTAGGCTTGCCAGCACATGTGTTTGCTGTGACCAGGTCACAGGTCAGGAAATGCCCCACTGAACAGGTGCTGGATCCTGGAACAATGGACCAGACACCTTCCAAGAAGAAGAGCAGTAGGGTTAAGGCTGTGCCTTCCCCCTTGCCCCAGGTTGTGGATCAAGTCTCAGAGGAGGCTGACCTACAGGAATTGAGGGAAACTGAGCCTAAAGAGTTTGAACTTGATCAAGTTGAATTCCTGGGCTCAGGGGGACCCTCAAGGGAAGACCTGGGGAAGGAACAGTTAGACTGCCCTTCCCTTGAACCCTTCAGACAGCAGGCTGCTGCTGAGGCTGCTGGGAACGCCACAGGTACCCACAAGGTATACTGGGAAGATGGACTCCTGTACACTGAGGCAAGAGACCCCAAGCCTGGCATGACCAGGAGGCTGGTTGTACCCTTGACTCAGAGAGGTTTCCTCCTTACCTTGGCCCATGAGATTCCCTTAGCAGGTCACTTAGGCCAGACAAAGACTTGGGACAGGCTTGTCTCACACTTTCACTGGCCTCACATGAATGAGGATACCAAGGAGTTTTGTCACTCCTGTGTCACTTGCCAAGCCAGTGGTAAGTCAGGTGGCACAACAAAGGCCCCCCTTATACCAATGCCTGTGGTGGGGGTGCCCTTTGAAAGAGTGGGGATTGACATTGTTGGTCCAATGGAACCCCAGACAGCATCAGGGCACAGGTTTATACTGGTGGTAGTGGATCATGCCACCAGGTATCCTGAAGCTATTCCACTTAGGACCACTACAGCACCTGTAGTGGCAAGGGCCCTAGTTGGAGTGTTCTCCAGAGTGGGCTTCCCTAAGGAGGTTGTCTCTGACAGAGGTGCAAACTTCATGTCAAGCTACTTAACTGCTATGTGGAAGGAATGTGGTGTCAACTACAAGTTCACTACACCCTATCATCCACAATGCAATGGGCTTGTTGAAAGGTTCAACAGGACCCTAAAAGGGATGATTCATGGACTACCTGAAAAGCTCAGGCGTAGATGGGATGTCCTGATACCCTGCCTTCTGTTTGCTTACAGAGAGGTCCCACAAAAGGGGGTTGGCTACAGCCCTTTTGAACTTTTGTATGGGCATCCTGTGAGAGGCCCCCTGTGTTTGGTGAAGGAAGGATGGGAGAGACCTCTCAAAAAGCCTGCAACCAACATAGTGGACTATGTACTTGGTCTCCGCTCCAGGATGGCTGAGTATATGGAGAAGGCATCTGAAAACCTTAAGGCCAGTCAAGAACTTCAAAAAGCTTGGCATGACCAAAAGGCTGTCCTGACTGTTTACCAGCCTGGACAGAAGGTGTGGGTGTTGGAGCCAGTGGCCCCAGCAGCACTCAAAGACAAATGGTCTGGGCCCCACACAATTCTTGAGCAAAAGGGAGAGGTCACCTACCTGGTGGACCTTGGGACTCCCAGGAGCCCCCACAGGGTACTCCATGTCAACAGGCTCAAAGCATATGTCGACATGAAGGACATGAGCTTGCTCATGGCCATTGATGAGGGACAGGAGGAAGAGAGTGACCCTCTCCCAGACCTGCTCACTCAGAATCCTGATGATGGGTCAGTAGATGGTGTTGTCTTTTGTGGCAGCCTCTCTGAGCATCAACAGAAAGACTGTAAACAGGTTCTTCAGTCTTTCAGACATATGTTCTCTCTGACACCCAGTCAGACCAATTGGTGCACCCATGAGGTTGACACTGGTGACAGTCTGCCAGTCAAGAGTAAAATCTACAGGCAGCCTGATCATGTTAGAGACTGCATCAAAACTGAAGTGCAGAAAATGTTGGAGTTGGGAGTCATTGAACCCTCAGATAGCCCTTGGGCTAGTCCAGTAGTTCTAGTGCCAAAACCTCACACCCAGGGTGGTAAGAAAGAGATGAGGTTCTGCGTAGACTACAGGGGTCTCAATGCAGTCACTAAGACTGATGCCCACCCAATACCAAGGGCAGATGAGCTTATAGATAGATTGGCTTCTGCCAACTACTTAAGCACATTTGACCTGACAGCTGGGTATTGGCAAATCAGGTTAGTTGAGGATGCCAAGCCCAAGACAGCATTTTCAACCCCTGGTGGGCATTATCAATTTGTGGTAATGCCCTTTGGTCTGCAAAATGCACCTGCCACCTTCCAATGGTTGGTGAATCATGTTCTCACTGGGCTGGATGACTTCTGTGCAGCATATCTAGATGATATTGCTGTCTTTAGCTCCACCTGGGAGGATCACCTGGTCCACCTGAGGAAAGTGTTAGAGGCTCTGCAAGCAGCAGGCCTCACTATCAAGGCCACCAAGTGCCAGATAGGGCAGACACAGGTTGTATACCTGGGCCACCTTGTAGGTGGAGGCCAGGTTCAGCCACTGGAGAGCAAAATACAGTCAATCAGGGACTGGGCTCCTCCAACCACCCAGACTCAGGTTCGAGCTTTCTTGGGCCTGACTGGTTACTATAGAAAGTTTGTCAGGAACTATGGATCAATTGTGACTCCATTAATTGAACTGACAAGTAAGAAAATGCCAAAAAAGGTTCAGTGGACAGCAGGCTGTCAAAAAGCATTCGATGACCTAAAGCAGGCCATGTGCACAGCACCTATCCTTAAGAGTCCAGACTACTCCAAACCATTCATTGTCCAAACAGATGCTTCTGAGTTGGGTGTGGGAGCTGTTCTATCTCAACTGAATTTCGATGGTCAAGACCAGCCCATTGCTTTTATAAGCAGAAGGCTGACCCCCAGAGAGAAGAATTGGTCAGCTATTGAGAGGGAGGCCTTTGCTGTGGTTTGGGCCCTGAAGAAGCTGAGGCCATACTTGTTTGGCACTCACTTAAAGATTCAGACCGACCATAAGCCCCTCTTGTGGCTAAATCAGATGAAGGGTGAAAACTCCAAACTACTTAGGTGGTCCATTTCCCTACAGGGGATGGACTTTACAGTGGAACATAGACCTGGTACTGATCATGGCAATGCCGATGGGCTCTCCAGATATTTCCACTTAGAACAAGAAGACTCACCTGGTCAAGGTTAGCTTATTGTCCCAAAGTTTGGGGGGGTCATGTAGGAGAGTAGGGTCTGCAATCCTATGATCACCCAGATTTTTTGCTTTTGTTTCACTGGTTTACGACTTTCTCTGGCTGTGGGCCTGCCAATCAGACCCACAGCCTGGCTGTTCTCTCTCTAAATTACCACATGTACCCTAGGTGCATTTACCCATTGGTACTGGGCCACCTTATCAGACCCTGTACCTCAGGGCTTAGGTGTACCCAGGGCCTACCAGGGGCTGAAGCATGTATTATGCCACCCCTGGCTGGCCTCCTAAATTTGACACAACTGGCTGCATGACAGCTGGGGCAAAGTCGTGTAATCACCCTTTGCTGTAGATATAGTATAACTATATCTAACCCTAAAAATGGACACACAGATTCCTATCAGTCACTCCTATGGCAGGCCTTGACAATCCTGAAGGCAGAGTGCTTGGAATCGTTTGAGATGGTGCTCTGGCATGAGCTGAGCCTGTCTGCAGCTTGCGGAACCAAGTCCTAATAGCTGGTCCATGATATCGCATACCATATACTCTTAAGTGCATTATAATCCTCGCGGTTAAATGCTATCTTTGGTATTGCTTTATCAAAACATGTCGAGTAAGGTGTCATACGAATTGGAATACTAACCCCTCGCCAATTCTGGTGACGGGGTTAGCATTCCACCCTTCTAGAGGGACACGACATGTATGTAACTGTGAACCCCGGTTAAAGTTAAACGAAGCCTCAGCTCCACAAAATGGATGCTGCCACCACAGACATGAGTCTGACCCCCTGCAGCTGGGAGTCCTTCCAGCGAGGGGAGCCTGGACAAAGGGTTTCCTGCCGAGGGCGGTGCTAGCACCGTCCCAGACAGGGTTTTGTGTATCCTGGGTAGGCAGGGCTTTCCAGGAAGGTGACTGCTGAGTGGCACCCCGGTGCTCACTACGCATAGGCCGGTCAGAACCAGTTCCAGGGGCACACCAGCCCCTGGCCCGGGGGAAGTCCGGCATGGGAGAGGGGTGTAACCACCCCCCTCCTAGTCCCACCCATAGGCAGGACCTAGTCACCGGGTCAGCCCCTTTTCTTAGTATAAAGATAGGAGCGGGCCCCCTGTTCAAATTAGATCATCTTTGGAATCAAGACACGACTTTCTGCGAAAGGACATCAAGATTTCTTCTTCAAGATTCTCCCTTGTGGCTAAGGAGTAGTCACCCTGCATCAAGCGGGCACCATCCTAAGAACACTGCGGTCTGCTGCAAGTCCTTCCTCCGGAATCCGACTGCCCAGCTCGACGAGACCCGGCTTCCCTGGCACCTCTGACCTCTACTCACCTCTACAGCCAAGCTGAGAACTGTGAGTGCGACGAGACCTCGAGGGACCGACGATCGCCAAGACTGCACGACTTCTTTGCAACAAGCCCACCGTGTGCTCCACTGGTGAGTGCTTTGGGGTCTGAGAAGCCCCAACCCTGAGCAGCTCCAGCACCGAAGATCAGCCCTCCAGCATCTCCACGATCTGCGTGGGGCCCTTCTGCTTTTGCCTGCTCACCGCGCTGTGTGGCTACTAGCCGGCTGGCTTGTGGCCTTCTTCACGACGCCCGACGACATCACTGCTGCTGGTCTGGGTGCTCCAGACTGGCAGTCTCGAACTTGGTCCCCTCTGCTTTCAGGTGTCATCTATCTTCAAGATCCAGGCTTGGATCACTTCGAACTCTCTTCACTGGTCGCCTGCCAGCATCTTTCTTCCAGGCTCCTGGTCCGTCTACGAGGATTCCCGACGTCTTTTGAGACCTATGCAGCTGCAGCCCCTGGGCTAGGTAACTTCGGCATTTCGGTGCCCCAGCATAGCCTCACTATCCAAGGGTCAGAATCCACTTTCGTTTTCCTCCTACCAGGTCGGGTTCGCCCGAGAACACTAACTCTGTGAAATCTAGCTACCATAGACTTTGTCCCGCATCACGCGTGAGAGTGCACACTCTGCACCCGAGTCCCCTGGGTCTCCTAGAAGTAATCTGAAGATTCTATAGTCAAGATCTAGCGATTCCAGAGCCTATTAGTACTGTACTTACCTGCTAGTAATTTCGCATTCCACTTCCAGAGTATATGGTTTTCCGTGCCCCTCGGGCATTTGTATATACTGTGCTAACTTAAGTATTTTCGTAAGAGTTTTGTTTTGTGCTTAGTACCCTGTCCTCATAAAGAGTACAGGGCTGTTGTGATTTTAATAAATACACTGTTTATTTTCATAACACTTGTGTGGTGTCCTTTCACTTGGTGTTCAAGGGGTATATGTGTGGTATAACAGCTGGCTTAACACGCCCTCTCGAGTCTTTAGCCTTAGACTGCTCGTATCCACGCTACTAGGATAGCTGGTCTATAAGGTTGACTTACAACCAATCATCAATAAGGGTTGCTGGACTGATACATAGTGTTCACTAGAATAGTGAGCACTGCATATCAGGCCACCTTCTCACAGCGCCCCTCAGACCCGCAAGCCATAGCTTGGAGTGTGCCTGTGTAAGGCAGTAACCTACGCACGACACCTTGGGCGTAAGAGTGCCTGTTCGTGAATGAGACTACGTCGCTCAAATGGAGCAGAATATCACAACCTCCCCCAGTCAGTCAGAACTGCCTGGCCCCGTGAGACCAGAGATTTTAAGAGAAGTCCTCCATGTACCCCACCATGAGGACCCGCCCAGTCGTCTACCATCTTCCCATGAGGTTACTTTCCAGTCACCTAGGAGCTGTAGCCCAACTGGAAAATAAGACTTTGATACTGTTTGGTCGTTGCCTAAAGTTGTTAAACAATAACTGCACAGGGCTGCCTCATAAGTCCCAGCTCCCATTATTATCCATGTATTACTTCCATGAGTGAAACCAGCACGCGTCCCACACCCCGGATAGTAATGACAACTGGGGAGAACATGGGAATCCCAGACCCTAACACACTGCCCCCAGTGTGCTATGATCCTTAAACCTGTTGATAATTCAGGTGGCCCCCCAGGGTTGGTGGGGCTGTTCTCGTGCGCGGTTCCTGCATTGGAGACAGAAAACATTGATTAAAACGTCCCCCCCTGATCCACCATCTGCATTCTCTGCAATGAGACATGGCCCTCAATGCCCACACGCTACCCAGGCCAGTTGGGGTTCCGAGCACTAATTAGTTAGCATTACCTGCACCCTTCCACAATTAAAGATGACCTCCCTTATTAATTGAAGGAAGTCCATTCATAAACGAAACACTCCTGTCCTTGGCTCTGAAGGTGTCTACCCAAGTGTTCTGATGCCCATTCAAGCAGTATTATCCCTCTAACCGAGAAGATCCTCTGATGCCGCATGCGCCCGTCACCAACTTCTGGTAACACACAGCTTGCTACCTCTCACAGTCTGTTTAGATCCGGGTGTGCACGAGTTGCCCCAATGCTTAAATAACGTTTGATTATTACGTTAGACTGACCACCTAGAATGTACCTCACTTGTACTATATATGCTAATGTAAGTGGCACCCAAGACCCCTTCTCCTCCTGTAATGCCCAGTACAAGCATCTTCTACTATCAGCTCTTGTTGCAACTTGCGTCTTGTAACTTCGTGTAGTTATGTACTGAGAACACCTATGGGAGTGACTGTTCTGTCCCCCTTGAGAAGCGTTCTGACCCCCATTCGGACAGAGTCCGTGCTCCAACGCCAAGCGCAATAGAACTGCAGAGCCTGCAGCAAGCTTCCATTCACTACACTGTCTACTCGGCGGCGGGCCTCTAGAATGAAGCTTGGGTCAGTCATTCCACGTTTAACTGAGAGATTAAATCTATTCTCGCTCCCCAAGAGTTCAGCTTCAAGTTGTTAAGAGTTCATGCACCCATAACCTCATGCAAGGCCCAATTCCCCCGGGTAGACCTGCAATGTTCTTGTGCAATGGTCACTCCAACTCCAAAATTGTTCAAAGTGTCCAATATTATGGTCGGATCGTCTCTGGTAGCAAAATTACCTTGGGCAGCCTGGTTGTCCTTAGAAAGGACCGGGGGCGGTGGCGTAGCACTTGCCCCTTGTGACGGAACCTCACAGGGTTTCGCCACTGATTTGCTTCGTGTCAGTGGCAAAGATTCCCGGGGGGAAACCCTAACAGTGGGCTTTCAGACCCGTTTGGGCCTGGAGGGAGCGCATCGGTACTGTTCTGGGTATCAGAAGGTGGGGATTCAGCCGGGAAACCAGAATCCTCCGGCTCTGGCGCGTTCATCAAATTCTATGCACAAGCAAGGCCTTTAAGCTTTGCCATCTCCATAAAGTCTGCACATACTGAGTCCTGGGAGTTGCTCGGCAACGAGTACTCCACCTGGGTATATTCTTGAAAGAGGGGAGGGAAACTTTGGCTGTCCATTCTCCCTTCTGTTCGCCCACACGGGAAATTACAATGGGCGACAAGGCGGAATGAAAATTCGGAGGAAATCAGCGAGGGAGAGCGAGAAGGGGCTATGGAGGGAAATAGGTAATGTTAGTTGGCACACTTGTAAGTGACAATTTACTAGACAACACACCGACGTGTTCCCTCTCCCTTTCTGTGTGTATGCGCCCCCCTCTGTGTCCACACCAAAGACTGGTCCTTCGCCATATACCTGTCTCTGGCCCACCAATTGCCACCTGTGCCGCTTCCTCGTCCTTAGCGATGATTACTTTGCTTTGTATCCTGAAAAATAAAAGAAATTGTCACAACGTCCCCCCATTCTTTAAATTGAGCTCTTTAATCTATCGTGCTCCTTCAGCTTCCGGCATCATGCCACCGTATTTCAGCTTCCTCACCGCCAGTCCTCGCCAGCTGTACACGTACCATCCTGAAAGTACACGCATGTTAGTGCAACCTTATATGTAACATATAACAGCCCCGATTGCCCTTCCAGTTACTCCCTAAACAAAACCACCAAGGGAAAATTGCGTCATAACAATAGCTCACACTAACCTAATGCAAGACCTATTGCATTGCAAATGATTGATTAGTAAATTGCGCTTCACGGAAAAGTGGTCAAGAAACTTTTGACCACTGCCTGCCCATAGGGCGATGCCTACTTGCACTCAGAAGGGGAGCAACCGCAAGGTTGCCCCCGATAGTAAATAGCCTCCACGCATGGGAAGGCATGAAGCACCAGGCTAGTGCAGCATAACCCTGGTCTGGTCGAGTATCGCACTGGCCAATGCGGGGCCAATGGCATGGAAAGGCGTGATGCTGACACTGACGTGTATCCGACTGGCAGCTTCCTGCGCTTACCCCTGAATTGTACGTGAAAGTATCAAGTGAGGACACTAAAAAGGATACAGCAGCGCTGAGGAACGAACCCTCCAGCCTGCTAGATCGTCGACGGCCATGGGCGGAGGGCCGCCTCTTTGCACAGGGTGGGAATCCCCTCCCGCTCGCCAACGAGGAGCAGAGGAGGAATCTAAAATGCATGACCACACGGCGAGCGCGCCGCTGTGCCACATACATGCCCCATGCACTCGAGGAGCCGGGGACGTACCGCCCAGAGCCCAAGTCAATAAACTTATAAAATGCTTCAACATAAACACAAACATTAAAAGCGAAATGTGCCCCAGTCTCTTAAAAGGTTAATAGCAGTGCTTTAAAATGTGGTACTCCCTACAAACAACTTTACATTATAGATGTCCGAGCGTCCATCAAACATACATTTTCCAAGTCACATTATCCCATATAATTGATTGTACCTGTAAAACGCACAACAAATATAAATGTTGCCATATTAAAACATGAAACAATAAAACAGGCAGAAGTAGAAGCCAGCACTGCTAACCACATCATTCGAAAAGGCTCAACATGATATCCGACAACCACATACGTAATAAAAGTGCCCCCTTGATCGCAAAGCAGAAGCAACAGGTAAGGGGAACAGTTATCAGCACGGGATCCGAACCCGTGACCTTGGAGTTATTAGCACTGCGCTCTAACTCATTGAGCTATTCTGCCCCATCAAAAGACCGCGGCGCTACCTCGTGGAATTTGTATTGCTCACCAGTGTCACTTTTACTTCATGTGACTTATCGTCTGCTTTTGTAAATTGTTGATTACTAAATTTCTGTTCGTTTGGGAAGCGCTCTGACGCTCTCACTGTAAACAATGACCGGAAGGACCCACACGATCATATTAAAAACAATTTAAACCCATTCCAAAAAGGGAACCGCACTGTTCTTAATGTGAAGCGATTCCCAGGGGAGAAACCTTTGTGAACTGCTGCAAATGAAAATTGTAACGACTAACTTGCTAGAAGAGCGAAAGGAGCCTTGTTAAACGTTCGCTTTTACCATATTTCACATAAGCAGTTTTTTTTTTTTTTTACAAAGAAACTTCAATTCCTGGTGACTATAACTGAAGGAGGTACATGGACAAGAAAGCTCTTTACCGCGCACAGCATGCGGACATGGGAAGGATGCAAATATCTGGGGCTTCTCATCACACCCTGCCTGTGAAGCGCTCTGACGCCCTCGGGTCGAAGTCCGCGCTAATTACAAACGCAAAATAAAATAATAAATGACACCCCGTGCATGGGGGTCCCAATCCCGAAGCCGCCCCCTCCCCCCCTTGAGGGACCGCAACCGAACCGAGCCCGAGGAAGCCAACCCACGCCTATCCACAAGCAAGCGCCTGGACGGGCCAGAGGGAGTAAGACCCCACGCGCTTCACCAAACACCGGTTGAAAAGGCGAACCAGACCCGACCCCCGACCCAGGCAAGCCGCGGAACAGCTCCTAAACAGGGCCAGCGGGACTCCCAAATGGAGCAACAGGGGAAGGCGAAAGGTGGCGGGCAGAGGCAATTGTGAGGGGAGGGGAGGGGGGGAACGTACGCTCGGTGCACCGACGGCCCCGCAAGCACGAGAACGGAACAAAAGCACAGGCGAGGGGGAGCCTCCCGACCGCTCGCGAAACAAGCAAGGCCCCCAGGAAACCCCGGCCCCCATCCCCGTACGGGAACTAGCACCAGCTGCCCCAGCAGCGAGCCTCGCCTCCCTCAGCACAGCCTCCCTCAGCATAGCCCCCCTCAGCACAGCCCCCCCCCCCCATGCCACAGGAGAAGCAACGCGGCACATCCGTATGCTCAGTAGCGCTTGAAAAGTTCATACCTTTTACGCTCTGCAGCGCTTCCCCCTCTCATTCCCCTCGGTTTCTCCGACCCTCTCTCGCTATCTCCGACCCTCTCTCGACATCTCCGACCCTCCCTCGCTATCTCCCTCCCTCGCTATCTCCGACCCTCTCTCGGTTTCTCCGACCCTCTCTCGATATCTCCGACCCTCCCTCGCTGTCTCCGACCCTCTCTCGATATCTCCGACCCTCCCTCGCTGTCTCCGACCCTCTCTCGCTATCTCCGACCCTCCCTCGCTATCTCCGACCCTCCCTCGCTATCTCCGACCCTCTCTCGCTATCTCCGACCCTCTCTCGGTTTCTCCGACCGACCCTCTCTCGGTTTCTCCGACCCTCTCTCGATATCTCCGACCCTCCCTCGCTGTCTCCGACCCTCTCTCACTGTCTCCGACCCTCTCTCGCTATCTCCGACCCTCTCTCGGTTTTTCCGACCCAGCTGTCTCCGACCCTCTCTCACTGTCTCTGACCCTCTCTCGCTATCTCCGACCCTCTCTCGGTTTTTCGGACCCTCTCTCGGTTTTTCCGACCCTCTCTCGGTTTTTCCGACCCTCTCTCGCTGTCTCCGACCCTCTCTCGCTGTCTCCGACCCTCTCTCGCTGTCTCCGACCCTCTCTCGCTGTCTCCGACCCTCTCTCACTATCTCTGACCCTCTCTCACTATCTCTGACCCTCTCTCGCTGTCTCCGACCCTCCCTCGGTTTCTCCGACTCTCCCTCGGTTATTCATTTTTCCGACCCTCTCTCGGTTTTTCCGACCCTCTCTCGGTTTTTCCGACCCTCTCTCGCTGTCTCCGACCCTCTCTCGCTATCTCCGACCCTCTCTCGGTTTATCCGACGCTCCTTCAGTTTCTCCGACCCTCCTTTGTGAATAGGGAAATGCATTGAAACATAGGGCCCTGGATGTTTGTGGCTATGAAATGGCATTGACCTATATGGAGGCCTATAAAGCGTTTATTGTGATCAGCATCTCAGGAGGTGCCCGATCCAGAGTTCCCTTGTCCAGATGTGCAGGGCAGACATAATAGTCAATGTTGAATTTGAGTAAATCTGATTTTGCGTGTAATAAACTACTGGCGTCTTCAGAATAAGTTAGCATTCCTCCTAGAATGCTTCTTGTAGCCCCCTGTTCAATATTCAGATGGACTCACGTGCAGGTGGGAACTGAGACAGGGCTTATGTTGACTAAGAACTATAGCGCCTAGAAAGCATAGTCCCTCTGCTATTGATTACATGCAGAAAATAACATTTTGGAAAATTAAACCTCATAGAGAAACAACGAACAATTATGTCCAGCCCCGGGGAAAAAACAGTTTGGAGACAACAAATAACAGCAGGACAAAGAGGAGTCAGGAGGTGCCAACGGCTTAAATAGAGAAAAAAAGCACAACTGATAATGTAAAAAAAGATTAAACTAGATAGCGAATGTTAAAGCAAAGAAATACATGCCCCGATTTGGAGTCGTTTTTGACACGCTGTTGTGCTTGCTCGTCAGAGCCGGCAGTATTGCCTGCCCTTAGCCGAGGCAGTACTGGTGGTTTCGGCCGTAAGACGGGAGGAGCGATGCCCTTCCGCCACCTGCTGAGAGTTGTGCGGGAGGTGTGATGCACAGGGGAGGCTGAGCATGAGCTGGAGGGACCCCCCAGTGCCCCAAAGCACCCTGTGGACTCTAAGCATGGCTAATAGGAGGTGTGATCCCCTCTCACTAACTGTTCTTCCACTAGTAAAGTAATTAATGCATGGAAGGATCCATGCATCTCGCAGCATGTAGTTAGGTGTGCAACACTCCAAAGAGAAACGCAATGCTGCTTTGAACCTGCACTCTCCCCTGCCATACCGAACGGAACTCTATATGTATGAAATGGCTTTGGCCATCCATGCAGCGCCAAGTGAAGACTTCAGTGAGGTAGGCAGGTGGAGGAATTTACCATTCGGGCTGTGGGAGAAGTAACACATCCGGTTCATGCTTTTGAAAAGCAGGTAAGGCAGTGACAGAGAAACCTTATGTTGACTGAACTATAGCGCCTAGAAAGCATAGTTCCTATGCTATTGATTACATGCAGAAAAGAACCTTTTGGAAAATTAAACCTCGTAGAGCAACAACAAAAATAATTGTTCAGCCCCGGGGAAAAACAGTTTGGACAGAACAAATAAGAGAGGACCAAGTGGAGCCAAGAGGTACCAATGGCTAAAAATAGTGAAAAAAGCAACACTGATAGTGTAAAAAAATAATTCAACTAGATAGCGAATGGTAAAGCACAGAGATAAATGCCCTGATTTGGAGTCGTAGGAGTTTTCTTCCGACGCCAGTGCATACTCCTGTTTGCGCACTCAAAGTTATATTTGTACATTGGGTTGCACTTGTTTATCCTGTTCCTTTCTTTTTGTAGTTTGGGCATGTTTTGGCTTTGTCTCACCTGGTGTGTTTTTGACACGCTGTTGTGCTTGCTCGTCAGAGCCGGCAGTATTGCCTGTTCTTAGTCGGAGGCAGCACTGGTGTTTTCGGCTGCGAGACGGGAGGAGCGATGCCCTCCTGCCAGCTGCTGAGAGTTGTGCCAGGAAGTCTGAAGCACAGGAGAGGCTGAGCATGTAAATGTAAATGTGCTGGACTTGTAAAGCGCACAGCTGCCCGTAAGCGTCCCACGCTTGCTTAGGGAACCCGTCCTGGTATTCCCCTGTGAGAAACCACGGCAGGGTGTCCACAAGGTGAAAGCCAGGCATCCCACTGCGAGGGGCCGTAGTGGAGATTAAGCAAGCTATTGCCCAGAGTCGCAGAGTGTGACCCCGTGAGTTGAGTAGGCACCAGTGGAATTTTGAGCCCGAGACCCGCCGAATCGAACCCTGGTCCACGGTCGATCTCAGCTTCCGGGACTGCCACCTCTAACCACTGAGCCACGCTTCTCCACTTGAACCAAAGGACCCTGTGGCCTCCAAGCATGGATAATATGGTACATGCACCCAGTGCCGTAGTACATGTCAATAACATACATACCTTCCACTAACGTGTACATAATTTCTGGCATTGTTCTACGTATATACATATCCTGTACACCAACACACAGATAAGGACTGCAATCTGCACCAGCTACATTAATATATACAGAATGCATAGGATCTACACCAGCAAGTCGCCGATGGGTGGGATCTCTCCCGACTCGCGCAGGGTCGCGTGCCCAGGCCACTCCAGGGAAGTTTGCAACACTCCAAACAGAAACTCAATGCTGCTTTGAACCTGCGCTCTCAGAAGATTCCCATTTGTTTCAAACAGAAAAGGTTACTCCAGCCTTCCTGCTTCCGGCTCAACTGTCCACGAACCCCTGGCATTCGGGTCTGAGAAGCTGATTACGCTGCAGCCTATGGAATCGGGTTGACCCTGTCACCTTTTCCATGACACAAGCACACAGAAACCAACTTTCTGCTTGTGTACATTACCAAGTGCACACGGGCTTGGAACGCTGCTGTAAATAGAGGCAGTAAAGCTCTGACTTTGTGCGAGTTTTCAAAGGTTCTGCGATACCTAACCCTTTCACATCCCCTGCCAGGGCAGGTGGGACGCTTGCCAGGCATCTGCAGGTTTTGTTCTCTCATTTTTGAACAGTGCTTTTTGTGCTGTGTTTGGGAATGGGGGATTGAGGCAGAAGCACTGAGCAGACATTAAACATGATACGTGTGTCATTAACACACGGATGTGAGCTTTCCCCCTTTCAAAGCCAAAGGTTTTACATACCTCACTTCCTTGGCTGCTCAACTGTTGCTTGAACAAGGAGACACAAATTTTTGGGAAACAACTAAGGAATGCTGTTTTTATTTTTTAATCTTGATCCACCCCACCCCCACATGTTAGACTCCAATATGTGAAATGAGTTCTCTGTGCAGCCAAGCTGGTCCTGCCAAGGCTTGTTGTGTCCTGGTCTTTACTTGCATTGTGACACTTCTGCATTTGTAATGGAAAAATCAAACTGCAAGTAGCAGGACGGGAAAGCATCAACGACGAGATGAACGAGCCCTGTCTTTCACCTCGGTTTCTCCGACCCTCTCTGGCTGTCTCCGACCCTCTCTCGCTTTCTCCCACCCTCTCTCGCTTTCTCCCACCCTCTCTCGCTTTCTCCCACCCTCTCTGGCTGTCTCCCACCCTCTCTGGCTGTCTCCCACCCTCTCTGGCTTTCTCCCACTGTCTCTCGGTTTCTCCGACCCTCTCTGGCTTTCTCCCACCCTCTCTGGCTTTCTCCCACCCTCTCTCGCTTTCTCCGACCCTCTCTCGCTTTCTCCCACCCTCTCTGGCTTTCTCCCACTGTCTCTCTGTTTCTCCGACCCACCCTCGCTTTCTCCGAACCTCTCTCGCAAAGGGTTTTACCCATTTTTTGTGAATAGGAAAATGCGTTAAAACATAAGGGCCTTGATGTTTATGGGTATGTAATGGCATTGAGCTATATAGAGGCCGAGAAAGCACACTTACACCAACTTTCTGCTTGCGTACATTACCAAGTGCCTACAGGCTGGGAATGCTGGTGTTCAATAAAGGCTGTAAAACTCTGACTATGTGCGAGTTTTCAAAGGTTCTGCAATACCTAACCCTTTTCCCATCCCCTGCCAGAGCAGGTGGACGCTTACCAGGCATCGGCAGTTTTTATTCTCTCATTTTTGAGCAGTGCATTTTGTGCTGTGTTTAGGACTGGAGGACTGGGGCAGCAGCACTGTCAGTGGCGGCTGGTGACATTTGAAAGGGGTAGGGCATAACATGTATGGATAAGTGAACTGTGGTGAGCCTGCTGGGCCCTTTCACATAGTGCACCTTGAAAACAGATCCCGACAACCAATGCTGCACACGGTCATCTTTGGAGCACTACTTTCTGACACTCGACTCTCGGATGTGGCAGGGCTGGGCTCTAGCAGTGTCCATTAGCAGTGTCCTACCCCAAATAAAACCAGTGTACCTGGCAAGAGTCAGCCCAGTGCAGGGACTCACACTTTAGTAACAGCAGCATGGATTGTGGTAGTAACATCAAATAACAAATCGAAATCTTTGTTTGATCACAAACTCCAAGAAAAAAAAACTTAATTTATGGGTAATATCTAAAGCCTATACACTGAAAAACCCAAATCT
Organism: Lissotriton vulgaris; assembly: GCF_964263255.1. NCBI lineage: Eukaryota > Metazoa > Chordata > Amphibia > Caudata > Salamandridae > Lissotriton > Lissotriton vulgaris. Next base: position 1,058,335,213 of record NC_141697.1, read on the forward strand.
TCATTCCCGATACAGCCAGAAGGGATGGCGGAAGATACCACATCCATATATTTTGGGAGTTGTAGCTTGCATTTTATACATACAGAAAATCATCAACAAGCTATACAGAAGTAGACACTACAGAAAAAATGGCATTGCTGCGGATTTAGCAACATTCTCACTGGCTCACAAGACTTATGTAATGCAAACTGTTCCCACTTCCACCAGCTTCCAACCGAACCAAGATCTACATTATGTTGTGTAAGGGCATGCTGGCTTCGCTACTTGGTGCTTTAGAATGAACAAGGTAGCGCAATGCACAAAGTAAAAAAAAAAATCAAGATCAAGCAGAAAAATTTGTATCTACTGGCAATACAAGAAAGAAAGGGAAATGAACTAATTAAAAAGCCAGAATTCAAATTATTTCCTTACCTTGGCTTCCCGCGCTGACTCCCGACTTGAGTCCCGAGACTGCAGAGACTCCCGCCGTCCTGGATTTAGAATGCCGCCGCTGCGTCTGACGTGGTCGTGTGGGCTCTCGTCACTGAAGGCTGCAGGCAGCCTCCCTCCCCTCCATGGCAGCCGGCGCTGATTGGTTCGGCCGGCTACCCTAACCGCGTCATTTCTCCTAGTCTGCATCCTGCAGAACGGAGAGTGGGAGGTGACTTGGGGGAGCGGCTTGCCCACTGTTGCTAATACTGTCTGTTTGGACAGCCTCTCAGGCTGTCCAAACAGTCAGTATTAACAACAGTGGGCAAGCCACTCCACCCTGCCCTGAGGCTCGAGTAACAAGGAAGTTCTGTTCTGCTGACTGCTTTCTCGCTGTGCGAGAAGGGCAGGCAGAAACAAATGGTAGTTATAAATAAATAATTACCATTTGTTTCTGCCTTCTCGCACGGCGAGAAAGCAGGGGGGGTGGTGCCCAAACGCCCCCATGTTAGAACCGCCACTGAGCACTGTGCAGTCATTTGTACAAGGTCTCACACAACCTATCAAAACACAGTTACAAACTTATTTTGTCTGCTGGCAGCAAGAGCCAATAGAAAAGGAGTTGGCAGCAGCCAGGTACTGCTCAGATTTTCAGTCTAGTGCGCAGGTAATGGAGACAGAAAATTTAAAGAAAGAAAAAGTGAGGCTAATGGTAGCACAAAAATGATTTTACAGCAATAACAGAGGGAGGGAAAGGAGCAGAGGGGGGGGGGGCACAAGGCGCAGGAAGGCAACAGAACAGTAGGACACCTTCCTTACCCCGCAGATCAGCCTCCCTGCCACCACAAGGAACAACATGTTTCTATTGTAAGGACCCCAACCATTGGAAAGCATATTGCCCAATATTGAAGAAAGGGAATGAGGACGATAGGTACACACAGAACAGCGGGCAGGAGGGCCGACACCAGCACACCAATTACACTCGTCCCACAGGGTACCGGAACAATGCGCAACAGGGACACGAGCCTCAACACCAGCAACAGTGGACAGGAGGGGAGGGGTGGAAACCGGTAGACAATGGCTGGCCCGAACCACCGCCTCCAAACTCATTCTAGGGGTACCTGAAAGTGGGAAACTGCATAATAGCCCCAGCAATAGCAGTGGATCAATCCGGACCCATGTAGAGGGAAAAATATTGGGTAGGGTTGTTCCATTCCTTATTGATACGGAGGCTCAAAGATCAATGCTGAAGGCACTAACAACGCCTGAGGCTCCACTTTCTAGGATTACGGTAACCGCAGTAGGCATGACCGGACAACCCATTGCAGAATTCCTTACTGAGCCACTACAGTTTGTAGTAGGTACGATAACAGTTTACCATCAGTTTATCCTTAGCAGATTTTGCCCGTGAATTTGCTGGGTAGAGATTTGTTATGCAAATTGCAATGCACCATACACTGTTCACCAACAGGGGTCTTTCTAGAGAGCAAGACCAATGGCCTCATGTTACAAGCCTTCATGACATGCACTGACCCTACAATACTGCCAGAACTATGGCACGGTGTGCCGCCTGAAGTCTGGGCCAGCAGTGCCAATAACTTAGGGCGGGTATTAAACTACCCACCAGTACAGATAAAACTAAAGCCAGGAGCAATTCTCCCAAGAGTAACCACAATACAAGATTTCCAAAGAGGGGGAGGAAGGCATCGCACCAGTCATACAGGACCTCTTGAAGCAAGGAATTCTAAGGGAGATTCAATACAGTCAATGTAACACACCCATACTCCTGGTGAAAAAAGCTACAAAGTGCCCGGATGGGGCCCCTGTCTATAGATTCACACAGGATCAGAGAGAATTGAACAAAATAGTGTTGCCCTCTTTGCGGTAGTCCCAAACCCAGCAACAATATTATCCAACATCCCAGTGACAGCCACCACCTTCACAGTGATGGATCTTAGCTCCGCCTTCTTTACCATTCCCTTGCACCCTGAAAGCCAACATTTCTTCTCCTTTAGTTTCAGACAGAAGGAATTTTGTTGGACGAGGCTCATACAGAGCTATACAGAGTCACCTTCTATTTTCACACATGCCTTAAAAACAGATTTAGACTCCCTGGTACTTAAGGAGGGATCCACACTTATCCAGTATATTGACGATTTGTTATTGGCCTCGCCTTCGAGGGAGGCTTGCGTAAAGGACACCATTGCGGTCCTCTGCCACTTAGCACTAAAGGGATACAAAGTCTTCCCCAAGAAGCTACAGCGCCCTCACTCTACCACTCTACCACTCTACTGCCCTCACGCCCTCACTCTACCGCCCTCATTCTACCACTCTACCCCCTCATTCTACCACTCTACTGCCCTCATTCTACCACCCTCACTCTACCACTCTACCGCCCTCATTCTACATGTCTACCGCCCTCACTCTTCCACTCTACCGTCCTCATGCCCTCACTCTACCGCCCTCACTCTACCACTCTACCTCCCTCACTCTAACACCCACACACCCTCACTTTACCACCCTCACTCTACCACTATACTGCCCTCACTCTACTGCCCTCACACCCTCACTCTACCGCCCTCACGCCCTCACTCTAGCTGCCTCACTCTACCGGCCTCACTCTACCGTCCTCACTCTACCGCCCTCACTCTACCACTCTACCGCCCTCACTCTATCTATCGCCCTCCCTCACTCTATCTATCGCCCTCCCTCACTCTATCAATCACCTTCCCTCTATCTATCTATCGCCCTCCCTCTGTCTATCTATCGCCATCCCTCTATCTATCTATCGCCCTCCCTCTATCTATCGCCCTCACTCTATCGCCCTCTCTCCTTCTATCTATCGCCCTCCATCTCTTCCACACAACTCCTTCTCTAACTCCCTGTTCTCTTCTTTGCCATCATTGACATACGGCTCCGAACTACTGGCAACCCGGGACGCTACAGCGTTAAATCTCGCCCAATCTAGGCTGTTCAAAACTCTTTTCTCAATCCAGAGACACATTTTGCAAGCCCAAATCCGTTTGGAGTTCGGTCTCACTCACCAGCTCCCAGCAAGACAAGGCGCACTCGTCAAATATTATTGGCTTATGAGGGAGGCAGAAGACGAATCCCTGGCCCACCTTTGCTGGTTAGAAGTCGAAAAACAGGCCGGGCAGCCAGACTCAATATACAAGATCTTGAGGCAAGCGTTGGAGGCATTAAAACTAGATGAATCTTGGCGTCTGCCCATGACATAATCTGCCTACAAACTGATAATCAAGAAAGCAGTCAAACAATCATCACTATTCATGGACAAAGCAGCAGTGGCTGGCAAAAGCCATGCCTGGATCGTTTTTCCGTCATATACCCACCTTAAACCACAGGATTATTTGAAAGAATGCTTCAGGGACCACTATAAAAGGAAACTAAGCCTTCTAAGGTTGGGTTGCTTCTCATCCAAAGACCTCACTCCCAAATGGCTACGGCAGTGGGCAACTCCCAATTGCCGCATTTGCGGCAACGGCCCAGAGTCTTTACTGCACCTCATATGTATATGCCCGGCACTCCAAAATCTAAGAAAAACGCTTCTTCGATCTCCCTTAAGAGAAGCCCAGGTGAGAACTTGCAGGGCGGCGGTGATAAGATGCCTAAGCAGTTCTTGGATAGAACTATCATGTAAAACCATAACATTTTTGAACCTTGCTGCCATAGAGCTGGAAAAAAGGGCACCATCCAAAGAGGTCCCTGGACAATAGGACAGGCTTTGGCAGACCACAGACTTTTCCTTCCTTTTTTCCAATGGTTGTTTTTGTGCATCATGAGTTAATAATAACGAGCCTCTTGTTTGAATAACCATTATTCTTTTATACTTTTTTCTTCTCTTCTTAGACCTTTTTTTCTGCCACTTTTGCAGAGCATGTTATTAATTTCTAACTCGACTCAAAGTTTATTCTGTGTTGTTTTTATGATGTAAATACCGCTTGCATGGTGGTAAGTCCACCCTTTTATGATTTTTTTTAAAATCAAATAAAGTATTATTATTATTATCTCTTCTCTTCTCCCGTGCTGATCTGCTGCTCTCTTCCACCCTGCCTCCTTCTCTAACTCCCTGTTCTCTTCTCTTCTCCTGTGCTGATCTGCTGCTCCCTTCCACCCCGCCTCCTTCTTTAACTCCCTGTTCTCTTCTCCTGTGCTAATCTGCTGTTCTCTTCCACCCGCCTCCTTCTTTAACTCCCTGTTCTCTTCTCCTGTGCTGATCTGCTGCTCTTTTCCACCCGCCTCCTTCTTTAACTCCATGTTCTCTTCTGCTGTGCTGTTATGCTGCTCTCTTCCACCCACCTACTTCTCTAACTCCCTGTTCTCTTCTTCAGAGCTGATCAGCTGCTCTCTTCAACCCGCCTCCTTCTCTGCCTCCCTTTTCTCTTCTCCCGTGCTGTCTGCTGATCTCTTCCACCCCACCTCCTTCTTTAACTCCCTGTTCTCTTCTCCTGTGCTAATCTGCTGCTCTCTTCCACCCCTCCTCCTTCTTTAACTCCCTGTTCTCTTCTGCTGTGCTGATCTGCTGCTCTCTTCCACCCACCTCCTTCTCTAACTCCCTGTTCTCTTCTTTTCTCCCTCTGCTGATCTGCTGCTCTCTTCCACCTCGCCGCCTTCTCTAACTCCCTGTTCTCTTTTCCTGTGCTAATCTGCTGCTCTCTTCCACCCCACCTCCTTCTTTAACTCCCTGTTCTCTTCTGCTGTGCTGATCTGATCCTCTCTTCCACCCACCTCCTTCTCTAACTCCCTGTTCTCTTCTCTTCTCCCGTGCTGATCTGCTGCTCTCTTACACTCTGCCTCCTTCTCTAACTCCCTGTTCTCTTCTCTTCTCCTGTGCTGATATGCTGCTCTCTTCCACCCCGCCTCCTTCTTTAACACACTGTTTTCTTATCCTGTGCTAATCTGCTGTTGTCTTCCATCCCGCCTCCTTCTTTAACTCCCTGTTCTCTTCTCTTCTCCCGTACTGATCTGCTGCTCTCTTCCACCGCCTCCTTCTCTAGCTCCCTGTTCTCTTCTCTTCTCCTGTGCTGATCTGCTGCTCTCTTCCACCCGCCTCCTTCTTTAACTCACTGTTTTCTTTTCCTGTGCTAATCTGCTGCTCTCTTCCAATCCACCTCCTTCTTTAACTCCCTGTTCTCTTCTGCTGTGCTGATCTGCTCCTCTCTTCCACCCACCTCCTTCTTTAACTCCCTGTTCTCTTCTCCTGTGCTAATCTGCTGTTCTCTTCCACCCGCCACTTTCTCTAACTCCCTGTTCTCTTCTCCTGTGCCGATCTGCTGTTCTCTTTCACCCGCCTCCTTCTTTAACTCCCTGTTCCTTTCTCCTGTGCTGATTTGCTGATCTTTTCCACCCCGCCCCCTTCTCCTACTCCCTGTTCTTCTCCCGTGCTGATCTGCTGTTCCCTTCCACCGCCTCCTTCTTTAACTCCCTGTTCTCTTCTCTTCTCCCGTACTGATCTGCTGCTCTCTTCCACCGCCTCCTTCTCTAGCTCCCTGTTCTCTTCTCTTATCCTGTGCTGATCTGTTGCTCTTTACTGTAGGAGAGTAGGGTCTGCAATCCTATGATCACCCGGACTTTTTGCTTTTGTTTCACTGGTTTACGACTTTCTCGGGCTGTGGGCCTGCCAATCAGACCCACAGCCTAGCTGTTCTCTCGCTAAATTGATATGTGTACCTTAGGTGCATTACCCAATTGGAACTGGGCCACCCTGTCAGACCCTGTAACTCAGGGCATCGGTGTACCCAGGGCCTACCAGGGGCTGAAGCATGTATTATGCCACCCCTGGATGGCCATCTAAATCTGACACAACTGGCTGCACGACAGCTGGGGCCACGTGGCGTACTCGCCCGTTGCTGTAGGTGTAGTATCCCTATACCTAACCTTAAAATGGACACCCGAGTTCCTCTCAGTCACTCCTATGGCAGGCCTTGACAATCCTGAAGGCAGAGTGCATGGAACCGTGTGAATTGGGCTCTGGCACGAGCCGAGCCCGGTTGCAGCTTGCGGAACCGAGACCCAATGGCTGTTCCATGATAACGCGTATCATATCGGTAACTTCGGTATCGCGTTATCAAGACATGTCGAGTAAGGTGTCATACGAATCGGGCTGCTGCCCCCTCACCAATTCTGGCGACGAGGTTAGCATTCCGCCCTTCTAGAGGGACACGACATGTACGTAACTGTGAACCCCGGTTAAAGTTAACTGAAGCCTCAGCTCCACAAAATGGACGCTGCCACCACAGACACAAGTCTGACCTCCTGCTGCTGGGAGTCCTTCCAGCGAGGAGAGCTTGGACAAAGGGTTTCCTGTCAAGGGCGGTGTTCGCACCATCCCAGACAGGGTTTGTGTATTCTGGGTAGGTAGGGCTTTGCAAGAAGGTGACTGCGGAGGGGCACCCCAGTGCTCACTACGCATCGGCCGGCTAGAACCAGTTCCAGGGGCGCACAGCCCCTGACCTGTGGAAAGTCCAGCAGGGGGAGAGGGGTGTAACTACCCCCCTTCCTGGTCCCACCCTTAGGGCAGGACCTAGTCATGTACCCACCCCTTTCTTTAGGATAAAGGCCGGAGGGGGGACCCTTCCAAATCAGATCATCTTTGAATCAAGAATACTTTCTACGAAAGGACTTCGAGACTCTTCTCAAGATTTCTCCCTTGTGGCTAAGGAGTAGTCACCCTGCACCCGCAGGCACCATCTAAGAACTCTGCGGTTTGCTGCAAGTCCTCCCTCAAGGATCCAACGGCCCAGCTCGACGAGAACCGGCTTCCCTGGCACCTCTGACCTCTACCCACGTCGTCAGCTCAGCTGAGATCTGTGGGTGCAACGAGACCTCCAGGGACCGGCCATCATCAAAACCTGCACGCTTTCTTAATCAGCACGACCATCGAAGCAATTCTCTGGTGAGTGCTCAGGGGTCCGAGAAGCCCCGACCCTGAGCAGCTCCAGCACCGAAGTGCAGTCTCCCAGCATCTCCACGATCTGCGTGGGGCCCTTCTGCTCGCTGCTCAGCACGTTGTCTGGTCACTAGCCGCTGGCTTGTGCCCTTCTTTGACGACATCTGACAACCAACGCTGCTGGTCTGGTTGCTCCAGACCAGCCCTTGCTCCCTTTTCCGAGAGGAGCACCCCGGACCCTCCTGGTCCACTCAAGACGCCATTTTAGGCCCACCACGTGGCCCTGAAATCTGCCAAGGCTTGTTGCCCCAGTCCTGGGCCCAGCGACGCCGACAGCATCAACCTCCGTGGGACAGCTCGCACCTCCATCCTGGTCGCCGGCAACGCCTCCTGGTCCGTGAGACTGCAGAGCCTAGCGTCGCCCACTCACCTAGTCGAGGCGACGACCATCCGGTGCCTTCCTGGTACCCTCTGACTACTGGCTAGTAGTACGAACTTGGTCCCCTCTGCTTTCAGGTATCAACGATCACTGATCCAGGCTTGGATCTCTACGAACTATTCATCACTGGTCGCCAGCCAGCAACTCCTTTTCTTCCGGCTCCTGGCTCGTCAGCGAAGACCCCCGACGCCTGTAAGACTTGTGCAGCCGCAGCCCTCGTGGCTAGGTAACTTCGGCATTTCGGTGCCTGCATAGCCTCTTTACTCTAGGGTCCCGAGTCCCTCGCTTCCGACTTGCCTTATCGGGTCCGCCCGAAACCACTAAACTTTCCGTGCCCTCGGGCACTTGTTTTGAATTGTGCACTTGAAGTATTTTCTAAGAGCTTTGGTTCTGTGCTTAGTACCCTGTCCTCATAAAGAGTACAGGGCTGTTGCGATTCTAATAAATATACTGTTTATTTTCATAACACTTGTGTGGTGTCCTTTCACTTGGTGTTCAAGGGGTATGTGATGGTATTACAGCTGGCTTAACACGCCCTCTAGAGTTTAGCCCGAAGACTGCTCGTATCCACGCTACTAGGATAGCTGGTCTAAGGTTGACTTACAACCAATCACCATAAGGGTCGTTTGGAACGATACATAGTGGTCGCTAGAATAGCGAACGCTGCATATCGGGCCAACTTCTCACATTGGTGAGCAGCGGTTGGGATTTGAGCTTGCTGTTGTTTTACCACGCGTATCCTAAGAATATCTTGTGAAAGATCACATAAGTACTCCAGGTACATATAACTTAGCTTAGAATACTCTGAGTTCTACTGAACCAGCTGTTGTAGCTCCTCAAGGCTTAGCACACCTTGGCTACAACTCTTAGCAAGGGATCAGTAGGTAAACCCATAGTGTAGGTAGGTGCATCACTTACACCACACTAGAAGCAGCATGTCGGACAAAGGAGGAAACTCTGAGTCTCCCCTTGTGTCAGTCGACCCTCCACAGGTCACCTCCAGATATGCTGCACTTAGCTTCCACGAGATGAGACAGATCTGTACATCTCGGAAGTTAAAACAGGGTGCAAACCCTACCATTCCGTTTCTGATTGGTCTCTTGGAGACTTATGATGCTAGGAGGGCGGGTAACACCGACCCTTCTCATCCAGAGATGGAGATGCCTCCCCTCGAGGGAACCCGAGGTGACCCTGACTTTATCCATCTCTCCGCCGAGGGCTCAGAGGAGGACGAGGAACCAGAGACATCTGGGGACGAGGCAGACAACGGTCCAGTCATAGTTAGTCAGCTAACTCAGGACAACTTAAGCCGGCACGAGATTGGTACTAGGGGACCCCTGGGCCCTCTCTCGGGCCAGCTTAACATTGGGAACGGACGAGTTAGGTCTCTGTCGAGAGGCTCTAACAGATCCGCTCGAACCAATGGCTCTCGAGGTTCTGCTCGAAGAGGGATGACATCACCTCAGAGGAGAATGTACGAAGCAAAGGAGAGGGAAGTCAATCTGCGGATCGAGAGGGAAGAAATTGCCCTAGCCAAAGAGAGACTCGCCTTTGCTCGAGAGCAAGAGTTGAGTGGGACAATTCCCACTGGTGGCAGCATTCCCCCACGGGAACCCAGGAGTTTAGACACTAAGCACCTGAATAAGATAGTGCCCCCCTTTAAGCAAGGGGACGACATCCACAAATGGATGACTGCTGTGGAGCGGGCCTGCACTGTCAGTGCATCCCCCAGAGTCAGTGGGCAGCTATCTTGTGGCTCTCCTTTGACGGTAAAGGTAGAGATAAGCTCCTCACTACTAGAGTCGAGGACGCTAACAATTACCAGATCCTGAAGAACACACTGATTGATGGGTTCGGCCTAACCACTGAGCAGTACAGGTTGCTGTTCAGGGATACCCAGAAAACTCAGTCTCAGGACTGGTCTGACTTCGTTGATTGTGCCACTAAGGCTTTGGAGGGCTGGTTGCTGGGCAGTAAGGTTACTGATTACACAGGATTGTATAAATTGATCATGCGAGAACAGATTTTAAACAATTGTCAGAACCAGTTGTTGCATCAGCACCTTGTCGACTCAGATCTGACCTCTCCCCAAGAATTGGGAAAGAAGGCAGACAGATGGGTCAGAAGAAGGGTTAAGCAAAACCAGGGCCAGAACCAGAGTGGTCAGAAGAAAGCAGACCAGAAGGGTAAAGATTTGAAAGGGGAACAAACTGACCAGAAGTCTTCGACAGGTCCCCAACAACCCAAAGAGGGGGGGGGGGCAGGCTTCCCAGAAAAAGAAGAATCAAGAAGGCCAATCGAAAAGGTGGTGCCAATACTGTAAAAGTAAAACTCACTGGTTTAGTGAGTGCACCAAGAAAGGAGGGCAGACTCCTGCTACTGCAGCCCCTAAGGCACCTGTGCCCCCTAGTACAGCCAGCAGTAGTAGTGCGCCTCCCAAGGGACTAGTTGGGTTAACCTTGGGTTCTGAGGGGTGTGACAGCTTAGCTGGTACGCTCACTCAGGCTGTCCTTGTCTGTACAGGGGATGTGGATATATCCCCTGATGTCAGTCCCAATACTTTGGGCAAATACCGACAGACGCCTTTAATAAATGGAAGAATGGCTCAGGCCTATAGGGACACTTGTGCCAGCGTCACCATGGTGACGCCTAACTTTGTGGACCCTGGACAGATCATGCCAGGTACAGATTTCCTGGTGACCAATGCCAGCAACGTCACTACCAGTCATAGTATGGCGATTGTTGCTTTCTCCTGGGGAGGGGTAAATGGCCAGAAAAAGGTTGTTGTTAGTTCAGACCTCCCAGTGGATTGTTTGTTGGGCAATGATTTGGAGTCATCACAATGGTCAGAAGTGGAGCAACGGACTCACATGGAGATGTTAGGCTTGCCAGCACACGTGTTTGCTGTGACCAGGTCACAGGTCAGACGATGCCCCACCGAACCAGTGCTGGATCCTGGAACAACGGACCAGACACCACCCAAGAAGAAGAGCAGTCGGGTTAAGGCTTCACCTTCCCCCTTGCCCCAGGTCGAGGATCAGGTCTCAGAGGAGGCTGACCTCCAGGAATTGCGGGAAACTGAACCTAAAGAACTCGAACTTGATCAAGTTGGGTTTCTGGGCTCAGGGGGACCCACACGAGAGGACCTGGGGAAGGACCAGTTAGACTGCCCTTCTCTTGAACCCCTCAGACAGCAGGCTGCTGCTGAGGCTGCTGGGAACGCCACAGGTACCCACAAGGTATACTGGGAAGATGGACTCCTGTACACTGAGGCAAGAGACCCCAAGCCTGGCATGACCAGGAGACTGGTCGTCCCCTTGTCTCAGCGTGGTTTCCTCCTTACCTTGGCCCACGAGATTCCCTTAGCAGGACACTTAGGCCAGACGAAGACGTGAGACAGGCTTGTCTCGCACTTTCACTGGCCTCACATGAACGAAGATACCAAGGAGTTTTGCTGCTCCTGTGTCACTTGCCAAGCCAGTGGTAAGTCAGGTGGCACGACAAAGGCCCCCCTTATACCAATGCCTGTGGTGGGGGTGCCCTTTGAACGGGTGGGGATTGACATCGTCGGTCCCATGGAACCACCAACAGCATCAGGGCACAAGTTTATACTGGTGGTAGTGGATCATGCCACCAGGTATCCTGCAGCTATTCCCCTTAGGACCACTACAGCGCCTGTTGTGGCAAGAGCCCTAGTTGGAGTATTCTCCAGAGTGGGCTTCCCTAAGGAGGTCGTCTCCCACAGAGGTGCAAACTTTATGTCGAGCTACTTAACTGCTATGTGGAAGGAATGTGGTGTCAACTACAAGTTCACTACACCCTATCATCCACAATGCAATGGGCTTGTTGAGAGATTCAACAGGACCCTGAAAGGGATGATTCATGGTCTGCCTGAAAAGCTTCGGCGTAGATGGGACGTCCTGATCCCCTGCCTTTTATTCGCTTACAGAGAAGTCCCACAGAAGGGGGTTGGCTACAGCCCTTTTGAACTTTTGTACGGGCATCCTGTAAGAGGAACCCTGTGTTTGGTGAAGGAAGGATGGGAGAGACCTCTCAAAAAGCCTGCAACCAACATAGTGGACTATGTGCTTGGTCTCCGCTCGCGGATGGCTGAATACATGGAGAAGGCATCCGAAAACCTTAAGGCCAGCCAAGAACTCCAAAAAACTTGGCATGACCAAAAGGCTGTCTTGACTGTTTATCAGCCCGGACAGAAGGTGTGGGTGTTGGAGCCAGTGGCCCCAGCAGCACTCAAGGACAAATGGTCCGGGCCCTACACCATCCTGGAGAAAAAGGGAGAGGTCACCTACCTGGTAGACCTTGGAACTCCCCGGAGCCCCCACAGGGTGCTCCATGTCAACAGGCTCAAGGCATATGTCGACAGGAAGGACATGAGTTTGCTCATGGCCATAGATGAGGGACAGGAGGAGGAGAGTGACCCTCTCCCCGACCTGCTCACTCAGAATCCTGACGATGGGTCGGTAGATGGTGTTGTCTTTTGTGGCAGCCTCTCCGAACATCAACAGGAGGATTGTAAACAGGTTCTTCAATCCTTCCGACATATGTTCTCTCTAACACCCAGTCAGACCAATTGGTGCACCCATGAGGTTGACACTGGTGACAGCTTGCCCGTCAAGAGTAAAATCTACTGGCAGCCTGATCACGTTAGAGACTGCATCAAGAGTGAAGTGCAGAAAATGTTGGAGCTGGGAGTCATTGAACCCTCGGATAGCCCTTGGGCTAGTCCCGTAGTTCTAGTGCCGAAACCTCACACCCCGTGCGGTAAGAAAGAGATGAGGTTCTGCGTAGACTTCAGGGGTCTCAATGCAGTCACTAAGACTGACGCCCACCCAATACCAAGGGCAGACGAGCTTCTGCTGCTCTCTTCCACCGCCTCCTTCTCTAGCTCCCTGTTCTCTTCCCTTCTCCTGTGCTGATCTGCTGCTCTCTTCCACCCGCCTCCTTCTTTAACTCACTGTTTTCTTTTCCTGTGCTAATCTGCTGCTCTCTTCCAACCCACCTCCTTCTTTAACTCCCTGTTCTCTTCTCCTGTGCTAATCTGCTGTTCTCTTCGACCCGCCTCTTTCTCTAACTCCCTGTTCTCTTCTCCTGTGCCGATCTGCTGTTCTTTCACCCGCCTCCTTCTTTAACTCCCTGTTCTCTACTCCTGTGCTGATCTGCTGCTCTCTTCCACCCGCCTCCTTCTTTAACTCCCTGTTCCTTTCTCCTGTGCTAATTTGCTGATCTTTTCCACCCGCCCCCTTCTCCTACTCCCTGTTCTTCTCCCGTGCTGATCTGTTGTTCCCTTCCACCGCCTCCTTCTCTAACTCCCTGTTTTCTTCATCCGTGCTGATCTGCTGCTCTCTTCCACCCACCCCTTTCTCTAACTCCCTGTTCTCTTCTCCTGTGCTGATCTGTTGCTCTTTACCACCGCCTCCTTCTTTAACTTCCTGTTCTCTTCTGCTGATCTGCTGCTCTGTTCCACACGCATCCTTCTCTAACCGCAAACACACATACATACAACCACGCACACACACACATTCAACCATACACACACAACCACACGAACACACACAACACCACACACACAATCACACACACAACCACACACACAACCACACACACAACCACACACAACCACACAACCACACACACACAACCACAAACATCTATCTATCGCCCTCACTCTATCTATCTATCGCCCTCACTCTATCTATCGCCCTCACTCTATCTATCTATCTATCTATCTATCTATCTATCTATCTATCTATCTATCTATCTATCTATCGCCCTCACTCTATCTATCTATCATCCTCACTCTATCTATCTATCTATCTATTGCCCTCACTCTATCTATCTATCGCCCTCACTCTATCTATCTATCTATCGCCCTCACTCTTTATCTATCTATCTATCTATCTATCTATCTATCTATCTATCTATCTATCTATCTATCTATCGCTCTCACTCACTCTATCTATATATCTATCTATCTATCTATCGCCCTCCCTCTATCTATCTATCGCCCTCACTCTATCTATCTATCTCCCTCACTCTATCTATCGCCCTCACTCTATCTATCTATCTATCGCCCTCACTCTATCTATCGCCCTCACTCTATCTATCTATCTATCGCCCTCACTCTATCTATCTTTCTATCTATCTATCGCCCTCACTCTATCTATCTATCTATCTATCTATCTATCTATCTATCTATCTATCTATCTATCTATCTATCTATCGCCCTCACTGTATCAATCTATCGCACTACCACAGCATCACTCAGGGGCACCACAGCATCACTCAGGGGCACCACAACATCACTATGCGATACTACAGCATCACTGAACGCCACATCATCAATCTGTGCAACTATTCAACAACAACTGGTTCAAATATGTTCTCTCAATGTTTCAAGCTTTATTACAAATGTCACAAAAAGATGTTGATATTTCACTTCTGCTCTTGGATTTTCGCCACAATAAAATACACTGAACATAATCTTCACAAAAGTTATTTACTAAAGTTTAAGCTATTGCCATTATAAATTACAATAACTTTTATTTAAGTATTAATTATTTAAAAAAAATAAAAGGCATTGTTATTTGTAATATCAATACATCTACGTTACGTAAATACAAAACATGTTGCATTACAAATGCTATAGGTATCACATTTGCAAACGTTAAAAGTATTGGCATTGTAAATGACAAAGCTATTAATTTCGCTATTTTCAAAACCAACACATACATACAAAATTTGTCATTTACAAGACCAATAGCTCAAACTTTCCTAATGCGAGACCTACTGCATTGCAAATGCTTGTTTAGCAGTGCATTTTGTGCTGTGTTTGGGAATGGAGGACTGGAGCAGCAGCACTGAGCAGTCATTAAACAAACGTGTGTCAATAACACACGGATGTGATGCCAAAGGTTTCATGCACGTCACTTCCTTGGCTTCTCAACGGGTACTTGAAAACAGGGAGACACAAAAGTGGCGGAAACCACTAAGGAATGCTGTTATTAGGTCTCGCAGAGAAACCTATTGCCACCGATCCACAAAACTGACTTTTTACGATGAGGATTTCCAACAGTTCACGTGAATCACGTGACCACAAGCCTCTCGTGCTCGAGCTCGTATTCCATCATCAAAGGCAGCCCAGCCAGCCCAGCCTCCCTCACACAAGGTTCTCCCAGCCATATGGTAGCTCGAGTTGCCCACCCCCTCCTTCCCCAGCGCCTGCCTTCCGTGACTCGCATTCGATCATTAGAGGCAGCCCAGCCCAGCAGGCAGCCCACCCCCCCTCCCTCTCCATATGGGCAGCCCACCCCCTCCTTCTCCAGCGCCTGCCTTCCGTGACTCGTATTCGATCATTAGAGGCAGCCCAGCCCAGCAGGCAGCCCACCCCCCCTCCCTCTCCATATGGGCAGCCCACCCCCTCCCTCTCCAGCGCCTGCCTTCTCTCTCGCATTGCCTCACTGGCCCGTTAGTTACTTGGTGTGCCTTTGTCAGAGTTGCTTGTTTTTTTTTAGCTGTTGTAAAATTCTACTTAAAGTTTTGCGCTTAGGGTGGGGGGTGTAACAGGGGCACTCTAAGCACATCAAAATGGCGCAATGTTGACTATACTTTCACAGCCTGCACTCTGTACATTTCCAGAGTGGATGTCCTCCTCTCACCGCACCCTTTCACACAATGGCCAGCTTCGCTCCGCCGCACTGAGACATGTGGTGCTTGGCGTGCACGTGCTAATGAAATTATCGCTTCCTGGTCCCTCTTCCTGGGCAGTGTCGTGACCCAAGCCCATGCCTCGGAGTCAGTGTGTCCGCAGCATTCTTCCGGAGGCACAGCTGCAGGCCACGTGAGCCCCCAAGCGCCAGTGCGCAGTCCGTTCTTCAAGGCGGGTCGCCCTCGTGGACATAAGCCAATCAGCTCTGGACAAATGCCCTGTCCCCGTCTTTGTTCGTATTGAGTCGCGAGGACGGTTGTCAGGGCTTTTAACGTGCAACAGCAGTGTCGAGCATTTAGTCACATGCACCTCAGAGCCCAGGCTCACGCTCACCATCACACTCACACTCAAGGTCCCGAGCACCAATTACGTTCCACAAGCACACATTCATTTTTGTTAGGCACAGTGAGTTTAAGTGATTTGCCCAGCAGCACAGGAAGCTGAGGGGAAGCCGAGACTCGAACCAGGTCCCCCAGCGCCAAAATCGGCAGCTCTGGCCGTTAGGCCACATCAGGTGTGCTTTGCAGAGTCACACAACCACACCCCAGCTATCCCATAGCCAGGGTACTGTATCACAGTCGCTTACAGTCCACACTGCAGCTGCACACTGCGCAGTCACACAGCTAGGGCTCTATACCCCGGGCCGCACTGTTCCTCTGCATAGTAGAGGCTCGTACAGTCCTGAGGCCTGGGCACAGTACCCCAGCATCAGCACAGCAGCTGCACCTTGCACAGTCACAGTGCAAGAGCGCTACACTCCCGCCCTGCCCTTCCGCACAGCTACACGGCTTACTGTCCCACGATTCGCCTAACCACACGACCCGCCCAACCACACGACAGCTGCACCGTGCAGGGTCACAGAGACAAGGCGCTGTGCCCCACACCGCTGCCAATCTGAAGTGGAGAGGGGCACACGGTGGTGTGTGGTGGCATCGCAACCAAAGGACAGACTGCTTATAGCCTGTTTATGGCTAGAGTTGGTGTGCACGGGTGGCATTGAAGTGACAGCAGGTGATCACTGTGGGCACTAGAAACACTCAGCTGTACCGCTCTTTCATCCCACATCCCATGATGCCCCCTCCGGCCATCAATGGCATGCCAGGGGATTGATTCTCCAAGGCGCAGCCTGACTTGTGAAGAATGGAAGGTTGGCATAGGGAGTATGTGCGTCCTATGACATGCGTGGCACGTTATTTCATAAAATATTCTACACTCATCGGGACAAAAGTCTGCTTACTAAATGGTGGACACGTTTTTATCCACGTTTCTAAATTGCACCACGTGGCGTGGGAAATGCTTCTTGGCGCTAAGCGTCTGTTGTCTTATATTGAGTTGTCCACGGGAGGGGGGGGCGTCATCGTCTGACTGAAGTTACTTATTAAGCATTAGTGTTTATTTTATATCACTGTGTAAAATGTAACTGATTTAACTATTTAAAAATGCTTACCGTATATGTAAAGCCAACAGGGTCTAGCCAGCGCTATATAAAACATAGCACATATTTGCCTACCCTTGCGTATGAGCAGCCTGCTGGCTGTGTACACTGTGCGTCACTGTACATTTTTGGCTGTCCGTGAGTGTGAGCATGCTGTCTGGACTGTGTTTCATTGCACATGGTTGGTTGTCTGTGCTTTGGAGCAGGCTGTGGGCTGTGTACACTGTGTGCCAAAGTACATTATTGGCTGTCCGTGCATGTGAGTGCACTGTGGGCTGTCTGGACTATGCTTTATCGCACATGGTTGGCTGTCAATGCGTGTGAGCAGGCTGAGAGCTGTCTGGGATGGGGGTCACTGCATATAGTTTGCTGTCTATGCGAGTGAGCATGCTGTGGAGCTGTCTACACTGTCACTGCACGTAGTTGGCTGTCAGTGAGTGTGGCTGTAGGCTGTCTGGACTATGTTCTACAGCACATTGTTGGTTATCCGTGTATGTGAGTAGGTTGTGTACTCTGTAGACTGTCACTACTCAGTGTTGACTGACTGTGCTTGTGAGCTGGTTGTAAGCTGAATGGAATCTTTGCCACTGTACATTGTTGGTTGTCAGTGCTTGTTTTGTTTATCTCTGTTTCTTCTCTCGAGTCTGGTCTTTATTTGTCTTGGCGTACGTTCCACTACGTCTCTTTGCCTGCTCTCATCACTACCACGTCCTCTAACGTCCCGTCCCTTTTGATTCCACTCACCCCATATCTGCGTGTAGCCCCCTTTATTGCTACTTCCCCATGCTCCCCGTTAACTTTTTCTCATCCTTTTTCACTTTACTTTACATAAGGCCTTTCTGCAACAGAAGCGTACACAAACAGCATATGCACACAACTCAACGATAGGAAATATCCCTAAACAACAAGGGTGTGGCATAATGGCTTGAGCTGCTAAGCGGAAAGTTAGGGACACATGCTCAAGTCACGTCGTGGGTCGCCCCAATGTAATTTTGCACAACTCAGTTAATATCCACGTGCCTTCCAAAAGGACATTTATTCGTGTGTTTTCAGCCTGTGCCTAATGGTTATAATTAGCATTTCCGCTAACAATTTACTATTTTTAACAATTGTTTAGGCACCATGTGGAGAAGTGTGGCTCACTGGTTAGAGCAGGCAGACCCTGAAGCAGAGGTCAGACCCGGGACCAGGGTTCAATTCCCGACGCGGCAGGGTCTTGAGCTCAAATGTCCATGGACTCGATAATTCTCGCTTCGGTGCCTGACCTAATCATGGGTTCACACTCTGCAAACTCTGGGCATTAAGCTTGCTTAATCTCCACAACGCCCCCCCCCCCCCCCCGAGCAGGATGCCTGGCTTTCACCTTGGGGATGCCCTGTAGGGGCTATCTCAAACAGGGAAAAGCCAGGACGGGTTCCCAAGGCAAGCGCGGAGATGCCCCTTCGGAGGTCGATTCTGCGCTATATAAGAAACATAATAATAATATGTTGTTATGTTTTTCCGTAACGTATATTTGCCTTTCAATGTGTCTATATTTTCCCAAATGATTTGTTGCCGTGGATTTCTTCTGTGTTCTTTTTCTTTTCTGTTTGTTCGTCTACCACTCGCTTTCCCTTTTGAACGCTTTTTTTAATATTTAAAAATGTTTGTTACTATGGCTCGCTTTTAATCACTATGCTTGTTATAGCTACATGCCTATCCTTCTTTAGTGGTGTACAGATCTCAGCGCCCAGTTGCGTGAGATACGCCGGGCGCTTCACTTCTGAAGTTTTTATTTATTTTATGGGGGCATGTTATCGTAACACAATAGTATTGCTCTAATACTTAAACAAGTGTATGAATCATAAAAGTTACAGTCAGCTTTGCTTTGTTTTAACCCGGTATCTGCTTCATGCGCACATATTTCTGGGGTTAACGGTTTATAATTAGCGTTTCCAAACACGCTTACTTATATTTCCTAAACGTTTATGCACTATCTTGTTATGTCTTTCCTGGGCATGTAATTGCATTTCATTGTGTCTGTATTTAAATTGGGGACTGTTAGCCAAGGGATGCGAGGTGCTTATGTAAGCTATTTTACACTGTAAACTAACCTACACTAAACGCTAAATTATTAATGAAACGTATACAATGGTGAAAAAGAGTTTGCGAGTTGCAAATATCTTGGATTCCTATTTATTTACGGGATTGTGCCCTTCAGGATCGGTAGGTGTGTATCCGCTACACAAATCTGTGATCTTGCGCACATCCTATTTATCTCGTCTCTCTGCTTTTTTCACTGCCAAAACGACGAGTTACTACATTTCACTTTACTTGACATAGGGCTTTCTGCAACAGAAGCGTACAAAAAGAGCATATGCACACAACTCAACAGTAGGCAATATCCCTAAACCACAAGGGTGTGGCGCAATGGCTTGAGCTGCTAAGCTGAAAGTTGGGGACACATGCTCAAGTCACGTCGTGGGTCGCCCCAATGTGATTTTGCACAAATCTGTTAATATCCACGTGCCTTCCAAAAGGTTTTTTTTGTGTGTGTTTTCAGCCTCTGGCCAACTTGTTATAATTAGGGTTCCGCTAACAATGTATTATGTTTAACAAACGTTTCAGCACCATGTTATGTTTTTCCTTAATGTATATTTGCCTTTCATTGTGTCTATATTTTAATTAAGGACTGTTTCCTAAGGGATGCAAGGTGTTTATGTGACCTATTATATCGTGACTGGCTGAGGAACTGTGGTTCAATGTTACCATGAAGGTTTACACAGTGGGTTTACTAAGAAAACAGTGTTGGGTATAGTCTTTGGTAAACTTTCACTATCTCGCTCTCTCTCACACTAACTGACTCTCTCTCTCACTCACTAACTCTCGCTCTCTCACTAACTCTCTCGCTAACTAACTCTCTTTCACTAACTAACTTTTTCATTCTCACTCACTAACTAACTAACGTTCACGCTAACTAACTGACTAACTCTCTCTCACTAACAAACTAGCTCTCTCTCTCACTAACTAATTAGCTCTCTCACTCACTAACTGACTGAATTACTCTCTCACAAACTAACTGTCTAAATAACTCTCACTGACTCTCTAACTAACTGTGCATCTATCACAGGCATAGGTATGCCATCAAAATAAAATTGGTGTCATTTTCTTTTTTTAAACGAATTCACAATAGCTAGTTTACTAAACTGCAAATCTTTCTGGATGCAAAAGGTATATCTGGACATTCATCACGCTATAGGTGCTATGCTATAGGTGTCACATTTGCAAAAGTTAAAAATATTGGCATTGTAAATGACAAAGCTATTAATTTCGCTATTTTCAAAACCAACACATAAATAAAAAAATGTCATTTACAATACCAATAGCTCAAACTTTCCTAATGCGAGACCTATTGCATTGCAAATGCTTGTTATTTTTTAATCGTGATCCACCCCCCTCTATATGTTAGACTCAAATATGTGAAATTAGTTCTCTGTACAGCCAAGCTGGTCCTGTCAAGGCTTGTTGTGTAATGGTCTTTACTTGCATTGTGACACTTCTGCATTTGTAATGGAAAAATCAAACTGCAAGTAGGAGGACGGGAAGGCATCAATGACAAAATGAACAGGCCCTATCTTAGTGCCAATATCGGCCCAGACCCAGACCTTGCTTCATACAACATACCCCTCCACCAATAACCGACACGACACAAGATGATGGAGAAAGTTGTTGCAGCTTTATTAGCACATACATTATGCCAACATGTTGGGTTATCTTACGGTCGATCCAAGAGCAGGCCGCCCCTCGCGACCTGCCCACCTGATGAGCCATAACCCCCCCGGGGTGTTAACAGCAAGGGGCGTTGTCAGTTTTGAGGGAAGGTCTAACCCCTCCCCTGGGCGGACCTCTAATCTGCCTCTTACTCAGGCCCCCCCTCGGGGGGCGGAGCGTTGGCAACCCCCGGTTGCTCAGGTCTTAAACCGCCCGCAGGACTAACGGGGCGCCGTTAGTCCTCCAGGATCCATCACAGCGTGGATCTCCCTGGAGGATAATTCTACTCTCGCACCCACCGGTGCTCCTGTAGAGGGTACCCCTCTGTACCTTTCTGCATTGGATCGCCCTGTAACTCTGCCAAGGCTCTGGGTGTGGCCGCCGCCGCCCCAGAGTCCCCCCACCAACCAGCTTCCTATTAGTACAACCTGCTCCTCCTAGTGTCTTCCGCTATACCAACCAAAGATCGCCATATCAACTTCGGGTAAATGAACCCCGTCTACATCAAAGCACACAGTGCATTTGGCCAGTAGCAACCCAAGCCTGATGAAACAAGTTCTCCTCTGCTTCAGGCCACTCCCAAGTTGTTGGGCAACACTATCCACCTCTCCTTTGCGCCAAGGACCTATTGCCCTGCAATTGCAATCACCGGCCTCCCTCAGCTCAGGCAAGGACAAGTCTGCTCTCTTCCTCCGCCCCGCCAAGCTGGCGCGCAACCAAACTTCCTTCTCACTTCTGCGGCCCTTCAGGCACGGAACTGTGACAGTGATGTCCATGAACTTCACAACTAACTGCCCACTGTGCTTTTTAGGTGTCCATCTAGTACGCCATCCCTCAGTCTCACCTATTCTATACCGCTGGCTGACCAGCAACAAACAAGCCTCTATCAGGTAAACGACACCACGGCCACTGGCCTGGTGTCCCCTGTCTAGCATATGGCCTCACACCCTTACTTATGCATACTGGGGACATCTTCACCATCCAGGTCACGCCAGTCGGCTCACTCCCATGACGCCGACCCTACTGGAGGCTAACCAACTCCTCGCCTGTTCAGCCTCACTGGAAAGACACGTACTTTCAAACCCAATGGAACCTAATTGTAAGACCCTCACCTCTCATCTATGCCTGCGAACTGCGTTCTGGAGTTAGCTTACAACACTGTGTAGAGGATCTCTTCATGTTTAACACTTGAACAAGACGTCCACCTGTGCCTGGCCTTCGATGTACCCTATGAAGCTTGTAACAAGTCGCCTATACAACTGTATATATAAGTTGTGTAACTAAGAGAATTAATCCTTCCTCGCTCTTACTTACTGGCATGAGCGCACTGTCAAAGGAATCCTTACTTTAGCACCTGAAAACACCAAGTAGATACTATCTAGGTGAAAGCTTACCCGAACACCTAGCCACGGGCCCTCCTCTAACCAGCCAAACCAAACGCTTACATGGCCAACTATGTGCCAACATGAGTCCCATGAAATACAAGTTAGAGGCATACCGTATCAGCCTGATCCAAAGTGGATGCAAAGCTGAGAGGTCTTAGTGGAATCATACTGGAGGAGGTATGTGAGTGGCTAATGTAGGCCCAAAGTTCTGTGCAACCTGATAATGCATCCCCATAGTGCCAATGGGCCAGAGTAGAGAAAACTGGCAATGCTGTGGTACAACCTTGTGAGTTTCAGCGTAGGCCAGGATGCAGCAGTTAATGTGAGGCTTACACCAGCCCACTGATCTGCAGGGCTATCCAGCTTGTTCAGGTAAAGTGCTGAATATTGCTTGGTATATAGACGTTATGCCAATTGCCTCCCTGTAATTTACAAAAGAAGCACTCCACTACCACAGTCGGTTGCTTATTTGCCCAAGATGAAAAAGCCACAGATAAAGCTGTCTCGCATAGCCAACCACGAACTAGCAACCCCCTGCAGAGCTGAATGCGTCAAACTGCTATGTGTGACATTTCCATATTACAGTGCATAATGAGTGACATTGAGGGACTAGGAAAGCACTTTCTTGCTAGTACACATCCTAGAAGATGAGGAAGACCCAATGACAGGATTGCGCCCCTCAGACCCGCAAGCCATAGCTTGGAGTGTGCCTGTGTAAGGCAGTAACCTACGCACGACACCTTGGGCGTAAGAGTGCCTGTTCGTGAATGAGACTACGTCGCTCAAATGGAGCAGAATATCACAACCTTCCCCAGTCAGTCAGAACTGCCTGGCCCCGTGAGACCAGAGATTTTAAGAGAAGTCCTCCATGTACCCCACCATGAGGACCCGCCCAGTCGTCTACCATCTTCCCATGAGGTTACTTGTCCAGTCACCTAGGAGCTGTAGCCCGACTGGAAAATAAGACTTTGATACTGTTTGGTTGTTGCCTAAAGTTGTTAAACAATAACTGCACAGGGCTGCCTAATAAGTCCCAGCTCCCATTATTATCCATGTATTACTTCCATGAGTGAAACCAGCACGCGTCCCACACCCCGAATAGTAATGACAACTGGGGAGAACATGGGAATCCCAGACCCTAATACACTGCCCCCAGTGTGCTATGATCCTTAAACCTGTTGATAATTCAGGTGGCCCCCCATGTTGGTGGGGCTGTTCTCGTGCGCGGTTCCTGCATTGGAGACAGAAAACATTGATTAAAACGTCCCCCCCTGATCCACCATCTGCATTCTCTGCAATGAGACATGGCCCTCAATGCCCACACGCTACCCAGGCCAGTTGGGGTTCCGAGCACTAATTAGTTAGCATTACCTGCACCCTTCCACAATTAAAGATGACCTCCCTTATTAATTGAAGGAAGTCCATTCATAAACGAAACCCTCCTGTCCTTGGCTCTGAAGGTGTCTACCCAAGTGTTCTGATGCCTAGAGAGGCTGCCCATTCAAGCAGTATTATCCCTCTAACCGAGAAGATCCTCTGATGCCGCATGCGCCCGTCACCAACTTCTGGTAACACACAGCTTGCTACCTCTCACAGTCTGTTTAGATCCGGGTGTGCACGAGTTGCCCCAATGCTTAAATAACGTTTGATTATTACGTTAGACTGACCACCTAGAATGTACCTCACTTGTACTATATATGCTAATGTAAGTGGCACCCAAGACCCCTTCTCCTCCTGTAATGCCCAGTACAAGCATCTTCTACTATCAGCTCTTGTTGCAACTTGCGTCTTGTAACTTCGTGTAGTTATGTACTGAGAACACCTATGGGAGTGACTGTTCTGTCCCCCTTGAGAAGCGTTCTGACCCCCATTCGGACAAAGTCCGTGCTTCAACGCCAAGCGCAATAGAACTGCAGAGCCTGCAGCAAGCTTCCATTCACTACACTGTCTACTCGGCGGCGGGCCTCTAGAATGAAGCTTGGGTCAGTCATTCCACGTTTAACTGAGAGATTAAATCTATTCTCGCTCCCCAAGAGTTCAGCTTCAAGTTGTTAAGAGTTCATGCACCCATAACCTCATGCAAGGCCCAATTCCCCCGGGTAGACCTGCAATGTTCTTGTGCAATGGTCACTCCAACTCCAAAATTGTTCAAAGTGTCCAATATTATGGTCGGATCGTCTCTGGTAGCAAAATTACCTTGGGCAGCCTGGTTGTCCTTAGAAAGGACCGGGGGCGGTGGCGTAGCACTTGCCCCTTGTGACGGAACCTCACAGGGTTTCGCCACTGATTTGCTTTGTGTCGGTGGCAAAGATTCCCGGGGGGAAACCCTAACAGTGGGCTTTCAGACCCGTTTGGGCCTGGAGGGAGCGCATCGGTACTGTTCTGGGTATCAGAAGGTGGGGATTCAGCCGGGAAACCAGAATCCTCTGGCTCTGGCGCGTTCATCAAATTCTATGCACAAGCAAGGCCTTTAAGCTTTGCCATCTCCATAAAGTCTGCACATACTGAGTCCTGGGAGGTGCTCGGCAACGAGTACTCCACCTGGGTATATTCTTGAAAGAGGGGAGGGAAACTTTGGCTGTCCATTCTCCCTTCTGTTCGCCCACACGGGAAATTACAATGGGCGACAAGGCGGAATGAAAATTCGGAGGAAATCAGCGAGGGAGAGCGAGAAGGGGCTATGGAGGGAAATAGGTAATGTTAGTTGGCACACTTGTAAGTGACAATTTACTAGACAACACACCGACGTGTTCCCTCTCCCTTACTGTGTGTATGCGCCCCCCCTCTGTGTCCACACCAAAGACTGGTCCTTCGCCATATACCTGTCTCTGGCCCACCAATTGCCACCTGTGCCGCTTCCTCGTCCTTAGCGATGATTACTTTGCTTTGTATCTTGAAAAATAAAAGAAATTGTCACAACGTCCCCCCATTCTTTAAATTGAGCTCTTTAATCTATCGTGCTCCTTCAGCTTCCGGCATCATGCCACCGTATTTCAGCTTCCTCACCGCCAGTCCTCGCCAGCTGTACACGTACCATCCTGAAAGTACACGCATGTTAGTGCAACCTTATATGTAACATATAACAGCCCGATTGCCCTTCCAGTTACTCCCTAAACAAAACCACCAAGGGAAAATTGCGTCATAACAATAGCTCACACTAACCTAATGCAAGACCTTGCATTGCAAATGCTTGATTAGTAAATTGCGCTTCACGGAAAAGTGGTCAAGAAACTTTTGACCACTGCCTGCCCATAGGGCGATGCCTACTTGCATTTAGAAGGGGAGCAACCGCAAGGTTGCGCCCGATAGTAAATAGCCTTCACGCATGGGAAGGCATGAAGCACCAGGCTAGTGCAGCATAACCCTGGTCTGGTCGAGTATCGCACTGGCCAAGGCGGGGCCAATGGCATGGAAAGGCGTGATGCTGACACTGACGTGTATCCGACTGGCAGCTTCCTGCGCTTACCCCCGAATTGTACGTGAAATTATCAAGTGAGGACACTAAAAAGGATACAGCAGCGCTGAGGAACGAACCCTCCAGCCTGCTAGATCGTCGACGGCCATGGGCGGAGGGCCGCCTCTTTGCACAGGGTGGGAATCCCTCCCGCTCGCCAACGAGGAGCAGAGGAGGAATCTAAAATGCCTGACCACACGGCGAGCGCGCCGCTGTGCCACATACATGCCCCATGCACTCGAGGAGCCGGGGACGTACCGCCCAGAGCCCAAGTCAATAAACTTATAAAATGCTACAACATAAACACAAACATTAAAAGCGAAATGTGCCCCAGTCTCTTAAAAGGTTAATAGCAGTGCTTTAAAATGTGGTACTCCCTACAAACAACTTTACATTATAGATGTCCGAGCGTCCATCAAACATACATTTTCCAAGTCACATTATCCCATATAATTGATTGTACCTGTAAAACGCACAACATATATAAATGTTGCCATATTAAAACATAAAACAGGCAGAAGTAGAAGCCAGCACTGCTAACCACATCATTCGAAAAGGCTCAACATGATATCCGACAACCACATACGTAATAAAAGTGCCCCCTTGATCGCAAAGCAGAAGCAACAGGTAAGGGGAACAGTTATCAGCACGGGATCCGAACCCGTGACCTTGGAGTTATTAGCACTGCGCTCTAACTCATTGAGCTATTCTGCCCCATCAAAAGACCGCGGCGCTACCTCGTGGAACTTGTATTGCTCACCATTGTCACTTTTACTTCATGTAACTTATCGTCTGCTTTTGTAAATTGTTGATTACTAAATTTCTGTTCGTTTGGGAAGCGCTCTGACGCTCTCACTGTAAACAATGACCGGAAGGACCCACACGATCATATTAAAAACAATTTAAACCCATTCCAAAAAGGGAACCGCACTGTTCTTAATGTGAAGCGATTCCCAGGGGAGACGCCTTTGTGAACTGCTGCAAATGAAAATTGTAACGACTAACTTGCTAGAAGAGCGAAAGGAGCCTTGTTAAACGTTCGCTTTTACCATATTTCACATAAGCAGTTTTTTTTTTTACAAAGAAACTTCAATTCCTGGTGACTATAACTGAAGGAGGTACATGGACAAGAAAGCTCTTTACCGCGCACAGCATACGGACATGGGAAGGATGCAAATATCTGGGGCTTCTCATCACACCCTGCCTGTGAAACGCTCTGACGCTCTCGGGTCGAAGTCCGCGCTAATTACAAACGCAAAATAAAATATTAAATGACACCCCGTGCATGGGGGTCCCAATCCCGAAGCCGCCCCCCCTCCCTCCCCTCGAGGGACCGCAACGGAACCGAGCCCGAGGAAGCCAACCCACGCCTACCCACAAGCAAGCGCCTGGACGGGCCAGAGAGAGCAAGACCCCACGCGCTTCACCAAACACCGGTTGAAAAGGCGAACCAGACCCGACCCCCGCCCCAGGCAAGCCGCGGAACAGCTCCTAAACAGGGCCAGCGGGACTCCCAAATGGAGCAACAGGGGAAGGCGAAAGGTGGCGGGCAGAGGCAATTGTGAGTGGGGGGGGGGGGGCACGTACGCTCGGTGCATCGACGGCCCCACGAGAACGGAACAAAAGCCCAGGCGAGGGGGAGCCTCCCGACCGCTCGCGAAACAAGCAAGGCCCCCAGGAAACCCCGGCCCCCATCCCCGTACGGGAACTAGCACCAGCTGCCCCAGCAGCGAGCCTCCCCTCCCCCCCTCCCCTCCCCTCCCCTCCCCCCCTCCCCTCCCCTCCCCTCCCCCCCTCCCCTCCCCTCCCCTCCCCCCCTCCCCTCCCCTCCCCTCCCCCCTCCCCTCCCCTCCCCTCCCCCCTCCCCTCCCCCCCTCCCCTCCCCCTCCCCTCCTCCCCTCCCCCTCCCCTCCCCTCCCCTCCCCTCCCCCCTCCCCTCCCCTCCCCTCCCCCCTCCCCTCCCCCCCCCTCCCCTCCCCCTCCCCTCCTCCCCTCCCCCTCCCCTCCTCCCCTCCCCCCCAATGCCACAGGAGAAGCAACGCGGCACATCCGTATGCTCAGCAGCGCTTGAAAAGGTCACGGGCTCCCAGCCCGATACCTTTTACGCTCTGCAGCGCTTCCCCTTGTGGCCCCCTCCTAATCGCGTATAAAGGCGCCCCCTCATTTATGGCTAGCCGATGCCTGTCACACGTAATCAAACACCGTTCCTCACATCTCCCGTGTCACGGTGCGCCCCTCCTTAATACCGGTCACGTGTGCCAGTAATCTCGCACCCCCCTGCCGACCTTTGGTGTCCTGGGGCAGCCTCTCATTCACCTCGGTTCCTCTCTCGCTATCTCCGACCCTCTCTCGGTTTCTCCGACCCTCTCTCGATATCTCCGACCCTCTCTCGCTATCTCCGACCCTCTCTGTTTCTCCAACCCTCTCTCGATATCTCCGACCCTCTCTCGGTTTTTCCGACCCTCCCTCGCTATCTCCGACCCTCTCTCGGTTTCTCCGACCCTCTCTCGATATCTCCGACCCCCTCTCGCTTTCTCCGACCCTCTCTCGCTATCTCCGACCCTCCCTCGCTATCTCCGACCCTCCCTCGCTATCTCCGACCCTCTCTCGCTGTCTCTGACCCTCTCTCGGTTTTTCCGACCCTCTCTCGCTATCTCCGACCCTCTCTCGCTATCTCCGACCCTCCCTCGGTTTCTCCGACCCTCCCTCGGTTTCTCCGACCCTCTCTCGCTATCTCCGACCCTCTCTCGCTATCTCCGACCCTCTCTCAGTTTCTCCGACCCTCCCTCGCTATCTCCGACCCTCTCTCGCTATCTCCGACCCTCTCTCGCTATCTCCTACCCTCTCTCGCTATCTCCGACCCTCTCTCGCTATCTCCGACTCTCTCTCGCTGTCTCCGACCCTCTCTCGCTATCTCAGACCCTCTCTCGCTATCTCCGACCCTCTCTCGCTATCTCCGACCCTTTCTCGGTTTTTCCGACCCTCTCTCGCTGTCTCCGACCCTCTCTCGCTATCTCCGACCCTCCCTCGGTTTCTCCGACCCTCCCTCGGTTTCTCCGACCCTCCCTCGGTTTCTCCAACCCTCCCTCGCTATCTCCGACCCTCTCTCGCTATCTCCGACCCCCTCTCGCTATCTCCGACCCCCTCTCGCTATCTCCGACCCCCTCTCGCTATCTCCGACCCTCTCACGGTTTATCCGACGCTCCTTCCGTTTCTCCGACCCTCCTTTGTGAATAGGGAAATGCATTGAAACATAGGGCCCTGGATGTTTGTGGCTATGAAATGGCATTGACCTATATGGAGGCCTATAAAGCGTTTATTGTGATCAGCATCTCAGGAGGTTCCCTTGTCCAGATGTGCAGGGCAGACATAATAGTCAATGTTGAATTTGAGTAAATCTGATTTTGCGTGTAATAAACTACTGGCGTCTTCAGAATAAGTTAGCATTCCTCCTAGAATGCTTCTTGTAGCCCCCTGTTCAATATTCAGATGGACTCGCGTGCAGGTGGGAACTGAGACAGGGCTTATGTTGACTAAGAACTATAGCGCCTAGAAAGCATAGTCCCTCTGCTATTGATTACATGCAGAAAATAACATTTTGGAAAATTAAACCTCATAGAGAAACAACGAACAATTATGTCCAGCCCCGGGGAAAAAACAGTTTGGAGACAACAAATAACAGCAGGACAAAGAGGAGTCAGGAGGTGCCAACGGCTTAAAAAGAGAAAAAAGCACAACTGATAATGTAAAAAAAGATTAAACTAGATAGCGAATGTTAAAGCAAAGAAATACATGCCCCGATTTGGAGTCGTTTTTGACACGCTGTTGTGCTTGCTCGTCAGAGCCGGCAGTATTGCCTGCTCTTAGCCGAGGCAGTACTGGTGGTTTCGGCCGTGAGACGGGAGGAGCGATGCCCTTCCGCCACCTGCTGAGAGTTGTGCCGGGAGGTGTGATGCACAGGGGAGGCTGAACATTGGCTGGAGGGACCCCCCAGTGCCCCAAAGCACCCTGTGGACTCTAAGCATGGCTAATAGGAGGTGTGATCCCCTCTCACTAACTGTTCTCCCACTAGTAAAGTAATTAATGCATGGGAGGATCCATGCATCTCGCTCTAGCATGTAGTTAAGTGTGCAACACTCCAAAGAGAAACGCAATGCTGCTTTGAACCTGCACTCTCCCCTGCCATACCGAACGGAACTCTATATGTATGAAATGGCTTTGGCCATCTATGCAGCGCCAAGTGAAGACTTCAGTGAGGTAGGCAGGTGGAGGAATTTACCATTCGGGCTGTGGGAGAAGTAACACATCCGGTTCATGCTTTTGAAAAGCATGTAAGGCAGTGACAGAGAAACCTTATGTTGACTGAACTATAGCGCCTAGAAAGCATTGTCCCTATGCTATTGATTACATGCAGAAAAGAACCTTTTGGAAAATTAAACCTCGTAGAGCAACAACAAAAATAATTGTTCAGCCCCGGGGAAAAACAGTTTGGACAGAACAAATAAGAGAGGACCAAGTGGAGCCAAGAGGTGCCAATGGCTAAAAATAGTGAAAAAAGCAAAACTGATAGTGTAAAAAAATAATTCAACTAGATAGCGAATGGTAAAGCACAGAGATAAATGTCCTGATTTGGAGTCGGTAGGAGTTTTCTTCCGACGCCAGTGCATACTCCTGTTTGCGCAGTCAAAGTTATATTTGTACATTGGGTTGCACTTGTTTATCCTATTCCTTTCTTTTTGTAGTTTGGGCATGTTTTGGCTTTGTCTCATCTGGTGTGTTTTTGACACGCTGTTGTGCTTGCTCGTCAGAGCCGGCAGTATTGCCTGTTCTTAGTCGGAGGCAGCACTGGTGGTTTCGGCTGCGAGACTCGAGGAGCGATGCCCTCCTGCCAGCTGCTGAGAGTTGTGCCAGGAAATCTGAAGCACAGGAGAGGCTGAGCATGGGCTGGGGGGGACCCCCCAGTGCCCCAAAGGACCCTGTGGCCTCCAAGCATGGCTAATATGGTACATGCACCCAGTGCCGTAGTACATGTCAATAACATACATACCTTCCACTAACGTGTACATAATTTCTGGCATTGTTCTACGTATATACATATCCTGTACACCAACACACAGATAAGGACTGCAATCTGCACCAGCTACATTAATATATACAGAATGCATAGGATCTACACCAGCAAGTCGCCGATGGGTGGGATCTCTCCCGACTCGCGCAGGGTCGCGTGCCCAGGCCACTTCAGGGAAGTGTGCAACACTCCAAACAGAAACTCAATGCTGCTTTGAACCTGCGCTCTCAGAAGATTTCCATTTGTTTCAAACAGAAAAGGTTACTCCAGCCTTCCTGCTTCCGGCTCAACTGTCCACGCACCCCTGGCATTCGGGTCTGAGAAGCTGATTACGCTGCAGCCTATGGAATCGGGGTGACCCTGTCACCTTTTCCATGACACAAGCACACAGAAACCAACTTTCTGCTTGTGTACATTACCAAGTGCACACGGGCTGGGAACGCTGCTGTAAGTAGAGGCAGTAAAGCTCTGACTTTGTGCGAGTTTTCAAAGGTTCTGCGATACCTAACCCTTTCACATCCCCTGCCAGGGCAGGTGGGACGCTTGCCAGGCATCTGCAGGTTTTGTTCTCTCATTTTTGAACAGTGCTTTTTGTGCTGTGTTTGGGAATGGGGGATTGAGGCAGAAGCACTGAGCAGTCATTAAACATGATACGTGTGTCATTAACACACGGATGTGAGCTTTCCCCCTCTCAAAGCCAAAGGTTTTACATACCTCACTTCCTTGGCTGCTCAACTGGTGCTTGAAAACAAGGAGACACAAATAGTCGGAAACCACTAAGGAATGCTGTTTTTATTTTTTAATCTTGATCCACCCCACCCCCACATGTTAGACTCCAATATGTGAAATGAGTTCTCTGTGCAGCCAAGCTGGTCCTGCCAAGGCTTGTTGTGCCATGGTCTTTACTTGCATTGTGACACTTCTGCATTTGTAATGGAAAAATCAAACTGCAAGTAGCAGGACGGGAAAGCATCAACGACGAGATGAACGAGCCCTGTCTTTCACCTCGGTTTCTCCGACCCTCTCTGGCTGTCTCCGACCCTCTCTGGCTTTCTCCCACCCTCTCTGGCTTTCTCTCACCCTCTCTGGCTGTCTCCCACCCACTCTGGCTTTCTCCCACTGTCTCTCGGTTTCTCCGACCCTCTCTGGCTTTCTCCCACCCTCTCTCGCTTTCTCCGACCCTCTCTCGCTTTCTCCCACCCTCTCTCGCTTTCTCCCACCCTCTCTGGCTTTCTCCCACTGTCTCTCGGTTTCTCTGACCCACCCTCGCTTTCTCCGAACCTCTCTCGCAAAGGGTTTTACCCATTTTTTGTGAATAGGAAAATGCGTTGAAACATAAGGGCCTTGATGTTTATGGGTATGTAATGGCATTGAGCTATATAGAGGCCGAGAAAGCACACTTACACCAACTTTCTGCTTGCGTACATTACCAAGTGCCCACAGGCTGGGAATGTTGGTGTTCAATAAAGGCTGTAAAACTCTGACTATGTGCGAGTTTTCAAAGGTTCTGCAATACCTAACCCTTTTCCCATCCCCTGCCAGAGCAGGTGGGACGCTTACCAGGCATCGGCAGTTTTTATTCTCTCATTTTTGAGCAGTGCATTTTGTGCTGTGTTTAGGACTGGAGGACTGGGGCAGCAGCACTGTCAGTGGCGGCTGGTGACATTTGAAAGTGGTAGGGCGTAACATGTATGGATAAGTGACCTGTGGTGAGCCTGCTGGGCCCTTTCACATAGTGCACCTTGAAAACAGATCCCGACAACCAATGCTGCACACGTTCATCTTTGGAGCACTACTTTCTGACACTCGATTCTCGGATGTGGCAGGGCTGGGCCCTAGCAGTGTCCATTAGCAGTGTCCTACCCCAAATAAAACCAGTGTACCTGGCAAGAGTCAGCCCAGTGCAGGGACTCACACTTTAGTAACAGCAGCATGGATTGTGTTAGTAACATCAAAGAACAAATCGAAATCTTTGTTTGATCACAAACTCCAAGAAAAAAAACTTAATTTATGGGTAATATCTAAAGCCTATACACTGAAAAACCCAAATCTTCATTCCCGATACAGCCAGAAGGGATGGCGGAAGATACCACATCCATATATTTTGGGAGTTGTAGCTTGCATTTTATACATACAGAAAATCATCAACAAGCTATACAGAAGTAGACACTACAGAAAAAATAGCATTGCTGCGGATTTAGCAACATTCTCACTGGCTCACAAGACTTAAGTAATGCAAACTGTTCCCACTTCCACCAGCTTCCAACCGAACCAAGATCTACATTATGTTGTGTAAGGGCATGCTGGCTTCGCTACTTGGTGCTTTAGAATGAACACGGTAGCGCAATGCACAAAAAAAAAATGAACTAATTAAAAAGGCAGAATTCAAATTATTTCCTTACCTTGGCTTCCCGCGCTGACTCCCGACTTGAGTCCCAAGACTTCAGAGACTCCCGCCGTCCTGGATTTAGAATGCCGCCGCTGCGTCTGACGTGGTCGTGTGGGCTCTCGTCACTAAAGGCTGCAGGCAGCCTCCATCCCCTCCATGGCAGCCGGCGCTGATTGGTTCGGCCGGCTACCCTAACCGCGTCATTTCTCCTAGTCTGCATCCTGCAGAACGGAGAGTGAGAGGTGACTTGGGGGAGCGGCTTGCCCACTGTTGCTAATACTGTCTGTTTGGACAGCCTCTCAGGCTGTCCAAACAGACAGTATTAACAACAGTGGGCAAGCCACTCCACCCTGCCCTGAGGCTCGAGTAACAAGGAAGTTCTGTTCTGCTGACTGCTTTCTCGCCGTGCGAGAAGGGCAGGCAGAAACAAATGGTAGTTATAAATAAATAATTACCATTTGTTTCTGCCTTCTCGCACGGCGAGAAAGCAGGGGGGGTGGCGCCCAAACGCCCCCATGGTAGAACCGCCACTGAGCACTGTGCAGTCATTAAACAAACGTGTGTCATTAACACACAGATGTGAGCTTTCCCCCTATCATTGCCAAAGGTTTTACATACGTCACTTCCATGGTTTCTCAACTGGTATTTGAAAACAGGAAGACACAAAGGGGCCGATTCCGGGCAGAAAATGTTCCGTCCGACTCGGACCAGGTATTCAGACCGACCGACACCGTCCGGCACCGTACAACACGTGTAGTACGATGCAAAGTCAGAGATTTACAACAGAGCCGGACGGAGGTAAGCCGTACGACCGAACCGTACGTAAACGAGCGATCCAGACGGAAAAATGACGGGATTCGCACTGACCGACACGTACCTGTGGGGAAACAAGACCGACGCGCAGTATGATGTAACGCGTGTGAAACGCGACCGAATCACATGGAGCACAAACCGCACGACCGATTCACACAGAAAATGTGTAGCCGATGCAAACGAGTCCCCCGCGACCGAAATGTATGCCCCACATGAAAAGCATCAGAAAGTCAGCGTGAATGACCCGGAGAAGCCCGCACGAGCCAACAGGAGCATCTGTCACGGTCGCTAAAACGTCTCCTTCATGACTACAAAACACAAATGAAAAAACTCAAAAAAAGGACCAAACAAGCAATCCCAAAGTCTATAAATACAAAAAAAATGTGGGACAAAGACACTCCACCAACTCCACCCATATAAAGGCCACAAATTCCCTACCATGATCCTTTGCAACTCCCACAGACTGGCCGGCATAAAACAGCAGACACCAACCACAGACTCACCCACAACTCATACACCATTTGCACCTCTCTAAAAGCACTCACAAACACACACAAAAACTCACACTCACTTACCCTCACTTGCACACACACACATCAATTCCCACCACCCCCCATCACCATGCCCCCATAGAAGAATCCAAAGTTCACAGACAGTGAGTTGAAAGTGCTGGTAGATGAAATCATCAGAGTAGAGCCACAGTTGTTTGGTACATTGGTACAACAGACCATGTCCCAGAAAACCAAGATGTGGGAGAGGATCGTCGACAAGGTGAATGCCCAAGCACCAATGTTGCGCACAAAGGACAACATCCATAACAGGTGGTATGATGTGCGCAGGAGGGTCAAGAACCTCATCCACAAGGACCACGAGTTGGCTAATCGCACCGGCAGAGGCCCTCCTGCCAAACAAGAATACTTCCGGTCCTGGGAGGAGAAGGTGCGGGCCATCCTACCACCAGAGAGTGTACATGGACTATCAGACATCCCAGAGCCTGGTGAGTACACAACCTATATACTCAAAATTGTTTGCCAATACACACACATCACAGGCAAGGGGACATCCAAACCATGTACCGTTAGCAAACCCACACTAACAACAAGAGAATCATCCCTAGATGTGTATGCCAGTCAGACAAACACCAAACCTGCCATCACATAGTAATATATAACTGTATCAGGACATGTACACACCTAACTACAAATAGAGCAAGGCAGTGGCAGTAATCCAACTAACAAACACTGTCAGGCAATTTGCCACCACCAACACACCACACCACATGGAAGCTGACTGCAAGGAATGAAATGTGGGAATGCTGGGGAAGTGAATGTAGCCAAAAACAAGATGGGAGTTGTAGTGACAGAAAATGCACCCCCACTCAATTGGCCGATCATCAACACTCAGAACCATGCTCACATCACAGGGAGTGGAAAAGAACTCCCAAGATGACTAACACTGGGGACTGCTGTGTGGAGGATCAGCCCCTGCTAGGAGTTGTGGTCAAACAAACAGCAGGGCAGCACTGCCTGACATCCTGAAAGACAACTTGCCCTCCTTGCAATGGAAGCATGTTTCATGGTGGGATATCCCCCCCCCCCATGGGCCAGCAAGCTCACCCTGAATCATGCACACCTCACAGGGAGTGAAAAGCCACTTACAAGATGACTAACACTGGGGACTGCTGTGTGGAGGATCAGCCCCTGCTGGGAGTTGTGGTCAAACAAACAGCAATGCAATGGAAGCATGTTTCATGGTGGGATATCTGACTGGGTGGAAAGGAGGAATGGCAGCTCTGACCATACTTCCTAGCAGGTTTTGACACACACCCCTTAAGACAAACTCCACACAACTCACCTAGGAAAATGCATTGCCTCACACTCTATTGAAATAGCCCACAAAGATCTACCACACTGGCTTCTGCTGTGGGGAGCACATGGCCATTTGAGTGACCTGTATCCAAACAAACACCAGGACAACACTGTCAGCCATCCTGTCTGCACAGGCACACTCACTCACAGGGAAGCAGAGTCAACAGGAAGTAAGGCCGAGCATGCTGGGATGGGGGTGTAGCCAAGAGAATGATGGGAGTTGGAGTCACAGCACAATGCCCCCCCCCCCATGGGCCAGAAAGCTCACCCTGAATCATGCACACCTCACAGGGAGTGAAAAGACACTTAGAATATGTCTCACACTGGGCTCTGCTGTTGGGGGCACATGGCCATTTGAGTGACCTAAATCCAAACAAACACCAGGACACCACTGTAAGCCATCTTGTCTGCACAGGCACACTCACTCACAGGAAAGCAGAGTCAACAGTCCTACCGCCGCCTCCCTACTTAACCGATGTGCTGGCCGACGCGCAGCGGGCGCGACAGTGGCGCGCTGGAGTCCTGCCAGAGTCCTGCCTGTCTGCGCCCGTCCGCGACTGTACGCGGCCAAGGGCCAGTTCTTCTGTCTCGACGTGTCCAACATTAAGGATAACCTATTCCAAAAATACACTTTTGACCCTTAGGCCACCCCAATGCTCGTATGATACTCCTCTGTGCCCACAGCAAGCCCTTCTGACGTGCCCTGATTGTTCGCTGACACTCTCTTCGCTTCCCTCAACATTAGATATCTCTGCATCCAATTTCTTACAAAAACCTATTCAGGAGCCCCCTTCCCACACATTTAACTTTATCAGTTTAAATTGCAGGTCTCTCCCAAAACACAGTAGAGACGTTTTTGATCTTTTGAGCTCCTCCCAACCTGACGCCCTATTTCTTACGGAGACTTGGTTGACGGACCATTCGGGTCCAGATATCGCAGCTGCTCTTCCTGATAGTTACACCTATACGGGTAGTAACAGAAGAGGTAAGGAGGGTGGAGGAATAGCTATTATTTTTAAAAGAGCCTTCTCCTGTAAGTGGGAGGATATTGTTTTCCTAATTGTGAGGCTGGGCTGTTTAAGATACTTCTATCCCCCAATTTCACCCTTACATGTGCCCTGGTTTACCATCCCCCCTGGCCCTGCCAGTTCTTGGGCTTCATCTCTTCCAGAGCATTTAGCTCGTCTACTATTGAATGCGACTAACTTTTTAATTGTTGGCGATCTTAATGTTCACTTTAATGATAAAACCTGCCCTATCAGTACCAATTTGTTGTCTGATCTAGCAGCCATGAACATTACCCTGCATAATTCGGGCCACACTCATAAGGCTGGTAATTTGCTCGACCCAATTTTCTCCAATCTAGAAGCAGTAATGTGTAAGTCTCCCTTACCTGTCCCGTGGTCTGACCACTTTATTGTAGAATTCTCCATTACGATTGACCAATCTTTCAACTCCCTTGCAATGGCTTCTACACCTAGAGTGACCCGCAATTGGAAGAATCTTGATTCCAACAAATTTAATTCCGTTTTGTTAAACTCTATGCCTCTTACTGAGGTTAGTAGCCTTGATCAAGTGGACGTCATTCACCACTGGTTTACTTCTGCTGTTAATACTTGTCTTCCACATCGAAAGCAGATATTTAATGTACATCACCCCCCTGCACCATGGTTCAATGACCTTCTAAAAAAGGAAAAAAAACAGCTGTTAACACCTCGAGCGGAAGTGGCGCTCTGACTACGACCCTCACATTAAATTGCAATATAAAGCTGCTTTAACAAAATATCATTCCCTTTGCAAGATAGCCAGAACTGAATATGTTAACTCATCTATTCTAAACGGCCAAAATCGTCCCACAGCCGTGTTTAAGGTTGTGCACGAACTCTCTGGTGCCACTTGTCAACCTAAGGCCCCTTGTTTGGATGAAGCACAATGCGACTCCTTAGCAGACTTTTTTGTTTCTAAAATTGAGAATATATATGGTGACTTTGGTCCCCCTAATGCCACCCCATTTCCCCCTGAGCTTATCATATCTACCACTCCGTGCAATCATCAGTCGGCGGAATCGGATATTACTGCCTGGGACCCCTTGACCCTTTCTACTTTACACAACATAGTTAGAAGTATTAAATCCGGTTCCCCTTTGGTTCCCATCCCTCCCCAAATTCTGCTAACCCTAGACTCCTCCTCTCTTAAGCTCATCTTGGAGTTATTGAATACGTCACTCAGGGAGGCCGCGGTCCCCAATTCTTGGAAACACGCAATGTTTATACCGTTGCTGAAAAAGGCAAATGCAGATCCAAATAACCCCACCAATTTCCGTCCAATTTCGCTTCTTCCAGTCTATTCTAAGATTCTGGAGAAGCACGTAAATAAACATCTCACCAACTACATTGAATCTCGTAATATTTTACATCATTCACAATCTGGCTTTCGCTCAGGTTTTTCTACAGAATCCACTCTTTTAGGAGTCTCTGAAACCATTCGTCATCTGGTGGACAGAGGGGAGACCGTGGCACTTATTCTACTATATTTAAGTGCAGCATTTGGTACGGTCTCCCACCCCACTCTGGTTAACATCCTCAAGACTTCTGGCATCACTCATTCTGCCCTTGGATGGCTTACCAGCTTTTTGTCTGATCGGACGTTTCAAGTCTTCTCGGCTACTTCTGCGTCCAAAATCCACAATTCAGCATACGATGTTCCCCAAGGTTCCATCTTGAGCCCCCTTCTCTTCAATTTGTATGTCAGACCCTTGGCTACTATTGCGGAGCAAGCGGGGCTCTCCATATATTCATATGCAGATGACACACAGATCATCTTCTCACTCTCCACCAGCCATCACTCCACTACATCCTCCCTCTGCTATGGTCTCAACAACATTGCCTCCTGGATGCATGACAACAAGTTAAAATTGAACGGAGGGAAAACAGAACTTCTTCTGTTTGGCAACAACACCGCCTTATGGGGACCCTCTCATTGGCCTGCTCAAATGGGCATCCCTCCTAACCCATCGAAAACAGCTCGCAACTTGGCCTTCATTTTTGATGACCAGTTGTCCATGAGGCAACATGTTGTTAGAGTCTCTTCCACTTGCACAACTATTCTCAAAGGGTTGAAGAAAATCACATGGATGCTTCCTTTGGACACCCAGAAAACCGTAGTCCAGGCGCTAATAACATCTCGCCTGGACTATGGTAATGTTCTTTTTCTATGGGCGGGCAAAGAGGTAATCCGTAAATTGCAGACGGTTCAGAACATGGCAGTCCGTCTGCTATGTAAACTACCCTACAAGTCTTCTACCTCCCCTTCCCGCCGTAGCCTTCATTGGCTTTGCATTGATAGTCGCTGTAAATTTAAGGCACTCTGTTTTATACACAGAATTAATACTGGCAAGGCCCCTCAATATCTGAGATCTTTGATTCATCTGTACTCTCCCTCCCGCACTCTTCGTTCATCCAATCAACACAAACT
The DNA here is from genome assembly GCF_964263255.1 of Lissotriton vulgaris. NCBI lineage: Eukaryota > Metazoa > Chordata > Amphibia > Caudata > Salamandridae > Lissotriton > Lissotriton vulgaris. The sequence continues at coordinate 1,058,374,332 of NC_141697.1, forward strand.
CCAGATTCCCAGGATCAGGAGAGCCAGAATGGGTGGTCGTTCATTTGCTTTTCTGGCCCCATCCCTGTGGAACTCTCTCCCTCTACCCCTTTGGATTGAACCTAATTACCTAAAGTTCCGCAGGGATCTAAAAACTTGGTTATTCAATCAATAAACTATTTCGGCAGGCACTACTCCCTTGTTGGTTTAGTGCCGGGAAACCTCCGGGTAGCTGCGCGCTCTATAAAAATAAATATAATAATAATAACAGGAAGGAAGGCTGGGCATGCTGGGAAGGGTATGTAGCCAAGAGCATGGTGGGAGTTGGAGTCACAGCACAATATCCCCCCCCCTTCCACATGGGCCAGCAAGCTCACCCTGAACCATGCACACCTCACAGGTAGTGAAAAGCCACTTACAAGATGTCTCACACTAGGCTCTGCTGTGGGGAGCACATGGTCCTGTTGTGAACTGAGTACAAATAAACTACAGGACACCACTGACTAACATCCTGAGAGTCAACATACACACTGCAAGGGTGGGATGTTTCATGGTGGGAGAACTGGCCTGGGGGGAGAAAGAGGTCAGGATTTCAGACAAAAAACAAACAAACTCTCTATTCACACAACGTCTCAGCTAAACACACATTGCACAAGTGGGACAAGTCACTCCCAAACATAATGGGCTGGTAAGATGGCTGACACATGGCCATGAGTAAAGATGTGCCAGCAAATCACCCACTTGCACTGGCCAACCCAAACACGAACACACTCACAGCCATTGCAACTGTATTTCAACCAACACCGTCTGGGGATGCAGTGTCCTGGGGGCCTCCTGGCCTGGCTGTGAAGGTGTGTTCTGCACATGACAACTGTGGAAAATCTGACAGACTACATAGCACAAAACACACTGGAACGCACAGACATCATTGGCAGGGGTCACCTGACAGTGAACGGAATGGACACAATAATATAGCTGACACTGTAGCATGGTGTCGTTCACACAAGGTGCTGTACTGAGCTGAATTCCACCCCTACATCGTTCTGCGACGTATGCATACTGCATTAAACACACCACTCACTGTCCTAGACACTGTAGACACAAGGACCAACCTGAACTGCATTGGAGGAGACATGCTCCTCACAGCAGCAAAATTGCTACACACACACCCCTTCCCACACTCCCATGTACATGGAAAAGTCAGAGCGCTACTGTGCCCAATCCCAATCCCCATGGAGGACAGTGACCGGATAAATCTGGCCTGCACGTACTAAACTCAGCAAACACATCATTATCTACGGCAACATCACAACCCATTTCAAATGCAACGTGAACTAGTAACGCAGACACCAACATAGATCCACAAAAGAGATCTCGGGCATACTGGACTATGACCATGTTGTTCACACACACCGATGGGACGCACAAAGACTTGCTAGCACTGACAACACACATGCCCCAATCCAGAAACATATCTGAAGTGGAATTGCGCGTATGTCACAGTTAAAGGACTAATATTGACAGGGATGACACACCTGTGGTAGGCACGTGATGGGCCCTGAGTAGCAATGGCCATGTACAGTCAATCAATATATGAGCTGGGCATGCACACACCTCCACATGCAAATTGAAATGTTTCAGGTTGGCAGGACAATGTGCTTTAACTACATCAACCTCTGTCTGTGACAACATAGGACAATGCAATGCACAGGCATGCACCCTGACGTACAGTCACAACTGTCATGTGTATGAACCAGGGATGCCTGTATATACCTGACATACATTGTGTGTCTCTTCCCAACACAGCTGATGCTGAGGACATATCAGCCAATGAAGAAGAGTCCCAGTCCCAGGCTCCGGTGGAACATCAGCTCCCTTGTGTGAAACAGTCTCTGTCCTCTTCGGATGAAGACGGACCTGGCACCTCCGGTGTGAGTCGTCCTGCAGCACCAGCAAGACCATCATCTGCGCCCAGCCCTCCAAGATCTGGCAACAGACACACCACCACTGATGACACAGACAGACCAGGGACACAGGATTTCACCAGCACAGGGACCCAGCCCACCCGGGAAGCAACAGACATCAACAACCGGACCGACCCCCAGGGGGGCACAGGGTCATCTGTGCGTGCCACTGCAGGTCTGGACCATGTGGCTAGGGGTGGTGGGCAGATGTCATGCCTTGCAGAGGGGACTGAACTGCATGATGAACCCCAACCGGTACGGTTCCAGGTTACCACCACAGAGGTCAGCCAGGTTGTGGGGATCCTCAGGGACATACAACAGCAGCAGGCTGCCCATCATGCCCGCTTGGAGACACACATGTCTCGCATAGAGTCCAAGTGGGACACATTGGAAGAACTGACAGGGGTGCATAGGGACATTTTGACATGCCTCCGCCAGATTACCACCAACATGTCCACACCTCCCTGTGTGCCCACAACATCTGGTGCTGCAACATCTGCAACATCTGCAACTGCCACAGCAAGGGAACCAACCGGTAATCAGCACTCCATAGAGGGCACCGGCAGGGTGACAAGGCAGACCAAAGCCAGCAGGGGCGAAGAGCGCTCGGAATCTCTAGACCATCTACACTCTCCTCCAGCAAAGGAAAACCGGTCGCCAGCAAGACCAGATGAGCATAACCCGATTAATCGTACAGAGGCGGCCGAGCTAATTCAGGGGCAAATTTCCAACGTCGTGCCAATCGCCAACCAGATCAAACAGGCTCCAACGCTTACAAAGAGAGAACGAAAGCGACTAAGGAAAGCCAGAAATGCGAAAGCACACAACCGATGGGTTCCACAAACTTTCCTGGAAAAATCTACCAACAATCCCGAGAATAAGGAAGCCAAACAGCATCCCGAGAGCGTTCCATTTCAAACTAGAACAACGTCAGAGCAAGGGTCTACACCGACGGCCCACCCACCGACCAAGGCGCCCTTGACTTCAGAAGTAGCAAAATGTGAAACAACGACAAAGACGAACGCATTAAAAGTGTTCAGCATCTTTAAACCCGCGAGTCAAAAACCAGACCATAAAGTACCACTTCAAGAGCCGGGAAAAAAAATAAACATTGATCAGAAGACGGATTTAAGTGACAATAACTCACCTAATCAAGCCCCAGACTTTAAATGTCAAGTTAACTTAGACAATGTCGCAACGATAAAGGGAATTAACCCTCGAGATACACAGGGTGGAGATTCTCGCGTATCATTAGCCCCAGTCCCTAACAGACAAGATTTTGTTAACAGCGCACTGATGGTAAACTCACAAACACTAGTGCCAGAGGCGGACCAAGCAGGAACGGTCCATCGCTTTATTGAAGAGAATAGACAACCTAAAATCCAAAAACGGCCCACGACAAGTAATAAAATCGAGTTTAACCCACAATACAGTTCAAGAGGGTCTTATGATATTCTGAACAGAGGGGCCATTTTAAGACTTCTAGAAGAACTACCAGGTCTGCGACATTTAAAATCGAGCGACCTCGAATCAATTGAGTTTAAACCGAACCCTCTTCAAGCAGGCTCCGACTCAACAATTACAACGTGGACCAACCATTTCACCACAGATCTAATCCTGTCTCATAGGGAGGCTTTCGCCGCATGGGGCATTGAACTAAAAATAGTGGAGCCAGCGCGTTATCCCAGCCCACTGCGGAAACAAAACCCAAAAATATGCCTTCTAAAAAACGCCAAAAGGGCCAGATTTAAGAAGTAGTACTGAAGTGGAAGTGCAGGGATTGAGGCAAATTACAATCACTTTCGCACACCAAGAGGCAGACATGCCCGAAAGGCCCCAACACACTATTCGGGCACAATTACATAGGAACGTAGTTTGAACTGACAGCAGCCCAATGACGGGTAAAAAGCAAGGCTGCAAGATTTGCTCATGGAATATCAACGGTTTAAATGCGAAGCTGGAGGAAGATGACTTTATTGAGTTTATAACCCAATTTAAAATTCTATTGTTTCAAGAAACATGGCAGACCAAAAATTCCCCTCTAGTGGGGTACAAAGAATTCCTCGTTCCAGCTCAAAAGGATGGACGCTCCGGTAGGGCCAAAGGGGGCCTATCCATTTTTACATCAACAGATTTCACCTGGTCACCAACTTGCATCGACTTAGACTCCACATGGATGCAATGTATTAAAGTGGAAATTACCCCTAACCTGGGACTTCTGATCGTGAATATCTATATGCATTCCCGTGGAAAATATAAAGGGAAAAGGATAAAACAACTAATCTCTACAATCAAGTCATTGAAATCAATCTACCCAAGTGAAAACATGATAATAACGGGAGATTTTAATCTGAACCTAATTGGTGGACAGGAGGGACCCCTCCCCATTAATATCGAACCACGGCAGGGCAATCAATGCAGACAAAATGCACTGGGCAGGAAATGTGCTTCAGAACTAGAAGCTCTACATCTGTACACTTTAAACGGGAGAGGCCATTTGGACAGACCAGCCGTTCTAACGAGGGTCTCCAAGAACTCGGGCTCCACCTTAGATTACACCCTGGCTGACCCCGACTTATTCCACCAAATTAGCGACTTCCAGATTCAGGAACGCGGAGAAAGCGATCATTTCCCACAGACCCTCATCCTGACCACCCAACCTACAAAATCGGAGAAGGCAGCACCCTTGTCCTTGAACACAAAAATCTTTAACCTAAAACGGCTAAATTGGAACGAAGGAAACCTCTCTACTCTAATGGAGTCATGCCACGTTTTGTACCAACCAGCTGAAACATCAAGAGACATAGTTAAAACCTGGGAAAATTTCGTAATGGAGATCAATAAGAAACATCAATTCAACAATAGAGGATCCAAACCCATAAGGAAAAGAGGCGGGGAATGGTACACACCGAAACTGCGCCAATTAAAAAGGCAAATAAATGCATTCCTTAGGGCCGAACGTAAAAAAGTCTCTCAGTTATCACAAACCACGCTGAACAAAATTGAATCTCTAAAAAAAGAACTAAAAAGAGAGATCAATCTGGCCAAGCGATTGCATAGGGAAAAACTAGCATGCTCCATACTCCACGAAAGTAAATTGAATAACTCAAAAGATTTTTGGACAAAAATAAACTTTATGCTAAACGGCAAACATCGCCAGTTTAACTCAGACATGACGGACCAGCTTTGGAGCAGTCACATAGACTTATTATACAATTCCACTGACAATAACAACGAGCGTCCAGAGGAGCCTCCCCGGTTCAGTCCGAGCACAAAGCTGGCTCCAAAAAGCAGTGGGCATTCACCGATATCTAAGAACATAGGAGACATGGAATTGTTCTCTTTAAAGCAAGTCTCGAACACTATAAAATCATTGAGAACAGACGGAGCACCTGGACCAAACGGGCTTCCCAATGCCTTATTCAGGAAAGATCCAACATTTTGGGCCAGCCAACTAACACCCTTATTTGGTCACAGTCTAAAAACCGGGAATATTCCCGAATCATGGAGAGGCAGTATTCTTCATCCAATTCACAAATCCGGGTCCCGCTCAGACCCTAACAATTATAGGCTAATAGCCTTAATAGACGTGGAGGCCAAGATCTATGCCTCCAATCTGCTGGTAGAACTGGATTCTTGGGTGAGCAGTACAGGGATAATTCCCCGGACACAAACAGGCTTTCGGCCAGGACTGGGCACCTTGACCAACTTATCCGCCTTAACCCTCCTTGTTAACAAAGCAATTCACAATTCCACCCCGCTGTACACTTGCTTCTTGGACCTAAAAGCGGCTTTTGACAAAGTGCCCAGATCCATTCTTTGGGCCAAAATGAAAGCTTGGGGCGTGCCGCCAAAGTTGCTGGGTGCAATCATCGAGCTTTATTCAGACACTTGGGTCCAAGTTAAAAAAGGAGATAGTCGACGCCTGACAAGGAAATTCCACACAACCAATGGCTTAAAACAAGGCTGTGTACTGGCCCCCAGCCTCTTTAATATCTACACCGCGGATCTAGAAAGCGGCCTACGTACCACTCAGGGTGATCCTCCAAAATTGGCTAATTCACCTATAATATCTCTTCAATATGCAGACGACATAGTGCTCCTGTCAAAAACCCCCATCGGCCTACAACGCTTGATCTGCAAACTGTCGCAGTACCTCGTGAAGGCACAGCTGACTATAAACCTAAACAAAAAAAACACTCTATGCTTCTGCGGCTCTAGAAAGAAAAAACAAAATTTTGTCTGGAAGATAAATTCTACTCCTTTAACCCATGTAGACAAATATAAATATCTAGGAATCTTATTGGACCATCGACAAAAGTTTAAACAGCACCTGGAACAGGGGAAATCCAAAGCCAAGCAGCTTCAATTTGCTTTTAAAACTGTTCAAAAGCAACTAAACGGACATTCCACCGGCCACATTCTTAAGATTGTAGCCGCTAAATTTCTGCCATCACTAACATACGGCTCAGAATTACTGGCAACCCGGGACTCCACAGCGTTAAACCTCGCCCAATCCAGGCTGTTCAAAAACCTCTTCCTAATTCCGCGCCATATTTCTCAAGCTCAAATTCGCTTGGAGTATGGTCTCACCAACCAGCTCCCGGCAAGACAAGGAGAACTCGCCAAATATTACTGGCGCATGAGGGACGCAGCAGACGAATCCCTGGCCAACCTTTGCTGGTCAGAAGTCGAAAAACAAGCTGGCCTACCAAACTCAACATATAAGACCTTGAGGCAAGCTCTTGAGGCACTAAAACTGGAAGAATCCTGGCTTTTGCCCATGACTTACTCCGCTTTCAAGCTGATAACCAAGAAAGCAGTCAAACAAGCATCATTACTCATGGACAAAGCAGCAGTGGCCAGCAAAAACCATGCCTGGATTGTTTTGCCATCATATACCAACTTAAAACCTCAGGAATACTTGAAAGAATGCTTCAGGGACCATCACAAAAGGAAACTTAGTCTCTTAAGGCTGGGCTGCTTCTCTTCCAAAGAGCTTACTCCTAAATGGCTACGGTCGTGGGCAACTCCCGAGTGCCGTCTCTGTGGCAACGGTGCGGAATCTTTGCTGCACCTTATATGCATATGCCCGGCACTTCAGAATCTTAGAAAAATGCTTCTATGACCACTTCTAAGAGAAGCTCAGGTGAGAACTTGCAGAGCGGCGGTGATAAGATGCTTAAGTGGATCTTGGATAGAACTTTCATGTAAAACCATAACATTTTTGAACTTCGCCGCCATAGAGCTGGAAAACAGGGCGGTAACCAAAGAGGTCTTTGGACAATAGGCCAGGCCTCGGCCGGCTACGGACTCTTCTCTTCCTTTTCCTCCTTTCCAAACGGATGTCTTTTTGCACTATGAGTTAAAAATAACGTGCCCCCCGTTTGAACTACTGTTATTTTCCCACACCTCTACTTCTTTCCCTTTATCATGAGTTAAAAACATTGTGTTCCCCGATAAATTTGCATATTTTATGATACCAGTTTTTAACAACATTCAAAGCTGAATTTGTGTTGTTCTTTTTTATGATGTACACGCTGTTTGCATGGTGGTAAGCCCACCCTTTTATGATTTTTTAAATCAAATAAAGTATCATTATGTCTGCCACAGGGAGAGAGGATGACTCTGGCGGAGAGTCCTCTGCACAGCAGCACACTGCACTTGAGGGTCCCCCCAGGAAGAAGAGGGGTTGTCCAAAGAAGGGCAAGTGTGACAAAGATCGCCATGCACATCCCCCAGGAACCCAACGCCTGTTCTGGAACTTTTCATTTGTGTGCAAACTGTTCACCTTGTCGAATGCTACTCAACTCTCCCACATGACCTGGAGGGTTTCAGTTGTCTGATGTATCAGATGACTGTGAACTTTACTCTGGACATTTCATCTACCAACACTTCCTACTCATCTGTGAACTTTAGATTCCAACCCATTGTACAGCACCCACCATCCCGTGCACTTTACTCACACATGCATGCTAATAAACTCACAAATACACAATACTTGCCTCTGTTGTGATTCCAATGTAGCTTTTGTCATGGAGAAGATTATATGCTAAATGACACTGTGCATGCTAACTGCTACAGCAATGTAAACTCCATCATGGGGGTAAGGATGATGTGACACATATGAGGGAGACATTCCACTAGGGCACCACTAGGTCAACACATACACACCATGCCCATCTGACCCATCTCCTGCACTGATGTTGCCAGGAAATACAGTTGGACGCACACACACCACACCTATCCGAAGTCAGTGGTAAGTAGCCCACAGGTGCAGTAAGCAAATGCCAGCCAGATGTGTGGAGAAAAACAACCACATCACAAAGTGTAGCAACAGTTTATTGCACTTGTGCAACAGGTTGACTACTCAACAAATGCAGGGCAAACCCACATGGAAATGGCCACACAGTCACCAAGTCTTGAAGACATGAAGTCCAGGGGTATAGGGCACATCACTTGTAGTGAAACAACTACTTTCACCCTGGAAGTAGAATCTGAGTGTCGGGGTCAGAGTTGAACAAACTACAGCCAAAGAACCCTGTGAAGGACAGACATGAGACACAGTCAAAAGCACAGAAGACAAAGGTAGAACTGCAATACACATGCCCGAAATCTGTCACAAGATATACACACAAAACCAAGAAAGCTTGTCAACACTGTTGGGGAGTACAGGCAACCTGTAAGGACACATCACTGCATGCATCCAGTCAAATAGCACATAGCCACAGTAAAACAGCAACAGAGCACCACCAACACATATTGGGCAAAGTCAAGACAGTGACATAACATCCCTGTACATTTACATTCAGCTGAAGAAGTTGTTGATGAGCTGTGTGCGGACATCACCCTCCTCATCATCATCACTAGCATCGTGGCCCAGGCCAGGATCCTCCACAGGTGGCGGATGTTGGTCATCGTGCTCCCAGATGAGAGGCAATTTCTCCCGCACTGCCAGGTTGTGTAGCATGCAGCAGACTAGGATGATTTTGCACACCTTTTCAGGTTCATATGGGAGGGCTCCTCCTGTTTTGTCCAGGCATCTGAAGCGGCTTTTCAGGATTCCAAATGTCCGCTCGATCACTCTTCCATTCCGACCATGTGCCTCATTGTAGCGCATCTCGGCTGGTGTCACAGGGTTCCTGAGTGATGTCAGCAACCACGGCATGTTGGGATATCCAGAGTCACCTACAGACAGACAATTGCACATTAGATGAGTACAGAGAGAGGGTGGAATACAACATTGCACAACACATACAATGGTAAAACGTCAGCACACACCGACAAGCCAGGCACGTTGGTTCTGCATCTGTGTCATCAGCATTGGATACGACTACTCCTCATTACGTAGGCATCGTGTGCAGACCCAGGGAAATGGACACACACATATTAAATGGTCACATTCGACAGACATACCACCAGAGCATTGATTGAGTGGAAATGTTTCCTGTATGTCTGCTCATGTGCCTGTGGTGGAACCAAAGCCACAGGTGTCCCATCAATGGAGCCAATGACATGTGGCATCCTCCCCAGGGCACAGAAGCCACTCTTGATGTCAGGAAGTTGCCGTGGGTTAGGGAAATAGATGCAGTAGTTCAAATAAAGGAACATTGCCTCCAACACATCTCATAGCACACGGCTGAACATGGTCTGTGACATCCCACCAGCAGACGCCACAGTGTGTTGAAAGGTACTGGTGGCAAAGAAGTGTAGAGCTGCCATGACCTTCACCTTGGGGGTCAGCGTTGTAGGGTATGTCTGGACAGGTTGCAAATGTGGGTCCAACCACACCACCAATTCCTCAATGAGCGGCCTGGTGAAGCGGTAGCGTCAGACGCAGTCACGTTCTACCATGGCTGCAAGGTCAGGGAACGGTCTATGGACAGCTAGTTCCCTGCAGCACATAGGTGAGCAAAGAAAAATTGTCATTCCCCACACCTCTGTGGCATTCACCATACTCAACACACAAGTACTTGGTGTGTGTGCCGTTGTGTATGGACACATATGTCATCAAGGTGCCCATCATCTAACATCTCAGTTCAACATGTGTACACAACAAGTTCAATGTTGTGCCATGGCAAATCACCAGGCTGTGTCACATAACCTATATACTGTGGCCACGGATCAAGAACACACCACAGTAACAAGTGAGGACAGATGTGTGCCAGGCATCACAGCTTTCAGAAGGTAGATTCCCATGGATCCTGTATTGACACATGGACACTGACATGACATGGTGTATCATGGACATGCCAAAAAACGACAATGACTCCCACAGGTAGTGGCCCCTGTTGTCTCTGCAGGACATGTGAAACACACACACACACAAACTCCATCAATGTTGATGCACACACCACATGGATGTGGAGACTGTCTACCAATGGGCACATGGAATCTCAGATATCTGAAACACAACATGCACACAGACTGTATGTACTGTATGTACATCACAATTGCGACAAAGGGTCACTCTGTGATGTACATGTCATCCCACCGATGACTCGTGTGGTATGTGACATGACATACACATATGAACACAGGAGATGTGACTATGCCACATGCTCTGAACTGACAAGGTGCACATCACAGTGGTCCTTTGCACAACACACAAAGGATTCTGTCCCCATGAACACGTGCATAGCCAGGGAGAGGCTGCCCCCAAGTGCCACCCAACAAACCACATGTTGACCCACACACACACACACAGGTAATGCAGCCTTATCTGACTTAGTATACAGTGTGGTAAAAAAGGGGATGGTGATGGACGGAGCATCTGAACCAATCAAACACTCACAACCAGTCAAAAGATCTGGGTTTAATCCATCACCGTTCTTTAGCCCACTCTGCCACCCCAGTTCAGACATGGCTATATGCAAATCAGTCTGACCCTGTGCCTCATGGGAACAGTCCAGCCCCAACTGCCAAGCCATGTCTTCCCTGGACCGGAAACAAGCTTCCGAGGACCGGTTTCTGGCATTGCAGCCTTCTTCAGCCCGGCTTGCTTGAATCCAGTGGCAACGTGAGCAAGGGACTCACGTCTGAGCATACCCTGCCACACTTATGGCGGCCAAAAGCGGTACAAAAGGGAGTGGTGATTGACGGAGCATCTGAACCAATCAAACACTCACACCCAGTCAAAAGATCTGGGTTTAATCCATCACCGTTTTTTAGCCCACTCTGCCATCCCAGTTCAGACATGGGTATATGCAAATCAGTCTGACCCTGTGCCTCATGGGAACAGTCCAGCCCGAACTGCCAAGCCATGTCTTCCCTGGACCGGAAACATGCTTCCGAGGACCGGTTTCTGGCATTGCAGCCTTCTTCAGCCCAGCTTGCTTGAATCCAGTGGCAACGTGAGCAAGGGACTCACGTCTGAGCATACCCTGCCACACTTATGGCAGCCAAAAGCAGTACAAAAGGGGGTGGTGATGGACGGAGCATCTGAACCAATCAAACACTTACACCCAGTCAAAAGATCTGGGTTTAATCCATCACTGTTCTTTAGCCCACTCTGCCACCCCATTTCAGACATGGCTATATGCAAATCGGTCTGACCCTGTGCCTCATGGGAACAGTCCAGCCCGAACTGCCAAGCCATGTCTTCCCTGGACCCGAAACAAGCTTCCGAGGACCTGTTTCTGGCATTGCAGCCTTCTTCAGCCCGGCTTGCTTGAATCCAGTGGCAACGTGAGCATCACCACCCCCTTTTGTACCGCTTTTGGCCGCTTTTGGCCGCCATAAGTGTGGCAGGGTATGCTCAGACGTGAGTCCCTTGCTCACTTTGCCACTGGATTCAAGCAAGCCGGGCTGTTTTTCAAAATGCGCGCCGTACAGCAGTGGACTGAGCCATGCACACGGACTGCCTATTGAAGATTATGGAGACGGGTATGTGTTGTTTTTCACAATGCGTGCCATACAGCAGTGTACCGAGCCGTGCGCAAGTACTGCCTATTGAAGATTATGGAGATGTGTGCGTGTTGTTTTTAAAGTGCGCACCATGCAGCAGTGGACCGAACCGTGCATACGCACTGCCTATTGACTGTCATGGAGATAGACGCGTATTTTGAACTAAAACTAAACTGATCGTGTGCATCAAATACAGTTGGCTCAATTCAACAATGTTGCAAACTCAATGTTGTAATGATTTTTAACATTTGAACGATGCGGAAGGCGTGTAAGAGTCGTGCAGTTAAATGGATTGGGCAAAATCATAAGATGCAAACATGTTGTACCTATCACTTTGAATGCATGGGACCGAGCGTGCCTCTGAAGCACAGATATAAGGCAGTCTGGTACCCTGAGAGCTCACTTGCCTGCACTACATGCTACAGATCTACAATTCTCTGCTACCACTGCTGCTGTCTCTGCATCCTCTGGCTACTGCAATGGCACGTACTCTGGAAAGGGCCCCAGCCTTCACAGAGGAGGAGAACCAGGCCCTGCTGGACGGGGTCCTTCCACAGTACAGCAAGCTGTATGGGAAACCCTGGGAGCAGGTGAGTGTGCAGTCCACTGCCTTCCTAATTGTGCATGTTGTCTGACTACCAGTACTAGCAGTGTGTACACCAGTGGCCAGCATGCTCACTGAGTAGTTTCCACCCCCAAAGTGTGTAGTAACATGCACTGAACAGGTACAGTGCAGTCACAGTGCATCTTTTTCTTCCCAGGCAATGTTTCCATGTTGTATTTTCTGGACAACTGTTCATAGCTATAGTTGCACTACCTGTGTCCATCATAGGCCTCTGTGATAGAGATCTGTAAATCAAAATGTGTAATGCACCAATGTGTTGCATGTGTACTTATGGCCTTTTCACTTTGTCATCCTTACAGGTTGATGCCCACAAGAAGCAGGAAATCTGCTTGACCATCGCCCGGGCAGTCAGATCTGTGGGGGTCTACAAACGCCGGATGCGCAACTGCCAGAAGAGGTGGCAGGACCTTCGTATCTGGATCGCAAGGGTCCAGCTGAAGCTGTCGCCTCCTCGCAGGAGGGGCGGACACCGGACCATGACCCACCACATGCTCCGGATTCTGACGGTGGTCTTCCCTTACCTGGATGGGCAGCTGAAGGCCAGACAGCAGCAAGGAGGGGGTAAGTGCTGTCCTTGTCAGGGAACTATGTCTCACATGTTCTTTGCACTCCTTTAGCCTGGTTACACTTCCACAGTACGTCTGTGAGCCTTCCTCTCTCCCAGCCTAACTGTGACCACCTGGACCTGCTCCAGTACGGCCGCTCCTCCACGCTCCTCCCGTGCCTCAGCTGCGACGATCCCTGGTATCGTAGCAGCGCGCTGAACACTGAACTGCTGCTATATTTGCATATTGGCGCCTCACACGCGTAGCGCTTCTGTTGATTGCCTGCCCCTTTCAGCGCTATTGGGATCATTGTTGCTGTGCTTGTATTTGGACGCCTCACACGCGTAGCGCCTCTGCTATTTATCTGCCTCCGTCAGCGCTATTGGGATCATTGTTGCTGTATCTGTGTCATTGCCGCTGTATTTGTGTAGCGCTTTAGTTTTGATTGTGCTTGCTGCTCACTCGCTATATCTTTGTTACTGTTACCCCTGTCTGCCTCCCCTCGGACCCTCCATTTTGTTGTTGTTGATCTCCCCAGGCCCGCCCCTCAGCCTCACTACCGCCTCCCTGCTGCCCCTCCCACGCTCCGCCCCCTCCACTGTCCATTTATGTCAGATGGTCCCACGTGCAGCGTCCACGCGCTACTGCCGCGCCGAAGGTGCGCCAAAGGTAAGCCCGTCTACGCCCGTCCGCGCCTGGACCGCGCCCAGCTCCAGAGCCCCTGGTCCTCGTAATATCCACCTCTCCCGCATTACTTACGATGCCACCACCCTCCTAGCCCTCAACCCCGGCCGCTCCCCCAACTGCGTCCAAGCAACTCCTGGACAAACCCACGGACCTTTCTCATGCAAGTCCTGCAAATTCAACGGATCCGACAACAACTCCGCTACGATCACACCACTGATACCCGACCCCAACCACCTACAATGCATCTTGCTCAACACCCGCTCGGTCCACAGACACGCCATAGTCCTATGGAATCTACTAGACTCCATCTCTCCGGACGTCGCCTTCCTAACAGAAACATGGATGAATGCCTCTTCTGCTCCAGACATCACCATTGCCATCCCTGAAGACTATAAGATCATACGCAAGGACCGTATCGGCCACACAGGAGGAGGAATCGCTATCGTCCACAAGAAATCCATCCACATCTCAACCAGCTCAGACGTAAATCTCGCCAACTCTGAACACCTTCACTTCCAGATCCACATAGACCCCAAAACCACACTCAGAGGCACCCTCCTTTACAGACCTCCAGGACCCCGCGCACAATTTAGTGAGGACATCACAGACTTCATCACTCCACACGCGCTCCCCTCCAAAGATTACATCCTTCTAGGAGACCTCAACTTCCACCTTGAAAAGAACAACGACCGAAACTCCACCACCCTTCTGGACAACCTCGCCAACCTCGGACTTAAACAACTTGTCACTTCCCCCACCCACATCGCAGGTCACACACTCGACCCTGTCTTCACCTCCAGCAATCATGTCTCCTTCAGCCACACCACGGATCTCCTTTGGACTGACCACAACTGCGTTCACTTTACCTACAACAAGCCCAAACACAACAACAACCCCCAACCAACTCTGCAAAGAAACTGGAACAAAATCACCATCGACCAGATCTCCTCATCGCTTCTTCTAAACCCCCCAGCCCACTCCTCAAACCCCGACCAAGCAGCTACCAACCTCACCCTATGGTTATCCAACAGCGCCGACATCCTAGCACCACTGAAAAAACGACAAATCAAACTCGGCATCAAGAAGGCCTCCTGGTTCAACGATGATCTTAAGAAATCCAAGAAACTCTGCCGCTCCCTTGAGAAGGCCTGGAAAAAAGACCCAACCACCAGCACCAAGGACGCCTTCAAAAACGCCACCCGCATACACCACCAACTGATCCGAAATGCTAAGAAAGCCGCTTTCAAGGACCGACTAGATAACAACGCCCACAACAGCAAGGAACTATTCAACATCGTCAAGGAATTCACCAATCCCTCGGCCAACTCCAATGACATCACCCCCTCCCAAGCCCTCTGCGACTCCCTAGCCTCATTCTTCCACAACAAAATTGCAGACATCCACAACAGCTTCGACAACCAACCCGAAGACCAACCATCCCATCCCCCTGCAGGTCCCCCACCTCCCTTGAACACCCTCAATGATTGGAAGCCAATCTCCACTGAGGACACCATCCGTCTGATGAACTCCATCCACTCAGGATCCCCCACAGACCCATGCCCCCACCACATCTTTAACAAAGCAGACTCCATCATAGCACTGCACCTCCGAGACGTCATCAACTGCTCCCTCGACTCCGCAACCTTCCCGGAAAATTGGAAACACGCCGAACTCAGCGCCCTTCTGAAGAAACCCACAGCTGACCCCACCGAACTCAAAACTACCGCCCCATCTCGCTCCTTCCATTCCCGGCCAAAGTCATCGAGAAAGCGGTCAACAACCAGCCTTCCGTGAAACAAAAAAATCCCTTGACTCCTCACAATCCGGCTTCCGAGCCAAGCACAGCACTGAAACCGCCCTCATCGCTGCAACAGACGACATCTGAACTCTCCTGGACAATGGAGAAACAGTCACCCTCATCCTCCTTGACCTCTCCGCAGCCTTCGACACAGTCTGCCATAGCACCCTTCTACAGCGTCTCAGAAACATCGGAATACAAGGAAATGCACTGGAGTGGATCACCTCGTTCCTCGCCGGAAGAACCCAGAGAGTTCGCCTCCCTCCATTCATCTCAGAAGCCACTGAAGTCATCTGCGGCGTACCCCAAGGGTCCTCACTCAGCCCCACCCTTTTCAACGTATACATGAGCCCCCTCGCGGCCATCGCACGCCAACACAACCTCAACATCATCTCCTACGCGGATGACACTCAACTGATCCTATCACTCACCAATGACCCAAACACCGCCAAAACTAACCTACACGAAGGAATGAAAGAAGTAGCCGAATGGATGAAACACAGCCGTCTGAAACTGAACTCAGATAAAACAGAAGTCCTTATCTTAGGTACCTCCCCCTCTGCCTGGGACGACTCTTGGTGGCCAGAATCCCTTGGAAAAGCACCCATCCCGACGGACCACGCACGGAACCTGGGCGTCATCCTGGATTCCTCACTCTCGATGAACAGACAAGTCAACGCTGTCTCTTCATCCTGCTTCAACATTCTTCGCATGCTCAAAAAAACATTTAGTTGGATCCCCATCGAAACTATGAAAACGGTCACCCATGCTCTGGTCACGAGCCGACTGGACTACGGAAACACCCTCTACGCCGGAACTACCGCTAAACTCCAGAAAAAACTCCAACGAATCCAGAACGCTTCAGCCAGGCTCATATTAGACATCCCTCGTAAAGAACATATCTCTGATCACCTGAAAAACCTCCACTGGCTCCCCGTCAATAAGAGGATCACTTTCCGGCTCCTAACCCACGCACACAAAGCACTCTACGAAACCGGACCCGAATGCCTCAACACACGACTGTCCTTCTACACCCCCTCCCGCCAGCTACGATCATCCAACCAAGCCCTTGCCACTGTACCTCGCATCAACAAAACCACCATGGGAGGTAGATCCTTCTCCTACCTGGCAGCTAAAACCTGGAACTCACTTCCCACTTACCTTCGCCTTACTCAGAACCACCTAGCATTCAAAAAGCTACTTAAAACATGGATATTTGACAAGTAATTCCCCACCCCTCTGCAAGCGCCTTGAGACCCTCTGGGTATGTAGCGCGCTATATACATTTTTTGACTTGACTTGACTTGACATGTCCCTCACTTGTGTCATGCCCCATCCTCATCTCATTCACAGGTGTAGCCCAAATAGTCTGTGACTAAGGTCACTTGGGTACTGCGTACTTTTAGTTACCTGAGGTAGAATTTTGAGCCAGCATCCGTTACAGCAACTTTGTCATTGTCTTAATGGGTGGTACAATTGCTCACACAATGCCTGTAATCTGACATGTACTCAGTGTGTGCCTTTGACACGTGTTCCTAATGCTGCTTTGACTCACCACATGTGTGAGGTATTTGCCACACACCCATGATGCAAGAGAGACCAATGTTGGAGCCTCTGACGGTTGTACATCATGTGTGTCACACATGCATAGCCACCTGCCTAGTGTTCAGGGTAATACCATGTTGCACATGCACAAGGACAGTAATGCCAACTCCTGCCAGCGAATGCTCTATGTTCTCCCACTCCCATGTGTCAGCTTACATATTGGGCATTGTGAAAAGTGCCTTCATGTGTCGGGCTCTGTGTTATTGTGGTGTGGCCTCGCTAAGTGGACTGCTGGAGGGCTTTTAACAGTTTGAGGTGGGCAGCCATCTGAGATGGGTTTATAGGTTCGGTATTGTTTCATACATAGGTGTATGCAACATTGCGGTGCAGGCTGTTTTTGTTGAGTCTCATCAGACTGTGAAGTGCACATGTGTAAGGATTCTTGTTTTCAGTCACTGTAAAGTCTCATTTCTTTAATGTGTGATAATCTGAGTCCTCATGATGTGGGTGGCAGAGGGTGAACATGTGCACTTGTCATCTACAGAGCTTGTATTCCACAAAGACCTTTCATTGTTCCAAAGTGCTGACAGACGCTTTGCTCCCTGCTGCCTGATTGCCCTGATTGAGCGCCTCGAAGTGCACGCAGCGCCTGGTATCGTTCACATTGAATTTTTTGCCTGCTGCCTGCTTGCCCTGATAGAGCGTATTTAGCGCCTGATATCGTTTGCTTGCCTTTCATAATTTCTGTACATTGGCCCTGCATTGCGGGGAAGGTAAAAAGTGCCTGCACAGTGTTTAAATTATTTCTGTACCTTATCTCGCACTCCGGCTGTGCCCCAGTTTTGTTTCAGGTACCGGGCTGCCATTTTGTGGAGTGTTTGTTTACCTCTGTGAGCCCGTGTCTCCTCCCAGCTCCCGCCTCCCAGCTGCCCCTCCCACGCTCCGCCCCCCTCCACTCTCCATTTAAGGCAGATGCACCAACGTGCAGCGTCCACGCGCTACGGCCGCGCCGAAGGTGCGCCAAAGGTAAGCCCGTCTACGCCCGTCCGCACCTGGACCGCGCCCAGCGCCAGACCCCCTGGCCCCCACGTCTCCCTATCCTCTAGAGCCACTTATGATGCCGCTACTCTCCTCGCCCTCAACCCCGGACGCGCACCACAATGCTGCGAAGCTACCCCAAGAGGTACCCACTGCCCTTTTGTCTGCCTCTCCTGCAAGTTCAACTGCCTCAGGACCCTTACCAAACCCACTTCCTCCTCTCACAGCTCCGAACCCAACCGCCTGAACTGCATGCTACTAAACACCTGCTCGGTCCACAGACATGCAACAGAACTCTGGGACCTAATCGACACTGCGTCACCTGACATCGCCTTCCTCACTGAAACATGGATGAACGCTTCCTCTGCTCCCGACATCGCCATCGCCATACCGGACGCTTACAAGATTATTCGAAAAAACCGCGCCAATCAAACTGGTGGAGGCATCGCCATCGTCCACAGAAATACCATCAAAATCACAACCAGCTCCGAGGACAATCTTGCAAACGCCGAACATCTCCACTTTCAGATCCACACAGACCCCAGAACCACCCTTAGAGGCACCCTCATCTACAGGCCCCCAGGTACCCACACTCAATTCAGCGATGACATCACTGACTTCGTCAGCCCACATGCCCTCGCCTCCGAGAACTATATTCTTCTAGGAGACCTCAACTACCACCTTGAAAACACCCTCGACAGCAACACCACCACCCTTCTGGACAACCTGGCCAATCTCGGACTCAAACAACTTGTTGACACCCCCACTCACACAGCCGGACACACACTCAACCCTATCTGCACCTCCAGCAAGCACATCTCCTTCGATCGCACTACAGCTCTCCACTGGACGGATCACAGCTGTGTTCACTTCAGCTACATAACCACCCTGACCCACAACCGTCCACAACCCATTCCCCGAAGAAACTAAAACAAAATCACCACTGACCAACTCCTCACATCACTCAACCAAAACCCTCCCACCCTAGCAACGGACCCAAACCAAGCGGCCACCAACCTCAGGCAATGGATTACCCACAGTGCGGACGAATTAGCTCCCGTGAAAAAGCCCCAGCTGAAATCAGCAAACAAAAAGGCTCCCTGGTTCAATGATGAACTTTAAAAATCCAAGAAGCTATGCCGCCCCATGGAGAAGAATTGGAGAAAAAACCCAACCTCAGACAACATGGCCTCACTCAAGACAGCCACCCGCAAACACCACCAACTGATTCGATCCACCAAGAAATCTGCATTCAAGGATCGTCTCGACAACAATTCTCACAACAGCAAGGAACTCTTCAATATCGTCAAAGAACTCACTAACCCCACCGCAGCATCCAACGACATCACTCCCTCCCAAGACATATGCGATGCGCTATCCTCCTTCTTTTACAACAAAATTGCCGACATCCACAACAGCTTCAAGAATACTCCCAGTGATCAACCCGCCCTACCCCCTTCAGATCCCACTCCTCCAACCAACAACCTCAGCGCCTGGAACCCAATCACCACTGAAGACACCATTCACCTCATGAACTCAATCCACTCTGGCTCGCCCTCTGACCCCTGTCCCCACCACATCTTCAACAAAGCTAACTCCATCATCGCACCCCAACTCCGCAATGTCATCAACTGCTCTTTTAACTCTGCCACCTTTCCAGAAATCTGGAAACACGCCGAACTCAGCGCCCTTCTGAAAAAACCCACAGCAGATCCCTCAGAACTGAAAAACTACCGACCCATATCCCTCCTCCCTTTCCCGGCCAAAGTCATCGAGAAAGCCGTCAACAGCCAACTCGCCGCCTTCCTTGAATCCAACAACTCCCTTGATCCATCTCAATCCGGATTTCGGGCCAAACACAGCACCGAAACCGCCCTCATTGCAGCGACCGACGACATCCGAACACTCCTGGACAACGGAGAAACAGTGGCCCTCATCCTACTCGACCTATCCGCCGCTTTCGACACAGTCTGCCACAGCACCCTTATACAACGCCTCAGCAACATCGGCATACAAGGAAAAGCCTTGGACTGGATCATCTCGTTCCTAGCTGGGAGAAGTCAGAGAGTCCGACTTCCCCCATTCTACTCAGAGGCCACCAAAGTCATCTGCGGCGTACCTCAAGGATCCTCACTCAGTCCCACCCTCTTCAACGTCTACATGAGTCCTCTCGCCTCTATCGCGCGTCATCACAACCTCAACATCATCTCTTACGCCGACGACACCCAGCTAATCCTCTCCCTCACCAAAGACCCCAACACCACCAAAACCAATCTTCACGAAGGCATGAAAGAAGTAGCCGAATGGATGAAACAGAGCCGCCTAAAACTCAACTCAGACAAAACGGAGGTGCTCATCCTAGGATCCTCCCCCTCAGCCTGGGACGACTCCTGGTGGCCTTCCGCTCTGGGCACAGCACCCACATCCACAGACCATGCACGTAACCTTGGCTTCATTCTAGACTCCTCTCTCTCAATGTCCAGACAAGTCAACGCCGTCTCATCCTCCTGCTTCAACGTCCTTCGCATTCTCAAAAAGATCTTCCGCTGGATCCCCCTCGAGACAAGAAAGACTGTCACCCATGCACTGGTCACGAGTCGACTAGATTATGGCAACACACTCTACGCCGGAATTACAACAAAATTACAGAAAAAACTCCAGTGCATCCAAAACGTGTCAGCGAGACTCATATTAGACATCCTGCGTCTAGAGCACAACACCGGACACCTAAAAGACCTCCACTGGCTCCCCGTCAACAAAAGAATTACTTTCCGCCTTCTCACCCACGCACACAAGGCCCTTTATGATCTAGGACCCGAATGCCTCAACAATCGACTGTCCTTCTACAATCCCACCCGCCAACTAAGATCATCCAATCAAGCCCTCGCCGCAGTCCCGCGCATCCGAAAATCCACCATGGGTGGCAGATCCTTCTCCTTCCTAGCTGCCAAGACCTGGAACTCACTCCCCACCCACCTCCGCCTTAATCAGAACCACATTTCCTTCAGAAAAGAACTGAAAACCTGGCTTTTCGACAAATAACGTACCCCTCCCTCGAGCGCCTTGAGACCCTCTGGGTGAGCAGCGCGCTATACAAATTCCTGAACTTGAACTTGAACCAGACAGGCCTGTGCCATGGCATTCAACTTGCAAACGTCTGATCCGGCAGTAGTGTCAGCTGTCCTGCATGTACCCAATTGTCGCATTGACTATCAGTGTAGGAAGGTACATCCTGACTATGGTTGCCCCCAACTTTTTGCCCTGTGTTTTAGCTGGTTTTGGACATAGTCGACCTGGGACCCTGCCAATCAGGACCCCAGGCCTACTGCTCTCTCTTTAAAATGGATTCCATGTACCCTAGGTACATTTCCAATTGGTACTGGGCCACCCTATCA
This sequence comes from Lissotriton vulgaris, assembly GCF_964263255.1. NCBI lineage: Eukaryota > Metazoa > Chordata > Amphibia > Caudata > Salamandridae > Lissotriton > Lissotriton vulgaris. The sequence goes on from NC_141697.1 coordinate 1,058,395,814, forward strand.
GACCCTGTAACTCAGGGCATGGGTGTACCCAGGGCTGCCAGGGGCTGCAGCATGTATTATGCCACCCCTGGCTGGCCTCCTAAATTTGACACAACTGGCTGCATGACAGCTGGGGCAAAGTCGTGTAATCACCCTTTGCTGTAGGTGTAGTATACCTATACCTAACCCTAAAATGGACACACAGATTCCTATCAGTCACTCTTTTGGCAGGCCTTGACAATCCTGAAGGCAGAGTGCTTGGAATCATGTGAGATGGTGCTCTGGCATGAGCTGAGCCTGTCTGCAGCTTGCGGAATCAAGTCCTAATAGCTGTTCCATGATATCGCATACCATATACTCTTAAGTGCATTATAATCCTCGCGGTTAAATGCTAACTTTGGTATTGCTTTATCAAAACATGTCGAGTAAGGTGTCATACGAATTGGAATACTAACCCCTCGCCAATTCTGGCGACGGGGTTAGCATTCCACCCTTCTAGAGGGACACGACATGTATGTAACTGTGAACCCCGGTTAAAGTTAACTGAAGCCTCAGCTCCACAAAATGGATGCTGCCACCACAGACACGAGTCTGACCCCCTGCAGCTGGGAGTCCTTCCAGCGAGGGGAGCCTGGACAAAGGGTTTCCTGTCAGGGGCGGTGCTAGCACCGTCCCAGACATGGTTTTGTGTATCCTGGGTAGGCAGGGCTTTACAGGAAGGTGACTGCTGAGTGGCACCCCGGTGCTCACTACGCATAGGCCGGTCTGAACCAGTTCCAGGGGCACACCAGCCCCTGGCCTGGGGAAGTCCAGCATGGCTGAGGGGTGTAACCACCCCCCACCTAGTCCCACCCATAGGCAGGACCTAGTCACCGGGTCAGCCCCCTTTTTTAGTATAAAGATGGGAGCGGGCCCCCTGTTAAAATTAGATCATCTTTGGAATCAAGATACCACTTTCTTCGAAAGGACTTCACGATTTCTTCTTCAAGATTCTCCCTTGTGGCTAAGGAGTAGTCACCCTGCATCAAGCGGGCACCATCCTAAAGAACACTGCGGTCTGCTGCAAGTCCTTCATCACGAATCCGACGACCCAGCTCGACGAGACCCAGCTTCCCTGGCACCTCTGACCTCTACTCACCTCTACAGCCAAGCTGAGAACCGTGAGTGCGACGAGACCTCAAGGGACCGACGATCGCCAAGACTGCACGACATCTTTACTGCAAGCCCACCGTGTCCTCCACTGGTGAGTGCTTTGGGGTCCGAGAAGCCCCGACCCTGCGCAGCTCCAGCACCCAAGATCAGCCCCCCTGCATCTCCACGATCGGCGTGGGGCCCTTCTGCTGTTTGCTGTGCACCGCGTTGTTTGGCTACTAGCCGGCTGGCTTGTGGCCTTCTGAACGACGCCCAACGACTTCACGACTGCTGGTCTGGTTGCTCCAGGCTGGCCCTTGCTTCCTTGTTCAAGAGAGGCACCCCGGACCCTCCTGGTCCACTCCAGACGCCATTTTAGGTCCACCGCGTGGGCTTGAATTTGCCAAGGCTTTGTTGCCCAATCCTGGGTCCAGCGACGCCGACAGCTTCCATCTTCGTGGGACAGCTCGATCCTCCATCCTGGTCGCCGACAACGCCTCCTGGTCCGTGAGATCTTCGAGTCAAGCGTCACCCACTCACCTAGTCGAGGTGGCTACCATCCGGTGCCCTCCTGGTGCCCACTGACTACTGGCTAGTAGTCTCGAACTTGGTCCCCTCTGCTTTCAGGTGTCATCTATCTTCGAGATCCAGGCTTGGATCCAACTGAACTTTCTTCACTGGTCACCGGCCAGCATCTTTTCTTCCGGCTCCTGGTCCGTCTACGAGGATTCCCGACGTCTTTTCAGACCTATGCAGCTGCAGCCCCTGGGCTAGGTAACTTCGGCATTTCGGTGCCCCAGCATAGCCTCACTATCCAAGGGTCAGAATCTACTTTCGTTTTCTCCCCACCAGGTCGGGTTCGCCCGAGAACACTAACTTTCTAATTCCTAGCTACCATAGACTTTTGTCCGCATCTCGCGTGAGAGTGCACACACTGCACCCGAGTCCCCTAGGCCTCCTAGAAGTAATCTAACGATTCCCTAGTCAAGTCCTAGCGATTCCAAAAGCTATTAGTACTGTACTTACCTGCTAGGAATTTCGCATTCCACTTTCAGAGTATATGGTTTTCCGTGCCCCTCGGGCATTTGTATATACTGTGCTAACTTAAGTATTTTTGTAAGAGTTTTGGGTTGTGCTTAGTACCCTGTCCTCATAAAGAGCACAGGGCTGTTGTGATCTTTAAATAAATAACTGTTTATTTTCATAACACTTGTGTGGTGTCCTTTCACTTGGTATTCAAGGGGTATATGTGTGGTAAACAGCTGGCTTAACACGCCCTCTCGAGTCTTTAGCCTTAGACTGCTCGTATCCACGCTACTAGGATAGCTGGTCTATAAGGTTGACTTACAACCAATCATCAATAAGGGTTGCTGGACTGATACATAGTGTTCACTAGAATAGTGAGCACTGCATATCAGGCCACCTTCTCACATTGGTGAGCAGCGGTTGGGATTTGAGCTTGCTGTTGTTTTACCACACGTATCCTAAGAATATCTTGTTGAAAGATCACATAAGTACTGTTAGTACATATAACTAAAGCTTAGAGTACTCTGAGTTCTACTGAACCAGCTGTTGTAGCTCCTCAAGGCTTAGCACACCTTGGCTGCAACTCTAGCAAGGGACCAGTAGGTAACACATAGTGTAGGTAGGTGCATCACTTACACCACACTAGAAGCAGTATGTCGGTCACAGGAGGAAACACTGAGTCTCCCCTTGTGTCAGTTGACCCTCCACAGGTCATCCCTTCAAAATATACTGCTCTTAGCTTCCATGAGATGAGACAAGTGTGTACTCTCAGGAAACTAAAACAGGGGTCTAACCCCACCACTTCCTTTCTGATTGGTCTCCTAGAGGCTTATGATGCCAGTAGGGCTGGTAACCCAGACCCTTCTCATCCAGAAGGAAATATGCCCTCCTTACAGGGTCCCTTTGATATCCATCCCCTCCATGAGGCAGATGATGCTGAGGAGGAGGATGAGTTGTCTGGGGATGAGGCAGATAAGGGACAGCTAGAAGTCAGTAGACTAAGCAGGTCCAACTTAAGCAGACATGAGCTTGGTACTGGGGGACTCCTGGGCCCACTCTCAGGTCAGCTTAACATTGGGAATGGACAAGTTAGGTCTCTATCAAGAGGCTCTAACAGATCCTTTCGAACCAATGGCTCTCTCAACTCTTCTCACAGAGGAATGTCTTCCCCTAAGAGGAGAGTGTATGAAGCTGAAGAAAGGGCAGTCAAACTGAGGATTGAAAGGGAAGAACTTGCCCTGGCCAAAGAGAGACTTGCCCTTGCTAGAGAGCAAGAATTATGTGGGCTAGTTCCCACTGGTGGCAGCAATAAACCTAGCAATAGGGAAAGGAGTTTTGATACAAAGCACCTGAATAAGATAGTGCCCCCCTTTAAAGAAGGGGATGACATCCACAAATGGATTACTGCTTTGGAGAGAGCCTGCACTGTGCAGGGTGTTCCCCAAAGTAAGTGGGCAGCTATCTTGTGGCTCTCCTTTGATGGTAAAGGTAGAGATAAGCTCCTCACCACAAGGGTGGAGGATGCTAACAATTACCAAGTCTTGAAAAATGTACTGGTTGATGGGTTTGGTTTAACCACTGAACAATACAGGATGCTGTTCAGAGACACCCAGAAAACTCAGTCTCAAGATTGGACTGACTTTGTTGATTGTGCCACTAAGGCTTTCGAAGGCTGGCTACTGGGTAGTAAGGTTACTGATTTTAAAGGATTGTATAATCTAATTATGAGGGAGCAAATCTTAAGTAATTGTCAGAACCAGCTATTACATCAGCACCTGGTAGACTCTGAGTTGACCTCTCCACAGGAATTGGGTAAGAGGGCAGACAAATGGGTCAGAACCAGGGTTAGGCCTAAAAACCAGGGTGGTGACCAGAAAAAGGAATCAACCAAGCCTCAAGAGAAGGGTGGGGATAAATCCACAGAGAAGACTTCCCAAGGGCCCCAAAACTCCAACAAGGGTGGTGGGTCCCAGAACACTCCTTCTGAACAAAAGAAACCTTATTGCCATACCTGTAAACAGGTGGGCCATTACAAAAGTGATGCCAGTTGCCCTAAAAATGGTAATAAGGGAAATATGCCCCCAGGTAATACTCCTAAACCTCCTGTTACCACTAGTGGTAATCCCCCAGGTGGTGGGAGTGCCCCCAAGAATGTGGTGGGCATTACTTTGGGCAATCAGGAGGACTATGGCTTAGCCAGGTTCCCTGACCACACTCTTGTCTGTGAGACTGGCATGGGGTTTGCCAACTTCACTACTGGACCCCACATTTTGGGCAAGTATAGACAAGAAGTTCTAGTGAATGGTCAGAAAGTTGAGGCATTCAGAGACACAGGGGCCAGCCTCACCATGGTGAGTGACCATCTGGTCCCCTCTGCTCAACTGACCCCTGGTTTTACTTATCAGGTGACAGACATTCATGGAATGAAGAGAAGGCATCCCATGGCAGTAGTCAAGCTCAGCTGGGGTAATGTCACAGGGCCCATGAGAGTGGCAGTGACAGATAACCTACCTGTAGATTGCTTACTGGGGAATGACCTACAACTCTCAGCATGGGCTGAGGTGGAACAAGAAACTCATTCCAGAATGATAGGCCTATCCAGACAGGTTAGTGGGGCAGTAATAGCTACAGCCCCAGTCCAAGCACCAGTCCTCCCTGAAAAGGTTGGAAGGGCAGTAGTAGCCACTGCCCAGGCTCAGACAGACTTTCCAGAACAGGATAGGAGGGCTGTGACAGTCACAGCCCAAACACAAACTGAGTGCCCTCCTGAAAAGGTTGGCAAGGTTGAAATGGTCTCAGCCTCTACTCAGACAGATAGTGAGGTTGTGAAGCCTGAAACAATGGATCACTCCACTCAAACAGAGAGCATTGAGGAGGAAGAAGAGTCTTCCCCCTCCCAGACACTAGGTGAGAGCCAGCCTCCTCAGGGAGCTGACTCTACCCCTGTTGAAGGAACTGCCCCAGAGGTAGTCAGGCCTAGCCTGGCAGAGCCCCTGATGGCAGTGGACCCTTCCCAGGTGGGACCCAGTCTGGAGCAGGTAACCTGCACCTCTCTACCCTGCCTCAGTCAGCACAGGGCTGAAGAGACCAGGGAGGCCAGTGGTGGACCCCAAAGGGCCCCCTGTCCAAAAGAACCCCTTAATCAGCAGATTAGGATCACTGAAGCTGGTAAACCTAGCCAAGTGAAAATAGAGCAGACTCCTGAGGGATCCCCCTTAAAAGTAGTTAGGGAACTCCCACAGCTGGACACTGTTGGGCACAGCCAAACATGGGGCCTAAAAACCCCAGACCTGACCTGTCCCTCCAGTAAGCCAAACAGAGGGACTCAGCCTCCAGCTTTAGGTAGCCAGAGGCTGACCCTGAGAGCTCAGTGCATCTCAGCTAAAGAAAGACAGGCACATATGATGGATGGTGATTGGAGGAAGTTGAGCCCAAAGGTAGAGGAGCCTCACTTCAGTACTCCATCCCAGCATCAGCCTTCTTCTTTCCCAAGGCACACCAGAGACAGAGATTCCCTATGGTGGAGACCCTCAGATACCCTTAGGGTGAGGGGTTGCCTAGTGGACCATGACACAGGGGGAAACCAAGCCAGAGCTGGTCCTTCCTTATATGGCCACTTAGGTAATAGAGGCTTACCTGGACAAGGATAGCCTTATCTCCTTTCGTTTGGGGGGGGGTTGTGTAGGAAGGTACATCCTGACTATGGTTGCCCCCAACTTTTTGCCCTGTGTTTTAGCTGGTTTTGGACATAGTCGACCTGGGACCCTGCCAATCAGGACCCCAGGCCTACTGCTCTCTCTTTAAAATGGATTCCATGTACCCTAGGTACATTTCCAATTGGTACTGGGCCACCCTATCAGACCCTGTAACTCAGGGCATGGGTGTACCCAGGGCTGCCAGGGGCTGCAGCATGTATTATGCCACCCCTGGCTGGCCTCCTAAATTTGACACAACTGGCTGCATGACAGCTGGGGCAAAGTCGTGTAATCACCCTTTGCTGTAGGTGTAGTATACCTATACCTAACCCTAAAATGGACACACAGATTCCTATCAGTCACTCCTATGGCAGGCCTTGACAATCCTGAAGGCAGAGTGCTTGGAATCATGTGAGATGGTGCTCTGGCATGAGCTGAGCCTGTCTGCAGCTTGCGGAATCAAGTCCTAATAGCTGTTCCATGATATCGCATACCATATACTCTTAAGTGCATTATAATCCTCGCGGTTAAATGCTAACTTTGGTATTGCTTTATCAAAACATGTCGAGTAAGGTGTCATACGAATTGGAATACTAACCCCTCGCCAATTCTGGCGACGGGGTTAGCATTCCACCCTTCTAGAGGGACACGACATGTATGTAACTGTGAACCCCGGTTAAAGTTAACTGAAGCCTCAGCTCCACAAAATGGATGCTGCCACCACAGACACGAGTCTGACCCCCTGCAGCTGGGAGTCCTTCCAGCGAGGGGAGCCTGGACAAAGGGTTTCCTGTCAGGGGCGGTGCTAGCACCGTCCCAGACATGGTTTTGTGTATCCTGGGTAGGCAGGGCTTTACAGGAAGGTGACTGCTGAGTGGCACCCTGGTGCTCACTACGCATAGGCCGGTCTGAACCAGTTCCAGGGGCACACCAGCCCCTGGCCTGGGGAAGTCCAGCATGGCTGAGGGGTGTAACCACCCCCCACCTAGTCCCACCCATAGGCAGGACCTAGTCACCGGGTCAGCCCCCTTTTTTAGTATAAAGATGGGAGCGGGCCCCCTGTTAAAATTAGATCATCTTTGGAATCAAGATACCACTTTCTTCGAAAGGACTTCACGATTTCTTCTTCAAGATTCTCCCTTGTGGCTAAGGAGTAGTCACCCTGCATCAAGCGGGCACCATCCTAAAGAACACTGCGGTCTGCTGCAAGTCCTTCATCACGAATCCGACGACCCAGCTCGACGAGACCCGGCTTCCCTGGCACCTCTGACCTCTACTCACCTCTACAGCCAAGCTGAGAACCGTGAGTGCGACGAGACCTCAAGGGACCGACGATCGCCAAGACTGCACGACATCTTTACTGCAAGCCCACCGTGTCCTCCACTGGTGAGTGCTTTGGGGTCCGAGAAGCCCCGACCCTGCGCAGCTCCAGCACCCAAGATCAGCCCCCCTGCATCTCCACGATCGGCGTGGGGCCCTTCTGCTGTTTGCTGTGCACCGCGTTGTTTGGCTACTAGCCGGCTGGCTTGTGGCCTTCTGAACGACGCCCAACGACTTCACGACTGCTGGTCTGGTTGCTCCAGGCTGGCCCTTGCTTCCTTGTTCAAGAGAGGCACCCCGGACCCTCCTGGTCCACTCCAGACGCCATTTTAGGTCCACCGCGTGGGCTTGAATTTGCCAAGGCTTTGTTGCCCAATCCTGGGTCCAGCGACGCCGACAGCTTCCATCTTCGTGGGACAGCTCGATCCTCCATCCTGGTCGCCGACAACGCCTCCTGGTCCGTGAGATCTTCGAGTCAAGCGTCACCCACTCACCTAGTCGAGGTGGCTACCATCCGGTGCCCTCCTGGTGCCCACTGACTACTGGCTAGTAGTCTCGAACTTGGTCCCCTCTGCTTTCAGGTGTCATCTATCTTCGAGATCCAGGCTTGGATCCAACTGAACTTTCTTCACTGGTCACCGGCCAGCATCTTTTCTTCCGGCTCCTGGTCCGTCTACGAGGATTCCCGACGTCTTTTCAGACCTATGCAGCTGCAGCCCCTGGGCTAGGTAACTTCGGCATTTCGGTGCCCCAGCATAGCCTCACTATCCAAGGGTCAGAATCTACTTTCGTTTTCTCCCCACCAGGTCGGGTTCGCCCGAGAACACTAACTTTCTAATTCCTAGCTACCATAGACTTTTGTCCGCATCTCGCGTGAGAGTGCACACACTGCACCCGAGTCCCCTAGGCCTCCTAGAAGTAATCTAACGATTCCCTAGTCAAGTCCTAGCGATTCCAAAAGCTATTAGTACTGTACTTACCTGCTAGGAATTTCGCATTCCACTTTCAGAGTATATGGTTTTCCGTGCCCCTCGGGCATTTGTATATACTGTGCTAACTTAAGTATTTTTGTAAGAGTTTTGGGTTGTGCTTAGTACCCTGTCCTCATAAAGAGCACAGGGCTGTTGTGATCTTTAAATAAATAACTGTTTATTTTCATAACACTTGTGTGGTGTCCTTTCACTTGGTATTCAAGGGGTATATGTGTGGTAAACAGCTGGCTTAACACGCCCTCTCGAGTCTTTAGCCTTAGACTGCTCGTATCCACGCTACTAGGATAGCTGGTCTATAAGGTTGACTTACAACCAATCATCAATAAGGGTTGCTGGACTGATACATAGTGTTCACTAGAATAGTGAGCACTGCATATCAGGCCACCTTCTCACAATCAGGACATGAGAACATCATTGTGTCTGGTGATGGAAGCATATCCCGCATATCGACAGACTCTGCCCATCCCTTTTCCTGACACATGTACTGAATCATTGGCAGGGGATGGCATGTGTGTGGAGTGACACACTTCAATGTGTTATCTTGGATGTCCAACAACTGTCTATGTGGTGCATATGTGCACAAATGATTGGTGGCATACAACATGCGCCAGATTGATGTCTCCATGGATAGGAGTTAAATAAGGGGAATATTTGAGTGGCAGACCGTCCAGTGTCTTGTTCACATAGGTGTTTGCACCATTGGCAAATGATGTGAAGACTTGCTCCGAGATGTGCTCTACTTACTGCGGTGTGTCAGGTCAATACAGTTGAGTGATAGGGATCTGTTTCTCCTGCTTACTTACAGATACATCTAAAGCCACGGGGGGAGACAGCTCCACGGACCAGGAGGAGCAGCAGAGACAGACTGGGCCATTCGCCGAGGATTCGGAGGAGCACAGTGGCACGGAGGGTGAGGGGAGCCACTACAATGAGACCTCAGGGCCATCCACCTCAGCTGAGGAACACAGCTCATCGGATGATGAATCCCTTGTGAAGGCGGTGCCAGCAGTCAGCAGACATCATCAAGCAGATCTGTCCCCGCCACCATCACCACCCTCCCATCTGCTCCAATGCCAGAGGTCCGTGGAGGGTCCCATGTCAGGGACCAAGTCTCCCCTGCTGCCCTGAGTGTGGAGTCTGTGGACTTGCTTAAACAGATCCATGTAGAGCAGACATCTATGCTGAGTGTCCTCCATGCACACACCAGTCTGTTGACACAACTGGTGTCGTTCATGGAGGGGATCTCTTCTAGCATGTGCCCTACAGCGGGCCAACCAGTCCATGGACTCCTCACTGACGGCAGCAATGTCCCTCCTACAACAGTCCCTCACCCCTCCTACCTCTGCCACATCCTTAATCCCCACTACCCTACCTGCCACAAGCACACACACCCCAGCATAAACACGCACCACCACAGGCACCACACAGACACGCAAGCCACAATTAAAACGTACATGCAAGCACAGTCAGGGGACTGATACCTCACTCACAGGGGATGGGGAGCAGACACACACACAGGCTTCCACAAGCACTCCTCAGTCCTCAGATACCTCTCCCTCCAAAACCCCTTCCCTTGCCTCACCTGCAACCCTCACCTCCAAGCAGCTCTTTCTCTTTGACCTTGGCCTCTTCCCCGCCGACCCATCAGATAAGACTCACAAGGGGAAGAAACAGTCAGCAAGCACAGAGAGGACTGCCCTTCACACCCGGACGCCCTCCACGAGGCCCAGGCAGACTAAGACCCCCACTCCCTAGTCCACCCATAGCAGGAGGAGCAAGACCCCACCACCACCACGTAGCTCCACCACACAGTCTCCATACTCCAGCCCACCACTCCACAGGTTCCCCCGCCATACCCTGCCCCAGGTTCCCACACAAACACATACCGCAATCCCAAAATCAGCTGCCCCTCCCCCCCCCAGCACATGCACATTCACACCCACCCCAGACGCTCAGCCTGTTTGTGCCACTGGTGTGGAGACCGTACCCCCCCTCTGTCCTACCCAGCTCATTGGTGCCCCCTTCCACTACAGTGGAGGCCGCAACACCCCCGTGTGACCAGCCCACTGCAGTGGGGTCAGTACCCACCACATCTGAGTCATGCCCTAGAGTGATGTCTGCGTCGACCACACCTGACTTGTGCCCGGCAGTGGTTACTGGGTCCACTGTGTCAGACACCTCCACTGCAGTTGCCAGTGAGCCCCCTGCTCCCACCACCACTACCCTGACTTATTCTGCTATCCCGTGAACCTTTTCCCTGCAGTGCCTGGCCTGCCCCTATGTGTGCCCCTCCAAGGGGAGATGTCCCCTGGCCGTAGCAGTGCAGGCAAGCAATGTGTGGCAACTTGTCCCATGTCCCCCTGTTTGGATTTTACTAATGGACTGGCCATTGGCCTTTGTGTTTTCAGGACTGCACGTTTGTTTTCCTGAATTGCTGATTAAAGTTTATTTTTGTCATCTTGTGGTTTTCCTTTTGATATACATGATGTTGATGACGAGTATCACGTACTTGCAGTGGTAATAGTGTTTTTCAGAAGAAGAAACTGACGTGTTGATGTAATGTACTCCGTGTGTTCTGTGTGATTTGCGTTTTATTCTGGTTGGTATCCATGTCATCCTATGTAACAATCTGAGGGGGATCCAGTGGACATGAAGGTGTGCGCATCAATGGTATAGTAGTTGTCGTCATCCGACAGACAGGCGACAGATAGGGCAACAGGACAGGAGGACGTTAGGACCCTGTGGGTCATGAGGGAGGTGACCAGGTCACCGGACACCACATCCGGTTAGGGGACAGGAAAGGGCATTCAGAACTAGGACGGACTAGAGGACAGATGTGCAGATGACCGCTCCTGTACATGCAATAAAGAGGATTGTACTCACCAACCTTTGTCCAGTGTTTGATGTGTCCACTGCCACCTACAAGAACACGACAACTGGCGACGAGAGGCGGGATCACCCATCTGCCCGTGGATTAAAGGAGCGTTGGGAGTGCACAGAAAAGACGAGGAGAAGTTATAAAAAGGACGAGCATCCACGGAGACAAAGAAGCGCAGCGACGCGGGAGCCCACCCCGACCACTGCAAAAAAAGAAAACACGATTGCCCCGGTAAGCGCCGCGTAAAGAAGCGCGAAGTTTAAAGGACCTGGCACGAGCTCTCGCGAGAGTCTCGTCGGCCATTTTAGAGTCAGGCGCGAGGGCCAATCAGCAAGCGGGAAAGCACGGGCGGCCATTTTAGAGTCAGGAAACAATCGGATTGGCTGCAAAGTCTCGCGAGACTATCGGCGGCCATCTTGGAGTCAGGCAAATAAGCCAATAGGAAGCCAGGACGACTCGGCGGCCATTTTAAAGTCAGAAAAAGATCGTGAGCAATGGAAAAGTGCCGAATTTGAAAAAGAAAGAAGAAACAAAGCACAGGCAAAGCTAAAAAAAAGACAGTAAATAAAGGCTGGACAGAAATCAAAAAGAGAAAAAGAAAATACTAATAGAAAGACAAGAAATAATAAAAGAAAGAAAAGAAAGAGTGAAAGAATAAAGAGAAAAAGGGAGGGGAGGAGCCAAGATGGCGACCTGATCGGACGCGCAGCTCTCGGCTCCGCCGGCCCCGGAATCCCGCACCATAATCCTGCTAGCTTCGCTTACCTGTTTTTGTCCTAGAAGGTGCGGGACACGGCGCTGCTGTCACCGGTGATCCGCCGGCCTCTCCACTCGCCCGGGATCACCAGCTACGGAACGATTCGCCCCGGCCCGGGAACCAGCTCGCACTACAACGCGCCCAGACCCCGCAAACGCTGCACAGCCGATCCGCTGCGGGGGTGGCGCTACTGGACGGCGCTTCCTCGCAGGAGCGCACCCTTGGCGCTGCCTGCCGCTGGTGAACGCTGTACACGCTTCCTGCAGTGCGGTGGCAGGGTGAAGAAGTGTTACCCGGCGAGTCCTTTGTTCCCGGCCGCCATGTCTTGGCGCTGCTCTCCTCGTCCCACTGGTCGCTAACTGCAATCCCCACCAGGCACTGCTTGCCTCATTGCTTGCTATGGACCCACAGGCATTGCCCCAACTCGGGCGGACTGCTGCACGCCCGGGGACTGATCCGACACCAACATCGCGCCCCGTGATTTTCCCCGTTCCCCACCCCACAGCGTCTCGTTGGGGAGAAGACAAGATGGCGACGCCGGTGGCTCGCCATGGTGCGGACCTTTACCTAGTCACCCCACGGCATAGCGAGCGCATTGATCCTGAAGGGGCCGTGGTAGGCCCCCCCCATGGGTGTGCGGGAACGGGGACACTTCTGCCTGACTTCACTCTTGGAGACGTGCTGGCAGCCCTGGGTGAGTTGGCATTAGCGATGAAGACCACATACACCGAGTTGGGGGTGCGGCTCGATGCTTGCGCCCGAGCCTTCGGACAGGAGCAAGGGTCTTGTCCTCCACGGAGCTCCAGGCGGGAGCTGCCACAGTCTGCTGCCGCGGCATTTCCTCGGAGGGATACAGTGGATGCAACAGTTACTACACCGGTGGAGAGTAGCGGATTGTTGCCAATTTACAGCTCGGTCGGCGCTACGGAGTTTCCCCCTAGCTCCGAGCTCAACTGTGTGCTACAGTCTGCGATGGGGGACAGTCGGCTACCGGTGGATTGCCCTCCTGGTTTTTCAACTACACTCTTGTCGCGAGTTTGGTTTGCTTTGATTTGTGACTCTGGCGGCTTGGACATGCTAAAGGGGATTGATACCGAGGGACAACAGTATCCTGGGAGCGGACGCCATTTCTCCTTTGTCTACGCATCGCCCCCCTCCTTGGAGCGGCCATTTCCTAACGTCTTCCTGGACCGCACTGGACTACTATGCAAGAGGGGTGAGGGGCCGAGTCCCAGAACGGGCCAGGGCTAGGAGACTTTCTATGGTTTGATAGCCGGGCGGATGGGGGGGAGGCACGGTGGTTCTTGACCTAGGCCTGAGTTTTACGGACTGTCTATTGATTCGCCCTGACTGATTTACTGTTTGTTGCTTTGCTTGATACTATTGTGGGGGCGGGAACTGTTATTTAGGCTGGCGGAGTCTGTATGTATATACGATTGGTCCTCCTCCCGGTTTTCACTCTTGTGGGAGTTCGGGGATGGTTTACTGTTCCTACTCTCCAAGTCACAGGGTTATTTTTCTTTTTCTTTTTCCCTTTGCTTTCTCTTCTTCTTCCTTTCTCTACTCTCGCTATATTTCGGGTTTTTTGGGGCGACAGACACTCTGCTAGGGGGGGGGGGGCAGGCCATAGCCTCTGCATGTGTGTAGGGTGGGGGGTTACTTATTGGTTCGAGGAGTTTTTTTTCTATGGTGCCTTTTTTTGCTCTTCTATGATTTTTCCTTTTTCTCTGGTCGGTGTTAGGCATACTGGGGGATGGGTGGTGGCGCGCATGTTTAGGGGTCGTTGAAATAGCTTTCTGGTGGCGTGACTCGTTTGTGACCCTCCTTTGGTCGGGACTGGCATGTGGTGAATCGAACTGTTTGGTGCTGCTGTTCCTAGTCAAGTCCCACCTACACGGACCTGTTTTTTATCTTTTACTAGCTTATGTGCGGAGTACTGTGTTCTGATCTAAATAGTCGCTTAAAAAGTTCAAAATTAACCTGCATTGCTCCTGCGCCTGGGTACTGTGGTGTTTCCTGCTCTGTACTTTACGCTACACTTGCTGCTCGACTGCATTACCCTGTCACCGTATTGCATGCACTTGTGCTTCATGTGAGTTCGTGGCCGGCCGGACGGTTGTAGGCCTGTATTTGTACTGACTTTATGCACAATAAAGGTTTTCAAAAATTTAAAAAAAAAAAAAATAAAGACAAAAAGACAAAGCAAAAGAAGATAAAGAAAAAGGAAGAAAGGAAAGAGAAAAGAGACGATACCAAAAAAAGAAAGAAAAGAAGAAAAGACAAAGAGCAAAGGAAACATTGAATAACGCACAAAGGAGCGAAAGAACAGAAAGAGGAAAGAACAGATAAGGCAAGAAGGCAAGGATGGCAGACCCAAAGCCCAGCGCACAATACAGGAGGCCACTGCCGTTCAACTTATCTGAGCCACAAACAGGAATAAGGTGGGAGAAGTGGATCAGACGGTTCGAAAGATACATGGAAGCAACAGACGTAACCGAAGGAAAGAGACTAGGGTTACTGCTGAACTTAGCAGGGGATGACATCGAAGAACTTCTAGTGACACTGCCAACCGAAGAAACCAAGACAGTGTGGCTCACTGGTTAGAGGCGGCAGACCCGAGAGCAGAGGACGGCCCGGGACCAGGGTGAGATTCCCGGCGTGGCAGGTTTCTGGACCAGGGTCAGCGGACTCGATAATTCTCTCGCCTCGGTGCCCACTCTGATCAGCGATCACACTCGGCAACTCTGGGCATTAGCTTGCCTCACTTCACTAACGGCCCCACCAGACCGCCGGGGATGCCTGGTCTCACCCTGGAGATACCCATTAAGGGACCATCTCTCAGGGAAGCCAGGAAGGGTTTCGCAGCGGTCGAAGCGCCTTGGGACCCTCCGGGTAAGTAGTGCGCTATATAAATGCCTATACATTTACATTTACATTTACATTACATATGAGACATTAAAGAAATGCCTAACGGCCAAATTTGACCCACAAAGGAACATTGACTTTGAACGATATACATTCACTATTGCGTGTCAACAAGTGGATGAGACGCTGGATGACTTTGCGACAAGGCTGAGAAAATTAGTGACACATTGTGAGTTCGACAAGTTTGACAACGAACAAGCAATAAGGCTACGGATCATTGAAGGCTGTCGCGACACAGGATTCAGGGAAAGGATCCTCAAAGAACCGATCTCATTGGAGAACATCCTGTCTCTGGCAAGAACAGAGGTGAGAGCAACGGCACATGCCAAGGAAATTGAAAGAGGGAAGAACGTTGAAATAGAAAACGCACACTACGTGACGAACAAATATCGCACAGGCCGGTGGAGGAACGACCAGAGAGAACAAACAGGGAGGAGACAACATGAAGAAACATGCTACAAGTGTGGCATGGAATTTCCACACCGAGGTCCGTGCCCAGCTTTTGGCCAGACGTGCAAAAGATGTAACGGGAGAAATCACTACGCCAGTATGTGCCAAGGCGGACAATTCAGAGATGACAGGAGAACAACTGGAAGACAACAAGAGTCGACTACAAGACACGTCAGATATGTCGACAGAGAAAGAAGAAGTTCATCGTGAGGATCAGGAGAAGATGAGGAAGAAGAGAAAGTGGGACGACTATACCACATGTCGGAGGTTCACATAGAACTGAGTGGGGAAGACAGAAAAGGAGAGACAACAACTCGTACAGGCAGAAGCACCCAGGAAAAGACGGACTTGGCAAAGATAGAAGTAGGAGAACATGAAGCGGAGTTCGTACTGGACAGTGGTGCAACATGCAATGTCATGTGTGCATCAGAATACGAGAAAATGGAATCAAAGCCGACACTGAGAGCGTCCAAGGTGAAGATCTTCACCTGGGGGTCAAAGAAAGAGATAACAAACTTGGGAAAGTTCACAAGGGAACTGAAATATAAAGACAAAAAGAACAAAGAAGACATACATGTGCTGCAAGGCGACGTTCCAGGACCATGCCTGCTAAGCAACAACACCGCCCTAACAATGGGTCTCATAACTATGACATATGAAAAAAAAGAAAATGAACAACGCACCGAAAGCAAGCAAAGAGAAGAAGCAGGGACCAGAGAAAGAGGAAGGGCATGAAAAAGAATGACTGAAAGATCACACAAAACATAGGGCGGCCGTAGTAAGAGAGGAGCCAACAGAGATAGCGCCAGCTGGCCCAGGACATCGGACGCGTGACAAGGAGCTAGAAGTGGAAAGAGGGAGGCTGGCACGCAGAGAGCAGAAGGAGGACAACGAACAAACAAAAGAAAAAGACGATGGCAGAGAACAGCGACCAAAAAGAATGCAAGGAGACAGAGAGACTAAGCGATAAAACATAGGAGTTAGAAAGTAGAGAGACGAGTCAATCACGAGACGAGTCAATCACGACACCTGGACACTCTCTCAACAATGAATCAATGCGGTAAAGGGTGATGGGGCAGAATTGATCAATAGAACTGTACCACGAACATTTGTTTGCAACAAAGGGGGAGATGTCGTGACCCGACAGACAGGCGACAGATAGGGCAACAGGACAGGAGGACGTTAGGACCCTGTGGGTCATGAGGGAGGTGACCAGGTCACCGGACACCACATCCGGTTAGGGGACAAGAAAGGGCATTCAGAACTAGGATGGACTAGAGGACAGATGTGCAGATGACCGCTCCTGTACATGCAATAAAGAGGATTGTACTCACCAACCTTTGTCCAGTGTTTGATGTGTCCACTGCCACCCACAAGAACACGACAGTAGTCAACTGTGTCATCAGTGCAACTTGCCGTACATGTGTGCTGAGTATGTGCATGTGACATAATAGCCACTCCCGTACACAAGCTGATGTGACCAGAGCCTTCATTGTGGTGTTATTGTTGGCTCACTGACCACGTTTTATGCTGACATGACCGAGCCCTACAGAGACAACATTTGGCACAGTTGACATTCCACTGGATTATAGTCACCTAATAGGAGTGTGCCATTCCGTGGCATTGTCTGAGCCCATGGTGTGTGTTGTGTGAGCATGTGTGTGTGTGTTCACTTCCATTTTCCTACACAGCCTGTGTTCCCATCAGATGTCCCAGTTTGTGGTGCTTGATGAGTTGTCCATTGTTAATTTAACATCTCCGCCCCGGGTTGTCTTAGATGTGGGTGTAGGAGAGTAGGGTCTGCAATCCTATGATCACCCGGACTTTTTGCTTTTGTTTCACTGGTTTACGACTTTCTCGGGCTGTGGGGCTGCCAATCAGACCCACAGCCTAGCTGTTCTCTCGCTAAATTGATATGTGTACCTTAGGTGCGTTACCCAATTGGAACTGGGCCACCCTGTCAGACCCTGTAACTCAGGGCATCGGTGTACCCAGGGCCTACCAGGGGCTGAAGCATGTATTATGCCACCCCTGGATGGCCATCTAAATCTGACACAACTGGCTGCACGACAGCTGGGGCCACGTGGCGTACTCGCCCGTTGCTGTAGGTATAGTATCCCTATACCTAACCTTAAAATGGACACCCGAGTTCCTATCAGTCACTCCTATGGCAGGCCTTGACAATCCTGAAGGCAGAGTGCATGGAACCCTGTGAATTGGGCTCTGGCACGAGCCGAGCCCAGTTGAGGCTTGCGGAACCAAGACCCAATGGCTGTTCCATGATAAAGCGTATCATATCGGTAACTTCGGTATCGCGTTATCAAGACATGTCGAGTAAGGGGTCATACGAATCGGGATGCTGCCCCCTCACCAACTCTGGCGACGAGGTTAGCATTCCACCCTTCTAGAGGGACACGACATGTACGTAACTGTGAACCCCGGTTAAAGTTAAACGAAGCCTCAGCTCCACAAAATGGACGCTGCCACCAGAGACACGAGTCTGACCTCCTGCTGTTGGGAGTCCTTCCAGCGAGGAGAGCTTGGACAAAGGGTTTCCTGTCAAGGGCGGTGTTCGCACCGTCCCAGACAGGGTTTGTGTATTCTGGGTAGGTAGGGCTTTGCGAGAAGGTGACTGCGGAGTGGCACCCCGGTGCTCACTACGCATCTGCCGGCTAGAACCAGTTCCAGGGGCGCGCAGCCCCTGACCTGGGGAAAGTCCAGCAGGGGGAGAGGGGTGTAACTACCCCCCTTCCTGGTCCCACCCTTAGGGCAGGACCTAGTCATGTACCCACCCCTTTCTTTAGGATAAAGGTCGGAGCGGGGACCCTTCCAAATTAGATCATCTTTGAATCAAGAACTACTTTCTACGAAAGGACATTCAAGACTCTTCTCAAGATTTCTCCCTTGTGGCTAAGGAGTAGTCACCCTGCATCCGCGGGCACCATCTAAGAACTCTACGGTTTGCTGCAAGTCCTTCCTCAAGGATCCGACGGCCCAGCTCGACGAGAACCGGCTTCCCTGGCACCTCTGACCTCTACCCACGTCGTCAGCTCAGCTGAGATCTGTGGGTGCGACAAGACCTCGAGGGACCGGCCATCATCAAAACCTGCACGCTTTCTTAATCAGCACGACCATCGAAGCAATTCTCTGGTGAGTGCTCTGGGGTCCGAGAAGCCCCGACCCTGAGTAGCTCCAGCACCGAAGTGCAGCCTCCCAGCATCTCCACGATCTGCGTGGGGCCCTTCTGCTCGCTGCTCAGCACGTTGTCTGGTCACTAGCCGCTGGCTTGTGCCCTTCTTTGACGATATCCGACAACCAACGCTGCTGGTCTGGTTGCTCCAGATCGGCCCTTGCTCCCTTTTTCGAGAGGAGCACCCCGGACCCTCCTGGTCCACTCAAGACGCCATCTTAGGCCCACCACGTGGCCCTGAGATCTGCCAAGGCTTGTTGCCCCAATCCTGGGCCCAGCGACGCCGACAGCATCAACCTTCGTGGGACAGCTCGCACCTCCATCCTGGTCGCCGACAACGCCTCCTGGTCCGTGAGACTGCAGAGCCTAGCGTCGCCCACTCACCTAGTCGAGGTGACGGCCAACCGGTGCCTTCCTGGTACCCTCTGACTACTGGCTAGTAGTACGAACTTGGTCCCCTCTGCTTTCAGGTATCAACGACTAATCCAGGCTTGGATCTCTACGAACTATTCATCACTGGTCGCCGGCCAGCAACTCCTTTTCTTCCGGCTCCTGGCTCGTCAGCGAAGACCCCCGACGCCTGTAAGACTTGTGCAGCCGCAGCCCTCGTGGCTAGGTAACTTCGGCATTTTGGTGCCTGCATAGCCTCCTTACTCTAGGGTCCCGAGTCCCTCGCTTCCGACTTGCCTTATCGGGTCCGCCCGAGACCACTAAACTTTCCGTGCCCTCGGGCACTTGTTTTAAATTGTGCACTTGAAGTATTTTCTAAAGAGCTTTGGTTCTGTTCTTAGTACCCTGTCCTCATAAAGAGTACAGGGCTGTTGTGATTCTAATAAATATACTGTTTATTTTCATAACACTTGTGTGGTATCCTTTCACTTGGTGTTCAAGGGGTATGTGATGGTATTACAGCTGGCTTAACACGCCCTCTAGAGTTTAGCCCGAAGACTGCTCGTATCCACGCTACTAGGATAGCTGGTCTAAGGTTGACTTACAACCAATCACCATATGGGTCGTTTGGAACGATACATATTGGTCGCTAGAATAGCGAACACTGCATATCGGGCCAACTTCTCACATTGGTGAGCAGCGGTTGGGATTTGAGCTTGCTGTTGTTTTACCACGCGTATCCTAAGAATATCTTGTGAAAGATCACATAAGTACTCCAGGTACATATAACTTAGCTTAGAATACTCTGAGTTCTACTGAACCAGCTGTTGCAGCTCCTCAAGGCTTAGCACACCTTGGCTACAACTCTTAGCAAGGGATCAGTAGGTAAACCCATAGTGTAGGTAGGTGCATCACTTACACCACACTAGAAGCAGCATGTCGGACAAAGGAGGAAACTCTGAGTCTCCCCTTGTGTCAGTCGACCCTCCACAGGTCACCTCCAGATATGCTGCACTTAGCTTCCACGAGATGCGACAGATCTGTACATCTCGGAAGTTAAAACAGGGTGCAAACCCTACCATTCCGTTTCTGATTGGTCTCTTGGAGACTTATGATGCTAGGAGGGCGGGTAACACCGACCCTTCTCATCCAGAAATGGGGATGCCTCCCCTCGAGGGAACCCGAGGTGACCCTGACCTTATCCATCTCTCCGCCGAGGGCGAAGAGGAGGACGAGGAACCAGAGACATCTGGGGATGAGGCAGACGAAGGTCCAGTCATAGTTAGTCAGCTAACTCAGGACAACTTAAGCCGGCACGAGATTGGTACTAGGAGACCCCTGGGCCCTCTCTCGGGCCAGCTTAACATTGGGAACGGACGAGTTAGGTCTCTGTCGAGAGGCTCTAACAGATCCGCTCGAACCAATAGCTCTCGAGGTTCTGCTCGAAGAGGGATGACATCACCTCAGAGGAGAATGTACGAAGCAAAGGAGAGGGAAGTCAATCTGCGGATCGAGAGGGAAGAACTTGCCCTAGCCAAAGAGAGACTCGCCTTTGCTCGAGAGCAAGAGTTGAGTGGGACAATTCCCACTGGTGGCAGCATTCCCCCACGGGAACCCAGGAGTTTAGACACTAAGCACCTGAATAAGATAGTGCCCCCCTTTAAGCAAGGGGACGACATCCACAAATGAATTACTGCTTTGGAGCGGGCCTGCACTGTACAGTGCATCCCCCAGAGTCAGTGGGCAGCTATCTTGTGGCTCTCCTTTGATGGTAAAGGTAGAGATAAGCTCCTCACTACTAGAGTTGAGGACGCTAACAATTACCAGATCCTGAAGACCACACTGATTGATGGGTTCGGCCTAACCACTGAGCAGTACAGGTTGCTGTTCAGGGATACCCAGAAAACTCAGTCTCAGGACTGGTCTGATTTCGTTGATTGTGCCACTAAGGCTTTGGAGGGCTGGTTGCTGGGCAGTAAGGTTACTGATTACACAGGATTGTATAATTTGATCATGCGAGAACAGATTTTAAACAATTGTCAGAACCAGTTGTTGCATCAGCACCTTGTCGACTCGGATCTGACCTCTCCCCAAGAATTGGGAAAGAAGGCAGACAGATGGGTCAGAACAAGGGTTAAGCAAAACCAGGGCCAGAACCAGGGTGGTCAGAAGAAAGCAGACCAGAAGGGTAAAGATTCGAAAGGGGAACAAACTGACCAGAAGTCTTCAACAGGTCCCCAACAACCCAAAGAGGGGGGGTCAGGCTTCCCAGAAAAAGAAGAATCAAGAAGGCCAATCGAAAAGGTGGTGCCAATACTGTAAAAGTAAAACTCACTGGTTTAGTGAGTGCACCAAGAAAGGAGGGCAGACTCCTGCTACTGCAGACCCTAAGGCACCTGTGCCCCCTAGTACAGCCAGCAGTAGTAGTGCGCCTCCCAAGGGACTAGTTGGGTTAACCTTGGGTTCTGAGGGGTGTGACAGCTTAGCTGGTACGCTCACTCAGGCTGTCCTTGTCTGTACAGGGGATGTGTATATATCCCCTGATGTCAGTCCCAATACTTTGGGCAAATACCGACAGACGCCTTTAATAAATGGAAGAATGGCTCAGGCCTATAGGGACACTTGTGCCAGCGTCACCATGGTGACGCCTAACTTTGTGGACCCTGGACAGATCATGCCAGGTACAGATTTCCTGGTGACCAATGCCAGCAACGTCACTACCAGTCATAGTATGGCGATTGTTGCTTTCTCCTGGGGAGGGATAAATGGCCAGAAAAAGGTTGTTGTTAGTTCAGACCTCCCAGTGGATTGTTTGTTGGGCAATGATTTGGAGTCATCACAATGGTCAGAAGTGGAGCAACGGACTCACATGGAGATGTTAGGCTTGCCAGCACACGTGTTTGCTGTGACCAGGTCACAGGTCAGACGATGCCCCACTGAACAGGTGCTGGATCCTGGAACAACGGACCAGACACCACCCGAGAAGAAGAGCAGTCGGGTAAAGGCTTTGCCTTCCCCCTTGCCCCAGGTCGAGGATCAGGTCTCAGAGGAGGCTGACCTCCAGGAATTGCGGGAAACTGAACCTAAAGAACTCGAACTTGATCAAGTTGAGTTTCTGGGCTCAGGGGGACCCACACGAGAGGACCTGGGGAAGGACCAGTTAGGCTGCCCTTCTCTTGAACCCCTCAGACAGCAGGCTGCTGCTGAGGCTGCTGGGAACGCCACAGGTACCCACAAGGTATACTGGGAAGATGGACTCCTGTACACTGAGGCAAGAGACCCCAAGCCTGGCATGACCAGGAGGCTGGTCGTCCCCTTGTAGCAGCGTGGTTTCCTCCTTACCTTGGCCCACGAGATTCCCTTAGCAGGACACTTAGGCCAGACGAAGACGTGGGACAGGCTTGTCTCGCACTTTCACTGGCCTCACATGAACGAAGATACCAAGGAGTTTTGCCGCTCCTGTGTCACTTGCCAAGCCAGTGGTAAGTCAGGTGGCACGACAAAGGCCCCCCTTATACCAATGCCTATGGTGGGGGTGCCCTTTGAACGGGTGGGGATCGACATCGTCGGTCCCATGGAACCACCAACAGCATCAGGGCACAAGTTTATACTGGTGGTAGTGGATCATGCCACCAGGTATCCTGAAGCTATTCCCCTTAGGACCACTACAGCGCCTGTTGTGGCAAGAGCCCTAGTTGGAGTATTCTCCAGAGTGGGCTTCCCTAAGGAGGTCGTCTCCGACAGAGGTGCAAACATTATGTCGAGCTACTTAACTGCTATGTGGAAGGAATGTGGTGTCAACTACAAGTTCACTACACCCTATCATCCACAATGCAATGGGCTTGTTGAGAGATTCAACAGGACCCTAAAAGGGATGATTCATGGACTACCTGAAAAGCTTCGGCGTAGATGGGACGTCCTGATCCCCTGCCTTTTATTCGCTTACAGAGAAGTCCCACAGAAGGGGGTTGGCTACAGCCCTTTTGAACTTTTGTACGGGCATCCTGTAAGAGGACCTCTGTGTTTGGTGAAGGAAGGATGGGAGAGACCTCTCAAGAAACCTGCAACCAACATAGTGGACTATGTGCTTGGTCTCCGCTCGCGGATGGCTGAATACATGGAGACGGCATCCGAAAACCTTAAGGCCAGCCAAGAACTCCAAAAAGCTTGGCATGACCAAAAGGCTGTCTTGACTGTTTACCAGCCCGGACAGAAGGTGTGGGTGTTGGAGCCAGTGGCCCCAGCAGCACTCAAGGACAAGTGGTCCGGGCCCTACACCATCCTGGAGAAAAAGGGAGAGGTCACCTACCTGGTAGACCTGGGAACTCCCCGGAGCCCCCACAGGGTGCTCCATGTCAACAGGCTCAAGGCATATGTCGACAGGAAGGACGTGAGTTTGCTCATGGCCATAGATGAGGGACAGGAGGAGGAGAGTGACCCTCTCCCCGACCTGCTCACTCAGAACCCTGACGATGGGTCGGTAGATGGTGTTGTCTTTTGTGGCAGCCTCTCCGAACATCAACAGGAGGATTGTAAACAGGTTCTTCAATCCTTCCGACATATGTTCCCTCTAACGCCCAGTCAGACCAATTGGTGCACCCATGAGGTTGACACTGGTGACAGCTTGCCCGTCAAGAGTAAAATCTACCGGCAGCCTGATCACGTTAGAGACTGCATCAAGAGTGAAGTGCAGAAAATGTTGGAGCTGGGAGTCATTGAACCCTCGGATAGCCCTTGGGCTAGTCCCGTAGTTCTAGTGCCGAAACCTCACACCCCGGGCGGAAAGAAAGAGATGAGGTTCTGCGTAGACTACCGGGGTCTCAATGCAGTCACTAAGACTGATGCCCACCCAATACCAAGGGCAGACGAGCTTATCGATAGATTGGCTTCGGCCAACTACTTAAGTACGTTTGACCTGACAGCTGGGTATTGGCAAATCAGGTTAGCTGAGGACGCCAAGCCTAAGACCGCATTTTCTACCCCTGGTGGGCATTATCAGTTCGTGGTGATGCCCTTTGGTTTGAAAAATGCACCTGCCACCTTCCAACGGTTGGTGAATCACGTTCTCACTGGGCTGGATGACTTCTGTGCGGCGTATCTTGACGATATTGCTGTCTTTAGCTCCACCTGGGAGGATCACCTGGTCCACCTGCGGAAAGTGTTAGAGGCTCTGCAAGCAGCAGGTCTCACTATCGAGGCTGCCAAGTGCCAGATAGGGCAGACACAGGTTGTATACTTGGGCCACCTCATCGGTGGAGGCCAAGTTCAACCACTGGAGAGCAAGATACAGTCAATCAGGGACTGGGCTCCTCCAACCACCCAGACTCAGGTTCGAGCTTTCTTGGGCCTGACTGGTTACTACCGGAAGTTCGTCAGGAATTACGGATCGATTGTGACTTCGCTCAATGAACTGACGAGTAAGAAAATGCCAAAAAAGGTTCAGTGGACAGCGAGCTGTCAAAAAGCATTTGATGACCTAAAACAGGCCATGTGCACGGCACCTATCCTCAAGAGTCCAGACTACTCCAAACCATTCATTGTCCAAACAGATGCTTCTGAGTTGGGTGTGGGAGCTGTTCTATCTCAACTGAATTTTGATGGTAATGACCAGCCCATTGCTTTTATAAGCAGACGGCTGACCCCCAGAGAGAAAAATTGGTCAGCTATAGAGAGGGAGGCCTTCACTGTGGTGTGGGCCCTGAAGAAACTGAGACCATACTTGTTTGGCACTCATTTCAAGATTCAGACCGACCATAAGCCCCTCCTATGGCTAAATCAGATGAAGGGTGAAAACCCCAAACTGCTTAGGCGGTCCATTTCCCTCCAGGGGATGGACTTCACAGTGGAGCATAGACCTGGCACTGATCATGGCAATGCAGATGGGCTCTCCAGGTATTTCCACTTAGAACAAGAAGACTCACCTGGTCAAGGTTAGCTTATTGTCCCAACGTTTGGGGGGGGGGGTCATGTAGGAGAGTAGGGTCTGCAATCCTATGATCACCCGGACTTTTTGCTTTTGTTTCACTGGTTTACGACTTTCTCGGGCTGTGGGGCTGCCAATCAGACCCACAGCCTAGCTGTTCTCGCGCTAAATTGATATGTGTACCTTAGGTGCATTACCCAATTGGAACTGGGCCACCCTGTCAGACCCTGTAACTCAGGGCATCGGTGTACCCAGGGCCTACCAGGGGCTGAAGCATGTATTATGCCACCCCTGGATGGCCATCTAAATCTGACACAACTGGCTGCACGACAGCTGGGGCCACGTGGCATACTCGCCCGTTGCTGTAGGTATAGTATCCCTATACCTAACCTTAAAATGGACACCCGAGTTCCTATCAGTCACTCCTATGGCAGGCCTTGACAATCCTGAAGGCAGAGTGCATGGAACCGTGTGAATTGGGCTCTGGCACGAGCCGAGCCCGGTTGCAGCTTGCGGAACCAAGACCCAATGGCTGTTCCATGATAACGCGTATCATATCGGTAACTTCGGTATCGCGTTATCAAGACATGTCGAGTATGGTGTCATACGAATCGGGATGCTGCCCCCTCACCAACTCTGGCGACGAGGTTAGCATTCCGCCCTTCTAGAGGGACACGACATGTACGTAACTGTGAACCCCGGTTAAAGTTAAACGAAGCCTCAGCTCCACAAAATGGACACTGCCACCACAGACACGAGTCTGACCTCCTGCTGTTGGGAGTCCTTCCAGCGAGGAGAGCTTGGACAAAGGGTTTCCTGTCAAGGGCGGTGTTCGCACCGTCCCAGACAGGGTTTTTGTATTCTGGGTAGGTAGGGCTTTGCGAGAAGGTGACTGCGGAGTTGCACCCCGGTGCTCACTACGCATCTGCCGGCTAGAACCAGTTCCAGGGGCGCGCAGCCCCTGACCTGGGGAAAGTCCAGCAGGGGGAGAGGGGTATAACTACCCCCCTTCCTGGTCCCACCCTTAGGGCAGGACCTAGTCATGTACCCACCCCTTTCTTTAGGATAAAGGCCGGAGCGGGGACCCTTCCAAATTAGATCATCTTTGAATCAAGAACTACTTTCTACGAAAGGACATTCAAGACTCTTCTCAAGATTTCTCCCTTGTGGCTAAGGAGTAGTCACCCTGCATCCGCGGGCACCATCTAAGAACTCTACGGTTTGCTGCAAGTCCTTCCTCAAGGATCCGACGGCCTAGCTCGACGAGAACCGGCTTCCCTGGCACCTCTGACCTCTACCCACGTCGTCAGCTCAGCTGAGATCTGTGGGTGCCACGAGACCTCGAGGGACCGGCCATCATCAAAACCTGCACGCTTTCTTAATCAGCACGACCATCGAAGCAATTCTCTGGTGAGTGCTCTGGGGTCCGAGAAGCCCCGACCCTGAGTAGCTCCAGCACCGAAGTGCAGCCTCCCAGCATCTCCACGATCTGCGTGGGGCCCTTCTGCTCGCTGCTCAGCACGTTGTCTGGTCACTAGCCGCTGGCTTGTGCCCTTCTTTGACGACATCCGACAACCAACGCTGCTGGTCTGGTTGCTCCAGATCGGCCCTTGCTCCCTTTTTCGAGAGGAGCACCCCGGACCCTCCTGGTCCACTCAAGACGCCATCTTAGGCCCACCACGTGGCCCTGAGATCTGCCAAGGTTTGTTGCCCCAATCCTGGGCCCAGCGACGCCGACAGCATCAACCTTAGTGGGACAGCTCGCACCTCCATCCTGGTCGCTGACAACGCCTCCTGGTCCGTGAGACTGCAGAGCCTAGCGTCGCCCACTCACCTAGTCGAGGTGACGGCCAACCGGTGCCTTCCTGGTACCCTCTGACTACTGGCTAGTAGTACGAACTTGGTCCCCTCTGCTTTCAGGTATCAACGACTGATCCAGGCTTGGATCTCTACAAACTATTCATCACTGGTCGCCGGCCAGCAACTCCTTTTCTTCCGGCTCCTGGCTCGTCAGCGAAGACCCCCGACGCCTGTAAGACTTGTGCAGCCGCAGCCCTCGTGGCTAGGTAACTTCGGCATTTCGGTGCCTGCATAGCCTCCTTACTCTAGGGTCCCGAGTCCCTCGCTTCCGACTTGCCTTATCGGGTCCGCCCGAGACCACTAAACTTTCCGTGCCCTCGGGCACTTGTTTTAAATTGTGCACTTGAAGTATTTTCTAAAGAGCTTTGGTTCTATGCTTAGTACCCTGTCCTCATAAAGAGTACAGGGCTGTTGTGATTCTAATAAATATACTGTTTATTTTCATAACACTTGTGTGGTGTCCTTTCACTTGGTGTTCAAGGGGTATGTGATGGTATTACAGCTGGCTTAACACGCCCTCTAGAGTTTAGCCCGAAGACTGCTCGTATCCACGCTACTAGGATAGCTGGTCTAAGGTTGACTTACAACCAATCACCATAAGGGTCGTTTGAAACGATACATAGTGGTCGCTAGAATAGCGAACGCTGCATATCGGGCCAACTTCTCACAGTGGGTGCATGGCAAACTGCTGATCATCAGGGTGTAATCACTCTGCGTTTTTGTGGAGAGGTCCTGGGATGTGGGCAAACACATGTGGGACACATTCAGGGGTCTACAAGTCCCTTTTGTGGTACTTCCATCTGGGTGTTGTGGCAATGTGTTATCTTTCAGTCATTGTGACACGTATCTGTGTGTGTGACTGCTCTCACTCGTCCGGTTCAGTGATGCAATGTTGTGAGGTGTCAGCATGTTTTCATCATGGGTCTCCTTGTGTTATTGATTGGTGTGGGACTGTGTCTGGGATTTCAGGTATTCTGGTACATTTCAGGTAAAGTCCATGTACCTGTGTGCATAAGTGACCGTGATACACAGTATGTGCCACATCTCCATTTCTCATCACTGAGGAATTAGCATGCATGATAGTGTCAGCAAATTGTGGGTTTCATGAGGACAGTGCTGTGGTGGTTGTGTCTCTTGGTGTGTTGGTTGCTGTTCCGCCCAGCTTGTGTCACAGTATTCTTACATATCCCACTCATCTTAGAATGCATGATTGACCACAAAGGGGTGCCCAGGTGATGTTTACTTGTTCATGGCACTATGTGGGGATCTGTGTCATTGGAGTCCAGCCCCCTCATGTGTTTTGTACTATCCTGTGGGTAGTTGCGCACACACACGTGGTGTTTGATATGCAGTGTGTGTGTGGAGCTGCCTGGCTGTATTTGTGCATACGCAGCACTGAATTGGTATGTGTTTTGTGTGCTATTGGGTGTATGTTGTTTGTAAGTTCTTCCCTACTGTCCATGGGACTCTTGCCTCATCAGTGTGCACATTCCTCCTGTTTGATATGTCCCATTGCTGCCATGGTGTGGGAGTTTGTCCTATTGTACACATTGTGAGCCCCCATGTGCAATGCTTCGGTGCAAATGGAAGATGGTGTTTGTTGCAGTGCAACCTTTGCCTGACCACTGCTGTGTCAGTATGGGACACAACTACTACTTTGCCACACACATGATTGTGGTATTGGTACCAGTATTCATTCATGATGTTTGCCTGTTATTATTATTATTATTATTATTATTAATAGTGTTTTGTTGAGCGCAAACAACCCGGAGGCCTCGTAGCGCTATATTGTCTGAGTCAAGAGAGGGCCAGAGAGTCAAGTTAGATAAAGAGGAGCGTTTTCAGGTGTTTCCGGAACTTCAGCAGGTTAGATTCGCCGTGAAGGGTATCAGGCAGGGAGTTCCAAGCCTTGGCGGCATTCCAAAGAAGGATCGCCCGCCCCATCTGGCCCGTTTGGTTTTGTTTACAGTGGCTAAGAAAGCTGAGCTAGATCTCAGTGATCTATAAGGAAGATAAGGGGTTGCCAGAGAACAGATCATGGGTGGAGCAGTCCTCCACATGGCCTTGTGCATAATGCACATAGATTTGAACAAAACTCTGGCCTTGATGGGCAGCCAATGCAGTTCCTTCAAAGCTGCTGTAGCAGATTCTCGCCGGCTCAGGCCTAAGAGGAGGTGAGCAGCTGCATTTTGGGTGACCTGGAGTTTTCTTATGGTGGAGATGGGAGCTCCCAAGTATAGAGAGTTTCCATAGTCTAATCGAGATAGAATAATGGCTTGCACCATGATTCTGCGTGCTTGGAATGGTAATAGTGGCAACACTTTCCTAAGCATCCGCATCAGGCCAAAGCAGGTGGTGGACAGGACAGTAGCTTGTTGCTTGAAATTTAGCTTTGTATCCAGCCACATACCCAGACTCTTTATTTGAGTTTTAGGTTGAGGCGGGTTTCCCAAGCTAGGGGGCCATTCCAACATGGGACCAGGAGTGAGTGAGTTGCCCAGGATCATAAGCTCAGTTTTCTCACCATTGAGCTTTAGGTGTGAGGAAGTCATCCACTGATTTACTGCAACTAGACATTTGGTGAGGTTAGGGAGGAGGTATTAGGCTGGTTCATAGATACAACCAGTTGTGTATCGTCGGCGTAGGTTACAATGTCTAGGCCAAACGAATGCACAATTTCAGCGAGGGGTTGTAGATACACATTAAATAGGGTAGGGCTCAAAGACGAGCCCTGTGGTACACCTTGATCAAGGGGCCAGATTTTTGAATGGGCATTGCTCTCAACTACCTCAAACGAACGATTCTTCAGAAAAGATTGGAGCCAAAGTATGGCCTTCCCTGAGATTCCTATTTGGCGTAGGCGGTGGAGAAGAATGCTGGTATTGATGGTGTAGAAGGCGGCACTGAGATCAAGCAACATGATTGCTACGGTGCCGCCTTGATCCATCTGTTTCCTTGCCATCTCAGTCACTGTCAGAAGAGCCGCTTCCGTTCCTAACTTTGGGCGGAAACCTGCTTGGGACTCTTGAAGCAGGAGATTATCTTCCAGGTATTGAGTAATGGAGGCATTGATATGTTTCTCCAACAATTTGCTGACCCAGGGGAGAAGTGAGATTGGACGATAATTGGCCATGTTATCTGGGTCAAGGGTGGTTTTTTTTAAAAGTGCTCTGACTTGGGCACATTTCCACGCCGTTGGAACTATACCTGTGGTGATAGAGGAGTTTAGGACTTTAAGAATAACAGGCCTAATGATGTCTGTAATCTTAGTTAGATAATAGGGAGGGGCAGGGTCACTGGGTGATCCAGATTTGACCTTCCGCATTAAGATATCAAGTGAGTCCTCATTGAGTAGAGGGAATTCATCCAGTGTCTGAGGCGTAGAATATGATGGGGTAATTCCGTTATCAGTGGCCCCAGTAGCTAGTTCAAAGTTGGAGATAATGTTCTGTATTTTGTTGTAAAAATATTCTGCCTGGTTGTCACACCGTAGTTGGGTTTTATTGGGATCGGGGGGAATGGTCGGGGTATCCATGAGGAATTTTGCAATTTTGAAGATTTCACTTGATGAATTCGAGGCACTAATAATTTTGCTTTCAAAATAAACAGCTTTTGAAGTTCTAATTTCTGCTTTGTATTTTTTAATTGCCTCTTGATGGTTGAGTTTATCTGAATTTTTGCGGGAGACCCTCCAAGTTCGTTCCAATTTCCTACAACCTCTTTTCGACTCTTTGAGTTGGGAGGTGTACCAAGGTGAGTCTTTTGATTTCGTTTTTTCTTTGAGCTCTTTCAGGGGTGCGACATGATCCATAGCTGTACGCAACCAATTGGTGTAATTGTCATAAAGAGATGTAGGGTCTGTTCCCAATTGGGGGGGAGCAAGGGACAGGGATTCAGTACACTGGTCCATGGAAATTTTTGACCATTCTCTCCCCTGCAAAACAGTGCGGGGGACAGTTGGTGCTGAGATAACTGGTGTTCATTGTATCAGAACCAAATAGTGGTCTGTCCAGACGAGGGGCAGAGGAGCACCTACCTCTAGTCTTGGGTCATTGCTGAATACCCAGTCTAGGAGATGACCTTTTTCATGAGTGGATTGGAAGCCCTTCTGTGTAATTTGAAGGGCTGCCAGATCGTCTACCAGGGATCTGGCCGTCGTGTTGCTAGGGTCATCCAAATGGATGTTAACATCTCCTAATAGTGAAAAATGGGGACAAGTAATCACTAATTCAGCGACTTTTGAGTGGAGTGAATCAAGAAAATCTCCTATTTGGTTAGGATGGCGGTAAATAAGAATACCTGAGAAAGTGGCGGTGGGTTCAAAATCCAAGGAGAAGTGCATACTCTCACAATTGGATATCGTGATCGGGCTAACCCTACATTGGTAGTGGTTTTCAAAAAGAATGGCTAAGCCCCCTCCTCTACCTTGTGGTCTGTCCATCCTATGGAGGGCATATCCCAGTTGCATAAGGGCAGTAATGTCCGGGTCAGATACATCTTTAAGCCAAGTCTCTGTTAAAAATATTACGTCAGGACTGGTTTCTTCTAGGAGTAGCGCCATCTGCACTGCATGTTTAGTTAGAGAGCGACAATTTAGGAGGAACATTTTGTAGTGTTTGACGCTGTGGGAAGAACCACTATGACTGGTAAGGGTATAGTTGCAGTGAGAATAAGTGCCAGTGGTTGAGTTCGGATGGATTGAATGGCAGCAGATATCATGAGTAGGTGGCAATAGATTTTTCAGGGAGAGAGAGTCATACCGTATATGCAAGGCGTCATCTATGCAAGTTTGAACAGGGGGGGTGGCCCCTGGTCCCGTCCGGTCGCGGACGGGCGCAGACGGGCTTGCCTTAGGCGCGCCTTTGGCGCGCCACCGGCGCGCCCGCTGCGCCCGCCCGCTGCGCGGACGGGTAGTGCGGCTGTATTTATTCATTGATTGGGTGAGGAGGGTGGGAGGGACGATAGACTGTACCGTCTCCCTTCCCTACCCAAGATGGCGGCTCCGGTGGGTGGGGGGAGTGCCCAGCATCAATCACAAGCGGTGCTACGATGTCCGATCGTGACGCTGCCTGGAGCGAAGTGTTGCATCATTCACATTGCAACACTTGCCTTTTGCTCACTGTGATGATGGGGGGCTTAGACCCCATTACCACAGTAATCTTGGACTGCTGTAGTTTTGAAACCCACACTTACCTTTTGCTCACTGTGATGATGGGGGGGCTTAGACCCCATTAACACAGTGTGCATGTTATGTTTGAATTGTGAATCCCACAGCCAACGTTTGACTCACACATGTGATGTGATTCACATTGTATGTGCCCTGTCAGATGCAATGTCGTGGGCATTTTGACACAAGTAATAGACTTATGGCATGATGGGGGTGATGCTTTATTTTAAACTGTGTGGGGAGGGTGGTAGTGTTAAGCATTACACATCTTGTGTGTGGGGACTGCTAGTAGTGGTAGGCATCCAACCCCCTATGATTTGGGGGTGGTGGTAGGCATCTAGCCCCCTATGGGGTGGACAATGCTGGTAGTGATAGGCATCCACCCACCATGGGATGCACAATGCTGGTAGTGATAGGCATCCAGCCCCCTATGGGGTGGACAATGCTGCTAGTGGTAGGCATCCAGTCCCCTATGGGGTGGACAATGCTGGTAGATGCGCATCTAGCCCCCTATGGGGTGGACAATGCTGGTAGTGATAGGCATCCACCCACCATGGGGTGGACAATGCTGTTAGTGGTAGGCATCCAGCCCCCTATGGGGTGGACAATGCTGGTAGTGATGGGTATCCAACCCCCTATGATTGGGGGTGGTGGTAGGCATCCAGCCCCCTATGCTGTACGCTCTGACAGAGGGGACGGGGCCCGGTGAGTACGCTGGGGGGGGATTTACATCCTCCGGTATTGGGTTGTAGCAGTTAGCCCATCTTTGTTGGGATGTGGCGGTTTTGGCTCCCCTATGGGTGGCAGCAGGTTTCCCCCTGTTTTAGGGCGTGGTGGTTTTGCTGCCCAGATTGGGACACAGTGTTTGTGCCTGTTAGGTATCGTGATACGGGTGACCAGGTAGGCTGTCGGATTCTGTTTTCTACTGTGTGTTTTTCGATAATAGGTTTGTTTGTTCTCATTAGCTCTGATCTGGGTCAATCGCTTTCGCCTCGGCGCCGCCGGCCTCAGCTCTGGGCATTTATGAGGAACGCTGGCTCTTTGGCTAGCGCCCATCGCCCTGACTGGGTTCCGCCTCCACCCTCCCCCTGGAAATATCCTTCTAGGCGCTAGGGTGGTTCTAGGTTCGTGCCTTGGGATCCTTCTCGGCACGAAGAGGGGGGTGTGATGCTTGGTGCACCGGTATTTCTTTTCTCAATCATTGTAGGTTTCATTGCATTTTTCTATTGTGTTCTTGTGATGTGCTTGGCCTATGTAGTGGCCAAATACTGTTAGGTATGTGGTGTGTTTTCAACTGGTGTCAGGTTCTGAGAATTTCCTTTGTCAGCTTATTAGTTTACTCTGGTAATTAGAACGTTACATGACCGAGATCTGATAAAGGAACTCTACCTGATACATCCCTTTACCAACATTACCAACTAGTACGTCCACCCCTAATACTCTCTTGCCTCTACAAGGGACTGGATGTAAAGTTTTATTAATGTGCATTCCTGTAAAATACCAAGGCAAAAAAAAATTCTGTCACTCCCCTTACTCTTTTGGGATTAGTACAGCAGACCCACACAAATTCTCAGCACATAGGTTTTTTTCTACAGTGCTGCCGCGTAGGAACCCCAGAACTTGTCCTAAGTGTTGTATGTGATTGTTTGAACTGTATGAAGCAATTCACCACTCTTGCTCTATTTTTGGATGTTGGGACCCTGTGGCACAGCCACAGTCAGGGTCTCTTTTCCTATCTTACTTATTTCACGAGCCATCAAGGCTCAACAACAACCGGGATCTGGCTTCTTCCTTCCTTGTGAAAAAGCTTTGGTGAATTGGCATCAAGTGACCTGTTGGCGTGACTGATTGATGGCTTTCTTTTTGCTCTCTTGCAAATACTGGTATGTGGCTGAAATATATATGAAGTATTTTTGCCAACCTATTGTATTAACTGTTACCGTCTTGTAGTCCACCCCGCAACCCATCTGTCTGGTATATTTAAACAGTGATTTGTGAGGCGTTTAGGACCAGCTGCTGCACTACACACAACTCAACAATGGGGAACAGCAATAGTGAAAAGAATTTAAATACAGCTCAGCCGGCCCCACCCAAGAACTCACCTGCCTATATTGTGGGTTAAAAAAGAGGCTTCGTCTCTTAGCTAGGGGCATTTCAGATCATTCCCCGGTCTGGGTCTCTTTTGACTTCCAGATACCCGCGTCTTCGCGAGTGGCTCCCATTAACCCGTGGTACTTTCGCGATCCGAAGTCCAGGGCTCTCCTGCCTAAAGCTATGGACCGGTACTTTGCCGAAAATACTGGCTCCGTTGCCTCCGCTATCTCCCTTTGGGAGGCCTTTAAAACTGTGCTTCGTGGTGAGGCCTTCCCCCTGATTGCGGAGGCCCGCCGCCGCCGGGATGAGGACGTGGTGCGGCTGGAATCTGACCTCGCTGACCTGAGCGCCCAAATGGTGCTGGATCCGTCCCCCGACTTGATTCACGCTCTCTCCCTTAAACAGTCCGAGCTCCGGGCGACCACCACTGACGCAGCGAAGGCCCTGAGCAGGGAACAGCAGGGCAGGATATATGACTCGGGCGATAAGGCGGGCAAGCTCCTGGCGTGGCTGGATAGACGGGAGCTGGCGTCCCGGGTGGTCCCAGAACTGATGGGTGAGGATGGCTTATCCCTGACGGACCCGGCGGCTATAGTTGGGTCCTTTGCTGAATACTTCGAAGGGGTATATACCTCCGCGAATCCTCTCCCGGAGTCTGTCTCGGCCTCCTTTCTGGAGGACATCGACCTTCCCTGCCTCTCAGATCTTGACCGGGAGGACATGGATCGAGACCTGTCTGTAGATGAGGTGGCCCTCGCGATCCGCTCGCTGCGCTCCGGCAAAGCACCGGGACCCAACGGTATCCCGGTCGAGCTTTACAAACTCAAGGCCGACACGCTGGCTACACCGTTGCTTAATATGTTCCTTGAAGCCCGCGAGACGGGAGAACTCCCCCTCGACCAGAGACTCGCCACCATTGTGGTGATCCATAAAGAAGGGAAATCACGTGATTTGTGCCGGTCCTATAGACCCATCTCGCTACTGAACGCCGAACCCAAGATCCTGGCCAAATTGTTGGCCAACCGGCTAGTGGGTGTGATTAAGGACTTGGTTCACCCGGACCAGTCCGGCTTCATACCGCACCGGAACACGGCGCTCAACTTGAGGAGGCTTCACGCGGTCATGGCACGTGCTCACCTGCTTCGCGAGCCTGCAGTTCTCGCCTCGCTTGACGCCACTATGGCATTCGACTCGCTGGAGTGGAATTACCTGTGGGCAGTTCTAGCCAAATTGGGGTTTGGGCCCGCTTACATCGGATGGGTCCGGCTGCTGTATTCCGCACCGTTGGCTATTGTGGCCGTCAATGGTCGGCTGTCGGCCTCCTTTGCGCTGCACAGAGGC
Source organism: Lissotriton vulgaris (assembly GCF_964263255.1). Taxonomy (NCBI): domain Eukaryota; kingdom Metazoa; phylum Chordata; class Amphibia; order Caudata; family Salamandridae; genus Lissotriton; species Lissotriton vulgaris. The sequence goes on from NC_141697.1 coordinate 1,058,430,932, forward strand.
ACCAGACAAGGTTGTCCGCTCTCGCCGCTCCTGTTCGCCCTGGCACTGGAACCCCTGGCGGCTTGGATCAGGACACACCCTGATGTCTCCGGGATTAAGTGGTCACCAGGCTTTGAGGACCGAGTGTCGCTTTACGCGGACGACATCCTCTTGTATCTCACCTCTCCTTGCCGATCCCTTATTGTGGTTTTTGACCTGTTGGGTACCTTCGGGACACATTCCGGCTTGGTGATCAACTGGTCTAAATCCTCACTATACACGTTGTGTGGAGACACTCCGCGACTCCCCCGTGGGTGCTCAATACAGATAGCCCAGCAGGGCTTTCGATACCTGGGCATTTACGTGTCGCGCGACCCCCGAGCCCGATACTCGCACAACCTTCTACCACCGCTTGCGCGTTTACGCAGGGATGTCGAGGGATGGAAGAAGCTACCGATCTCCCTAATGGGCAGAGCCGCTTTATTCAAAATGATGGCGCTACCCCGCTTCCTCTACGCTCTGCAAAACACCCAGGATCCGGTCCCGGCCAAATACTTTGGAGAGATCGAATCCCTGCAGCGAGCACTGCTATGGGATGGGAGGCCACGGATCTCGTTGCTCAAACTGACCATACCGTGTTACGACGCGGGTATCGCCCTGCCGGATATGCGACGCTACTACTGGGCGTCCCAGCTTGCGGCCATCAACCACGGCCTTTATGGCCCAGCGGCCAGCCCGGGCTACGCCATGGATCGGTGGCTCGTGAACGATGGGAACTATTATAGAGCCTTATACTCCAGGTCCTTGGACCGGAAGCTGACGGGCCCCACCGAAACGACGGTGCATATATGGCGCGCGGTCACTGACACCCTGGGCTGGAAAGATAGGATTACCCTGGCCACACCCCTATATGACTCAGACATACTGGGAAAGCTGTGGAAAACTAAGGGTTTCGACCGGTGGGACACCATCGGGATATCTAAGGTTGGGGACATGATGGCGAGGGGGAGGATCAAGTCGTTCGCCATGCTACAGTCTGAGTTCCAGCTGGCGTCGACGGAATATTTCCGACACGCCCAGCTTCATCATGCCCTCTCCCCTCACATATCGGAAGGAGATGCGATCCCTGAGTCATCACCCCTGGAGGATCGGGTGCTGGACGGCCACATGCCGGACAGCGCTATCTCCCTGACGTACAAAAAACTCATCAATGTGAGAATGGATTTGCTTGAACGATTGAGGTCGCACTGGGTGAATGATGGTATAGAGATGGACGACGAGGAGTGGCAGTCAGCGGTCTCATCCCCCAGGGAGGTGGCCATATCAGCACGACTTCGCCTTGTTCAGTTGAAAATACTACACAGGGTGTATGTCACTGGCCCTAGACTCATACACATGGCACTTTCCACGGACGGCCTGTGTCGGAGGGGTTGTGGTATGCTTGCTACTTTCCTGCACATCATATGGGAGTGTCCTGGGGTTGCCCGGTTTTGGGCGCGAGTGCATGGGGTGATGGAGGAAGTGACTGGAGTGGCCCTACCGGCTGAGGCCCGGCGATGCCTCCTTAATGTTTGGTGTCCGAATGATTACAGTGTAGCCCAGACCCGTTGGGTCACCCTGGGTAACATGGTGGCCGAGAGGGACATCGCCCAGAAATGGGGTGCGCCTGCTCCTCCCTCCCTCAGCTCATGGGAAACCAACATGGACTGGTGCATGCTGCGTGAGAAAACGGTGTACGTGGCCAGGGGCAAGCCTAAAATGTGGAGGTCTGTATGGGGAGCCTGGAACTCCTATAGAGGTGACATTTGCGATCCCCCAATAGAGATTGACCCTGAGGTCCAACCTTCCCCGTAGAGCCCCCCCCCCGCAATTCCAGATGGGTCATCCTGGCGAGTTACCCCCCACATGCCTTACTGTTGTCACTGTTACTGTGTGCTGTCTTGGGTGTGCGGCCCTCGACCCCCTCCCGCTGCGCAATCCCGCTGCTTCTGTACTGTCCTCAGCCACTCTTTTTCTCTTTGACTCTCTTTCGTGCCTATTGCACGCCTGCTTCTCTTAGCCTTTTTTGAGGCTTTCTGATTCTTTGGTTTGTTTACTCTAGGTTTGATGCTATTGAAAATTAAACCTGATTGCTTCTGCGCACAGTATTGTACACGATTTTACCTGCTACCTCAATGCTGCCTGGCCTCCGGGATGTATGGCTGAATAGCGGTGTACTTTTTCTACAAATAAAGGTTTTCCCAAAAAAAAAAAAAAAAGAGGCTTGAGCTCAATTATGTACACCCACAAATGGCACGATCTCACATCTAAAAACTCAGACCTGCAGTTCCCATGTAATGGCACAAACGACATGGCAAAATTATCATATTTGCGCCAAATGTTGAATTTAAAGGGAAAGAAGGTTAGGGGAGTCGAATGGGAAGCGTTTTATAATTGGAATTGGGTTCTCAGTGACATGCGTTCAACCAACGTGGTCAAGTCAAAGGTCCACAGTGAGATAATGGAGATTAAGAAAGGGGTATTACAGGCATAACTGGAGGGCAATTGGAGAAAAAACTCATGTGTTCCCATGCGATCCCATTACAGAAGAAAAGAAGGTAGAGGGTGATGCAGGGGTGGAGGACCAACTCCTAGAAGATATTCTCTTGGGGTGCTTGGGATGCGATTCACCGCTGCCTGCGCCTGAGCCAGAACACACTGAGCTAACTTCCGAGGAGCGGGAGGCAGCAGTAACTTTTGTTCACAGAGCGCTCAAAGATAAGGTTACGAGACTGGAATTGGACGCTGTCCATGACCTGGTTTCTCTGAAAGTGATGAAGGAAACGGCTGTCCAAGCAGCTGCAGAGTACAACGATAAGAAACATAACAGTCTAAAAGAATGTGTTCAGAAAAAGGTTAAAATTCCTAAATTAATTGACAGACAGTGGCATCAATTATTTGAAGATAAATCACAGGATGGATCATTCAGACAGTCACAGTGGCATTCACTAATATGGGATGCATTTAAATATGTCCACTGCACAGAACACGACATTTCGACTTTAGAGCAATGTTTGGCAGAAATAGAGTGAGCTCCGGAGAGCAAAAGACGAGGCAGCATGGTGGGACGCGCTTCCGCATCCACTCCAAATTCACCAAAATTGATGCTGAAGAGCGAAACACAGAGTATAAGGTATGTAGAAAAACGTTGTCCTTAGCACGAGCAGAGGTAATGAACAAGGTACCCCAAGCTCATTTGGCATTTGCTAAGCAAGCCAATACCCAGACATCAACGGGTAACCATACCCCACTACCAGCACAATATGACTGGGAAGTAGGGAAGTTCGGATTCACAGACTCAGATTTTATAACATTGGGGAGTCTAAGTTGCAGGACACGCTTAGATATGGGGAAGACAAATTGCAACAATGGAAACAGTTAATACACACTTGTGCAGTGATCAATGTAGCCCAGACTCTTTCCTACTGCACCACCGCAGCCAGCACAACAGAAGTTCCATCGCTTAGCATGCCCCTACGGGAAATACCGCCACCACCTGGCAGTGCGCCAAATGCTCTAGCATATGTTTATGTCCCAAGCTCCAGGCAGGACATTAATTGGTTTACTAAAGACTTTCCCAAGCTTAGGGATGAGCCACAGAAGTGGTACGAAGAATTAAAGCTGATGGCTGCATTGGGTGGATTATTATGAAGGCATTTGGACACATTGTTTAATATAATTGTCCTAAAGGACCTTTGGGAAGACTGTAAAAGGAAGGTTGGGTGGCCAGACGTGGAGCCACAGAGGGGCAAGGACAGGATGCCAGGTCCAGCAATAGATGAATTATACATGAAAGTGGTAGAACATTTGAAGGAGAAGGTACCGGAAGATAGGGTTGATTGGAGTAAGATCACGAGCACTAAACAGGAGAAGGACAAAAGTGTGAATACATACTTTGACCGCCTCCTGTAAGTATATAGGCAGAACAGTGGATTGAAAAACCCTATGGGGATGCGATGACGGCACTGGTAACCACATTTGTACAAGGTCTCACACAACCTATCAAAACACAGTTACAAACTTATTTTGTCTGCTGGCAGCAAGAGCCAATAGAAAAGGAGTTGGCAGCAGCCAGGTACTGCTCAGATTTTCAGTCTAGTGCGCAGGTAATGGAGACAGAAAATTTAAAGAAAGAAAAAGTGAGGCTAATGGTAGCACAAAAACGATTTTACAGCAATAACAGAGGGAGGGAAAGGAGCAGGGGGGGGGGGCACAAGGCGCAGGAAGGCAACAGAACAGTAGGACACCTTCCTTACCCCGCAGATCAGCCTCCCTGCCACCACAAGGAACAACATGTTTCTATTGTAAGGACCCCAACCATTGGAAAGCATATTGCCCAATATTGAAGAAAGGGAATGAGGACAATAGGTACACACAGAACAGCGGGCAGGAGGGCCGACACCAGCACACCAATTACACTCGTCCCACAGGGTACCGGAACAATGCGCAACAGGGACACGAGCCTCAACACCAGCAACAGTGGACAGGAGGGGAGGGGTGGAAACCGGTAGACAATGGCTGGCCCGAACCACCGCCTCCAAACTCATTCTAGGGGTACCTGAAAGTGGGAAACTGCGTAATAGCCCCAGCAATAGCAGTGGATCAATCCGGACCCTATGTAGAGGGAAAAATATTGGGTAGGGTTGTTCCATTCCTTATTGATACGGAGGCTCAAAGATCAATGCTGAAGGCACTAACAACGCCTGAGGCTCCACTTTCTAGGATTACGGTAACCGCAGTAGGCATGACCGGACAACCCATTACAGAATTCCTTACTGAGCCACTACAGTTTGTAGTAGGTACGATAACAGTTTACCATCAGTTTATCCTTAGCAGATTTTGCCCGTGAATTTGCTGGGTAGAGATTTGTTATGCAAATTGCAATGCACCATACACTGTTCACCAACAGGGGTCTTTCTAGAGAGCAAGACCAATGGCCTCATGTTACAAGCCTTCATGACATGCACTGACCCTACAATACTGCCAGAACTACGGCACGGTGTGCCGCCTGAAGTCTGGGCCAGCAGTGCCAATAACTTAGGGCGGGTATTAAACTACCCACCAGTACAGATAAAACTAAAGCCAGGAGCAATTCTCCCAAGAGTAACCACAATACAAGATTTCCAAAGAGGGGGAGGAAGGCATCGCACCAGTCATACAGGACCTCTTGAAGCAAGGAATTCTAAGGGAGATTCAATACAGTCAATGTAACACACCCATACTCCCGGTGAAAAAAAGCTACAAAGGGCCCGGATGGGGCCCCTGTCTATAGATTCACACAGGATCTGAGAGAATTGAACAAAATAGTGTTGCCCTCTTTGCGGTGGTCCCAAACCCAGCAACAATATTATCCAACATCCCAGTGACAGCCACCACCTTCACAGTGATGGATCTTAGCTCCGCCTTCTTTACCATTCCCTTGCACCCTGAAAGCCAACATTTCTTCTCCTTTAGTTTCAGACAGAAGGAATTTTGTTGGACGAGGCTCATACAGGGCTATACAGAGTCACCTTCTATTTTCACACATGCCTTAAAAACGGATTTAGACTCCCTGGTACTTAAGGAGGGATCCACACTTATCCAGTATATTGACGATTTGTTATTGGCCTCGCCTTCGAGGGAGGCTTGCGTAAAGGACACCATTGCGGTCCTCTGCCACTTAGCACTAAAGGGATACAAAGTCTTCCCCAAGAAGCTACAGCGCCCTCACTCTACCACTCTACCACTCTACTGCCCTCACGCCCTCACTCTACCGCCCTCATTCTACCACTCTACCCCCTCATTCTACCACTCTACTGCCCTCATTCTACCACCCTCACTCTACCACTCTACCGCCCTCACTCTAACACCCACACACCCTCACTTTACCACCCTCACTCTACCACTATACTGCCCTCACTCTACTGCCCTCACACCCTCACTCTACCACCCTCACGCCCTCACTCTAGCTGCCTCACTCTACCGGCCTCACTCTACCGTCCTCACTCTACCGCCCTCACTCTACCACTCTACCGCCCTCACTCTATCTATCGCCCTCCCTCACTCTATCAATCACTTTCCCTCTATCTATCTATCGCCCTCCCTCTGTCTATCTATCGCCCTCCCTCTGTCTATCTATCGCCCTCCCTCTGTCTATCTATCGCCCTCCCTCTATCTATCTATCGCCCTCCCTCTATCTATCGCCCTCACTCTATCGCCCTCTCTCCTTCTATCTATCGCCCTCCCTCTCTTCCACACAACTCCTTCTCTAACTCCCTGTTCTCTTCTTTGCCATCATTGACATACGGCTCCGAACTACTGGCAACCCGGGACGCTACAGCGTTAAATCTCGCCCAATCTAGGCTGTTCAAAACTCTTTTTTCAATTCCGAGACACATCTCGCAAGCCCAAATTCGTTTGGAGTACGGTCTCACTAACCAGCTCCCAGCAAGACAAGGAGCACTCGTTAAATATTATTGGCGCATGAGGGAGGCAGAAGAGGAATCCCTGGCCCATCTTTGCTGGTTAGAAGTTGAAAAACAGGCCGGGCAGCCAGACTCAATATACAAGATCTTGAGGCAAGCGCTGGAGGCATTAAAACTAGATGAATCTTGGCGTCTGCCCATGACATATTCTGCCTTCAAACTGCTAACCAAGAAAGCAGTCAAACAATCATCACTATTCATGGACAAAGCAGCAGTGGCTGGCAAAAGCCATGCCTGGATCGTTTTGCCGTCATATACCCACCTAAAACCACAGGATTATTTGAAAGAATGCTTCAGGGACCACTATAAAAGGAAACTAAGCCTTCTAAGGTTGGGTTGCTTCTCGTCCAAAGACCTCACTCCCAAATGGCTACGGCAGTGGGCAACCCCCAATTGCCGCATTTGCGGCAACGGCGCAGAGTCTTTACTGCACCTCATATGTATATGCCCGGCACTCCAAAATCTAAGAAAAACGCTTCTTCGATCTCCCTTAACAGAAGCCCAGGTGAGAACTTGCAGGGCGGCGGTGATAAGATGCCCAAGCAGTTCTTGGATAGAACTATCATGTAAAACCATAACATTTTTGAACCTTGCTGCCATAGAGCTGGAAAAAAGGGCACCATCCAAAGAGGTCCCTGGACAATAGGACAGGCTTTGGCAGACCACAGACTTTTCCTTCCTTTTTTTCCAATGGTTGTTTTTGTGCATCATGAGTTAATAATAACGAGTCTCTTGTTTGAATAACCATTATTCTTTTATACTTTTTTCTTCTCTTCTTAGACCTTTTTTTCTGCCACTTTTGCAGAGCATGTTATTAATTTCTAACTCGACTCAAAGTTTATTCTGTGTTGTTTTTATGATGTAAATACCGCTTGCATGGTGGTAAGTCCACCCTTTTATGATTTTTTTAAAAATCAAATAAAGTATTATTATTATTATCTGTTCTCTTCTCTTCTCCCGTGCTGATCTGCTGCTCTCTTCCACCCTGCCTCCTTCTCTAACTCCCTGTTCTCTTCTCTTCTCCTGTGCTGATCTGCTGCTCTTTTCCACCCGCCTCCTTCTTTAACTCCCTGTTCTCTTCTGCTGTGCTGATCTGCTGCTCTCTTCCACCCCGCCTCCTTCTTTAACTCCCTGTTCTCTTCTCCTGTGCTGATCTGCTGCTCTTTTCCACCCGCCTCCTTCTTTAACTCCATGTTCTCTTCTGCTGTGCTGTTATGCTGCTCTCTTCCACCCACCTACTTCTCTAACTCCCTGTTCTCTTCTCCAGAGCTGATCAGCTGCTCTCTTCAACCCGCCTCCTTCTCTGCCTCCCTTTTCTCTTCTCCCGTGCTGTCTGCTGCTCTCTTCCACCCCACCTCCTTCTTTAACTCCCTGTTCTCTTCTCCTGTGCTAATCTGCTGCTCTCTTCCACCCACCTCCTTCTCTAACTCCCGGTTCTCTTCTTTTCTCCCTCTGCTGATCTGCTGCTCTCTTCCACCCGCCTCCTTTTTTAACTCCCTGTTCTATTCTGCTGATCTGCTGCTCTCTTCCACCTCGCCGCCTTCTCTAACTCCCTGTTCTCTTTTCCTGTGCTAATCTGCTGCTCTCTTCTACCCCACCTCCTTCTTTAACTCCCTGTTCTCTTCTGCTGTGCTGATCTGATCCTCTCTTCCACCCACCTCCTTCTCTAACTCCCTGTTCTCTTCTCTTCTCCTGTGCTGATATGCTGCTCTCTTACACTCTGCCTCCTTCTCTAACTCCCTGTTCTCTTCTCTTCTCCTGTGCTGATATGCTGCTCTCTTCCACCCCGCCTCCTTCTTTAACACACCGTTTTCCTATCCTGTGCTAATCTGCTGTTGTCTTCCATCCCGCCTCCTTCTTTAACTCCCTGTTCTCTTCTCATGTGCTGATCTGCTGCGCTCATCCACCCACCTCCTTCTTTAACTACCTGTTCTCTTCTCTCATTCTGATCTGCTATTCTCTTCCACCCCACCTCCTTCTCTACCTCCCTGTTCTCTTCTCCTGTGCTATTCTGCTGCTCTCTTCCACCCCACCTCCTTCTTTAACTCCCTGTTCTCTTCTCCTGTGCTGATCTGTTGCTCTCTTCCACCCCGCCTCCTTCTTTAACTCCCTGTTAACTTCTGCTGATCTGCGGCTCTCTTCCACCCCACCTCCTTCTTTAACTCCCTTTTCTCTTCTGCTGTGCTGATCTGTCCCTCTCTTCCACCCACCTCCTTCTCTAACTCCATGTTCTCTTCTCTCGTGCTGATCTACTGCTCTCTTCCACCCTGCCTCCTTCTTTAACTCCCCGTTCTCTTCTCTTCTCCTGTTCTGATCTGCTGCTCTCTTCCACCCCACCTCCTTCTTTAACTCCCTGTTCTCTTTTGCTGTGCTGATCTGCTGCTCTCTTCCACCGCCTCCTTCTTTAACTCCCTGTTCTCTTCTCCTGTGCCGATCTGCTCTTCTCTTCCACCCACCTCCTTCTTTAACCCCCAGTTCTCTTCTCATGTGCTGATCTGCTGCTCTCTTCCACCCCGCCTCCTTCTTGAACTCCCTGTTCTCTTCTCTTCTCCCGTACTGATCTGCTGCTCTCTTCCACCGCCTCCTTCTCTAGCTCCCTGTTCTCCTCTCTTCTCCTGTGCTGATCTGCTGCTCTCTTCCACCCCGCCTCCTTCTTTAACTCACTGTTTTCTTTTCCTGTGCTAATCTGCTGCTCTCTTCCAACCCACCTCCTTCTTTAACTCCCTGTTCTCTTCTGCTGTGCTGATCTGCTCCTCTCTTCCACCCACCTCCTTCTTTAACTCCCTGTTCTCTTCTCCTGTGCTAATCTGCTGTTCTCTTCCACCTGCCTCTTTCTCTAACTCCCTGTTCTCTTCTCCTGTGCCGATCTGCTGTTCTCTTTCACCCGCCTCCTTCTTTAACTCCCTGTTCTCTTCTCCTGTGCTGATCTGCTGCTCTCTTCCACCCCGCCTCCTTCTTTAACTCCCTGTTCCTTTCTCCTGTGCTGATTTGCTGATCTTTTCCACCCCGCCCCCTTCTCCTACTCCCTGTTCTTCTCCCGTGCTGATCTGCTGTTCCCTTCCACCGCCTCGTTCTTTAACTCCCTGTTTTCTTCATCCGTGCTGATCTGCTGCTCTCTTCCACCCACCCCTTTCTCTAACTCCCTGTTCTCTTCTCCTGTGCTGATCTGTTGCTCTTTACCACCCGCCTCCTTCTTTAACTCCCTGTTCTCTTCTGCTGATCTGCTGCTCTGTTCCACATGCATCCTTCTCTAACCGCACACACACATACATACAACCACGCACACACACACATACAACCATACACACACAACCACACGAACACACACAACAACACCACACACACAATCGCACACACAACCACACACACAACCACACACACATACAACCACACACAACCACACACACACAACCACACAACCACACACACACAACCACAAACATCTATCTATCGCCCTCACTCTATCTATCTATCGCCCTCACTCTATCTATCTATCGCCCTCACTCTATCTATCTATCGCCCTCCCTCTATCTATCTATCTATCTATCTATCGCCCTCACTCTATCTATCTATCGCCCTCACTCTATCTATCTATCTATCTATTGCCCTCACTCTATCTATCTATCGCCCTCACTCTATCTATATATGTCCCTCACTCTATCTATCTATCTATCGCCCTCACTCTATCTATCTATCTATCTATCGCCCTCACTCTCTATCTATCTATCTATCTATCGCTCTCACTCTCTATCTATCTATCTATCTATCGCTCTCACTCTCTATCTATCTATCTATCTATCGCTCTCACTCACTCTATCTATATATCTATCTATCGCCCTCCCTCTATCTATCTATCGCCCTCACTCTATCTATCTATCTATCTCCCTCACTCTATCTATCGCCCTCACTCTATCTATCTATCTACCTATCTATCGCCCTCACTCTATCTACCTATCTATCGTCCTCACTCTATCTATCTTTCTATCTATCTATCGCCCTCACTCTATCTATCTATCTATCTATCTATCGCCCTCACTGTATCAATCTATCGCACTACCACAGCATCACTAAGGGGCACCACAGCATCACTCAGGGGCACCACAACATCACTATGCGATACTACAGCATCACTGAACGCCACATCATCAATCTGTGCAACTATTCAACAACAACTGGTTCAAATATGTTCTCTCAATGTTTCAAGCTTTATTACAAATGTCACAAAAAGATGTTGATATTTCACTTCTGCTCTTGGATTTTCGCCACAATAAAATACACTGAACATAATCTTCACAAAAGTTATTTACTAAAGTTTAAGCTATTGCCATTATAAATTACAATAACTTTTATTTAAGTATTAATTATTTAAAAAAAATAAAAGACATTGTTATTTGTAATATCAATACATCTAAGTTACGTAAATACAAAACATGCTGCATTACAAATGCTATAGGTATCACATTTGCAAACGTTAAAAGTATTGGCATTGTAAATGACAAAGCTATTAATTTCGCTATTTTCAAAACCAACACATACATACAAAATTTGTCATTTACAAGACCAATAGCTCAAACTTTCCTAATGCGAGACCTACTGCATTGCAAATGCTTGTTTGGCAGTGCATTTACTGCTGTGTTTGGGAATGGAGGACTGGAGCAGCAGCACTGAGCAGTCATTAAACAAACGTGTGTCATTAACACACGGATGTGATGCCAAAGGTTTCATGCACGTCACTTCCTTGGCTTCTCAACTGGTGCTTGAAAACAGGGAGACACAAAGTGGCGGAAACCACTAAGGAATGCTGTTATTAGGTCTCGCAGAGAGACCTATTGCCACCGATCCACAAATCTGACTTTTTGCGATGAGGATTTCCAACAGTTCACGTGAATCACGTGACCACAAGCCTCTCGTGCTCGAGCTCGTATTCCATCATCAAAGGCAGCCCAGCCAGCCCAGCCTCCCTCACACAAGGTTCTCCCAGCCATATGGTAGCTCGAGTTGCCCACCCCCTCCTTCCCCAGCGCCTGCCTTCCGTGACTCGCATTCGATCATTAGAGGCAGCCCAGCCCAGCAGGCAGCCCACCCCCCCTCCCTCTCCATATGGGCAGCCCACCCCCTCCCTCTCCAGCGCCTGCCTTCCGTGACTCGCATTCGATCATTAGAGGCAGCCCAGCCCAGCAGGCAGCCCACCCCCCCTCCCTCTCCATATGGGCAGCCCGCCCCCTCCCTCTCCAGCGCCTGCCTTCTCTCTCGCATTGCCTCGCTGGCCCGTTTGTTACTTGGTGTGCCTTTGTCAGAGTTGCTTGTTTTTTTTTAGCTGTTGTAAAATTCTACTTAAAGTTTTGCGCTTAGGGTGGGGGGGTGTAACAAGGGCACTCTAAGCACATCAAAATGGCGCAATGTTGACTATACTTTCACAGCCTGCACTCTGTACATTTCCAGAGTGGATGTCCTCCTCTCACCGCACCCTTTCACACAATGGCCAGCTTCGCTCCGCCGCACTGAGACATGTGGTGCTTGGCGTGCACGTGCTAATGAAATTATCGCTTCCTGGTCCCTCTTCCTGGGCAGTGTCGTGACCCAAGCCCATGCCTCGGGGTCAGTGTGTCCGCAGCATTCTTCCGGAGGCACAGCTGCAGGCCACGTGAGCCCCCAAGCGCCAGTGCGCAGTCTGTTCTTCAAGGCGGGTCGCCCTCGTGGACATAAGCCAATCAGCTCTGGACAAATGCCCTGTCCCCGTCTTTGTTCGTATTGAGTCGCGAGGACGGTTGTCAGGGCTTTTAACGTGCAACGGCAGTGTCGAGCATTTAGTCACATGCACCTCAGAGCCCAGGCTCACGCTCACCATCACACTCACACTCAAGGTCCCGAGCACCAATTACGTTCCACAAGCACACATTCATTTTTGTTAGGCACAGTGAGTTTAAGTGATTTGCCCAGCAGCACAGGAAGCTGAGGGGAAGCCGAGACTCGAACCAGGTCCCCCAGCGCCAAAATCGGCAGCTCTGGCCGTTAGGCCACATCAGGTGTGCTTTGCAGAGTCACACAACCACACCCCAGCTATCCCATAGCCAGGGTACTGTATCACAGTCGCTTGCAGTCCACACTGCAGCTGCAAACTGCGCAGTCACACAGCTAGGGCTCTATATCCCGGGCCGCACTGTTCCTCCGCATAGTAGAGGCTCGTACAGTCCTGAGGCCTGGGCACAGTACCCCAGCATCAGCACAGCAGCTGCACCTTGCACAGTCACAGTGCAAGAGCGCTACACTCCCGCCCTGCCCTTCCGCACAGCTACACGGCTTACTGTCCCACGATTCGCCTAACCACACGACCCACCCAACCACACGAAAGCTGCACCGTGCAGGGTCACAGAGACAAGGCGCTGTGCCCCACACCGCTGCCAATCTGAAGTGGAGAGGGGCACACAGTGGTGTGTGGTGGCATCGCAACCAAAGGACAGACTGCTTATAGCCTGTTTATGGCTAGAGTTGGTGTGCACGGGTGGCATTGAAGTGACAGCAGGTGATCACTGTGGGCACTAAAAACACTCAGCTGTACCGCTCTTTCATCCCACATCCCATGATGCCCCCTCCGGCCATCAATGGCATGCCAGGGGATTGATTCTCCAAGGCGCAGCCTGACTTGCGAAGAATGGAAGGTTGGCATAGGGAGTATGTGCGTCCTATGACATGCGTGGCACGTTATTTCATAAAATATTCTACACTCATCGGGACAAAAGTCTGCTTACTAAATGGTGGACACGTTTTTATCCACGTTTCTAAATTGCACCACGTGGCGTGGGAAATGCTTCTTGGCGCTAAGCGTCTGTTGTCTTATATTGAGTTGTCCACGGGAGGGGGGGGGGGCGTCATCGTCTGACTGAAGTTACTTATTAAGCATTAGTGTTTATTTTATATCACTGTGTAAAATGTAACTGATTTAACTATTTTAAAATGCTTACCGTATATGTAAAGCCAGCAGGGTCTAGCCAGCGCTATATAAAACATAGCACATATTTGGCTACCCTTGCGTATGAGCAGCCTGCTGGCTGTGTACACTGTGCGTCACTGCACATTGTTGGCTGTCCGTGAGTGTGAGCATGCTGTCTGGACTGTGTTTCGTTGCACATGGTTGGTTGTCTGTGCTTTGGAGCAGGCTGTGGGCTGTGTACACTGTGTGCCAAAGTACATTATTGGCTGTCCGTGCATGTGAGTGCACTGTGGGCTGTCTGGACTATGCTTCATCGCACATGGTTGGCTGTCAATGCGTGTGAGCAGGCTGAGAGCTGTCTGGGATGGGGGTCACTGCATATAGTTTGCTGTCTATGCGAGTGAGCATGCTGTGGAGCTGTCTACACTGTCACTGCACGTAGTTGGCTGTCAGTGAGTGTGGCTGTAGGCTGTCTGGACTATGTTCTACAGCACATTGTTGGCTATCCGTGTATGTGAGTAGGTTGTGTACTCTGTAGACTGTCACTACTCAGTGTTGACTGACTGTGCTTGTGAGCTGGTTGTACGCTGAATGGAATCTTTGCCACTGTACATTGTTGGTTGTCAGTGCTTGTTTTGTTTATCTCTGTTTCTTCTCTCGAGTCTGGTCTTTATTTGTCTTGGCGTACGTTCCACTACGTCTCTTTGCCTGCTCTCATCACTACCACGTCCTCTAACGTCCCGTCCCTTTTGATTCCACTCACCCCATATCTGCTCGTAGCCCCCTTTATTGCTACTTCCCCATGCTCCCCGTTAACTTTTTCTCATCCTTTTTCCCTTTACTTTACATAAGGCCTTTCTGCAACAGAAGCGTACACAAACAGCATATGCACACAACTCAACGATAGGAAATATCCCTAAACAACAAGGGTGTGGCGTAATGGCTTGAGCTGCTAAGCGGAAAGTTAGGGACACATGCTCAAGTCACGTCGTGGGTCGCCCCAATGTAATTTTGCACAACTCAGTTAATATCCACGTGCCTTCCAAAAGGACATTTTTTCGTGTGTTTTCAGCCTGTGGCCTACTGGTTATAATTAGCATTTCCGCTAACAATTTACTATTTTTAACAATTGTTTAGGCACCATGTGGAGAAGTGTGGCTCACTAGTTAGAGCAGGCAGACCCTGAAGCAGAGGTCAGACCCGGGACCAGGGTTCAATTCCCAACGCGGCAGGGTCTTGAGCTCAAATGTCTATGGACTCGATAATTCTCGCTTCGGTGCCTGACCTAATCATGGGTTCACACTCTGCAACTCTGGGCATTAAGCTTGCTTAATCTCCACAACGCCCCCCCCCCCGCGGCAGGATGCCTGGCTTTCACCTTGGGGATGCCCTGTAGGGGCTATCTCAAACAGGGAAAAGCCAGGACGGGTTCCCAAGGCAAGCGCGGAGATACCCCTTAAGGGGTGTCAATTCTGCGCTATATAAGAAACATAATAATAATATGTTGTTATGTTTTTATGTAAGGTATATTTGCCTTTCAATGTGTCTATATCTTCCCAAATGCTTTTGTTGCCGTGGATTTCTTCTGTGTTCTTTTTCTTTTCCGTTTGTTCGTCTACCACTCGCTTTCCCTTTTGAACGCTTTTTTTTATATTTAAAAACGTTTGTTACTATGGCTCGCTTTTAATCACTATGCTTGTTATAGCTACATGCCTATCCTTCTTTAGCGGTGTACAGATCTCAGCGCCCAGTTGCGTGAGATACGCCGGGCGCTTCACTTCTGAAGTTTTTATTTATTGTATGGGGGCATGTGATCGTAACACAATAGCATTGCTCTAATGCTTAAACAAGTGTATGAATCATAAAAGTTACAGTCAGCTTTGCTTTGTTTTAACCCGGTATCTGCTTCATGCGCACATATTTCTGGGGTTAACTGTTTATAATTAGCGTTTCCAAACACGCTTACTTATATTTCCTAAACGTTTTACGGTCGATCCAAGAGCAGGCCGCCCCTCGCGACCCGCCCACCTGATGAGCCATAACCCCCCCGGGGTGTTAACCGCAAGGGGCGTTGTCAGTTTTGAGGGAAGGTCTAACCCCTCCCCTGGGCGGACCTCTATTCCGCCTCTTACTCAGGCCCCCCCTCGGGGGCGGAGCGTTGGCAACCCCCGGTTGCTCAGGTCTACAACCGCCCGCAGGACTAACGGGGCGCCGTTAGTCCTCCAGGATCCATCACAACGTGGATCTCCCTGGAGGATAATTCTACTCTCGCACCCACCGGTGCTCCTGTAGAGGGTACCCCTCTGTACCTTTCTGCATTGGATCGCCCTGTAACTCCGCCAAGGCTCTGGGTGTGGCCGCCGCCGCCCCAGAGTCCCCCCACCAACCAGCTTCCTATTAGTACAACCTGCTGCTCCTAGTGTCTTCCGCTATACCAACCAAAGATCGCCATATCAACTTCGGGTAAATGAACCCCGTCTACATCAAAGCACACAGTGCATTTGGCCAGTAGCAACCCAAGCCTGATGAAACAAGTTCTCCTCTGCTTCAGGCCACTCCCAAGTTGTTGGGCAACACTATCCACCTCTCCTTTGCGCCAAGGACCTATTGCCCTGCAATTGCAATCACCGGCCTCCCTCGGCTCAGGCAAGGACAAGTCTGCTCTCTTCCTCCGCGTTCTGGAGTTAGCTTACAACACTGTGTAGAGGATCTCTTCATGTTTAACACTTGAACAAGACGTCCCCCTGTGCCTGGCCTTCGATGTACCCTATGAAGCTTGTAACAAGTCGCCTATACAACTGTATATATAAGTTGTGTAACTAAGAGAATTAATCCTTCCTCGCTCTTACTTACTGGCATGAGCGCACTGTCAAAGGAATCCTTACTTTAGCACCTGAAAACACCAAGTAGATACTATCTAGGTGAAAGCTTACCCGAACAACTAGCCACGGGCCCTCCTCTAACCAGCCAAACCAAACGCTTACATGGCCAACTATGTGCCAACATGAGTCCCATGAAATACAAGTTAGAGGCATACCGTATCAGCCTGATCCAAAGTGGATGCAAAGCTGAGAGGTCTTAGTGGAATCATACTGGAGGAGGTTTGTGAGTGGGTAATGTAGGCCCAAAGTTCTGTGCAACCTGATAATGCATCCCCATAGTGCCAATGGGCCAGAGTAGAGAAAACTGGCAATGCTGTGGTACAACCTTGTGAGTCTCAGCGTAGGCCAGGATGCAGCAGTTAATGTGAGGCTTACACCGGCCCTCTGATCTGCAGGGCTATCCAGCTTGTTCAGGTAAAGTGCTGAATATTGCTTGGTATATAGATGTTATGCCAATTGCCTCCCTGTAATTTACAAAAGAAGCACTCCACTACCACAGTCGGTTGCTTATTTGCCCAAGATGAAAAAGCCACAGATAAAGCTGTCTCGCATAGCCAACCACGAACTAGCCACCCCCTGCAGAGCTGAATGCGTCAAACTGCTATGTGTGACATTTCCATATTACAGTGCATAATGAGTGACATTGAGGGACTAGGAAAACACTTTCTTGCTAGTACACATCCTAGAAGATGAGGGAGACCCAATGACAGGATTGCGCCCCTCAGACCCGCAAGCCATAGCTTGGAGTGTGCCTGTGTAAGGCAGTAACCTACGCACGACACCTTGGGCGTAAGAGTGCCTGTTCGTGAATGAGACTACGTCGCTCAAATGGAGCAGAATATCACAACCTTCCCCAGTCAGTCAGAACTGCCTGGCCCCGTGAGACCAGAGATTTTAAGAGAAGTCCTCCATGTACCCCACCATGAGGACCCGCCCAGTCGTCTACCATCTTCCCATGAGGTTACTTGTCCAGTCACCTAGGAGCTGTAGCCCGACTGGAAAATAAGACTTTGATACTGTTTGGTCGTTGCCTAAAGTTGCTAAACAATAACTGCACAGGGCTGCCTAATAAGTCCCAGCTCCCATTATTATCCATGTATTACTTCCATGAGTGAAACCAGCACGCGTCCCACACCCCGGATAGTAATGACAACTGGGGAGAACATGGGAATCCCAGACCCTAACACACTGCCCCCAGTGTGCTATGATCCTTAAACCTCTTGATAATTCAGGTGGCCCCCCATGTTGGTGGGGCTGTTCTCGTGCGCGGTTCCTGCATTGGAGACAGAAAACATTGATTAAAACGTCCCCCCCTGATCCACCATCTGCATTCTCTGCAATGAGACATGGCCCTCAATGCCCACACGCTACCCAGGCCAGTTGGGGTTCCGAGCACTAATTAGTTAGCATTACCTGCACCCTTCCACAATTAAAGATGACCTCCCTTATTAATTGAAGGAAGTCCATTCATAAACGAAACCCTCCTGTCCTTGGCTCTGAAGGTATCTACCCAAGTGTTCTGATGCCTAGAGAGGCTGCCCATTCAAGCAGTATTATCCCTCTAACCGAGAAGATCCTCTGATGCCGCACGCGCCCGTCACCAACTTCTGGTAACACACAGCTTGCTACCTCTCACAGTCTGTTTAGATCCGGGTGTGCACGAGTTGCCCCAATGCTTAAATAACGTTTGATTATTACGTTAGACTGACCGCCTAGAATGTACCTCACTTGTACTATATATGCTAATGTAAGTGGCACCCAAGACCCCTTCTCCTCCTGTAATGCCCAGTACAAGCATCTTCTACTATCAGCTCTTGTTGCAACTTGCGTCTTGTAACTTCGTGTAGTTATGTACTGAGAACACCTATGGGAGTGACTGTTCTGTCCCCCTTGAGAAGCGTTCTGACCCCCATTCGGACAAAGTCCGTTCTCCAACGCCAAGCGAAATAGAACTGCAGAGCCTGCAGCAAGCTTCCATTCACTACACTGTCTACTCGGCGGCGGGCCTCTAGAATGAAGCTTGGGTCAGTCATTCCACGTTTAACTGAGAGATTAAATCTATTCTCGCTCCCCAAGAGTTCAGCTTCAAGTTGTTAAGAGTTCATGCACCCATAACCTCATGCAAGGCCCAATTCCCCCGGGTAGACCTGCAATGTTCTTGTGCAATGGTCACTCCAACTCCAAAATTGTTCAAAGTGTCCAATATTATGGTCGGATCGTCTCTGGTAGCAAAATTACCTTGGGCAGCCTGGTTGTCCTTAGAAAGGACCGGGGGCGGTGGCGTAGCACTTGCCCCTTGTGACGGAACCTCACAGGGTTTCGCCACTGATTTGCTTCGTGTCAGTGGCAAAGATTCCCGGGGGGAAACCCTAACAGTGGGCTTTCAGACCCGTTTGGGCCTGGAGGGAGCGCATCGGTACTGTTCTGGGTATCAGAAGGTGGGGATTCAGCCGGGAAACCAGAATCCTCTGGCTCTGGCGCGTTCATCAAATTCTATGCACAAGCAAGGCCTTTAAGCTTTGCCATCTCCATAAAGTCTGCACATACTGAGTCCTGGGAGGTGCTCGGCAACGAGTACTCCACCTGCGTATATTCTTGAAAGAGGGGAGGGAAACTTTGGCTGTCCATTCTCCCTTCTGTTCGCCCACACGGGAAATTACAATGGGCGACAAGGCGGAATGAAAATTCGGAGGAAATCAGCGAGGGAGAGCGAGAAGGGGCTATGGAGGGAAATAGGTAATGTTAGTTGGCACACTTGTAAGTGACAATTTACTAGACAACACACCGACGTGTTCCCTCTCCCTTTCTGTGTGTATGCGCCCCCCCCTCTGTGTCCACACCAAACACTGGTCCTTCGCCATATACCTGTCTCTGGCCCACCAATTGCCACCTGTGCCGCTTCCTCGTCCTTAGCGATGATTACTTTGCTTTGTATCCTGAAAAATAAAAGAAAATGTCACAACGTCCCCCCATTCTTTAAATTGAGCTCTTTAATCTATCGTGCTCCTTCAGCTTCCGGCATCATGCCACCGTATTTCAGCTTCCTCACCGCCAGTCCTCACCAGCTGTACACGTACCATCCTGAAAGTA
Organism: Lissotriton vulgaris; assembly: GCF_964263255.1. Taxonomy (NCBI): domain Eukaryota; kingdom Metazoa; phylum Chordata; class Amphibia; order Caudata; family Salamandridae; genus Lissotriton; species Lissotriton vulgaris. The sequence continues at coordinate 1,058,450,317 of NC_141697.1, forward strand.
CACGCATGTTAGTGCAACCTTATATGTAACATATAACAGCCCCGATTGCCCTTCCAGTTACTCCCTAAACAAAACCACCAAGGGAAAATTGCGTCATAACAATAGCTCACACTAACCTAATGCAAGACCTATTGCATTGCAAATGCTTGATTAGTAAATTGCGCTTCACGGAAAAGTGGTCAAGAAACTTTTGACCACTGCCTGCCCATAGGGCGATGCCTACTTGCACTCAGAAGGGGAGCAACCGCAAGGTTGCCCCCGATAGTAAATAGCCCCCTCCACGCATGGGAAGGCATGAAGCACCAGGCTAGTGCAGCATAACCCTGGTCTGGTCGAGTATCGCACTGGCCAATGCGGGGCCAATGGCATGGAAAGGCGTGATGCTGACACTGACGTGTATCCGACTGGCAGCTTCCTGCGCTTACCCCCGAATTGTACGTGAAATTATCAAGTGAGGACACTAAAAAGGATACAGCAGCGCTGAGGAACGAACCCTCCAGCCTGCTAGATCGTCGACGGCCATGGGCGGAGGGCCGCCTCTTTGCACAGGGTGGGAATCCCCTCCCGCTCGCCAACGAGGAGCAGAGGAGGAATCTAAAATGCATGACCACACGGCGAGCGCGCCGCTGTGCCACATACATGCCCCATGCACTCGAGGAGCCGGGGACGTACCGCCCAGAGCCCAAGTCAATAAACTTATAAAATGCTTCAACACAAATACAAACATTAAAAGCGAAATGTGCCCCAGTCTCTTAAAAGGTTCATAGCAGTGCTTTAAAATGTGGTACTCCCTACAAACAACTTTACATTATAGATGTCCGAGCGTCCATCAAACATACATTTTCCAAGTCACATTATCCCATATAATTGATTGTACCTGTAAAACGCACAACATATATAAATGTTGCCATATTAAAACATAAAACAGGCAGAAGTAGAAGCCAGCACTGCTAACCACATCATTCGAAAAGGCTCAACATGATATCCGACAACCACATACGTAATAAAAGTGCCCCCTTGATCGCAAAGCAGAAGCAACAGGTAAGGGGAACAGTTATCAGCACGGGATCCGAACCCGTGACCTTGGAGTTTTTAGCACTGCGCTCTAACTCATTGAGCTATTCTGCCCCATCAAAAGACCGCGGCGCTACCTCGTGGAAGTTGTATTGCTCACCAGTGTCACTTTTACTTCATGTAACTTATCGTCTGCTTTTGTAAATTGTTGATTACTAAATTTCTGTTCGTTTGGGAAGCGCTCTGACGCTCTCACTGTAAACAATGACCGGAAGGACCCACACGATCATATGAAAAACAATTTAAACCCATTCCAAAAAGGGAACCGCACTGTTCTTAATGTGAAGCGATTCCCAGGGGAGAAGCCTTTGTGAACTGCTGCAAATGAAAATTGTAACGACTAACTTGCTAGAAGAGCGAAAGGAGCCTTGTTAAACGTTCGCTTTTACCATATTTCACATAAGCAGTTTTTTTTTTTTTACAAAGAAACTTCAATTCCTGGTGACTATAACTGAAGGAGGTACATGGACAAGAAAGCTCTTTACCGCGCACAGCATACGGACATGGGAAGGATGCAAATATCTGGGGCTTCTCATCACACCCTGCCTGTGAAGCGCTCTGACGCTCTCGGGTCGAAGTCCGCGCTAATTACAAACGCAAAATAAAATATTAAATGACACCCCGTGCATGGGGGTCCCAATCCCGAAGCCGCCCCTCCCCCCCCCCCCTCGAGGGACCGCAACCGAACCGAGCCCGAGGAAGCCAACCCACGCCTACCCACAAGCAAGCGCCTGGACGGGCCAGAGGGAGTAAGACCCCACGCGCTTCACCAAACACCGGTTGAAAAGGCGAACCAGACCCGACCCCGCCCCAGGCAAGCCGCGGAACAGCTCCTAAACAGGGCCAGCGGGACTCCCAAATGGAGCAACAGGGGAAGGCGAAAGGTGGCGGGCAGAGGCAATTGTGAGGTGAGGTGAGGGGAGGGGGGGAACGTACGCTCGGTGCACCGACGGCCCCGCAAGCACGAGAACGGAACAAAAGCCCAGGCGAGGGGGAGCCTCCCGACCGCTCGCGAAACAAGCAAGGCCCCCAGGAAACCCCGGTCCCCATCCCCGTACGGGAACTAGCACCAGCTGCCCCAGCAGCGAGCCTCGCCTCCCTCAGCACAGCCTCCCTCAGCACAGCCCCCCTCAGCACAGCCTAGGGTGACCAGACGTCCCCGTTTTCCCAGGACGGTCCCCGTTTTTGGAGAAATGTCCCCGTGTCCCGACACTTTTCTCCAAGTGACTCAAATGTCCCCGTTTTCAAACAGTGTCCCAGGTAAACACAGAAATGTCCCTGTTTTTCATTGTTCCAGTTGATCATGCATGCGCATGCTCTCTTTGCACTGGCATTTGCTAGCCTGTGATGTTTTATTGATTTTTGGCAAATATATGCTGTAGTCCTTAAAAGTGTAAATGTAATAAGAAGTACTAATGCTGCTGTGTAAAGGAGAGGGGTGCCAATAAAAGACCTCAGATTTGTTGTCTGTAATGCTTCATCTCGGTCTGTGGAGGGAGCTGTTGTTTTTGTCCCTTTTCTATGTCTATGACAGCTGTCAAATAATGCTACTTTTATGTCGATGGTTACTGCAAACTGTAGTCCTACTTCTATGTCTATGACCGGTCCCCGTTTTTTGTTTTGAGAATCTGGTCACCCTAGCACAGCCCCCCCCCCATGCCACAGGAGAAGCAACGCGGCACATCCGTATGCTCAGTAGCGCTTGAAAAGTTCACGGGCTCCCAGCCCGATACCTTTTACGCTCTGCAGCGCTTCCCCCTCTCATTCACCTCGGTTTCTCCGACCCTCTCTCGCTATCTCCGACCCTCCCTCGCTATCTCCGACCCTCTCTCGATATCTCCGACCCTCCCTCGCTATCTCCGACCCTCCCTCGCTATCTCCGACCCTCTCTCGCTATCTCCGACCCTCTCTCGCTATCTCCGACCCTCTCTCGGTTTCTCCGACCGACCCTCTCTCGGTTTCTCCGACCCTCTCTCACTGTCTCCGACCCTCTCTCACTGTCTCCGACCCTCTCTCACTGTCTCCGACCCTCTCTCACTGTCTCCGACCCTCTCTCACTGTCTCCGACCCTCTCTCGCTGTCTCCGACCCTCTCTCGCTATCTCCGACCCTCTCTCGGTTTTTCCGACCCAGCTGTCTCCGACCCTCTCTCACTGTCTCTGACCCTCTCTCGCTATCTCTGACCCTCTCTCGCTATCTCTGACCCTCTCTCGGTTTTTCCGACCCTCTCTCGGTTTTTCCGACCCTCTCTCGGTTTTTCCGACCCTCTCTCGCTGTCTCCGACCCTCTCTCACTGTCTCCGACCCTCTCTCGGTTTTTCCGACCCTCTCTCGGTTTTTCCGACCCTCTCTCGGCCCTCTCTCGGTTTTTCCGACCCTCTCTCGGTTTTTCCGACCCTCTCTCGCTGTCTCCGACCCTCTCTCGCTGTCTCCGACCCTCTCTCGCTGTCTCCGACCCTCTCTCGCTGTCTCCGACCCTCTCTCACTATCTCTGACCCTCTCTCGGTTTCTCTGACCCTCCCTCGGTTATTCCGACCCTCTCTCGGTTATTCCGACCCTCTCTCGGTTATTCCGACCCTCTCTCGGTTATTCCGACCCTCTCTCGGTTATTCCGACCCTCTCTCGGTTATTCCGACCCTCTCTCGGTTATTCCGACCCTCTCTCGGTTATTCCGACCCTCTCTCGGTTTTTCCGACCCTCTCTCGGTTTTTCCGACCCTCCCTCGGTTTCTCCGACCCTCTCTCGGTTTATCCGACGCTCCTTCCGTTTCTCCGACCCTCCTTTGTGAATAGGGAAATGCATTGAAACATAGGGCCCTGGATGTTTGTGGCTATGAAATGGCATTGACCTATATGGAGGCCTATTGTATACGTTTATTGTGATCAGCATCTCAGGAGGTGCCCGATCCAGAGTGCCCTTGTCCAGATGTGCAGGGCAGACATAATAGTCAATGTTGAATTTGAGTAAATCTGATTTTGCGTGTAATAAACTACTGGCGTCTTCAGAATAAGTTAGCATTCCTCCTAGAATGCTTCTTGTAGCCCCCTGTTCAATATTCAGATGGACTCACGTGCAGGTGGGAACTGAGACAGGGCTTATGTTGACTAAGAACTATAGCGCCTAGAAAGCATAGTCCCTCTGCTATTGATTACATGCAGAAAATAACATTTTGGAAAATTAAACCTCATAGAGAAACAACGAACAATTATGTCCAGCCCCGGGGAAAAAACAGTTTGGAGACAACAAATAACAGCAGGACAAAGAGGAGTCAGGAGGTGCCAACGGCTTAAATAGAGAAAAAAAGCACAACTGATAATGTAAAACAAGATTAAACTAGATAGCGAATGTTAAAGCAAAGAAATACATGCCCCGATTAGAGTCGTTTTTGACACGCTGTTGTGCTTGCTCGTCAGAGCCGGCAGTATTGCCTGCCCTTAGCCGAGGCAGTACTGGTGGTTTCGGCCGTGAGACGGGAGGAGCGATGCCCTTCCGCCACCTGCTGAGAGTTGTGCGGGAGGTGTGATGCACAGGGGAGGCTGAGCATAAGCTGGAGGGACCCCCCAGTGCCCCAAAGCACCCTGTGGACTCTAAGCATGGCTAATAGGAGGTGTGATCCCCTCTCACTAACTGTTCTCCCACTAGTAAAGTAATTAATGCATGGAAGGATCCATGCATCTCGCAGCATGTAGTTAAGTGTGCAACACTCCAAAGAGAAACGCAATGCTGCTTTGAACCTGCACTCTCCCCTGCCATACCGAACGGAACTCTATATGTATGAAATGGCTTTGGCCATCCATGCAGCGCCAAGTGAAGACTTCAGTGAGGTAGGCAGGTGGAGGAATTTACCATGCGGGCTGTGGGAGAAGTAACACATCCGGTTCATGCTTTTGAAAAGCAGGTAAGGCAGTGACAGAGAAACCTTATGTTGACTGAACTATAGCGCCTAGAAAGCATAGTTCCTATGCTATTGATTACATGCAGAAAAGAACCTTTTGGAAAATTAAACCTCGTAGAGCAACAACAAAAATAATTGTTCAGCCCCGGGGAAAAACAGTTTGGACAGAACAAATAAGAGAGGACCAAGTGGAGCCAAGAGGTGCCAATGGCTAAAAATAGTGAAAAAAGCAACACTGATAGTGTAAAAAAATAATTCAACTAGATAGCGAATGGTAAAGCACAGAGATAAATGTCCTGGTTTGGAGTCGGTAGGAGTTTTCTTCCGACGCCAGTGCATACTCCTGTTTGCGCACTCAAAGTTATATTTGTACATTGGGTTGCACTTGTTTATCCTGTTCCTTTCTTTTTGTAGTTTGGGCATGTTTTGGCCTTGTCTCACCTGGTGTGTTTTTGACACGCTGTTGTGCTTGCTCGTCAGAGCCGGCAGTATTGCCTGTTCTTAGTCGGAGGCAGCACTGGTGTTTTCGGCTGCGAGACGGGAGGAGCGATGCCCTCCTGCCAGCTGCTGAGAGTTGTGCCAGGAAGTCTGAAGCACAGGAGAGGCTGAGCATGTAAATGTAAATGTGCTGGACTTGTAAAGCGCACAGCTGCCCGTAAGCGTCCCGCGCTTGCTTAGGGAACCCGTCCTGGTATTCCCCTGTGAGAAACCACGGCAGGGTGTCCACAAGGTGAAAGCCAGGCATCCCACTGCGAGGGGCCGTAGTGGAGATTAAGCAAGCTATTGCCCAGAGTCGCAGAGTGTGACCCCGTGAGTTGAGTAGGCACCAGTGGAATTTTGAGCCCGAGACCCGCCGAATCGAACCCTGGTCCACGGTCGATCTCAGCTTCCGGGACTGCCACCTCTAACCACTGAGCCACGCTTCTCCACTTGAACCAAAGGACCCTGTGGCCTCCAAGCATGGATAATATGGTACATGCACCCAGTGCCGTAGTACATGTCAATAACATACATACCTTCCACTAACGTGTACATAATTTCTGGCATTGTTCTACGTATATACATATCCTGTACACCAACACACAGATAAGGACTGCAATCTGCACCAGCTACATTAATATATACAGAATGCATAGGATCTACACCAGCAAGTCGCCGATGGGTGGGATCTCTCCCGACTCGCGCAGGGTCGCGTGCCCAGGCCACTCCAGGGAAGTTTGCAACACTCCAAACAGAAACTCAATGCTGCTTTGAACCTGCGCTCTCAGAAGATTTCCATTTGTTTCAAACAGAAAAGGTTACTCCAGCCTTCCTGCTTCCGGCTCAACTGTCCACGAACCCCTGGCATTCGGGTCTGAGAAGCTGATTACGCTGCAGCCTATGGAATCGGGTTGACCCTGTCACCTTTTCCATGACACAAGCACACAGAAACCAACTTTCTGCTTGTGTACATTACCAAGTGCACACGGGCTTGGAACGCTGCTGTAAATAGAGGCAGTAAAGCTCTGACTTTGTGCGAGTTTTCAAAGGTTCTGCGATACCTAACCCTTTCACATCCCCCGCCAGGGCAGGTGGGACGCTTGCCAGGCATCTGCAGGTTTTGTTCTCTCATTTTTGAACAGTGCTTTTTGTGCTGTGTTTGGGAATGGGGGATTGAGGCAGAAGCACTGAGCAGTCATTAAACATGATACGTGTGTCATTAACACACGGATGTGAGCTTTCCCCCTTTCAAAGCCAAAGGTTTTACATACCTCACTTCCTTGGCTGCTCAACTTTTGCTTGAACAAGGAGACACAAATTTTTTGGAAACAACTAAGGAATGCTGTTTTTATTTTTTAATCTTGATCCACCCCACCCCCACATGTTAGACTCCAATATGTGAAATGAGTTCTCTGTGCAGCCAAGCTGGTCCTGCCAAGGCTTGTTGTGTCCTGGTCTTTACTTGCATTGTGACACTTCTGCATTTGTAATGGAAAAATCAAACTGCAAGTAGCAGGACGGGAAAGCATCAACGACGAGATGAACGAGCCCTGTCTTTCACCTCGGTTTCTCCGACCCTCTCTGGCTGTCTCCGACCCTCTCTGGCTTTCTCCCACCCTCTCTCGCTTTCTCCCACCCTCTCTCGCTTTCTCCCACCCTCTCTGGCTGTCTCCCACCCTCTCTGGCTGTCTCCCACCCTCTCTGGCTTTCTCCCACTGTCTCTCGGTTTCTCCGACCCTCTCTGGCTTTCTCCCACCCTCTCTCGCTTTCTCCGACCCTCTCTCGCTTTCTCCCACCCTCTCTGGCTTTCTCCCACTGTCTCTCGGTTTCTCCGACCCACCCTCGCTTTCTCCGAACCTCTCTCGCAAAGGGTTTTACCCATTTTTTGTGAATAGGAAAATGCGTTGAAACATAAGGGCCTTGATGTTTATGGGTATGTAATGGCATTGAGCTATATAGAGGCCGAGAAAGCACACTTACACCAACTTTCTGCTTGCGTACATTACCAAGTGCCCACAGGCTGGGAATGCTGGTGTTCAATAAAGGCTGTAAAACTCTGATATGTGCGAGTTTTCAAAGGTTCTGCAATACCTAACCCTTTTCCCATCCCCTGCCAGAGCAGGTGGACGCTTACCAGGCATCGGCAGTTTTTATTCTCTCATTTTTGAGCAGTGCATTTTGTGCTGTGTTTAGGACTGGAGGACTGGGGCAGCAGCACTGTCAGTGGCGGCTGGTGACATTTGAAAGGGGTAGGGCATAACATGTATGGATAAGTGAACTGTGGTGAGCCTGCTGGGCCCTTTCACATAGTGCACCTTGAAAACAGATCCCGACAACCAATGCTGCACACGGTCATCTTTGGAGCACTACTTTCTGACACTCGATTCTCGGATGTGGCAGGGCTGGGCCCTAGCAGTGTCCATTAGCAGTGTCCTACCCCAAATAAAACCAGTGTACCTGGCAAGAGTCAGCCCAGTGCAGGGACTCACACTTTAGTAACAGCAGCATGGATTGTGGTAGTAACATCAAATAACAAATCGAAATCTTTGTTTGATCACAAACTCCAAGAAAAAAAAACTTAATTTATGGGTAATATCTAAAGCCTATACACTGAAAAACCCAAATCTTCATTCCCGATACAGCCAGAAGGGATGGCGGAAGATACCACATCCATATATTTTGGGAGTTGTAGCTTGCATTTTATACATACAGAAAATCATCAACAAGCTATACAGAAGTAGACACTACAGAAAAAATGGCATTGCTGCGGATTTAGCAACATTCTCACTGGCTCACAAGACTTATGTAATGCAAACTGTTCCCACTTCCACCAGCTTCCAACCGAACCAAGATCTACATTATGTTGTGTAAGGGCATGCTGGCTTCGCTACTTGGTGCTTTAGAATGAACAAGGTAGCGCAATGCACAAAGTAAAAAACAAAATCAAGATCAAGCAGAAAAATTTGTATCTACTGGCAATACAAGAAAGAAAGGGAAATGAACTAATTAAAAAGCCAGAATTCAAATTATTTCCTTACCTTGGCTTCCAGCGCTGACTCCCGACTTGAGTCCCGAGACTGCAGAGACTCCCGCCGTCCTGGATTTAGAATGCCGCCGCTGCGTCTGACGTGGTCGTGTGGGCTCTCGTCACTGAAGGCTGCAGGCAGCCTCCCTCCCCTCCATGGCAGCCGGCGCTGATTGGTTCGGCCGGCTACCCTAACCGCGTCATTTCTCCTAGTCTGCATACTGCAGAACGGAGAGTGGGAGGTGACTTGGGGGAGCGGCTTGCCCACTGTTGCTAATACTGTCTGTTTGGACAGCCTCTCAGGCTGTCCAAACAGTCAGTATTAACAACAGTGGGCAAGCCACTCCCCCAAGCCACTCCACCCTGCCCTGAGGCTCGAGTAACAAGGAAGTTCTGTTCTGCTGACTGCTTTCTCGCCGTGCGAGAAGGGCAGGCAGAAACAAATGGTAGTTATAAATAAATAATTACCATTTGTTTCTGCCTTCTCGCACGGCGAGAAAGCAGGGGGGGGGTGCCCAAACGCCCCCATGTTAGAACCGCCACTGAGCACTGTGCAGTCATTTGTACAAGGTCTCACACAACCTATCAAAACACAGTTACAAACTTATTTTGTCTGCTGGCAGCAAGAGCCAATAGAAAAGGAGTTGGCAGCAGCCAGGTACTGCTCAGATTTTCAGTCTAGTGCGCAGGTAATGGAGACAGAAAATTTAAAGAAAGAAAAAGTGAGGCTAATGGTAGCACAAAAACGATTTTACAGCAATAACAGAGGGAGGGAAAGGAGCAGAGGGGGGGGGGGGCACAAGGCCCAGGAAGGCAACAGAACAGTAGGACACCTTCCTTACCCCGCAGATCAGCCTCCCTGCCACCACAAGGAACAACATGTTTCTATTGTAAGGACCCCAACCATTGGAAAGCATATTGCCCAATATTGAAGAAAGGGAATGAGGACAATAGGTACACACAGAACAGCGGGCAGGAGGGCCGACACCAGTACACCAATTACACTCGCCCCACAGGGTACCGGAACAATACGCAACAGGGACACGAGCCTCAACACCAGCAACAGTGGACAGGAGGGGAGGGGTGGAAACCAGTAGACAATGGCTGGCCCGAACCACCGCCTCCAAACTCATTCTAGGGGTACCTGAAAGTGGGAAACTGCGTAATAGCACCAGCAATAGCAGTGGATCAATCCGGACCCTATGTAGACGGAAAAATATTGGGTAGGGTTGTTCCATTCCTTATTGATACGGAGGCTCAAAGATCAATGCTGAAGGCACTAACAACGCCTGAGGCTCCACTTTCTAGGATTAAGGTAACCGCAGTAGGCATGACCGGACAACCCATTACAGAATTCCTTACTGAGCCACTACAGTTTGTAGTAGGTACGATAACAGTTTACCATCAGTTTATCCTTAGCAGATTTTGCCCGTGAATTTGCTGGGTAGAGATTTGTTATGCAAATTGCAATGCACCATACACTGTTCACCAACAGGGGTCTTTCTAGAGAGCAAGACCAATGGCCTCATGTTACAAGCCTTCATGGAATGCACTGACCCTACAATACTGCCAGAACTACGGCACGGTGTGCCGCCTGAAGTCTGGGCCAGCAGTGTCAATAACTTAGGGCGGGTATTAAACTACCCACCAGTACAGATAAAACTAAAGCCAGGAGCAATTCTCCCAAGAGTAACCACAATACAAGATTTCCAAAGAGGGGGAGGAAGGCATCGCACCAGTCATACAGGACCTCTTGAAGCAAGGAATTCTAAGGGAGATTCAATACAGTCAATGTAACACACCCATACTCCCGGTGAAAAAAGCTACAAAGGGCCCGGATCGGGCCCCTGTCTATAGATTCACACAGGATCTGAGAGAATTGAACAAAATAGTGTTGCCCTCTTTGCGGTGGTCCCAAACCCAGCAACAATATTATCCAACATCCCAGTGACAGCCACCACCTTCACAGTGATGGATCTTAGCTCCGCCTTCTTTACCATTCCCTTGCACCCTGAAAGCCAACATTTCTTCTCCTTTAGTTTCAGACAGAAGGAATTTTGTTGGACGAGGCTCATACAGGGCTATACAGAGTCACCTTCTATTTTCACACATGCCTTAAAAACGGATTTAGACTCCCTGGTACTTAAGGAGGGATCCACACTTATCCAGTATATTGACGATTTGTTATTGGCCTCGCCTTCGAGGGAGGCTTGCGTAAAGGACACCATTGCGGTCCTCCGCCACTTAGCACTAAAGGTATACAAAGTCTTCCCCAAGAAGCTACAGCGCCCTCACTCTACCACTCTACCACTCTACTGCCCTCACGCCCTCACTCTACCGCCCTCATTCTACCACTCTACCCCCTCATTCTACCACTCTACTGCCCTCATTCTACCACCCTCACTCTACCACTCTACCGCCCTCATTCTACATGTCTACCGCCCTCACTCTTCCACTCTACCGTCCTCATGCCCTCACTCTACCGCCCTCACTCTACCACTATACTGCCCTCACTCTACTGCCCTCACACCCTCACTCTAGCTGCCTCACTCTAGCTGCCTCACTCTACCGGCCTCACTCTACCGTCCTCACTCTACCGCCCTCACTCTACCGCCCTCACTCTACCACTCTACCTCCCTCACTCTATCTATCGCCCTCCCTCACTCTATCTATCGCCCTCCCTCACTCTATCTATCGCCCTCCCTCACTCTATCAATGACTTTCCCTCTATCTATCGCCCTCCCTCTGTCTATCTATCGCCCTCTCTCCTTCTATCTATCGCCCTCCCTCTCTTCCACACACCTCCTTCCCTAACTCCCTGTTCTCTTCTTTGCCATCATTGACATTCGGCTCCGAACTACTGGCAACCCGGGACGCTACAGCGTTAAATCTCGCCCAATCTAGGCTGTTCAAAACTCTTTTCTCAATCCCGAGACACATTTTGCAAGCCCAAATCCGTTTGAGTTCGGTCTCACCAACCAGCTCCCAGCAAGACAAGGAGCACTCGTCAAATATTATTGGCTTATGAGGGAGGCAGAAGACGAATCCCTGGCCCACCTTTGCTGGTTAGAAGTCAAAAAACAGGCCGGGCAGCCAGACTCAATATACAAGATCTTGAGGCAAGCGTTGGAGGCATTAAAACTAGATGAATCTTGGCGTCTGCCCATGACATAATCTGCCTACAAACTGATAATCAAGAAAGCAGTCAAACAATCATCACTATTCATGGACAAAGCAGCAGTGGCTGGCAAAAGCCATGCCCAGATCGTTTTGCCGTCATATACCCACCTAAAACCACAGGATTATTTGAAAGAATGCTTCAGGGACCACTATAAAATGAAACTAAGCCTTCTAAGGTTGGGTTGCTTCTCGTCCAAAGACCTCACTCCCAAATGGCTACGGCAGTGGGCAACTCCCAATTGCCGCATTTGCGGCAACGGCGCAGAGTCTTTACTGCACCTCATATGTATATGCCCGGCACTCCAAAATCTAAACAAAACGCTTCTTCGATCTCCCTTAAGAGAAGCCCAGGTGAGAACTTGCAGGGCGGCGGTGATAAGATGCCTAAGCAGTTCTTGGATAGAACTATCATGTAAAACCATAACATTTTTTAACCTTGCTGCCATAGAGCTGGAAAAAAGGGCACCATCCAAAGAGGTCCCTGGACAATAGGACAGGCTTTGGCAGACCACAGACTTTTCCTTCCTTTTTTTCCAATGGTTGTTTTTGTGCATCATGAGTTAATAATAACGAGCCTCTTGTTTGAATAACCATTATTCTTTTATACTTTTTTCTTCTCTTCTTAGACCTTTTTTTCTGCCACTTTTGCAGAGCATGTTATTAATTTCTAACTCGACTCAAAGTTTATTCTGTGTTGTTTTTATGATGTAAATACCGCTTGCATGGTGAAATCAAATAAAGTATTATTATTATTATCTGTTCTCTTCTCTTCTCCCGTGCTGATCTGCTGCTCCCTTCCACCCCGCCTCCTTCTTTAACTCCCTGTTCTCTTCTCCTGTGCTGATCTGCTGCTCTTTTCCACCCGCCTCCTTCTTTAACTCCATGTTCTCTTCTGCTGTGCTGTTATGCTGCTCTCTTCCACCCACCTACTTCTCTAACTCCCTGTTCTCTTCTCCAGAGCTGATCAGCTGCTCTCTTCAACCCGCCTCCTTCTCTGCCTCCCTTTTCTCTTCTCCCGTGCTGTCTGCTGCTCTCTTCCACCCCGCCTCCTTCTTTAACTCCCTGTTCTCTTCTCCCGTGCTGTCTGCTGCTCTCTTCCACCCCTCCTCCCTCTTTAACTAAGGGATGATTCTTGCACTCTCTCTGAAGGGAGTCTCAGCCAAATTACTGGGCCCTACTCTGAATCCACTTTTGATGGTAGCCCGGGCCAAAATATTGCCTTCTATTACTTACGGCACTGAGGCACTGTGTGGGAGAGTCAGCAATCTGCTGGACAAAACAGTTGTTAAAGCATATAGAACATTGTTCAGCCTCCCGACCTACACTTCACCGGCACAAATTCGTCTGGAATTTGGCCTTATAAAGCAAACTTGGGCTAGTTACGGCGCTTTCATTAACTGCTGGCACAAGATTAGGACAGCAAACCCGAACACATTAAACTACCTCCTCTGGCAAGAGATTCAACAGAGGCCGAAATCACCCGTAGGCCAATATCTTGAGGAGGCTCTGACGATCACAGGCCTGTCCCCCTTATGGGACACACACTGCCTCCATTCGGCGTTCAAAAAAACGGTGTGGAAGACGCTGAAGACACTCTCCTTGCTAGAGGATAAGGCGACCTTCTCGCTCAGAGCGCATGCCTGGATGACCTTGGCCACATATAAGCACTTAGCCCCACAACACTACTTTAATCTGGGATATTCAAAAATACTAAAACAAAAATTTTTAAAGTTCAGACTTGGAGTGTTACCAACCACGCAGCAGCTTCCACCTTGGAAAAGGGAGCAGGCTTTCACTCTCTGTAGTCTGTGCAACAAGGACTCGGGCGACATCATTCATACAATCTGCACCTGCACTGAGCTGTGTCAAGAAAGGAGACAGCTGCTAAAAACTTGCTTTAATCAAAGAGGTATCAGGACAAGGAGACAAGCTGTCCTGGAATGCTTTGATCCCTCATCACCACAACTGAACACTAGGTTAGTTAAATTTCTCGAAGCAGCTCGTTTAAAAATGCCAAACTGATTGTCACTTTGTAGTCCATTGCGCTATGGGGGAAATTTTACTAAGTGATTGGATAAATCTTACAGCGGATTACAACCTCTCACAGGCAGTAAAGACAAAAACATCTGGGACATTTAAATTGTATTGACATTGAAACGTCTTTTGAAGGTCATGTTGCGACGCTCATGAGGGAGCATTCACTTTTAAACATGGAACATTTTAATATGGTTGTATTAATTGTATGCATTGCAATGGTTTTAAGTAACCATGCAAATAAAGTTTTACCTTACCTTACCTTACCCTCTTTAACTCCCTGTTCTCTTCTCCAGAGCTGATCAGCTGCTCTCTTCCACCCCACCTCCTTCTTTAACTCCCTGTTCTCTTCTCCCGTGCTGTCTGCTGCTCTCTTCCACCCCACCTCCTTCTTTAACTCCCTGTTCTCTTCTCCTGTGCTAATCTGCTGCTCTCTTCCACCCCACCTCCTTCTTTAACTCCCTGTTCTCTTCTGCTGTGCTGATCTGCTGCTCTCTTCCACCCACCTCCTTCTCTAACTCCCTGTTCTCTTCTTTTCTCCCTCTGCTGATCTGCTGCTCTCTTCCACCCGCCTCCTTTTTTAACTCCCTGTTCTCTTCTGCTGATCTGCTACTCTCCTCCACCTCGCCGCCTTCTCTAACTCCCTGTTCTCTTTTCCTGTGCTGATCTGATCCTCTCTTCCACCCACCTCCTTCTCTAACTCCCTGTTCTCTTCTCTTCTCCCGTGCTGATCTGCTGCTCTCTTACACTCTGCCTCCTTCTCTAACTCCCTGTTCTCTTCTCTTCTCCCGTACTGATCTGCTGCTCTCTTACACTCTGCCTCCTTCTCTAACTCCCTGTTCTCTTCTCTTCTCCTGTGCTGATATGCTGCTCTCTTCCACCCGCCTCCTTCTTTAACACACCGTTTTCTTATCCTGTGCTAATCTGCTGTTGTCTTCCATCCCGCCTCCTTCTTTAACTCCCTGTTCTCTTCTCATGTGCTGATCTGCTGCTCTCTTCCACCCACCTCCTTCTTTAACTACCTGTTCTCTTCTCTCATGCTGATCTGCTGTTCTCTTCCACCCCACCTCCTTCTCTACCTCCCTGTTCTCTTCTCCTGTGCTATTCTGCTGTTCTCTTCCACCCCACCTCCTTCTCTACCTCCCTGTTCTCTTCTCCTGTGCTATTCTGCTGCTCTCTTCCACCCCACCTCCTTCTTTAACTCCCTGTTCTCTTCTCCTGTGCTGATCTGTTGCTCTCTTCCACCCCGCCTCCTTCTTTAACTCCCTGTTAACTTCTGCTGATCTGCTGCTCTCTTCCACCCCACCTCCTTCTTTAACTCCCCTTTCTCTTCTGCTGTGCTGATCTGTCCCTCTCTTCCACCCACCTCCTTCTCTAACTCCCTGTTCTCTTCTCTTCTCCTGTTCTGATCTGCTGCTCTCTTCCACCCCACCTCCTTCTTTAACCACATGGCTGCTGCGGGGATTTTTGCACTGTGCTGCAAATGATCATTTTGCTGTTTGCATGACGAGCTCAGCTCGTCATCAGCACACGACACCCGTGGGTGATGACGAGCTGAGCTCGGCATCAGCATCGAAAGGATTAACTCCCTGTTCTCTTTTGCTGTGCTGATCTGCTGCTCTCTTCCACCGCCTCCTTCTTTAACTCCCTGTTCTCTTCTCCTGTGCCGATCTGCTCTTCTCTTCCACCCACCTCCTTCTTTAACCCCCAGTTCTCTTCTCCTGTGCTGATCTGCTGCTCTCTTCCACCCCGCCTCCTTCTTTAACTCCCTGTTCTCTTCTCTTCTCCCGTACTGATCTGCTGCTCTCTTCCACCGCCTCCTTCTCTAGCTCCCTGTTCTCTTCTCTTCTCCTGTGCTGATCTGCTGCTCTCTTCCACCCCGCCTCCTTCTTTAACTCACTGTTTTCTTTTCCTGTGCTAATCTGCTGTTTTCTTCCAACCCACCTCCTTCTTTAACTCCCTGTTCTCTTCTGCTGTGCTGATCTGCTCCTCTCTTCCACCCACCTCCTTCTTTAACTCCCTGTTCTCTTCTCCTGTGCTAATCTGCTGTTCTCTTCCACCCGCCTCTTTCTCTAACTCCCTGTTCTCTTCTCCTGTGCCGATCTGCTGTTCTCTTTCACCCGCCTCCTTCTTTAACTCCCTGTTCTCTTCTCCTGTGCTGATCTGCTGCTCTCTTCCACCCCGCCTCCTTCTTTAACTCCCTGTTCCTTTCTCCTGTGCTGATTTGCTGATCTTTTCCACCCCGCCCCCTTCTCCTACTCCCTGTTCTTCTCCCGTGCTGATCTGCTGTTCCCTTCCACCGCCTCCTTCTCTAACTCCCTGTTTTCTTCATCCGTGCTGATCTGCTGCTCTCTTCCACCCACCCCTTTCTCTAACTCCCTGTTCTCTTCTCCTGTGCTGATCTGTTGCTCTTTACCACCCGCCTCCTTCTTTAACTCCCTGTTCTCTTCTGCTGATCTGCTGCTCTGTTCCACATGCATCCTTCTCTAACCGCACACATACATACAACCACGCACACACACACATACAACCATACACACACAACCACACGAACACACACAACACCACACACACAATTGCACACACAACCACACACAACCACACACACATAACCACACAACCACACACACACAACCACAAACATCTATCTATCGCCCTCACTCTATCTATCTATCGCCCTCATTCTATCTATCTATCGCCCTCACTCTATCTATCTATCTATCTATCTATCTATCTATCTATCTATCTATCTATCTATCTATCGCCCTCACTCTATCTATCGCCCTCACTCTATCTATCACCCTCACTCTATCTATCTATCTATCTATCTATCTATCTATCTATCTATCTATTGCCCTCACTCTATCTATCTATCGCCCTCACTCTATCTATCTATCTATCTATCGCCCTCACTCTCTATCTATCTATCTATTGCTCTCACTCTCTATCTATCTATCTATCGCCCTCACTCTCTATCTATCTATCTATTGCTCTCACTCTCTATCTATCTATCTATTGCTCTCACTCACTCTATCTATATATCTATCTATTCATCGCCCTCCCTCTATCTATCGCCCTCCCTCTATCTATCTATCTATCTCCCTCACTCTATCTATCGCCCTCACTCTATCTATCTATCTACCTATCTACCTATCTATCGCCCTCACTCTATCTACCTATCTATCGCCCTCACTCTATCTATCTTTCTATCTATCGCCCTCACTGTATCAATCTATCGCACTACCACAGCATCACTCAGGGGCACCACAGCATCACTCAGGGGCACCACAACATCACTATGCGATACTACAGCATCACTGAAAGCCACATCATCAATCTGTGCAACTATTCAACAACAACTGGTTCAAATATGTTCTCTCAATGTTTCAAGCTTTATTACAAATGTCACAAAAAGATGTTGATATTTCACTTCTGCTCTTGGATTTTCGCCACAATAAAATACACTGAACATAATCTTCACAAAAGTTATTTACTAAAGTTTAAGCTATTGCCATTATAAATTACAATAACTTTTATTTAAGTATTAATTATTTAAAAAAAACAAAAGACATTGTTATTTGTAATATCAATACATCTAAGTTACGTAAATACAAAACATGTTGCATTACAAATGCTATAGGTATCACATTTGCAAACGTTAAAAGTATTGGCATTGTAAATGACAAAGCTATTAATTTCGCTATTTTCAAAACCAACACATACATACAAAATTTGTCATTTACAAGACCAATAGCTCAAACTTTCCTAATGCGAGACCTACTGCATTGCAAATGCTTGTTTAGCAGTGCATTTTGTGCTGTGTTTGGGAATGGAGGACTGGAGCAGCAGCACTGAGCAGTCATTAAACAAACGTGTGTCATTAACACACGGATGTGATGCCAAAGGTTTCATGCACGTCACTTCCTTGGCTTCTCAACTGGTGCTTGAAAACAGGGAGACACAAAGTGGCGGAAACCACTAAGGAATGCTGTTATTAGGTCTCGCAGAGAGACCTATTGCCACCGATCCACAAAACTGACTTTTTACGATGAGGATTTCCAACAGTTCACGTGAATCACGTGACCACAAGCCTCTCGTGCTCGAGCTCATATTCCTATTTAAAAGAACAAAGGTCCTAAGCTCAAAACAATTTCTGGAAAAATGAATAACAAATGGACCACAATCGGAAACCATGTATAGTTCTTCTAATACCCAGCCGGGCATAGAATTTATTTTAGGAATGTTTGACACAAAGTCAATTTGAATCTTTCAATCACATAGCAAACATAATATTGTTTGAAGTAAGGCACAGGCCTGTACCGAACTCATCAGAATAAAGAAAAAGTTTGTGAGAAAGGGTGCAGAGAAAAGAGTATTTTACATCAGGCAAAGGAAGAGTTGAGCAAAAAAGTGGTACTGCTTTAGAATTAAAATTGGCAGTATTCCCTATAGTAGAACATACACCAGTAATTCACAATAAATAACAATGTATGTCTACATAACAGTGTCGACGGCGTTTCGATCCTATGCTCTATGATAGAAGGATCATCATCAGGACTTAATATATGCCTGGAATTTAAACAATCAAGCCCAGAGGTGGATTTGAAGAACGCACTTTCATTTGATGTTTGGCCTCGATATTGCGGTACAATGACGAACAAGAGGCTATATCTTGATTGAGCTGGAACGACTACCCAAATCGGGCTGCCTCGTAAAGAGGAGAAATGGAGGAACAATCTGCGGGCAAAAGGATTGTCCAGATTAAGCACTGGGCAGATTGTGGACAACCAACTTAAGGGGCAGGAGCGGCTACTTGCTCACCTTGGCACGGGAAAATTGTATCCCGTAGCAGCGCCAAATGGCTGATTGAAGTCGAATGAGCGCCAAGCTTGGCGTTCTCACTCGGGTTCCAGGGGCTCTGTGGCGGCGGTCGGGTGGATACACCAATCCGCTCGTTGAAGTCTGGACGTCGGTGCATCTGTTCCACGCTGGCATTGCAGCTTCATATTCCATCATCAAAAGCAGCCCAGCCAGCCCAGCCTCCCTCACACAAGGTTCTCCCAGCCATATGGTAGCTCGAGTTGCCCACCCCCTCCTTCCCCAGCGCCTGCCTTCCGTGACTCGCATTCGATCATTAGAGGCAGCCCAGCCCAGCAGGCAGCCCACCCCCCCTCCCTCTCCATATGGGCAGACCACCCACGCCCTCTCCAGCGCCTGCCTTCCGTGACTCGCATTCGATCATTAGAGGCAGCCCAGCCCAGCAGGCAGCCCACCCCCCTCCCTCTCCATATGGGAAGCCCACCCCCTCCCTCTCCAGCGCCTGCCTTCTCTCTCGCATTGCCTCGCTGGCCCGTTTGTTACTTGGTGTGCCTTTGTCAGAGTTGCTTGTTTTTTTTTAGCTGTTGTAAAATTCTACTTAAAGTTTTGCGCTTAGGGTGGGGGGTGTAACAGGGGCACTCTAAGCACATCAAAATGGCGCAATGTTGACTATACTTTAACAGCCTGCACTCTGTACATTTCCAGAGTGGATGTCCTCCTCTCACCGCACCCTTTCACACAATGGCCAGCTTCGCTCCGCCGCACTGAGACATGTGGTGCTTGGCGTGCACGTGCTAATGAAATTATCGCTTCCTGGTCCCTCTTCCTGGGCAGTGTCGTGACCCAAGCCCATGCCTCGGGGTCAGTGTGTCCGCAGCATTCTTCCGGAGGCACAGCTGCAGGCCACGTGAGCCCCCAAGCGCCAGTGCACAGTCCGTTCTTCAAGGCGGGTCGCCCTCGTGGACATAAGCCAATCAGCTCTGGACAAATGCCCTGTCCCCGTCTTTGTTCGTATTGAGTCGCGAGGACGTTTGTCAGGGCTTTTAACGTGCAACGGCAGTGTCGAGCATTTAGTCACATGCACCTCAGAGCCCAGGCTCACGCTCACCATCACACTCCCACTCAAGGTCCCGAGCACCAATTACGTTCCACAAGCACACATTCATTTTTGTTAGGCACAGTGAGTTTAAGTGATTTGCCCAGCAGCACAGGAAGCTGAGGGGAAGCCGAGACTCGAACCAGGTCCCCCAGCGCCAAAATCGGCAGCTCTGGCCGTTAGGCCACATCAGGTGTGCTTTGCAGAGTCACACAACCACACCCCAGCTATCCCATAGCCAGGGTACTGTATCACAGTCGCTTACAGTCCACACTGCAGCTGCACACTGCGCAGTCACACAGCTAGGGCTCTATATCCCGGGCCGCACTGTTCCTCTGCATAGTAGAGGCTCGTACAGTCCTGAGGCCTGGGCACAGTACCCCAGCATCAGCACAGCAGCTGCACCTTGCACAGTCACAGTGCAAGAGCGCTACACTCCCGCCCTGCCCTTCCGCACAGCTACACGGCTTACTGTCCCACGATTCGCCTAACCACACGACCCGCCCAACCACACGACAGCTGCACCGTGCAGGGTCACAGAGACAAGGCGCTGTGCCCCACACCGCTGCCAATCTGAAGTGGAGAGGGGCACACGGTGGTGTGTGGTGGTGTCAGGTTTCCCGGCCTCCGGTAAATCACTGCCTGCAATTGTGAAAGTATCTCGCTCATGCAAAGACTACATTACCCATGTTTCCTAAACGCGGCGCGTCAGATGACGATGCGCGGCTGGGAAACGGGATATCCTGGCGGTAGCGGAAGTGACTTTGCCGATTATTCCTTCCTGTTTTGGCTTGGTGGTTTGTGCGACCCGTTCTGTGCTTTGGCGTTCGTTCCGGGCGGGCTGTGGTTAAGCTCGCGTCGGACAGATTTGCGGATCCTTTGGAATATCAGGTGGGGCTTAGGAAGCGCCCGCATCATTGGCTGATTGTTCGAGTTCTGGGGACTCCGGATCCGTCGAAACCTGGGTGGATACATTGGAGGGGCTTAGGAAGCGCCCACTTCGTCTTCAGTGTGCCAGCTACAGGTTTTCCCCGCGCTTAGGGGAGCGTTTGTTTAGTGTTGAACTGCAGTTGCTATTAACCCGGTTATCTTCCGACTCGGCTGAGTCTGAAGTGTTCAGGATTTTGACGCTTTTGTTTTCCAGTGGGCAACAGTGGAAACAGGAGGTCTTTCTGTTCCTCGCAGAGACGTATCTGCAGAGGAGTGCTTTTCATTCATTTTTTGCTTTCTTTAACTGGGCATTATTTCAGTTGCTGCATTCACATATGGAAGTACCCTAATTGACTCCCGTTTGCTGTGGTTGAGATACTCTTAGGGTATTTGAAGTGCCTGTCGGTACTAAACAGTAACCAAACTATCGGAGGGGAAAGTTCTTTCATTTATGTACACTGTGACAAGCGAAGGGCATCCTCAGTATTGCTTTAGGTCATCTTCCTGTTCGCAGAGGGTAGGTGGTGAATGGTTTTCCTTAACTCAGGGGAAGTTTGAAACCCTTGATCTAGTGGTGGGACAAAGGGGGCACATTTATGGTCTTCTTTATCTCTTTTGCACAGGACACTCTGAGAATTGAGAAGACGCCTTACCTGTCACTCTTCGTTCTCTCATCACTTATAGGACTCTTCAGGTGGGTGGCGGACATACCACTGATCGCAGAGAATAGATAGAGTTAGCGCCGCTCTTCCATTGATTCCCTGTTTTATATGTTACAGGTTCCTGCTCCAGTTGCCCAGCTGTTCCCCTCCGGACTGCCTATCTTTTTCCCCCGCTTGATCTCCTTAACAGTCTGTGGTCCAAAGAGCCAGACTTGGGATGATCTAGAGGTGGGCCCCTATCAGCATCAAACCCATCCTGAGGAGTAACGACGAAAGGCCTGACAGAATAATCGGCCCACGAGTTCTTCTCCTCCTGGTGGGATTGAATTAAAGGATGGCCACCTTAGATGATGTTCTAGCGGCACTGGCCTTAGTGCAAACAGAACTAGCCACCTCCCGTCAAGAAACAGCCGCTCTGCAGGCTCGATTTGACGCCGCACAGCGTAACCCGTTTGATGCAGGGGCCTCAGCCTCTCAACCTGCCTCAGTAGTGGTGGAAATGCCTTCTCCGGTTCCCTTGGCCCCCCCTGAACGGTTTTTAGGTGATAGGAAAAAAGTACAAGTGTTCATGACTCAAGTATTGTTGCACTTCACGTGTAAACCGAAGTGTTTTTGACTAACCAATCCAGGGTTTCCTTTTTGATCTCGTACCTGGGGGGAGAGGCAGCTCAGTGGGCGGTTCCCATAGTGAGGAATAATGATGCTATTCTATATGATTGGGAGCTATTTAGATCTGAGTTTGAGAAGACCTTTGACCGGAGGGCTGAAACTTTTTCAGCGGATAAAGAATTGCTTGTGCTAAAACAGGGCTCCTCTGATTTAGTTACTTACCTTAACCACTTTAGGAGGTTAATCGCTGAAACCGATTGGCCTGAAGCAAAACAGATGGTTCTGTTCTACCAGGGGCTCACAGAAAATCTTAAGGATGTTATCGCTCAAGTTGAACCCCAGCCTACGACGTGCACTGCTTTTATTGATTTAGCTCTACGCTTGGACCACCGTCTCCGGGAACGCAAAGGAGAACAAGGCAGAAAGGACCGCCCAGTCCTCTTGGGTGAGAAGACCGCCACTGGGGAAAAATCTGAAGGGAAAGTAGAATCCATGGAGATTGGGGTTGTGCGGGCATCATTAACCCCGAATGAAAGAGAGCATCGTCGTAAGTTTGGGCTCTGCCTCTATTGTGGGAAGAAAGGACACTTCTTAAGGGAATGCCCTGTGAAACCTAAGGGCGGTCGTTATCGTTCAGGACAGGTGGCAGTATCCACAGTGGAGAAGGGGTCGAAAAACTCCAACGCTTGAGTTTAGCAGAAGGGAGAAACTCGAGCACTCACTTCATCCCTTCAGTAACCGAAGAAGAAGATGTAGAAAACCGCCTGTTCTTCCTGACCCTGGAGTTGTGGATAGACAACACCCCCAAGACCATTCGAGCGATGATAGACTCTGGGGCCACTGGATGCTTTATGGACCTAGGGGAAGCCCGGCGGTTGGGGGTAGTTCCCGTTACCAAATCTGTTCCTGAGGCTGTGTTTGCGGTTGACGGACATGAACTGGAGTCTGGCCCAATCAATCAACATACGCCAGAATATGAAATGTGGTATGGAGATGACCATACAGAAAACATCACATTCAACCTCATTCATGCCCCGACCTACGGGGTTATTTTGGGACTTCCGTGGCTGAAAAAACATGAGCCCACTATTAGCTGGACGGATCATTCAGTACAGTTTCATTCCACCTATTGCCAAACCCATTGCCTGAGAGAGACGCCTCGACCTTCCCTGTCCTTAGCCTCTACTCATTACCTTTCCACGGCTGCGGAGAAGGAAGTAGAGTTACCTCAGTGTTATAGGGAGTATGAGGAGGTATTCAGCAAAGCAAAAGCAGAAGTCCTCCCTCCACATCGCGAATACGATTGCCGTATTGATTTGACGCCAGGGTCCGTGGTTCCTTGTGGTAGGATTTATGCTTTATCACAACCTGAAACTGCACACCTCCGGGAGTATTTGGATGACCTGCTTAAATTGGGTTTCATACGTCCCTCCAGATCCCCAGCAGCTTCCCCGCTGTTTTTCATCCCTAAAGCCAACGGGGAACTCCGATGCTGCATCGATTACAGGGCTTTGAATGCCATCACGATCAAAAACCAGTACCCGCTCCCCTTGATACCAGTATTACTGGAGCAAGTACGATCTGCCAATATCTACACCAAATTGGACCTCAGGGGAGCCTACCATCTGGTACGAGTAAGAAGTGGCGATGAGTGGAAGACCGCGTTTAAAACGCGGTACGGACTATTTGAATACTTGGTGATGCCCTTCGGGCTCTGCAATGCCCCAGCCTCTTTTCAATTTTTTTTTAATGAGGTCTTGCGAGACTTTTTAGACATCTTTGTGGTCGTCTACATTGATGACATTCTGATTTACTCGAATGGAGTGATGGAACATCAAAGACATGTCGGCCAAGTCCTTCGCGCCTTGCAACAGAACCATCTATATTGTAAGCTGACGAAGTGCGAATTCCACGTCACTACTGTTGAATTTCTTGGAGTCATGCTCACTCCCTCCGGGCAACTTATGGCTGACAGAAAAGTACGGGCAATCATGGAATGGCCAAGCCCTCGCAACATCAAAGACATCCAAAGACTCCTTGGTTTTGCAAATTTTTATAGGAGGTTCATTGCACACTTCTCGGACATGGTGACTCCGCTTACTAAGCTCACCAGGAAGAACACTCCTTTTGTGTGGGGTTTGGAGGAACAGACAGCTTTTGAACATTTGAAAACGGCTTTCATGACTGCTCCTGTGCTAACCCACGCCGATCCGACCCTCCCGTTTGTGGTGGAAGCAGATGCCTCCGAAGTAGCTGTTGGTGCGGTGCTCTCCCAACGGAATGAAAATACAGGACATCTCCATTCCATTGCCTTCATGTCTCGGAAACTAAACCGCGCGGAGCGTAATTACACCATTGCGGAAAAAGAACTGCTAGCAATAAAGGACGCCTTCGCAGAATGGAGGCATTGGTTGATGGGAGCATCACAACAAATCACGGTGTACACCGATCACCGCAACTTACAGTTTATGCGAGCTGCTCGGCACCTTACCCCTCGACAACTACGTTGGATGCTGTTTTTGGCCGAATTCCACTTCACGGTGACATTTCGTCCAGGTTGTGATAATCGGAAGGCTGATGCACTCTCGCGTCAGGAACACAGCTCTGCCATGGAAGTGGCACAAGAAAAAAGCATCATTGACCCCAAGAAAGTGATAGGGACTATACACACTGATGAGTTTCTTCACAAAGTAAAAAGAGGGATGCAAACCTTTAGCTGGAAGACCTGGATTCGTCCACATCCGGAGTGGAAAATTCGACAAGGGTTGCCGAGAAAAGGAACCCAGATATTACTGCCTACGGTAGCTCTAAGACGACAAGCTTTTCAATGGTGTCATGATCTACCATGCGCTGGACACACAGGAGGAAAGAAAACCTTGGAGAAGATGCTACGTCTGTATTGGTGGCCTACCATCCGTCCTGATGTCTCTGCATGGGTTCAGCGATGTGACACCTGTTCTAAGGCCAAGAGTGATCATCGTCCAACACAAGGACTTTTGCGAAACATGCCTACTCCTGTGAGTCCTTGGGAGAGCTTTTCTGTGGACTTTGTGGTGGGTCTTCCCAAAGATCGGGGGATGACTGCGGTATTGGTAGTTGTGGACTATTTGACCAAGCTAGGTCATTTTATTGCATGCAAAGGGGTCCCAACTGCCAGCCAACTTGCTCACCTATTGCTCCTTCATGTAGTTAGGTTACACGGATTGCCTAAAGTCATAGTTTCAGACAGGGGAGCCCAGTTCACTGCTAGGTTTTGGAAAGTGTGGTGTAATAGGATGGGCATTGCCCCTTCCTTGTCCACCAGCTTTCACCCCCAAACTGACGGGCAAACCGAGAGGTTAAACCAAACACTCAAGCAATACTTGAGATGCTTTGTGGATACCACTACTGAGGCTTGGGTTGATTGGTTATGGACTGCGGAGGTGTCTTACAATGATGCTGTTCATTCTTCAACTTCATATACCCCGTTTTTCTGCACCTACGGGTTTCACCCTAGGTTTGCCCCTTTAAGCGTTTCATCCTCCGAGGTCCCGATCCCTCAGTTGCAGTCTAGGTTGGTCCAGTTACGGGAAACAGTACGGCTAGCAAGGGTGAATCTGGAGAGGGCTAAAGGGAAATACAAGGCACAGGCCGATAAACATCGGAAGGCTTGTCCTCAGTATGCCAAGGGAGATTGGGTATGGGTGTCCACTAGAAATATTCGCTTCCGCAAATACAGTGTATTCAACCCCAGGTTCATTGGCCCTTACCAGGTGATTCGTCACATCAACCCTGTGGCTGTGAAACTGAGCCTCCCAGGACATTTCCGGATCCATCCTGTTTTCCATGTGTCCCTGCTCAAGCCCGCAAAGGGTCCTCGGGCTAAAGGCCCTGAACCCGTGAGAGTGCAGCAGGACGTTGAATATGAGGTGAGAGGCATTCTGGATGCACGTAGGGTGAAGGGTCAGCTCCAGTATCTGGTGGCGTGGAAGGGCTATGGGCCTGAGGAGGACTCTTGGGAACCTGCGGGTGCTGTTCATGCTCCTAGACTGGTTAAGAAATTTCATTTGTCGCATCCTGGTAAACCTGGAGGCAGTCAGTGAATCTTGTACGGGGGGGTGTTCTGTCAGGTTTCCCGGCCTCCGGTAAATCACTGCCTGCAATTGTGAAAGTATCTCGCTCATGCAAAGACTACATTACCCATGTTTCCTAAACGCGGCGCGTCAGATGACGATGCGCGCCTGGGAAACGGGATATCCTGGCGGTAGCGGAAGTGACTTTGCCGATTATTCCTTCCTGTTTTGGCTTGGTGGTTTGTGCGACCCGTTCTGTGCTTTGGCGTTCGTTCCGGGCGGGCTGTGGTTAAGCTCGCGTCGGACAGATTTGCGGATCCTTTGGAATATCAGGTGGGGCTTAGGAAGCGCCCGCATCATTGGCTGATTGTTCGAGTTCTGGGGACTCCGGATCCGTCGAAACCTGGGTGGATACATTGGAGGGGCTTAGGAAGCGCCCACTTCGTCTTCAGTGTGCCAGCTACAGGTTTTCCCCGCGCTTAGGGGAGCGTTTGTTTAGTGTTGAACTGCAGTTGCTATTAACCCGGTTATCTTCCGACTCGGCTGAGTCTGAAGTGTTCAGGATTTTGACGCTTTTGTTTTCCAGTGGGCAACAGTGGAAACAGGAGGTCTTTCTGTTCCTCGCAGAGACGTATCTGCAGAGGAGTGCTTTTCATTCATTTTTTGCTTTCTTTAACTGGGCATTATTTCAGTTGCTGCATTCACGTATGGAAGTACCCTAATTGACTCCCGTTTGCTGTGGTTGAGATACTCTTAGGGTATTTGAAGTGCCTGTCGGTACTAAACAGTAACCAAACTATCGGAGGGGAAAGTTCTTTCATTTATGTACACTGTGACAAGCGAAGGGCATCCTCAGTATTGCTTTAGGTCATCTTCCTGTTCGCAGAGGGTAGGTGGTGAATGGTTTTCCTTAACTCAGGGGAAGTTTGAAACCCTTGATCTAGTGGTGGGACAAAGGGGGCACATTTATGGTCTTCTTTATCTCTTTTGCACAGGACACTCTGAGAATTGAGAAGACGCCTTACCTGTCACTCTTCGTTCTCTCATCACTTATAGGACTCTTCAGGTGGGTGGCGGACATACCACTGATCGCAGAGAATAGATAGAGTTAGCGCCGCTCTTCCATTGATTCCCTGTTTTATATGTTACAGGTTCCTGCTCCAGTTGCCCAGCTGTTCCCCTCCGGACTACCTATCTTTTTCCCCCGCTTGATCTCCTTAACAGTCTGTGGTCCAAAGAGCCAGACTTGGGATGATCTAGAGGTGGGCCCCCTATCAGCATCAAACCCATCCTGAGGAGTAACGACGAAAGGCCTGACAGGTGGCATCGCAACCAAAGGACAGACTGCTTATAGCCTGTTCATGGCTAGAGTTGGTGTGCACGGGTGGCATTGAAGTGACAGCAGGTGATCACTGTGGGCACTAGAAACACTCAGCTGTACCGCTCTTTCATCCCACATCCCATGATGCCCCCTCCGGCCATCAATGGCATGCCAGGGGATTGATTCTCCAAGGCGCAGCCTGACTTGTGAAGAATTGAAGGTTGGCATAGGGAGTATGTGCGTCCTATGACATGCGTGGCACGTTATTTCATAAAATATTCTACACTCATCGGGACAAAAGTCTGCTTACTAAATGGTGGACACGTTTTTATCCACGTTTCTAAATTGCACCACGTGGCGTGGGAAATGCTTCTTGGCGCTAAGCGTCTGTTGTCTTATATTGAGTTGTCCACGGGAGGGGGGGGTGTCATCGTCTGACTGAAGTTACTTATTAAGCATTAGTGTTTATTTTATATCACTGTGTAAAATGTAACTGATTTAACTATTTAAAAATGCTTACCGTATATGTAAAGCCAGCAGGGTCTAGCCAGCGCTATATAAAACATAGCACATATTTGGCTACCCTTGCGTATGAGCAGCCTGCTGGCTGTGTACACTGTGCAACACTGCACATTGTTGGCTGTCCGTGAGTGTGAACATGCTGTCTGGACTGTGTTTCGTTGCACATGGTTGGTTGTCTGTGCTTTGGAGCAGGCTGTGGGCTGTGTACACTGTGTGCCAAAGTACATTATTGGCTGTCCGTGCATGTGAGTGCACTGTGGGCTGTCTGGACTATGCTTCATCGCACATGGTTGGCTGTCAATGCGTGTGAGCAGGCTGAGAGCTGTCTGGAATGGGGGTCACTGCATATAGTTTGCTGTCTATGCGAGTGAGCAAGCTGTGGAGCTGTCTACACTGTCACTGCACGTAGTTGGCTGTCAATGAGTGTGGCTGTAGGCTGTCTGGACTATGTTCTACAGCACATTGTTGGCTATCCGTGTATGTGAGTAGGTTGTGTACTCTGTAGACTGTCACTACTCAGTGTTGACTGACTGTGCTTGTGAGCTGGTTGTACGCTGAATGGAATCTTTGCCACTGTACATTGTTGGTTGTCAGTGCTTGTTTTGTTTATCTCTGTTTCTTGTCTCGAGTCTGGTCTTTATTTGTCTTGGCGTACGTTCCACTACGTCTCTTTGCCTGCTCTCGTCACTACCACGTCCTCTAACGTCCCGTCCCTTTCGATTCCACTCACCCCATATCTGCGTGTAGCCCCCTTTATTGCTACTTCCCCATGCTCCCCGTTAACTTTTTCTCATCCTTTTTCACTTTACTTTACATAAAGCCTTTCTGCAACAGAAGCGTACACAAACAGCATATGCACACAACTCAACGATAGGAAATATTCCTAAACAACAAGGGTGTGGTGTATTGGCTTGAGCTGCTAAGCGGAAAGTTAGGGACACATGCTCAAGTCACGTCGTGGGTCGCCCCAAAGTAATTTTGCACAACTCAGTTAATATCCACGTGCCTTCCAAAAGGACATTTTTTCGTGTGTTTTCAGCCTGTGGCCTACTGGTTATAATTAGCATTTCCGCTAACAATTTACTATTTTTAACAATTGTTTAGGCACCATGTGGAGAAGTGTGGCTCACTGGTTAGAGCAGGCAGACCCTGAAGCAGAAGTCAGACCCGGGACCAGGGTTCAATTCCCGACGCGGCAGGGTCTTGAGCTCAAATGTCCATGGACTCGACAATTCTCGCTTCGGTTCCTGACCTAATCATGGGTTCACACTCTGCAACTCTGGGCATTAAGCTTGCTTAATCTCCACAACGCCCCGCCACCCCCGCGGCAGGATGCCTGGCTTTCACCTTGGGGATGCCCTGTAGGGGCTATCTCAAACAGGGAAAAGCCAGGACGGGTTCCCAAGGCAAGCGCGGAGATACCCCTTCGGGGGTCGATTCTGCGCTATATAAGAAACATAATAATATGTTGTTATGTTTTTCTGTAACGTATATTTGCCTTTCAATGTGTCTATATTTTCCCAAATGCTTTTGTTGCCGTGGATTTCTTCTGTGTTCTTTTTCTTTTCCGTTTGTTCGTCTACCACTCGCTTTCCCTTTTGAACGCTTTTTTTTATATTGAAAAATGTTTGTTACTATGGCTCGCTTTTAATCACTATGCTTGTTATAGCTACATGCCTATCCTTCTTTAGCGGTGTACAGATCTCAGCGCCCAGTTGCGTGAGATACGCCGGGCGCTTCACTTCTGAAGTTTTTATTTATTTTATGGGGGCATGTGATCGTTGTGAGAAGTTGGCCCGATATGCAACGTTCGCTATTCTAGCGACCGCTATGTATCGTTCCAACGACCCTTATGGTGTTTGGTTGTAAGTCAACCTATAGACCAGCTATCCTAGTAGCGTGGATACGAGCAGTCTAAGGCTAAAGACTCGAGAGGGCGTGTTAAGCCAGCTGTTTACCACACATGTATCCCTTGAACACCCAGTGAAAGGACACCACACAAGTGTTATGAAAATAAACGGTATATTTATTTAAGAATCACAACAGCCCTGTACTCTTTATGAGGACAGGATACTAAGCACAAACCAAATCTCTTAGGAAAATACTTCAAGTGCACAATTAAAACAAGTGTCCGAGGACATGGAAAGTTTAAGGTCTCGGGCGGACCCGATAAGGCAAGTCGGAAGCGAGGGACTTGGGACCCTAGAGTAAAGAGGCTATGCAGGCACCGAAATGCCGAGTTACCTAGCCACGAGGGCTGCGGCTGCACAAGTCTTACAGGCGTCGGGGTCTTCGCTGACGAGCCGGAAGAAAAGGAGTTGCTGGCCGGCGACCAGTGATGAATAGTTCGTAGAGATCCAAGCCTGGATCAGAGATTGATGATACCTGAAAGCAGAGGGGACCAAGTTCGTACTACTAGCCAGTAGTCAGAGGGTACCAGGAAGGCACCGGTTGGCCGTCACCTCGACCAGGTGAGTGGGCGACACTAGGCTCTGCAGTCTCACGGACCAGGAGGCGTTGTCGGCGACCACGGTGGAGGTGCGAGCTGTCCCACGAAGGATGATGCTGTCGGCGTCGCTGGGCCCAGGATGGGGCAACAAGCCTTGGCAAATCTCAGGGCCACGTGGTGGGCCTAAGATGGCGTCTTGAGTGGACCAGGAGGGTCCGGGGTGCTTCTCGAAAAGATGGAAGCAAGGGCCAGTCTGGAGCAACCAGACCAGCAGTGTTGATTTCCGGATGTCGTCACAGAAGGGCACAAGCCAGCGGCTAGTGACCAGACAACGTGCTGAGCAGCGAGCAGAAGGGCCCCACGCAGATCGTGGAGATGCTGGGAGACTGCACTTCGGTGCTGGAGCGGCTCAGGGTCGGGGCTTCTCGGACCCCAGAGCACTCACCAGGGAATTGCTTCGATGGTCGTGCTGGTTAAGAGCGTGCAGGTTCTGATGATGGCCGGTCCCTCGAGGTCTCGTCGCACCCACAGATCACAGCTGAGCTGATGACGTGGGTAGAGGTCAGAGGTGCCAGGGAAGCCGGTTCTCGTCGAGCTGGGCCGTCGGATTCCTTGAGGAAGGACTTACAGCAAACCGCAGAGTTCTTAGATGGTGCCCGCTGATGCAGGGTGACTACTCCTTAGTCACAAGGGAGAAATCTTGAGAAGAGTCTTGAATGTCCTTTCGTAGAAAGTAGTTCTTGAATCAAAGATGATCTCATTGGGAAGGGTCCCCGCTCCGGCCTTTATCCTAAAGAAAGGGGTGGGCACATGACTAGGTCCTGCCCTAAGGGTGGGACCAGGAAGGGGGGTAGTTACACCCCTCTCCCCTGCCGGACTTTCCCCAGGCCAGGGCTGTCGCCCCTGGAACTGGTTCTAACCGGCAGATGCGTAGTGAGCACCGGGGTGCCACTCCGCAGTCACCTTCTCGCAAAAGCCCTACCTACCCAGAATACACAAACCCTGTCTGGGACGGTGCAAACACCGCCCTCGACAGGAAACCCTTTGTCCAAGCTCTCCTCGCTGGAAGGACTCCCAGCAGCAGGAGGTCAGACTCGTGTCTGTGGTGGCAGCATCCATTTTGTGGAGCTGAGGCTTTAGTTAACTTTAACCGGGGTTCACAGTTACGTACATGTCGTGTTCCTCTAGAAAGGCGGAATGCTAACCTCGTCGCCAGAGTTGGTGAGAGGGCAGCATCCCGATTCGTATGACACCTTACTCGACATGTCTTGATAACGCGACACCGAAGTTACCGATGTGGTACGCGTTATCATGGAACAGCCATTGGGTCTTGATTCCGCAAGCTGCAACCGGGCTCGGCTCGGGCCAGAGCCTAGTTCACACGAGCCCATGCACTCTGCCTTCAGGATTGTCAAGGCCTGCCATAGGAGTGACTGATAGGAACTCGAGTGTCCATTGTATGGTTAGATATAGGGCTACTATATCTAAAGCAAAGTGTGTTTACACGACTTCGCCCCAGCTGTCACGCAGCCAGTTGTGTCAAATTTAGGAGGCCAGCCAGGGGTGGCATAATACATGCTGCAGCCCCTGGCGGCCCTGGGTACACCTATGCCCTGAGTTACAGGGTCTGATAAGGTGGCCCAGTACCAATTGGTAAATGCACCTTGGGTACATATCGTAATTTAGAAAGAGAACAGCCAGGCTGTGGGTCTGATTAGCAGGCCCACAGCCAGAGAAAGTCGTAAACCAGTGAAACAAAAGCGAAAAATCTGGGTGATCATAGGATTGCAGACCCTCCTCTCCTACATGACCCCCCCCCAAACGTCGGAACAATAAGCTAACCTTGACCAGGTGAGTCTTCTTGTTCTAAGTGGAAATATCTGGAGAGCCCATCGGCATTGCCATGATCAGTACCAGGTCTATGTTCCACTGTAAAGTCCATCCCCTGTAGGGAAATGGACCACCTAAGCAGTTTGGGGTTTTCACCCTTCATCTGATTTAGCCACAAGAGGGGCTTATGGTCGGTCTGAATCTTGAAGTGAGTGCCAAACAAGTATGGCCTCAGCTTCTTCAGGGCCCAAACCACAGCAAAGGCCTCCCTCTCAATAGCTGACCAATTCTTCTCTCTAGGGGTCAGCCTTCTGCTTATAAAAGCAATGGGCTGGTCTTGACCATCAAAATTCAGTTGAGAAAGAACAGCTCCCACACCCAACTCAGAAGCATCTGTTTGGACAATGAATGGTTTGGAGTAGTCCGGACTCTTGAGGATAGGCGCCGTGCACATGGCCTGCTTTAGGTCATCGAATGCTTTTTGACAGCTCGCTGTCCACTGAACCTTTTTTGGCATTTTCTTGCTTGTCAGTTCATTTAATGGTGTCACAATTGAACCATAGTTCCTGACAAACTTCCTATAGTAACCAGTCAGGCCCAAGAAAGCTCGAACCTGAGTCTGGGTGGTTGGAGGAGCCCAGTCCCTGATTGACTGTATCTTGCTCTCCAGTGGCTGAACCTGGCCTCCACCTACAAGGTGGCCCAGGTATACAACCTGTGTCTGCCCTATCTGGCACTTGGTGGCCTTGATAGTGAGGCCTGCCGCATGCAGAGCCTCTAACACTTTCCGCAGGTGGACCAGGTGATCCTCCCAGGTGGAGCTAAAGACAGCAATATCGTCAAGATACGCCGCACAGAAGTCATCCAGCCCAGTAAGGACTTGATTCACCAACCGTTGGAAGGTGGCAGGTGCATTTTTCAGACCAAAGGGCATCACCACGAACTGATAATGCCCACCAGGGGTTGAAAATGCGGTTTTAGGCTTGGCGTCCTCAGCTAACCTGATTTGCCAATACCCAGCTGTCAGGTCAAACGTACTTAAGTAGTTGGCCGAAGCCAATCTATCGATAAGCTCGTCTGCCCTTGGTATTGGGTGGGCGTCAGTCTTAGTGACTGCATTGAGACCCCTGTAGTCTACGCAAAACCTCATCTCTCTCTTACCACCCTGGGTGTGAGGTTTCGGCACTAGAACTACGGGACTAGCCCACGGGCTATCCGAGGGTTCAATGACTCCCAGCTCCAACATTTTCTGCACTTCACTCTTGATGCAGTCTCTAACGTGATCAGGCTGCCGGTAGATTTTACTCTTAACGGGCAAGCTGTCACCAGTGTCAACCTCATGGGTGCACCAATCGGTCTGACTGGGTGTTAGAGAAAACATATGTCTGAACGACTGAAGAACCTGTTTACAGTCGCTCTGTTGATGTTCGGAGAGGCTGCCACAAAAGACAACACCATCTACCGATCCATCGTCAGGATTCTGAGTGAGCAGGTCGGGGAGAGGGTCACTCTCTTCTTCCTGTCCCTCATCTAGGGCCATGAGCAAACTCATGTCCTTCCTGTCGACATATGCCTTGAGCCTGTTGACATGAAGCACCCTGTGGGGGCTCCGGGGAGTTCCCAGGTCGACCAGGTAGGTGACCTCTCCCTTTTTCTCCAGGATGGTGTAGGGCCCGGACCATTTGTCCTTGAGTGCTGCTGGGGCCACTGGCTCCAACACCCACACCTTCTGTCCGGGCTGGTAAACAGTCAAGACAGCCTTTTGGTCATGCCAAGCTTTTTGGAGTTCTTGACTGGCCTTAAGGTTTTCAGATGCCTTCTCCATGTATTCAGCCATCCGCGAGCGGAGGCCAAGCACATAGTCCACTATGTTGGCTGCAGGCTTTTTGAGAGGTCTCTCCCATCCTTCCTTCACCAAACACAGGGGTCCCCTTACAGGATGTCCGTACAAAAGTTCAAAAGGGCTGTAGCCAACCCCCTTCTGTGGGACTTCTCTGTAGGCGAACAAGAGGCAGGGGATCAGGACGTCCCATCTACGCCGAAGCTTTTCTGGTAGTCCATGAATCATCCCTTTTAGGGTCCTGTTGAGTCTCTCAACAAGCCCATTGCATTGTGGATGATAGGGTGTAGTGAACTTGTAGTTGACACCACATTCCTTCCACATAGCAGTTAAGTAGCTCGACATAAAGTTTGCACCTCTGTCGGAGACGACCTCCTTAGGGAAGCCCACTCTGGAGAACACTCCAACTAGGGCTCTTGCCACAACAGGTGCTGTAGTGGTCCTAAGGGGAATAGCTTCAGGATACCTGGTGGCATGATCCACTACCACCAGTATAAACTTGTGCCCTGACGCTGTTGGTGGTTCCATGGGACCGACGATGTCGATCCCCACCCGATCAAAGGGCACCCCCACCACAGGCATTGGTATAAGGGGGGCCTTTGTCGTGCCACCTGACTTACCACTGGCTTGGCAAGTGACACAGGAGCGGCAAAACTCCTTGGTATCTTCGTTCATATGAGGCCAGTGAAAGTGTGAGACAAGCCTGTCCCACGTTTTCGTCTGGCCTAAGTGACCTGCTAAGGGAATCTCGTGGGCCAAGGTAAGTAGGAAACCACGCTGAGACAAGGGTACAACCAGCCTCCTGGTCATGCCAGGCTTGGGGTCTCTTGACTCAGTGTACAGGAGTCCATCTTCCCAGTATACCTTGTGGGTACCTGTGGCGTTCCCAGCAGCCTCAGCAGCAGCCTGCTGTCTGAGGGGTTCAAGAGAAGGGCAGTCTAACTGGTCCTTCCCCAGGTCTTCCCTTGAGGGTCCCCCTGAACCCAAGAATTCAACTTGATCAAGTTCGAACTCCCTAGGCTCAGTTTCCCTCAATTCCTGTAGGTCAGCCTCCTCTGAGACTTGATCCTCGACCTGGGGCAAGGGGGAAGGCGCAGCCTTAACCCTACTGCTCTTTTTCTTGGGAGGTGTCTGGTCCGTTGTTCCAGGATCCAGCACCTGTTCAATGGGGCATTTCCTGACCTGTGACCTGGTCACAGCGAACACATGTGCTGGCAAACCTAACATTTCCATGTGAGTCCGGTGCTCCACTTCTGACCATTGTGATGACTCCAAATCATTGCCCAACAAACAATCCACTGGGAGGTCTGGACTAACTACAACCTTCTTTTGGCCAGTTACCCCTCCCCAGGAGAAAGCTACAATTGCCATACTGTGATTGGTAGTAACATTGCTTGCATTGGTCACCAGGAATTCTGTACCTGGCATGATCTGTCCAGGGTCCACAAAGTTAGGCGTCACCATGGTGACGCTGGCACAAGTGTCCCTATAGGCCTGAGCCATCTTTCCATTTATGAAAGGCATCTGTCGGTATTTGCCCAAAGTATTGGGGCTTACGTCAGGGGACACGTCCACGTCCCCTGTACTGACAAGGACAGCCTGAGTGAGTGTGCCAACTAAGCTGTCACGCCCCTCAGAACCCAGGGTTAACCCTACTAAACCCTTGGGAGGCGCACTACCACTGCTGACTGTACTAGGGGGCACAGGCGCCTTAGGGGCTGCAGTGGCAGGAGTCTGCCCTCCTCCTTTCTTGGTGCACTCATTAAACCAGTGAGATTTACTTTTACAGTACTGGCACCATCTTTTGGATTGGCCTTCTTTCTTCTTTTGGGGAGCCTGACCCCCACCCTCTTTGGGTTGTTGGGGACCTGTCGAAGACTTCTGGTCATTTTGTTCCCCTTTAGAATCTTTACCCTTCTGGTCTGCTTTCTTCTGACCACCTTGATTCTGGCCCTGGTTCTGTTTAACTCTCGTACGAACCCATCTGTCCGCCTTCTTTCCCAATTCTTGGGGAGAGGTCAGATCCGAGTCGACAAGATGCTGATGCAACAACTGGTTCTGACAATTGTTTAAAATGTGTTCTCTCATCATCAAATTATACAATCCTTTGTAATCAGTAACCTTACTGCCCAGCAACCAGCCCTCAAAAGCCTTAGTGGCACAATCGACAAAGTCAGACCAATCTTGAGACTGCGTTTTCTGGGTATCCCTGAACAGCACCCTGTACTGCTCAGTGGTTAGGCCGAACCCTTCAACGAGTGTATTTTTCAAGACTTGGTAATCGTTAGCGTCCTCCACCCTTGTGGTGAGGAGCTTGTCTCTTCCTTTTCCTTCAAAGGAGAGCCACAAGATAGCTGCCCACTGACTCTGGGGAACACCCTGCACAGTGCAGGCCCTCTCCAAAGCAGTTATCCATTTGTGGATGCCGTCCCCTTGTTTAAAGGGGGGCACTATCTTACCAAGGTGTTTCGTATCGAAACTCTTTTCCCTATTGCTAGGTACATTGCTGCCACCAGTGGGGACTACCCCACTTAACTGTTGCTCTCTAGCAAAGGCAAGCCTCTCTTTGGCCAGGGCAAGTTCTTCCCTTTCGATCCTCAGATTAGCTGCCCTTTCCTTAGCTTCGTACACTCTCCTCTGAGGGGACGTCATCCCTCTTTGAGAAGAGTTGTGAGAGCCATTGGTTTGAAGGGATCTGCCAGAGTCTCTTGACAGAGATCGGGCTCGTCCATTCCCAATGTTAAGCGGACCTGTCAGTAGCGCTGGGGGCGCCCCAGTACCACTATCATGTTTGCTTAAGTTGGACCTGCTTAGTCTAACGACTTCTACCTGTCCCTTATCTGCCTCATCCCCAGAGGGATCCTCATCCTCATCATCCTCCACATCTTCGTTCTCAGTTGCGAGGTGGATGAGGTCAGGATCGTCTCTGGTTCCCTCGAGGGGAGGCATGTCTCCTTCTGGATTAGAATGGCTAAGAAGCTTCTCAGCCTTTCTGGCATCATAAGTCTCTAGGAGACCAATCAGAAAGGAGGTGGTGGGGTTAGCCCCTTGCTTAATCTTCCTAGAGGTACATACTTGTCGTAACTCATGGAAGTTAAGCGCAGTATATCTTGAGGAGATGACCTGTGGAGGGTCGACTGACACAAGGGGAGACTCAGTTTCCTCCTTTGTCCGACATACTGCTTCTAGTGTGGTGTAAGTGATGCACCTACCTACACTACGTGTTTACCTACTGTTCCCTTGCTAAGAGTTGCAGCCAAGGTGTGCTAAGCCTTGAGGAGCTACAACAGCTGGTTCAGTAGAACTCAGAGTATTCTAAGCGTTAGTTATATGTACTAACAGTACTTGTGTGATCTTTCAACAAGATATTCTTAGGATACGTGTGGTAAAACAACAGCAAGCTCAAATCCCAACCGCTGCTCACCAATGTGAGAAGTTGGCCCGATATGCAACGTTCGCTATTCTAGCGACCGCTATGTATCGTTCCAACGACCCTTATGGTGTTTGGTTGTAAGTCAACCTATAGACCAGCTATCCTAGTAGCGTGGATACGAGCAGTCTAAGGCTAAAGACTCGAGAGGGCGTGTTAAGCCAGCTGTTTACCACACATGTATCCCTTGAACACCCAGTGAAAGGACACCACACAAGTGTTATGAAAATAAACGGTATATTTATTTAAGAATCACAACAGCCCTGTACTCTTTATGAGGACAGGATACTAAGCACAAACCAAATCTCTTAGGAAAATACTTCAAGTGCACAATTAAAACAAGTGTCCGAGGACACGGAAAGTTTAAGGTCTCGGGCGGACCCGATAAGGCAAGTCGGAAGCGAGGGACTTGGGACCCTAGAGTAAAGAGGCTATGCAGGCACCGAAATGCCGAGTTACCTAGCCACGAGGGCTGCGGCTGCACAAGTCTTACAGGCGTCGGGGTCTTCGCTGACGAGCCAGGAGCCGGAAGAAAAGGAGTTGCTGGCCGGCGACCAGTGATGAATAGTTCGTAGAGATCCAAGCCTGGATCAGAGATTGATGATACCTGAAAGCAGAGGGGACCAAGTTCGTACTACTAGCCAGTAGTCAGAGGGTACCAGGAAGGCACCGGTTGGCCGTCACCTCGACCAGGTGAGTGGGCGACGCTAGGCTCTGCAGTCTCACGGACCAGGAGGCGTTGTCGGCGACCACGGTGGAGGTGCGAGCTGTCCCACGAAGGATGATGCTGTCGGCGTCGCTGGGCCCAGGATGGGGCAACAAGCCTTGGCAAATCTCAGGGCCACGTGGTGGGCCTAAGATGGCGTCTTGAGTGGACCAGGAGGGTCCGGGGTGCTTCTCGAAAAGATGGAAGCAAGGGCCAGTCTGGAGCAACCAGACCAGCAGTGTTGATTTCCGGATGTCGTCACAGAAGGGCACAAGCCAGCGGCTAGTGACCAGACAACGTGCTGAGCAGCGAGCAGAAGGGCCCCACGCAGATCGTGGAGATGCTGGGAGACTGCACTTCGGTGCTGGAGCGGCTCAGGGTCGGGGCTTCTCGGACCCCAGAGCACTCACCAGGGAATTGCTTCGATGGTCGTGCTGGTTAAGAGCGTGCAGGTTCTGATGATGGCCGGTCCCTCGAGGTCTCGTCGCACCCACAGATCACAGCTGAGCTGATGACGTGGGTAGAGGTCAGAGGTGCCAGGGAAGCCGGTTCTCGCGAGCTGGGCCGTCGGATTCCTTGAGGAAGGACTTACAGCAAACCGCAGAGTTCTTAGATGGTGCCCGCTGATGCAGGGTGACTACTCCTTAGTCACAAGGGAGAAATCTTGAGAAGAGTCTTGAATGTCCTTTCGTAGAAAGTAGTTCTTGAATCAAAGATGATCTCATTGGGAAGGGTCCCCGCTCCGGCCTTTATCCTAAAGAAAGGGGTGGGCACATGACTAGGTCCTGCCCTAAGGGTGGGACCAGGAAGGGGGGTAGTTACACCCCTCTCCCCTGCCGGACTTTCCCCAGGCCAGGGCTGTCGCCCCTGGAACTGGTTCTAACCGGCAGATGCGTAGTGAGCACCGGGGTGCCACTCCGCAGTCACCTTCTCGCAAAAGCCCTACCTACCCAGAATACACAAACCCTGTCTGGGACGGTGCAAACACCGCCCTCGACAGGAAACCCTTTGTCCATGCTCTCCTCGCTGGAAGGACTCCCAGCAGCAGGAGGTCAGACTCGTGTCTGTGGTGGCAGCATCCATTTTGTGGAGCTGAGGCTTTAGTTAACTTTAACCGGGGTTCACAGTTACGTACATGTCGTGTCCCTCTAGAAGGGCGGAATGCTAACCTCGTCGCCAGAGTTGGTGAGAGGGCAGCATCCCGATTCGTATGACACCTTACTCGACATGTCTTGATAACGCGACACCGAAGTTACCGATGTGGTACGCGTTATCATGGAACAGCCATTGGGTCTTGATTCCGCAAGCTGCAACCGGGCTCGGCTCGGGCCAGAGCCTAGTTCACACGAGCCCATGCACTCTGCCTTCAGGATTGTCAAGGCCTGCCATAGGAGTGACTGATAGGAACTCGAGTGTCCATTGTATGGTTAGATATAGGGCTACTATATCTAAAGCAAAGTGTGTTTACACGACTTCGCCCCAGCTGTCACGCAGCCAGTTGTGTCAAATTTAGGAGGCCAGCCAGGGGTGGCATAATACATGCTGCAGCCCCTGGCGGCCCTGGGTACACCTATGCCCTGAGTTACAGGGTCTGATAAGGTGGCCCAGTACCAATTGGTAAATGCACCTTGGGTACATATCGTAATTTAGAAAGAGAACAGCCAGGCTGTGGGTCTGATTAGCAGGCCCACAGCCAGAGAAAGTCGTAAACCAGTGAAACAAAAGCGAAAAATCTGGGTGATCATAGGATTGCAGACCCTACTCTCCTACAATCGTAACACAATAGTATTGCTCTAATGCTTAAACAAGTGTATGAATCATAAAAGTTACAGTCAGCTTTGCTTTGTTTTAACCCGGTATCTGCTTCATGCGCACATATTTCTGGGGTTAACGGTTTATAATTAGCGTTTCCAAACACGCTTACTTATATTTCCTAAACGTTTATGCACTATCTTGTTATGTCTTTCCTGGGCATGTAATTGCATTTCATTGTGTCTGTATTTAAATTGGGGACTGTTAGCCAAGGGATGCGAGGTGCTTATTTATGTAAGCTATTTTACACTGTAAACTAACCTACACTAAATGCTAAATTAATAATGAAACGTATACAATGGTGAAAAAGAGTTTGCGAGTTGCAAATATCTTGGATTCCTATTTATTTACGGGATTGTGCCCTTCAGGATCGGTAGGTGTGTATCCGCTACACAAATCTGTGATCTTGCGCACATCCTATTTATCTCGTCTCTCTGCTTTTTTCACTGCCAAAACGACGAGTTACTACATTTCACTTTACTTGACATAGGGCTTTCTGCAACAGAAGCGTACAAAAAGAGCATATGCACACAACTCAACGGTAGGCAATATCCCTAAACCACAAGGGTGTGGCGCAATGGCTTGAGCTGCTAAGCTGAAAGTTGGGGACACATGCTCAAGTCACGTCGTGGGTCGCCCCAATGTGATTTTGCACAAATCTGTTAATATCCATGTGCCTTCCAAAAGGTTTTTTTTGTGTGTGTTTTCAGCCTCTGGCCAACTTGTTATAATTAGGGTTCCGCTAACAATGTATTATGTTTAACAAACGTTTCAGCACCATGTTATGTTTTTCCTTAATGTATATTTGCCTTTCATTGTGTCTATATTTTAATTAAGGACTGTTTCCTAAGGGATGCAAGGTGTTTATGTGACCTATTATATCATGACTGGCTGAGGAACTGTGGTTCAATGTTACCATGAAGGTTTACACAGTGGGTTTACTAAGAAAACAGTGTTAGGTATAGTCTTTGGTAAACTTTCACTATCTCGCTCTCTCTCACACTAACTGACTCTCTCACTCACTAACTCTGTCTCTCTCACTAACTCTCTCGCTAACTAACTCTCTTTCACTAACTAACTTTATCATTCTCACTCACTAACTTTCACGCTAACTAACTGACTAACTCTCTCTCACTAACAAACTAGCTCTCTCTCTCACTAACTAATTAGCTCTCTCACTCACTAACTGAATTACTCCCTCACAAACTAACTGACTAAATAACTCTCACTGACTCTCTAACTAACTGTGCATCTATCACAGGCATAGGTATGCCATCAAAATAAAATTGGTGTCATTTTATTTTTTTAAACAAATTCACAATAGCTAGTTTACTAAACTGCAAATCTTTCTGGATGCAAAAGGTATATCTGGACATTCATCACGCTATAGGTGCTATGCTATAGGTGTCACATTTGCAAAAGTTAAAAATATTGGCATTGTAAATGACAAAGCTATTAATTTCGCTATTTTCAAAACCAACACATAAATAAAAAAATGTCATTTACAATACCAATAGCTCAAACTTTCCTAATGCGAGACCGATTGCATTGCAAATGCTTGTTATTTTTTAATCGTGATCCACCCCCCTCTATATGTTAGACTCAAATATGTGAAATTAGTTCTCTGTACAGCCAAGCTGGTCCTGTCAAGGCTTGTTGTGTAATGGTCTTTACTTGCATTGTGACACTTCTGCATTTGTAATGGAAAAATCAAACTGCAAGTAGCAGGACGGGAAGGCATCAACGACAAAATGAACAGGCCCTATCTTAGTGCCAATATCGGCCCAGACCCAGACCTTGCTTCATACAACATACCTCTCCACCAATAACCGACACGACACAAGTTGATGGAGAAAGTTGTTGCAGCTTTATTAGCACATACATTATGCCAACATGTTGGGTTATCTTACGGTCGATCCAAGAGCAGGCCGCCCCTCGCGACCCGCCCACCTGATGAGCCATAACCCCCCCGGGGTGTTAACCGCAAGGGGCGTTGTCAGTTTTGAGGGAAGGTCTAACCCCTCCCCTGGGCGGACCTCTATTCCGCCTCTTACTCAGGCCCCCCCTCGGGGGGCGGAGCGTTGGCAACCCCCGGTTGCTCAGGTCTTCAACCGCCCGCAGGACTAACGGGGCGCCGTTAGTCCTCCAGGATCCATCACAGCGTGGATCTCCCTGGAGGATAATTCTACTCTCGCACCCACCGGTGCTCCTGTAGAGGGTACCCCTCTGTACCTTTCTGCATTGGATCGCCCTGTAACTCTGCCAAGGCTCTGGGTGTGGCCGCCGCCGCCCCAGAGTCCCCCCACCAACCAGCTTCCTATTAGTACAACCTGCTCCTCCTAGTGTCTTCCGCTATACCAACCAAAGATCGCCATATCAACTTCGGGTAAATGAACCCCGTCTACATCAAAGCACACAGTGCATTTGGCCAGTAGCAACCCAAGCCTGATGAAACAAGTTCTCCTCTGCTTCAGGCCACTCCCAAGTTGTTGGGAAACACTATCCACCTCTCCTTTGCGCCAAGGACCTATTGCCCTGCAATTGCAATCACCGGCCTCCCTCGGCTCAGGCAAGGACAAGTCTGCTCTCTTCCTCCGCCCCGCCAAGCTGGCGCGCAACCAAACTTCCTTCTCACTTCTGCGGCCCTTCAGACAGGGAACTGTGACAGTGATGTCCATGAACTTCACAACTAACTGCCCACTGTGCTTTTTAGGTGTCCATCTAGTACGCCATCCCTCAGTCTCACCTATTCTATACCGCTGGCTGACCAGCAACAAACAAGCCTCTATCAGGTAAACGACACCACGGCCACTGGCCTGGTGTCCCCCGTCTAGCATATGGCCTCACACCCTTACTTATGCATACTGGGGACATCTTCACCATCCAGGTCACGCCAGTCGGCTCACTCCCATGACGCGGACCCTACTGGAGGCTAACCAACTTCTCGCCTGTTCAGCCTCACTGGAAAGACACGTACTTTCAAACCCAATGGAACCTAATTGTAAGACCCTCACCTCTCATCTATGCCTGCGAACTGCGTTCTGGAGTTAGCTTACAACACTGTGTAGAGGATCTCTTCATGTTTAACACTTGAACAAGACGTCCCCCTGTGCCTGGCCTTCGATGTACCCTATGAAGCTTGTAACAAGTCGCCTATACAACTGTATATATAAGTTGTGTAACTAAGAGAATTAATCCTTCCTCGCTCTTACTTACTGGCATGAGCGCACTGTCAAAGGAATCCTTACTTTAGCACCTGAAAACACCAAGTAGATATTATCTAGGTGAAAGCTTACCCGAACACCTAGCCACGGGCCCTCCTCTAACCAGCCAAACCAAACGCTTACATGGCCAACTATGTGCCAACATGAGTCCCATGAAATACAAGTTAGAGGCATACCGTATCAGCCTGATCCAAAGTGGATGCAGAGCTGAGAGGTCTTAGTGGAATCATACTGGAGGAGGTATGTGAGTGGCTAATGTAGGCCCAAAGTTCTGTGCAACCTGATAATGCATCCCCATAGTGCCAATGGGCCAGAGTAGAGAAAACTGGCAATGCTGTGGTACAACTATGTGAGTCTCAGCGTAGGCCAGGATGCAGCAGTTAATGTGAGGCTTACACCGGCCCACTGATCTGCAGGGCTATCCAGCTTGTTCAGGTAAAGTGCTGAATATTGCTTGGTATATAGACGTTATGCCAATTGCCTCCCTGTAATTTACAAAAGAAGCACTCCACTACCACAGTCGGTTGCTTATTTGCCCAAGATGAAAAAGCCACAGATAAAGCTGTCTCGCATAGCCAACCACGAACTAGCCACCCCCTGCAGAGCTGAATGCGTCAAACTGCTATGTGTGACATTTCCATATTACAGTGCATAATGAGTGACATTGAGGGACTAGGAAAACACTTTCTTGCTAGTACACATCCTAGAAGATGAGGGAGACCCAATGACAGGATTGCGCCCCTCAGACCCGCAAGCCATAGCTTGGAGTGTGCCTGTGTAAGGCAGTAAACTACGCACGACACCTTGGGCGTAAGAGTGCCTGTTCGTGAATGAGACTACGTCACTCAAATGGAGCAGAATATCACAACCTTCCCCAGTCAGTCAGAACTGCCTGGCCCCGTGAGACCAGAGATTTTAAGAGAAGTCCTCCATGTACCCCACCATGAGGACCCGCCCAGTCGTCTACCATCTTCCCATGAGATTACTTGTCCAGTCACCTAGTAGCTGTAGCCCAACTGGAAAATAAGACTTTGATACTGTTTGGTCGTTGCCTAAAGTTGTTAAACAATAACTGCACAGGGCTGCCTAATAAGTCCCAGCTCCCATTATTATCCATGTATTACTTCCATGAGTGAAACCAGCACGCGTCCCACACCCCGGATAGTAATGACAGCTGGGGAGAACATGGGAATCCCAGACCCTAACACACTGCCCCAGTGTGCTATGATCCTTAAACCTGTTGATAATTCATGTGGCCCCCCATGTTGGTGGGGCTGTTCTTGTGCGCGGTTCCTGCATTGGAGACAGAAAACATTGATTAAAACGTCCCCCCCTGATCCACCATCTGCATTCTCTGCAATGAGACATGGCCCTCAATGCCCACACGCTACCCAGGCCAGTTGGGGTTCCGAGCACTAATTAGTTAGCATTACCTGCACCCTTCCACAATTAAAGATGACCTCCCTTATTAATTGAAGGAAGTCCATTCATAAACGAAACCCTCCTGTCCTTGGCTCTGAAGGTGTCTACCCAAGTGTTCTGATGCCTAGAGAG
This sequence comes from Lissotriton vulgaris, assembly GCF_964263255.1. Taxonomy (NCBI): domain Eukaryota; kingdom Metazoa; phylum Chordata; class Amphibia; order Caudata; family Salamandridae; genus Lissotriton; species Lissotriton vulgaris. The sequence continues at coordinate 1,058,494,858 of NC_141697.1, forward strand.
GCTGCCCATTCAAGCAGTATTATCCCTCTAACCGAGAAGATCCTCTGATGCCGCATGCGCCCGTCACCAACTTCTGGTAACACACAGCTTGCTACCTCTCACAGTCTGTTTAGATCCGGGTGTGCACGAGTTGCCCCAATGCTTAATTAACGTTTAATTTTTACGTTAGACTGACCACCTAGAATGTACCTCACTTGTACTATATATGCTAATGTAAGTGGCACCCAAGACCCCTTCTCCTCCTGTAATGCCCAGTACAAGCATCTTCTACTATCAGCTCTTGTTGCAACTTGCGTCTGGTAACTTCGTGTAGTTATGTACTGAGAACACCTATGGGAGTGACTGTTCTGTCCCCCTTGAGAAGCGTTTTGACCCCCATTCGGACAAAGTCCGTGCTCCAACGCCAAGCGCAATAGAACTGCAGAGCCTGCAGCAAGCTTCCATTCACTGCACTGTCTACTCGGCGGCGGGCCTCTAGAATGAAGCTTGGGTCAGTCATTCCACGTTTAACTGAGAGATTAAATCTATTCTCGCTCCCCAAGAGTTCAGCTTCAAGTTGTTAAGAGTTCATGCACCCATAACCTCATGCAAGGCCCAATTCCCCCGGGTAGACCTGCAATATTCTTGTGCAATGGTCACTCCAACTCCAAAATTGTTCAAAGTGTCCAATATTATGGTCGGATCGTCTCTGGTAGCAAAATTACCTTGGGCAGCCTGGTTGTCCTTAGAAAGGACCGGGGGCGGTGGCGTAGCACTTGCCCCTTGTGACGGAACGTCACAGGGTTTTGCCACTGATTTGCTTCGTGTCAGTGGCAAAGATTCCCGGGGGGAAACCCTAACAGTGGGCTTTCAGACCCGTTTGGGCCTGGAGGGAGCGCATCGGTACTGTTCTGGGTATCAGAAGGTAAGGATTCAGCCGGGAAACCAGAATCCTCTGGCTCTGGCGCGTTCATCAAATTCTATGCACAAGCAAGGCCTTTAAGCTTTGCCATCTCCATAAAGTCTGCACATACTGAGTCCTGGGAGTTGCTCGGCAACGAGTACTCCACATGGGTATATTCTTGAAAGAGGGGAGGGAAACTTTGGCTGTCCATTCTCCCTTCTGTTCGCCCACACGGGAAATTACAATGGGCGACAAGGCGGAATGAAAATTCGGAGGAAATCAGCGAGGGAGAGCGAGAAGGGGCTATGGAGGGAAATAGGTAATGTTAGTTGGCACACTTGTAAGTGACAATTTACTAGACAACACACCGACGTGTTCCCTCTCCCTTTCTGTGTGTATGCGCCCCCCCCTCTGTGTCCACACCAAACACTGGTCCTTCGCCATATACCTGTCTCTGGCCCACCAATTGCCACCTGTGCCGCTTCCTCGTCCTTAGCGATGATTACTTTGCTTTGTATCCTGAAAAATAAAAGAAAATGTCACAACGTCCCCCCATTCTTTAAATTGAGCTCTTTAATCTATCGTGCTCCTTCAGCTTCCGGCATCATGCCACCGTATTTCAGCTTCCTCACCGCCAGTCCTCGCCAGCTGTACACGTACCATCCTGAAAGTACACCCATGTTAGTGCAACCTTATATGTAACATATAACAGCCCCGATTGCCCTTCCAGTTACTCCCTAAACAAAACCACCAAGGGAAAATTGCGTCATAACAATAGCTCACACTAACCTAATGCAAGACCTATTGCATTGCAAATGCTTGATTAGTAAATTGCGCTTCACGGAAAAGTGGTCAAGAAACTTTTGACCACTGCCTGCCCATAGGGCGATGCCTACTTGCACTCAGAAGGGGAGCAACCGCAAGGTTGCCCCCGATAGTAAATAGCCTCCACGCATGGGAAGGCATGAAGCACCAGGCTAGTGCAGCATAACCCTGGTCTGGTCGAGTATCGCACTGGCCAATGCGGGGCCAATGGCATGGAAAGGCGTGATGCTGACACTGACGTGTATCCGACTGGCAGCTTCCTGCGCTTACCCCTGAATTGTACGTGAAATTATCAAGTGAGGACACTAAAAAGGATACAGCAGCGCTGAGGAACGAACCCTCCAGCCTGCTAGATCGTCGACGGCCATGGGCGGAGGGCCGCCTCTTTGCACAGGGTGGGAATCCCCTCCCGCTCGCCAACGAGGAGCAGAGGAGGAATCTAAAATGCCTGACCACACGGCGAGCGCGCCGCTGTGCCACATACATGCCCCATGCACTCGAGGAGCCGGGGACGTACCGCCCAGAGCCCAAGTCAATAAACTTATAAAATGCTACAACATAAACACAAACATTAAAAGCGAAATGTGCCCCAGTCTCTTAAAAGGTTAATAGCAGTGCTTTAAAATGTGGTACTCCCTACAAACAACTTTACATTATAGATGTCCGAGCGTCCATCAAACATACATTTTCCAAGTCACATTATCCCATATAATTGATTGTACCTGTAAAACGCACAACAAATATAAATGTTGCCATATTAAAACATAAAACAGGCAGAAGTAGAAGCCAGCACTGCTAACCACATCATTCGAAAAGGCTCAACATGATATCCGACAACCACATACGTAATAAAAGTGCCCCCTTGATCGCAAAGCAGAAGCAACAGGTAAGGGGAATAGTTATCAGCACGGGATCCGAACCCGTGACCTTGGAGTTATTAGCACTGCGCTCTAACTCATTGAGCTATTCTGCCCCATCAAAAGACCTCGGCGCTACCTCGTGGAATTTGTAGTGCTCACCATCGTCACTTTTACTTCATGTAACTTATCGTCTGCTTTTGTAAATTGTTGATTACTAAATTTCTGTTCGTTTGGGAAGCGCTCTGACGCTCTCACTGTAAACAATGACCGGAAGGACCCACACGATCATATTAAAAACAATTTAAACCCATTCCAAAAAGGGAACCGCACGGTTCTTAATGTGAAGCGATTCCCAGGGGAGAAGCCTTTGTGAACTGCTGCAAATGAAAATTGTAACGACTAACTTGCTAGAAGAGCGAAAGGAGCCTTGTTAAACGTTCGCTTTTACCATATTTCACATAAGCAGTTTTTTTTTTTTTTACAAAGAAACTTCAATTCCTGGTGACTATAACTGAAGGAGGTACATGGACAAGAAAGCTCTTTACCGCGCACAGCATGCGGACATGGGAAGGATGCAAATATCTGGGGCTTCTCATCACACCCTGCCTGTGAAGCGCTCTGACGCCCTCGGGTCGAAGTCCGCGCTAATTACAAACGCAAAATAAAATAATAAATGACACCCCGTGCATGGGGGTCCCAATCCCGAAGCCGCCCCCCCTCCTCGAGGGACCGCAACCGAACCGAGCCCGAGGAAGCCAACCCACGCCTACCCACAAGCAAGCGCCTGGACGGGCCAGAGGGAGCAAGACCCCACGCGCTTCACCAAACACCGGTTGAAAAGGCGAACCAGACCCGACCCCGCCCCAGGCAAGCCGCGGAACAGCTCCTAAACAGGGCCAGCGGGACTCCCAAATGGAGCAACAGGGGAAGGCGAAAGGTGGCGGGCAGAGGCAAGGGGAGGGGGGGCACGTACGCTCGGTGCACCGACGGCCCCGCAAGCACGAGAACGGAACAAAAGCACAGGCGAGGGGACTCTCTCTCGCTGTCTCCGATCCTCTATCGCTATCTCCGACCCTCTCTCGCTATCTCCGACCCTCTCTCGGTTTTTCCGACCATCTCTCGCTGTCTCCGACCCTCTCTCGCTATCTCCGACCCTCCCTCGGTTTCTCCGACCCTCTCTCGCTATCTCCGACCCTCTCTCGGTTTATCCGACCCTCCCTCGGTTTATCCGACCCTCTCTCGGTTTCTCCGACCCTCTCTCGGTTTTTCCGACCCTCTCTCGGTTTTTCCGACCCTCTCTCGCTGTCTCCGACCCTCCCTCGGTTTCTCCGACCCTCCCTCGGTTTCTCCGACCCTCTCACGCTATCTCCAACCCCCTCTCGCTATCTCCGACCCCCTCTCGCTATCTCCGACCCTCTCTCGCTATCTCCGACCCTCCCTCGGTTTCTCCGACCCTCCCCCGGTTTCTCCGACCCTCCCTCGGTTTCTCCGACCCCCTCTCGCTATCTCCGACCCTCTCTCGCTATCTCCGACCCGGGGGTCGCTATCTCCGACCCCCTCTCGCTATCTCCGACCCTCTCTCGCTATCTCCGACCCTCTCTCGCTATCTCCGACCCCCTCTCGCTATCTCCGACCCTCCCTCGCTATCTCCGACCCTCTCTCGGTTTATCCGACGCTCCTTCCGTTTCTCCGACCCTCCTTTGTGAATAGGGAAATGCATTGAAACATAGCGCCCTGGATGTTTGTGGCTATGAAATGGCATTGACCTATATGGAGGCCTATTGTATACGTTTATTGTGATCAGCATCTCAGGAGGTGCCCGATCCAGAGTGCCCTTGTCCAGATGTGCAGGGCAGACATAATAGTCAATGTTGAATTTGAGTAAATCTGATTTTGCGTGTAATAAACTACTGGCGTCTTCAGAATAAGTTAGCATTCCTCCTAGAATGCTTCTTGTCCCCCTGTTCAATAATCAGATGGACTCGCGTGCAGGTGGGAACTGAGACAGGGCTAATGTTGACTAAGAACTATAGCGCCTAGAAAGCATAGTCCCTCTGCTATTGATTACATGCAGAAAATAACATTTTGGAAAATTAAACCTCATAGAGAAACAACGAACAATTATGTCCAGCCCCGGGGAAAAAACAGTTTGGAGACAACAAATAACAGCAGGACAAAGAGGAGTCAGGAGGTGCCAACGGCTTAAATAGAGAAAAAATCACAACTGATAATGTAAAAAAAGATTAAACTAGATAGCGAATGTTAAAGCAAAGAAATACATGCCCCGATATGGAGTCGTTTTTGACACGCTGTTGTGCTTGCTCGTCAGAGCCGGCAGTACTGCCTGCTCTTTGCCGAGGCAGTACTGGTGGTTTCGGCCGTAAGACGGGAGGAGCGATGCCCTTCCGCCACCTGCTGAGAGTTGTGCCGGGAGGTGTGATGCACAGGGGAGGCTGAGCATGAGCTGGAGGGACCCCCCAGTGCCCCAAAGCACCCTGTGGACTCTAAGCATGGCTAATAGGAGGTGTGATCCCCTCTCACTAACTGTTCTTCCACCAGTAAAGTAATTAATGCATGGGAGGATCCATGCATCTCGCTCTAGCATGTAGTTAAGTGTGCAACACTCCAAAGAGAAACGCAATGCTGCTTTGAACCTGCACTCTCCCCTGCCATACCGAACGGAACTCTATATGTATGAAATGGCTTTGGCCATCTATGCAGCGCCAAGTGAAGACTTCAGTGAGGTAGGCAGGTGGAGGAATTTACCATTCGGGCTGTGGGAGAAGTAACACATCCGGTTCATGCTTTTGAAAAGCAGGTAAGGCAGTGACAGAGAAACCGTATGTTGACTGAACTATACCGCCTAGAAAGCATAGTCCCTATGCTATTGATTACATGCAGAAAAGAACCTTTTGGAAAATTAAACCTCGTAGAGCAACAACAAAAATAATTGTTCAGCCCCGGGGAAAAACAGTTTGGACAGAACAAATAAGAGAGGACCAAGTGGAGCCAAGAGGTGCCAATGGCTAAAAATAGTGAAAAAAGCAACACTGATAGTGTAAAAAAATAATTCAACTAGATAGCGAATGGTAAAGCACAGAGATAAATGCCCTGATTTGGAGTCGCAGGAGTTTTCTTCCGACGCCAGTGCATACTCCTGTTTGCGCACTCAAAGTTATATTTGTACATTGGGTTGCACTTGTTTATCCTGTTCCTTTCTTTTTGTAGTTTGGGCATGTTTTGGCTTTGTCTCACCTGGTGTGTTTTTGACACGCTGTTGTGCTTGCTCGTCAGAGCCGGCAGTATTGCTTGTTCTTAGTCGGAGGCAGCACTGGTGGTTTCGGCTGCGAGACGGGAGGAGCGATGCCCTCCTGCCAGCTGCTGAGAGTTGTGCCAGGAAGTCTGAAGCACAGGAGAGGCTGAGCATGGGCTGGGGGGGACCCCCCAGTGCCCCAAAGGACCCTGTGGCCTCCAAGCATGGATAATACGGTACATGCACCCAGTGCCGTAGTACATGTCAATAACATACATACCTTCCACTAACGTGTACATAATTTCTGGCATTGTTCTACGTATATACATATCCTGTACACCAACACACAGATAAGGACTGCAATCTGCACCAGCTACATTAATATATACAGAATGCATAGGATCTACACCAGCAAGTAGGCAATGGGTGGGCTCTCTCCCGACTCGCGCAGGGTCGCGTGCCCAGGCCACTCCAGGGAAGTGTGCAACACTCCAAACAGAAACTCAATGCTGCTTTGAACCTGCGCTCTCAGAAGATTTCCATTTGTTTCAAACAGAAAAGGTTACTCCAGCCTTCCTGCTTCCGGCTCAACTGTCCATGAACCCCTGGCATTCGGGTCTGAGAAGCTGATTACGCTGCAGCCTATGGAATCGGGTTGACCCTGTCACCTTTTCCATGACACAAGCACACAGAAACTAACTTTCTGCTTGTGTACATTACCAAGTGCACACGGGCTGGGAACGCTGCTGTAAATAGAGGCAGTAAAGCTCTGACTTTGTGCGAGTTTTCAAAGGTTCTGCGATACCTAACCCTTTCACATCCCCTGCCAGGGCAGGTGGGACGCTTACCAGGCATCTGCAGGTTTTGTTCCCTCATTTTTAGGTCTCGCCTGTCGATGCGCATGCGCATCGAGCAAGCGAGAGTATTGGGACTTATCCACTCTTTTCCCAACTTGCAAGGAATCGTGGCGATTCCTTGCAGTGCCCGTGACTTTTAAGCTCAATGCGCATGCGCATTGAGCTTAAAAGCGCGTGCACGTCCGTCTTGGTTTACCCGCTCCGCCCCCTCCCCTTCCCGCCGTGTCGCATTTCTCCTCCCCCCTCCCCTCTCTTCCCTCCGTCTTGTTTGTTATTTTACCCGCTCCGCCCCCTCCCCTTCCCGCCGTGTCGCATTTCTCCTCCCCCCTCCCCTCTCTTCCCTCCGTCTCGTTCGCATTTTTTGTGATGAATTCACATTACAAAATGTATACTATCATCTACACAGCTTTACACTTTCTACAAAATATCCTTAGACCTAACCCTAAAAGATCGATCGCTGCATCTTCAACACGTCCCTAAACAAACGTATCACACTACACCACAACAGCACGTTCTCTCATCATCCAAAACACCGCACACCATCATCAAATACACACTTACATTACCCCAACACATGCCTACACCTCGAACACATGCATAAACCACCTTCCTCCATCCCTAACACATCCTCAAACCACTCATAAAATGTGTTCACAAAACCCCCAACACGCCTTGCACAAAATCCCCGTCTATTTGTTTTTTATAACCACACAGAAATCAGAATGCTAAATCTCTCGACAATTCTTAAACATTCTAACAACTTCTTATGCCAACCACATAATAAGAAATGATAACACAATATTAACCCCGGTTGTACCCTTCCACAGCACATCAATGCACCCTCCCTGGAGAAGAGGACGTCTAGGACCCAAGTCGCAGCTCTCTGATGGACTCTCTTCCTCTATAATGTTCATGTTGTGTGATCCTGGGCATTTCGCGCTTTCTACATATGACACAGTTCCTCAAGCGCCTAAATATCAAAAGCACTTAGAAACCGGCATCAATCCATAAAGCGCTTGTAGGAAGGTACATCCTGACTATGGTTGCCCCCAACTTTTTGCCCTGTGTTTTAGCTGGTTTTGGACATAGTCGACCTGGGACCCTGCCAATCAGGACCCCAGGCCTACTGCTCTCTCTTTAAAATGGATTCCATGTACCCTAGGTACATTTCCAATTGGTACTGGGCCACCCTATCAGACCCTGTAACTCAGGGCATGGGTGTACCCAGGGCTGCCAGGGGCTGCAGCATGTATTATGCCACCCCTGGCTGGCCTCCTAAATTTGACACAACTGGCTGCATGACAGCTGGGGCAAAGTCGTGTAATCACCCTTTGCTGTAGATATAGTATACCTATATCTAACCCTAAAATGGACACACAGATTCCTATCAGTCACTCCTATGGCAGGCCTTGACAATCCTGAAGGCAGAGTGCTTGGAATCGTGTGAGATGGTGCTCTGGCATGAGCTGAGCCTGTCTGCAGCTTGCGGAATCAAGTCCTAATAGCTGTTCCAGGATATCGCATACCATATACTCTTAAGTGCATTATAATCCTCGCGGTTAAATGCTAACTTTGGTATTGCTTTATCAAAACATGTCGAGTAAGGTGTCATACGAATTGGAATACTAACCCCTCGCCAATTCTGGCGACGGGGTTAGCATTCCACCCTTCTAGAGGGACACGACATGTATGTAACTGTGAACCCCGGTTAAAGTTAAGCAAAGCCTCAGCTCCACAAAATGGATGCTGCCACCACAGACACGAGTCTGACCCCCTGCAGCTGGGAGTCCTCCCAGTGAGGGGAGCCTGGACAAAGGGTTTCCTGTCAGGGGCGGTGCTAGCACCGTCCCAGACATGGTTTTGTGTATCCTGGGTAGGCAGGGCTTTTCAGGAAGGTGACTGCTGAGTGGCACCCCGGTGCTCACTACGCATAGGCCAGTCAGAACCAGTTCCAGGGGCACACCAGCCCCTGGCCTGGGGAAGTCCGGCAGGGGAGAGGGGTGTAACCACCCCCCTCCTGGTCCCACCCATAGGCAGGACCTAGTCACCGGGTCAGCCCCCTTTTTTAGTATAAAGATAGGAGCGGGCCCCCTGTTCAAATTAGATCATCTTTGGAATCAAGATACCACTTTCTTCGAAAGGACCTCACGATTTCTTCTTCAAGATTCTCCCTTGTGGCTAAGGAGTAGTCACCCTGCATCCGCAGGCACCATCCTAAAGAACACTGCGGTCTGCTGCAAGTCCTTCATCACGAATCCGACGACCCAGCTCGACGAGACCCGGCTTCCCTGGCACCTCTGACCTCTACTCACCTCTACAGCCCAGCTGAGAACCGTGAGTGCGACGAGACCTCAAGGGACCGACGATCGCCAAGACTGCACGACATCTTTATTGCAAGCCCACCGAGTCTTCCACTGGTGAGTGCTTTGGGGTCCGAGAAGCCCCAACCCTGCGCAGCTCCAGCACCCAAGATCAGCCTCCCTGCATCTCCACGATCGGCGTGGGGCCCTTCTGCTGTTTGCTGTGCACCGCGTTGTTTGGCTACTAGCCGGCTGGCTTGTGGCCCTCTGAACGACGCCCAACGACTTCACGACTGCTGGTCTGGTTGCTCCAGGCTGGCCTTTGCTTCCTTCTTCAAGAGAGGCACCCCGGACCCTCCTGGTCCACTCCAGACGCCATTTTAGGTCCACCGCGTGGGCTTGAATTTGCCAAGGCTTTGTTGCCCAATCCTGGGTCCAGCGACGCCGACAGCTTCTATCTTCGTGGGACAGCTCGATCCTCCATCCTGGTCGCCGACAACGCCTCCTGGTCCGTGAGATCTTCGAGTCAAGCGTCACCCACTCACCTAGTCGAGGTGGCTACCATCCGGTGCCCTCCTGGTGCCCACTGACTACTGGCTAGTAGTCTCGAACTTGGTCCCCTCTGCTTTCAGGTGTCATCTATCTTCAAGATCCCGGCTTGGATCCGACTGAACTTTCTTCACTGGTCACCGGCCAGCATCTTTTCTTCCGGCTCCTGGTCCGTCTACGAGGATTCCCGACGTCTTTTCAGACCTATGCAGCTGCAGCCCCTGGGCTAGGTAACTTCGGCATTTCGGTGCCCCAGCATAGCCTCACTATCCAAGGGTCAGAATCTACTTTCGTTTTCTCCCTACCAGGTCGGGTTCGCCCGAGAACACTAACTTTCTATTTCCTAGCTACCATAGACTTTTGTCCCGCATCTCGCGTGAGAGTGCACACACTGCACCCGAGTCCCCTAGGCCTCCTAGACGTAATCTAACGATTCCCTAGTCAAGTCCTAGCGATTCCAAAAGCTATTAGCACTGTACTTACCTGCTAGGAATTTCGCATTCCACTTTCAGAGTATATGGTTTTCCGTGCCCCTCGGGCATTTGTATATACTGTGCTAACTTAAGTATTTTTGTAAGAGTTTTGGTTTGTGCTTAGTACCCTGTCCTCATAAAGAGTACAGGGCTGTTGTGATCTTTAAATAAATAACTGTTTATTTTCATAACACTTGTGTGGTGTCCTTTCACTTGGTATTCAAGGGGTATATGTGTGGTAAACAGCTGGCTTAACGCGCCCTCTCGAGTCTTTAGCCTTAGACTGCTCGTATCCACGCTACTAGGATAGCTGGTCTATAAGGTTGACTTACAACCAATCATCAATAAGGGTTGCTGGACTGATACATAGTGTTCACTAGAATAGTGAGCACTGCATATCAGGCCACCTTCTCACATTGGTGAGCAGCGGTTGGGATTTGAGCTTGCTGTTGTTTTACCACACGTATCCTAAGAATATCTTGTTGAAAGATCACATAAAGTACTGTTAGGTACATATAACTAAAGCTTAGAATACTCTGAGTTCTACTGAACCAGCTGTTGTAGCTCCTCAAGGCTTAGCACACCTTGGCTGCAACTCTAGCGAGGGATCAGTAGGTAACACATAGTGTAGGTAGGTGCATCACTTACACCACACTAGAATCAGCATGTCAGACAAAGGAGGAAACTCTGAGTATCCCCTTGTGTCAGTGGACCCTCCACAGGTCCTTACTTCAAAATATGCTGCTCTTAGCTTCCATGAGATGAGACAAGTGTGTACTCTCAGGAAACTAAAACAGGGGTCTAACCCCACCACTTCCTTTCTGATTGGTCTCTTAGAGGCTTATGATGCCAGTAGGGCTGGTAACCCAGACCCTTCTAATCCAGATGGAAGTTTGCCCTCCTTACAGGGTCCCTTTGATATCCATCCCCTCCATGAGGCAGATGATGCTGAGGAGGAGGATGAGTTGTCAGGGGATGAGGCAGATAAGGGACAGCTAGAAGTCAAAAGACTAAGCAGGTCCAACTTAAGCAGACATGAGCTTGGTACTGGGGGACCCCTGGGCCCACTCTCAGGTCAGCTTAACATTGGGAATGGACGAGTTAGGTCTCTATCAAGAGGCTCTAGCAGATCCTTTCGAACCAATGGCTCTCTCAACTCTTCTCACAGAGGAATGTCTTCCCCTAAGAGGAGAGTGTATGAAGCTGAAGAAAGGGCAGTCAAACTGAGGATTGAAAGGGAAGAACTTGCCCTGGCCAAAGAGAGACTTGCCCTTGCTAGAGAGCAAGAATTATGTGGGCTACAGCCCACTGGTGGCAGCAATAATCCTAGCAATAGGGAAAGGAGTTTTGATAAAAAGCACCTGAATAAGATAGTGCCCCCCTTTAAAGAAGGGGATGACATCCACAAATGGATTACTGCTTTGGAGAGAGCCTGCACTGTGCAGGGTGTTCCCCAAAGTCAGTGGGCAGCTATCTTGTGGCTCTCCTTTGATGGTAAAGGTAGAGATAAGCTCCTCACCACAAGGGTGGAGGATGCTAACAATTACAAAATCTTGAAGAATGTACTGGTTGATGGGTTTGGTTTAACCACTGAACAATACAGGATGCTGTTCAGAGATACCCAGAAAACTCAGTCTCAAGATTGGACTGACTTTGTTGATTGTGCCACTAAGGCTTTTGAAGGCTGGCTACTGGGTAGTAAGGTTACTGACTTTAAAGGATTGTATAATCTAATTATGAGGGAGCAAATCTTAAATAATTGTCAGAACCAGCTATTACATCAGCACCTGGTAGACTCTGAGTTGACCTCTCCACAGGAATTGGGTAAGAGGGCAGACAAATGGGTCAGAACCAGGGTGAGGCCTAAAAACCAGGGTGGTGACCAGAAAAAGGAATCAACCAAGCCTCAAGAGAAGGGTGGGGATAAATCCACAGAGAAGACTTCCCAAGGGCCCCAAAACTCCAACAAGGGTGGTGGGTCCCAGAACACTCCTTCAGAACAGAAGAAACCTTATTGCCATACCTGTAAACAGGTGGGCCATTACAAAAGTGATGCCAAGTGCCCTAAAAATAGCAATAAGGAAAACATACCCCCAAGTAACACTCCCAGACCTCCTGTTACCACTAGTGGTAATCCCCCAGGTGGTGGGAGTGCCCCCAAGAATGTGGTGGGCATTACTTTGGGCAATCAGGAGGACTATGGCCTAGCCAGGTTCCCTGACCACACTCTTGTCTGTGAGACTGGCATGGGGTTTGCCAACTTCACTACTGGACCCCACATTTTGGGAAAGTATAGACAAGAAGTTTTAGTGAATGGTCAGAAAGTTGAGGCATTCAGAGACACAGGGGCCAGCCTCACTATGGTGAGTGACCATCTGGTCCCCTCTGCTCAACTGACCCCTGGTTTTACTTATCAGGTGACAGACATTCATGGAGTGAAGAGAAGGCATCCCATGGCAGTAGTCAAGCTCAGTTGGGGTAATGTCACAGGGCCCATGAGAGTGGCAGTGACAGATAACCTACCTGTAGATTGCTTACTGGGGAATGACCTGGAACTCTCAGCATGGGCTGAGGTGGAACAAGAAACACATTCCAGAATGATAGGCCTATCCAGACAGGTTAGTGGGGCAGTAATAGCTACAGCCCAGGCTCAGACAGACTTTTCAAAACAGGATAGGAGGGCTGTGACAGTCACAGCCCAAACACAGACTGAGTGCCCTCCTGAAAAGGTTGGCAAGGTTGAAATGGTCTCAGCCTCTACTCAGACAGATAGTGAGGTTGTGAAGCCTGAAACAATGGATCACTCCACTCAAACAGAGAGCATTGAGGAGGAAGAAGAGTCTTCCCCCTCCCAGACACTAGGTGAGAGCCAGCCTCCTCAGGGAACTGACTCTACCCCTGTTGAGGGAACTGCCCCAGAGGTAGTCAGGCCTAGCCTGGCAGAGCCCCTGATGGCAGTGGACCCTTCCCAGGTGGGACCCAGTCTGGAGCAGGTAACCTGCACCTCTCTACCCTGTCTCAGTCAGCCCAGGGCTGAAGAGATCAGGGAGGCCAGTGGTGGACCCCAAAGGGCCCCCTGTCCAAAAGAACCCCTTAATCAACAGATTAGGATCACTGAAGCTGGTAAACCTAGCCAAGTGAAAATAGAACAGACTCCTGAGGGATCCCCCTTAAAAGCAGTTAGGGAACTCCCACAGCTGGACACTGTTGGGCACAGCCAAACATGGGGCCTAAAAACCCCAGACCTGACCTGTCCCTCCAGTAAGCCAAACAGAGGGACTCAGCCTCCAGCTTTAGGTAGCCAGAGGCTGACCCTGAGAGCTCAGTGCATCTCAGCTAAAGAAAGAAAGGCACATATGATGGATGGTGATTGGAGGAAGTTGAGCCCAAAGGTAGAGGAGCCTCACTTCAGTACTCCATCCCAACATCAGCCTTCTTCTTTCCCAAGACACACCAGAGACAGAGATTCCCTATGGTGGAGACCCTCAGATACCCTTAGGGTGAGGGGTTGCCTAGTGGACCATGACACAGGGGGAAACCAAGCCAGAGCTGGTCCTTCCTTATATGGCCACTTAGGTAATAGAGGCTTACCTGGACAAGGATAGCCTTATCTCCTTTCGTTTGGGGGGGGGTTGTGTAGGAAGGTACATCCTGACTATGGTTGCCCCCAACTTTTTGCCCTGTGTTTTAGCTGGTTTTGGACATAGTCGACCTGGGACCCTGCCAATCAGGACCCCAGGCCTACTGCTCTCTCTTTAAAATGGATTCCATGTACCCTAGGTACATTTCCAATTGGTACTGGGCCACCCTATCAGACCCTGTAACTCAGGGCATGGGTGTACCCAGGGCTGCCAGGGGCTGCAGCATGTATTATGCCACCCCTGGCTGGCCTCCTAAATTTGACACAACTGGCTGCATGACAGCTGGGGCAAAGTCGTGTAATCACCCTTTGCTGTAGATATAGTATACCTATATCTAACCCTAAAATGGACACACAGATTCCTATCAGTCACTCCTATGGCAGGCCTTGACAATCCTGAAGGCAGAGTGCTTGGAATCGTGTGAGATGGTGCTCTGGCATGAGCTGAGCCTGTCTGCAGCTTGCGGAATCAAGTCCTAATAGCTGTTCCAGGATATCGCATACCATATACTCTTAAGTGCATTATAATCCTCGCGGTTAAATGCTAACTTTGGTATTGCTTTATCAAAACATGTCGAGTAAGGTGTCATACGAATTGGAATACTAACCCCTCGCCAATTCTGGCGACGGGGTTAGCATTCCACCCTTCTAGAGGGACACGACATGTATGTAACTGTGAACCCCGGTTAAAGTTAAGCAAAGCCTCAGCTCCACAAAATGGATGCTGCCACCACAGACACGAGTCTGACCCCCTGCAGCTGGGAGTCCTCCCAGTGAGGGGAGCCTGGACAAAGGGTTTCCTGTCAGGGGCGGTGCTAGCACCGTCCCAGACATGGTTTTGTGTATCCTGGGTAGGCAGGGCTTTTCAGGAAGGTGACTGCTGAGTGGCACCCCGGTGCTCACTACGCATAGGCCAGTCAGAACCAGTTCCAGGGGCACACCAGCCCCTGGCCTGGGGAAGTCCGGCAGGGGAGAGGGGTGTAACCACCCCCCTCCTGGTCCCACCCATAGGCAGGACCTAGTCACCGGGTCAGCCCCCTTTTTTAGTATAAAGATAGGAGCGGGCCCCCTGTTCAAATTAGATCATCTTTGGAATCAAGATACCACTTTCTTCGAAAGGACCTCACGATTTCTTCTTCAAGATTCTCCCTTGTGGCTAAGGAGTAGTCACCCTGCATCCGCAGGCACCATCCTAAAGAACACTGCGGTCTGCTGCAAGTCCTTCATCACGAATCCGACGACCCAGCTCGACGAGACCCGGCTTCCCTGGCACCTCTGACCTCTACTCACCTCTACAGCCCAGCTGAGAACCGTGAGTGCGACGAGACCTCAAGGGACCGACGATCGCCAAGACTGCACGACATCTTTATTGCAAGCCCACCGAGTCTTCCACTGGTGAGTGCTTTGGGGTCCGAGAAGCCCCAACCCTGCGCAGCTCCAGCACCCAAGATCAGCCTCCCTGCATCTCCACGATCGGCGTGGGGCCCTTCTGCTGTTTGCTGTGCACCGCGTTGTTTGGCTACTAGCCGGCTGGCTTGTGGCCCTCTGAACGACGCCCAACGACTTCACGACTGCTGGTCTGGTTGCTCCAGGCTGGCCTTTGCTTCCTTCTTCAAGAGAGGCACCCCGGACCCTCCTGGTCCACTCCAGACGCCATTTTAGGTCCACCGCGTGGGCTTGAATTTGCCAAGGCTTTGTTGCCCAATCCTGGGTCCAGCGACGCCGACAGCTTCTATCTTCGTGGGACAGCTCGATCCTCCATCCTGGTCGCCGACAACGCCTCCTGGTCCGTGAGATCTTCGAGTCAAGCGTCACCCACTCACCTAGTCGAGGTGGCTACCATCCGGTGCCCTCCTGGTGCCCACTGACTACTGGCTAGTAGTCTCGAACTTGGTCCCCTCTGCTTTCAGGTGTCATCTATCTTCAAGATCCCGGCTTGGATCCGACTGAACTTTCTTCACTGGTCACCGGCCAGCATCTTTTCTTCCGGCTCCTGGTCCGTCTACGAGGATTCCCGACGTCTTTTCAGACCTATGCAGCTGCAGCCCCTGGGCTAGGTAACTTCGGCATTTCGGTGCCCCAGCATAGCCTCACTATCCAAGGGTCAGAATCTACTTTCGTTTTCTCCCTACCAGGTCGGGTTCGCCCGAGAACACTAACTTTCTATTTCCTAGCTACCATAGACTTTTGTCCCGCATCTCGCGTGAGAGTGCACACACTGCACCCGAGTCCCCTAGGCCTCCTAGACGTAATCTAACGATTCCCTAGTCAAGTCCTAGCGATTCCAAAAGCTATTAGCACTGTACTTACCTGCTAGGAATTTCGCATTCCACTTTCAGAGTATATGGTTTTCCGTGCCCCTCGGGCATTTGTATATACTGTGCTAACTTAAGTATTTTTGTAAGAGTTTTGGTTTGTGCTTAGTACCCTGTCCTCATAAAGAGTACAGGGCTGTTGTGATCTTTAAATAAATAACTGTTTATTTTCATAACACTTGTGTGGTGTCCTTTCACTTGGTATTCAAGGGGTATATGTGTGGTAAACAGCTGGCTTAACGCGCCCTCTCGAGTCTTTAGCCTTAGACTGCTCGTATCCACGCTACTAGGATAGCTGGTCTATAAGGTTGACTTACAACCAATCATCAATAAGGGTTGCTGGACTGATACATAGTGTTCACTAGAATAGTGAGCACTGCATATCAGGCCACCTTCTCACAGCGCTGGTCGTCTGCTAAGGGGAAATTAGCCATTTTGTGCTGCCTGCAAACCCAATGTGCTGCGCTACAGAAGCATAGAAGTTTCCGTGGACATCACAGATACACCCTAAAGAAGCGCCCAAACGGTACATCGGAAGACACGTGTGCCCGGGTACTGTGTGACGCACACGCTGACGTCGACACCTGTAGACACCCTGCCACTGTTAGTATCGATTCCTAGCCTAGCATGCGAAGCATATTGCGAGGTTCCCCGCCCCCTTTCACCAGAAGCGTGTGGCATCCCTCGGTGTACAGCTCCTATTAACCCCTTGCTGCCTACGCCCCTCCTGTCTGCCATGACGTGGTTGTAGGCGCACCGTGTGTGCCCGGTATTTGCGTAACTTGCATGCCTGTAGGATCGGGCAGAGTAGGGCACGGGACCCAGGGGTGGGATGTATACGATCAGCCAGAGCTGAGGGCGCTGCTTACTCACCTGGGCAAGGGCCCCGCCTCTGGTCCTGGTGTGTTCCAGGGCCGGTCCCGTGCTGAGAGAATGAGTCCTTGCCTGTCTGCAGCCCCAGCCTCCCCTGCGACTGCCCAATCAGCAATCAGTGTGACTCACGCCTGCCAAGGCATGGATGTGAATCATCTCGCAGCTCTCACATAATCACATAATATCGCCGTCTGTAAGAGCAAGCATCTATCAATCACTCAAATCCACCCCCCCCTACTGCCAATTAAATCTCCCAGCCCCACGCAGATTTGTTTGCGCCTGTCACACTTTCATTGTGAACGTTCCCTTTGTGACAACGCTACCCTGTTAGCAAAGTCAGAACCCTACTGCTGGCAAAGCACTTACTGTAATGCGAATAAAATACCACATACCAGCACCGAGCTATCTTTTTTTTCCAAGACACGAGGTGTGAGTACCGCACTGTTATCTGCCCAGACTACAAAGTGTTTGTAGCCTGTCAGAATACGTTATTGGTTCCCTTATAAAGGCTAGCAGCTTCGTGGAGTCCTGCGTGTTTATGCTGATATAATGCTACAGCTGGGTATTAATAAAAGCTTGCCAATGTGAGATGTTAACTTAAAAGAACAAACGAAGGAGGTATTAGGACTGAGCGGGTAAACAAAACGTTCACTTGAACATGCAGATTGTGGAATGACGCATTGCCGTGACTTCTAAACAGTTAGACTTCACACTTACACTAAACGCCCCGAAACCTGTCAAAGTCAGCCGCCAAATGGCTTTTTATTTTTAAATCGCTACGGGAGTGCATTTACCAATGTCTGTCGAAAAAAAGAGCTTGAATGAATGTACACCACGTGCCCAAGCTGCTGATGCGACAAGGGTTACAGGTTTTTTTTCTTTTGCTTTGAGTTGGTTGGTAGTTCTTGTTACCGCGCTGGGAAGATTTATCTTCTCCCTTTCTATGCTCAACTCTCTCCCTTTCTATAATCGCAGACTCCCTCTCCTGCTTCTCTCTCTTGCTTCGCTCTTGGGCTCCCTGTCCGTACTTCTCGCCCCTGATACACTCTGTCTCCCTCTCCATGCTTCTGTCCCCTGCTGCACTCTCAGGCTCCCTGTCCGTGCATCTCTCCCTTGCTTCACTCTTGGGCTCCCTCTCCGTGCTTCTCTTCCTTGCTGCACTCTCTGCTCCCTCTCTGTGCTTCTCTCCCCTGCTGCACTCTCGTGCTCTCTAGAGATGTGGCCTAACGGCCAGAGCTGCCATCTAAGTCACGTAAATACAAAACATGTTGCATTCCAAATGCTATAGGTGTCACATTCACGAAAGTTATAACTATTGGCATTGTAAATGACAAAGCTATCCATTTAGCTATTTTAAAAACCAACACATAAATAAAATATTTGTCATTTACAAGACCAATAGCTCCAACTTTTCTAATGCGAGACCTATTGCATTTCCAATGCTTGTTGAACAGTGCTTTTTGTGCTGTGTTTGGGAATGGGGGGTTGAGGCAGAAGCACTGAGCAGTCATTAAACATGATACGTGTGTCATTAACACACGGATGTGAGCTTTCCCCCTTTCAAAGCCAAAGGTTTTACATACCTCACTTCCTTGGCTGCTCAACTGGTGCTTGAAAACAAGGAGACACACATTGTCGGAAACCACTAAGGAATGCTGGGGCATATTATCAAGGGGGTTTATCTCCGCTTTTTTGGCTTTAAAAGCCAAGAAAGCGGAGATAAAATTATCTTCCTATTACCAAGCTGTCGCTAACACCAGTTAGTGACAGCTAATAGGAGATAGCGACCATCTTGGGCCCCGATTTGCATGTCAGTGATATTTATCACTAATGACATGCAAAGTGGGCGTGCCAAGATGTTAGCGACTGGAAACAGTCCCTAACATCGCTATCTCCTATTACCAACTTTTGGAGATATTCGCGCTAAGCGCGAATATCTCCAAAAGCTAACACCTACCCTGAGCAGTTCTTAGCCATGTTATCCAATGGGAGGTGGATAACATGGCTAAGAGCATTTGCTCGATAATGCATGAATATCGCTGACTTTTCAGCGATATTCATGCATTGCGGCCGTTTTTTATCGCATTTGCGATAAACCTTGCTAATAGCAAGGTTTATCTGCGATAAAAATCGCCGATGTGCGGCGATAATTTTTGTCTCTAAACAAGTTAGAGACAATAATTATCGCTAGTTGTTGGTAATATGCCCCGCTGTTTTTATTTTTTAATCTTGATCCACACCACCCCCACATGTTAGACTCCAATATGTGAAATGAGTTCTCTGTACAGCCAAGCTGGTCCTGCCAAGGCTTGTTGTGTCCTGGTCTTTACTTGCATTGTGACACTTCTGCATTTGTAATGGAAAAATCAAACTGCAAGTAGCAGGACTGAAAGGCATCAACGACGAGATGAACGAGCCCTGTCTTTCACCTCGGTTTCTCCGACCCTCTCTGGCTGTCTCCGACCCTCTCTCGCTTTCTCCCACCCTCTCTGGCTTTCTCCCACCCTCTCTGGCTGTCTCCGACCCTCTCTCGCTTTCTCCGACCCTCTCTCGCTTTCTCCGACCCTCTCTGGCTTTCTCCCACCCTCTCTGGCTTTCTCCGACCCTCTCTGGCTGTCTCCGACCCTCTCTGGCTGTCTCCGACCCTCTCTGGCTGTCTCCGACCCTCTCTGGCTTTCTCCCACCCTCTCTGGCTTTCTCCCACCCTCTCTGGCTGTCTCCGACCCTCTCTCGCTTTCTCCCACCCTCTCCCGCTTTCTCCCACCCTCTCCCGCTTTCTCCCACCCTCTCCCGCTTTCTCCCACCCTCTCTGGCTTTCTCCCACCCTCTCTGGCTTTCTCCCACCCTCTCTGGCTTTCTCCGACCCTCTATGGCTGTCTCCGACCCTCTCTGGCTGTCTCCGACCCTCTCTGGCTTTCTCCCACCCTCTCTGGCTTTCTCCCACTCCCTCTCGGTTTCTCTAACCCACCCTCGCTTTCTCCGACCCTCTCTCGCAAAGGGTTTTACCCATTTTTTGTGAATAGGAAAATGCGTTGAAACATAAGGGCCTTGATGTTTATGGGTATGTAATGGCATTGAGCTATATAGAGGCCTAGAAAGCGTTCTTTGCGATGAGTATCTCAGGAGGGGCCCGATCCAGAGTGCCCTTGCACAGATGTGCAGGGCAGACATAATAGTCAATGTTGCATCTGAGGAAATCTGATTTTGCGTGTAATAAACTACTGGCGTCTTCAGAATAAGTTAGCATTCCTCCTAGAATGCTTCTTGTAGCCCCCTGTTCAATATTCAGATGGACTCTGCGTGCAGGTGGGAACTGAGGCAGGGCTTAACTCATTGCACTGTGCTCTAGTCATACCGAACGGAACTCTATATGTATGCAGCGCCAAGAGAGGACTTCAGTGAGCTAGGCAGGTGGAGGAATTTACCATGCGGGTTGTGGGAGAAGTAACACATCCGGTTCATGCTTTTGAAAAGCAGGTAAGGCAGTGACAGAGAAACCTTATGTTGACTGAGAACTATAGCGCCTAGAAAGCATAGTTCCTATGCTATTGATTACATGCAGAAAATAACCTTTTGGAAAATTAAACCTCGTAGAGCAACAACGAAAATAATTGTTCAGCCCCGGGGAAAAACAGTGTGGACAGAACAAATAAGAGTGCCAAGTGGTGCCAATGGCTAAAAATATTGAAAAAAGCAAAACTGATCATGTAAAAAAAGAATTAAACTAGATAGCGAATGGTAAATCACAGAGATAAAAGCCCGGATTTGGATTCGGTAGGAGTTTTCTTCCGACGCCAGTGCATACTCCTGTTTGTGCAGTCAAAGTTATATTTGTACATTTGGTTGCACTTGTTTATCCTGTTCCTTTCTTTTTGTAGTTTGGGCATGTTTTGGCTTTGTCTCACCTGGTGTGTTTTTGACACGCTGTTGTGCTTGCTCGTCAGAGCCGGCAGTATTGCCTCCTCGTAGCAGGAGGCACCACTGGTGATTTAGGCTGTGAGACGGGAGGAGCGATGCCCTTCTGCTGCCTCCTGAGAGTTGTGCCAGGAAGTCTGAAGCACAGGAGAGGCTGAGCATGGGCTGGAGGGACCCCCCAGTGCCCCAAAGGAACTGGCCTGTGGCCTCCAAGCATGGCTAATGGGAGGTGTAATCCCATCTAACTAACTGTTCTTCCAATAGTAAAGTAATTAATTCATGGGAGGATCCATGCATCTCGCTCTAGCATGTAGATATAGTATGGAGACTGTACTTCTAGCACATATATTTGAGCAACACCTCACACTCATGTATGAGATATATATATTCATATCCCACACATGCAGATAATGTATGGTGCATGCACCCAGTACCGTAATACATGTAAATAACATACCTTCCACTAACGTGTACACAATTTCTGGCATCGTTCTACGTATATAAATATCCTGTACAACCAACACACAGAAAACAACTGAAAGCTACACCATCTACATTAATATATACAGAAGGCATAGGATCTATACCAGCAAGTAGCCGATGCGTGGGATCTCTCCAGACTCGCTGCAGGCTCGCGTGACCAGGGAAGTGTGCAACACTCCAAACAGAAACACAATGCTGCTTTGAACCTGCACTCTCTGAAGATTTCCATTTGTTTCACACAGAAAAGGTTACTCGAGCCTTCCTCCTTTCGGCTCAACTGTTCACAAACCCATTGCATTCGTGTCTGAGAAGCTGATTACGTTGCACCCTATGGGATCGGGGGTGATCCGGTCACCTTTTCCACGACACAAGCACACTTACACCAACTTTCTGCTTGCGTACATTACCAAGTGCCCAAAGGCTGGGAATGCTGCTGTTCAATAAAGGCTGTAAAACTCTGACTATGTGCAAGTTTTCAAAGGTTCTGCAATACCTAACCCTTTTCCCATCCCCTGCCAGAGCAGGTGGGACGCTTACCAGGCATCGGCAGTTTTTATTCTCTCATTTTTGAGCAGTGTATTTTGTGCTATGTTTAGGACTGGAGGACTGGGGCAGCAGCACTATGCAGTCATTAAACAAACGTGTGTCATTAACATACAGATGTGAGCTTTCCCCCTATCATAGCCAAAGGTTTTACATACATCACTTCCATGGTTTCTCAACTGGTGTTTGAAAACAGGAAGACACAAAGGGGCCGAATCCGGGCAGAAAACGTTCCGTCCGATTCGGACCAGGTATTCAGACCGACCGACACCGTACAACACGTGTAGTACGATGCAAAGTCAGAGATTTACAACCGAGCCGGACGGAGGTAAGTCGTACGACCGAACCGTACGTAAACGAGCGATCCAGACGGAAAAATGACGGGATTCGCACTGACCGACACGTACCTATGGGGAAACAAGACCGACACGTACACGCGAAGTCCGACACACAGTATGATGTAACGCGTGTGAAACGCGACCGAATCACACGGAGCACAAACCGCACGACCGATTCACACAGAAAACGGGGAGCCAAAGCAACCGAGTCCCCCGCGACCGAAATGTATGCCATACATGAAAAGCATCAGAAAGTCAGCGTGAACGACCCGGAGAAGCCCGCACGAGCCAACAGGAGCGTCTGTCACGGTCGCTCAAACCTCTCCTTCATGACTACAAAACACAAATGAAAAAACTCAAAAAAGGACCAAACAAGCAATCCCAAAGTCAATAAATAAAAAAAAAAATGTGGGACAAAGACACTCCCACAACTCCACCCATATAAATGCCACAAATTCCCTACCATGATCCTTTGCAACTCCCACAGACTGTCCAGCATAAAACAGCAGACACCAACCACAGACACACCCACAACTCATACACCATTTGCACCTCTCTAAAAGCACTCACAAACACACACAAAAACTCACACTCACTTACCCTCACTTGCACACACACACATCAATTCCCACCACCACCCATCACCATGCCCCCAAAGAAGAATCCAAAGTTCACAGACAGTGAGTTGGAAGTGCTGGTAGATGAAATCATCAGAGTAGAGCCACAGTTGTTTGGTACATTGGTACAACAGACCCCCATGTCTCAGAAAACCAAGATGTGGGAGAGGATCGTCGACAAGGTGAATGCCCAAGCACCAATGTTGCGCACAAAGGACGACATCCAGAACAGGTGGTATGATGTGCACAGGAGGGTCAAGAACCTCATCCACAAGGACCACGAGTTGGCTAATCGCACCGGCAGAGGCCCTCCTGCCAAACAAGTATACTTCCGGTCCTGGGAGGAGAAGGTGTGGGCCATCCTACCACTAGAGAGCGTACATGGACTATCAGACATCCCAGAGCCTGGTGAGTACACAACCTATATACTCAAAATTGTTTGCCAATACACACACATCCCTGGCAAGGGGACATCCAAACCATGCACCGTTAGCAAACCCACACTAACAACAAGAGAATCATCCCTAGATGTGTATGCCAGTCAGACAAACACCAAACCTGCCATCACATAGTAATATATAACTGTGTCAGGACATGTACACACCTAACTACAAATAGAGCAAGGCAGTGGCAGTAATCCAACTAACAAACACTGTCAGGCAATTTGCCACCACCAACACACCACACCACATGGAAGCTGACTGCAAGGAAGGAAAAGTGGGAATTCTGGAGAAGTGAATGTACCCAAAAACAAGATGGGAGTTGTAGTGACAGAAAATGCACCCCCACTCAATTGGCCCATCATCAACACTCAGAACCATGCTCACATCACAGGGAGTGGAAAAGAACTCACAAGATGACTAACACTGGGGACTGCTGTGTGGAGGATCAGCCCCTGCTGGGAGTTGTGGTCAAACAAACAGCAGGGCAGCACTGCCTGACATCCTAAAAGACAACTTGCCCTCCTTGCAATGGAAGCATGTTTCATGGTGGGATATCTGACTGGGTGGAAAGGAGGAATGGCAGCTCTGACCATACTTCCTAGCAGGTTTTGTCACACACCCCTTAACACAAACTCCACACAACTCACCTAGGAAAATGCATTGCCTCACACTCTATTGAAATATCCCACAAAGATCTGCCGCACTGGCTTCTGCTGTGAGGAGCACATGGCCATTTGAGTGACTTGTATCCAAACAAACACCAGGACACCACTGTCAGCCATCTTGTCTGCACAGGCACACTCACTCACAGGGAAGCAGAGTCAACAGGAAGGAAGGCCGAGCATGCTGGGAAGGGGGTGTAGCCAAGAGCATGATGGGAGTTGGAGTCACAGCACAATACCCCCCCCTCCCCCCCCCATGGGCCAGCAAGCTCACCCTGAATCATGCACATCTCACGGGGAGTGAAAGGCCACTTACAAGATGTCTCACACTGGGCTCTGCTGTGGAGAGCACATGGCCATTTGAGTGACCTAAATCCAAACAAACACTGGGACACCACTGTCAGCCATCTTGTCTGCACAGGCACACTCACTCACAGGAAAGCAGAGTCAGCAGGAAGGAAGGCATGCTGGGAAAGGGATGTAGCCAAGAGCATGATGGGAGTTGGAGTCACAGCACAATATCCCCCCTCCACATGGACCAGCAAGCTCACCCTGAACCATGCACACCTCACAGGGAGTGAAAAGCCACTTAGAATATGTCTCACACTGGGCTCTGCTGTTGGGGGCACATGGCCATTTGAGTGACCTGTATCCAAACAACACCAGGACACCACTGTCAGCCATCTTGTCTGCACAGGCACACTCACTCAGGGCAGCAGAGTCAACAGTCCTACCGCTGCCTCCCTACTTAACCGATGTGCTGGCCGACGCGCAGCGGACACGTGCAGCGGGCGCAACGGTGGCGCGCCGGAGTCGTGCCAGAGTCCTGCCCGTCTGCGCCCGTCCGCGACTGTACCAAGGGCCAGTTCTTCCGTCTCGACGTGTCCAACATGAAGGATAACCTATTCCAAAAATACACTCTTGACCCTTAGGCCACCCCAATGCTCGTATGATACTCCTCTGTGCCCACAGCAAGCCCTTCTGACGTGCCCTGATTGTTCGCTGACACTCTCTTCGCTTCCCTCAACATTAGATATCTCTGCATCCAATTTCTTACGAAAACCTATTCAGGAGCCCCCTTCCCACACATTTAACTTTATCAGTTTAAATTGCAGGTCTCTCCCAAAACACAGTAGAGACGTTTTTGATCTTTTGAGCTCCTCCCAACCTGACGCCCTATTTCTTACGCAGACTTGGTTGAAGGACCATTCGGGTCCAGATATCGCAGCTGCTCTTCCTGATAGTTACACCTATAGGGGTAGTAACAGAAGGGGTAAGGAGGGTGAAGGAATAGCTATTATTTTTAAAAGAGCTTTCTCCTATAAGTGGGAGGATATTGTTTTCCAAATTGTGAGGCTGGGCTGTTTAAGATACTTCTATCCCCCAATTTCACCCTTACAGGTGCCCTGATTTACCGCCCCCCCTGGCCCTGCCAGTTCTTGGGCTTCATCTCTTCCAGAGCATTTAGCTCCTCTACTATTGAATGCGACTAACTTTTTAATTGTTGGCGATTTTAATGTTCAAAACCTGCCCTATCAGTACCAATTTGTTGTCTGATCTAGCAGCCATGAACATTACCCTGCATAATTCGGGCCACACTCATAAGGCTGGTAATTTGCTCGACCCAATTTTCTCCAATCTAGAAGCAGTAATGTGTAAGTCTCCCTTACCTGTCCCGTGGTCTGACCACTTTATTGTAGAATTCTCCATTACGATTGACCAATCTTTCAACTCCCTTGCAACGGCTTCTACACCTAGAGTGACCCGCAATTGGAAGAATCTTGATTCCAACAAATTTAATTCCGTTTTGTTAAACTCTATGCCTCTTACTGAGGTTAGTAGCCTTGATCAAGTGGACGTCATTCACCACTGGTTTACTTCTGCTGTTAATACTTGTCTTCCACATCGAAAGCAGATATTTAATGTACATCACCCCCTGCACCATGGTTCAATGACCTTTCAAAAAAGGAAAAAAAACAGCTGTTAACACCTCGAGCGGAAGTGGCGCTCTGACTACGACCCTCACATTAAATTGCAATATAAAGCTGCTTTAACAAAATATCATTCCCTTTGCAAGATAGCCAGAACTGAATATGTTAACTCATCTATTCTAAATGGCCAAAATCGTCCCAAAGCCGTGTTTAAGGTTGAGCAGGAACTCTCTGGTGCCACTTGTCAACCTAAGGCCCCTTGTTTGGATGAAGCACAATGCGACTCCTTAGCAAACTTTGTTGTTTCTAAAATTGAGAATATATATGGTGACTTTGGTCCCCCTAACGCCCCCCCCATTTCCCCCTGAGCTTATCATTTCTACCACTCCGTGCAATCATCAGTCGGCGGAATCGGATATTACTGCCTGGGACCCCTTGACCCTTTCTACTTTACACAACATAGTTAGAAGTATTAAATCCGGTTCCCCTTTGGATCCCATCCCTCCCCAAATTCTGCTAACCCTAGACTCCTCCTCTCTTAAGCTCATCTTGGAGTTATTGAATACGTCACTCAGGGAGGCCGCGGTCCCCAGTTCTTGGAAACACGCAATGGTTATACCGTTGCTGAAAAAGGCCAATGCAGATCCAAATAACCCCGCCAATTTCCGTCCAATTTCGCTTCTTCCAGTCTATTCTAAGATTCTGGAAAAGCACGTAAATAAACATCTCACCAACTACATTGAATCTCGTAATATTTTACATCATTCACAATCTGGCTTTCGCTCGGGTTTTTCTACAGAATCCACTCTTTTAGGAGTCTCTGAAACCATTTGTCATCTGGTGGACAGAGGGGAGACCGTGGCACTTATTCTACTAGATTTAAGTGCCGCATTCGGTACGGTCTCCCACCCCACTCTGGTTAACATCCTCAAGACTTCTGGCATCACTCATTCTGCCCTTGGATGGCTTACCAGCTTTTTGTCTGATCGGACATTTCAAGTCTTCTCGGCTACTTCTGCGTCCAAAATCCACAATTTAGCATACGGTGTTCCCCAAGGTTCCATCTTGAGCTCCCTTCTCTTCAATTTCTATGTCAGACCCTTGGCTACTATTGCGGAGCAAGCGGGGCTCTCCATATATTCATATGCAGATGACACACAGATCATCTTCTCACTTTCCACCAGCCATCACTCCACTACATCCTCCCTCTGCTATGGTCTCAACAACATTGCCTCCTGGATGCATGACAACAAGTTAAAATTGAACAGAGGGAAAACAGAACTTCTGTTTGGCAACAACACCGCCTTATGGGGACCCTCTCATTGGCCTGCTCAAATGGGCATCCCTCCTAACCCATCTAAAACAGCTCGCAACTTGGGCATCATTTTTGATGACCAGTTGTCCATGAGGCAACATGTTGTTAGAGTCTCTTCCACTTGCACAACTATTCTCAAAGGGTTGAAGAAAATCACATGGATGCTTCCTTTGGACACCCATAAAACCGTAGTCCAGGCGCTAATAACATCTCGCCTGGACTATGGTAAGGTTCTTTTTCTGGGGGCGGGCAAAGAGGTAATCCGTAAATTGCAGACGGTTCAGAACATGGCAGTCCGTCTGCTATGTAAACTACCCTACAAGTCTTCTACCTCCCCTTCCCGCCGTAGCCTTCATTGGCTTTGCATTGATAGTCGCTGTAAATTTAAGGCACTCTGTTTTATACACAGAATTAATACTGGCAAGGCCCCTCAATATCTGAGATCTTTGATTAATCTGTACGCTCCCTCCCGCACTCTTCGTTCATCCAATCAACACAAACTCCAGATTCCCAGGATTAGGAGAGCCAGAATGGGTGGTCGTTCTTTTGCTTTTCTGGCCCCATCCCTGAGGAACTCTCTCCCTCTACCCCTTCGGATTGAACCTAATTACCTAAAGTTCCGCAGGGATCTAAAAACTTGGTTATTCAATCAATAAACTATTTCGGCAGGCACACCTCCCTTGTTGGTTTAGTGCCGGGAAACCTCCGGGTAGCTGCGCGCTCTATAAAATTAAATATAATAATAATAACAGGAAGGAAGGCTGGGCATGCTGGGAAGGGGATGTAGCCAAGAGCATGGTGGGAGTTGGAGTCACAGCACAATATCCCCCCTTCCACATGGGCCAGCAAGCTCACCCTGAACCATGCACACCTCACAGGTAGTGAAAAGCCACTTACAAGATGTCTCACACTAGGCTCTGCTGTGGGGAGCACATGGTCCTGTTGTGAACTGGGTACACATAAACTACAGGACACCACTGACTGACATCCTGAGAGTCAACATACACACTGCAAGGGTGGGATGCTTCATGGTGGGAGAACTGGCCTGGGGGGGAGAAAGAGGTCAGGATTTCAGACAAAAAACAAAAAAACTCTCTATTCACACAACGTCTCAGCTAAACACACATTGCACAAGTGGGACAAGTCACTCCCAAACATAATGGGCTGGTAAGATGGCTGACACATGGCCATGAGTAAAGATGTGCCAGGAAATCACCCACTTGCACTGGCCAACCCAAACACATACACACTCACAGCCATTGCAACTGTATTTCAACAAACATGGTCTGGGGATGCAGTGTCCTGGGGGCCTCCTGGCCTGGCTGTGAAGGTGTGTTCTGCACATGACAACTGTGGAAAATCTGACAGATTACAAAGCACAAAACACACTGGAACGCACAGACATCATTGGCAGAGGTCACCTGACATTGAACGGAATGGACACAATAATATAGCTGACACTGTAGCATGGTGTCGTTCACACAAGGTGCTGTACTGAGCTGAATTCCACCCCTACATCATTCTGCGACGTATGCATACTGCATTAAACACACCACTCACTGTCATAGATACTGTAGACACAAGGACCAACCTGGACTGCATTGGAGGAGACATGCTCCTCACAGCAGCAAAATTGCTACACACACACCCCTTCCCACACTCCCATGTACATGGAAAAGTTAGAGCACTACTGTGCCCAATCCCAATCCCCATGGAGGTCAGTGACCGGATAAATCTGGCCTGCACGTACTAAACTCTGCAAACACATCATTAGCTACGGCAACATCACAACCCATTTCAAATGGAACGTGAACTAGTAACGCAGACACCAACATAGATCCACGAAAGAGATCTCGGGCATACTGGACTATGACCATGTTGTTCACACACACCGATGGGACGCACAAAGACTTGCTAGCACTGACAACACACATGTCCCAATCCAGAAACATATCTGAAGTGGAATTGCGCGTATGTCACCGTTAATGGACTAATATTGACAGGGATGACACACCTGTGGTAGGCACGTGATGGGACTTGAGTAGCATTGGCCATGTACAGTCAAACAATATATGAGCTGGGCATGCACACACCTCCACATGCAAATTGAAATGTTTCAGGTTGGCAGGACAATGTGCTTTAACTACATCAACCTCTGTCTGTGACAACATAGGACAATGCAATGCCCAGGCATACACCCTGACGAACAGTCACAACTGTCATGTGTATGAACCAGGGATGCCTGTATATACCTAACATACATTGTGTGTCTCTTCCAACACAGCTGATGCTGAGGACATATCAGCCAATGAAGAAGAGTCCCAGTCCCACGCTCCGGTGGAACATCAGCTCCCTTGTGTGAAACAGTCTCTGTCCTCTTCGGATGAAGAAGGACCTGGCACCTCCGGTGTGAGTCGTTCTGCAGCACCAGCAAGACCATCATCTGCACCCACCCCTCCAAGTTCTGGCAACAGACACACCACCACTGATCACACAGACAGACATCGGACACAGGATTTCACCAGCACAGGGACCCAGCCCACCCGGGAAGCAACAGACATCAACAACCGGACCGACTCCCAGGGGGGCACAGGGTCATCTGTGCGTGCCACTGCAGGTCTGGACCATGTGGCTAGGGGTGGTGGACAGAGGTCATGCCTTGCAGAGGGGGCTGAACTGCATGATGACCCCCAACCGGTACGATTCCAGGTTACCACCACAGAGGTCAGCCAGGTTGTGGGGATCCTCAGGGACATACAACAGCAGCAGGCTGCCCATCATGCCCGCTTGGAGACACACATGTCTCGCATAGAGTCCAAGTGGGACACATTGGAAGAACTGACAGGGGTGCATAGGGACATTTTAACATGCCTCCGCCAGATTACCACCAACATGTCCACACCTCCCTGTGTGCCCACAACATCTGGTGCTGCAACATCTGCAACTGCCACAGGGAGAGAGGATAACTCTGGCGGAGAGTCCTCTGCACAGTAGCACACTGCACTTGAGGGTCCCCCCAGGAACAAGAGGGGTTGTCCAAAGAAGGGCAAGTGAGACAAAGATCACCATGCACATCCCCCAGGAACCCAACGCCTGTTCTGGAACTTTTCCTTTGTGTGCAAACTGTTCACCTTGTCGAATGCTACTCAACTCTCCCACATGACCTGGAGGGTTTCAGTTGTCTGATGTATCAGATGACTGTGAACTTTACTCTGGACATTTCATCTACAAACGCTTCCTACTCATCTGTGAATTTTGGATTCCAACACATTGTACAGCACCCACCATCCTGTGCACTTTACTCACACATGCATGCTAATAAACTCACAAATACACAATACTTGTCTCTGTTGTGATTCCAATGTGGCTTTTGTCATGGAGAAGATTATATGCTAAATGACACTGTGCTTGCTAACTGCTACAGCAATGTAAACTCCATCATGTGGGTAAGGATGATGTGACACATATGAGGGAGACATTCCACTAGGGCACCACCAGGTCAACACATACACACCATGCCCATCTGACCCATCTCCTACACTGATGTTGCCAAGAAATACAGTTGGACGCACACACACCACACCTATCCAGAGTCAGTGGTAAGTAGCCCACAGGTGCAGTAAGCAAATGCCAGCCAGATGTGTGGAGAAAAACAACCATATCACAAAGTGTAGCAACAGTTTATTACACTTGTGCAACAGGATAACTACTTAACAAATGCAGGGCAAATCCACATGGCAATGGCCACACAGTCACTAGGGGCCAGATGTAGGTAGCCCTTTACCGATCGGAATCGGCCGAAAATACCGATTTTCGGCCGTTTCCGATCGGTAAAGGGCTATTGAGATGTAGGGGCACATTTTCGGTAATTTTACCGAATCGGTATCATTACCGAATCGGTAAATTTACCGATTCGGTAATATGTACCGAATCGGTAAAATAATTACCGATTCGGTAATATTTACCGATTCGGTAAAATTACCGAAAATGCAATGTAGGTAGGCAATGTACCTTGTGCACATGGCTTACAGAATCGGTATTTTACCATGGAATACAAATCCATGGTAAAATACCGATTCCGGTGTGCATGCACATGTGTGCATGCACACCTATGTCATGTGACAGGCAGACCTGCCCTTAGGGCAGGTCTGCCTGCCACATGGCACCTGTGCCTGTTTTGGGGGTGCCAGAGGGTGTCAAAGTGACACCCCCTGCACCCTTGTGAATTCTTTAATTACCGATTCGGTAAATACCGAATCGGTAATGCCTAATCATTCCTATGGGCTTCAAAGCCCATAGGAATGAATGGGCATTACCGATTCGGTATTTACCGAATCGGTAATTAAAGAATTGCTAAGGATTCGGTAACGAATCCAGATGTTGGGACCTACATACCATTTACCGATTTTGAAATACCGAATCGGTAGGATTCGGTATTTCAAAAACGGTAAATGGGATTTACCTACATCGGGCCCCTGGTCTTGAAGACATGAAGTCCAGGGGTGTAGGGCACATCACTTGTAGTGAAACAACTACTTTCACCCTGGAAGTAGAATCTGTGTGTCGGGGGTCAGAGTTGAACAAACCACAGCCAAAGAACCCTGTGAAGGACAGACATGAGACACAGTCAAAAGCACAGAAGACAAAGGTAGAACTGCAATACACATGCCCAAAATCTGTCACAAGATATACACACAAAACCAAGAAAATTTGTCAACACTGTTGGGGAGTACAGGCAACCTGTAAGGACACATCACTGCATGCATCCAGTCAAGTAGCACATAGCCACAGTAAAACAGCAACAGAGTACCACCAACACATACATAGCAAAGTCAAGACAGTGACATAACATCCCTGTACATTTACATTCAGCTAAATAAGTTGTTGATGAGCTGTGTGCGGACATCACCCTCCTCATCATCATCACTAGCATCGTGGCCCAGGCTAGGATCCTCCAAAGGTGGCGGATGTTGGTCATCGTCCTCCCTGATGAGAGGCAATTTCTCCCGCACTGCCAGGTTGTGTAGCATGCAGCAGACGATGATGATTTTGCACACCTTTTCAGGGTCATATGGGAGAGCTCCTCCTGTTTTGTCCCGGCATCTGAAGCGGCTTTTCAGGAGTCCAAATGTCCGCTCGATCACTCTTCCGGTCCGACCATGTGCCTCATTGTAGCGCATCTCGGCTGGTGTCACGGGGTTCCTGAGTGGTGTCAGCAACCACGGCATGTTGGGATATCCAGAGTCACCTACAGACAGACAAGTGCACATTAGATGAGTACAGAGAGAGGGTGGAATACAACATTGCACAACACATACAATGGTAAAACGTCAGCACACACCGACAAGCCAGGCATGTTGGTTCTGCATCTGTGTCATCAGCATCGGATACGACTAATCCTCATTACGTAGGCATCGTGTGCAGACCCAGGGAAACGGACACACACATATTAAATGGCCATATCCGACAGACATACCACCAGAGCATTGATTGAGTGGAAATGTTTCCTGTATGTCTGCTCATGTGCCTGTGGTGGAACCAAAGCCACATGTGTCCCATCAATGGAGCCAATGACCTGTGGCATCCTCCCCAGGGCACAGAAGCCACTCTTGATGTCAGGAAGTTGCCGTGGGTTAGGGAAATAGATGCAGTAGTTCAAATAAAGGAACATTGCCTCCAACACATCTCGTAGCACACGGGTGAACATGGTCTGTGACATCCCACCAGCAGACGCCACAGTGTGTTGAAAGGTACCGGTGGCAAAGAAGTGTAGAGCTGCCATGACCTTCACCTTGGGGGTCAGCGCTGTAGGGTATGTCTGGACAGGTTGCAAATGTGGGTCCAACCACACCACCAATTCCTCAATGAGCGGCCTGGTGAAGCGGTAGCGTCAGATGCAGTCACGTTCCACCATGGCTGCAAGGTCAGGGAACGGTCTATGGACAGCTAGTTCCCTGCAGCACATAGGTGAGCAAAGAAAAATTGTCAATCCCCACACCTCTTTGGCATTCACCATACTCAACACACAAGTACTTGGTGTGTGTGCCGTTGTGTATGGACACATATGTCATCAACATGCCAATCATCTAACATCTCAGTTCAACATGTGTACACAACAAGTTCAATGTTGTGCCATGGCAAATCACCAGGCTGTGTCACATAACCTATATACTGTGGCCACGGATCAAACACACACCACAGTAACAAGTGAGGACAGATGTGTCCCAGGCATCACAGCTCTTCAGAAGGTAGATTCCCATGGACCCTGGATTGGCACATGGACACTGACATGACATGGTGTATCATGGACATGCCAATAAACAACAATGACTCCCACAGGTAGTGGCCCATGTTGTCTCTGCAGGACATGTGAGACACACACACACACAAACACCATCAATGTTGATGCACACACCACATGGATGTGGAGACTGTCTACCAATGGGCACATGTAATCTCAGACATCTGAAACACAACATGCACACAGATTGTATGTATTGTATGTACATCACAATTGCGGCAAAGGGTCACTCTGTGATGTACATGTCATCCCACCGATGACTCGTGTGGTATCTGACATGACATACACATATGAACACAGATGTGACCATGCCACATGCTCTGAACTGACCAGGTGCACATCACATTGGTCATGTGCACAACACACAAAGGATTCTGTCCCCAAGAACACGTGCATAGCCAGGGAGAGGCTGCCCCCAAGTGCCACCCAACAAACCACATGTTGACCCACACACACACACACGTAATGCAGCCTTATCTGACTTAGTATACAGTGTGGTACAAAAGGGGGTGGTGATGGACGGAGCATCTGAACCAATCAAACACTCACACCCAGTCAAAAGATCTGGGTTTAATCCATCACCGTTCTTTAGCCCACTCTGCCACCCCAGTTCAGACATGACTATATGCAAATCAGTCTGACCCTGTGCCTCATGGGAACAGTCCAGCCCGAACTGCCAAGCCATGTCTTCCCTGGACCGGAAACAAGCTTCCGAGGACCGGTTTCTGGCATTGCAGCCTTCTTCAGCCCGGTTTGCTTGAATCCAGTGGCAACGTGAGCAAGGGACTCACGTCTGAGCATACCCTGCCACACTTATGTCGGCCAAAAGCAGTACAAAAAGGGGTGGTGATGGACGGAGCATCTGAACCAATCAAACACTCACACCCAGTCAAAAGATCTGGGTTTAATCCATCACCGTTCTTTAGCCCACTCTGCCACCCCAGTTCAGACATGGCTATATGGGAATCAATCTGACCCTGTGCCTCATGGGAACAGTCCAGCCGGAACTGCCAAGCCATGTCTTCCCTGGACCGGAAACATGCTTCCGATGACCGGTTTCTGGCATTGCAGCCATCTTCAGCCCGGCTTGCTTGAATCCAGTGGCAACGTGAGCAAGGGACTCACGTCTGAGCATACCCTGCCACACTTACGGCGGCCAAAGGCGGTACAAAAGGGGGTGGTGATGGACGGAGCATCTGAACCAATCAAACACACACACCCAGTCAAAAGATCTGGGTTTAATCCATCACCGTTCTTTAGCCCACTCTGCCATCCCATTTCATACATGGCCATATGCAAATCAGTCTGACCCTGAGCCTCATGGGAACAGTCCAACCCGAACTGCCAAGCCATGTCTTCCCTGGACCGTAAACAAGCTTCCGAGGTACAGTTTCTGGCATTCCAGCCGTCTTCAGTCCGGCTTACTTGAATCCAGTGGCAAAGTGAGCAAGGGACTCACGTCTGAGCATACCCTGCCACACTTATGGCTGCCAAAAGCGGTAGAAAAGGGGGTGGTGATGCTCACTTTGCCACTGGATTCAAGCAAGCCGGGCTGAAGAAGGCTGCAATGCCAGAAACCGGTCCTCGGAAGCTTGTTTCCGGTCCAGGGAAGACATGGCTTGGCAGTTCGGGCTGGACTGTTCACATGAGGCACAGGGTCAGACTGATTTGCATATAGCCATGTCTGAACTGGGGTGGCAGAGTGGGCTAAAGAACGGTGATGGATTAAACCCAGATCTTTTGACTGGGTGTGAGTGTTTGATTGGTTCAGATGCTCCGTCCATCACCACCCCCTTTTGTACCGCTTGTGGCCGCCATAAGTGTGGCAGGGTATGCTCAGACATGAGTCCCTTGCTCACGTTGCCACTGGATTCAAGCAAGCCGGCATGAAGAAGGCTGCAATGCCAGAAACCGGTCCTCGGAAGCTTGTTTCCGGTTCAGGGAAGACATGTCTTGGCAGTTCGGGCTGGACTGTTCCCATGAGGCACAGGGTCCGAATGATTTGCGTATAGCCATGTCTGAACTGGGGTGGCAGAGTGGCCTAAAGAACGGTGATGGATTAAACCCAGATCTTTTGACTGGGTGTGAGTGTTTGATTGGTTCAGATGCTCCGTCCATCACCACCCCCTTTTGTACCGCTTTTGCCCGCCATAAGTGTGGCAGGCTATGCTCAGACGTGAGTCCCTTGCTCATGTTGCCACTGGATTCAAGCAAGCCGGGCTGAAGAAGGCTGCCATGCCAGAAACCGGTCCTCGGAGGCTTGTTTCCGGTCCAGGGAAGACATGGCTTGGCAGTTCGGGCTGGACTGGTCCCATGAGGCACAGGGTCAAACTGATTTGCATATAGCCATGTCTGAACTGGGGTGGCAGAGTGGGCTAAAGAACGGTGATGGATTAATCCTAACTTCTGTGAATACCAAAAGTAGTAAGTTTAGGATTTTGTCTTAAGTTAGTTCTGTGAATCGAGCCCATAGTGACTAAGGTCACTTGGGTACTGCGTACTTTTAGTTACCTGAGGTAGAATTCTGGGCCAGCATCCGTTACAGCAACTTTGTCGTTGTCTTAATGGATGGTACAAGTGCTCACACAATGCCTGTAATCTGACATGTACTCAGTGTGTGCCTTTGACACCTGTTCCTAATGCTGCTTTGACTCACCACATGTGTGAGGTATTTGCCACACACTCATGATGCAAGAGAGACCAATGTTGGAGCCTCTGACGTATGTACATCATGTGTGTCACACATGCATAGCCACCTGCCTAGTGTTCAGGGTAATACCATGTTGCACATGCACAAGGACAGTAATGCCTACTCCTGCCATCAAATGCTCTTTGTTCTCCCACTCCCATGTCTCAGCTCACATATTGGGCATTGTGAAAAGTGCCTTCATGTGTCGGGCTCTGTGTTGTTGTGGTGTGGCCTCGCTAAGTGGACTGCTGGAGGGTTTTAACAGTTTGAGGGAGGCAGCCATCTGAGATGGGACTATAGGATTGGCATATTGTTTCATACATAGGTGTATGCAACATTACGGTGCAGGCTGTTATTGTCTCATCAGACTGTGAAGTGCACATGTGTATGGATTCTTGTTTTCAGTCACTGTAAAGTCTCATTTCTTTAATGTCTGATAATCTGAGTCCTCATGATGTGGGTGGCAGAGGGTGAACATGTGCACTTGTCATCTACAGAGCTTGTATTCCCCAAAGACCTTTCATTGTTCCAAAGTGCTGACAGTTGTTGTGTGGATGCACTGGCCCGGTGACAGGAGACAGTGAAGACTGACTCACCAGACAGGCCTGTGCCATGGCATTCAACTTGCAAACGTCTGATCCGGCAGTAGTGTCAGTTGTCCTGCATGTACCCAATTGTTGCATTGACTATCAGGACATGAGAACATCATTGTGTCTGGTGATGGAAGCATATCCCGCATATCGACAGTCTCTGCCCATCCCTTTTCCTGACACATGTACTGAGTCATTGGCAGGGGATGGCATGTGTGTGGAGTGACACATTTCAATGTGTTATCTTGGATGTCCAACAACTGTCTATGTGGTGCATATGTGCACAAATGATTGGTGGCATACAACATGCGCCAGATTGATGTCTCCATGGATAGGAGTTAAATGAGGGGAGTATTTGAGTGGCAGACCGTCCAGTGTCTTGTTCACATAGGTGTTTGCACCATTGGCAAATGATGTGAAGACTTGCTCCGAGATGTGCTCTACTTACTGTGGTGTTTCAGGTCAATACAGTTGAGTGATGGTGATCTGTTTCTCCTGCTTACTTACAGATCCATCTAAAGCCACGGGGGAGACAGCTCCACGGACCAGGAGGAGCAGCAGAGCCAGACTGGGCCATCCGCCGAGGATTCAGGGGAGCACAGTGGCACAGAGGGTGAGGGGAGCCACTACAATGAGACCTCAGGGCCATCCACCTCAGCTGAGGAACACAGTGTGAGAAGTTGGCCCGATATGCAGCGTTCGCTATTCTAGCGACCACCAGTGGCGGTTCTTACATGGGGGCGTTTGGGCGCCGCCCCCCCTGCTTTCTCGCCGTGCGAGAAGGCAGAACAAATGCTAGTTATCATATTATATAAGTTATATAATATGATAACTAGCATTTGTTTGTGCCTTCTCGCACGGCGAGAAAGCAGAACAGTTTCCTTGTTTACAGTGGGAGTGGGAGTGTTACTCGAGGGCAAGGGGAGTGGCTTGGGGGAGTGGCTTGCTCACTATTGTTAATACTGACTGTTTGGACAGCCTGAGGCCGGCGCCCAAACAGACAGTATTAACTACAGTGGGAAAGCCACTCCCCCAAGCCACCCCCCCCCTGGCCTCAACTCTCCCTGTTCTCTGTATGCTGCAGCAGCAGCATACGACAGAAAATTACGTCACCTGGGGGCAGCCGGCCGCACCAATCAATCTGCGGCAGTGGAGAGGGAGGCTGCCTGCCGCGCCGCCTTCCTGATGACGTGCTGCAGCGCAGGACAGGACTTGAAAACGAGGACGGCGGGAATCGGGACGGAGTCTCTGGTAAGTTTATACTATTTTATTTAAAATATATTGGTTGTCGTTTGTTTCCAAACCCCTCCCGCCTCATCCCCTCAGAGTCAGGACCCCATTTCCAAACCCCCCCCCCCCCACCCCGTAATGCCGGCGAATTAGAGCCCGCCATTAAAGGCTGTTCACCCTTCACGTCTCTTCAGCATTTGCCTGGCACCCCACTTTATCACCCGTCATGTTCAGCTTTTACCAGTTCTTGACAGCGCCAGACTCGTGTTCTTTATAAATTTATTTGCAGTTTGTTGTTGAGCCATGCCTGAAGTGCTGGCATACCGCTTTATCTCATGTATAGCGATAGACACGTTTTCGCGAACCAGACTTATTTGTGTAGTTCGGATCTGGTCTGGCTCAACCTATTTTAAAGGGATACCAGCTGGGTCGGAGCAGAGAAATTAAACCGAGACTTCCCACCTCCTCAACAGAGCAGCTCCTCCAGGCACGATAAGAAAGAGGCGCTTGTCTCGAGAGTGAGGGGGTGGGGGGAGGTGAATAGTGTGCACGGCCGGGGCGTTTCAGGCAGAGCTCTGTAAGAGTCAGTAGCAGGCAGCCACCCTGCAGGCAGGATGCATCAGAGCTCAGCATACCGCATACGCATGAAGCAGAAGCCAGAAGAACACAGGCATCAGCGGACATTAGAGCTCATTGCATAGGGCACAGGCAGGAAGCAGCCGTCAGAGAACAGGCAGGAAGGAAGCAGCAGGCATCAAAGCTCATGCATAGGGGACGGCACAGGCAGTAAGCAGCAGGCATCACAGTTCAGGCATAGAGTACAGGTAGGAAGCAGCAAGCAGACTTAAGGTAGAACTGGAGCGCCTGCGCCCACGCTCTTCAGCTGCTGCAAGCGTTTTCCCCTCAGCCTTCAGAGTCCACTTGAAAACCACGCTGAGTTAGCCATGGGGTGCGGAGTTCAGGGTCTACCGCCTACGTGAAGAGCCTGGGCATGAGGGACTTCGGGTATTGGCATTGTATGTACACATTCAGCCCCACTCTTCAGAGCCTACTGAAATAAATTCAGAAGTGAATGTCAGCTGCACCACGAGTCTGCTGCCACAGGTAATCATTTTTGGGAATCCCCACTTATTTTTCCTCAACAAACACCACCCTCCCAACCACCCTGGCACGCAACACTCATCCCCAACTTTTACGCCCTCCCACTTTCAAATGTCACCAGCCGCCACTGGCGACCACTATGTATCGTTCCAAACGACCCCTATGGTGATTGGTTGTAAGTCAACCTTAGACCAGCTATCCTAGTAGCGTGGATACGAGCAGTCTTCGGGCTAAACTCTAGAGGGCGTGTTAAGCCAGCTGTAATACCATCGCATACCCCTTGAACACCAAGTGAAAGGACACCACACAAGTGTTATGAAAATAAACAGTATATTTATTAGAATCACAACAGCCCTGTACTCTTTATGAGGACAGGGTACTAAGCACAGAACCAAAGCTCTTAGAAAATACTTCAAGTGCACAATTAAAACAAGTGCCCGGGGGCACGGAAAGTTTAGTTGTCTCGGGCGGACCCGATAAGGCAAGTCGGAAGCGAGGGACTCGGGACCCTAGAGTAAGGAGGCTATGCAGGCACCGAAATGCCGAAGTTACCTAGCCACGAGGGCTGCGGCTGCACAAGTCTTACAGGCGTCGGGGGTCTTCGCTGACGAGCCAGGAGCCGGAAGAAAAGGAGTTGCTGGACGGCGACCAGTGATGAATAGTTCGTAGGGATCCAAGCCTGGATCAGTGATCGTTGATACCTGAAAGCAGAGGGGACCAAGTTCGTACTACTAGCCAGTAGTCAGAGGGTATCAGGAAGGCACCGGATGGCCGTCACCTCGACTAGGTGAGTGGGCGACGCTAGGCTCGGCAGTCTCACGGACCAGGAGGCGTTGTCGGCGACCAGGATGGAGGTGCGAGCTGTCCCACGAAGGTTGATGCTGTCAGCGTCGCTGGGCCCAGGATTGGGGCAACAAGCCTTGGCAGATTTCAGGGCCACGTGGTGGGCCTAAAATGGCGTCTTGAGTGGACCAGGAGGGTCCGGGGTGCTCCTCTTGGAAAAGGGAGCAAGGGCCGATCTGGAGCAACCAGACCAGCAGCGTTGGTTGTCGGATGTCGTCAAAGAAGGGCACAAGCCAGCGGCTAGTGACCAGACAACTTCTCACAGTGCCCTCGAGCGGGCCAACCAGTCCATGGACTCCTCACTGATGGCAGCAGTGTCCCTCCTACAACAGTCCCTCACCCCTCCTACCTCTGTCACATCCTCAATCCCCACTACCCTACCTGCCACAAGCACACACGCCCCAGCATAAACACGCACCACCACAGGCACCACACAGACACGCAAGCCACAATTAAAACGTACACGTAAACACAGTCAGGGGACTGATACCTCACTCACAGGGGATGGGGAGCAGACACACACACAGGCTTCCACAAGCACTCCGCAGTCCTCAGATACCTCTCCCTCCAAAACCCCTTCCCTTGCCTCATCTGCAACCCTCACCTCCAAGCAGCTCTTTCTCTTTGACCTTGGCCTATTCCCCGTCGACCCATCAACTAAGACTCACAAGGGGAAGAAACAGTCAGCAAGCACAGAGAGGACTGCCCTTCACACCCGGACCCCCTCCACCAGGCCCAGGCAGACTAAGACCCCCACTCCCTAGTCCACCCATAGCAGGAGGAGCAAGACCCCCCCACCACCACGTAGCTCCACCACACAGTCTCCATACTCCAGCCCACCACTCCACAGGTTCCCCCGCCATACCCTGCCCCAGGTTCCCACACAAACACATACCGTATTCCCAAAATCAGCCGCCCCTCCCCCCAGCACATGCCCATTCACACCCACCCCAGATGCTCAGCCTGTTCGTGCCACTGGTGTGGAGACCGTGCCCACCCTCTGTCCTCCCCAGCTCATCGGCGCCCCCTTCCACTACAGTGGAGGCCGCAACAACCCCGTCTGACCAGCCCACTGCAGTGGGGTCAGCACCCACCACATCTGAGTCATGCCCTAGAGTGATGCCCGCGTCGACCACACCTGACTTGTGCCTGGCAGTGGTTACTGGGCCCACTGTGTCAGACACCTTCACTGCAGTTGCCAGTGAGCCCCCAGCTCCCACCACCCCTCCCCTGACTCATTCTGCTATCCCGTGAACCTTTTTCCTGCAGTGCCTGGCCTGCCCCTATGTGTGCCCCTCCAAGGGGAGATGTCCCCTGGCCGTAGCAGTGCAGGCAAGCAATGTGTGGCAGCTTGTCCCATGTCCCCCTGTTTGGACTTTACTAATGGACTGGCCATTGGCCTTTGTGTTTTCAGGACTGCACGTTTGTTTTCCTGAATTGCTGATTAAAGTTTATTTTTGTCATCTTGTGGTTTTCCTTTTGATATACATGATGTTGATGACGAGTATCACGTACTTGCAGTGGTAATAGTGTTTTTCAGAAGAAGAAACTGACGTGTTGATGTAATGTACTCCGTGTGTTCTGTGTGATTTGCGTTTTATTCCGGTTGGTATCCTTGACATCCTATGTAACAATCTGAGGGGGACTCCAGTGGACATGCAGGTGTGCGCATCAATGGTGTAGTAGTCAACTGTGTCATCAGTGTAATTTGCCGTACATGTGTGCTGAGTATGTGCATGTGACATAATAGCCACTCCCGTACACAAGCTGATGTGACCAGAGCCTTCACTGTGGTGTTATGTTGGCTCACTGACCACGTTTTATGCTGACATGACCGAGCCCTGCAGAAACAACATTTGGCACAGTTGACATACCACTGGATTATAGTCACCTAATGGGAGTGTGCCATTCCGTGGCATTGTCTGAGCCCATGGTGTGTGTTGTGTGAGCATGTGTGTGTGTGTTCACTTCCATTTTCCTACACAGCCTGTGTTCCCATCAGATGTCCCAGTTTGTGGTGCTTGATGAGTTGTCCATTGTTAATTTAACATCTCCGCCAAGGCTTGTCTTGGATGTGGGTGCAAGGCAAACTGCTGATCATCAGGGTGTAATCACTCTGCGTTTTTGTTGAGAGGTCCTGGGATGTGGGCAAACACATGTGGGACACATTCAAGTAAGACAAGTAACTTCCCCTCCACAGAATAGGCACCACACAAGGAGAAGATTTAACGTTCTTTATAAGTAATCTTGAAGTACGGTAGAATGGTACAAGGAGGTCTGGACTCAGGGGTCCCCTCGATTCTAGTCTCTTGGATGGGAAAGGGGTAGCGGGACAGTCTTATTACCAATCTGGTAGTTACGATGAGATGATGGGTAGCTCACAATCCTCGAGCTCGGCGTTCTTGAAGGATGGGTTGCGGCAGCGCCAGCAGATCCCGGAGTGGTCGAAGGTGGCAACGGTCCGCGGCAGCGCCAGCAGGTCCCGACGAAGATGGTAGTTACAACGGGTCGTGGCAGCGCCAGCAGGTCCCAATGAAGATGGTAGTTACAACGGGTCGCGGCAGCGCCAGCAGGTCCCAACGAAGATGGTAGATTGCAGAGGGCCGCGGCAGCGCCAGCGGCAGGACGACAGTTCACAAGGCAGGGCTGCGGCAGCGCCAGCAGTCCGTCAAGGATGAGTTCTTCTCGGTGTCTCTCGACTCCAGGATACAACTGCCTTCCTGCTCTGGAGCTGCCCCAGTTATAGGTCTGGCGCCCTTTGATGTCTGGACCCTCGCACTTGGAGGTCGGGAGGTCCGGGATGAGGGAGTCCAGACACCCAGCAGGGGGGTGGAGCCAGCGCCCGGGGAGGCTGGGGGCGATCGGCACCTGGCGGGGGAGAGCCATCGACACTTCTTCCTCCCATTGACCTGCCAAGTGGTCCGTTCACCTCCTGGGTGGATGGTGGTGCTGGGCTGTCGGGGCCTGGCCAGGCCCAGGGTTGGGGTCGAGCTGAGGCCACGCGGCCTCATGGTGCAGTGTCTAAGATGGCGGCCGGGCTGGGCAATGGTGCTGACGGTGGCCCGGGCCGGTAATACAGAGATGTCCGGGAGCAGGGGCCCCGTAGGGGACGGTTTGCGAGTTGCTTCTGTGGGTAGCACCTGGAG
The DNA here is from genome assembly GCF_964263255.1 of Lissotriton vulgaris. Taxonomy (NCBI): domain Eukaryota; kingdom Metazoa; phylum Chordata; class Amphibia; order Caudata; family Salamandridae; genus Lissotriton; species Lissotriton vulgaris. The sequence continues at coordinate 1,058,537,833 of NC_141697.1, forward strand.
AGCCGGTGCCCGGGCCCTGTCGTGCGGGGAGGGAGCGAGCCCTTCATGTGGCCTGTCCAACATGCGTCCCCCCCAGCTGAAGGCGGGGAGAGTCACCCATCTTCTTGGGGACTTTCCTCGTCGAGGCGGAAAAAGCGTGACAGGCCATCCGCGTTGGCGTGATCCTGGCCAGGGCGGTGCTCCACAGTGAAGTCCATCCCCTGCAGGGAGATGGACCATCGCAACAGCTTTGGATTCTCCCCCCGCATCTGCATTAACCATTGCAGGGGGCGATGATCTGTTTGCACCCGAAAGTGGGTACCGAAGAGGTAGGGCCAGAGCTTCTTGAGGGCCCACACTACTGCGAAGGCCTCCATCTCGATGGTGCTCCAGCGCTGTTCCCGGTCCAGTAGGCGTCTGCTGATGAAGGCCACTGGTTGGTCGACTCCCTCGGGGTTCAGTTGGGAGAGGACGGCCCCAATGCCATGGTCGGAGGCATCAGTCTGGACGATGAACTCTCGGCTGTAGTCGGGAGCCTGGAGCACAGGGGCGGTGCACATGGCGGCCTTCAGCTTCTCGAAGGCCGCTTGACAGTCAGGAGTCCAGTTGACTCTTTTTGGCTGGTTCTTGGATGTAAGTGCCGTGAGGGGCCCCACAATGCTGCCATAGTCCTTCACAAACCGCCGGTAGTATCCGGTGAGCCCCAAGAAGGCTCTGACCTCAGTTTGGGTGATGGGTGGTTGCCAGGACTGGATGGCAGCGATCTTGAGCTGGAGGGGGGCCACCAGACCGCTCCCCACTTGGTGTCCGAGGTAGGTCACGGACCCCTGGCCAATCTTGCATTTGCTGGCCTTGATTGTGAGGCCGGCCTGTTGGAGGGCCTGCAGGACCTCTCGGAGGTGGTTGAGGTGGTCTGACCAGTGGCGGCTGTACACTGCGATATCGTCCAGGTAGGCGGCGCTGAAGTCTTCGAGGCCCGCCAATACCTGGTTCACCAGTCGCTGGAAAGTGGCTGGAGCATTTTTCATGCCGAATGGCATCACTTTGAATTGGTAGTGGCCATCCGGGGTGGAGAAAGCGGATCGTTCTTGGGCCCTGGGGGTGAGGCCGATCTGCCAGTACCCCGCTGTCAGGTCGAAGATGCTGAGGTAGCGGGCAGCCCCCATGCGGCCGATCAGCTCATCTGCTCAGGGAATGGGGTGAGCGTCGGTTCGGGTGACAGCGTTCAGACCCCGATAGTCAACACAGAATCGGAGCTCAGGGGTGGTGCCGGGGGTAGCAGCTTTGGGGACCAGTACGACTGGGCTGGCCCAGGGGCTGTCCGAGGGTTCGATGACTCCGAGGGTGAGCATCTTGGAGACTTCGGCTTGGATGCAGGCACGTACCCGATCTGGCACGCGGTACGCCCGATGTCTGATGGGGGGACTGTCCCCCGTGTCCACGTCGTGTAGGCACCAGGGGTGACCCCTGGGGTGAGGAAAAAGAGAGCTGCGAACTGCAGCAGGAGCGCCCAACAGTCTTGGCGCTGCTCTGTATGTATGTATGTATAGGCATTTATATAGCGCACTACTTACCCGTAGGGTCCCAAGGCGCTTCGACCGCTGCGAAACCCTTCCTGGCGTCCCTGAGAGATGGTCCCTTAATGGGTATCTCCAGGGTGAGGCCAGGCATCCCCGGCGGACTGGTGGGGCCGTTAGTGAAGATGAGGCAAGCTAATGCCCAGAGTTGCCGAGTGTGATCGCTGATCAGAGTGGGCACCGAGGCGAGAGAATTATCGAGTCCGCTGACCCTGGTCCAGAAACCTGCCGCGCTGGGAATCGAACCCTGGTCCCGGGCCGTCCTCTGCTCTCAGGTCTGCCGCCTCTAACCAGTGAGCCACACTACTTCACTCTGAGGTCAGGGCATCTGACAGCCGGACCCCGTCTACCGAACCATCCTTTTCACGTGTCCTCAGTAGGTCAGGGAGGGGCTCGGAGTCTTCTTCTGTCCCACTGTCTGTAGCCATCAATAGGCTGAGCTCCGAGCGCACAAAGTGAGGCTTGAGTCTGTTGGCGTGGAGGACCCGGAGGGGGTTCCGGGAAGATTCCATGTCGATGAGATAGGTGACGGGGCTCTTGCGCTCGACCACCTTGAAGGGCCCCGTCCACTTATCTTGCAGGGCACAAGGTTCGGTGGGGGACATCACCCATACTTGCTGGCCAGGTATGAACTCTATGGAGGAGGCGTGCTGATCGTACCATTTCTTCATGTCCTCCTGACTGGCTTCAAGATTGGCTTTGGCGATTTCTCGGAACCGCCTGGTCTGATTGCGGAGGGTCAGGAGGTACTTGTAGACGTCTGGAGGGGTTTTCAGGGGGGCCATCTCCCAACCTTCCTTGACTAGGCTGAGGGGCCCTCGAACAGGGTGCCCGTACAAGAGTTCAAAGGGGCTGAAGCCGAGGGACTTCTGAGGGACTTCTCGGTAGGCGAAGAGGAGGCACGGGAGAAGCACATCCCACTGGCGGCGGAGGGGCTCTTCTAAACCCATAATCATTCCCTTGAGTGTACGGTTGATCCGCTCAACCAGTCCGTTCCCCTGTGGGTGATAGGGGGTTGTGAATCGGTAGGTGACCCCGCACTGCTGCCAGAGGGATTTCATGTATTTCGAAATGAAGTTCGTGCCTCTGTCGCTGACGACTTCCCGGGGGAAGCCCACTCGGGAGAAGATCCCCATTAAGGCTCGGCCGACCACCGGTGCGGTTACAGTTCGAAGGGGGACGGCCTCGGGATAGCGGGTGGCATGGTCCACCAGTACCAGGCTAAAACGATGTCCTTGTGCTGTTCGGGGGTCCAGGGGCCCCACAATGTCTATTCCCACTTTTTCGAACGGGGTGGTAACCACTGGAAAGGGCTGCAGGGGTGCCTTGAGTTTGCGGCCGCTCTTCCCGCTGGCCTGACAAGTGGGACAAGACCAGCAGTGGTTGAGCACGTCATTTCTCATTTTGGGCCGGTAAAAGTGGGTCACCAGGCGGTTGTAGGTTTTGTCCTGACCCAAGTGTCCGGCCAGGGGGACATCGTGGGCCAAGTTCAGCAGGAAGTCTCTAAAACGGAGGGGCACCACTAACACTCGACTGGCCCCCAACTCTGCGATTCTCTGTTCACTGTACAATAGATCATTGTCCCAATAGATCCAGTGGGCCCCGGCGGTATCTCCCGCGCTCTGGGCGAGGGCTTGCTGTCGTAGTCCCTCGAGGGAGGGACATGTCTTCTGTTCTTGACGGAATTGCTCCTGTGTGGGTCCCCCTTCTTGACGCCACTGAGCCAGGTCTGGGAGATCCTGGGGCTGAACGAGTTCTTCTTGGGTTTGTTCTGGGGGGTCGACGGTGTCGGCGTCCCCCACTGGAGCGATCGGGGGAGGAGGTGCTGGCCATTCGGGTTCTTCTGGTCGGGGGATGGTGCGGGCCGCCATGGACCGGGTGGTTACGCACGCCCAGTCCGGAAGGCCCAACATCCCCAGGTGTTCTCTTCTTTCTACGGCGGCCCATGGGGAACTCTCGAGATCGTTCCCCAGGAGACAGTCCACGGGGGCATCATCGCGGACCGTCACCTTCAGCATGCCGGATACTCCTCCCCACTCGAAGGGGACGCAGGCCATCCGACACATGCTCTCTGAATTGTCGGCTGACCGGACGGGGCAGAGAATGTTCGGTATTATTTGCTCGGGGGTCACCAGGTGACAGCGGACGGCCGTCACACTGGCCCCTGTGTCACGTAGGGCTTCGGCCTTGCGCCCATTGATGCTCACCCACTGACTATACTTTCTGGTGTTGGCGGGTAGGGGAGCCCGCGGGACCATGTCTCTTCCCCCCAGGCACGCCAGGACCATGGCGGCCGGCTCCCACTCTTGTTGCTCGTGTTCGTACTCTTCCTGGTCCTCGGAGACTTGCTCTTCTCCGAGGGCGGCGGCCGCTACCTGGCGGGGCCTCGGAGTCTGGTTCTGTGGACAGTTCGGGTCATTGGCGTAGTGACCGACTCGCTGGCATCGGTGACACGTGACATTGGCTCTGAACCCCGGCGCATCGGGGGGTTGCCCCTGTTGGCCGGGGGCAGGGTGCTGGTGGCGGGAGCGGCCGGGACGGTGTCTTTCCCCCGGCCCTGGCCTCCTCCTCCTCCTCTGGGGCGGTGATGGCCTTGGTTGTTCCTGTTCTGCTCGTTCGGGCCACCCCGGCCCACTCGGGTGCTCTCCCATCGGTCATCCTCGGCGGCGAGCTGCCGTGGATCAGTCATTTTACTGTCGAGGAGGTGCTGCCTGAGCTCGACAAAGCAGTTATTGGAGAGGTGCTCCCACACAACAAGGTTAAAAAGCTGCTCGTAGGTCGTTACGTTGCTCCCCTTGATCCACCCCTCGAGGGCTCGGCTGAAATAGTTCACATATTCCACCCAAGTTGTACCCGGGATTCGGGTGCAGTCGCGGAACCTCTGGCGGTACATTTCGGGTGTCAGCCCATATCGAGTGAGGAGGGCGGCCTTCATGTGATCATAGGACGTCATTTGGGGATCCGGGAGCTGTAACAGGGCATCACGGCCTTCGTTGATGAACCTCCCCCATAGACCGGCTCCCCAGTCACTTCGATCGATCCGGTGAGAGGACATGGCGATCTAATAGGCCTTGAACCACTGCTGTATGTCGTCGTTTCGGTAGAACTCTCGGACGACATCTTTGGGAATGTGGACCTTTGATTCTGAAGTTCCTGGGGTGCGTGGTCGCTCGGGCACCCCCAGGTCCTTGCCTTGCTTACGTAGTTCTATTTCGGCTAGTTTGCGCTCGTGTTCATATGCCAGTCTTTTTTCTTCAAGCTCTCCTTGTCTTTGTTTTTCCTCCCGCTCTTCTCGGAGCCGTAAGTGTTCTAGGTTCAATTTTTGTTCCGCTAGTTTTAGTTCTCCATCCATTTTGAGCCGTGCCAACTCTAATTCATGCAGTCTGGTTTTTTCTCGCTCTTGGATCTCTTCCCGGGAGAGACCTGCTCTCCTTTCCTCGGAAGGAGCGGGGTTAGTTTCCGGGGCTTCGCTGTGTTGGTCCCGGGGACCAGCGGTGTTTACCTCTGCCCATGATTCTAGGGCGTGTTTAAAGTCAACTTTTGTGCTCAGGCCGGTGGTAGCAATGCCCAGTTCTATACAAAATTGTTTTAATTCTCGATGGTTGTACTCCTCCAGCTTGTCCATTTGGAATTTCTCTGTAGACCCGCTCTCTTGGGCCGGCATTGTGGTTTAGTCGTGGGGTGAGTTGCTTTCTGTACGATTACGCGTTGGTTCGGATCGCGCCGCTGGCATCAATGTTGGACGGGAGCTGGAGGGTCGGCCGAGGACAAGGGGAGAGGTCTCCGGGGAGAGCCCTCTCCAGCGATCGTACAGACAAGTAACTTGCCCCCCACAGAATAGGCACCACACAAGGAGAAGATTTAACGTTCTTTATAAGTAGTCTTGAAGTACGGTAGAATGGTACAAGGAGGTCTGGACTCAGGGGTCCCCTCGATTCTAGTCTCTTGGATGGGAAAGGGGTAGCGGGACAGTCTTATTACCAATCTGGTAGTTACGATGAGATGATGGGTAGCTCACAATCCTCGAGCTCGGCGTTCTTGAAGGATGGGTTGCGGCAGCGCCAGCAGATCCCGGAGTGGTCGAAGGTGGCAACGGTCCGCGGCAGCGCCAGCAGGTCCCGACGAAGATGGTAGTTACAACGGGTCGTGGCAGCGCCAGCAGGTCCCAATGAAGATGGTAGTTACAACGGGTCGCGGCAGCGCCAGCAGGTCCCAACGAAGATGGTAGATTGCAGAGGGCCGCGGCAGCGCCAGCGGCAGGACGACAGTTCACAAGGCAGGGCTGCAGCAGCGCCAGCAGTCCGTCAAGGATGAGTTCTTCTCGGTGTCTCTCGACTCCAGGATACAACTGCCTTCCTGCTCTGGAGCTGCCCCAGTTATAGGTCTGGCGCCCTTTGATGTCCGGACCCTCGCACTTGGAGGTCGGGAGGTCCGGGATGAGGGAGTCCAGACACCCAGCAGGGGGGTGGAGCCAGCGCCCGGGGAGGATGGGGGCGATCGGCACCTGGCGGGGGAGAGCCATCGACACTTCTTCCTCCCATTGACCTGCCAAGTGGTCCGTTCACCTCCTGGGTGGATGGTGGTGCCGGGCTGTCGGGGCCTGGCCAGGCCCAGGGTTGGGGTCGAGCTGAGGCCACGCGGCCTCGTGGTGCAGTGTCTAAGATGGCGGCCGGGCCGGGCAATGGTGCTGACGGTGGCCCGGGCCGGTAATACAGAGATGTCCGGGAGCAGGGGCCCCGTAGGGGATGGTTTGCGAGTTGCTTCTGTGGGTAGCACTTGGAGAGCCGGTGCCCGGGCCCTGTCGTGCGGGGAGGGAGCGAGCCCTTCATGTGGCCTGTCCAACATTGTGACATGTATCTGTGTGTGTGACTGCTCTCACTCGTCCGGTTCAGTGATGCAATGTTGTGAGGCTGTCAGCATGTGTTCATCATGGGTCTTCTTGTGTTATTGATTGGTGTGGGACTTTGTCTGGGATTTCAGGTATTAACTTGGATATTCGATAAGTAAAGCACCTCCCTCCCTCAAGCGCCTTGAGACCCTCTGGGTGAGCAGTGCGCTATACAAATTGCAGAACTTGAACTTGGTACATTTCAGGTAATGTCCATGTACCTGTGTGCATAAGTGACTGTGCTACACAGTATGTGCCACATCTCCATTTCTCATCACTGAGGAATTAGCATGCATGGTAGTGTCAGCAAATTGTGGGTTTCATGAGGGCAGTGCTGTGGTGGTTGTGTCTCTTGTTGTGTTGGTTGCTGTTCCGCCCAGCTTGTGTCACAGTATTCTTACATATCCCACTCATCTGAGAATGCATGATTGACCACAAAGGGGTGCCCAGGTGATGTTTACTTGTTCAAGGCACTATGTGGGGATCTGTGTCATTGGAGTCCAGCCCCCTCATGTGTTTTGTACTATCCTGTGGGTAGTTGCGCACACACACGTGGTGTTTGATATGCAGTGTGGGTGTGGAGCTGCCTGGCTGTATTTGTGCATACGCAGCACTGAATTGGTATGTGTTTTGTGTGCTATTGGGTGTATGTTGTTTGTAAATTCTTCCCTACTGTCCATGGGACTCTTGCCTCATCAGTGTGCACATTCCTCCTGTTTGATATGTCCCATTGCTGCCATGGTGTGGGAGTTTGTCCTATTGTACACATTGTGAGCCCCCATGTGCAATGCTTCGGTGCAAATGGAAGATGGTGTTTGTTGCAGTGCAACCTTTGCCTGACCACTGCTGTGTCAGTATGGGACACAACTACTACTTTGCCACACACATGATTGTGGTATTGGTACCAGTATTCATTCATGATGTTTGCTTGTTGCATCATTCACATTCCAACACTTGCCTTTTGCTCACTGTGATGATGGGGGGCTTAGACCCCATTACCACAGTAATCTTGGACTGCTGTAGTTTTGAAACCCACACTTACCTTTTGCTCACTGTGATGATGGGGGGCTTAGACCCCATTACCACAGTAATCTTGGGCTGCTGTAGGTTTGAAACCCACACTTACCTTTTGCTCACTGTGATGATGGGGGGCTTAGACCCCATTACCACAGTAATCTTGGACTGCTGTAGGTTTGAAACCCACACTTACCTTTTGCTCACTGTGATGATGGGGGGGCTTAGACCCTATTAACAGAGTGTGCATGTTATGTTTGAATTGTGAATCCCACAGCCAACGTTTGACACTCACATGTGATGTGATTCACATTGTATGTGCCCTGTCAGAATCAATGTCGTGGGCATTTTGACACAAGTAATAGACTTATGGCATGATGGGGGTGTTGCTTTATTTTAAACTGTGGGAGGAGGGTGGTAGTGTTAAGCATTACACATCTTGTGTGTGGGGACTGCTAGTAGTGGTAGGCATCCAACCCCCTATGATTTGGGGGTGGTGGTTGGCATCCAGCTTCCTATGTAGTGGACAATGCTGGTAGTGATAGGCATCCACCCCCAGGCGATGCACAATGCTGGTAGTGATAGGCATCCAGCCCCCTATGGGGTGGACAATGCTGGTAGTGGTAGGCATCCAGTCCCCTATGGGGTGGACAATGCTGGTAGTGATAGGTATCCAGCCCCCTATGATTGGGGGTGGTGGTAGGCATCCAACCCCCTATGATTTGGGGGTGGTGGTTGGCATCCAGCTCCCTACGGGGTGGACAATGCTGGTAGTGATAGGCATCCACCCACCATGAGATGCACAAAGCTGGTAGTGATAGGCATCCAGCCCCCTATGGGGTGGACAATGCTGGTAGTGGTAGGCATCCAGTCCCCTATGGGGTGGACAATGCTGGTAGATGCGCATCTAGCCCCCTATGGGTGGGCAATGCTGATAGTGGTAGGCATCCAGCCCCCTATGGGGTGGACAATGCTGGTAGTGATAGGTATCCAGCCCCCTATGATTGGGGGTGGTGGTAGGCATCCAGCCCCTCTATGCTGTACGCTCTGACAGAGGGGACGGGGCCCGGTGAGTACGCTGGGGGGGGGGGATTTACATCCTCCGGTATTGGGTTGTAGCAGTTAGCCCATCTTTGTTGGGATGTGGCGGTTTTGGCTCCCCTATGGTGGCAGCAGGTTGCCCACTGTTTTAGGGCGTGGCGGTTTTGCTCCCCAGATTGGGACACAGTGTTTGTGCCTGTTAGGTATCGTGATATGGGTGGCCAGGTAGGCTGTCAGATTCTGTTTTCTACTGTGTGTTTTTCGATAATAGGTTTGTTTGTTCTCATTAGCTCTGATCTGGGTCCAGCGCTTTCGCCTCCGCGCCGCCGGCCTCAGCTCTGGGCATTTATGAGGAACGCTGGCTCTTTGGCTAGCGCCCATCGCCCTGACTGGGTTCCGCCTCCACCCTCCCCCTGGAAATATCCTTCTAGGCGCTAGGGTGGTTCTAGGTTCGTGCCTTGGGATCCTTCTCGGCACGAAGAGGGGGGTGTGATGCTTGGTGCACCGGTATTTCTTTTCTCAATCATTGTAGGTTTCATTGCATTTTTCTATTGTGTTCTTGTGATGTGCTTGGCCTATGTAGTGGCCAAATACTGTTAGGTATGTGGTGTGTTTTCAACTGGTGTCAGGTTCTGAGAATTTCCTTTGTCAGCTTATTAGTTTACTCTGGGCATTAGAACGTTACTTGACCGAGATCTGATAAAGGAACTCTACCTGATACATCCCTTTACCAACATTACCAACTAGTACGTCCACCCCTAATACTCTCTTGCCTCTACAAGGGACTGGATGTAAAGTTTTATTAATGTGCATTCCTGTAAAATACCAAGGCAAAAAAAAATTCTGTCACTCCCCTTACTCTTTTGGGATTAGTACAGCAGACCCACACAAATTCTCAGCACATAGGTTTTTTTCTACAGTGCTGCCGCGTAGGAACCCCAGAACTTGTCCTAAGTGTTGTATGTGATTGTTTGAACTGTATGAAGCAATTCACCACTCTTGCTCTATTTTTGGATGTTGGGACCCTGTGGCACTGCCACAGACAGGGTCTCTTTTCCTATCTTACTTATTTCACGAGCCATCAAGGCTCAACAACAACCGGGATCTGGCTTCTTCCTTCCTTGTGAAAAAGCTTTAGTGAATTGGCATCAAGTGACCTGTTGGCGTGACTGATTGATGGCTTTCTTTTTGCTCTCTTGCAAATACTGGTATGTGGCTGAAATATATATGAAGTATTTTTGCCAACCTATTGTATTAACTGTTACCGTCTTGTAGTCCACCCCGCAACCCATCTGTCTGGTATATTTAAACAGTGATTTGTGAGGCGTTTAGGACCAGCTGCTGCACTACACACAACTCAACAATGGGGAACAGCAATAGTGAAAAGAATTTAAATACAGCTCAGCCGGCCCCACCCAAGAACTCACCTGCCTATATTGTGGGTTAAAAAAGAGGCTTAAGCTCAATTATGTACACCCACAAATGGCGCGATCTCACATCTAAAAACTCAGACCTGCAGTTTCCATGTAATGGCACAAACAACATGGCAAAATTATCATATTTGCGCCAAATGTTGAATTTAAAGGGAAAGAAGGTTAGGGGAGTCGAATGGGAAGCGTTTTATAATTGGAATTGGGTTCTCATTGACATGCGTTCAACCAACGTGGTCAAGTCAAAGGTCCACAGTGAGATAATGGAGATTAAGAAAGGGGTATTACAGGCATAACTGGAGGGCAATTGGAGAAAAAACTCATGTGTTCCCATGCGATCCCATTACAGAAGAAAAGAAGGTAGAGGGTGATGCAGGGGTGGAGGACCAACTCCTAGAAGATATTCTCTTGGGGTGCTTGGGATGGGATTCACCGCTGCCTGCGCCTGAGCCAGAACACACTGAGCTAACTCCCGAGGAGCGGGAGGCAGCAGTAACTTTTGTTCACAGAGCGCTCAAAGATAAGGTTACGAGACTGGAATTGGACGCTGTCCAAGACCTGGTTTCTCTGAAAGTGATGAAGGAAACAGCTGTCCAAGCAGCTGCAGAGTACAACGATAAGAAGCATAACAGTCTAAAAGAATGTGTTCAGAAAAAGGTTAAAATTCCTAAATTAATTGACAGACAGTGGCATCAATTATTTGAAGATAAATCACAGGATGGATCATTCAGACAGTCACAGTGGCATTCACTAATATGGGATGCATTTAAATATGTCCACTGCACAGAACACGACATTTCGACTTTAGAGCAATGTTTGGCAGAAATAGAGTGAGCTCCGGAGAGCAAAAGACGAGGCAGCATGGTGGGACGCGCTTCCGCATCCACTCCAAATTCACCAAAATTGATGCTGAAAAGCGAATCTTTAAATTGTCAAACACTACTACAACGGCTCATTGAGGGCTCACTCACAGTGGACTCCTTTATACAAACACAGAGTATAAGGTATGTAGAAAAACGTTGTCCTTAGCACCAGCAGAGGTAATGAACAAGGCACCCCAAGCTCATTTGGCATTTGCTAAGCAAGCCAATACCCAGACATCCACGGGTAACCATACCCCACTACCAGCACAATATGACTGGGAAGTAGGGAAGGTCGGATTCACAGACTCAGATTTTATAACATGGGGGAGTCTAGGTTGCAAGACACGCTTAGATATGGGGTAGACAAATTGCAACAATGGAAACAGTTAATACACACTTGTGCAGTGATCAATGTAGCCCAGACTCTTTCCTACTGCACCACCGCAGCCAGCACAACAGAATTTCCATCGCTTAGCATGTCCCTACGGGAAATACCGCCACCACCTGGCAGTGCGCCAAATGCTCTAGCATATGTTTATGTCCCAAGCTCCAGGCAGGACATTAATTGGTTTACTAAGCTTAGGGATGAGCCACAGAAGTGGTATGAAGAATTAAAGCTGATGGCTGCATTGGGTGGATTATTATGAAGGCATTTGGACACATTGTTTAATATAATTGTCCTAAAGGACCTTTGGGAAGACTGTAAAAGGAAGGTTGGGTGGCCAGACGTGGAGCCACAGAGGGGCAAGGGCGGGATGCCAGGTCCAGCAATAGATGAATTATACATGAAAGTGGTAGAACATTTGAAGGAGAAGGTACCGGAAGATAGGGTTGATTGGAGTAAGATCACGAGTACTAAACAGGAGAAGGACAAAAGTGTGAATACATACTTTGACCGCCTCCTGCAAGTATATAGGCAGAACAGTGGATTGAAAAACCCTATGGGGATGCGATGACGGCCCTGGTAACCACATTTGTACAAGGTCTCACACAACCTATCAAAAGACACTTACAAACTTATTTTGTCTGCTGGCAGCAAGAGCCAATAGAAAAGGAGTTGGCAGCAGCCAGGTACTGCTCAGATTTTCAGTCTAGTGCGCAGGTAATGGAGACAGAAAATTTAAAGAAAGAAAAAGTGAGGCTAATGGTAGCACAAAAACGATTTTACAGCAATAACAGAGGAGGGAAAGGAGCAGAGGGGGGGGGCACAAGGCGCAGGAAGGCACCAGAACAGTAGGACACCTTCCTTACCCGGCTGATCAACCTCCCTGCCACCACAAGGAACAACATGTTTCTATTGTAAGGACCCCAACCATTGGAAAGCATATTGCCCAATATTGAAGAAAGGGAATGAGGTTAATAGGTACACACAGAACAGCGGGCAGGAGGGCCGACACCAGCACACCAATTACACTCGTCCCACAGGGTACCGGAACAATGCGCAACAGGGACACGAGCCTCAACACCAGCAACAGTGGACAGGAGGGGAGGGGTGGAAACCGGTAGAGAATGGCTGGCCCGAACCACCGCCTCCAAACTCATTCTAGGGGTACCTGAAAGTGGGAAACTGCATAATAGCCCCAGCAATAGCAGTGGATCAATCCGGACCCTATGTAGAGGGAAAAATATTGGGTAGGGTTGTTCCATTCCTTATTGATACGGAGGCTCAAAGATCAATGCTGAAGGCACTAACAACGCCTGAGGCTCCACTTTCTAGGATTACGGTAACCGCAGTAGGCATGACCAGACAACCCATTACAGAATTCCTTACTGAGCCACTACAGTTTGTAGTAGGTACGATAACAGTTTACCATCAGTTTATCCTTAGCAGATTTTGCCCGTGAATTTGCTGGGTAGAGATTTGTTATGCAAATTGCAATGCACCATACACTGTTCACCAACAGGGGTCTTTCTAGAGAGCAAGACCAATGGCCTCATGTTACAAGCCTTCATGATATGCACTGACCCTACAATACTGCCAGAACTACACCACGGTGTGCCGCCTGAAGTCTGGGCCAGCAGTGCCAATAACGTAGGGGGGGTATTAAACTACCCACCAGTACAGATAAAACTAAAGCCAGGAGCAATTCGCCCAAGAGTAACCACAATACAAGATTTCCAAAAAGGGGGAGGAAGGCATCGCACCAGTCATACAGGACCTCTTGAAGCAAGGAATTCTAAGGGAGATTCAATACACTCAATGTAACACACCCATACTCCCGGTGAAAAAAGCTACAAAGGGCCCGGATGAAGCCCCTGTCTATAGATTCACACAGGATCTGAGAGAATTGAACAAAATAGTGTTGCCCTCTTTGCGGTGGTCCCAAACCCAGCAACAATATTATCCAACATCCCAGTGACAGCCACCACCTTCACAGTGATGGATCTTAGCTCCGCCTTCTTTACCATTCCCTTGCACCCTGAAAGCCAACATTTCTTCTCCTTTAGTTTCAGACAGAAGGAATTATGTTGGACAAGGCTCATACAGGGCTATACAGAGTCACCTTCTATTTTCACACATGCCTTAAAAACGGATTTAGACTCCCTGGTACTAAAGGAGGGATCCACACTTATCCAGTATATTGACGATTTGTTATTGGCCTCGCCTTCGAGGGAGGCTTGCGTAAAGGACACCATTGCGGTCCTCTGCCACTTAGCACTAAAGGGATACAAAGTCTTCCCCAAGAAGCTACAGCGCCCTCACTCTACCACTCTACCACTCTACTGCCCTCACGCCCTCACTCTACCGCCCTCATTCTACCACTCTACCCCCTCATTCTACCACTCTACTGCCCTCATTCTACCACCCTCACTCTACCACTCTACCGCCCTCATTCTACCTGTCTACCGCCCTCACTCTTCCACTCTACCGTCCTCATGCCCTCACTCTACCGCCCTCACTCTACCACTCTACCGCCCTCACTCTAACACCCACACGCCCTCACTTTAACGCCCTCACTCTACCACTATACTGCCCTCACTCTACTGCCCTCACACCCTCACTCTACCGCCCTCACGCCCTCACGCCCTCACTCTACCTGCCTCACTCTACCGGCCTCACTCTACCGGCCTCACTCTACCGCCCTCACTCTACCACTCTACCGCCCTCACTCTATCTATCGCCCTCCCTCACTCTATCTATCGCCCTCCCTCACTCTATCAATCACCCTCCCTCTATCTATCTATCGCCCTCCCTCTGTCTATCTATTGCCCTCCCTCTATTTATCTATCGCCCTCCCTCTATCTATCGCCCTCACTCTATCGCCCTCCCTCCCTCTATCTATTGCCCTCCCTCTCTTCCACACACCTCCTTCTCTAACTCCCTGTTCTCTTCTTTGCCATCATTGACATACGGCTCCGAACTACTGGCAACCCGGGACGCTACAGCGTTAAATCTCGCCCAATCTAGGCTGTTCAAAACTCTTTTCTCAATCCCGAGACACATTTTGCAAGCCCAAATCCGTTTGGAGTTCGGTCTCACTAACCAGCTCCCAGCAAGACAAGGAGCACTCGTCAAATATTATTGGCTTATGAGGGAGGCAGAAGACGAATCCCTGGCCCACCTTTGCTGGTTAGAAGTCGAAAAACAGGCCGGGCAGCCAGACTAAATATACAAGATCTTGAGGCAAGCGTTGGAGGCATTAAAACTAGATGAATCTTGGCGTCTGCCCATGACATAATCTGCCTTCAAACTGATAATCAAGAAAGCAGTCAAACAATCATCACTATTCATGGACAAAGCAGCAGTGGCTGGCAAAAGCCATGCCTGGATCGTTTTGCCGTCATATACCCACCTAAAACCACAGGATTATTTGAAAGAATGCTTCAGGGACCACTATAAAAGGAAACTAAGCCTTCTAAGGTTGGGTTGCTTCTCGTCCAAAGACCTCACTCCCAAATGGCTACGGCAGTGGGCAACTCCCAATTGCCGCATTTGCGGCAACGGCGCAGAGTCTTTACTGCACCTCATATGTATATGCCCGGCACTCCAAAATCTAAGAAAAACGCTTCTTCGATCTCCCTTAACAGAAGCCCAGGTGAGAACTTGCAGGGCGGCGGTGATAAGATGCCTAAGCAGTTCTTGGATAGAACTATCATGTAAAACCATAACATTTTTGAACCTTGCCGCCATAGAGCTGGAAAAAAGGGCACCATCCAAAGAGGTCCCTGGACAATAGGACAGGCTTTAGCAGACCACAGACTTTTCCTTCCTTTTTTTCCAATGGTTGTTTTTGTGCATCATGAGTTAATAATAACGAGCCTCTTGTTTGAATAACCATTATTCTTTTATACTTTTTTCTTCTCTTCTTAGACCTTTTTTTCTGCCACTTTTGCAGAGCATGTTATTAATTTCTAACTCGACTCAAAGTTTATTCTGTGTTGTTTTTATGATGTAAATACCGCTTGCATGGTGGTAAGTCCACCCTTTTATGATTTTTTTTTAAATCAAATAAAGTATTATTATTATTATCTGTTCTCTTCTCTTCTCCCGTGCTGATCTGCTGCTCTCTTCCACCCTGCCTCCTTCTCTAACTCCCTGTTCTCTTCTCTTCTCCTGTGCTGATCTGCTGCTCCCTTCCACCCCGCCTCCTTCTTTAACTCCCTGTTCTCTTCTCCTGTGCTGATCTGCTGCTCTTTTCCACCCACCTCCTTCTTTAACTCCATGTTTTCTTCTGCTGTGCTGTTATGCTGCTCTCTTCCACCCACCTACTTCTCTAACTCCCTGTTCTCTTCTCCAGAGCTGATCAGCTGCTCTCTTCAACCCGCCTCCTTCTCTGCCTCCCTTTTCTCTTCTCCCGTGCTGTCTGCTGCTCTCTTCCACCCCACCTCCTTCTTTAACTCCCTGTTCTCTTCTCCTGTGCGAATTTGCTGCTCTCTTCTACCCCACCTCCTTCTTTAACTCCCTGTTCTCTTCTGCTGTGCTGATCTGCTGCTCTCTTCCACCCACCTCCTTCTCTAACTCCCTGTTCTCTTCATTTCTCCCTCTGCTGATCTGCTGCTCTCTTCCACCCGCCGCCTTCTCTAACTCCCTGTTCTCTTTTCCTGTGCTAATCTGCTGCTCTCTTCCACCCCACCTCCTTTTTTAACTCCCTGTTCTCTTCTGCTGTGCTGATCTGATCCTCTCTTCCACCCACCTCCTTCTCTAACTCCCTGTTCTCTTCTCTTCTCCCGTGCTGATCTGCTGCTCTCTTAGACTCTGCCTCCTTCTCTAACTCCCTGTTCTCTTCTCTTCTCCTGTGCTGATATGCTGCTCTCTTCCACCCCGCCTCCTTCTTTAACTCACCGTTTTCTTCTCCTGTGCTAATCTGCTGTTGTCTTCCATCCCGCCTCCTTCTTTAACTCCCTGTTCTCTTCTCATGTGCTGATCTGCTGCGTTCATCCACCCACCTCCTTCTTTAACTACCTGTTCTCTTCTCTCATGCTGATCTGCTGCTCTCTTCCACCCCACCTCCTTCTTTAACTCCCTGTTCTCTTCTCCTGTGCTGATCTGTTGCTCTCTTCCACCCCTCCTCCTTCTTTAACTCTGTAGGAAGGTACATCCTGACTATGGTTGCCCCCAACTTTTTGCCCTGTGTTTTAGCTGGTTTTGGACATAGTCGACCTGGGACCCTGCCAATCAGGACCCCAGGCCTACTGCTCTCTCTTTAAAATGGATTCCATGTACCCTAGGAACATTTCCAATTGGTACTGGGCCACCCTATCAGACCCTGTAACTCAGGGCATGGGTGTACCCAGGGCTGCCAGGGGCTGCAGCATGTATTATGCCACCCCTGGCTGGCCTCTTAAATTTGACACAACTGGCTGCATGACAGCTGGGGCAAAGTCGTGTAATCACCCTTTGCTGTAGGTGTAGTATACCTATACCTAACCCTAAAATGGACACACAGATTCCTATCAGTCACTCCTATGGCAGGCCTTGACAATCCTGAAGGCAGAGTGCTTGGAATCATGTGAGATGGTGCTCTGGCATGAGCTGAGCCTGTCTGCAGCTTGCGGAATCAAGTCCTAATAGCTGTTCCATGATATCGCATACCATATACATTTAAGTGCATTATAATCCTCGCGGTTAAATGCTATCTTTGGTATTGCTTTATCAAAACATGTCGAGTAAGGTGTCATACGAATTGGAATACTAACCCCTCGCCAATTCTGGCGACGGGGTTAGCATTCCACCCTTCTAGAGGGACACGACATGTATGTAACTGTGAACCCCGGTTAAAGTTAACTGAAGCCTCAGCTCCACAAAATGGATGCTGCCACCACAGACACGAGTCTGACCCCCTGCAGCTGGGAGTCCTTCCAGCGAGGGGAGCCTGGACAAAGGGTTTCCTGTCAGGGGCGGTGCTAGCACCGTCCCAGACATGGTTTTGTGTATCCTGGGTAGGCAGGGCTTTACAGGAAGGTGACTGCTGAGTGGCACCCTGGTGCTCACTACGCATAGGCCGGTCTGAACCAGTTCCAGGGGCACACCAGCCCCTGGCCTGGGGAAGTCCGGCATGGCAGAGGGGTGTAACCACCCCCCACCTAGTCCCACCCATAGGCAGGACCTAGTCACCGGGTCAGCCCCCTTTTTTAGTATAAAGATGGGAGCGGGCCCCCTGTTAAGATTAGATCATCTTTGGAATCAAGATACCACTTTCTTCGAAAGGACTTCACGATTTCTTCTTCAAGATTCTCCCTTGTGGCTAAGGAGTAGTCACCCTGCATCAAGCGGGCACCATCCTAAAGAACACTGCGGTCTGCTGCAAGTCCTTCATCACGAATCCGACGACCCAGCTCGACGAGACCCGGCTTCCCTGGCACCTCTGACCTCTACTCACCTCTACAGCCAAGCTGAGAACCGTGAGTGCGACGAGACCTCGAGGGACCGACGATCGCCAAGACTGCACGACATCTTTACTGCAAGCCCACCGTGTCCTCCACTGGTGAGTGCTTTGGGGTCCGAGAAGCCCCGACCCTGCGCAGCTCCAGCACCCAAGATCAGCCTCCCTGCATCTCCACGATCTGCGTGGGGCCCTTCTGCTGTTTGCTGTGCACCGCGTTGTTTGGCTACTAGCCGGCTGGCTTGTGGCCTTCTGAACGACGCCCAACGACTTCACGACTGCTGGTCTGGTTGCTCCAGGCTGGCCCTTGCTTCCTTTTTCAAGAGAGGCACCCCGGACCCTCCTGGTCCACTCCAGACGCCATTTTAGGTCCACCGCGTGGGCTTGAATTTGCCAAGGCTTTGTTGCCCAATCCTGGGTCCAGCGACGCCGACAGCTTCCATCTTCGTGGGACAGCTCGATCCTCCATCCTGGTCGCCGACAACGCCTCCTGGTCCGCGAGATCTCCGAGCTACAGCGTCACCCACTCACCTTGTCGAGGTGGCTACCATCCGGTGCCCTCCTGGTGCCCACTGACTACTGGCTAGTAGTCTCGAACTTGGTCCCCTCTGCTTTCAGGTGTCATCTATCTTCGAGATCCAGGCTTGGATCCAACTGAACTTTCTTCACTGGTCACCGGCCAGCATCTTTTCTTCCGGCTCCTGGTCCGTCTACGAGGATTCCCGACGTCTTTTCAGACCTATGCAGCTGCAGCCCCTGGGCTAGGTAACTTCGGCATTTCGGTGCCCCCGCATAGCCTCACTATCCAAGGGTCAGAATCTACTTTCGTTTTCTCCCTACCAGGTCGGGTTCGCCCGAGAACACTAACTTTCTATTTCCTAGCTACCATAGACTTTTGTCCGCATCTCGCGTGAGAGTGCACACACTGCACCCGAGTCCCCTAGGCCTCCTAGAAGTAATCTAACGATTCCCTAGTCAAGTCCTAGCGATTCCAAAAGCTATTAGTACTGTACTTACCTGCTAGGAATTTCGCATTCCACTTTCAGAGTATATGGTTTTCCGTGCCCCTCGGGCATTTGTATATACTGTGCTAACTTAAGTATTTTTGTAAGAGTTTTGGTTTGTGCTTAGTACCCTGTCCTCATAAAGAGTACAGGGCTGTTGTGATCTTTAAATAAATAACTGTTTATTTTCATAACACTTGTGTGGTGTCCTTTCACTTGGTATTCAAGGGGTATATGTGTGGTAAACAGCTGGCTTAACACGCCCTCTCGAGTCTTTAGCCTTAGACTGCTCGTATCCACGCTACTAGGATAGCTGGTCTATAAGGTTGACTTACAACCAATCATCAATAAGGGTTGCTGGACTGATACATAGTGTTCACTAGAATAGTGAGCACTGCATATCAGGCCACCTTCTCACAAACTCCCTGTTAACTTCTGCTGATCTGCTGCTCTCTTCCACCCCACCTCCTTCTTTAACCCCCTTTTCTCTTCTTCTGTGCTGATCTGTTCCTCTCTTCCACCCACCTCCTTCTCTAACTCCATGTTCTCTTCTCTCGTGCTGATCTGCTGCTCTCTTCCACCCTGCCTCCTTCTCTAACTCCCTGTTCTCTTCTCTTCTCCTGTTCTGATCTGCTGCTCTCTTCCACCCCACCTCCTTCTTTAACTCCCTGTTCTCTTTTGCTGTGCTGATCTGCTGCTCTCTTCCACCGCCTCCTTCTTTAACTCCCTGTTCTCTTCTCCTGTGCCGATCTGCTCTTCTCTTCCACCCACCTCCTTCTTTAACCCCCAGTTCTCTTCTCCTGTGCTGATCTGCTGCTCTCTTCCACCCCGCCTCCTTCTTTAACTCCCTGTTCTCTTCTCTTCTCCTGTTCTGATCTGCTGCTCTCTTCCACCCCACCTCCTTCTTTAACTCCCTGTTCTCTTCTCCTGTGCCGATCTGCTCTTCTCTTCCACCCACCTCCTTCTTTAACCCCCAGTTCTCTTCTCCTGTGCTGATCTGCTGCTCTCTTCCACCCTGCCTCCTTCTCTAACTCCCTGTTCTCTTCTCTTCTCCTGTTCTGATCTGCTGCTCTCTTCCACCCCACCTCCTTCTTTAACTCCCTGTTCTCTTTTGCTGTGCTGATCTGCTGCTCTCTTCCACCGCCTCCTTCTTTAACTCCCTGTTCTCTTCTCCTGTGCCGATCTGCTCTTCTCTTCCACCCACCTCCTTCTTTAACCCCCAGTTCTCTTCTCCCGTACTGATCTGCTGCTCTCTTCCACCGCCTCCTTCTCTAGCTCCCTGTTCTCTTCTCTTCTCCTGTGCTGATCTGCTGCTCTCTTCCACCCCGCCTCCTTCTTTAACTCCCTGTTCTCTTCTCTTCTCCCGTACTGATCTGCTGCTCTCTTCCACCGCCTCCTTCTCTAGCTCCCTGTTCTCTTCTCTTCTCCTGTGCTGATCTGCTGCTCTCTTCCACCCGCCTCCTTCTTTAACTCACTGTTTTCTTTTCCTGTGCTAATCTGCTGCTCTCTTCCAACCCACCTCCTTCTTTAACTCCCTGTTCTCTTCTGCTGTGCTGATCTGCTCCTCTCTTCCACCCACCTCCTTCTTTAACTCCCTGTTCTCTTCTCCTGTGCTAATCTGCTGTTCTCTTCCACCCGCCTCTTTCTCTAGCTCCCTGTTCTCTTCTCCTGTGCCGATCTGCTGTTCTCTTCCACCCGCCTCCTTCTTTAACTCCCTGTTCTCTTCTCCTGTGCTGATCTGCTGCTCTCTTCCACCCCGCCTCCTTCTTTAACTCCCTGTTCCTTTCTCCTGTGCTGATTTGCTGATCATTTCCACCCCGCCCCCTTCTCCAACTCCCTGTTCTTCTCCCGTGCTGATCTGCTGTTCCCTTCCACCGCCTCCTTCTCTAACTCCCTGTTTTCTTCTTCCGTGCTGATCTGCTGCTCTCTTCCACCCACCCCTTTCTCTAACTCCCTGTTCTCTTCTCCTGTGCTGATCTGCTGCTCTTTACCACCCGCCTCCTTCTTTAACTCCCTGTTCTCTTCTGCTGATCTG
This sequence comes from Lissotriton vulgaris, assembly GCF_964263255.1. Lineage (NCBI taxonomy): Eukaryota > Metazoa > Chordata > Amphibia > Caudata > Salamandridae > Lissotriton > Lissotriton vulgaris. The sequence goes on from NC_141697.1 coordinate 1,058,558,488, forward strand.
CTGCTCTGTTCCACATGCATCCTTCTCTAACCGCACACACACATGCATACAACTACGCACACACACACATACAACCACACACACACAACCACACGAACACACACAACCACACCACACACACAATCGCCAACACAACCACACACACACAATCACACACAACCACACACACATACAACCACACACTACCACACACACACAACCACACAACCACACACACACAACCACAAACATCTATCTATCGCCCTCACTCTATCTATCTATCGCCCTCACTCTATCTATCTATCGCCCTCACTCTATCTATCTATCTATCTATCTATCTATCTATCTATCTATCTATCTATCTATCTATCTATCGCCCTCTATCTATCTATCTATCACCCTCACTCTATCTATCTATCTATCTATCTATTGCCCTCACTCTATCTATCTATCGCCCTCACTCTATCTATCTATCTATCGCCCTCACTCTATCTATCTATCGCCCTCACTCTCTATCTATCTATCTATCTATCTATCGCTCTCACTCACTCTATCTATATATCTATCTATCTATCTATCGCCCTCTCTCTATCTATCTATCGCCCTCACTCTATCTATCTATCTATCTATCTATCTATCTATCTATCTCCCTCACTCTATCTATCGCCCTCACTCTATCTATCTATCTACCTATCTATCGCCCTCACTCTATCTACCTATCTATCGCCCTCACTCTATCTATCTTTCTATCTATCTATCGCCCTCACTCTATCTATCTATCGATCTATCACCCTCACTGTATCAATCTATCGCACTACCACAGCATCACTCAGGGGCACCACAGCATCACTCAGGGGCACCACAACATCACTATGCAATACTACAGCATCACTGAACGCCACATGATCAATCTGTGCAACTATTCAACAACAACTGGTTCAAATATGTTCTCTCAATGTTTCAAGCTTTATTACAAATGTCACAAAAAGATGTTGATATTTCACTTCTGCTCTTGGATTTTCGCCACAATAAAATACACTGAACATAATCTTCACAAAAGTTATTTACTAAAGTTTAAGCTATTGCCATTATAAATTACAATAACTTTTATTTAAGTATTAATTATTTAAAAAAAATAAAAGCCATTGTTATTTGTAATATCAATACATCTAAGTCACGTAAATACAAAACATGTTGCATTACAAATGCTATAGGTGTCACATTTGCAAACGTTAAAAGTATTGGCATTGTAAATGACAAAGCTATTAATTTTGCTATTTTCAAAACCAACACATACATACAAAATTTTTCATTTACAAGACCAATAGCTCAAACTTTCCTAATGCGAGACCTACTGCATTGCAAATGCTTGTTTAGCAGTGCATTTTGTGCTGTGTTTGGGAATGGAGGACTGGAGCAGCAGCACTGAGCAGTGATTAAACAAACGTGTGTCATTAACACACGGATGTGATGCCAAAGGTTTCATGCACGTCACTTCCTTGGCTTCTCAACTGGTTTGAAAACAGGGAGACACAAAGTGGCGGAAACCACTAAGGAATGCTGTTTTTAGGTCTCGCAGAGAGACCTATTGCCACTGATCCACAAAACTGACTTTTTACGATGAGGATTTCCAACAGTTCACGTGAATCACGTGACCAAAAGCCTCTCGTGCTCGAGCTCGTATTCCATCATCAAAGGCAGCCCAGCCAGCCCAGCCTCCCTCACACAAGGTTCTCCCAGCCATATGGTAGCTCGAGTTGCCCACCCCCTCCTTCCCCAGCGCCTGCCTTCCGTGACTCGCATTCGATCATTAGAGGCAGCCCAGCCCAGCAGGCAGCCCACCCCCCTCCCTCTCCATATGGGCAGCCCACCCCCTCCCTCTCCAGCGCCTGCCTTCTCTCTCGCATTGCCTCGCTGTCCCGTTTGTTACTTGGTGTGCCTTTGTCAGAGTTGCTTGTTTTTTTTAGCTGTTGTAAAATTCTACTTAAAGTTTTGCGCTTAGGGTGGGGGGTGTAACAGGGGCACTCTAAGCACATCAAAATGGCGCAATGTTGACTATACTTTCACAGCCTGCACTCTGTACATTTCCAGAGTGGATGTCCCCCTCTCACCGCACCCTTTCACACAATGGCCAGCTTCGCTCCGCCGCACTGAGACATGTGGTGCTTGGCGTGCACGTGCTAATGACATAAGCCAATCAGCTCTGGACAAATGCCCTGTCCCCGTCTTTGTTCGTATTGAGTCGCGAGGAAGGTTGTCAGGGCTTTTAACGTGCAACGGCATTGTCGAGCATTTAGTCACATGCACCTCAGAGCCCAGGCTCACGCTCACCATCACACTCACACTCAAGGTCCCGAGCACCAATTACGTTCCACAAGCACACATTCATTTTTGTTAGGCACAGTGAGTTTAAGTGATTTGCCCAGCAGCACAGGAAGCTGAGGGGAAGCCGAGACTCGAACCAGGTCCCCCAGCGCCAAAATCGGCAGCTCTGGCCGTTAGGCCACATCAGGTGTGCTTTGCAGAGTCACACAACCACACCCCAGCTATCCCATAGCCAGGGTACTGTATCACAGTCGCTTACAGTCCACACTGCAGCTGCACACTGCGCAGTCACACAGCTAGGGCTCTATATCCCGGGCCGCACTGTTCCTCTGCATAGTAGAGGCTTGTACTGTCCTGAGGCCTGGGCACAGTACCCCAGCATCAGCACAGCAGCTGCACCTTGCACAGTCACAGTGCAACAGCGCTACACTCCCGCCCTGCCCTTCCGCACAGCTACACGGCTTACTGTCCCACGACTCGCCTAACCGCACGACCCGCCCAACCACACGACAGCTGCACCGTGCAGGGTCACAGAGACAAGGCGCTGTGCCTCACACCGCTGCCAAGCTGAAGTGGAGAGGGGCACACGGTGGTGTGTGGTGGCATCGCAACCAAAGGACAGACTGCTTATAGCCTGTTTATGGCTAGAGTTGGTGTGCACGGGTGGCATTGAAGTGACAGCAGGTGATCACTGTGGGCACTAGAAACACTCAGGTGTACCGCTCTTTCATCCCACATCCCATGATGCCCCCTCCGGCCATCAATGGCATGCCAGGGGATTGATTCTCCAAGGCGCAGCCTGACTTGTGAAGAATGGAAGGTTGGCATAGGGAGTGTGTGCGTCCTATGACATGCGTGGCACGTTATTTCATAAAATATTCTACACTCATCGGGACAAAAGTCTGCTTACTAAATGGTGGACACGTTTTTATCCACGTTTCTAAATTGCACCACGTGGCGTGGGAAATGCTTCTTGGCGCTAAGCGTCTGTTGTCTTATATTGAGTTGTCCACGGGAGGGGGGGGGGGGCGTCATCGTCTGACTGAAGTTACTTATCAAGCATTAGTGTTTATTTTATATCACTGTGTAAAATGTAACTGATTTAACTATTTAAAAATGCTTACCGTATATGTAAAGCCAGCAGGGTCTAGCCAGCGCTATATAAAACATAGCACATATTTGGCTACCCTTGCGTATGAGCAGCCTGCTGGCTGTGTACACTGTGCGTCACTGCACATTGTTGGCTGTCCGTGAATGTGAGCATGCTGTCTGGACTGTGTTTCGTTGCACATGGTTGGGTGTCTGTGCTTTGGAGCAGGCTGTGGGCTGTGTACACTGTGTGCCAAAGTACATTATTGGCTGTCCGTGCATGTGAGTGCACTGTGGGCTGTCTGGAATATGCTTCATCGCACATGGTTGGCTGTCAATGCGTGTGAGCAGGCTGAGAGCTGTCTGGGATTGGGGTCACTGCATATAGTTTGCTGTCTATGCGTGTGAGCATGCTGTGGAGCGGTCTACACTGTCACTGCACGTAGTTGGCTGTCAGTGAGTGTGGCTGTAGGCTGTCTGGACTATGTTCTACAGCACATTGTTGGCTATCCGTGTATGTGAGTAGGTTGTGTACTCTGTAGACTGTCACTACTCAGTGTTGACTGACTGTGCTTGTGAGCTGGTTGTACGCTGAATGGAATCTTTGCCACTGTACATTGTTGGTTGTCAGTGCTTGTTTTGTTTATCTCTGTTTCTTCTCTCGAGTCTGGTCTTTATTTGTCTTGGCGTACGTTCCACTACGTCTCTTTGCCTGCTCTCATCACTACCACGTCCTCTAACGTCCCGTCCCTTTTGATTCCACTCACCCCATATCTGCTCGTAGACCCCTTTATTGCTACTTCCCCATGCTCCCCGTTAACTTTTTCTCATCCTTTTTCACTTTACTTTACATAAGGCCTTTCTGCAACAGAAGCGTACACAAACAGCATATGCACACAACTCGACCATAGGAAATATCCCTAAACAACAAGGGTGTGGCGTAATGGCTTGAGCTGCTAAGCGGAAAGTTAGGGACACATGCTCAAGTCACGTCGTGGGTCGCCCCAATGTAATTTTGCACAACTCAGTTAATATCCACGTGCCTTCCAAAAGGACATTTTTTCGTGTGTTTTCAGCCTGTGGCCTACTGGTTATAATTAGCATTTCCGCTAACAATTTACTAATTTTAACAATTGTTTAGGCACCATGTGGAGATGTGTGGCTCACTGGTTAGAGCTGGCAGACCCTGAAGCAGAGGTCAGACCCGGGACCAGGGTTCAATTCCAGACGCGGCAGGGTCTTGAGCTCAAATGTCCATGGACTCGATAATTCTCGCTTCGGTGCCTGACCTAATCATGGGTTCACACTCTGCAACTCTGGGCATTAAGCTTGCTTAATCTCCACAACGGCCCCCTCCCCCGCGGCAGGATGCCTGGCTTTCACCTTGGGGATGCCCTGTAGGGGCTATCTCACAGGGAAAAGCCAGGACGGGTTCCCAAGGCAAGCGCGGAGATACCCCTTCGGAGGTCGATTCTGCGCTATATAAGAAACATAATAATAATATGTTGTTATGTTTTTCCGTAACGTATATTTGCCTTTCAATGTGTCTATATTTTCCCAAATGCTTTTGTTGCCGTGGATTTCTTCTGTGTTCTTTTTCTTTTCCGTTTGTTCGTCTACCACTCGCTTTCCCTTTTGAACACTTTTTTTTATATTTAAAAATGTTTGTTACTATGGCTCGCTTTTAATCACTATGCTTGTTATAGCTACATGCCTATCCTTCTTTAGCGGTGTACAGATCTCAGCGCCCAGTTGCGTGAGATACGCCGGGCGCTTCACTTCTGAAGTTTTTATTTATTTTATGGGGGCATGTTATCGTAACACAATAGCATTGCTCTAATGCTTAAACAAGTGTATGAATCATAAAAGTTACAGTCAGCTTTGCTTTGTTTTAACCCGGTATCTGCTTCATGCGCACATATTTCTGGGGTTAACGGTTTATAATTAGCGTTTCCAAACACGCTTACTTATATTTCCTAAACGTTTATGCACTATCTTGTTATGTCTTTCCTGGGCGTGTATTTGCATTTCATTGTGTCTGTATTTAAATTGGGGACTGTTAGCCAAGGGATGCGAGGTGCTTATGTAAGCTATTTTACACTGTAAACTAACCTACACTAAACGCTAAATTATTAATGAAACGTATACAATGGTGAAAAAGAGTTTGCGAGTTGCAAATATCTTGGATTCCTATTTATTTACGGGATTGTGCCCTTCAAGATCGGTAGGTGTGTATCCGCTACACAAATCTGTGATCTTGCGCACATCCTATTTATCTCGTCTCTCTGCTTTTTTCATTTCCAAAACGACGAGTTACTACATTTCACTTTACTTGACATAGGGCTTTCTGCAACAGAAGCGTACAAAAAGAGCATATGCACACAACTCAACGGTAGGCAATATCCCTAAACCACAAGGGTGTGGTGCAATGGCTTGAGCTGCTAAGCTGAAAGTTGGGGACACATGCTCAAGTCACGTCGTGGGTCGCCCCAATGTGATTTTGCACAAATCTGTTAATATCCACGTGCCTTCCAAAAGGTTTTTTTTGTGTGTGTTTTCAGCCTCTGGCCAACTTGTTATAATTAGGGTTCCGCTAACAATGTATTATGTTTAACAAACGTTTCAGCACCATGTTATGTTTTTCCTTAATGTATATTTGCCTTTCATTGTATCTATATTTTAATTAAGGACTGTTTCCTAAGGGATGCAAGGTGTTTATGTGACCTATTATATCGTGACTGGCTGAGGAACTGTGGTTCAATGTTACCATGAAGGTTTACACAGTGGGTTTACTAAGAAAACAGTGTTAGGTATAGTCTTTTGGTAAACTTTCACTATCTCGCTCTCTCTCACACTAACTGACTCTCTCTCTCTCTCACTAACTCTCTCTCTCTCACTAACTCTCTCGCTAACTAACTCTCTTTCACTAACTAACTTTATCATTCTCACTCACTAACTAACTTTCACACTAACTAACTGACTAACTCTCTCTCACTAACAAACTAGCTCTCTCTCTCACTAACTAATTAGCTCTCTCACTCACTAACTAACTGAATTACTCTCTCACAAACTAACTGACTAAATAACTCTCACTGACTCTCTAACTAACTGTGCATCTATCACAGGCATAGGTATGCCATCAAAATAAAATTGGTGTCATTTTCTTTTTTTAAACGAATTCACAATAGCTAGTTTACTAAACTGCAAATCTTTCTGGATGCAAAAGGTATATCTGGACATTCATCACGCTATAGGTGCTATGCTATAGGTGTCACATTTGTAAAAGTTAAAAATATTGGCATTGTAAATGACAAAGCTATTAATTTCGCTATTTTCAAAACCAACACATAAATAAAAAAAATGTCATTTACAATACCAATAGCTCAAACTTTCCTAATGCGAGACCTATTGCATTGCAAATGCTTGTTATTTTTTAATCGTGTGATCAACCCCCCTCTATATGTTAGACTCAAATATGTGAAATTAGTTCTCTGTACAGCCAAGCTGGTCCTGTCAAGGCTTGTTGTGTCATGGTCTTTACTTGCATTGTGACACTTCAGCATTTGTAATGGAAAAATTAAACTGCAAGTAGCAGGACGGGAAGGCATGAACGACAAAATGAACAGGCCCTATCTTAGTGCCAATATCGGCCCAGACCCAGACCTTGCTTCATACAACATACCCCTCCACCAATAACTGACACGACACAAGTTGATGGAGAAAGTTGTTGCAGCTTTATTAGCACATACATTATGCCAACATGTTGGGTTATCTTACGGTCGATCCAAGAGCAGGCCGCCCCTCGCGACCCGCCCACCTGATGAGCCATAACCCCCCGGGGTGTTAACCGCAGGGGGCGTTGTCAGTTTTGAGGGAAGGTCTAACCCCTCCCCTCGGCGGACCTCTATTCCGCCTCTTACTCAGGCCCCCCCTCAGGAGGCGGAGCGTTGGCAACCCCCGGTTGCTCAGGTCTACAACCCCCCACAGGACTAACGGGGCGCCGTCGGTCCTCCAGGATCCATCACAGCGTGGATCTCCCTGGAGGATAATTCTGCTCTCGCATCCACCGGTGCTCCTGTAGAGGGTACCCCTCTGTACTTTTCTGCATTGGATCGCCCTGTAACTCCGCCAAGGCTGTGGGTGTGGCCGCCGCCGCCCCAGAGTCCCCCCACCAACCAGCTTCCTATTAGTACAACCTGCTGCTCCTAGTGTCTTCCGCTATACCAACCAAAGATCGCCATATCAACTTCGGGTAAATGAACCCCGTCTACATCAAAGCACACAGTGCATTTGGCCAGTAGCAACCCAAGCCTGATGAAACAAGTTCTCCTCTGCTTCAGGCCACTCCCAGGTTGTTGGGCAACACTATCCACCTCTCCTTTGCACCAAGGACCTATTGCCCTGCAATTGCAATCACCGGCCTCCCTCGGCTCAGGCAAGGACAAGTCTGCTCTCTTCCTCCGCCCCGCCAAGCTGGCGCGCAACCAAACTTCCTTCTCACTTCTGCCGCCCTTCAGACAGGGAACTGTGACAGTGATGTCCATGAACTTCACAACTAACTGCCCACTGTGCTTTTTAGGTGTCCATCTAGTACGCCATCCCTCAGTCTCACCTATTCTATACCGCTGGCTGACCAGCAACAAACAAGCCTCTATCAGGTAAACGACACCACGGCCACTGGCCTGGTGTCCCCTGTCTACCATATGGCCTCACACCCTTACTTATGCATACTGGGGACATCTTCACCATCCAGGTCACGCCAGTCGGCTCACTCCCATGACGCCGACCCTACTGGAGGCTAACCAACTCCTCGCCTGTTCAGCCTCACTGGAAAGACACGTACTTTCAAACCCAAGGGAACCTAATTGTGAGACCCTCACCTCTCATCTATGCCTGCGAACTGCGTTCTGGAGTTAGCTTACAACACTGTGTAGAGGATCTCTTCATGTTTAACACTTGAACAAGACGTCCCCCTGTGCCTGGCCTTCGATGTACCCTATGAAGCTTGTAACAAGTCGCCTATACAACTGTATATATAAGTTGTGCAACTAAGAGAATTAATCCTTCCTCGCTCTTACTTACTGGCATGAGCGCACTGTCAAAGGAATCCTTACTTTAGCACCTGAAAACACCAAGTAGATACTATCTAGGTGAAAGCTTACCCGAACACCTAGCCACGGGCCCTCCTCTAACCAGCCAAACCAAACGCTTACATGGCCAACTATGTGCCAACATGAGTCCCATGAAATACAAGTTAGAGGCATACCGTATCAGCCTGATCCAAAGTGGATGCAGAGCTGAGAGGTCTTAGTGGAATCATACTGGAGGAGGTATGTGAGTGGCTAATGTAGGCCCAAAGTTCTGTGCAACCTGATAATGCATCCCCATAGTGCCAATGGGCCAGAGTAGAGAAAACTGGCAATGCTGTGGTACAACTATGTGAGTCTCAGCGTAGGCCAGGATGCAGCAGTTAATGTGAGGCTTACACCGGCCCACTGATCTGCAGGGCTATCCAGCTTGTTCAGGTAAAGTGCTGAATATTGCTTGGTATATAGACGTTATGCCAATTGCCTCCCTGTAATTTACAAAAGAAGCACTCCACTACCACAGTCGGTTGCTTATTTGCCCAAGATGAAAAAGCCACAGATAAAGCTGTCTCGCATAGCCAACCACGAACTAGCCACCCCCTGCAGAGCTGAATGCGTCAAACTGCTATGTGTGACATTTCCATATTACAGTGCATAATGAGTGACATTGAGGGACTAGGAAAACACTTTCTTGCTAGTGCACATCCTAGAAGATGAGGAAGACCCAATGACAGGATTGCGCCCCTCAGACCCGCAAGCCATAGCTTGGAGTGTGCCTGTGTAAGGCAGTAACCTACGCACGACACCTTGGGCGTAAGAGTGCCTGTTCGTGAATGAGACTACGTCGCTCAAATGGAGCAGAATATCACAACCTTCCCCAGTCAGTCAGAACTGCCTGGCCCCGTGAGACCGGATAGTAATGACAACTGGGGAGAACATGGGAATCCCAGACCCTAACACACTGCCCCCAGTGTGCTATGATCCTTAAACCTGTTGATAATTCAGGTGGCCCCCCATGTTGGTGGGGCTGTTCTCGTGCGCGGTTCCTGCATTGGAGACAGAAAACATTGATTAAAACGTCCCCCTCTGATCCACCATCTGCATTCTCTGCAATGAGACATGGCCCTCAATGCCCACACGCTACCCAGGCCAGTTGGGGTTCCGAGCACTAATTAGTTAGCATTACCTGCACCCTTCCACAACTAAAGATGACCTCCCTTATTAATTGAAGGAAGTCCATTCATAAACGAAACACTCCTGTCCTTGGCTCTGAAGGTGTCTACCCAAGTGTTCTGATGCCTAGAGAGGCTGCCCATTCAAGCAGTATTATCCCTCTAACCGAGAAGATCCTCTGATGCCGCATGCGCCCGTCACCAACTTCTGGTAACACACAGCTTGCTACCTCTCACAGTCTGTTTAGATCCGGGTGTGCACGAGTTTCCCCAATGCTTAAATAACGTTTGATTATTACGTTAGACTGACCACCTAGAATGTACCTCACTTGTACTATATATGCTAATGTAAGTGGCACCCAAGACCCCTTCTCCTCCTGTAATGCCCAGTACAAGCATCTTCTACTATCAGCTCTTGTTGCAACTTGCGTCTTGTAACTTCGTGTAGTTATGTACTGAGAACACCTATGGGAGTGACTGTTCTGTCCCCCTTGAGAAGCGTTCTGACCCCCATTCGGACAAAGTCCGTGCTCCAACGCCAAGCGAAATAGAACTGCAGAGCCTGCAGCAAGCTTCCATTCACTACACTGTCTACTCGGCGGCGGGCCTCTAGAATGAAGCTTGGGTCAGTCATTCCACGTTTAACTGAGAGATTAAATCTATTCTCGCTCCCCAAGAGTTCAGCTTCAAGTTGTTAAGAGTTCATGCACCCATAACCTCATGCAAGGCCCAATTCCCCCGGGTAGACCTGCAATGTTCTTGTGCAATGGTCACTCCAACTCCAAAATTGTTCAAAGTGTCCAATATTATGGTCGGATCGTCTCTGGTAGCAAAATTACCTTGGGCAGCCTGGTTGTCCTTAGACAATTCTAACCCCGCCAATTCTGGCGACGGGGTTAGCATTCCACCCTTCTAGAGGGACACGAAATGTATGTAACTGTGAACCCCGGTTAAAGTTAAACGAAGCCTCAGCTCCACAAAATGGATGCTGCCACCACAGACACGAGTCTGACCCCCTGCAGCTGGGAGTCCTTCCAGCGAGGGGAGCCTGGACAAAGGGTTTCCGGTCAGGGGCGGTGCTAGCACCGTCCCAGACATGGTTTTGTGTATCCTGGGTAGGCAGGGCTTTTCAGGAAGGTGACTGCTGAGTGGCACCCCGGTGCTCACTACGCATAGGCCGGTCAGAACCAGTTCCAGGGGCACACCAGCCCCTGGCCTGGGGAAAGTCCGGCATGGCAGAGGGGCGTAACCACCCCCCTCCTAGTCCCACCCATAGGCAGGACCTAGTCACCGGGTCAGCCCCCTTTTTTAGTATAAAGATGGGAGCGGGCCCCCTGTTAAAATTAGATCATCTTTGGAATCAAGACACGACTTTCTACGAAAGGACATCAAGATTTCTTCTTCAAGATTCTCCCTTGTGGCTAAGGAGTAGTCACCCTGCATCAAGCGGGCACCATCCTAAGAACACTGCGGTCTGCTGCAAGTCCTTCATCACGAATCCGACGACCCAGCCCGACGAGACCCGGCTTCCCTGGCACCTCTACTCACCTCTACAGCAAAGCTGAGAACCGTGAGTGCGACGAGACCTCGAGGGACCGACGATTGCCAAGACTGCACGACTTCTTTGTAACAAGCCCACCGAGTCTTCCACTGGTGAGTGCTTTGGGGTCCGAGAAGCCCCAACCCTGAGCAGCTCCAGCACCGAAGATCAGCCCTCCAGCATCTCCACGATCTGCGTGGGGCCCTTCTGCTTTTGCATGCTCACCGCGCTGTGTGGCTACTAGCCGGCTGGCTTGTGGCCTTCTTCACGACGCCCGACGACATCACTTCTGCTGGTCTGGTTGCTCCAGACTGGCCCTTGCTTCCTTCTTCAAGAGAGGCACCCCGGACCCTCCTGGTCCACTCCAGACGCCATTTTAGGTCCACCGCGTGGGCTTGAATTTGCCAAGGCTTTGTTGCCCAATCCTGGGTCCAGCGACGCCGACAGCTTCCATCTTCGTGGGACAGCTCGCTCCTCCTTCCTGGTCGCCGACAACGCCTCCTGGTCCGTGAGATCTTCGAGCACAGCGTCACCCACTCACCTAGTCGAGGTGGCTACCATCCGGTGCCCTCCTGGTGCCCACTGACTACTGGCTAGTAGTCTCGAACTTGGTCCCCTCTGCTTTCAGGTGTCATCTTCCAACGATCCAGGCTTGGATCCACGGAACTTTCTTCACTGGTCGCCTGCCAGCAACTTCTTTCTTCCAGGCTCCTGGTCCGGCAACGAGGATTCCCGACGTCTTTTGAGTCCTATGCAGCTGCAGCCCCTGGGCTAGGTAACTTCGGCATTTCGGTGCCCAGCATAGCCTCACTATCCAAGGGTCAGGATCCACTTTCGTTTTCTCCGTACCAGGTCGGGTTCGCCCGAGAACACTAACTTTGCAATTTCTAGCTACCATAGACTTTGTCCCGCATCTCGCGTGAGAGTGCACACACTGCACCAGAGTCCCCTAGGCCTCCTAGAAGTAATCTAACGATTCTATAGTCAAGTCCTAGCGATTCCAAAGCCTATTAGTACTGTACTTACCTGCTAGTAATTTCGCATTAAACTTTCAGAGTATATGGTTTTCCGTGCCCCTCGGGCATTTGTATATACTGTGCTAACTTAAGTATTTTTGTAAGAGTTTTGGTTTGTGCTTAGTACCCTGTCCTCATAAAGAGTACAGGGCTGTTGTGATTCTTAATAAATAACTGTTTATTTTCATAACACTTGTGTGGTGTCCTTTCACTTGGTGTTCAAGGGGTATATGTGTGGTATAACAGCTGGCTTAACACGCCCTCTCGAGTCTTTAGCCTTAGACTGCTCGTATCCATGCTACTAGGATAGCTGGTCTATAAGGTTGACTTACAACCAATCATCAATAAGGGTTGCTGGACTGATACATAGTGTTCACTAGAATAGTGAGCACTGCATATCAGGCCACCTTCTCACATTGGTGAGCAGCGGTTGGGATTTGAGCTTGCTGTTGTTTTACCACACGTATCCTAAGAATATCTTGTTGAAAGATCACATAAGTACTGTTAGGTACATATAACTAAAGCTTAGAATACTCTGAGTTTTACTGAACCAGCTGTTGTAGCTCCTCAAGGCTTAGCACACCTTGGCTGCAACTCTTAGCAAGGGATCAGTAGGGAAACACATAGTGTAGGTAGGTGCATCACTTACACCACACTAGAATCAGCATGTCAGACAAAGGAGGAAACTCTGAGTATCCCCTTGTGTCAGGGGACCCTCCACAGGTCCTTACTTCAAAATATGCTGCTCTTAGCTTCCATGAGATGAGACAAGTGTGTACCCTCAGGAAGCTAAAATAGGGGTCTAACCCCACAACCTCCTTTCTGATTGGCCTCTTAAAAGCTTATGATGCCAGTAGGGCTGGTAACCCAGACCCTTCTAATCCAGAGGGGAGTTTGCCCTCCTTACAGGGACCCTTTGATAGCCAGGACCATCCCCTCCAGGAAGCAGATGATGCTGAGGATGAGGATGAGGACCAGTTGTCAGGGGATGAGGCAGATAAGGGACAGGTAGAAGTCAATAGACTAACCAGGTCCAACTTAAGCAGACATGAGCTTGGTACTAGGGGACTCCTGGGCCCACTCTCAGGTCAGCTTAACATTGGGAATGGACGAGTTAGGTCTCTATCAAGAGGCTCTAACAGATCCCTTCGAACCAATGGCTCTCTCAACTCTTCTCACAGAGGGATGTCTTCCCCTGAGAGGAGAGTGTATGAAGCTGAAGAAAGGGCAATCAAACTGAGGATTGAAAGGGAAGAACTTGCCCTGGCCAAAGAGAGACTTGCCCTTGCTAGAGAGCAAGAATTATGTGGGCTACAGCCCACTGGTGGCAGCAATAAACCTAGCAATAGGGAAAGGAGTTTTGATAAAAAGCACCTGAATAAGATAGTGCCCCCCTTTAAAGAAGGGGATGACATCCACAAATGGATTACTGCTTTGGAGAGAGCCTGCACTGTGCAGGGTGTTCCCCAAAGTCAGTGGGCAGCTATCTTGTGGCTCTCCTTTGATGGTAAAGGTAGAGATAAGCTCCTCACCACAAGGGTGGAGGATGCTAACAATTACAAAATCTTGAAGAATACACTGGTTGATGGGTTTGGTTTAACCACTGAACAATACAGGATGCTGTTCAGAGACACCCAGAAAACTCAGTCTCAAGATTGGACTGACTCTGTTGATTGTGCCACTAAGGCTTTTGAAGGCTGGCTACTGGGTAGTAAGGTTACTGATTTTAAAGGATTGTACAATCTAATTATGAGGGAGCAAATCTTAAATAATTGTCAGATCCAGTTATTACACCAGCACCTGGTAGACTCTGATCTGACCTCTCCACAGGAATTGGGTAAGAGGGCAGACAAATGGGTCAGAACCATGGTTAGGCCTAAAAACCACGGTGGTGACCAGAAAAAGGAATCAACCAAGCCTCAAGAGAAGGGTGGGGATAAATCCACAGAGAAGACTTCCCAAGGGCCCCAAAACTCCAACAAGGGTGGTGGGTCCCAGAACACTCCTTCAGAACAGAAGAAACCTTATTGCCATACCTGTAAACAGGTGGGTCATTACAAAAGTGATGCCAGTTGCCCTAAAAATGGTAATAAGGGAAATATAACCCCAGGTAATACTCCTAAACCTCCTGTTACCACTAGTGGTAATCCCCCAGGTGGTGGGAGTGCCCCCAAGAATGTGGTGGGCATTTCTCTGGGCCAACAGGAGGACTATGGCCTAGCCAGGTTCCCTGACCACACTCTTGTCTGTGAGACTGGCATGGGATTTGCCAACTTCACTACTGGACCCCACCTTTTGGGAAAGTATAGACAAGAGGTCTTAGTGAATGGTCAGAAAGTTGAGGCATTCAGAGACACAGGGGCCAGCATCACCATGGTGATTGACCATCTGGTCCCCTCTGCTCAACTGACCCCTGGTTTTACTTATCAGGTGACAGACATTCATGGAGTGAAGAGAAGGCATCCCATGGCAGTAGTCAAGCTCAGCTGGGGTAATGTCACAGGGCCCATGAGAGTGGCAGTGACAGATAACCTACCTGTAGATTGCTTACTGGGGAATGACCTGGAACTCTCAGCATGGGCTGAGGTGGAACAAGAAACTCACTCCAGAATGATAGGCATATCCAGACAGGTTAGTGGGGCAGTAATAGCTACAGCCCCAGTCCAAGCACCATTCCTCCCTGAAAAGGTTGGAAGGGCAGTGGTAGCCACTGCCCAGGCTCAGACAGACTTTCCAGAACAGGATAGGAGGGCTGTGACAGTCACAGCCCAAACACAAACTGAGTGCCCTCCTGAAAAGGTTGGCAAGGTTGAAATGGTCTCAGCCTCTACTCAAACAGAGAGTGAGGTTGTGAAGCCTGAAACAATGGATCACTCCACTCAAACAGAGAGCATTGAGGAGGAAGAGAAATCTCCCTCCCACCAGACTCTAGGAAAGGATCAGCCTCCTCAGGGAACTGATCTGACCCCTTGTGAAGGAACTGCCCCAGAGGTAGTCAGGCCTAGCCTGGCAGAGCCCCTGATGTTAGTGGACCCTTCCAAGGTGGGACCCAGTCTGGAGCAGGTAACCTGCCCCTCTCTACCCTGCCTCAGTCAGCCCAGGGCTGAAGAGGTCAGGGAGGCCAGTGGTGGACCCCAAAGGGCCCCCTGTCCAAAAGAACCCCTTAATCAGCAGATTAGGATCACTGAAGCTGGTAAACCTAGCCAAGTGAAAATAAGTCAGACTCCTGAGGGATCCCCCTTAAAAGTAGTTAGGGACCTCCCACAGCTGGACACTGTTGGGCACAGCCAAACATGGGGCCTAAAAACCACAGACCTGACCTGTCCCTCCAGTAAGCCAAACAGAGGGACTCAGCCTCCAGCTTTAGGTAGCCAGAGGCTGACCCTGAGAGCTCAGTGCATCTCAGCTAAAGAAAGAAAGGCACACATGATGGATGGTGATTGGAGGAAGTTGAGCCCAAAGGTAGAGGAGCCCCACTTCAGCACTCCATCCCAGCATCAGCCTTTTTCTTTCCCAAGACACACCAGAGACAGAGATTCCCTATGGTGGAGACCCTCAGACACCCTTAGGGTGAGGGGTTGCCTAGTGGACCATGACACAGGGGGAAACCAAGCCAGAGCTGGTCCTTCCTTATATGGCCACTTAGGTAATAGAGGCTTACCTGGACAAGGATAGCCTTATCTCCTTTCGTTTGGGGGGGGGGGGGTTGTGTAGGAAGGTACCTCCTGACTATGGTTGCCCCCAACTTTTTGCCCTGTGTTTTAGCTGGTTTTTGACATAGTCGACCTGGGACCCTGCCAATCAGGACCCCAGGTCTACTGCTCTCTCTGTAAAATGGATTCCATGTACCTTAGGTACATTTCCAATTGGTACTGGGCCACCTTATCAGACCCTGTAACTCAGGGCATAGGTGTACCCAGAGCCTACCAGGGGCTGAAGCATGTATTATGCCACCCCTGGCTGGCCTCCTAAATTTGACACAACTGGCTGCATGACAGCTGGGGCAAAGTCGTGTAATCACCCTTTGCTGTAGGTGTAGTATACCTATACCTAACCCTAAAAATGGACACACAGATTCCTATCAGTCACTCCTATGGCAGGCCTTGACAATCCTGAAGGCAGAGTGCTTGGAATCGTGTGAGATGGTGCTCTGGCATGAGCTGAGCCTGTCTGCAGCTTGCGGAACCAAGTCCTAATAGCTGTTCCATGATATCGCATACCATATACTCTTAAGTGCATTATAATCCTTGCGGTTAAATGCTAACTTTGGTATTGCTTTATCAAAACATGTCGAGTAAGGTGTCATACGAATTGGAATACTAACCCCTCGCCAATTCTGGCGACGGGGTTAGCATTCCACCCTTCTAGAGGGACACGACATGTATGTAACTGTGAACCCCGGTTAAAGTTAAACGAAGCCTCAGCTCCACAAAATGGATGCTGCCACCACAGACACGAGTCTGACCCCCTGCAGCTGGGAGTCCTTCCAGCGAGGGGAGCCTGGACAAAGGGTTTCCTGTCAGGGGCGGTGCTAGCACCGTCCCAGACATGGTTTTGTGTATCCTGGGTAGGCAGGGCTTTTCAGGAAGGTGACTGCTGAGTGGCACCCCGGTGCTCACTACGCATAGGCCGGTCAGAACCAGTTCCAGGGGCACACCAGCCCCTGGCCTGGGGAAAGTCCGGCATGGCAGAGGGGTGTAACCACCCCCCTCCTAGTCCCACCCATAGGCAGGACCTAGTCACCGGGTCAGCCCCCTTTTTTAGTATAAAGATGGGAGCGGGCCCCCTGTTAAAATTAGATCATCTTTGGAATCAAGACACGACTTTCTACGAAAGGACATCAAGATTTCTTCTTCAAGATTCTCCCTTGTGGCTAAGGAGTAGTCACCCTGCATCAAGCGGGCACATCCTAAGAACACTGCGGTCTGCTGCAAGTCCTTCATCACGAATCCGACGACCCAGCCCGACGAGACCCGGCTTCCCTGGCACCTCTGACCTCTACTCACCTCTACAGCAAAGCTGAGAACCGTGAGTGCGACGAGACCTCGAGGGATCGATGATCGCCAAGACTGCACGACTTCTTTGTAACAAGCCCACCGAGTCTTCCACTGGTGAGTGCTTTGGGGTCCGAGAAGCCCCAACCCTGAGCAGCTCCAGCACCGAAGATCAGCCCTCCAGCATCTCCACGATCTGCGTGGGGCCCTTCTGCTTTTGCGTGCTCACCGCGCTGTGTGGCTACTAGCCGGCTGGCTTGTGGCCTTCTTCACGACGCCCGACGACATCACTTCTGCTGGTCTGGTTGCTCCAGACTGGCCCTTGCTTCCTTCTTCAAGAGAGGCACCCCGGACCCTCCTGGTCCACTCCAGACGCCATTTTAGGTCCACCGCGTGGGCTTGAATTTGCCAAGGCTTTGTTGCCCAATCCTGGGTCCAGCGACGCCGACAGCTTCCATCTTCGTGGGACAGCTCGCTCCTCCTTCCTGGTCGCCGACAACGCCTCCTGGTCCGTGAGATCTTCGAGCACAGCGTCACCCACTCACCTAGTCGAGGTGGCTACCATCCGGTGCCCTCCTGGTGCCCACTGACTACTGGCTAGTAGTCTCGAACTTGGTCCCCTCTGCTTTCAGGTGTCATCTTCCAACGATCCAGGCTTGGATCCACCGAACTTTCTTCACTGGTCGCCTGCCAGCAACTTCTTTCTTCCAGGCTCCTGGTCCGGCAACGAGGATTCCCGACGTCTTTTGAGTCCTATGCAGCTGCAGCCCCTGGGCTAGGTAACTTCGGCATTTCGGTGCCCCAGCATAGCCTCACTATCCAAGGGTCAGGATCCACTTTCGTTTTCTCCCTACCAGGTCGGGTTCGCCCGAGAACACTAACTTTGCAATTTCTAGCTACCATAGACTTTGTCCCATATCTCGCGTGAGAGTGCGCACACACTGCACCCGAGTCCCCTAGGCCTCCTAGAAGTAATCTAACGATTCTATAGTCAAGTCCTAGCGATTCCAAAGCCTATTAGTACTGTACTTACCTGCTAGTAATTTCGCATTCCACTTTCAGAGTATATGGTTTTCCGTGCCCCTCGGGCATTTGTATATACTGTGCTAACTTAAGTATTTTTGTAAGAGTTTTGGTTTGTGCTTAGTACCCTGTCCTCATAAAGAGTACAGGGCTGTTGTGATTCTTAATAAATAACTGTTTATTTTCATAACACTTGTGTGGTGTCCTTTCACTTGGTGTTCAAGGGGTATATGTGTGGTATAACAGCTGGCTTAACACGCCCTCTCGAGTCTTTAGCCTTAGACTGCTCGTATCCATGCTACTAGGATAGCTGGTCTATAAGGTTGACTTACAACCAATCATCAATAAGGGTTGCTGGACTGATACATAGTGTTCACTAGAATAGTGAGCACTGCATATCAGGCCACCTTCTCACACCTCCACCCCAACTTTACAATGGCGACGAGGTCGGTAGTGCAGCCCATGCGTGCCAATACCCAAAGAAAAGAAAAAGGGGAAGAGAGCTGCCCGCCTGCAGGGCAACCCTGTAGCAGGGCGCAAAGCGCCGGTAAGCCGGTGGGCACGTCTGAGCCCCACAGCCTGCAGCGACCGCGAGGCCCACCGCACCAGCCTTGAAGGCCGCCACCATCTAGTGCCACGAGGAAAGAGCGGACCGCCCAGTGCCCACCTGAGACGGCCGTGAAGAAGTGACCCCACAGAGAGGTGCACCGGCCGAGAGGAGCCCACCCGCCACGACCGCGACAGAGCATCAGGCCCGCCGGCCGAAGGTGAGCCCCAGGGGCGAAATGACTTTAATAAACTGTGCCCAATCATAAGCAGGACCAGCGGAGCCCACCCGTGGCCTGCCTGAGTCATCCCCTGCCCCCGCCGCGTGTGTGACTGGAAGCGGTGGGGCCCAGAGACGAGCGACGGCGCAAGGGAGAGTGCGGCCGGACCCGCTACTAACAGAAACAATGAGGGGGAGGGAGCGGAGTAGCTAACCGCCTCCCGACCCCCCTCGCAACGTGTTCCGGGCCAGCGGAGCCCACCCGCGACCCGCCGGTAGCGCCCCAGCGAGAAAAGACTCAGCAGCGCCAGCGGAGCCCACCCGCGGCCCGCCGGTAGCGCCCCAGCGAGAAAAGACTCAGCAGCGCCAGCGGAGCCCACCCGCGGCCCGCCGGTAGCGCCCCAGCGAAGGACAGACACTGCAGAGCCAGCGGAGACCACCCGCGGCCTGCGAGGTTCATGGCAGGTCTCCGCCGCGCAGCGTGTGCAAGGTGAAGCTGCTGCGGCGGGAGACCGGAGAGTGGAGCCTGCAGTGCCAGAGAACTACGAACATTCAAATAGGCAGAGCCGGCGGAGCCCAACCGCGGCGTGCCTCGAGCGCCCCCGCCCAGGGAGGAGTGACCGGAGCGACGCGCTCCCCCGCCTGAGGAAAGCATCAACACACACCCTCCCCCCCCCCGCCCGCGTGAGGACTGCCGAGGCTGCCGCGGGCTGGTAGGGGAAAGCAGGAGAATAAGGAAGAGCCTGCATGCGGCCAGCGCCGCCGAGAACAAATGTGTCCCCACCTCGTGAGCTCCATGTGAGGAGCAAAGTGCCTGTAAGCGGCCAGCGCCGCCAGAATAAACTGGAAATGTGTGCCAAATAAACTTCAAGGTGTGCGAGACACGGAGCCTGCACACCACATACCCATAGAACTGCCTCGCCATTATGCCTGTGCCCTCCTGCCCCCAAAAGTACACAATAGCAGGGAAGGGACTCACCAGGAAGGCAGTGTGAGGCCAGGTTCCCAGAAGCAGCTCCAGCCCCAGCCCCCTGTGCACTGAGAGAGAGAGAGACAGTAGAGTGCACACCAGGGGAAGACAAGAGTCACAAGACGGGCTGCTACCAGATCCAGCATCACTGCCACCCAGTGGCCAAAAGGAAAAGCGCACCTGCCACCAGGACAAATAAAACAAGCATTGCACAATACAAAATAAATCAGCAGCAGCAAGGGGCAACAGACTGAGTAACGCCCAAAGGAAAGCATCCAATCTCACGCAGCAAGTAAGTGCGCAACCACGCAGAAGACACCCACACACACCAGCAAGGAGTCGACAGAGGCCACTCCCAACGCTACGTGGTAAGAGGCACGAACGCCTCACTAAGCATCCAAGCACTGACAGAACGTCTGGGGGAAACGACTGCCAAGTACTGAAAGAACGTCCAGGGTAAAAACTGCCGCGATCAGAAAACGGAGAAAGCAGTGACTCCTAGTGGCCACAGGTGTTCACCGCAGCATCAACTACTCCCGCCAACGGTCCAAAGCAGCAAGTACCCGACGTCAGCCAAAACAGCAAGTAACCGAGGGCAGCCAAAGCAGCAAGTACCCAAAGACAGCCGAAGCAACAAGTACCCGACGTCAGCCAAAGCAGCAAGTACCCAAAGACAGCCAAAGCAGCAAGTACCCGACATCAGCCAAAGCAGCAAGTACCCAACGACATGTAACAGGTGTCCAAGAGCCCTGAACAGTAAGTGCTCAGATAACGCGCCACGTGGCAACGCACAGCCACCGCAAGGAGAAAGAGGAGCGCAGGCAGCGCCACCATGCAGAACAGTTATCGTGGACGACCACAAGACGTGGCGCCTCCCAGAAGCCGATCCACAGAATGATCGCCCACCAAGTGCTGACCCGCGACGGGTCCCCAAACACAAAAAAAATTTTAAAGCACAAAGTCCGACCGAAGATAACCTGCCAGACATCGGCAGAAGTGGACCGCCAAACGGTCCAGGACGTTCAACCAAAACAAGGTCTACGGACGTGGACCCACGAACGTCACCAACCAGAATCAAGAGAAGAGAGTTCGCGACACAAACTCTGGCTGCTGAGGAAGAAGGAGAAAGTGTCCCCGACGGGGACAAGACCAGGGGTACACATGCAGCGAGCGCGCCCTGCATGGAGGAGCCAGGTCAGGAGAGAAGACACAAGATCGGACCAAGTGATGTCGCGAAGCAGGAAGGAAGAAAAGGAGAGATCTGAGTGGCATGTTTGCCACTGCAAAAAGGAAGGAAGAAAAGGAGAGATCAGAGTGGCACGTCTGCCACCGCGAAAAGGAAAGAAGAAAAAGAGATCTGAGTGGCATGTCTGCCACCGCGAAAAGGAAGGAAGAAATGGAGAGATCAGAGTGGCACGTCTGCCACTGCCAGAGTGGAAGGAAGTATATCCACGTTGGCCTGTTGCCACAGTTAAGAGTGGAAGGAGAAGTCCGTGCGAAGCAACGTCCCCACAGTGAACCAACCAAGGAAAGGGAGAGTAGTGCAGGAAGACCTCTCACACTCCCGAAGAGAAGGAAAGCGACAAGTGCCAGGACAACGGTGCGAGGAGCACAAGGCCGGAAGAACACCAGTGGCAAAGAAGACCAGGCCAGAAGAACACCAGTGGCAAAGACCAGCTGATCTGAACGACGATGTTTCCGCACACCCAGGATCTGCGGAGAGGAGCAAGCGAGACCGTTTGTGAGATCCACCTCTGGGGCACACGGACACTGGACAATGCCAGCCGTGGTGGCCCAGGGGCAGAGGCCTCCGGGACGACAGTCCCCGCGACGAGAGATGGTCATCCAACGCCCATCTGAAATGTCAGGGGAGGGCGAAGACATCGCAAGCAAAGACAGAAACCAACAGCTACCTTGGGACGAGGCTGCGGAATCTGAGGTGAGGCACATCGTCTCCTCCATACCCCCACTGACGGCGGCGTTAGAGCAACTGATGTGGCACATCCAGCCCAGCGCGAGTCTGAGAGAAGAGGACCTCAAGGATATCCCGTGGCAGGGGAACACCAACGAGAGAAGTCATCCTAGTGAGAGGGATGCCTTTCAACAGATCTGACTTTGCTAAGTAAGACAAAGACCACAAGTGAAACCAAGGCCGAGACCGGTATGTGAACATCATTCCACGGCGAACAACAAGAACTCTAACTGCACCCGTGGCCACGGAAGTCAACAAAAGAAAGACTGTGAGGACAATTTGGTTGCAGAGTCGTCTACAGACTGTTTCCATCGAGCACCACAAACCGGTGCCACTGGGAACTGATGTTCCCCGCAACAGAGTGAACATCATCTGTGATTCCAAGCAGCGGCGGATAGAAAGACACTGCGGAAGCTGAACACTTTACTGCATCCTGATACATGTTATTTTCCCCACAGGTTGATTTCTGAATGTGGGTCTTTGCAATTAAAAAATGGGAGGGATGTAGTGTCCTAGCATGGACACGTTCTAGTGTTCAAGTGTGATGTAACTTACTTTACACCCACCCACCACAGACGTCATGGTGTCACATGACGCTGCCAATAAATGGGGCCGGGCGCACGTGCTCGTGGCCATTCCCACTACCCTCATCTGGTGTCGGTGTCCATCATTGCTGCTCTCCTAACATGCGGGCCTTGGGCCCTCCACCCCAACTTTACACAGAGGAGGAATCTAAAATGCATGACCACACGGCGAGCGCGCCGCTGTGCCACATACATGCCCCATGCACTCGAGGAGCCGGGGACGTACCGCCCAGAGCCCAAGTCAATAAACTTATAAAATGCTTCAACATAAATACAAACATTAAAAGCGAAATGTGCCCCAGTCTCTTAAAAGTTTAATAGCAGTGCTTTAAAATGTGGTACTCCCTACAAACAACTTTACATTATAGATGTCCGAGCGTCCATCAAACATACATTTTCCAAGTCACATTATCCCATATAATTGATTGTACCTGTAAAACGCACAACAAATATAAATGTTGCCATATTAAAACATGAAACAATAAAACAGGCAGAAGTAGAAGCCAGCACTGCTAACCACATCATTCGAAAAGGCTCAACATGATATCCGACAACCACATACGTAATAAAAGTGCCCCCTTGATCGCAAAGCAGAAGCAACAGGTAAGGGGAACAGTTATCAGCACGGGATCCGAACCCGTGACCTTGGAGTTATTAGCACTGCGCTCTAACTCATTGAGCTATTCTGCCCCATCAAAAGACCTCGGCGCTACCTCGTGGAATTTGTATTGCTCACCAGTGTCACTTTTACTTCATGTAACTTATCGTCTGCTTTTGTAAATTGTTGATTACTAAATGTCTGTTCGTTTGGGAAGCGCTCTGACGCTCTCACTGTAAACAATGACCGGAAGGACCCACACGATCATATTAAAAACAATTTAAACCCATTCCAAAAAGGGAACCGCACTGTTCTTAATGTGAAGCGATTCCCAGGGGAGAAGCCTTTGTGAACTGCTGCAAATGAAAATTGTAACGACTAACTTGCTAGAAGAGCGAAAGGAGCCTTGTTAAACGTTCGCTTTTACCATATTTCACATAAGCAGTTTTTTTTTTTTTTTTTACAAAGAAACTTCAATTCCTGGTGACTATAACTGAAGGAGGTACATGGACAAGAAAGCTCTTTACCGCGCACAGCATGCGGACATGGGAAGGATGCAAATATCTGGGGCTTCTCATCACACCCTGCCTGTGAAGCGCTCTGACGCCCTCGGGTCGAAGTCCGCGCTAATTACAAACGCAAAATAAAATAATAAATGACACCCCGTGCATGGGGGTCCCAATCCCGAAGCCGCCCCCTCCCCTCGAGGGACCGCAACCGAACCGAGCCCGAGGAAGCCAACCCACGCCTACCCACAAGCAAGCGCCTGGACGGGCCAGAGGGAGCAAGACCCCACGCGCTTCACCAAACATCGGTTGAAAAGGCGAACCAGACCCGACCCCCGACCCAGGCAAGCCGCGGAACAGCTCCTAAACAGGGCCAGCGGGACTCCCAAATGGAGCAACAGGGGAAGGCGAAAGGTGGCGGGCAGAGGCAATTGTGAGGGGAGGGGGGGGGGGGGGACGTACGCTCGGTGCACCGACGGCCCCGCAAGCACGAGAACGGAACAAAAGCACAGGCGAGGGGGAGCCTCCCGACCGCTCGCGAAACAAGCAAGGCCCCCCAGGAAACCCCGGCCCCCATCCCCGTACGGGAACTAGCACCAGCTGCCCCAGCAGCGAGCCTCGCCTCCCTCAGCACAGCCCCCCCCCGCTTGAAAAGTTCACGGGCTCCCAGCCCGATACCTTTTACGCTCTGCAGCGCTTCCCCCTGTGCCCCCTCCTAATCGCGGATAAAGGCGCCCCCTCATTTATGGCTAGCCGATGCCTGCCACACGTAATCAAACACCGTTCCTCACATCTCCCGTGTCACGGTGCGCCCCTCCTTAATACCGGTCACGTGTGCCAGTAATCTCGCACCCCCCTGCCGACCTTTGGTGTCCCGGGGCAGCCTCTCATTCACCTCGGTTTCTCCGACACTCTCTCGCTATCTCCGACACTCTCTCGGTTTCTCCGACCCTCTCTCGATATCTCCGACCCTCTCTCGGTTTCTCCAACCCTCTCTCGCTGTCTCCGACCCTCTCTCGCTGTCTCCGACCCTCTCTCGGTTTTTCCGACCCTCTCTCGGTTTTTCCGAACCTCTCTCGGTTTTTCCGACCCTCTCTCGGTTTTTCCGACCCTCTCTCGCTATCTCCGATTTTCCGACCCTCTCTCGGTTTTTCCGACCCTCTCTCGCTATCTCCGACCCTCTCTCGCTATCTCCGACCCTCCCTCGGTTTCTCCGACCCTCTCTCGCTATCTCCGACCCTCCCTCGGTTTCTCCGACCCTCCCTCGGTTTCTCCGACCCCCTCTCGCTATCTCCGACCCCCTCTCGCTATCTCCGACCCCCTCTCGCTATCTCCGACCCCCTCTCGCTATCTCCGACCCTTTCTCGGTTTATCCGACGCTCCTTCCGTTTCTCCGACCCTCCTTTGTGAATAGGGAAATGCATTGAAACATAGGGCCCTGGATGTTTGTGGCTATGAAATGGCATTGACCTATATGGAGGCCTATTGTATACGTTTATTGTGATCAGCATCTCAGGAGGTGCCCGATCCAGAGTGCCCTTGTCCAGATGTGCAGGGCAGACATAATAGTCAATGTTGAATTTGAGTAAATCTGATTTTGCGTGTAATAAACTACTGGCGTCTGCAGAATAAGTTAGCATTCCTCCTAGAATGCTTCTTGTAGCCCCCTGTTCAATATTCAGATGGACTCGCGTGCAGGTGGGAACTGAGGCAGGGCTTAACTCATTGCACTGTGCTCTAGTCATACCGAACGGAACTCTATATGTATGAAATGGCTTTGGCCATCTATGCAGCGCCAAGAGAGGACTTCAGTGAGCTAGGCAGGTGGAGGAATTAACCATGCGGGTTGTGGGAGAAGTAACACATCCGGTTCATGCTTTTGAAAAGCAGGTAAGGCAGTGACAGAGAAACCTTATGTTGACTGAGCACTATAGCGCCTAGAAAGCATAGTCCCTATGCTATTGATTACATGCAGAAAATAACATTTTGGAAAATTAAACCTCATAGAGAAACAACGAACAATTATGTCCAGCCCCGGGGAAAAACAGTTTGGAGACAACAAATAACAGCAGGACAAAGAGGAGTCAGGAGGTGCCAACGGCTTAAATAGAGAAAAAAGCACAACTGATAATGTAAAAAAAGATTAAACTAGATAGCGAATGTTAAAGCAAAGAAATACATGCCCCGATTTGGAGTCGTTTTTGACACGCTGTTGTGCTTGCTCGTCAGAGCCGGCAGTATTGCCTGCTCTTAGCCGAGGCAGTACCGGTGGTTTCGGCCGTGAGACGGGAGGAGCGATGCCCTTCCGCCACCTGCTGAGAGTTGTGCCGGGAGGTGTGATGCACAGGGGAGGCTGAGCATGAGCTGGAGGGACCCCCCAGTGCCCCAAAGCACCCTGTGGACTCTAAGCATGGCTAATAGGAGGTGTGATCCCCTCTCACTAACTGTTCTTCCACCAGTAAAGTAATTAATGCATGGGAGGATCCATGCATCTCGCTCTAGCATGTAGTTAAGTGTGCAACACTCCAAAGAGAAACGCAATGCTGCTTTGAACCTGCACTCTCCCCTGCCATACCGAACGGAACTCTATATGAATAATAATTCTTTATTTGATTTAAAACAAATCATAAAAGGGTGGACTTACCACCATGCAAGAGACATTTACATCATAAAAACAACACAGAATAAATTTTGAGTCGAGTTGAAAATTAATAACATGCTCTGAAAAAGTAGCAGAAAAAAAAAAAAGGTCTAAGAAGAGAAAAAAAAGTATAAAAGAATAATGGTCATTCAAACAAGAGGCTCGTTATCATTAACTCGTGCTGCGTAAAAGCAACCATTGGAAAGAAGGGAGGAAGAGTCTGTGGTCTGCCAAAGCCTGACCTATTGTCCAGGGACCTCTTTGGATGGTGCCCTTTTTTCCAGCTCTATGGCGGCAAGGTTAAAAAATTTTAAGGTTTTGCATGATAGTTCTATCCAAGAACCGCTTAGGCATCTTATCACCGCCGCCCTGCAAGTTCTCACCTGGGCTTCTCTTAAGGGAGATCGAAGGAGCGATTTTCTTAGATTTTGGAGTGCCGGGCATATACATATGAGGTGCAGTAAAGACTCTGCACCGTTGCCGCATAGGCGGCAATCGGGAGTTGCCCACTGCCGTTGCCATTTGGGAGTGAGGTCTTTGGACGAGAAGCAGCCCAACCTTAGAAGGCTTAGTTTCCTTTTATAGTGGTCCCTAAAGCATTCTTTCAAATAATCCTGTGGTTTTAGGTGGGTATATGACGGCAAGACGATCCAGGCATGGCTTTTGCCAGCCACTGCTGCTTTGTCCATGAATAGTGATGATTGTTTGACTGCTTTCTTGGTTAGCAGTTTGAAGGCAGAATATGTCATGGGCAGACGCCAAGATTCATCTAGTTTTAATGCCTCCAACGCTTGCCTCAAGATCTTGTATATTGAGTCTGGCTGCCCGGCCTGTTTTTCAACTTCTAACCAGCAAAGGTGGGCCAGGGATTCCTCTTCTGCCTCCCTCATGCGCCAATAATATTTAACGAGTGCTCCTTGTCTTGCTGGGAGCTGGTTAGTGAGACCGTACTCCAAACGAATTTGGGCTTGCGAGATGTGTCTCGGAATTGAAAAAAGAGTTTTGAACAGCCTAGATTGGGCGAGATTTAACGCTGTAGCGTCCCGGGTTGCCAGTAGTTCTGAACCGTATGTCAATGATGGCAAAAATTTGGCAGTTACGATGTTGAGAATGTGGCCGGTAGAATGACCTTTTAATTGCTTTTGGACTATTTTAAAGGCAAATTGGAGCTGCTTTGCTTTGGATTCCCCCTGGTCTTGGTGCAGTTTAAACTTTAATCGGTGGTCTAGTAAGATTCCCAGGTATTTATAATGATTTACCTGGATTAGAGGGGTAGAATTAATCCTCCAGACAAAATTATTATTTTTTTTTCTCTGGCCGCAGAAGCATATGATGTTGGTTTTTTTTAGGTTTATAGTTAGTTGTGCGTTCACAAGGTACTGCGACAGTTTTGATATCGAACGTTGTAAACCGATGGGGGTTTTTGAAAGGAGAACAATGTCGTCAGCGTATTGGAGACTTGTTATAGGCGAGTGGGCCAATTTTGGTGGATCTCCCGGGATGGTGCTTATGACACTTTCTAGGTCCGCAGTGTAGATATTAAAGAGGCTTGGGGCCAGAACACAGCCTTGCTTTAAACCGTTAGTTGTGTGAAATTTCCTGGTCAGGCGTCGACCGTCTCCTTTTTTCACTTGGACCCAAGTATCTGTGTAGAGCTCAGTAATTGCTCCTAGCAACTTTGGCGGCACGCCCCAGGCTTTCATTTTTGCCCAAAGACTTGATCTAGGCACTTTATCGAAAGCCGCTTTTAGGTCCAGAAAACAAGTATACAGCGGGGTGGAGTTATGGATAGCTTTGTTAACAAGGAGGGTTAACGCGGATAGATTGGTCAAGGTGCCCAGGCCTGGCCGAAAGCCTGTTTGTGTCCGGGGAATGATCCCAGTACTGCTCACCCAGGATTCCAGTTCAACCAACAAGTTGGAAGCATAGATCTTAGCCTCCACGTCAATTAAGGCAATAAGCCTATAGTTGTTGGGGTCTGACCTGGGCCCAGATTTGTAGATTGGATGCAGAATACTGCCTCTCCATGATTCGGGGATGTTCCCGGTCTGTAGGCTCTGACCAAACAAAGGTGTTAGTTGACTGGCCCAAAACGATGGGTCTTTCTTAAATAAGGCGTTGGGAAGTCCGTTTGGACCGGGCGCTCCATCTGCTCTCAGTGATTTTATGGTGTTTGAGACCTGCTTTAATGAGAACAATTCAGTGTCTCCTGTAGCCTTTAGTATCTGTGAATTCCCAGTGAATTTTGGAACTGGCATTATACTCGGGCTGGACCGAGAAAGCTCCACAAGATGCTCGATGTTATTGTCCTTACATGACTTGTACGAGGAGTTATATAATTGGTCGATGTGACTACTCCAGAGATTGTCAGTCATGTCTGAGTTAAACTGGCGATGTTTGCCATTTAGCATGAAGTTTATTTTTGCCCAAAAATCTTTCGAGATCTGCAATTTACTTTCGTGAAGTATGGAACATGCTAGTTTTTCCCTGTGCATTCGCTTTGCCAAATTGGTCTCTCTTTTTAGTTCTTTTTTTAGAGATTCGATTGTGTTCTGCACGGGTTGTGAGAGCTGGGGATCTTTTTTGCGTTCGGCCCGGAGGAAAGCATTTATTTGCCTTTTTAGTTGACGCAGTTTCGGTGTGTACCATTCCCCACCTCCCTTTCTTATGGGTTTGCCTCCTCTGTTGTTAGATTGGTGTTTTTTATTGATCTCTGTTACAAAGTTTTCCCACGTTTTGACTGTGTCGCTCGATGTTTCTGATAGTAGGAACAGATCGTGGCATGATGCCATTAAGGTAGAGAGATTTCCTTCGTTCCAGTTTAACCGTTTTAAATTGAAAATGTGTGTGTGCAAGGTCAATGGCGCCGCCTTCTCTGACTTTGTGGGTTGAATGGTCAGGGTGAAGGTCTGAGGAAAATGATCGCTTTCTACGCGTTCCTGTATCCGTCATACCGAACGGAACTCTATATGTATGAAATGGCTTTGGCCATCTATGGGGCGCCAAGTGAAGACTTCAGTGAGGTGGGCAGGTGGAGGAATTTACCATGCGGGCTGTGGGAGAAGTAACACATCCGGTTCATGCTTTTGAAAAGCAGGTAAGGCAGTGACAGAGAAACCTTATGTTGACTGAGAACTATAGTGCCTAGAAAGCATAGTTCCTATGCTATTGATTACATGCAGAAAAGAACCTTTTGCAAAATTAAACCTCGGAGAGCAACAACGAAAATAATTGTTCAGCCCAGGGAAAAAACAGTTTGGACAGAAAAAATAAGAGAGGACCAAGAGGAGCCAAGAGGTGCCAATGGCTAAAAATAGTGAAAAAAGCAAAACTGATAGTGTAAAAAAATAATTCAACTAGATAGCGAATGGTAAAGCACAGAGATAAATGCCCTGATTTGGAGTCGTAGGAGTTTTCTTCCGACGCCAGTGCATACTCCTGTTTGCGCACTCAAAGTTATATATGTACATTGGGTTGCACTTGTTTATCCTATTCCTTTCTTTTTGTAGTTTGGGCATGTTTTGGCTTTGTCTCACCTGGTGTGTTTTTGACACGCTGTTGTGCTTGCTCGTCAGAGCCGGCAGTATTGCCTGTTCTTAGTCGGAGGCAGCACTGGTGATTTAGGCTGTGAGACGGGAGGAGCGATGCCCTCCTGTCAGCTGCTGAGAGTTGTGCCGGAGGTGTAAAGCACAGGAGAGGCTGAGCATGGGCTGGGGGGGACCCCCATGCTGCCCATGCCTAGCGCCGGCCCTGGACCCCCCAGTACCCCAAAGGAACTGGCCTGTGTCCTCCAAGCATGGCTAATGGGAGGTGTAATCCCATCTAACTAACTGTTCTTCCAATAGTAAAGTAATTAATTCATGGGAGGATCCATGCATCTCGCTCTAGCATGTAGATATAGTATGGAGACTGTACTTCCAGCACATATATTTGAGCGACACCTCACACTCATGTATGAGATATATATATTCATATCCCACTCATGCAGATAATGTATGGTGCATGCACCCAGTACCGTAATACATGTAAATAACATACCTTCCACTAACGTGTACACAATTTCTGGCATCGTTCTACGTATATAAATATCCTGTACAACCAACACACAGAAAACAACTGAAATCTACACCATCTACATTAATATCTACAGAATGCATAGGATCTATACCAGCAACTAGCCGATGCGTGGGATCTCTCCAGACGCGCGCAGGCTCGCGTGACCAGGGAAGTGTGCAACACTCCAAACAGAAACACAATGCTGCTTTGAACCTGCACTCTCAGAATATTTCCATTTGTTTCACACAGAAAAGGTTACTCGAGCCTTCCTCTTTTCGGCTCAACTGTTCACAAACCCCTTGCATTCGTCTCTGAGAAGCTGATTACGTTGCACCCAATGGGATCGGGGGTGATCCGGTCACCTTTTCCACGACACAAGCACACTTACACCAACTTTCTGCTTGTGTACATTACCAAGTGCCCACAGGCTGGGAATGCTGGTGTTCAATAAAGGCTGTAAAACTCTGACTATGTGCGAGTTTTCAAAGGTTCTGCAATACCTAACCCTTTTCCCATCCCCTGCCAGAGCAGGTGGGACGCTTACCAGGCATCGGCAGTTTTTATTCTCTCATTTTTGAGCAGTGTATTTTGTGCTATGTTTAGGACTGGAGGACTGGGGCAGCAGCACTATGCAGTCATTAAACAAACGTGTGTCATTAACATACAGATGTGAGCTTTCCCCCTATCATAGCCAAAGGTTTTACATACGTCACTTCCATGGTTTTTCAACTGGTGTTTGAAAACAGGAAGACACAAAGGGGCCGATTCCGGGCAGAAAACGTTCCGTCCGACTCGGACCAGGTATTCAGACCGACCGACACCGTCCGGCACCGTACAACACGTGTAGTACGATGCAAAGTCAGAGATTTACAACTGAGCCGGACGGAGGTAAGTCGTACGACCGAACCGTACGTAAACGAGCGATCCAGACGGAAAAATGACGGGATTCGTACTGACTGACACGTACCTGTGGGGAAACAAGACCGACACGTACACGCGAAGTCTGACGCGCAGTATGATGTAACGCGTGTGAAACGCGACCGAATCACACGGAGCACAAACCGCACGACCGATTCACACAGAAAACGGGGAGCCAAAGCAACCAAGTCCCCCGCGACCGAAATGTATGCCATACATGAAAAGCATCAGAAAGTCAGCGTGAACGACCCGGAGAAGCCCACACGAGCCAACAGGAGCGTCTGTCACGGTCGCTAAAACGTCTCCTTCATGACTACAAAACACAAATGAAAAAACTCAAAAAAGGACCAAACAAGCAATCCCAAAGTCAATAAATACAAAAAAAAATGTGGGACAAAGACACTCCCACAACTCCACCCATATAAATGCCACAAATTCCCTACCATGATCCTTTGCAACTCCCACAGACTGTCCAGCATAAAACAGCAGACACCAACCACAGACACACCAACAACTCATACACCATTTGCACCTCTCTAAAAGCACTCACAAACACACACAAAAACTCACACTCACTTAACCTCACTTGCACACACACACATCAATTCCCACCACCACCCATCACCATGCCCCCAAAGAAGAATCCAAAGTTTACAGACAGTGAGTTGGAAGTGCTGGTAGATGAAATCATCAGAGTAGAGCCGCAGTTGTTTGGTACATTGGTACAACAGACCCCCATGTCTCAGAAAACCAAGATGTGGGAGAGGATCGTCGACAAGGTGAATGCCCAAGCACCAATGTTGCGCACAAAGGACGACATCCAGAACAGGTGGTATGATGTGCACAGGAGGGTCAAGAACCTCATCCACAAGGACCACGAGTTGGCTAATCGCACCGGCAGAGGCCCTCCTGCCAAACAAGTATACTTTCGGTCCTGGGAGGAGAAAGTGCGGGCCATCCTACCACCAGAGAGCGTACATGGACTATCAGACATCCCAGAGCCTGGTGAGTACACAACCTATATACTCAAAATTGTTTGCCAATACACACACATCACTGGCAAGGGGACATCCAAACCATGCACCGTTAGCAAACCCGCACTTACAACAAGAGAATCATCCCTAGATGTGTATGCCAGTCAGACAAACACCAAACCTGCCATCACATAGTAATATATAACTGTATCAGGACATGTACACACCTAACTACAAATAGAGCAAGGCAGTGGCAGTAATCCAACTAACAAACACTGTCAGGCAATTTACCACCACCAACACACCACACCACATGGAAGCTGACTGCGAGGAAGGAAATGTGGGAATTCTGGGGAAGTGAATGTAGCCAAAACAAGATGGGAGTTGTAGTGACAGAAAATGCACCCCCACTCAATTGGCCGATCATCAACACTCAGAACCATGCTCACATCACAGGGAGTGGAAAAGAACTCACAAGATGACTAACACTGGGGACTGCTGTGTGGAGGATCAGCCCCTGCCTGACATCCTGAAAGACAACTTGCCCTCCTTGCAATGGAAGCATGTTTCATGGTGGGATATCTGACTGGGTGGAAAGGAGGAATGGCAGCTCTGACCATACTTCCTAGCAGGTTTTGTCACACACCCCTTAACACAAACTCCACACAACTCACCTAGGAAAATGCATTGCCTCACACTCTATTGAAATAGCCCACAAAGATCTGCCACACTGGCTTCTGCTGTGAGGAGCACATGGCCATTTGAGTGACTTGTATCCAAACAAACACCTGGACACCACTGTCAGCCATCTTGTCTGCACAGGCTCACTCACTCACAGGAAAGCAGAGTCAGCAGGAAGGAAGGCCGGGCATGCTGGGAAGGGGATGTAGCCAAGAGCATGATGGGAGTTGGAGTCACAGCACAATATCCCCCCCTCCACATGGACCAGCAAGCTCACCCTGAACCATGCACACCTCACAGGGAGTGAAAAGCCACTTACAAGATGTCTCACACTGGGCTCTGCTGTGGGGAGCACATGGCCATTTGAGTGACCTGTATCCAAATAAACAACAGAACGCCACTGTCAACCATCTTGTCTGCACAGGCACACTCACTCACAAGGAGGCAAAGTCAACAAAATGGAAGGCCGGGCATGCTGGGAAGGGGATGTAGCCAACAGCATGATGGGAGTTGGAGTCACAGCACAATACCCCTCCCCCCCCCCCCCCCATGGGCCAGCAAGCTCACCCTGAACCATGCACACCTCACAGGGAGTGAAAAGCCACTTAGAATATGTCTCACACTGGGCTCTGCTGTTGGGAGCACATGGCCATTTGAGTGACCTGTATCCAAACAACACCAGGACACCACTGTCAGCCATCTTGTCTGAACAGGCACACTCACTCACAGGGGAATCAGAGTCAACAGTCCTACCGACGCCTCCCTACTTAACCGATGTGCTGGCCGACGCGCAGCGGACGCACGCAGCGGGCGCGATGGTGGCGCGCCGGAGTCGTGCCAGAGTCCTGCCCGTCTGCGCCCGTCCGCGACTGTACGCGGCGGCCAAGGGCCAGTTCTTCGGTCTCGACGTGTCCAACATTAAGGATAACCTATTCCAAAAATACACTCTTGACCCTTAGGCCACCCCAATGCTCGTATGATACTCCTCTGTGCCCACAGCAAGCCCTTCTGACGTGCCCTGATTGTTCGCTGACACTCTCTTCGCTTCCCTCAACATTAGATATCTCTGCATCCAATTGCTTACGAAAACCTATTCAGGAGCCCCCTTCCCACACATTTAACTTTATCAGTTTAAATTGCAGGTCTCTCCCAAAACACAGGAGAGACGTTTTTGATCTTTTGAGTGTAGGAAGGTACCTCCTGACTATGTTTGCCCCCAACTTTTTGCCCTGTGTTTTAGCTGGTTTTTGACATAGTCGACCTGGGGCCCTGCCAATCAGGACCCCAGGCCTACTGCTCTCTCTGTAAAATGGATTCCATGTACCCTAGGTACATTTCCAATTGGTACTGGGCCACCTTATCAGACCCTGTAACTCAGGGCATAGGTGTACCCAGGGCTGCCAGGGGCTGCAGCATGTATTATGCCCCCCCTGGCTGGCCTCCTAAATTTGACACAACTGGCTGCATGACAGCTGGGGCAAAGTCGTGTAATCACCCTTTGCTGTAGGTGTAGTATACCTATACCTAACCCTAAAATGGACACACAGATTCCTATCAGTCACTCCTATGGCAGGCCTTGACAATCCTGAAGGCAGAGTGCTTGGAATCGTGTGAGATGGTGCTCTGGCATGAGCTGAGCCTGTCTGCAGCTTGCGGAACCAAGTCCTAATAGCTGTTCCATGATATCGCATACCATATACTCTTAAGTGCATTATAATCCTCGCGGTTAAATGCTATCTTTGGTATTGCTTTATCAAAACATGTCGAGTAAGGTGTCATACGAATTGGAATACTAACCCCTCGCCAATTCTGGCGACGGGGTTAGCATTCCACCCTTCTAGAGGGACACGACATGTAGGTAACTGCGAACCCCGGTTAAAGTTAACTGAAGCCTCAGCTCCACAAAATGGATGCTGCCACCACAGACACGAGTCTGACCTCCTGCTGCTGGGAGTCCTTCCAGCGAGGGAGGCCTGGACAAAGGGTTTCCTGTCCGGGGCGGTGCTAGCACCGTCCCAGACATGGTTTTGTGTATCCTGGGTAGGCAGGGCTTTTCAGGAAGGTGACTGCTGAGTGGCACCCCGGTGCTCACTACGCATAGGCCGGTCAGAACCAGTTCCAGGGGCACACCAGCCCCTGGCCTCGGGAAAGTCCGGCATGGCAGAGGGGTGTAACCACCCCCCTCCTAGTCCCACCCATAGGCAGGACCTAGTCACCGGGTCAGCCCCCTTTTTTAGTATAAAGATGGGAGCGGGCCCCCTGTTCAAATCAGATCATCTTTGGAATCAAGACACGACTTTCTGCGAAAGGACATCAAGATTTCTTCTTCAAGATTCTCCCTTGTGGCTAAGGAGTAGTCACCCTGCATCAAGCGGGCACCATCCTAAGAACACTGCGGTCTGCTGCAAGTCCTTCTTCACGAATCCGACGACCCAGCTCAACGAGACCCGGCTTCCCTGGTACCTCTGACCTCTACTCACCTCTACAGCAAAGCTGAGAATCGTGAGTGCGACGAGACCTCGAGGGACCGACGATTGCCAAGACTGCACGACTTCTTTGTACCAAGCCCACCGAGTCTTCCACTGGTGAGTGCTTTGGGGTCCGAGAAGCCCCAACCCTGCGCAGCTCCAGCACCCAAGATCAGCCTCCCTGCATCTCCACGATCTGCGTGGGGCCCTTCTGCTGTTTGCTGCGCACCGCGTTGTTTGGCTACTAGCCGGCTGGCTTGTGGCCTTCTGAACGACGCCCGACGACATCACTGCTGCTGGTCTGGTTGCTCCAGACTGGCCCTTGCTTCCTTCTTCAAGAGAGGCACCCCGGACCCTCCTGGTCCACTCCAGACGCCATTTTAGGTCCACCGCGTGGGCTTGAATTTGCCAAGGCTTTGTTGCCCAATCCTGGGTCCAGCGACGCCGACAGCTTCTATCTTCGTGGGACAGCTCGCTCCTCCATCCTGGTCGCTGACAACGCCTCCTGGTCCGTGAGATCTTCGAGCACAGCGTCACCCACTCGCCTAGTCGAGGTGGCTACCATCCGGTGCCCTCCTGGTGCCCACTGACTACTGGCTAGTAGTCTCGAACTTGGTCCCCTCTGCTTTCAGGTGTCATCTTCCTTCGATCCAGGCTTGGATCCATCGAACTTTCTTCACTGGTCGCCTGCCAGCAACTTCTTTCTTCCAGGCTCCTGGTCCGTCAACGAGGATTCCCGACGTCCTTTGAGTCCTATGCAGCTGCAGCCCCTGGGCTAGGTAACTTCGGCATTTCGGTGCCCCAGCATAGCCTCACTATCCAAGGGTCAGAATCCACTTTCGTTTTCCTCCTACCAGGTCGGGTTCGCCCGAGAACACTAACTTTGCAATTTCTAGCTACCATAGACTTTGTCCCGCATCTCGCGTGAGAGTGCACACACTGCACCCGAGTCCCCTGGGTCTCCTAGAAGTAATCTAACAATTCTATAGTCAAGTCCTAGCGATTCCAAAGCCTAGTAGTACTGTACTTACCTGCTAGTAATTTCGCATTCCACTTTTCAAGTATATGGTTTTCCGTGCCCCTCGGGCATTTGTATATACTGTGCTAACTTAAGTATTTTGGTAAGAGTTTTGGTTTGTGCTTAGTACCCTGTCCTCATAAAGAGTACAGGGCTGTTGTGATTCTTAATAAATAACTGTTTATTTTCATAACACTTGTGTGGTGTCCTTTCACTTGGTGTTCAAGGGGTATATGTGGTATAACAGCTGGCTTAACATGCCCTCTCGAGTCTTTAGCCTTAGACTGCTCGTATCCACGCTACTAGGATAGCTGGTCTATAAGGTTGACTTACAACCAATCATCAATAAGGGTTGCTGGACTGGTACATAGTGTTCACTAGAATAGTGAGCACTGCATATCAGGCCACCTTCTCACATTGGTGAGCAGCGGTTGGGATTTGAGCTTGCTGTTGTTTTACCACACGTATCCTAAGAATATCTTGTTGAAAGATCACATAAGTACTGTTAGTACATATAACTAAGCTTAGAATACTCTGAGTTCTACTGAACCAGCTGTTGCAGCTCCTCAAGGCTTAGCACACCTTGGCTGCAACTCTTAGCAAGGGATCAGTAGGTAAACACATAGTGTAAGTAGGTGCATCACTTACACCACACTAGAATCAGCATGTCAGACAAAGGAGGAAACTCTGAGTATCCCCTTGTGTCAGTGGACCCTCCACAGGTCCTTACTTCAAAATATGCTGCTCTTAGCTTCCATGAGATGAGACAAGTGTGTACCCTCAGGAAGCTAAAACAGGGGTCTAACCCCACAACTTCCTTTCTGATTGGTCTCTTAGAGGCTTATGATACCAGTAGGGCTGGTAACCCAGACCCTTCTAATCCAGATGGGAGTTTGCCCTCCTTACAGGGACCCTTTGATAGCCAGGACCATCCCCTCCAGGAAGCAGATGATGCTGAGGATGAGGACCAGTTGTCAGGGGATGAGGCAGATAAGGGACAGGTAGAAGTCAGTAGACTAACCAGGTCCAACTTAAGCAGACATGAGCTTGGTACTGGGGGACCCCTGGGCCCACTCTCAGGTCAGCTTAACATTGGGAATGGACGAGTTAGGTCTCTATCAAGAGGCTCTAACAGATCCCTTCGAACCAATGGCTCTCTCTACTCTTCTCACAGAGGGATGTCTTCCCCTAAGAGGAGAGTATATGAAGCTGAAGAAAGGGCAGTCAAACTGAGGATTGAAAGGGAAGAACTTGCCCTGGCCAAAGAGAGACTTGCCCTTGCTAGAGAGCAAGAATTATGTGGGCTACAGCCCACTGGTGGCAGCAATAAACCTAGCAATAGGGAAAGGAGTTTTGATACAAAGCACCTGAATAAGATAGTGCCCCTCTTTAAAGAAGGGGATGACATCCACAAATGGATTACTGCTTTGGAGAGAGCCTGCACTGTGCAGGGTGTTCCCCAAAGTCAGTGGGCAGCTATCTTGTGGCTCTCCTTTGATGGTAAAGGTAGAGAGAAGCTCCTCACTACTAGAGTTGAGGATGCTAACAATTACCAAATCTTGAAGAATACACTGGTTGATGGGTTTGGTTTAACCACTGAACAATACAGGATGCTGTTCAGAGACACCCAGAAAACTCAGTCTCAAGATTGGACTGACTTTGTTGATTGTGCCACTAAGGCTTTTGAAGGCTGGCTACTGGGTAGTAAGGTTACTGATTTTAAAGGATTGTACAATCTAATTATGAGGGAGCAAATCTTAAATAATTGTCAGAACCAGTTATTACACCAGCACCTGGTAGACTCTGATCTGACCTCTCCACAGGAATTGGGTAAGAGGGCAGACAAATGGGTCAGAACCAGGGTTAGGCCTAAAAACCAGGGTGGTGACCAGAAAAAGGAATCAACCAAGCCTCAAGAGAAGGGTGGGGATAAATCCACAGAGAAGACTTACCAAGGGCCCCAAAACTCCAACAAGGGTGGTGGGTCCCAGAACACTCCTTTAGAACAGAAGAAACCTTATTGCCATACCTGTAAACAGGTGGGTCATTACAAAAGTGATGCCAGTTGCCCTAAAAATGGTAATAAGGGAAATATACCCCCAGGTAATACTCCTAAACCCCCTGTTACCACTAGTGGTAATCCCCCAGGTGGTGGGAGTGCCCCCAAGAATGTGGTGGGCATTACTTTGGGCAATCAGGAGGACTATGGCCTAGCCAGGTTCCCTGACCACACTCTTGTCTGTGAGACTGGCATGGGGTTTGACAACTTCACTACTGGACCCCACATTTTGGGAAAGTATAGACAAGAGGTCATAGTGAATGGTCCGAAAGTTGAGGCATTCAGAGACACAGGGGCCAGCATCACCATGGTGATTGACCATCTGGTCCCCTCTGCTCAACTGACCCCTGGTTTTACTTATCAGGTGACAGACATTCATGGAGTGAAGAGAAGGCATCCCATGGCAGTAGTCAAGCTCAGCTGGGGTAATGTCACAGGGCCCATGAGAGTGGCAGTGACAGATAACCTACCTGTAGATTGCTTACTGGGGAATGACCTGGAACTCTCAGCATGGGCTGAGGTGGAACAAGAAACTCACTCCAGAATGATAGGCCTATCCAGACAGGGTAGTGGGGCAGTAATAGCTACAGCCCCAGTCCAAGCACCATTCCTCCCTGAAACGGTTGGAAGGGCAGTGGTAGCCACTGCCCAGGCTCAGACAGACTTTCCAGAACAGGATAGGAGGGCTGTGACAGTCACAGCCCAAACACAGACTGAGTGCCCTCCTGAAAAGGTTGGCAAGGTTGAAATGGTCTCAGCCTCTACTCAAACAGATAGTGAGGTTGTGAAGCCTGAAACAATGGATCACTCCACTCAAACAGAGAGCATTGAGGAGGAAGAAGAGTCTCCCCCCTCCCAGACACTAGGTGAGAGCCAGCCTCTTCAGGGAACTGACTCTACCCCTGTTGAAGGAACTGCCCCAGAGGTAGTCAGGCCTAGCCTGACAGAGCCCCTGATGACAGTGGACCCTTCCCAGGTGGGACCCAGTCTGGAGCAGGTAACCTGCACCTCTCTACCCTGCCTCAATCAGCCCAGGGCTGAAGAGGTCAGGGAGGCCAGTGGTGGACCCCAAAGGGCCCCTGTCCAAAAGAACCCCTTAATCAGCAGATTAGGATCACTGAAGCTGGTAAACCTAGCCAAGTGAAAATAAGTAAGACTCCTGAGGGATCCCCCTTAAAAGTAGTTAGGGACCTCCCACAGCTGGACACTGTTGGGCACAGCCAAACATGGGGCCTAAAAACCCCAGACCTGTCCCTCCAGTAAGCCAAATAGAGGGACTCAGCCTCCAGCTTTAGGTAGCCAGAGGCTGACCCTGAGAGCTCAGTGCATCTCAGCTAAAGAAAGAAAGACACACATGATGAATGGTGATTGGAGGAAGTTGAGCCCAAAGGTAGAGGAGCCTCACTTCAGTACTCCAACCCAGCATCAGCCTTCTTCTTTCCCAAGACACACCAAAGGCAGAGATTCCCTATGGTGGAGACCCTCAGATACCCTTAGGGTGAGGGGTTGCCTAGTGGACCATGACACAGGGGGAAACCAAGCCAGAGCTTGTCCTTCCTTATATGGCCACTTAGGTAATAGAGGCTTACCTGGACAAGGATAGCCTTATCTCCTTTCGTTTGGGGGGGGGGGGGGGTTGTGTAGGAAGGTACCTCCTGACTATGGTTGCCCCCAACTTGTTGCCCTGTGTTTTAGCTGGTTTTTGACATAGTCGACCTGGGGCCCTGCCAATCAGGACCCCAGGCCTACTGCTCTCTCTGTAAAATGGATTCCATGTACAATAGGTACATTTCCAATTGGTACTGGGCCACCTTATCAGACCCTATAACTCAGGGCATAGGTGTACCCAGGGCTGCAAGGGGCTGCAGCATGTATTATGCCCCCCCTGGCTGGCCTCCTAAATTTGACACAACTGGCTGCATGACAGCTGGGGCAAAGTCGTGTAATCACCCTTTGCTATAGGTGTAGTATACCTATACCTAACCCTAAAATGGACACACAGATTCCTATCAGTCACTCCTATGGCAGGCCTTGACAATCCTGAAGGCAGAGTGCTTGGAATCGTGTGAGATGGTGCTCTGGCATGAGCTGAGCCTGTCTGCAGCTTGCGGAACCAAGTCCTAATAGCTGTTCCATGATATCGCATACCATATACTCTTAAGTGCATTATAATCCTCGCGGTTAAATGCTATCTTTGGTATTGCTTTATCAAAACATGTCGAGTAAGGTGTCATACGAATTGGAATACTAACCCCTCGCCAATTCTGGCGACGGGGTTAGCAT
This sequence comes from Lissotriton vulgaris, assembly GCF_964263255.1. NCBI lineage: Eukaryota > Metazoa > Chordata > Amphibia > Caudata > Salamandridae > Lissotriton > Lissotriton vulgaris. Next base: position 1,058,599,207 of record NC_141697.1, read on the forward strand.
TCCACCCTTCTAGAGGGACACGACATGTAGGTAACTGTGAACCCCGGTTAAAGTTAACTGAAGCCTCAGCTCCACAAAATGGATGCTGCCACCACAGACACGAGTCTGACCTCCTGCTGCTGGGAGTCCTTCCAGCGAGGGAGGCCTGGACAAAGGGTTTCCTGTCCGGGGCGGTGCTAGCACCGTCCCAGACATGGTTTTGTGTATCCTGGGTAGGCAGGGCTTTTCAGGAAGGTGACTGCTGAGTGGCACCCCGGTGCTCACTACGCATAGGCCGGTCAGAACCAGTTCCAGGGGCACACCAGCCCCTGGCCTGGGGAAAGTCCGGCATGGCAGAGGGGTGTAACCACCCCCCTCCTAGTCCCACCCATAGGCAGGACCTAGTCACCGGGTCAGCCCCCTTTTTTAGTATAAAGATGGGAGCGGGCCCCCTGTTCAAATCAGATCATCTTTGGAATCAAGACACGACTTTCTGCGAAAGGACATCAAGATTTCTTCTTCAAGATTCTCCCTTGTGGCTAAGGAGTAGTCACCCTGCATCAAGCGGGCACCATCCTAAGAACACTGCGGTCTGCTGCAAGTCCTTCTTCACGAATCCGACGACCCAGCTCGACGAGACCCGGCTTCCCTGGTACCTCTGACCTCTACTCACCTCTACAGCAAAGCTGAGAATCGTGAGTGCGACGAGACCTCGAGGGACCGACGATCGCCAAGACTGCACGACTTCTTTGTACCAAGCCCACCGAGTCTTCCACTGGTGAGTGCTTTGGGGTCCGAGAAGCCCCAACCCTGCGCAGCTCCAGCACCCAAGATCAGCCTCCCTGCATCTCCACGATCTGCGTGGGGCCCTTCTGCTGTTTGCTGCGCACCGCGTTGTTTGGCTACTAGCCGGCTGGCTTGTGGCCTTCTGAACGACGCCCGACGACATCACTGCTGCTGGTCTGGTTGCTCCAGACTGGCCCTTGCTTCCTTCTTCAAGAGAGGCACCCCGGACCCTCCTGGTCCACTCCAGACGCCATTTTAGGTCCACCGCGTGGGCTTGAATTTGCCAAGGCTTTGTTGCCCAATCCTGGGTCCAGCGACGCCGACAGCTTCTATCTTCGTGGGACAGCTCGCTCCTCCATCCTGGTCGCTGACAACGCCTCCTGGTCCGTGAGATCTTCGAGCACAGCGTCACCCACTCGCCTAGTCGAGGTGGCTACCATCCGGTGCCCTCCTGGTGCCCACTGACTACTGGCTAGTAGTCTCGAACTTGGTCCCCTCTGCTTTCAGGTGTCATCTTCCTTCGATCCAGGCTTGGATCCATCGAACTTTCTTCACTGGTCGCCTGCCAGCAACTTCTTTCTTCCAGGCTCCTGGTCCGTCAACGAGGATTCCCGACGTCCTTTGAGTCCTATGCAGCTGCAGCCCCTGGGCTAGGTAACTTCGGCATTTCGGTGCCCCAGCATAGCCTCACTATCCAAGGGTCAGAATCCACTTTCGTTTTCCTCCTACCAGGTCGGGTTCGCCCGAGAACACTAACTTTGCAATTTCTAGCTACCATAGACTTTGTCCCGCATCTCGCGTGAGAGTGCACACACTGCACCCGAGTCCCCTGGGTCTCCTAGAAGTAATCTAACGATTCTATAGTCAAGTCCTAGCGATTCCAAAGGCTAGTAGTACTGTACTTACCTGCTAGTAATTTCGCATTCCACTTTTCAAGTATATGGTTTTCCGTGCCCCTCGGGCATTTGTATATACTGTGCTAACTTAAGTATTTTGGTAAGAGTTTTGGTTTGTGCTTAGTACCCTGTCCTCATAAAGAGTACAGGGCTGTTGTGATTCTTAATAAATAACTGTTTATTTTCATAACACTTGTGTGGTGTCCTTTCACTTGGTGTTCAAGGGGTATATGTGGTATAACAGCTGGCTTAACACGCCCTCTCGAGTCTTTAGCCTTAGACTGCTCGTATCCACGCTACTAGGATAGCTGGTCTATAAGGTTGACTTACAACCAATCATCAATAAGGGTTGCTGGACTGATACATAGTGTTCACTAGAATAGCGAGCACTGCATATCAGGCCACCTTCTCACATTGAGCTCCTCCCAACCTGACGCCCTATTTCTTATGGAGACTTGGTTGACGGACCATTCGGGTCCAGATATCGCAGCTGCTCTTCCTTATAGTTACACCTATACGGGTAGTAACAGAAGGGGTAAGGAGGGTGGAGGAATAGCTATTATTTTTAAAAGAGCCTTCTCTTGTAAGTGGGAGGATATTGTTATTCCTAATTGTGAGGCTGGGCTGTTTAAGATACTTCTATCCCCCAATTTCACCCTTACAGGTGCCCTGATTTACAGTCCCCCTGGCCCTGCCAGTTCTTGGGCTTCATCTCTTTCAAAGCATTTAGCTCCTCTACTATTGAATGCGACTAACTTTTTAATTGTTGGCGATCTTAATGTTCACTTTAATGATAAAACCTGCCCTATCAGTACCAATTTGTTGTCTGATCTAGCAGCCATGAACATTACCCTGCATAATTCGGGCCACACTCATAAGGCTGGTAATTTGCTCGACCCAATTTTCTCCAATCTAGAAGCAGTAATGTGTAAGTCTCCCTTACCTGTCCCGTGGTCTGATCACTTTATTGAGGAATTCTCCATTACGATTGACCAATCTTTCAACTCCCTTGCAACGGCTTCTACACCTAGAATGACCCGCAATTGGAAGAATCTTGATTCCAACAAATTTAATTCCGTTTTGTTAAACTCTATGCCTCTTACTGAGGTTAGTAGCCTTGATCAAGTGGACGTCATTCACCACTGGTTTACTTCTGCTGTTAATACTGTTCTTCCACTTCGAAAGCAGACATTTAATGTACATCACCCCCTGCACCATGTTTCAATGACCTTCTAAAAAGGGAAAAAAACAGCTGTTAACACCTCGAGCGGGAGTGGCGCTCTGACTACGACCCTCACAATAAATTGCAATATAAAGCTGCTTTAACAAAATATTGTTCCCTTTGCAAGCTAGCCAGAACTGAATATGTTAACTCATCTATTCTAAATGCCCAAAATCGTCCCAAAGCCTTGTTTAAGGTTGTGCAGGAACTCTCTGGTGCCACTTGTCAACCTAAGGCCCCTTGTTTGGATGAAGCACAATGCGACTCCTTAGCAGACTTTTTTGTTTCTAAAATTGAGAATATATATGGTGACTTTGGTCCCCCTAACGCCCCCCCCATGTCCCCCTGAGCTTATCATATCTACCACTCCGTGCAATCATCAGTCGGCGGAATCGGATATTACTGCCTGGGACCCCTTGACCCTTTCTACTTTACACAACATAGTTAGAAGTATTAAATCCGGTTCCCCTTTGGATCCCATCCCTCCCCAAATTCTGCTAACCCTAGACTCCTCCTCTCTTAAGCTCATCTTGGAGTTATTGAATACGTCACTCAGGGAGGCCGCGGTCCCCAATTCTTGGAAACACGCAATGGTTATACCATTGCTGAAAAAGGCCAATGCAGATCCAAATAACCCCGCCAATTTCCGTCCAAATTCGCTTCTTCCAGTCTATTCTAAGATTCTGGAAAAGCACGTAAATAAACAACTCACCAACTACATTGAATCTCGTAATATTTTACATCATTCACAATCTCGCTCTGGTTTTTCTACAGAATCCACTCTTTTGGAGTCTCTGAAACCATTCGTCATCTGGTGGACAGAGGGGAGACCGTGGCACATATTCTACTAGATTTAAGTGCCGCATTTGGTACGGTCTCCCACCCCACTCTTGTTAACATCCTCAATACTTCTGGCATCACTCATTCTGCCCTTGGATGGCTTACCAGCTTTTTGTCTGATCGGACGTTTCAAGTCTTCTTGGCTACTTCTGCGTCCAAAATCCACAATTCAGCATACAGTGTTCCCCAAGGTTCCATCTTGAGCCCCCTTCTCTTCAATTTGTATGTCAGACCCTTGGCTACTATTGCGGAGCAAGCGGGGCTCTCCATATATTCATATGCAGATGACACACAGATCATCTTCTCACTCTCCACCAGCCATCACTGCAACTACATCCTCCCTCTGCTATGGTCTCAACAACATTGCCTCCAGGATGAATGACAACAAGTTAAAATTGAACGGAGGGAAAACAGAACTTTCTCTGTTTAGCAACAACACCGCCTTATGGGTACCCTCTCATTGGCCTGCTCAAATGGGCACCCCTCCTAACCCATCTAAAACAGCTCGCAACTTGGGCATCATTTTTGATGACCAGTTGTCCATGGGGCAACATGTTGTTAGAGTCTCTTCCACTTGCACAACTATTCTCAAAGGGTTGAAGAAAATCACATGGATGCTTCCTTTGGACACCCAGAAAACCATAGTCCAGGCGCTAATAACATGTTATGTTTTGTTATGTTAAAGCCATACTTTTAGAGCGCACGGCTACCCCAGGGGGGGCTTTGACAAAGAGGCCTGAAAAACCCAGAAACACAAAGGCAGAAACGCAACAGTCACAGTGATTACATGGAAAAGAGCGTGGTCTTCAGCTCCTTCCTGAAAGCTAGGAGGCTATTAGCTTTACGGAGGGAAAGAGGGAGCTCATTCCAAAGGCGAGCTGCCACATATTGAAAAGACCGTCCTCCCATCCGAACTCGTTTGACAGCAGGCACCTCCATTTTAGCCAAATCGGCAGACCGCAACATCCTCCGCGGCACATAGAAAGCGGTACGCTTTCTGATGTAGTTAGGACCAACAGAGTGGAGGGCTTTAAACGCCAGCGTGAGAATTTTAAACCTAATTCTACTAGAAATAGGTAGCCAATGCAACCTATTTAGAAGCAATGAGGCACTGGCTCTCCTTGGCATGCCAAATATGGCTCTGGCCGCCGAGTTTTGAACAATTTGCAGTCTAGCCAGAAGGTACTTGGGCAGACCTGCAAAAAGCGCATTTGCGTAGTCTAGCCGAGACCCCACAAGCGCCTGGACTACAGTCTTACGATATTGCAGGGAGAGCAGTGGAAGAAATTTCCTAAGCATCTTGAGGATGCCGAAGCATTTCCCTGATAGACCCATAATATGGGGTCGAAAAGAGAGGTCGTCATCAAACACAACTCCAAGGGAGGATGACTTCTCAGGAGGGAACATGTCCTGGGGCCACCACGACTTCCAGCCAGGATCAGGGGCACAGCCAAAGAAGTCGCCTGGACTATGGTAATGTTCTTTTTCTGGGGGCGGGCAAAGAGGTAATCCGTAAATTGCAGACGGTTCAGAACATGGCAGTCCGTCTGCTATGTAAACTACCCTACAAGTTTTCTACCTCCCCTTCCCGCCATAGCCTTCATTGGCTTTGCATTGATAGTCGCTGTAAATTTAAGGCACTCTGTGTTATACACAGAATTAATACTGGCAAGGCCCCTCAATATCTGAGATCTTTGATTCATCTGTACTCTCCCTCCCGCACTCTTCGTTCATCCAATCAACACAAACTCCAGATTCCCAGGATTAGGAGAGCCAGAATGGGTGGTCGTTCTTTTGCTTTTCTGGCCCCATCCCTGTGGAACTCTCTCCCTCTACCCCTTCGGATTGAACCTAATTACCTAAAGTTCCGCAGGGATCTAAAAACTTGGTTATTCAATCAATAACCTATTTCGGCAGGCACACCTCCCTTGTTGGTTTAGTGCTGGGAAACCTCCGGGTAGCTGCGCGCTCTATAAAATTAAATATAATAATAATAATAATAACAGGAAGGAAGGCTGGGCATGCTGGGAAGGGGATGTAGCCAAGAGCATGGTGGGAGTTGGAGTCACAGCACAATATCCCCCCCTTCCACATGGGCCAGCAAGCTCACCCTGAACCATGCACACCTCACAGGTAGTGAAAAGCCACTTACAAGATGTCTCACACTAGGCTCTGCTGTGGGGAGCACATGGTCCTGTTGTGAACTGGGTACACATAAACTACAGGACACCACTGACTGACATCCTGAGAGCCAACATACACACTGCAAGGGTGGGATGCTTCATGGTGGGAGAAATGGCCTGGGGGGAGAAAGAGGTCAGGATTTCAGACAAAAAACAAAAAAACTCTCTATTCACACAACGTCTCAGCTAAACACACATTGCACAAGTGGGACAAGTCACTCCCAAACATAATGGGCTGGTAAGATGGCTGACACATGGCCATTAGTAAAGATGTGCCAGCAAATCACCCACTTGCACTGGCCAACCCAAACACATACACACTCACAGCCATTGCAACTGTATTTCAACAAACACGGTCTGGGAATGCAGTGTCCTGGGGGCCTCCTGGCCTGGCTGTGAAGGTGTGTTCTGCACATGAGAACTGTGGAAAATCTTACAGATTACAAAGCACAAAACACACTGGAACGCACAGACATCATTGGCAGGGGTCACCTGACAGTGAATGGAATGGACACAATAATATAGCTGACACTGTAGCATGGTGTCGTTCACACAAGGTGCTGTACTGAGCTGAATTTCACCCCTACATCGTTCTGCGACGTATGCATACTGCATTAAACACACCACTCACTGTCATAGACACTGTAGGCACAAGGACCAACCTGGACTGCATTGGAGGAGACATGCTCCTCACAGCAGCAAAATTGCTACACACACACCATGGCCCACACTCCCATGTACATAGAAAAGTCAGAGCGCTACTGTGCCCAATCCCAATCCCCATGGAGGACAGTGACCGGATAAATCTGGCCTGCACGTACTAAACTCAGCAAACACATCATTAGCTACGGCAACATCACAACCCATTTCAAATGCAACGTGAACTAGTAAAGCAGACACCAACATAGATCCACAAAAGAGATCTCGGGCATACTGGACTATGACCATGTTGTTCACACACACCGATGGGACACACAAAGACTTGCTAGCACTGACAACACACATGCCCCAATCCAGAAACATATCTGAAGTGGAATTGCGTGTATGTCACAGTTAAAGGACTAATATTGACAGGGATGACACACCTGTGGTAGGCACGTGATGGGCCCCGAGTAGCAATGGCCATGTACAGTCAATCAATATATGAGCTGGGCATGCACACACCTCCACATGCAAATTGAAATGTTTCAGGTTGGCAGGACAATGTGCTTTAACTACATCAACCTCTGTCTGTGACAACATAGGACAATGCAATGCCCAGGCATACACCCTGATGTACAGTCACAACTGTCATGTGTATGAACCAGGGATGTCTGTATATACCTAACATACATTGTGTGTCTCTTCCCAACACAGCTGATGCTGAGGACATATCAGCCAATGAAGAAGAGTCCCAGTCCCAGGCTCCGGTGGAACATCAGCTCCCTGGTGTGAAACAGTCTCTGTCCTCTTCGGATGAAGAAGGACCTGGCACCTCCGGTGTAAGTCGTCCTGCAGCACCAGCAAGACCATCATCTGCACCCAGCCCTCCAAGATCTGGCAACAGACATACCACCACTGATGACACAGACAGACCACGGACACAGGATTTCACCAGCACAGGGACCCAGCCTACCCGGAAAGCAACAGACATCAACAACCGGACCGACTCCCAGGGGGGCACAGGGTCATCTGTGCGTGCCACTGCAGGTCTCGACCATGTGGCTAGGGGTGGTGGGCAGAGGTCATGCCTTGGAGAGGGGACTGAACTGCATGATGACCCCCAATCGGTACGGTTCGAGGTTACCACCACAGAGGTCAGCCAGGTTGTGGGGATCCTCAGGGACATACAACAGCAGCAGGCTGACCATCATGCCCGCTTGGAGACACACATGTCTCGCATAGAGTCCAAGTGGGACACATTGGAAGAACTGACAGGGGTGCATAGGGACATTTTGACATGCCTCCGCCAGATTACCACTAACATGTCCACACCTCCCTGTGTGCCCACAACATCTGGTGCTGCAACATCTGCAACTGCCACAGGGAGAGAGGATGACTCTGGCGGAGAGTCCTCTGCACAGCAGCACACTGCACTTGAGGGTCCCCCCAGGAACAGGAGGGGTTGTCCAAAGAAGGGCAAGTGAGACAAAGATCACCATGCACATCCCCCAGGAACCCAACACCTGTTCTGGAACTTTTCCTTTGTGTGCAACCTGTTCACCTTGTCGAATGCTACTCAACTCTCCCACATGACCTGGAGGGTATCAGTTGTCTGATGTATCAGATGACTGTGAACTTTACTCTGGACATTTCATCTACCAACACTTCCTACTCATCTGTGAATTTTGGATTCCAACACATTGTACAGCATCCCCCATCCCGTGCACTTTACTCACACATGCATGCTAATAAACTCACAAATACACAATACTTGCCTCTGTTGTGATTCCAATGTGGCTTTTGTCATGGAGAAGATTATATGTTAAATGACACTGTGCATGCTAACTGCTACAGCAATTTAAACTCCATCATGTGGGTAAGGATGATGTGACACATATGAGAGAGACATTCCACTAGGGCACCACTAGGTCAACACATACACACCATGCCCATCTGACCCATCTCCTACACTGATGTTGCCAGGAAATACGGTTGGACGCACACACACCACACCTATCCAGAGTCAGTGGTAAGTAGCCCACAGGTGCAGTAAGCAAATGCCAGCCAGATGTGTGGAGAAAAACAACCACATCACAAAGTGTAGCAACAGTTTATTACACTTGTGCAACAGGTTAACTACTCAACAAATGCAGGGCAAACCCACATGGCAATGGCCACACAGTCACCAAGTCTTGAAGACATGAAGTCCAGGGGTGTAGGGCACATCACTTGTAGTGAAACAACTACTTTCACCCTGGAAGTAGAATCTGTGTGTCGGGGGTCAGAGTTGAACAAACCACAGCCAAGGAATCCTGTGAAGGACAGACATGAGACACAGTCAAAAGCACAGAAGACAAAGGTAGAACTGCAATACACATGCCCAAAATCTGTCACAAGATATACACACAAAACCAAGAAAGCTTGTCAACACTGTTGGGAAGTACAGGCAACCTGTAAGGACACATCACTGCATGCATCCAGTCAAGTAGCACATAGCCACAGTAAAACAGCAACAGAGCACCACCAACACATATATAGCAAAGTCAAGACAGTGACATAACATCCCTGTACATTTACATACAGCTAAAGAAGTTGTTGATGAGCTGTGAGCGGACATCACCCTCCTCATCATCATCACTAGCATCGTGGCCCAGGCCAGGATCCTCCATGTAGGAGAGTAGGGTCTGCAATCCTATGATCACCCGGACTTTTTGCTTTTGTTTCACTGGTTTACGACTTTCTCGGGCTGTGGGCCTGCTAATCAGACCCACAGCCTAGCTGTTCTCTCGCTAAATTGCTGTGTGTACCCTAGGTGCATTACCAATTGGAACTGGGCCACCCTGTCAGACCCTGTAACTCAGGGCATCGGTGTACCCAGGGCCTACCAGGGGCTGAAGCATGTATTATGCCATCCCTGGATGGCCATCTAAATCTGACACAACTGGCTGCACGACAGCTGGGGCCACGTGGCGTACTCGCCCGTTGCTGTAGGTGTAGTATCCCTATACCTAACCTTAAAATGGACACCCGAGTTCCTATCAGTCACTCCTATGGCAGGCCTTGACAATCCTGAAGGCAGAGTGCATGGAACCATGTGAATTGGGCTCTGGCACGAGCCGAGCCCGGTTGCAGCTTGCGGAACCAAGACCCAATGGCTGTTCAATGATAACGCGTATCATATCGGTATCTTCGGTATCGCGTTATCAAGACATGTTGAGTAGGGTGTCATACGAATCGGGGTGCTGCCCTCTCACCATTCCTGGCGACGAGGTTAGCATTCCGCCCTTCTAGAGGGACACGACATGTACGTAACTGTGAACCCCGGTTAAAGTCAACTGAAGCCTCAGCTCCACAAAATGGACGCTGCCACCACAGACACGAGTCTGACCTCCTGCTGCTGGGAGTCCTTCCAGCGAGGAGAGCTTGGACAAAGGGTTTCCTGTCAAGGGCGGTGTTCGCACCGTCCCAGACAGTGTTTGTGTATTCTGGGTAGGTAGGGCTTTGCAAGAAGGTGACTGCAGAGTGGCACCCCGGTGCTCACTACGCATCTGCCGGCTAGAACCAGTTCCAGGGGCGCGCAGCCCCTGACCTGGGGAAAGTCCAGCAGGGGGAGAGGGGTGTAACTACCCCCTTTCCTGGTCCCACCCTTAGGGCAGGACCTAGTCATGTACCCGCCCCTCTCTTTAGGATAAAGGCCGGAGCGGGGACCCTTCCAAATTAGATCATCTTTGAATCAAGAATACTTTCTACGAAAGGACTTCGAGACTCTTCTCAAGATTTCTCCCTTGTGGCTAAGGAGTAGTCACCCTGCATCCGCAGGCACCATCTAAGAACTCTGCGGTTTGCTGCAAGTCCTTCCTCAAGGATCCGACGGCCCAGCTCGACGAGAACCGGCTTCCCTCTGACCTCTACCCACGTCGTCAGCTCAGATGAGATCTGTGGGTGCGACGAGACCTCGAGGGACCGGCCATCATCAAAACCTGCACGCTTTCTTAAACAGCACGACCATCGAAGCAATTCTCTGGTGAGTGCTCTGGGGTCCGAGAAGCCCCGACCCTGAGCAGCTCCAGCACCGAAGTGCAGTCTCCCAGCATCTCCACGATCTGCGTGGGGCCCTTCTGCTCGCTGCTCAGCACGTTGTCTGGTCACTAGCCGCTGGCTTGTGCCCTTCTTTGACGACATCCGACAACCAACGCTGCTGGTCTGGTTGCTCCAGACCGGCCTTTGCTCCCTTTTTCGAGAGGAGCACCCCGGACCCTCCTGGTCCACTCAAGACGCCATCTTAGGCCCACCACGTGGCCCGGAGATCTGCCAAGGCTTGTTGCCCCAATCCTGGGCCCAGCGACGCCGACAGCATCAACCTTCGTGGGACAGCTCGCACCTCCATCCTGGTCGCCGACAACGCCTCCTGGTCCGTGAGACTGCAGAGCCTAGCATCGCCCACTCACCTAGTCGAGTTGACGGCCATCGGGTGCCTTCCTGGTACCCTCTGACTACTCGCTAGTAGTACGAACTTGGTCCCCTCTGCTTTCAGGTATCAACGATCACTGATCCAGGCTTGGATCGCTACGAACTATTCATCACTGGTCGCCGGCCAGCAACTCCTTTTCTTCCGGCTCCTGGCTCGTCAGCGAAGACCCCGACGCCTGTAAGACTTGTGCAGCCGCAGCCCTTGTGGCTAGGTAACTTCGGCATTTCGGTGCCTGCATAGCCTCTTTACTCTAGGGTCCCGAGTCCCTCGCTTCCGACTTGCCTTATCGGGTCCGCCCGAGACCACTAGACTTTCTGTGCCCTCGGGCGCTTGTTTTAAATTGTGCACTTGAAGTATTTTCTAAAGAGCTTTTGTTCTGTGCTTAGTACCCTGTCCTCATAAAGAGTCCAGGGCTGTTGTGATTCTTAATAAATATACTGTTTATTTTCATAACACTTGTGTGGTGTCCTTTCACTTGGTGTTCAAGGGGTATGTGATGGTATTACAGCTGGCTTAACACGCCCTCTAGAGTTTAGCCCGAAGACTGCTCGTATCCACGCTACTAGGATAGCTGGTCTAAGGTTGACTTACAACCAATCACCATAAGGGTCGTTTGGAACGATACATAGTGGTCGCTAGAATAGCGAACGCTGCATATCGGGCCAACTTCTCACATTGTTGAGCAGCGGTTGGGATTTGAGCTTGCTGTTGTTTTACCACGCGTATCCTAAGAATATCTTGTGAAAGATCACATAAGTACTCCAGGTACACATAACTTAGCTTAGAATACTCTGAGTTCTACTAAACCAGCTGTTGTAGCTCCTCAAGGCTTAGCACACCTTGGCTACAACTCTTAGCAAGGGATCAGTAGGTAAACCCATAGTGTAGGTAGGTGCATCACTTACACCACACTAGAAGCATCATGTCGGACAAAGGAGGAAACTCTGAGTCTCCCCTTGTGTCAGTCGACCTTCCACAGGTCACCTCCAGATATGCTGCACTTAGCTTCCACGAGATGCGACAGATCTGTACATCTCGGAAGTTAAAACAGGGTGCAAACCCTACCATTCCGTTTCTGATTGGTCTCTTGGAGACTTATGATGCAAGGAGGGCGGGTAACACCGACCCTTCTCATCCAGAAATGGAGATGCCTCCCCTCGAGGGAACCCGAGGTGACCCTGACCTTATCCATCTCTCCGCCGAGGGTGAAGAGGAGGACGAGGAGCCAGAGACATCTGGGGACGAGGCAGACAAAGGTCCAGTCATAGTTAGTCAGCTAACTCAGGACAACTTAGGCCGGCACGAGATTGGTACTAGGGGACCCCTGGGCCCTCTCTCGGGACCGCTTAACATTGGGAACGGACGAGTTAGGTCTCTGTCGAGTGGCTCTAACAGATCCGCTCGAACCAATGGCTCTCGAGGTTCTGCTCGAAGAGGGATGACATCACCTCAGAGGAGAATGTACGAAGCAAAGGAGAGGGAAGTCAATCTGCGGATCGAGAGGGAAGAACTTGCCCTAGCCAAAGAGAGACTCGCCTTTGCTCGAGAGCAAGAGTTGAGTGGGACAATTCCCACTGGTGGCAGCAGTCCCCCGCGGGAACCCAGGAGTTTAGACACTAAGCACCTGAATAAGATAGTGCCCCCCTTTAAGCAAGGGGACGACATCCACAAATGGATTACTGCTTTGGAGCGGGCCTGCACTGTACAGTGCATCCCCCAGAGTCAGTGGGCAGCTATCTTGTGGCTCTCCTTTGACGGTAAAGGTAGAGATAAGCTCCTCACTACTAGAGTCGAGGACGCTAACAATTACCAGATCCTGAAGAACACACTGATCGATGGGTTCGGCCTAACCACTGAGCAGTACAGGTAGCTATTCAGGGATACCCAGAAAACTCAGTCTCAGGACTGGTCTGATTTCGTAGATTGTGCCACTAAGGCTTTGGAGGGCTGGTTGCTGGGCAGTAAGGTTACTGATTACACAGGATTGTAAGTAAGTAAGTAAGCTTTATTTCGATATATATAAAAACATATCATAAAAGCAACACGTCACAGTTTAACAATAAACAATAAAACAACTTACAATACATTTATACAATAAAGGGAAACTGTCCATTGGAATAACAACATATTAAAAGCAGGGGAGACCTCATTGAATCATCAGTTTTTTAGAGGTTCTTGTACGCCAGGCCCATCCCAAGAACTTTGCCATACAGATTGAATAAAAAGGTCTTGTATCTGAAAGCAGTATTCTCAAAGCTTCAAGATGTGAGCGGGTACCTAGGCTCCTGAACAGGGGCTTCAACCACCTCCGTCTGGGAGCTAGATAGGCTCGACACTCAAATAAGAAGTGGGCCACGGATTCTGTTTTTAGCTCACAAAAAGGGCAGTCGGAAACAGTTTGCAATGGTGGTTTCCAAGTAGAGGTGAACTGGCACAACGGTAGGACCCCAACCCTGAATCTAAAATATAAAGCCCTATCATAAGAGTTATGTATCAGGTCCAGATAGGCTTCTCTGGAGGGGTTACATTTAACCGTCAGGAAGTTGGCAACAGTTTTTGGGTGGTTTGATTTACCCATCCTCTCGCTATCGACCCAGGCCCAATATACCTTCTTTAATTCTTGTTTGGGAAGTGCAGTTTGATTTTCCCAATTGCATCCTAGACCAAGCAAGGTAAGTGCCTTCTTGACCTCTCTAAGCCAGGGGATCTTATACCAGCCAGGGAGGGACAATACATCCTTTAGGGCATCCGCATAGCTTTGGAGTTCAGGGACATTCCAAATTCTGGACCACAGTAGCAAAGGGCGTAGTTTAGCTTGGTCACAGATAGGGCGAGTACCGGTGTCTAACAAGATTGGAATGGTGGGAGTACTTTGGGGTAACCTCATCAAGTCTTTAAGGAATTTATTTTCTAGGTGGGCCAGAGTGTCCACTCTCTGGGTTCCCCAAAGTTCTGCACCGTACAACGCTGCACTAACCACCCTAGCCCTATAGATGTCAAGCAGTGCCCCAATCGGTTTTGTAGTGGAGGCACGTTGTTCTTTGAGGAGAGCGCCAACAACCCTTTTGTGGGATGGGAACACTTTCTGGTGGTGGGCCTTCCAGTTCATACTGTCACAAAGGCGTATCCCTAGGTAGTCAAATTCTTTGACCCGCTCTAATGGGACGGAGTCTAGGGTGGGGGGTTTTACAGCTTTCTTCGGGGGGTTCAGAACAAGGAATTTGGTCTTACCGATATTTATTGCTAAGCCCTTAGAATGTGCCACTAAGGCTTTGGAGGGCTGGTTGCTGGGCAGTAAGGTTACTGATTACACAGGATTGTATAATTTGATCATGCGAGAACAGATTTTAAACAATTGTCAGAACCAGTTGTTGCATCAGCACCTTGTCGACTTGGATCTGACCTCTCCCCAAGAATTGGGAAAGAAGGCAGACAGATGGGTCAGAACAAGGGTTAAGCAAAACCAGGGCCAGAACCAGGGTGGTCAGAAGAAAGCAGACCAGAAGGGTAAAGATTCGAAAGGGGAACAAACTGACCAGAAGTCTTCGACAGGTCCCCAACAACCCAAAGGTGGGGGGGGGTCAGGCTTCCCAGAAAAAGAAGAATCAAGAAGGCCAATCGAAAAGGTGGTGCCAATACTGTAAAAGTAAAACTCACTGGTTTAGTGAGTGCACCAAGAAAGGAGGGCAGACTCCTGCTACTGCAGCCCCTAAGGCACCTGTGCCCCATAGTACAGCCAGCAGTAGTAGTGCGCCTCCCAAGGGACTAGTTGGGTTAACCTTGGGTTCTGAGGGGTGTGACAACTTAGTTGGTACACTCACTCAGGCTGTCCTTGTCTGTACAGGGGATGTGGATATATCCCCTGATGTCAGTCCCAATACTTTGGGCAAATACCGACAGACGCCTTTAATAAATGGAAGAATGGCTCAGGCCTATAGGGACACTTGTGCCAGCGTTACCATGGTGACGCCTAACTTTGTGGACCCTGGACAGATCATGCCAGGTACAGATTTCCTGGTGACCAATGCCAGCAACGTCACTACCAGTCATAGTATGGCGATTGTTGCTTTCTCCTGGGGAGGGGTAAATGGCCAGAAAAAGGCTGTTGTTAGTTCAGACCTCCCAGTGGATTGTTTGTTGGGCAATGATTTGGAGTCATCACAATGGTCAGAAGTGGAGCAACGGACTCACATGGAGATGTTAGGCTTGCCAGCACACGTGTTAGCTGTGACCAGGTCACAGGTCAGACGATGCCCCACTGAACAGGTGCTGGATCCTGGAACGACGGACCAGACACCACCCAAGAAGAAGAGCAGTCGGGTTAAGGCTTCGCCTTCCCCCTTGCCCCAGGTCGAGGATCAGGTCTCAGAGGAGGCTGACCTCCAGGAATTGCGGGAAACTGAACCTAAAGAACTCGAACTTGATCAAGTTGAGTTTCTGGGCTCAGGGGGACCCACACGAGAGGACCTGGGGAAGGACCAGTTAGACTGCCCTTCTCTTGAACCCCTCAGACAGCAGGCTGCTGCTGAGGCTGCTGGGAACGCCACAGGTACCCACAAGGTATACTGGGAAGATGGACTCCTGTACACTGAGGCAAGAGACCCCAAGCCTGGCATGACCAGGAGGCTGGTCGTCCCCTTGTCTCAGCGTGGTTTCCTCCTTACCTTGGCCCACGAGATTCCCTTAGCAGGACACTTAGGCCAGACGAAGACGTGGGACAGGCTTGTCTCGCACTTTCACTGGCCTCACATGAACGAAGATACCAAGGAGTTTTGCCGCTCCTGTGTCACTTGCCAAGCCAGTGGTAAGTCAGGTGGCACAACAAAGGCCCCCCTTATACCAATGCCTGTGGTGGGGGTGCCCTTTGAACGGGTGGGGATTGACATCGTCGGTCCCATGGAACCACCAACAGCATCAGGGCACAAGTTTATACTGGTGGTAGTGGATCATGCCACCAGGTATCCTGAAGCTATTCCCCTTAGGACCACTACAGCGCCTGTTGTGGCAAGAGCCCTAGTTGGAGTATTCTCCAGAGTGGGCTTCCCTAAGGAGGTCGTCTCCGACAGAGATGCAAACTTTATGTCGAGCTACTTAACTGCTATGTGGAAGGAATGTGGGGGCATATTATCAAGGGGGTTTATCTCCGCTTTTTTGGCTTTAAAGGCCAAGAAAGCGGAGATAAAATTATCTCCCTATTACCAAGCTGTCGCTAACACCAGTTAGTGACAGCTAGTAGGAGATAGCGATCATCTTGGGCCCCGCTTTGCATGTCAGTGATATTTATCACTAATGACATGCAAAGTGGGCGTGCCAAGATGTTAGCGACTGGAAACAGTCCCTAACATCGCTATCTCCTATTACCAACTTTTGGAGATATTCGCGCTAAGCGTGAATATCTCCAAAAGCTAACACCTGCCCTGAGCAGTTCTTAGCCATGTTATCCAATGGGAGGTGGATAACATGGCTAAGAGCATTTGCTCGATAATGCATGAATATCGCTGACTTTTCAGCGATATTCATGCATTGCGGCAGTTTTTTATCGCATTTGCGATAAACCTTGCTAATAGCAAGGTTTATCTGCGGTAAAAAATCGCCGATGTGCGGCGATAATTTTTGTCTCTAAACAAGTTAGAGACAAAAATTATCGCTAGTTGTTGGTAATATGCCCCGTGGTGTCAACTACAAGTTCACTACACCCTATCATCCACAATGCAATGGGCTTGTTGAGAGATTCAACAGGACCCTGAAAGGGATGATTCATGGACTACCTGAAAAGCTTCGGCGTAGATGGGACGTCCTGATCCCCTGCCTTTTATTCGCTTACCGGGAAGTCCCACAGAAGGGGGTTGACTACAGCCCTTTTGAACTTTTGTACGGGCATCCTGTAAGAGGACCCCTGTGTTTGGTGAAGGAAGGATGGGAGAGACCTCTCAAAAAGCCTGCAACCAACATAGTGGACTATGTGCTTGGCCTCCGCTCGCGGATGGCTGAATACATGGAGAAGGCATCCGAAAACCTTAAGGCCAGCCAAGAACTCCAAAAAGCTTGGCATGACCAAAAGGCTGTCTTGACTGTTTACCAGCCCGGACAGAAGGTGTGGGTGTTGGAGCCAGTGGCCGCAGCAGCACTCAAGGACAAATGGTCCGGGCCCTACACCATCCTGGAGAAAAAGGGAGAGGTCACCTACCTGGTCGACCTTGGAACTCCCCGGAGCCCCCACAGGGTGCTTCATGTCAACAGGCTCAAACCATATGTCGACAGGAAGGACATGAGTTTGCTCATGGCCATAGATGAGGGACAGGAGGAGGAGAGCGACCCTCTCCCCGACCTGCTCACTCAGAATCCTGACGATGGATCGGTAGACGGTGTTGTCTTTTGTGGCAGCCTCTCCGAACATCAACAGGAGGATTGTAAACAAGTTCTTCAATCCTTCCGGCATATGTTCTCTCTAACACCCAGTCAGACCAATTGGTGCACCCATGAGGTTGACACTGGTGACAGCTTGCCCGTCAAGAGTAAAATCTACCGGCAGCCCGATCACGTTAGAGACTGCATCAAGAGTGAAGTGCAGAAAATGTTGGAGCTGGGAGTCATTGAACCCTCGGATAGCCCTTGGGCTAGTCCCGTAGTTCTAGTGCCGAAACCTCACACCCCGGGCGGTAAGAAAGAGATGAGGTTCTGCGTAGACTACAGGGGTCTCAATGCAGTCACTAAGACTGACGCCCACCCAATACCAAGGGCAGACGAGCTTATCGATAGATTGGCTTCGGCCAACTACTTAAGTACGTTTGACCTGACAGCTGGGTATTGGCAAATCAGGTTAGCTGAGGACGCCAAGCCTAAGACCGCATTTTCTACCCCTGGTGGGCATTATCAGTTCGTGGTAATGCCCTTTGGTTTGAAAAATGCACCTGCCACCTTCCAACGGTTGGTGAATCACGTTCTCACCGGGCTGGATGACTTCTGTGCGGCGTATCTTGACGATATCGCTGTCTTTAGCTCCACCTGGGAGGATCACCTGGTCCACCTGCGGAAAGTGTTAGAGGCTCTGCAAGCAGCAGGTCTCACTATCAAGGCTACCAAGTGCCAGATAGGGCAGACACAGGTTGTATACTTGGGCCACCTCGTCGGTGGAGGCCAAGTTCAGCCACTGGAGAGCAAGATACAGTCAATCAGGGACTGGGCTCCTCCAGCCACCCAGACTCAGGTTCGAGCTTTCTTGGGCCTGACTGGTTACTACCGGAAGTTCGTCAGAAATTACGGATCGATTGCGACTCCGCTCAATGAACTGACGAGTAAGAAAATGCCAAAAAAGGTTCAGTGGACAGCGAGCTGTCAAAAAGCATTCGATGACCTAAAACAGGCCATGTGCACGGCACCTATCCTCAAGAGTCCAGACTACTCCAAACCATTCATTGTCCAAACAGATGCTTCTGAGTTGGGTGTGGGAGCTGTTCTATCTCAACTTAATTTTGATGGTAATGACCAGCCCATTGCTTTTATAAGCAGACGGCTGACCCCCAGAGAGAAAAATTGGTCAGCTATAGAGAGGGAGGCCTTCGCTGTGGTGTGGGCCCTGAAGAAACTGAGGCCATACTTGTTTGGCACTCATTTCAAGATTCAGACCGACCATAAGCCCCTCCTATGGCTAAATCAGATGAAGGGTGAAAACCCCAAACTGCTTAGGTGGTCCATTTCCCTACAGGGGATGGACTTCACAGTGGAGCATAGACCTGGCACTGATCATGGCAATGCAGATGGGCTCTCCAGGTATTTCCACTTAGAACAAGAAGACTCACCTGGTCAAGGTTAGCTTATTGTCCCAACGTTTGGGGGGGGGGGGTCATGTAGGAGAGTAGGGTCTGCAATCCTATGATCACCCGGACTTTTTGCTTTTGTTTCACTGGTTTACGACTTTCTCGGGCTGTGGGCCTGCTAATCAGACCCCCAGCCTAGCTGTTCTCTCGCTAAATTGCTGTGTGTACCCTAGGTGCATTACCAATTGGAACTGGGCCACCCTGTCAGACCCTGTAACTCAGGGCATCGGTGTACCCAGGGCCTACCAGGGGCTGAAGCATGTATTATGCCATCCCTGGATGGCCATCTAAATCTGACACAACTAGCTGCACGACAGCTGGGGCCACGTGGCATACTCGCCCGTTGCTGTAGGTGTAGTATCCCTATACCTAACCCTAAAATGGACACCCGAGTTCCTATCAGTCACTCCTATGGCAGGCCTTGACAATCCTGAAGGCAGAGTGCATGGAACCGTGTGAATTGGGCTCTGGCACGAGCCGAGCCCGGTTGCAGCTTGCGGAACCAAGACCCAATGGCTGTTCCATGATAACGCGTATCATATAGGTAACTTCGGTATCGCGTTATCAAGACATGTCGAGTAAGGTGTCATACGAATCAGGGTGCTGCCCTCTCACCATTCCTGGCGACGAGGTTAGCATTCCGCCCTTCTAGAGGGACACGACATGTACGTAACTGTGAACCCCGGTTAAAGTAAACTGAAGCCTCAGCTCCACAAAATGGACGCTGCCACCACAGACACGAGTCTGACCTCCTGCTGCTGGGAGTCCTTCCAGCGAGGAGAGCTTGGACAAAGGGTTTCCTGTCAAGGGCGGTGTTCGCACCGTCCCAGACAGGGTTTGTGTATTCTGGGTAGGTAGGGCTTTGCAAGAAGGTGACTGCGGAGTGGCACCCCGGTGCTCACTACGCATCTGCCGGCTAGAACCAGTTCCAGGGGCGCGCAGCCCCTGACCTGGGGAAAGTCCAGCAGGGGGAGAGGGGTGTAACTACCCCCCTTCCTGGTCCCACCCTTAGGGCAGGACCTAGTCATGTACCCGCCCCTCTCTTTAGGATAAAGGCCGGAGCGGGGACCCTTCCAAATTAGATCATCTTTGAATCAAGAATACTTTCTACGAAAGGACTTTGAGACTCTTCTCAAGATTTCTCCCTTGTGGCTAAGGAGTAGTCACCCTGCATCCGCAGGCACCATCTAAGAACTCTGCGGTTTGCTGCAAGTCCTTCCTCAAGGATCCGACGGCCCAGCTCGACGAGAACCGGCTTCCCTGGCACCTCTGACCTCTACCCACGTCGTCAGCTCAGCTGAGATCTGTGGGTGCGACGAGACCTCGAGGGACCGGCCATCATCAAAACCTGCACGCTTTCTTAACCAGCACGACCATCGAAGCAATTCTCTGGTGAGTGCTCTGGGGTCCGAGAAGCCCCGACCCTGAGCAGCTCCAGCACCGAAGTGCAGTCTCCCAGCGTCTCCACGATCTGCGTGGGGCCCTTCTGCTCGCTGCTCAGCACGTTGTCTGGTCACTAGCCGCTGGCTTGTGCCCTTCTTTGACGACATCCGACAACCAACGCTGCTGGTCTGGTTGCTCCAGATCGGCCCTTGCTCCCTTTTTCGAGAGGAGCACCCCGGACCCTCCTGGTCCACTCAAGACGCCATCTTAGGCCCACCACGTGGCCCGGAGATCTGCCAAGGCTTGTGTAGGAGAGTAGGGTCTGCAATCCTATGATCACCCAGATTTTTTGCTTTTGTTTCACTGGTTTACGACTTTCTCTGGCTGTGGGCCTGCCAATCAGACCCACAGCCTGGCTGTTCTCTCTCTAAATTACAACATGTACCCTAGGTGCATTTACCAATTGGTACTGGGCCACCTTATCAGACCCTGTAACTCAGGGCATAGGTGTACCCAGGGCCTACCAGGGGCTGAAGCATGTATTATGCCACCCCTGGCTGGCCTCCTAAATTTGACACAACTGGCTGCATGACAGCTGGGGCAAAGTCGTGTAATCACCCTTTGCTATAGATATAGTATACCTATATCTAACCCTAAAATGGACACACAGATTCCTATCAGTCACTCCTATGGCAGGCCTTAACAATCCTGAAGGCAGAGTGCTTGGAATCGTGTGAGATGGTGCTCTGGCATGAGCTGAGCCTGTCTGCAGCTTGCGGAACCAAGTCCTAATAGCTGTTCCATGATATCGCATACCATATACTCTTAAGTGCATTATAATCCTTGCGGTTAAATGCTATCTTTGGTATTGCTTTATCAAAACATGTCGAGTAAGGTGTCATACGAATTGGAATACTAACCCCTCGCCAATTCTGGCGACGGGGTTAGCATTCCACCCTTCTAGAGGGACACGACATGTATGTAACTGTGAACCCCGGTTAAAGTTAAACGAAGCCTCAGCTCCACAAAATGGATGCTGCCACCACAGACACGAGTCTGACCCCCTGCAGCTGGGAGTCCTTCCAGCGAGGGGAGCCTGGACAAAGGGTTTCCTGTCAGGGGCGGTGCTAGCACCGTCCCAGACATGGTTTTGTGTATCCTGGGTAGGCAGGGCTTTACAGGAAGGTGACTGCTTAGTGGCACCCCGGTGCTCACTACGCATAGGCCGGTCAGAACCAGTTCCAGGGGCACACCAGCCCCTGGCCTGGGGAAAGTCCGGCATGGCAGAGGGGTGTAACCACCCCCCTCCTAGTCCCACCCATAGGCAGGACCTAGTCACCGGGTCAGCCCCCTTTTTTTAGTATAAAGATAGGAGCGGGCCCCCTGTTCAAATTAGATCATCCTTGGAATCAAGACACGACTTTCTGCGAAAGACATCAAGTTTTCCTTCTTCAAGATTCTCCCTTGTGGCTAAGGAGTAGTCACCCTGCATCAAGCGGGCACCATCCTAAGAACACTGCGGTCTGCTGCAAGTCCTTCTTCACGAATCCGACGACCCAGCTCGACGAGACCCGGCTTCCCTGGCACCACTGACCTCTACTCACCTCTACAGCAAAGCTGAGAACTGTGAGTGCGACGAGACCTCGAGGGACCGACGATCGCCAAGACTGCACGACTTCTTTGCAACAAGCCCACCGTGTGCTCCACTGGTGAGTGCTTTGGGGTCCGAGAAGCCCCAACCCTGAGCAGCTCCAACACCGAAGATCAGCCCTCCCTCATCTCCACGATCTGCGTGGGGCCCTTCTGCTTTTGCGTGCTCACCGCGCTGTGTGGCTACTAGCCGGCTGGCTTGTGGCCTTCTTCACGACGCCCGACGACATCACTGCTGTTGGTCTGGTTGCTCCAGACTGGCCCTTGCTTCCTTCTTCAAGAGAGGCACCCCGGACCCTCCTGGTCCACTCCAGACGCCATTTTGAGTCCACCGCGTGGGCTTGAATTTGCCAAGGCTTTGTTGCCCAATCCTGGGTCCAGCGACGCCGACAGCTTCATCCATCGTGGGACAGCTCGCTCCTCCATCCTGGTCGCCGACAACGCCTCCTGGTCCGTGAGATCTGCGAGCACAGCGTCACCCACTCACCTAGTCGAGGTGACTACCATCCGGTGCCCCCCTGGTGCCACCTGACTACTGGCTAGTAGTCTCGAACTTGGTCCCCTCTGCTTTCAGGTGTCATCTTCCTTCGATCCAGGCTTGGATCCATCGAACTTTCTTCACTGGTCGCCTGCCAGCAACTTCTTTCTTCCAGGCTCCTGGTCTGTCTACGAGGATTCCCGACGTCTTTTGAGACCTATGTAGCTGCAGCCCCTGGGCTAGGTAACTTCGGCATTTCGGTGCCCCAGCATAGCCTCACTATCCAAGGGTCAGAATCCACTTTCGTTTTCCTCCTACCAGGTCGGGTTCGCCCGAGAACACTAACTTTGTCATTACTAGCTACCATAGACTTTGTCCCGCATCACGCGTGAGAGTGCACACTCTGCACCCGAGTCCCCTAGGCCTCCTAGAAGTAATATGAAGATTCTATAGTCAAGTCCTAGCGATTCCTAAGCCTATTAGTACTGTACTTACCTGCTAGTAATTTCGCATTCCACTTCCAGAGTATATGGTTTTCCGTGCCCCTCGGGCATTTGTATATACTGTGCTAACTTAAGTATTTTCGTAAGAGTTTTGTGTTGTGCTTAGTACCCTGTCCTCATAAAGAGTACAGGGCTGTTGTGATTCTTAATAAATATCTTGTTTATTTTCATAACACTTGTGTGGTGTCCTTTCACTGGGTATTCAAGGGGTATATGTGTGGTAAACAGCTGGCTTAACACGCCCTCTCGAGTCTTTAGCCTTAGACTGCTCGTATCCATGCTACTAGGATAGCTGGTCTATAAGGTTGACTTACAACCAATCATCAATAAGGGTTGCTGGACTGATACATAGTGTTCACTAGAATAGTGAGCACTGCATATCAGGCCACCTTCTCACAGCTTGTTGCCCCAATCCTGGGCCCAGCGACGCCGACAGCATCAACCTTCGTGGGACAGCTCGCACCTCCATCCTGGTCGCCGACAACGCCTCCTGGTCCGTGAGACTGCAGAGCCTAGCGTCGCTCACTCACCTAGTCGAGGTGACGGCCATCCGGTGCCTTCCTGGTACCCTCTGACTACTGGCTAGTAGTACGAACTTGGTCCCCTCTGCTTTCAGGTATCAACGATCACTGATCCAGGCTTGGATCACTACGAACTATTCATCACTGGTCGTCGGCCAGCAACTCCTTTTCTTCCGGCTCCTGGCTCGTCAGCGAAGACCCCGACGCCTGTAAGACTTGTGCCGCCGCAGCCCTCGTGGCTAGGTAACTTCGGCATTTCGGTGCCTGCATAGCCTCCTTACTCTAGGGTCCCGAGTCCCTCGCTTCCGACTTGCCTTATCGGGTCCGCCGGAGACCACTAGACTTTCCGTGCCCTCTGGCGCTTGTTTTAAATTGTGCACTTGAAGTATTTTCTAAACAGCTTTTGTTCTGTGCTTAGTACCCTGTCCTCATAAAGAGTCCAGGGCTGTTGTGATTCTTAATAAATATACTGTTTATTTTCATAACACTTGTGTGGTGTCCTTTCACTTGGTGTTCAAGGGGTATGTGATGGTATTACAGCTGGCTTAACACGCCCTCTAGAGTTTAGCCCGAAGACTGCTCGTATCCACGCTACTAGGATAGCTGGTCTAAGGTTGACTTACAACCAATCACCATAAGGGTCGTTTGGAACGATACATAGTGGTCGCTAGAATAGCGAACGCTGCATATCGGGCCAACTTCTCACATTGGTGAGCAGCGGTTGGGATTTGAGCTTGCTGTTGTTTTACCACGCGTATCCTAAGAATATCTTGTGAAAGATCACATAAGTACTCCAGGTACATATAACTTAGCTTAGAATACTCTGAGTTCTACTGAACCAGCTGTTGTAGCTCCTCAAGGCTTAGCACACCTTGGCTACAACTCTTAGCAAGGGATCAGTAGGTAAACCCATAGTGTAGGTAGGTGCATCACTTACACCACACTAGAAGCAGCATGTCGGACAAAGGAGGAAACTCTGAGTCTCCCCTTGTGTCAGTCGACCTTCCACAGGTCACCTCCAGATATGCTGCACTTAGCTTCCACGAGATGCGACAGATCTGTACATCTCGGAAGTTAAAACAGGGTGCAAACCCTACCATTCCGTTTCTGATTGGTCTCTTGGAGACTTATGATGCAAGGAGGGCGGGTAACACCGACCCTTCTCATCCAGAAATGGAGATGCCTCCCCTCGAGGGAACCCGAGGTGACCCTGACCTTATCCATCTCTCCGCCGAGGGTGAAGAGGAGGACGAGGAGCCAGAGACATCTGGGGACGAGGCAGACAAAGGTCCAGTCATAGTTAGTCAGCTAACTCAGGACAACTTAAGCCGGCACGAGATTGGTACTAGGGGACCCCGGGGCCCTCTCTCGGGCCAGCTTAACATTGGGAACGGACGAGTTAGGTCTCTGTCGAGAGGCTCTAACAGATCCGCTCGAACCAATGGCTCTTGAGGTTCTGCTCGAAGAGGGATGACATCACCTCAGAGGAGAATGTACGAAGCAAAGGAGAGGGAAGTCAATCTGCGGATCGAGAGGGAAGAACTTGCCCTAGCCAAAGAGAGACTCGCCTTTGCTCGAGAGCAAGAGTTGAGTGGGACAATTCCCACTGGTGGCAGCATTCCCCCACGGGAACCCAGGAGTTTAGACACTAAGCACCTGAATAAGATAGTGCCCCCCTTTAAGCAAGGGGACGACATCCACAAATGGATTACTGCTTTGGAGCGGGCCTGCACTGTACAGTGCATCCCCCAGAGTGAGTGGGCAGCTATCTTGTGGCTCTCCTTTGACGGTAAAGGTAGAGATAAGCTCCTCACTACTAGAGTCGAGGACGCTAACAATCACCAGATCCTGAAGAACACACTGATCGATGGGTTCGGCCTAACCACTGAGCAGTACAGGTTGCTGTTCAGGGATACCCAGAAAACTCAGTCTCAAGACTGGTCTGATTTCGTAGATTGTGCCACTAAGGCTTTGGAGGGCTGGTTGCTGGGCAGTAAGGTTACTGATTACACAGGATTGTATAATTTGATCATGCGAGAACAGATTTTAAACAATTGTCAGAACCAGTTGTTGCATCAGCACCTTGTCGACTCCGATCTGACCTCTCCCCTAGAATTGGGAAAGAAGGCAGACAGATGGGTCAGAACAAGGGTTAAGCAAAACCAGGGCCAGAACCAGGGTGGTCAGAAGAAAGCAGACCAGAAGGGTAAAGATTCGAAAGGGGAACAAACTGACCAGAAGTCTTCGACAGGTCCCCAACAACCCAAAGGGGGGGGGGTCAGGCTTCCCAAAAAAAGAAGAATCAAGAAGGCCAATCGAAAAGGTGGTGCCAATACTGTAAAAGTAAAACTCACTGGTTTAGTGAGTGCACCAAGAAAGGAGGGCAGACTCCTGCTACTGCAGCCCCTAAGGCACCTGTGCCCCCTAGTACAGCCAGCAGTAGTAGTGCGCCTCCCAAGGGACTAGTTGGGTTAACCTTGGGTTCTGAGGGGTGTGACAACTTAGTTGGTACACTCACTCAGGCTGTCCTTGTCTGTACAGGGGATGTGGATATATCCCCTGATGTCAGTCCCAATACTTTGGGCAAATACCGACAGACGCCTTTAATAAATGGAAGAATGGCTCAGGCCTATAGGGACACTTGTGCCAGCGTCACCATGGTGACGCCTAACTTTGTGGACCCTGGACAGATCATGCCAGGTACAGATTTCCTGGTGACCAATGCCAGCAACGTCACTACCAGTCATAGTATGGCGATTGTTGCTTTCTCCTGGGGAGGGGTAAATGGCCAGAAAAAGGCTGTTGTTAGTTCAGACCTCCCAGTGGATTGTTTGTTGGGCAATGATTTGGAGTCATCACAATGGTCAGAAGTGGAGCAACGGACTCACATGGAGATGTTAGGCTTGCCAGCACACGTGTTAGCTGTGACCAGGTCACAGGTCAGACGATGCCCCACTGAACAGGTGCTGGATCCTGGAACAACGGACCAGACACCACCCGAGAAGAAGAGCAGTCGGGTTAAGGCTTCGCCTTCCCCCTTGTCCCAGGTCGAGGATCAGGTCTCAGAGGAGGCTGACCTCCAGGAATTGCGGGAAACTGAACCTAAAGAACTCGAACTTGATCAAGTTGAGTTTCTGAGCTCAGGGGGACCCACACGAGAGGACCTGGGGAAGGACCAGTTAGACTGCCGTTCTCTTGAACCCCTCAGACAGCAGGCTGCTGCTGAGGCTGCTGGGAACGCCACAGGTACCCACAAGGTATACTGGGAAGATGGACTCCTGTACACTGAGGCAAGAGACCCCAAGCCTGGCATGACCAGGAGGCTGGTCGTCCCCTTGTCTCAGCGTGGTTTCCTCCTTACCTTGGCCCACGAGATTCCCTTAGCAGGACACTTAGGCCAGACGAAGACGTGGGACAGGCTTGTCTCGCACTTTCACTGGCCTCACATGAACGAAGATACCAAGGAGTTTTGCCGCTCCTGTGTCACTTGCCAAGCCAGTGGTAAGTCAGGTGGCACAACAAAGGCCCCCCTTATACCAATGCCTGTGGTGGGGGTGCCCTTTGAACGGGTGGGGATTGACATCGTCGGTCCCATGGAACCACCAACAGCATCAGGGCACAAGTTTATACTGGTGGTAGTGGATCATGCCGCCAGGTATCCTGAAGCTATTCCCCTTAGGACCACTACAGTGCCTGTTGTGGCAAGAGCCCTAGTTGGAGTATTCTCCAGAGTGGGCTTCCCTAAGGAGGTCGTCTCCGACAGAGGTGCAAACTTTATGTCGAGCTACTTAACTGCTATGTGGAAGGAATGTGGTGTCAACTACAAGTTCACTACACCCTATCATCCACAATGCAATGGGCTTGTTGAGAGATTCAACAGGACCCTGAAAGGGATGATTCATGGACTACCTGAAAAGCTTCGGCGTAGATGGGACGTCCTGATCCCCTGCCTTTTATTCGCTTACCGGGAAGTCCCACAGAAGGGGGTTGGCTACAGCCCTTTTGAACTTTTGTACGGGCATCCTGTAAGAGGACCCCTGTGTTTGGTGAAGGAAGGATGGGAGAGACCTCTCAAAAAGCCTGCAACCAACATAGTGGACTATGTGCTTGGCCTCCGCTCGCGGATGGCTGAATACATGGAGAAGGCATCCGAAAACCTTAAGGCCAGCCAAGAACTCCAAAAAGCTTGGCATGACCAAAAGGCTGTCTTGACTGTTTACCAGCCCGGACAGAAGGTGTGGGTGTTGGAGCCAGTGGCCCCAGCAGCACTCAAGGACAAATGGTCCGGGCCCTACACCATCCTGGAGAAAAAGGGAGAGGTCACCTACCTGGTCGACCTTGGAACTCCCCGGAGCCCCCACAGGGTGCTTCATGTCAACAGGCTCAAAGCATATGTCGACAGGAAGGACATGAGTTTGCTCATGGCCATAGATGAGGGACAGGAGGAGGAGAGCGACCCTCTCCCCGACCTGCTCACTCAGAATCCTGACGATGGATCGGTAGACGGTGTTGTCTTTTGTGGCAGCCTCTCCGAACATCAACAGGAGGATTGTAAACAAGTTCTTCAATCCTTCCGGCATATGTTCTCTCTAACACCCAGTCAGACCAATTGGTGCACCCATGAGGTTGACACTGGTGAGAGCTTGCCCGTCAAGAGTAAAATCTACCGGCAGCCCGATCACGTTAGAGACTGCATCAAGAGTGAAGTGCAGAAAATGTTGGAGCTGGGAGTCATTGAACCCTCGGATAGCCCTTGGGCTAGTCCCGTAGTTCTAGTGCCGAAACCTCACACCCCGGGCGGTAAGAAAGAGATGAGGTTCTGCGTAGACTACAGGGGTCTCAATGCAGTCACTAAGACTGACGCCCACCCAATACCAAGGGCAGACGAGCTTATCGATAGATTGGCTTCGGCCAACTACTTAAGTACGTTTGACCTGACAGCTGGGTATTGGCAAATCAGGTTAGCTGAGGACGCCAAGCCTAAGACCGCATTTTCTACCCCTGGTGGGCATTATCAGTTCGTGGTAATGCCCTTTGGTTTGAAAAATGCACCTGCCACCTTCCAACGGTTGGTGAATCACGTTCTCACCGGGCTGGATGACTTCTGTGCGGCGTATCTTGACGATATCGCTGTCTTTAGCTCCACCTGGGAGGATCACCTGGTCCACCTGCGGAAAGTGTTAGAGGCTCTGCAAGCAGCAGGTCTCACTATCAAGGCTACCAAGTGCCAGATAGGGCAGACACAGGTTGTATACTTGGGCCACCTCGTCGGTGGAGGCCAAGTTCAGCCACTGGAGAGCAAGATACAGTCAATCAGGGACTGGGCTCCTCCAACCACCCAGACTCAGGTTCGAGCTTTCTTGGGCCTGACTGGTTACTACCGGAAGTTCGTCAGAAATTACGGATCGATTGTGACTCCGCTCAATGAACTGACGAGTAAGAAAATGCCAAAAAAGGTTCAGTGGACAGCGAGCTGTCAAAAAGCATTCAATGACCTAAAACAGGCCATGTGCACGGCACCTATCCTCAAGAGTCCAGACTACTCCAAACCATTCATTGTCCAAACAGATGCTTCTGAGTTGGGTGTGGGAGCTGTTCTATCTCAACTGAATTTTGATGGTAATGACCAGCCCATTGCTTTTATAAGCAGACGGCTGACCCCCAGAGAGAAAAATTGGTCAGCTATAGAGAGGGAGGCCTTCGCTGTGGTGTGGGCCCTGAAGAAACTGAGGCCATACTTGTTTGGCGCTCATTTCAAGATTCAGACCGACCATAAGCCCCTCCTATGGCTAAATCAGATGAAGGGTGAAAACCCCAAACTGCTAAGGTGGTCCATTTCCCTACAGGGGATGGACTTCACAGTGGAGCATAGACCTGGCACTGATCATGGCAATGCAGATGGGCTCTCCAGGTATTTCCACTTAGAACAAGAAGACTCACCTGGTCAAGGTTAGCTTATTGTCCCAACGTTTGGGGGGGGGGGGGGTCATGTAGGAGAGTAGGGTCTGCAATCCTATGATCACCCGGACTTTTTGCTTTTGTTTCACTGGTTTACGACTTTCTCGGGCTGTGGGCCTGCCAATCAGACCCACAGCCTAGCTGTTCTCTCACTAAATTGATATGTGTACCTTAGGTGCATTACCCAATTGGAACTGGGCCACCCTGTCAGACCCTGTAACTCAGGGCATCGGTGTACCCAGGGCCTACCAGGGGCTGAAGCATGTACTATGCCACCCCTGGATGGCCATCTAAATCTGACACAACTGGCTGCACGACAGCTGGGGCCACGTGGCGTACTCGCCCGTTGCTGTAGGTGTAGTATCCCTATACCTAACCTTAAAATGGACACCCGAGTTCCTCTCAGTCACTCCTATGGCAGGCCTTGACAATCCTGAAGGCAGAGTGCATGGAACCGTGTGAATTGGGCTCTGGCACGAGCCGAGCCCGGTTGCAGCTTGCGGAACCAAGACCCAATGGCTGTTCCATGATAACGCGTATCATATCGGTATCGCGTTATCAAGACATGTCGAGTAAGGTGTCATACGAATCGGGATGCTGCCCCCTCACCAATCCTGGCGACGAGGTTAGCATTCTGCCCTTCTAGAGGGACACGACATGTACGTAACTGTGAACCCCGGTTAAAGTTAACTGAAGCCTCAGCTCCACAAAATGGACGCTGCCACCACAGACACGAGTCTGACCTCCTGCTGCTGGGAGTCCTTCCAGCGAGGAGAGCTTGGACAAAGGGTTTCCTGTCAAGGGCGGTGTTCGCACCGTCCCAGACAGGGTTTGTGTATTCTGGGTAGGTAGGGCTTTGCAAGAAGGTGACTGCGGAGTGGCACCCCGGTGCTCACTACGCATCTGCCGGCTAGAACCAGTTCCAGGGGCGCGCAGCCCCTGACCTGGAGAAAGTCCAGCAGGGGGAGAGGGGTGTAACTACCCCCCTTCCTGGTCCCACCCTTAGGGCAGGACCTAGTCATGTACCCACCCCTTTCTTTAGGATAAAGGCCGGAGCGGGGACCCTTCCAAATTAGATCATCTTTGAATCAAGAATACTTTCTACGAAAGGTCTTCGAGACTCTTCTCAAGATTTCTCCCTTGTGGCTAAGGAGTAGTCACCCTGCACCAGCGGGCACCATCTAAGAACTCTGCGGTTTGCTGCAAGTCCTTCCTCAAGGATCCGACGGCCCAGCTCGACAAGAACCGGCTTCCCTGGTACCTCTGACCTCTACCCACGTCGTCAGCTCAGCTGAGATCTGTGGGTGCGACGAGACCTCGAGGGACCGGCCATCATCAAAACCTGCACGCTTTCTTAATCAGCACGACCATCGAAGCAATTCTCTGGTGAGTGCTCTGGGGTCCGAGAAGCCCCGACCCTGAGCAGCTCCAGCACCGAAGTGCAGTCTCCCAGCATCTCCACGATCTGCGTGGGGCCCTTCTGCTCGCTGCTCAGCACGTTGTCTGGTCACTAGCCGCTGGCTTGTGCCCTTCCTTGACGACATCCGACAACCAACGCTGCTGGTCTGGTTGCTCCAGGCTAGCCTTTGCTTCCTTCCTTGAGAGAAGCACCCCGGACCCTCCTGGTCCACTCAAGACGCCATTTTAGGCCCACCACGTGGCCCTGAAATCTGCCAAGGCTTGTTGCCCCAATCCTGGGCCCAGCGACGCCGACAGCATCAACCTTCGTGGGACAGCTCGCACCTCCATCCTGGTCGCCGACAACGCCTCCTGGTCCGTGAGACTGCAGAGCCTAGCGTCGCCCACTCACCTAGTCGAGGTGACGGCCATCCGGTGCCTTCCTGGTACCCTCTGACTACTGGCTAGTAGTACGAACTTGGTCCCCTCTGCTTTCAGGTATCAACGATCACTGATCCAGGCTTGGATCTCTACGAACTATTCATCACTGGTCCCCGGCCAACAACTCCTTTTCTTCCGGCTCCTGGCTCGTCAGCGAAGACCCCCGACGCCTGTAAGACTTGTGCAGCCGCAGCCCTCGTGGCTAGGTAACTTCGGCATTTCGGTGCCTGCATAGCCTCCTTACTTTAGGGTCCCGAGTCCCTCGCTTCCGACTTGCCTTATCGGGTCCGCCCGAGACCACTAAACTTTCTGTGCCCTCGGGCACTTGTTTTAACTGTGCACTTGAAGTATTTTCTAAGAGCTTTTGTTCTGTGCTTAGTACCCTGTCCTCATAAAGAGTACAGGGCTGTTGTGATTCTAATAAATATACTGTTTATTTTCATAACCCTTGTGTGGTGTCCTTTCACTTGGTGTTCAAGGGGTATGTGGGTGTGTTGGCCTTTAGGAAGGGGCTCAAAACCTGGCTCTTTACCTCTTAGTTTTCTGGCCTTGTCTGCTTCCCTTTTCTCTGCCTTTTTCTGTTCTTCCTGTTATGTTATGAGTTTGGTGCGCAATTCAAAGCGTCGGGACACTCTTCCGAGTAGCCGTACGCTATATAAAACCCCGGTATAACATTACATGTGATGGTATAACAGCTGGCTTAACACGCCCTCTAGAGTTTAGCCCGAAGACTGCTCGTATCCACGCTACTAGGATAGCTGGTCTAAGGTTGACTTACAACCAATCACCATCATTGCTGGTGACCCATATGTCGATTTCTCAAATATGTGCTTGCCGAAAGAGTGTCGGGAGGGATCTTGTTGGGGTGGGGGGCGGGTTCGGGAATGAAAGGAGTTAGTTAGTTTGTTCTGGTTCATCGACATCAAAAAAAAAAATCTAATTCACTATGTTTCTATATGTGCTCTGAGCAACCGCATGCATGTACCACCGTGATTAACAATGAGCTTATATGTATGCAATGTGTGCTGATACTGCTCTTGAAACTATGCTAATAAACAGATTTAAAAAAAAAAAAAACAACCAATCACCATAAGGGTCGTTTGGAACGATACATAGTGGTCGCTAGAATAGCGAACGCTGCATATCGGGCCAACTTCTCACACCTTCCATAGGGGTGACTGATGGGCACAGACAGGGGAGGGTTAGGCCCAGCCAGTGGGGACACTGGCCAGGCGGACATGGCAGTCCGTTGACTGCACACAAGCCCTGCGCTGGCAGGCCTGAGACACCATTTTAGAGCTACTCATGTGGGTGGCGCAATCTGCGCTGCAGGCCCACTAGTAGCATCTGTCATCACCAGCCCTGGCACACACAGTGCACTTTACTAAGGACTTCATGGTGATACAAATATGCCAATCAGGTATACCCAATCAATATGACAATTTACAGAGGGAGCACTTACCCTCTGACACTGATCAGCAGTGGCAGAGGGTCCAAAGCATCTAAACCAGCAAAAACGAAATCCAGCACAGCATCAAAAAATACATGAGTCGGAGGCAAAAAGATGGGGAAAAACCACGCCAAGGGTGTCAGGTCTAACACGTGTCCCCTCCAGCTGAAAGTGGGGAGAACTACCCAACCTCTTGGGAGTCCTCATCACTAAGGCGGAAGAATCTGGACAGACCATCAGCATTGGCGTGTTCTGTACCAGGGCGGTGCTCCACCATGAAGTCCATCCCCTGTAGGGAAATGGACCACCTCAACAGTTTTGGATTCTCGTCCCTCATATGCATTAACCATCTGAGGGGCCTGTGGTCGGTCTGAACACGGAAGTGAGTCCCGAACAGATAGGGCCTCTGCTTCTTCAGAGCCCAGACCACAGCGAAAGCTTCCCTTTCGATTGCACTCCATCTCTGTTCCCTGGGGAGTAGCCTCCTACTAATGAAAGCCACTGGTTGGTCTCCACCCTCATCATTGACCTGTGAGAGTACTGCTCCCACGCCTTGCTCTGAAGCGTCAGTCTGCACAATGAACTCACTTGAAAAGTCAGGTTTCTTAAGCACCGGTGCTGTGCACATGGCAGTTTTGAGGGTGTCAAAAGCAGTTTGACAGGACTCAGTCCAATTCACTTTTCTGGGCTGATTTCTAGATGACAGCTCTGTCAAAGGGGCTACAATGGTGCCATACCCTTTGACAAACCGTCTGTAATACCCGGTGAGACCTAAAAAGGCTCTCACCTCAGTCTGGGTCTGGGGGGGTTCCCAAGCCAGAATGGTATCAATCTTCGCCTGTAGGGGCGCCACCTGGCCGCTCCCCACCTGGTGTCCCAAGTACACCACAGATCCCTGCCCTATCTGGCACTTACTGGCCTTGATAGTGAGGCCTGCCTTCTGCAGAGCCTTCAACACTGCGCAGAGGTGTTGCAAGTGTTCCTCCCAAGTGGAGCTGAACACAGCCCACTTGGGAGGAATTCCTCCAGCCCTGCTAATACCTGGTTGACCAGTCTCTGGAATGTGGCCGGGGCATTTTTCAACCTAAAGGGCATGACACGAAACTGGAAGTGCCCCTCTGGTGTTGAAAATGCTGATCTTTCCTTGGCCCCCTCAGTTAAGGCAATCTGCCAGTAACCTGAAGTCAAATCAAAGGTGCTCAGGTACCGGGCAGCTCCCAACCGATCCACCAGCTCATCAGCTCTGGGGATGGGGTGCGCGTCAGTCTTGGTGACCGCATTGAGCCCACGGTAGTCCACACAGAAACAGAGTTCTGGGAGGCCACCAGGTGTAGCAGCTTTCTTAGGCACTAAGACCACCGGGCTAGCCCAGGGGCTGCTGGAGGGCTCAATTACCCCTAGCGCTAACATCTTAGAAACCTCTTCTTTGATGCTAGCTCTGACCTTGTCAGCCACCCTGTGAAACTTCTGTTTCACAGGCAGGTTATCTCCAGTGTCCACATCCTGGACGCACCAGTTGGTGACTCCTGGGGTCAGGGAGAATAGGGGGGGCGAACTGACCCAAGACTTGGCGACAGTCCTTCTGCTGCTCTGGGGTCAGGGTGGGGGAGAGGACCACACCATCCACTGACCCATCCTGCTCCTTGACTGCCAGGAGGTCAGGGAGAGGATCACTATCCTCCTCCCCTCCAGCATCTGTAGCCATGAGCATAGTCACTTCAGTCCTCTCAAAGTGGGGTTTGAGGCGTTTCACATGTAGCACTCTCAGGGGTTGCCTGGGAGTCTTCAGGTTAACCAAATAGGTAACCTCGCTCTTGCGCTCCACCACCTCATATGGCCCAGACCATTTGTCACGGAGCGCACAAGGCTCCACCGGCGCCATAACCCACACTTTCTGCCCAGGTTGGAACTCCACAAGAGAGGTGTTCTAGTCATACCACCTCTTCACTTCCTCCTGGCTAGCCTCCAGGTTCTCTTGAGCGAGCTTCCTGAAGCCCTTGGTCTGGTTGCGAATGGCCAGCACGTAGCTGAACACATCCTGTAGGGTTTTCCCACGGGATTTCTCCCACCCCTCCTTCACCAGAGTAAGAGGCCCTCTGACAGGGTGGCCATACAGCAATTCAAAGGGACTGAACCCCAAGGATTTCTGAGGCACCTCCCTGTAGGCAAACAACAGGCATGGCAACAAGACGTCCCATTTCCGCCTCATGGGCTCCTCTAGGCCCATAATCATGCCCTTCAAGGTGCGGTTGAATCTCTCAACCAACCCATTTCCTTGAGGGTGGTAAGGAGTGGTGAATTTGTATGTCAACCCACACTCCGCCCACAGGGACTTCATATACCTAGAAATGAAGTTTGTCCCCCTGTCCGAGACCACCTCCCTGGGAAATCCCACACGGGAAAAGATCCCCATCAGGGCATGGCCCACCACTGGGGCTGTGACTGTCTTGAGCGGGATGGCTTCCGGGTACCGAGTGGCAGGGTCCACCAAGACCAGGATAAACCTGTTGCCTAGGGCGGTCTTGGGATCCAGGGGCCCCACGATGTCAATGCCCACCCGCTCGAAAGGGGTGCTCACCAAGGGAAAGGGTTGGAGGGGTGCCACGCACTTCCCTCCGTACTTGCCACTGGCCTGACAAGTCTGACAAGACTTACAAAAGGCAGCGACGTGCTTCTTCATCTGGGGCCAGTAGAAATGGGTGACAAGCCTGTGATAGGTCTTGTCTTGCCCCAGATGTCCTGCGAGAGGCACGTCATGAGCCAGACCCAGTAGGAAGTTCCTGAAGCGCTCGGGTACTACCAGCACTCGCACCGCACCGGGCTCAGCGAACTTAGGCTCACTATAAAGTAAGTCATCCTCCCGGTAGATCAAATGCTCCTTGGACCCCAGGCCTGCGGCTTGGTCGGCAGCCTGCTGCTGCATACCAACGAGAGAAGGGCACTCCTTCTGAGCCTGGCAGAATTCCTCCCTGGATGGACCACCTTCTTGCTGCCACTGGGACAGCTCAGGCAATTCCGGTTGTTCGGCCACCTGCTCCCCTGTAGGTTCCAGGGCATCCCCCTCTGGGTCTGCCTCCTCCTGGGCCGTGGGAACAGTGGGGGCCGGTTTCCCGCGCCCTCTACCCCTTCCCTGGCAACAGATGTTGCCTTTCACCCCTGGGCTGACTCCGAACCCCTCCAGGGCCCTGCAGCCCCTGTCACACAGGCAATCCACACACAGGCCCAGGCACACAGAAAGGTTTAGACAAGAGAACAGCCACTTTCTAAAAGTACTATTCTCAAACACAGAATTCAAAAATAACCCTTCCTAAAGGATGTGTTATTAAATTCTGAGTTCAGGGATATCTTTCACTTATGCTCCATCTTGTTCCTATGGGAAGATAGGCTGGGATCCAATGGGACCAGCCTCCCCCATGTTACTCTATGAAGCAAGACCGCCCTACAGCAGTGAGCACACAAAAATGGCTGCTGCTCTCTACCAGAGCATGTTACCTGCACTAGTACATGCTCTACCTTATCCATACACTGCACCCTGCCCAGGGGGGTACCTTGAGCCTTCCATAGGGGTGACTTATGGGCACAGACAGGGGAGGGTTCCGCCCAGCCAGTGGGGACACTGGCCAGGCGG
Source organism: Lissotriton vulgaris (assembly GCF_964263255.1). Taxonomy (NCBI): domain Eukaryota; kingdom Metazoa; phylum Chordata; class Amphibia; order Caudata; family Salamandridae; genus Lissotriton; species Lissotriton vulgaris. The sequence goes on from NC_141697.1 coordinate 1,058,635,453, forward strand.
ACATGGCAGTCCGTTGACTGCACACAGGCCCTGCGCTGGCAGGCCTGAGACACCATTTTAGAGCTACTCATGTTGGTGGCGCAATCTGCGCTGCAGGCCCACTAGTAGCATCTGTCATCACCAGCCCTGGCACACACAGTGCACTTTACTAGGGACTTCATGGTGATACAAATATGCCAATCAGGTATACCCAATCAATATGACAATTTACAGAGGGAGCACTTACCCTCTGACACTGATCAGCAGTGGCAGAGGGTCCAAAGCATCTAAACCAGCAAAAACGAAATCCAGCACAGCATCAAAAAATACATGAGCCAGAGGCAAAAAGATGGGGAAAAACCACGCCAAGGGTGTCAGGTCTAACAAACACATACATACAAAATGTTTTCATTTACAAGACCAATAGCTCAAACTTTCCTAATGCGAGACCTACTGCATTGCAAATGCTTGTTTAGCAGTGCATTTTGTGCTGATTTTGGGAATGGAGGACAGGAGCAGCAGCACTGAGCAGTCATTAAACAAACGTTTGTCATTAACACACGGATGTGATGCCATAGGTTTCATGCACGTCACTTCCTTGGCTTCTCAACTGGTGCTTGAAAACAGGGAGACACAATGTGGCGGAAACCACTAAGGAATGCTGTTTTTAGGTATCGCAGAGAGACCTATTGCCACCGATCCACAAAACTGACTTTTCACGATGAGGATTTCCAACAGTTCACGTGAATCACGTGACCACAAGCCTCTCGTGCACGAGCTCGCATTCCATCATCAAAGGCAGCCCAGCCAGCCCAGCCTCCCTCACACAAGGTTCTCCCAGCCATATGGTAGCTCGAGTTGCCCACCCTCTCCCTCCCCAGTGCCTGCCTTCCGTGACTCGCATTCGATCATTAGAGGCAGCCCAGCCCAGCAGGCAGCCCACCCCCCTCCCTCTCCATATGGGCAGCCCACCCCCTCCCTCTCCAGCGCCTGCCTTCTCTCTCGCATCGCCTCGCTGGCCCGTTTGTTACTTGGTGTGCCTTTGTCAGAGTTGCTTGTTTTTTTTTAGCTGTTGTAAAATTCTACTTAAAGTTTTGCGCTTAGGGTGGGGGTGTATCGGGGGCACTCTAAGCACATCAAAATGGCGCATTGTTGACTATACTTTCACAGCCTGCACTCTGTACATTTCCAGAGTGGGTGTCCTCCTCTCACCGCACCCTTTCACACAATAGCCAGCTTCGCTCCGCCGCACTGAGACATGTGGTGCTTGGCGTGCACGTGCTAATGAAATTATCGCTTCCTGGGCAGTCTCGTGACCCGAGCCCATGCCTCGGGGTCAGTGTGTCCACGGCATTCTTCCGGAGGCACAGCTGCAGGCCACGTGAGCCCCCAAGCGCCAGTGCGCAGTCCGTTCTTCAAGGCGGGTCGCCCTCGTGGACATGAGCCAATCAGCTCTGGACAAATGCCCTGTCCCGGTCTTTGTTCGGATTGAGTCGCGAGGACGGTTGTCAGGGCTTTTAAAGTGCAAAGGCAGTGTCGAGCATTTAGTCACATGCATCACAGAGCCCAGGCTCACGCTCACCATCACACTCACACTCAAGGTCCCGAGCACCAATTACGTTCCACAAGCACACATTCATTTTTGTTAGGCACAGTGAGTTTAAGTGATTTGCCCAGCATCACAGGAAGCTGAGGGGAAGCCGAGACTCGAACCAGGTCCCCCAGCACCAAAATCGGCAGCTCTGGCCGTTAGGCCACATCAGGTGTGCTTTGCAGTGTCACACAACCACACCCCAGCTATCCCATAGCCAGGGTACTGTATCACAGTCGCTTACAGTCCACACTGCAGCTGCACACTGCGCAGTCACACAGCTAGGGCTCTATATCCCGGGCCGCACTGTTCCTCTGCGTAGTAGAGGCTCGTACTGTCCTGAGGCCAGGGTACAGTACCCCAGCATCAGCACAGCAGCTGCACCTTGCACAGTCACAGTGCAAGAGCGCTACACTCCCGCCCTGCCCTTCCGCACAGCTACACGGCTTACTGACCCACGACCCGCCTAACCACACGACCCGCCCAACCACACGACAGCGGCACCGTGCAGGGTCACAGAGACAAGGCGCTGTGCCCCACACCGCTGCCAATCTGAAGTGGAGAGGGGCACACGGTGGTGTGTGGTGGCATCGCAACCAAAGGACAGACTTCTTATAGCCTGTTTATGACTAGAGTTGGTGTGCACGGGTGGCATTGAAGTGACAGCAGGTGATCACTGTGGGCACTAGAAACACTCAGGTGTACCGCTCTTTCATCCCACATCCCATGATGCCCCCTCCGGCCATCAATGGCATGCCAGGGGATTGATTCTCCAAGGCGCAGCCTGACTTGTGAAGAATGGAAGGTTGGCATAGGGAGTGTGTGCGGCCTATGACATGCGTGGCACGTTATTTCATAAAATATTCTACACTCATCGGGACAAAAGTCTGCTTACTAAATGGTGGACACGTTTTTATGCACGTATCTACATTGCACCACCTGGCGTGGGAAATGCTTCTTGGCGCTAAGCGTCTGTTGTCTTATATTGAGTTGTCCACGGGAGGGGGGGGGGGGGGGTCATCGTCTGACTGAAGTTACTTATTAAGCATTAGTGTTTATTTTATATCACTGTGTAAAATGTACCTGATTTAACTATTTAAAAATGCTTACCGTATATGTAAAGCCAGCAGGGTCTAGCCAGCGCTATATAAAACATAGCACATATTTGGCTACCCTTGCGTATGAGCAGCCTGCTGGCTGTGTACACTGTGCGTCACTGCACATTGTTGGCTGTCCGTGAGTGTGAGCATGCTGTCTGGACTGTGTTTCGTTGCACATGGTTGGGTGTCTGTGCTTTGGAGCAGGCTGTGGGCTGTGTACACTGTGTGCCAAAGTACATTTTTGGCTGTCCGTGCATGTGAGTGCACTGTGGGCTGTCTGGACTATGCTTCATCGCACATGGTTGGCTGTCAATGCGTGTGAGCAGGCTGAGGGCTGTCTGGGATTGGGGTCACTGCATATAGTTTGCTGTCTATGCGTGTGAGCATGCTGTGGAGCGGTCTACACTGTCACTGCACGTAGTTGGCTGTCAGTGAGTGTGGCTGTAGTCTGTCTGGACTATGTTCTACAGCACATTGTTGGCTATCCCTGTATGTGAGTAGGTTGTGTACTCTGTAGACTGTCACTACTCAGTGTTGACTGATTGTGCTTGTGAGCTGGTTGTACGCTGAATGGAATCTTTGCCACTGTACATTGTTGGTTGTCAGTGCTTGTTTTGTTTATCTCTGTTTCTTCTCTCGAGTCTGGTCTTTATTTGTCTTGGCGTACGTTCCACTACGTCTCTTTGCCTGCTCTCATCACTACCACGTCCCTTTTGATTCCACTCACCCCATATCTGCTCGTAGCCCCCTTTATTGCTACTTCCCCATGCTCCCCGTTAACTTTTTCTCATCCTTTTTCACTTTACTTTACATAAGGCCTTTCTGCAACAGAAGCGTACACAAACAGCATATGCACACAACTCAACGATAGGAAATATCCCTAAACAACAAGGGTGTGGCGTAATGGCTTGAGCTGCTAAGCGGCAAGTTAGGGACACATGCTCAAGTCACATCGTGGGTCTCCCCGATGTAATTTTGCACAACTCAGTTAATATCCACGTGCCTTCCAAAAGGACATTTTTTCGTGTGTTTTCAGCCTGTGGCCAACTGGTTATAATTAGCATTTGCGCTAACAATTTACTATTTTTAACAATTGTTTAGGCACTATGTTGTTATGTTTTTCCGTAACGTATATTTGCCTTTCAATGTGTCTATATTTTCCCAAATGCTTTTGTTGCCGTGGATTTCTTCTGTGTTCTTTTTCTTTTCCGTTTGTTCGTCTACCACTCGCTTTCCCTTTTGAACGCTTTTTTTTATATTTAAAAATGTTTGTTACTATGGCTCGCTTTTAATCACTATGCTTGTTATAGCTACATGCCTATCCTTCTTTAGCGGTGTACAGATCTCAGCGCCCAGTTGCGTGAGATACGCCGGGCGCTTCACTTCTGAAGTTTTTATTTATTTTATTGGGGCATGTTATCGTAACACAATAGTATTGCTCTAATGCTTAAACAAGTGTATGAATCATAAAAGTTACAGTCAGCTTTGCTTTGTTTTAACCCGGTATCTGCTTCATGCGCACATATTTCTGGGGTTAACGGTTTATAATTAGCGTTTCCAAACACGCTTACTTATATTTCCTAAACGTTTATGCACTATCTTGTTATGTCTTTCCTGGGCGTGTATTTGCATTTCATTGTGTCTGTATTTAAATTGGGGACTGTTAGCCAAGGGATGCGAGGTGCTTATGTAAGCTATTTTACACTGTAAACTAACCTACACTAAACGCTAAATTATTAATGAAACGTATACAATGGTGAAAAAGAGTTTGCGAGTTGCAAATATCTTGGATTCCCATTTATTTACGGGATTGTGCCCTTCAGGATCGGTAGGTGTGTATCCGCTACACAAATCTGTGATCTTGCGCACATCCTATTTATCTCGTCTCTCTGCTTTTTTCATTTCCAAAACGACGAGTTACTACATTTCACTTTACTTGACATAGGGCTTTCTGCAACAGAAGCGTACAAAAAGAGCATATGCACACAACTCAACGGTAGGCAATATCCCTAAACCACAATGGTGTGGCGCAATGGCTTGATCTGCTAAGCTGAAAGTTGGGGACACATGCTCAAGTCACGTCGTGGGTCGCCCCAATGTGATTTTGCACAAATATGTTAATATCCACGTGCCTTCCAAAAGGTTTTTTTTGTGTGTGTTTTCAGCCTCTGGCCAACTTGTTATAATTAGGGTTCCGCTAACAATGTATTATGTTTAACAAACGTTTCAGCACCATGTTATGTTTTTCCTTAATGTATATTTGCCTTTCATTGTGTCTATATTTTAATTAAGGACTGTTTCCTAAGGGATGCAAGGTGTTTATGTGACCTATTATATCGTGACTGGCTGAGGAACTGTGGTTCAATGTTACCATGAAGGTTTACACAGTGGGTTTACTAAGAAAACAGTGTTAGGTATAGTCTTTTGGTAAACTTTTTAACCCAAAGAAAATTACAGCTCAAACTAAAAAAAAACTCATCCTATTTTGTAACTCCGGTACTAACATCACAAATTACTCTTTAAACAACACCCATACGTCCAACTACATCAAAGCCACACTTGTATCTCCTACCGCTGATACCGATCTTTACAACTATTCTCTTTATTGTGCCAAGGCAGTCTCCCATTCAATCACAGGTAGTAACTATTGGGAGCTTTCACTCCATTCCAGACTGGATGGCGGCGACACTTGGTAGTCTTTTAGAAGCAAGGGGTTAGTGCATTTCTAAAAGATTCGACTTGCAAAGTTGCATAAATGCTACATTCTCCTTCCAGCCATCTAGTAAGCATGTTTCGGAAACAAACTTATAGCAGATATTCTTACTTTCTTATTTTACCACTGCCCTTATTTAAACCACAACTGTACAGCGCAAACTACTTTCTTTAAAACGGTACCTCCACTGAATCGATACCAACAACATTCCTTGCTATTCGAACACATGGGTAAGTATCATATATTTCTTTAACTTTTCAACCACTTTGGAATTAAAAGTAAGGCATAAAAATGAACTACAAATAATCATTATTTCAAACGTTTATTAATGATATTACAACTAATTATAAAAGTTTTCCAAGTTTTTTACTTCAAAAATTTGCCGCGGACAACGCCGATTTATTCGTGCAGCACAATCTTCACAGTGCACTTTTATTTACTACGTTGCAGCAGAGGTAAGCCATATCAATTTATACAGAACTATACATAAGAGCATTGCTTTTAATCTGCTGCTCTCTTTCACCCTCTCCTTCTTTAACTCCCTGTTCTTTTCTCCGGTTTATCCGACGCTCCTTCCGTTTCTCCGACCCTCCTTTGTGAATAGGGAAATGCATTGAAACATAGGGCCCTGGATGTTTGTGGCTATGAAATGGCATTGACCTATATGGAGGCCTATAAAGCGTTTATTGTGATCAGCATCTCAGGAGGTGCCCGATCCAGAGTTCCCTTGTCCAGATGTGCAGGGCAGACATAATAGTCAATGTTGAATTTGAGTAAATCTGATTTTGCGTGTAATAAACTACTGGCGTCTTCAGAATAAGTTAGCATTCCTCCTAGAATGCTTCTTGTAGCCCCCTGTTCAATATTCAGATCGACTCGCGTGCCGGTGGGAACTGAGACAGGGCTTATGTTGACTAAGAACTATAGCGCCTAGAAAGCATAGTCCCTCTGCTATTGATTACATGCAGAAAATAACATTTTGGAAAATTAAACCTCATAGAGAAACAACGAACAATTATGTCCAGCCCCGGGGAAAAAACAGTTTGGAGACAACAAATAACAGCAGGACAAAGAGGAGTCAGGAGGTGCCAACGGCTTAAATAGAGAAAAAAATCACAACTGATAATGTAAAAAAAGATTAAACTAGATAGCGAATGTTAAAGCAAAGAAATACATGCCCCGATTTGGAGTCGTTTTTGACACGCTGTTGTGCTTGCTCGTCAGAGCCGGCAGTATTGCCTGCTCTTAGCCGAGGCAGTACTGGTGGTTTCGGCCGTGAGACGGGAGGAGCGATGCCCTTCCGCCACCTGCTGAGAGTTGTGCGGGAGGTGTGATGCACAGGGGAGGCTGAGCATGGGCTGGAGGGACCCCCCAGTGCCCCAAAGCACCCTGTGGACTCTAAGCTTGGCTGATAGGAGGTGTGATCCCCTCTCACTAACTGTTCTTCCACTAGTGAAGTAATTAATTCATGGGAGGATCCATGCATCTCGCTCTAGCATGTAGATATAGTATGGAGACTGTACTTCTAGCACATATATTTGAGCCACACCTCACACTCATGGATATGAATATATATATCTCATACCACACATGCAGATAATGTATGGTGCATGCACCCAGTACCGTAATGCATGTAAATAACATACCTTCCACTAACGTGAACACAATTTCTGGCATCGTTCTACGTATATAAATATCCTGTACAACCAACACACAGAAAACAACTGAAATCTACACCATCTACATTAATATATACAGAATGCATAGGATCTATACCAGCAAGTAGCCGATGCGTGGGATCTCTCCCGACTCGCGCAGGCTCGCGTGACCAGGGAAGTGCGCAACACTCCAATTTACATTACCAAGTGCCCACAGGCTGGGAATGCTGGTGTTCAATAAAGGCTGTAAAACTCTGACTATGTGCGAGTTTTCAAAGGTTCTGCAATACCTAACCCTTTTCCCATCCCCTGCCAGAGCAGGTGGGACGCTTACCAGGCATCGGCAGTTTTCTCTCATTTTTGAGCAGTGCATTTTGTGCTGTGTTTAGGACTGGAGGACTGGGGCAGCAGCACTATGCAGTCATTAAACAAACGTGTGTCATTAACACACAGATGTGAGCTGTCCCCCTATCATAGCCAAAGGTTTTACATACGTCACTTCCATGGTTTCTCAACTGGTGTTTGAAAACAGGAAGACACAAAGGGGCCGATTCCGGGCAGAAAACGTCCCGTCCGACTCGGACCAGGTATTCAGAAACGCGACCGAATCACACAGAGCAAAAACCGCACGACCGATTCACACAGAAAACGGGGAGCCGAAGCAACCGAGTCCCCCGCGACGAAATGTATGCCACACATGAAAAGCATCAGAAAGTCAGCGTGAACGTCCCGGAGAAGCCCGCACGAGCCAACAGGAGCGTCTGTCACGGTCGCTCAAACCTCTCCTTCATGACTACAAAACACAAATGAAAATACTCAAAAAAGGACCAAACAAGCAATCCCAAAGTCAATAAATACAAAAAAAAAATGAGGGACAAAGACACTCCCACAACTCCACCCATATAAAGGCCACAAAATCCCTACCATGATCCTTTGCAACTCCCACAGACTGGCCAGCATAAAACAGCAGACACCAACCACAGACACACCCACAACTCATACACCATTTGCACCTCTCTAAAAGCACTCACAAACACACACAAACACTCACACTCACTTACCCTCACTTGCACACACACACATCAATTCCCACCACCACCCATCACCATGCCCCCAAAGAAGAATCTAAAGTTCACAGACAGTGAGTTGGAAGTGCTGGTAGATGAAATCATCAGAGTAGAGCCACAGTTGTTTGGTACATTGGTACAACATACCCCCATGTCCAAGAAAACCAAGATGTGGGAGAGGATCGTCGGCAAGGTGAATGCCCAAGCACCAATGTTGCGCACAAAGGACGACATCCAGAACAGGTGGTACGATGTGCGCAGGAGGGTGAAGAACCTCATCCACAAGGACCAGGAGTTGGCTAATCGCACCGGCAGAGGCCCTCCTGCCAAAAGAGTATACTTCCGGTCCTGGGAGGAGAAGGTGCGGGCCATCGTACTACCAGAGAGCGTACATGGACTATCAGACATCCCAGAGCCTGGTGAGTACACAACCTATATACTCAAAATTGTTTGCCAATACACACACATCACTGGCAAGGGGACATCCAAACCATGCACCGTTAGCAAACCCACACTAACAACAAGAGAATCATCCCTAGATGTGTATGTCAGTCAGACAAACACCAAACCTGCCATCACATAGTAATATATAACTGTATCAGGACATGTACACACCTAACTACAAATAGAGCAAGGCAGTGGCAGTAATCCACTAACAAACACTGTCAGGCAATTTGCCAAAACCAACACACCACACCACATGGAAGCTGACTGCAAGGAAGGAAATGTGGGAATGCTGGGGAAGTGAATGTAGCCAAAACAAGATGGGAGTTGTAGTGACAGAAAATGCACCCCCACTCAATTGGCCCATCATCAACACTCAGAACCATGCTCACATCACAGGGAGTGGAAAAGAACTCACAAGATGACTAACACTGGGGACTGCTGTGTGGAGGATCATCCCCTGCTGGGAGTTGTGGTCAAACAAACAGCAGGGCAGCACTGCCTGACATCCTGAAAGACAACCTGCCCTCCTTGCAATGGAAGCATGTTTCATGGTGGGATATCTGACTGGGTGGAAAGGAGGAATGGCAGCTCTGACCATACTTCCTAGCAGGTTTTGTCACACACCCCTTAACACAAACTCCACACAACTCACCTAGGAAAATGCATTGCCTCACACTCTATTGAAATAGCCCACAAAGATCTACCACACTGGCTTCTGCTGTGGGGAGCACATGGCCATTTGAGTGACTTGTATCCAAACAAACACCAGGACACCACTGTCAGCCATCTTGTCTGCACAGGCACACTCACTCACAGGGAAGCAGAGTCAACAGGAAGGAAGGCCGAGCATGCTGGGAAGGGGGTGTAGCCAGGAGCATGATGGGAGTTGGAGTCACAGCACAATACCCCCCCCCCATGGGCCAGCAAGCTCACCCTGAACCATGCACACTTCACAGGGAGTGAAAGGCCACTTACAAGATGTCTCACACTGGGCTCTGCTGTGGGGAGCACATGGCCATTTGAGTGACTTGTATCCAAACAAACACCAGGATACCACTGTCTGCCATCTTGTCTGCACAGGCACACTCACTCACAGTGAAGCAGACTCAACAGGAAGGAAGGCCGGGCATGCTGGGAAGGGGGTGTAGCCAAGAGCATGATGGGAGTTGGAGTCACAGCACAATACTCCCCCCCCCCCCCCCCCCCCCCCCATGGGCCAGCAAGCTCACCCTGAACCATGCACACCTCACAGGGAGTGAAAAGCCACTTACAAGATGTCTCACACTGGGCTCTGCTGTGAGGAGCACATGGCCATTTGAGTGACTTGTATCCAAACAAACACCAGGACACCACTGTCAGCCATCTTGTCTGCACAGGCACACTCACTCACAGGGAACAGGGAAGCAGAGTCAACAGGGAGGAAGGCCAAGCATGCTGGGAAGGGGGTGTTGCCAAGAGCATGATTGGAGTTGGAGTCACAGCACAATACCCCCCCCCCCCCCATGGGCCAGAAAGCTCACCCTGAATCATGCACACCTCACAGGGAGTGAAAGGCTACTTACGAGATGTCAGATGTCTCACACTGGGCTCTGCTGTGGGGAACACATGGCCATTAGAGTGACTTGTATCTAAACAAACACCAGGACACCACTGTCGGCCATCTTGTCTGCACAGGCACACTCACTCACAGGGAAGCAGAGTCAACAGGAAGGAAGTGCGAGCATGCTGGGAAGGGGGTGTAGCCAAGAGCATGATGGGAGTTGGAGTCACAGCACAATACCCCACCCCCCCCCCCCCATCCCCCATGGGCCAGCAAGCTCACCCTGAATCATGCACACCTCACAGGGAGTGAAAGGACACTTACAAGATGTCTCAGATGTCTCACACTGGGCTCTGCTGTGGGGAGCACATGGCCATTTGAGTGACCTAAATCCAAACAAACACCAGGACACCACTGTCAGCCATCTTGTCTGCACAGGCACACTCACTCACTCACAGGAAAGCAGAGTCAGCAGGAAGGAAGGCCGGGCATGCTGGGAAGGGGATGTAGCCAAGAGCATGATGGTAGTTGGAGTCACAGCACAATATGCCCCCTCCACATGGACCAGCAACCGACCCTGAACCATGCACACCTCACAGGGAGTGAAAAGCCACTTACAAGATGTCTCACACTGGGCTCTGCTGTGGGGAACACATGGCCATTTGAGTGACCTGTATCCACACAACACCAGGACACCACTGTCAGCCATCTTGTCTGCACAGGCACACTCACTCACAGGGCAGCAGAGTCAACAGTCCTACCGCCACCTCCCTACTTAACCGATGTGCTGGCCGACGCGCAGCGGGGCGACGGTGGAGCGCCGGAGTCGTGCCAGAGTCCTGCCCGTATGCGCCCGTCCGCAACGGTAGGCGGCCAAGGGCCAGTTCTTCTGTCTCGACGTGTCCAACATTAAGGATAATCTATTCCAAAAATACACTCTTGACCCTTAGGCCACCCCAATGCTCGCATGATACTCCTCTGTGCCCACAGCAAGCCCTTCTGACGTGCCCTGATTGTTCGCTGACACTCTCTTCGCTTCCCTCAACATTAGATATCTCTGCATCCAATTTCTTACGAAAACCTATTCAGGAGCCCCCTTCCCACACATTTAACTTCATCAGTTTAAATTGCAGGTCTCTCCCAAAACACAGGAGAGACGTTTTTGATCTTTTGAGCTCCTCCCAACCTGACGCCCTATTTCTTATGGAGATTAGGTTGACGGACCATTCGGGTCCAAATATCGCAGCTGCTCTTCCTGATAGTTACACCTATACGGGTAGTAACAGAAGGGGTAAGGAGGGTGGAGGAATAGCTATTATTTTTAAAAGAGCCTTCTCTTGTAAGTGGGAGGATATTGTTATTCCTAATTGTGAGGCTGGGCTGTTTAAAATACTTCTATCCCCCAATTTCACCCTTACAGGTGCCCTGATTTACCGCCCCCCTGGCCCTGCCAGTTCTTGGGCTTCATCTCTTCCAGAGCATTTAGCTTCTCTACTATTGAATGTGACTAACTTTTTAATTGTTGGCTGGTAATTTGCTCGACCCAATCTTCTCCAATCTAGAAGCAGTAATGTGTAAGTCTCCCTTACCTGTCCCGTGGTCTGACCACTTTATTGTAGAATTCTCCATTACGATTGACCAATCTTTCAACTCCCTTGCAACGGCTTCTACACCTAGAGTGACCCGCAATTGGAAGAATCTTGATTCCAACAAATTTAATTCCGTTTTGTTAAACTCTATGCCTCTTACTGAGGTTAGTAGCCTTGATCAAGTGGACGTCATTCACCACTGGTTTACTTCTGCTGTTAATACTTGTCTTCCACTTCGAAAGCAGACATTTAATGTACATAACCCCCCTGAACCATGGTTCAATGACCTTCTAAAAAAGGTAAAAACCAGCTGTTAGCACCTCGAGCGGAAGTGGCGCTCTGACTACGACCCTCACATTAAATTGCAATATAAAGCTGCTTTAACAAAATATCATTCCCTTTGCAAGATAGCCAGAACTGAATATGTTAACTCATTTATTCTAAATGCCCAAAATCGTCCCAAAGCCTTGTTTAAGGTTGTGCAGGAACTCTCTGGTGCCACTTGTCAACCTAAGGCCCCTTGCTTGGATGAAGCACAATGCGACTCCTTAGCAGCCTTTTTTGTTTCTAAAATTGAGAATATATATGGTGACTTTGGTCCCCCTAATGCCCCCCCATTTCCCCCTGAGCTTATCATATCTACCACTCCGTGCGATCATCAGTCGGCGGAATCGGATATTACTGCCTGGGACCCCTTGACCCTTTCTACTTTACACAACATAGTTAGAAGTATTAAATCCGGTTCCCCTTTGGATCCCATCTCTCCCCAAATTCTGCTAACCCTAGACTCCTCCTCTCTTAAGCTCATCTTGGAGTTATTGAATACGTCACTCAGGGAGGCCGCGGTCCCCAATTCTTGGAAACACGCAATGGTTATACCGTTGCTGAAAAAGGCCAATGCAGATCCAAATAACCCCACCAATTTCCGTCCAATTTCGCTTCTTCCAGTCTATTCTAAGATTCTGGAAAAGCACGTAAATAAACATCTCACCAACTACATTGAACCTCGTAATATTTTACATCATTCACAATCTGGCTTACGCTCGGGTTTTTCTACAGAATCCACTCTTTTAGGAGTCTCTGAAACCATTCGTCATCTGGTGGCCAGAGGGGAGACCGTGGCACTTATTCTACTAGATTTAAGTGCAGCATTCGGTACGGTCTCCCACCCCACTCTGGTTAACATCCTCAATACTTCTGGCATCACTCATTCTGCCCTTGGATGGCTTACCAGCTTTTTGTCTGATCGGACGTTTCAAGTCTTCTCGGCTACTTCTGCGTCCAAAATCCACAATTCAGCATACAGTGTTCCCCAAGGTTCCATCTTGAGCCCCCTTCTCTTCAATTTGTATGTCAGACCCTTGGCTACTATTGCGGAGCAAGCGGGGTTCTCCATATATTCATATGCAGATGACACATAGATCATCTTCTCACTCTCCACCAGCCATCACTCCACTACATCCTCCCTCTGCTATGGTCTCAACAACATTGCCTCCTGGATTCATGACAACAAGTTACAATTGAATGGAGGGAAAACAGAACTTTTTCTGTTTGGCAATAACACTGCCTTATGGGGACCCTCTCATTGGCCTGCTCAAATTGGCACCCCTCCTAACCCATCTAAAACAGCTCACAACTTGGCCATCATTTTTGATGACCAGGTGTCCATGAGGTAACATGTTGTTAGAGTCTCTTTCACTTGCACAACTATTCTCAAAGGGTTGAAGAAAATCACATGGATGCTTCCTTTGGACACCCAGAAAACCGTAATCCAGGCGCTAATAACATCTCGCCTGGACTATGGTAATGTTCTTTTTCTGGGGGCGGGCAAAGAGGTAATCCGTAAATTGCAGACGGTTCAGAACATGGCAGTCCGTCTGCTATGTAAACTACCCTACAAGTCTTCTACCTCCCCTTCTCGCCGTAGCCTTCATTGGCTTTGCATTGATAGTCGCTGTAAATTTAAGGCACTCTGTGTTATACACAGAATTAATACTGGCAAGGCCCCTCAATATCTGAGATCTTTGATTCATCTGTACTCTCCCTCCCGCACTCTTCGTTCATCCAATCAACACAAACTCCAGATTCCCAGGATTAGGAGAGCCAGAATGGGTGGTCGTTCTTTTGCTTTTCTGGCCCCATCCCTGTGGAACTCTCTCCCTCTACCCCTTCGGATTGAACCTAATTACCTAAAGTTCCGCAGGGATCTAAAAACTTGGTTATTCAATCAATAACCTATTTCGGCAGGCACACCTCCCTTGTTGGTTTAGTGCTGGGAAACCTCCGGGTAGCTGCGCGCTCTATAAAATTAAATATAATAATAATAATAATAACAGGAAGGAAGGCTGGGCATGCTAGGAAGGGGATGTAGCCAAGAGCATGGTGGGAGTTGGAGTCACAGCACAATATCCCCCCCTTCCACATGGGCCAGCAAGCTCACCCTGAACCATGCACACCTCACAGGTAGTGAAAAGCCACTTACAAGATGTCTCACACTAGGCTCTGCTGTGGGGAGCACATGGTCCTGTTGTGAACTGGGTACACATAAACTACAGGACACCACTGACTGACATCCTGAGAGCCAACATACACACTGCAAGGGTGGGATGCTTCATGGTGGGAGAAATGGCCTGGGGGGAGAAAGAGGTCAGGATTTCAGACAAAAAACAAACAAACTCTCTATTCACACAACGTCTCAGCTAAACACACATTGCACAAGTGGGACAAGTCACTCCAAAACATAATGGGCTGGTAAGATGGCTGACACATGGCCATGAGTAAAGATGTGCCAGAAAATCACCCACCTGCACTGGCCAACCCAAACACGTACACACTCACAGCCATTGCAACTGTATTTCAACAAACATGGTCTGGGGATGCAGTGTCCTGGGGGCCTCCTGGCCTGGCTGTGAAGGTGTGTTCTGCACATGAGAACTGTGGAAAATCTGACAGACTACATAGCACAAAACACACTGGAACGCACAGACATCATTGGCAGGGGTCACCTGACAGTGAATGGAATGGACGCAATAATATAGCTGACACTGTAGCATGGTGTCGTTCACACAAGGTGCTGTACTGAGCTGAATTCCACTCCTACATCGTTCTGCGACGTATGCATACTGCATTAAACACACCACTCACTGTCATAGACACTGTAGACACAAGGACCAACCTGGACTGCATTGGAGGAGACATGCTCCTCACAGCAGCAAAATTGCTACACAAACACCACGACCCACACTCGCATGTACATGGAAAAGTCAGAGTGCTACTGTGCCCAATCCCAATCCCCATGGAGGACAGTGACCGGATAAATCTGGCCTGCACATACTAAACTCAGCAAACACATCATTAGCTACGGCAACATCACAACCCATTTCAAATGCAACGTGAACTAGTAACGCAGACACCAACATAGATCCACAAAAGAGTTCTCGGGCATACTGGACTATGACCATGTTGTTCACACACGCCGATGGGGCGCACAAAGACTTGCTAGCACTGACAACACACATGTCCCAATCCAGAAACATATATGAAGTGGAATTGCGCGTATGTCACCGTTAAAGGGCTAATATTGACAGGGATGACACACCTGTGGTAGGCACGTGATGGGCCCCGAGTACCAATGGCCATGTACAGTCAATCAATGTATGAGCTGGGCATGCACACACCTCCACATGCAAATTGAAATGTTTCAGGTTGGCAGGACAATGTGCTTTAACTACATAAACCTCTGTCTTTGACAACATAGGACAATGCAATGTCCAGGCATGCACCCTGACGTACAGTCACAACTGTCATGTGTATGAACCAGGGATGCCTGTATATACCTAACATACATTGTGTGTCTCTTCCCAACACAGCTGATGCTGAGGACATACCAGCCAATGAAGAAGAGTCCCAGTCCCAGGCTCCGGTGGAACATCAGCTCCCTGGTGTGAAACAGTCTCTGTCCTCTTCAGATGAAGAAGGACCTGGCATCTCCGGTGTGAGTCGTTCTGCAGCACCAGCAAGACCATCATCTGCACCCACCCCTCCAAGATCTGGCAACAGACACACCACCACTGATGACACAGACAGACCACGGACACAGGATTTCACCAGCACAGGGACCCAGCCCACCCGGGAAGCAACAGACCTCAACAACCGGACCGACTCCCAGGGGGGCACAGGGTCATCTGTGCGCGCCACTGCAGGTCTGGACCATGTGGCTAGGGGTGGTGGGCTGATGTCATGCCTTGCAGAGGGGACAGAACTGCATGATGACCCCCAATCGGTACGGTTCGAGGTTACCACCACAGAGTTCAGCCAGGTTGTGGGGATCCTCAGGGACATACAACAGCAGCAGGCTGCCCATCATGCCCACTCGGAGACACACATGTCTCGCATAGAGTCCAAGTGGGACACATTGGAAGAACAGACAGGGGTGCAGAGGGACATTTTGACATGCCTCCGCCAGATTGCCACCAACATGTCCACACCTCCCTGTGTGCCCACAACATCTGGTGCTGCAACATCTGCAACTGCCACAGGGAGAGAGGATGACTCTGGCGGAGAGTCCTCTGCACAGCAGCACACTGCCCTTGAGGGTCCCCCCAGGAAGAAGAGGCGTTGTCCAAAGAAGCGCAAGTGAGACAAAGATCACCATGCACATCCCCCAGGAACCCAACACCTGTTCTGGAACTTTTCCTTTGTGTGCAACCTGTTCACCTTGTCGAATGCTACTCAACTCTCCCACATGACCTGGAGGGTATCAGTTGTCTGATGTATCAGATGACTGTGAACTTTACTCTGGACATTTCATCTACCAACACTTCCTACTCATCTGTGAACTTTGGATTCCAACCTATTGTACAGCACCCACCATCCCGTGCACTTTACTCACACATGCATGCTAATAAACTCACAAATACACAATACTTGCCTCTGTTGTGATTCCAATGTGGCTTTTGTCATGGAGAAGATTATATGCTAAATTACACTGTGCATGCTAACTGCTACAGCAATGTAAACTCCATCATGTGGGTAAGGATGATGTGACACATATGAGGGAGACACCACTAGGGCACCAGTAGATCAACACATACACACCATGCCCATCTGACCCATCTCCTACACTGATGTTGCCAGGAAATACAGTTGGACAGACACACACCACACCTATCCAGAGTCAGTGGTAAGTAGCCCACAGGTGCAGTAAGCAAATGCCAGCCAGATGTGTGGAGAAAAACAACCACATCACAAAGTGTAGCAACAGTTTATTACACTTGTGCAACAGGTTGACTACTCAACAAATGCAGGGCAAACCCACATGCAATGGCCACACAGTCACCAAGTCTTGAAGACATGAAGTCCAGGGATGTAGGGCACATCACTTGTAGTGAAACAACTACTTTCACCCTGGAAGTAGAATCTGTGTGTCGGGGGTCAGAGTTGAACAAACCACAGCCAAAGAACCCTGTGAAGGACAGACATGAGACACAGTCAAAAGCACAGAAGACAAAGGTAGAACTGCAATACACACGCCCAAAATCTGTCAAGATATACACACAAAACCAAGAAAGCTTGTCAACACTGTTGGGGAGTACAGGCAACCTGTAAGGACACATCACTGCATGCATCCAGTCAAGTAGCACATAGCCCCAGTAAAACAGCAACAGAGCACCACCAACACATATCGGGCAAAGTCAAGAAAGTGACATAACATCCCTGTACATTTACATTCAGCTAAAGAAGTCGAAATATCCAGAGTCACCTACAGACAGACAATTGCACATTAGATGAGTACAGAGAGAGGGTGGAATACAACATTGCACAACACATACAAAGGTAAAACGTCAGCACACACCGACAAGCCAGGCACGTTGGTTCTGCATCTGTGTCATCAGCATGGTCTGTGACATCCCACCAGCAGACGCCACAGTGTGTTGAAAGGTACAGGTGGCAAAGAAGTGTAGAGCTGCCATGACCTTCACCTTGGGGGTCAGCGCTGTAGGGTATGTCTGGACAGGTTGCAAATGTGGGTCCAACCACACCACCAATTCCTCAATGAGCGGCCTGGTGAAGCGGTAGCATCAGATGCAGTCACGTTCCACCATGGCTGCAAGGTCAGGGAACGGTCTATGGACAGCTAGTTCCCTGCAGCACATAGGTGAGCAAAGAAAAATTGTCAATCCCCACACCTCTGTGGCATTCACCATACTCAAAACACAAGTACTTGGTGTGTGTGCCGTTGTGTATGGACACATATGTCATCAACATGCCAATCATCTAACATCTCAGTTCAACATGTGTACACAACAAGTTCAATGTTGTGCCATGGCAAATCACCAGGCTGTGTCACATAACCTATATACTGTGGCCACGGATCAAACACACACCACAGTAACAAGTGAGGACAGATGTGTGCCTGGCATCACAGCTTTCAGAAGGTAGATTCCCATGGACCCTGGATTGACACATGGACACTGACATGACATGGTGTATCATGGACATGCCAATAAACAACAATGACTCCCATAGGTAGTGGCCCCCGTTGTCTCTGCAGGACACGTGAGACACACACACACACACAAACACCATCAATGTTGATGCACACACCACATGGATGTGGAGACTCTCTACCAATGGGCACATTTAATCTCAGACATCTGAAACACAACATGCACACAGACTGCATGTACGGTATGTACATCACAATTGCGGCAAAGGGTCACTCTGTGACGTACATGTCATCCCACCGATGACTCATGTGGTATGTGACATGACATACACATATGAACACAGGAGATGTGACCATGCCACATGCTCTGAACTGACCAGGTGCACATCACAGTGGTCATGTGCACAACACACAAATGATTCTGTCCCCACGAACACGTGCATAGCCAGGGAGAGGCTGCCCCCAAGTGCCACCCAACAAACCACATGTTGACCCACACACACACACAGGTAATGCAGCCTTATCTGACTTAGTATACAGTGTGGTACAAAAAGGGGTGGTGATGGACGGAGCATCTGAACCAATCAAACACTCACACCCAGTCAAAATATCTGGGTTTAATCCATCACCGTTCTTTAGCCCACTCTGCCACCCCAGTTCAGACATGGCTATATGCAAATCAGTCTGACCCTGTGCCTCATGGGAACAGTCCAGCCGGAACTGCCAAGCGTTGTCTTCCCTGGACCGGAAACAAGCTTCCGAGGACTGGTTTCTGGCATTGAAGCCTTCTTCAGCCCGGCTTGCTTGAATCCAGTGGCAACGTGATCAAGGGAATCACGTCTGAGCATACCCTGCCACACTTATGGCGGCCAAAAGCGGTACAAAAGGGGGTGGTGATGGACGTAGCATCTGAACCAATCAAACACTCACACCCAGTCAACAGATCTGGGTTTAATCCATCACTGTTCTTTAGCCCAATCTGCCACCCCAGTTCAGACATGGCTATATGCAAATCAGTCTGACCCTGTGCTTCATGGGAACAGTCCAGCCCGAACTGCCAAGCCATGTCTTCCTTGGACCGGAAACAAGCTTCCGAGGACAGGTTTCTGGCATTGCAGCCTTCTTCAGCCAAGCTTGCTTGAATGCAGTGGCAACGTGAGCAAGGGACTCACGTCTGAGCATACCCTGCCACACTTATGCCGGCCAAAAGCGGTACAAAAGGGGGTGGTGATGGACGGAGCATCTGAACCAATCAAACACTAACACCCAGTCAATAGATCTGGGTTTAATCCATCACCATTCTTTAGCCCACTCTGCCACCCCAGTTCAGACATGGCTATATGCAAATCAGTCTGTCCCTGTGCCTCATGGGAACAGTCCAGCCGGAACTGCCAAGCCATGTCTTCCCTGGACCAGAAACAAGCTTCCGAGGACCGGTTTCTGGCATTGCAGCCATCTTCAGCCCGGCTTGCTTGAATCCAGTGGCAACGTGAGCAAGGGACTCATGTCTGAGCATACCCTGCCACACTTATGGCGGCCAAAAGCGGTACAAAAGGGGGTGGTGATAGACGGAGCATCTGAACCAATCAAACACTCACACCCAGTCAAAAGATCTGGGTTTAATCCATCACCGTTCTTTAGCCCACTCTGCCATCCCAGTTCAGACATGGCTATATGCAAATCAGTTTGACCCTGTGCCTCATGGGAACAGTCCAACCCGAACTGCCAAGCCATGTCTTCCCTGGACCGGAAACAAGCTTTCGAGGACTGGTTTCTCGCATTGCAGCCTTCTTCAGCCCGGCTTTCTTGAATCCGGTGGCAACGTGAGCATCACCACCCCCTTTTGTACCGCTTTAGGCTGCCATAAGTGTGGCAGGGTATGCTCAGACGTGAGTCCCTTGCTCACTTTGCCACTGGATTCAAGCAAGCCGGGCTGAAGACGGCTGGAATGCCAGAAACCGGTCCTCGGAAGCATTTTTCCGGTCCAGGGAAGACATGGCTTGGCAGTTCAGGCTGGACTCTTCCCATGAGGCACAGGGTCAGACTGATTTGCATATAGCTATGTCTGAACTGGGTTGGCAGAGTGGGCTAAAGAACGGTGATGGATTAAACCCAAATCTTTTGACTGGGTGTGAGTGTTTGATTGATTTAGATGCTCCGTCCATCACCACCCCCTTTTGTACCGCTTTTGGCCGCCATAAGTGTGGCAGGGTATGCTCAGACGTGAGTCCCTTGCTCACTTTGCCACTGGATTCAAGCAAGCCGGGCTGAAGACGGCTGGAATGCCAGAAACCGGTCTTCGGAAGCTTGTTTCCGGTCCAGGGAAGACATGGCTTGGCAGTTCGGGCTGGACTGTTCCCATGAGGCACAGGGTCAGACTGATTTGCATATAGCCATGTCTGAACTGGGGTGGAAGAGTGGCTAAAGAACGGTGATGGATTAAATCCACATCTTTTGACTGGGTGTGAGTGTTTGATTGATTCAGATGCTCCATCCATCACCACCCCCTTTTGCACCGCTTTTGGCCGCCATAAGTGTGGCAGGGTATGCTCAGACGTGAGTCCCTTGCTCACTTTGCCACTGGATTCAAGCAAGCCGGGCTGAAGACGGCTGGAATGCCAGAAACCGGTCCTCGGAAGCTTGTTTCCGGTCTAGGGAAGACATGGCTTAGCAGTTTGGGCTGGACTGTTCCCATGAGGCACAGGTTCAGACTGATTTGCTTATAGCCATGTCTGAACTGGGGTGGCAGAGTGGGCTAAAGAACGGTGATGGATTAAACCCAGATCCTTTGACTGGGTGTGAGTGTTTGATTGATTCAGATGCTCCGTCCATCACCACCCTATTTTTGTACCGTTAGTATACAGTGTGGCACAGGCGGTGGTGTCATGGTTGTGCACACAAATCCATGCCAGGTAATTGTGGCTGCCATCCGTTTACCAGGGTCAAATATGCTGACCGATGCGTGTGACTTGTACAGCCACGTGCCATACAGCAGTGGACTGAGCCGTGTCCACGCACTGCCTATTGATTGATTGTGGAGACAGGAGCGTGTTGTTTTTCAAAATGCGCGCCGTACAGCAGTGGACCGAGCCGTGCGCAAGTACTGCCTATTGAAGATTAAGGAGACGGGTGCGTGTTGTTTTTCAAAATGCGCGCCGTACAACAGTGGACTGAGCCTTGCACACGGACTGCCTATTGAAGATTATGGAGACGGGTATGTGTTGTTTTTCACAATGCGTGCCATACAGCAGTGGACCGAGCCGTGCGCACGTACTGCCTATTGAAGATTATGGAGACGTGTGCGTGTTGTTTTTCAAAATGCGCACCATGCAGCAGTGGACCGAACCGTGCGCCCGCACTGCCTATTGACTGTCATGGAGATAGACGCGTATTTTGAACTAAAACTAAACTAATCGTGTGCATCAAATACAGTTGGCTCAATACAACAATGTTGCAAACTCAATGTTGTAATGATTTTTAACATTTGAACGATGCGGAAGGCGTGTAAGAGTCGTGCAGTTAAAGGGATTGGCAAAATCATAAGATGCAAACATGTTGTACCTATCACTTTGAATGCATGGGACAGAGCGTTCCTCTGAAGCACAGATATAAGGCAGTCTGGTACCCTGAGAGCTCACTTGCCTGCACTACATGCTACAGATCTACAATTCTCTGCTACCACTGCTGCTGTCTCTGCATCCTCTGGCTACTGCAATGGCACGTACTCTGGAAAGGGCCCCAGCCTTCACAGAGGAGGAGAACTAGGCCCTGCTGGACGCTGTCCTTCCACAGTACAGCAAGCTGTGTGGGAAACCATGGAAGCAGGTGAGTGTGCAGTCCACTGCCTTCCTAATTGTGCATGTTGTCTGACTACCAGTACTAGCAGTGTGTACACCAGTGGCTAGCATGCTCACTGAGTAGTTTCCACCCCCAAAGTGTGTAGTAACATGCACTGTACAGGTACAGTGCAGTCACAGTGCATCTTTTTCTTCCTAGGCAATGTTTCCATGTTGTATTTTCTGGACAACTGTTCATAGCTATAGTTGCACTACCTGTGTCCATCATAGGCCTCTGTGATAGAGATCTGTAAATCAAACTGTGTAATGCACCAATGTGTTGCATGTGTACTTATGGCCTTTTCACTTTGTCATCCTTGCAGGTTGATGCCCACCAGAAGCAGGAAATCTGGTTGGCCATCGCCCGGGCAGTCAGGTCTGTGGGGGTCTACAAGTGCCGGATGCGCAACTGCCAGAAGAGGTGGCAGGACCTTTGTATCTGGACCCGGAGGATCGCAAGGGTCCAGCTGAAGCTGTCGCCTCCTCACAGGAGGGGCGGACACCGGACCCTGACCCACCACATGCTCCGGATTCTGACGGTGGTCTTCCCTTAACTGGATGGGCAGCTGAAGGCCAGTCAGCAGCAAGGAGGGGGCAAGTGCTATTCTTGTCAGGGAACTATGTCTCACATGCTCTTTGCACTCCTTTAGCCTGGTTACACTTCCACAGTACGTCTGTCTTGTAGTCCAGGACTCATGTCCCTCACTTGTGTCATGCCCCATCCTCATGTGTAGCCCAAACAGTCTGTGACTAAGGTCACTTGGGAACTGCGTACTTTTAGTTACCTGAGGTAGAATTTTGGGCCAGCATCCGTTACAGCAACTTTGTCGTTGTCTTAATGGGTGGTACAATTGCTCACACAATGCCTGTAATCTGACATGTAGTCAGTGTGTGCCTTTGACACGTGTTCCTTATGCTGCTTTGACTCACCACATGTGTGAGGTATTTGCCACACACCCAAGATGCAAGAGAGACCAATGTTGGAGCCTCTGACGTATGTACATCATGTGTGTCACACATGCATAGCCACCTGCCTAGTGTTCAGGGTAATACCATGTTGCACATGCACAAGGACAGTAATGCCTACTCCTGCCATCGAATGCTCTATGTTCTCCCACTCCCATGTGTCAGCTCACATATTGGGCATTGTGAAAAGTGCCTTCATGTGTCGGGCTCTGTGTTATTGTGGTGTGGCCTCGCTAAGTGGACTGCTGGAGGGTTTTAACAGTTTGAGGTGGGCAGCCATCTGATATGGGTCTATAGGTTTGGCATATTGTTTCATACATAGGTGTATGCAACATTACGGTGCAGGCTGTTTTTGTTGAGTCTCATCAGACTGTGAAGTGCACATGTGTATGGATTCTTGTTTTCAGTCACTGTAAAGTCTCATTTCTTTAATGTGTGATAATCTGAGTCCTCATGATGTGGGTGGCAGAGGGTGAACATGTGCACTTTTCATCTACAGAGCTTGTATTCCACAAAGACCTTTCATTGTTCCAAAGTGCTGACAGTTGTTGTGTGGATGCACTGGCCCGGTGACAGGAGACAGTGAAGACCGACTCACCAGACAGGCCTGCACCATGGTATTCAACTTGCAAACGTCTGATCCGGCAGTAGTGTCAGTTGTCCTGCATGTACCCAATTGTCGCATTGACTATCAGGACATGAGAACATCATTGTGTCTGGTGATGGAAGCATATCCCGCATATCGACAGACTCTGCCCATCCCTTTTCCTGACACATGTACTGAGTCATTGGCAGGGAATGGCATGTGTGTGGAGTGACACATTTCAATGTGTTATCTTGGATGTCCAACAACTGTCTATGTGGTGCATATGTGCACAAATGATTGGTGGCATACAACATGCGCCAGATTGATGTCTCCATGGAAAGGAGTTAAATAAGGGGAGTATTTGAGTGGCAGCCCGTCCAGTGTCTTGTTCACATAGGTGTTTGCACCATTGGCAAATGATGTGAAGACTTGCTCCGAGATGTGCTCTACTTACTGCGGTGTGTCAGGTCAATACAGTTGAGTGATAGGGATCTGTTTCTCCTGCTTACTTACAGATACATCTAAAGCCACGGGGGAGACAGCTCCACGGACCAGGAGGAGCAGCAGAGCCACTGTGGGCCATCCGCCGAGGATTCGGAGGAGCACAGTGGCACGGAGGGTGAGGGGAGCCACTACAATGAGACCTCAGGGCCATCCACCTCAGCTGAGGAACACAGCTCATCGGATGATGAATCCCTTGTGAAGGCGGTGCCAGCAGTCAGCAGACACCATCAAGCAGATCTGTCTCCGCCACCATCACCACCCTCCCATCTGCTCCAATCCCAGAGGTCCGTGGAGGGTCCCATGTCAGGGACCAAGTCTCCCCTGCTGCCCTGAGTGTGGAGTCTGTGGACTTGCTTAAACAGATCCATGTAGAGCAGACATCTATGCTGAGTGTCCTCCATGCACACACCAGTCTGTTGACACAACTGGTGTCGTTCATGGAGGGCATCTCTTCTAGCATGTCTGCCCTACAGCGGGCCAACCAGTCCATGGACTCCTCACTGACGGCAGCAGTGTCCCTCCTACAACAGTCCATCGCCCCTACTACCTCTGCCACACCCTCAATCCCCACTGCCCTACCTGCCACAAGCACACACACCCCAGCATAAACACGCACCACCACAGGCACCACACAGACACGCAAGCCACAATTAAAACGTACACGCACGCACAGTCAGGGGACTGATACCTCACTCACAGGGGATGGGAGCAGACACACACACACAGGCTTCCACAAGCACTCCGCAGTCCTCAGATACTCTCCCTCCAAAACCCCTTCCCTTGCCTCACCTGCAACCCTCACCTCCAAGCAGCTCTTCCTCTTTGAGCTTGGCCTCTTCCCCGCCGACCCATCAGATAAGACTCACAAGGGGAAGAAACAGTCAGCAAGCACAGAGAGGACTGCCCTTCACACCCGGACCCCCTCCACCAGGCCCAGGCAGACTAAGACCCCCACTCCCTAGTCCACCCATAGCAGGAGGAGCAAGA
Organism: Lissotriton vulgaris; assembly: GCF_964263255.1. Lineage (NCBI taxonomy): Eukaryota > Metazoa > Chordata > Amphibia > Caudata > Salamandridae > Lissotriton > Lissotriton vulgaris. The sequence goes on from NC_141697.1 coordinate 1,058,660,464, forward strand.
CCCCACCACGTAGCTCCACCACACAGTCTCCATACTCCAGCCCACCACTCCACAGGTTCCCCCGCCATACCCTGCCCCAGGTTCCCACACAAACACACACCACATTCCCAAAATTAGACGCCCCTCCCCCCAGCACATGCCCATTCACACCCACCCCAGACGCTCAGCCTGTTTGTGCCACTGGCGTGGAGACCGTGCCCCCCCTCTGTCCTACCCAGCTCATCGGCGCCCCCTTCCACTACAGTGGAGGCCGCAACAACCCCGCCTGACCAGCCCACCACATCTGAGTCATGCCCTAGAGTGATGCCTGCGTCGACCACACCTGACTTGTGCCTGGCAGTGGTTACTGGGCCCACTGTGTCAGACACCTCCACTGCAGTTGCCAGTGAGCCCCCTGCTCCCACCACCCCTCCCCTGACACATTCTGCTATCCCCTGAACCTTTTCCCTGCAGTGCCTGGCCTGCCCCTATGTGCGCCCCTCCAAGGGGAGATGTCCCCTGGCCGTAGCAGTGCAAGCAAGCAATGTGTGGCAACTTGTCTCATGTCCCCCTGTTTGGACTTTACTAATGGACTGGCCATCGGCCTTTGTGTTTTCAGGACTGCACGTTTGTTTTCCTGAATTGCCGATTAAAGTTTCTTTTTGTCATCATGTGGTTTTCCTTTTGATATACATGATGTTGATGACGAGTATCACGTACTTGCAGTGGTAATAGTGTTTTTCAGAAGAAGAAACTGACGTGTTGATGTAATGTACTCCGTGTGTTCTGTGTGATTTGCGTTTTATTCAGGTTGGTATCCTTGTCATCCTCTGTATCAATCTGAGGGGGACTCCAGTGGACATGCAGGTGTGCGCATCAATGGTGTAGTAGTCAACTGCGTCATCAGTGCAACTTGCCGTACATGTGTGCTGAGTATGTGCATGTGACATAATAGCCACTCCCGTACACGAGCTGATGTGACCAGAGCCTTCATTGTGGTGTTATTGTTGGCTCGCTGACCACGTTTTATGCTGACATGACCGAGCCCTGCAGAAACAACATTTGGCACAGTTGACATACCACTGGATTATAGTCACCTAATGGGATTGTGCCATTCCGTGGCATTGTCTGAGCCCATGGTGTGTGTTGTGTGAGCATGTGTGTGTGTGTTCACTTCCATTTTCCTACACAGCCTGTGTTCCCATCAGATGTCCCAGTTTGTGGTGCTTGATGAGTTGTCCATTGTTAATTTAACATATCCGCCCCGGGTTGTCTTGGATGTGGGTGCATGGCAAACTGCTGATCATCAGGGTGTAATCACTCTGCGTTTTTGTTGAGAGGTCCTGGGATGTGGGAAAACACATGTGGGACACATTCAGGGGTCTACAAGTCCCTTTTGTGGTACTTCCATCTGGGTGTTGTGGCAATGTGTTATCTTTCAGTCATTGTGACATGTATCTGTGTGTGTGACTGCTCTCACTCGTCCGGTTCAGTGATGCAATGTTGTGAGGCTGTCAGCATGTGTTCATCATGGGTCTCCTTGTGTTATTGATTGGTGTGGGACTGTGTCTGGGATTTCAGGTATTAACTTGGATATTCGATAAGTAAAGCACCTCCCTCCCTCAAGCGCCTTGAGACCCTCTGGGTGAGCAGTGCGCTATACAAATTGCAGAACTTGAACTTGGTACATTTCAGGTAATGTCCATGTACCTGTGTGCATAAGTGACTGTGCTACACAGTATGTGCCACATCTCCATTTCTCATCACTGAGGAATTAGCATGCATGGTAGTGTCAGCAAATTGTGGGTTTCATGAGGGCAGTGCTGTGGTAGTTGTGTCTCTTGGTGTGTTGGTTGCTGTTCCGCCCAGCTTGTGCCACAGTATTCTTACATATCCCACTCATCTTAGAATGCATGATTGACCACAAAGGGGTGTCCAGGTGATGTTTACTTGTTCATGGCACTATGTGGGGATCTGTGTCATTGGAGTCCAGCCCGCTCATGTGTTTTGTACTATCCTGTGGGTAGTTGCGCACACACACGTGGTGTTTGATATGCAGTGGGGGTGTGGAGCTGCCTGGCTCTATTTGTGCATACGCAGCACTGAATTGGTATGTGTTTTGTGTGCTATTGGGTGTATGTTGTTTGTAATTCTTCCCTACTGTCCATGGGACTCTTGCCTCATCAGTGTGCACATTCCTCCTGTTTGATATGTCCCATTGCTGCCATAGTGTGGGAGTTTGTCCTATTGTACACATTGTGAGCCCCCATGTGCAATGCTTCGGTGCAAATGGAAGATGGTGTTTGTTGCAGTGCAACCTTTGCCTGACCACTGCTGTGTCAGTATGGGACACAACTACTACTTTGCCACACACATGATTGTGGTATTGGTACCAGTATTCATTCATGATGTTTGCCTGTTGCATCATTCACATTGCAACACTTGCCTTTTGCTCACTGTGATGATGGGGGGCTTAGACCCCATTATCACAGTAATCTTGGACTGCTGTAGTTTTGAACCCCACACTTACCTTTTGCTCACTGTGATGATGGGGGGCTTAGACCCCAGTAACACAGTGTGCATGTTATGTTTGAATTGTGAATCCCACAGCCAACGTTTGACTCACACATGTGATGTGATTCCCATTGTATGTGCCCTGTCAGACTCAATGTCGTGGGCATTTTGACACAAGTAATAGACCTATGGCATGATGGGGTTGTTGCTTTATTTTAAACTGTGTGGGGAGGGTGGTAGTGTTAGGCATTACACATCTTGTGTGTGGTGACTGCTAGTAGTGGTAGGCCTCCAACCCCTTATGATTTGGGGGTGGTGGTAGGCATCCAGCTCCCTATGGGGTGGACAATGCTGGTAGTGATAGGCATCCACTCCCCATGGGATGCACAATGCTGGTAGTGATAGGCATCCAGCCCCCTATGGGGTGGACAATGATGGTAGTGGTAGGCATCCAGTCCCCTATGGGGTGGACAATGCTGGTAGATGCGCATCTAGCCCCCTTTGGGTGGGCAATGCTGGTAGTGATGATCTTCCACCCACCATGGGGTCGACAATGATGGTAGTGGTAGGCATCCAGTCCCCTATGGGGTGGACAATGCTGGTAGATGCGCATCTAGCCCCCTATGGGTGGACAATGCTGGTAGTGATAGGCATCCACCCACCATGGGGTGGACAATGCTGGTAGTGGTAGGCATCTAGCCCCCTATGGGGTGGACAATGCTGGTAGTGATAGGTATCCAGCCCCCTATGATTGGGGGTGGTGGTAGGCATCCAGCCCCCTATGCTGTACGCTCTGACAGAAGGGACGGGGCCCGGTGAGTACGCTGGGGGGGGGGGGGGGGGGGGGGGGGGGGATTTACATCCTCCGGTATTGGGTTGTAGCAGTTAGCCCATCTTTGTTTGGATGTCTCGGTTTTGGCTCCCCTATGGGTGGCAGCAGGTTGCCCCCTGTTGTAGGGCGTGGCGGTTTTGCTCCCCAGATTGGGACACAGTGTTTGTGCCTGTTAGGTATCGCGATACGGGTGGGCAGGTAGGCTGTCGGATTCTGTTTTCTACTGTGTGTCTTTCGATAATAGGTTTGTTTGTTCTCATTAGCTCTGATCTGGGTCCAGCACTTTCGCCTCCGCGCCGCCGGCCTCAGCTCTGGGCATTTATGAGGAACGCTGGCTCTTTGGCTAGCGCCCGTCGCCCTGACTGGGTTCCGCCTCCACCCTTCCCCTGGAAATATCCTTCTAGGCGCTAGGGTGGTTCTAGGTTCGTGCCTTGGGATCCTTCTTGGCACGAAGAGGGGGTTGTGACGCTTGGTGCACCGGTATTTCTTTTCTCAATCATTGTTGGTTTCATTGCATTTTTCTATTGTGTTCTTGTGATGTGCTTGGCCTATGTAGTGGCCAAATACTGTTAGGTATGTGGTGTGTTTTCAACTGCTGTCAGGTTCTGAGAATTTCCTTTGTCAGCTTATTAGTTTACTCTGGGCATTAGAACGTTACTTGACCGAGATCTGATAAAGGAACTCTACCTGATACATCCCTTTACCAACATTCCCAACTAGTACGTCCACCCCTAATACTCTCTTGCCTCTACAAGGGACTGGATGTAAAGTTTTATTAATGTGCATTCCTGTAAAATACCAAGGCTAAAAAACAAATTCTGTCACTCCCCTTACTCTTTTGGGATTAGTACAGCAGACCCACACAAATTCTCAGCACATAGGTTTTTTTCTACAGTGCTGCCGCGTAGGAACCCCAGAACTTGTCCTAAGTGTTGTATGTGATTGTTTGAACTGTATGAAGCAATTCACCACTCTTGCTCTATTTTTGGATGTTGAGACCCTGTGGCACAGCCACAGCCAGGGTCTCTTTTCCTATCTTACTTATTTCACGAGCCATCAAGGCTCAACAACAACCGGGATCTGGCTTCTTCCTTCCTTGTGAAAAAGCTTTGGTGAATTGGCATCAAGTGACCTGTTGGCGTGACTGATTGATGGCTTTCTTTTTGCTCTCTTGCAAATACTGGTATGTGGCTGAAATATATATGAAGTATTTTTGCCAACCTATTGTATTACCTGTTACCGTCTTGTAGTCCACCCCGCAACCCATCTGTCTGGTATATTTGAACAGTGATTTGTGAGGCGTTTAGGACCAGCTGCTGCACTACACACAACTCAACAATGGGGAACAGCAATAGTAAAAAGAATTTAAATACAGCTCAGCCAGCCCCACCCAAGAACTCACCTGCCTATATCATGGGTTTAAAAAGAGGCTTAAGCTCAATTATGTACACCCACAAATGGCACGATCTCACATCTAAAAACTCAGACCTGCAGTTCCCAGGTTCAGGTTTAAAGTCTTTATTTCGATTTTTAACAAATCATAAAAGACACATTAAAATACAAAAGAATTTAACTAATTCAATTTGAGCAAAAACAGGAAAAAACAGAACTAAAAAAAAAGTTTAAACACTAACAAAAGTATACAAATAAGGAACATTTAAGACAAATAGATAAAACATGATTAAATTTCAATAAGTGAAGAATCTGACTAATTTATAAAAAGGTAAATTTAAGTTAAAAAAGATATTGCAGTTCAAGTTCATTGTCAATGGGCCCTTTATATGGCAAAAAAAACAAGGGATACAGATTAAACAACTAAGTCACAAATCAGTTAACTAATACATAGTCAATCAGATTATGACCGATTGTGGAGCATCTTGGTCCCTGGGGCTAAGGCATGTTGTTTTTTAGCCTTAGTAGCCAAGCCCATCCCAGATATTTTGCCAAACTTACTACAAAGAGTTCGGAGGTATTGGTCCTAAGCACCCATATTGCTTCCATCGATGTTTTGAATGGTAATTTTTGAAACAAAGGTTTTAACCATTTCTTTCGGGGTGCAGCGTACCTAGGGCAAGCAAAGAGGAAATGTCCTTCAGATTCAATATGACCTGGGCAACATGTACAGTAGGGCGATAACCCTGTAGACCGTTTGTTTAGAAAAGGGTTCAAAGGCAAAGAACCCACTCTAAACTGATGATACAGCTTCTTATCTAACGGTCGAGTTATTACGTCCCAATAGGGCTCTCGCAATAGGTCAAGTTTGAATGTTAAAAACCTGCGTGTGAGGCTATTTTTGTTAGACAGCAGAACCTTTTTTAAACGGGTCGTGGCCCAATACAAGGATTTGAACTCGTCTTTGGAAGGGAAAACATTGGATTGAGCGGATGTCCAGAGGTGTTCCAAGCCCATGTCATTAAGGATAGATTTAACAGCAGAAAGCCATGGGATTTTCCCTGAACCCGTAATAGACCTAACTTCGGCCAGTTCCCTTGCGAATAGGGATAGATCTGGAGATGTCCATATCCGTCTCCACAGGGCCACGAGCCTAAATCTAGCCATCTCATTGATCGGTGGGGAACCAAGGTCCAAGCAGAGGGGGATCGAGGGTGTCGACTGCGGGAGGCCTACTAAATTACGAAGGAATCTACATTGGGTTTTAAACAGGTTAAGCAAGTCCATGTGGCCCCACAGATCCGCGCCATATAAAATGGCGGTAGAGATTTTAACATCATAGATCTTAAGGGCCGGGAGGACCCGCTTTGTAATTGATTCCTTTTGCTCTTTAATGAGGCAACCAGTCAGCCTAGCAAGTTTAAGATGTTGTATGTTAATCTGGTCCTTCCATCTTAAACGGCTATCCAGGGTAACCCCTAAGTAGGTCATGGTATCAACCTGCTCGAGGTTTACTCCATTCAACCTCACGGAACTCCGAACTGGATGGTTTTTTGTAAAAACCATGAACTTCGTTTTCCCCACATTAACCACCAAGTTATTGATGGCACAGTATTCCTCAAAGCGGTCGAGAGCCCGCTGAAGTCCGCTACGTGTTTTTGAGAGGATTAAAGTGTCATCTGCGAAGATGAGTAGAGGAAATCTCATCCCAGCCAGCATTGGGGCATCAGTGGGGGTATCCGTGAAAAACTTGACAACTTGGTCGATAAAGAGGAGGAAGAAAGTTGGGGCCAGGACACACCCCTGGCGGACACCTCGAGTTACGGGAAATGTCTCCGTCACTTGTCCCTGGCCCCCCCACCTCACCCTCGCATAGTTGTCCTCATGGAGTCGAACAATGAGGTCTAATAGTTCTGATGGGCACCCCAGATTTTTCAGCACACCCCACAGTTTATCCCTTGGCACCAAGTCGAAGGCGGACTTCAGATCAATGAATGCAGCATAGATGGTGCCGCCGCCGAGCCACACCACCTTCCAATAGATCAGGCAGAATCTAAACACCTGATCTATGGTGCTCATCCCCGATCTGAAGCCCGCCTGCATGGGTGACAGGATACTCTCTGTTTCTATCCATCCCTGGACCCGTCCCAGGACCATACGTGCTATTATCTTTTGTATCGAATCGATCAAACTGATAGGGCGGTAATTTCCTGGGATGGACTTATCGCCCTTTTTATAGATCGGAACAATTTCGGCTCCCCTCCATGATTTCGGGACTGTGGCTCCAAGGGCTAAGGTGTTGGCTATCATTGTTATATAAGGGAGCCACAAGGCGGGATTAGATTTGAATAAATCTGCCGGGATCAGATCCATACCAGGGGCTTTCCCTCGGAGAGTCAATGCAAGGGCCAGCTCGGCCTCAGCAACTGTGAAGGTAAGTTTTTCTCTTTGGGGGGTCAGCAAGAGTATATTACCTGAGGGATTCATAGTTTCGTGGTCATCGGCTCTAAATTGGGCCGAGTAGAATGATGCCCAATCCTCAAGGGGCACATTGTTTCCCGGGGTAGAAGAGTCCGCGTTTTTTCCCCATTTAACTAGATCCCAAAACCTTTTTTGGTTGTTAGTGGAAGATGCCTCCAAAAGATCTGACCAGAACTTATCCTCCCACTCCCGTTTAGCTTCTCTAAGGGTTTTCCTATAATTGAGCCTTGCAGCTTTCACTCCAACCATATCCCGAAATTTAATGGCTGAAATGAGAGCTGCATGTGCCTCCCTACATTTCCTATTGTACCATTTTTGGGGCAAAGGATTTGTTTTAGTAGGAGCATTTCCGCACGGTAGGGAAAGAAGGGTTTTTAAATGGTCAAAGCATTTAGTATGTACTCCCATCACATTGTTAGCCACTCCCCGGTCCGCCCCCAACAAATCTATTTGCGACATTTCATTAAGCGCATTTTTTACCACAATATTAATGTTGGCCCATAAACGCTTGTCTTCCATGACCCGGGACCATTTCAGTCTCCTCCTGTCATTAGTAAGTTGGGCGTCCCCTGTATAGGTGGCAGTTGGCTCCTCCTGTCTATTTAGACCCGGTATCTTCAATGACAATGACAGCGGGTTGTGGTCACTTTCCGGGCGCTGTAATACTGCCATGTCAATTAATAACTGCCAATGTTCCATGTTCAACAAGATGTAATCAATGCGGCTCTGCCTCTGCCCATTGTCAAAAGTACAATTTCCTTTAGTGTCCGAAGTAGAACGGCCGTTACATGCACGAAACCCCTTTTGTAGGCAGAATGCCATCCAAGATACTGCCGCCTCTGTTGCTTTTGCCCTCTTTGCCACTTGTAAGTCCGGGATACCCCAAACAGAGTCCTCTGCCATGCTCCAAGTGTCTCCCATATCAAACAAAGGTCATAAAGTGCAATTTAGATCACCAGCAAGAATAGTGATATTGCCTCTATCCATTTCCGTGGTTATATGGTCAATGAAGTTCAACAAGGGTGGACTTCGACCACCAGGCAGACCTCTAGCATAGATATTAACAATGTTCATGATTTGCTGGTTCCCTTTGTTTAGTATGATGTGGAGGAGATCCGGGTTCTCCACAGGAAGTTCAGTTGGATAGAAACCCAGGGATTGTTTCACCCAAATCAGCAGACCGCCTGAGGCCCGCCCTTTACCCCCTTTAGTTGCAGGTTTAAAAAAGTTAATATAGCCCAACTTGTGAACAGGCTCAGTTGCCCACATTTCCTGCAGCAGGATGATGTCGTAATTGTCCACAAAGTTCGACCAATCAGTAGAAGCGAGGCGGGCCTTAATACCCGCTATGTTCCAGGACAAGATTTTCAAGTGATCTTTCAGATAGACCAGAGACGGAGGTTGTAAGGGCTGTGCAACTCCCTGGGGCATCCCTTTATCATCTTTAACCTCTAGGTGCTTAACACAATCTACTGGAGCTATGAGATTGTCCTTGGTCGAGATCCCCTGGACAGCTGCGTGTGGTAGAGGGCTAAGTAACAGAGAAGCTTGACCTCCATCCTCATCTACTGGATTGCTAGAATGATATGGGCACACCATACTATGCTCAATGGACTGTTGGGCTACTGCGCCAGCAAGCAAAGGCTCACTAGATGGATCGTCGAGTCAATCGATAGCCTCGAGGCCAGAGAGGGGGCCAAAGTGATTAAAAAGAAAGGGACGCTGACAGTCAAGTGGTGTTAATGCCAGGGGGTGTCTTATAGCTGGGCCCTTACGGAATAAAGGGTAGGATTGGGGGGGTATTTGCCTGTGTGGATAAAAATATGATAAGGCTAATGTTTGTACATCCCCCTGCCTTGCAAACCTCGGTTCTTGTCGAATGGCGTCTACCACCCAAGAATCTTTAAACAAGATTAAGATACAATCTCCCTCCAAGTCTTTTGACCCATGTCCCACCCAATCTACTCTCCTCACGAGTAGTATCTCCGTAGGAGTAGAGGGGGGTAACGGGCGGTTTTTATTCAACCAAAAAATGACTTTATTGCGGAGGTCGCCATAAGACTCCCTGGCACCCGGTTTTAATGGTGCTGCACCTGTCAAGACAATGGTGTGTTGAGCTGCTTCAGGTGGTAAATCAACACAAGGGATAGTTGGTCTTTTGCGTCCCCCCTCCCTGTGATTGGTGGAGGCAGTACGTTGGTCTCTTTGGGTGCTTGGGGGGGCAAGATTTAAAGTGGGTTGTGGGGGGGGGCCCATGGTTTGGCGCCTGTAGGAAGGTACATCCTGACTATGGTTGCCCCCAACTTTTTGCCCTGTGTTTTAGCTGGTTTTGGACATAGTCGACCTGGGACCCTGCCAATCAGGACCCCAGGGCTACTGCTCTCTCTTTAAAATGGATTCCATGTACCCTAGGTACATTTCCAATTGGCACTGGGCCACCCTATCAGACCCTGTAACTCAGGGCATGGGTGTACCCAGGGCTGCCAGGGGCTGAAGCATGTATTATGCCACCCCTGGCTGGCCTCTTAAATTTGACACAACTGGCTGCATGACCGCTGGGGCAAAGTCGTGTAATCACCCTTTGCTGTAGGTGTAGTATACCTATACCTAACCCTAAAATGGACACACAGATTCCTATCAGTCACTCCTATGGCAGGCCTTGACAATCCTGAAGGCAGAGTGCTTGGAATCGTGTGAGATGGTGCTCTGGCATGAGCTGAGCCTGTCTGCAGCTTGCGGAATCAAGTCCTAATAGCTGTTCCATGATAACGCATACCATATACTCTTAAGTGCATTATAATCCTCGCGGTTAAATGCTAACTTTGGTATTGCTTTATCAAAACATGTCGAGTAAGGTGTCATACGAATTGGAATACTAACCCCTCGCCAATTCTGGCGACGGGGTTAGCATTCCACCCTTCTAGAGGGACACGACATGTATGTAACTGTGAACCCCGGTTAAAGTTAACTGAAGCCTCAGCTCCACAAAATGGATGCTGCCACCACAGACACGAGTCTGACCCCCTGCAGCTGGGAGTCCTCCCAGTGAGGGGAGCCTGGACAAAGGGTTTCCTGTCAGGGGCGGTGCTAGCACCGTCCCAGACATGGTTTTGTGTATCCTGGGTAGGCAGGGCTTTTCAGGAAGGTGACTGCTGAGTGGCACCCCGGTGCTCACTACGCATAGGCCAGTCAGAACCAGTTCCAGGGGCACACCAGCCCCTGGCCTGGGGAAGTCCGGCAGGGGAGAGGGGTGTAACCACCCCCCTCCTGGTCCCACCCATAGGCAGGACCTAGTCACCGGGCCAGCCCCCTTTTTTAGTATAAAGATAGGAGCGGGCCCCCTGTTCAAATTAGATCATCTTTGGAATCAAGATACCACTTTCTTCGAAAGGACTTCACGATTTCTTCTTCAAGATTCTCCCTTGTGGCTAAGGAGTAGTCACCCTGCATCAAGCGGGCACCATCCTAAAGAACACTGCGGTCTGCTGCAAGTCCTTCATCACGAATCCGACGACCCAGCTCGACGAGACCCGGCTTCCCTGGCACCTCTGACCTCTACTCACCTCTACAGCCAAGCTGAGAACCGTGAGTGCGACGAGACCTCAAGGGACCGACGATCGCCAAGACTGCACGACATCTTTACTGCAAGCCCACCGTGTCCTCCACTGGTGAGTGCTTTGGGGTCCGAGAAGCCCCGACCCTGCGCAGCTCCAGCACCCAAGGTCAGCCTCCCTGCATCTCCACGATCTGCGTGGGGCCCTTCTGCTGTTTGCTGTGCACCGCGTTGTTTGGCTACTAGCCGGCTGGCTTGTGGCCTTCCGAACGACGCTCAACGACTTCACGACTGCTGGTCTGGTTGCTCCAGGCTGGCCCTTGCTTCCTTCTTCAAGAGAGGCACCCCGGACCCTCCTGGTCCACTCCAGACGCCATTTTAGGTCCACCGCGTGGGCTTGAATTTGCCAAGGCTTTGTTGCCCAATCCTGGGTCCAGCGACGCCGACAGCTTCTAACTTCGTGGGACAGCTCGATCCTCCATCCTGGTCGCCGACAACGCCTCCTGGTCCGCGAGATCTTCGAGCTACAGCGTCACCCACTCACCTTGTCGAGGTGGCTACCATCCGGTGCCCTCCTGGTGCCCACTGACTACTGGCTAGTAGTCTCGAACTTGGTCCCCTCTGCTTTCAGGTGTCATCTATCTTCGAGATCCAGGCTTGGATCCAACTGAACTTTCTTCACTGGTCACCGGCCAGCATCTTTTCTTCCGGCTCCTGGTCCGTCTACGAGGATTCCCGACGTCTTTTCAGACCTATGCAGCTGCAGCCCCTGGGCTAGGTAACTTCGGCATTTCGGTGCCCCAGCATAGCCTCACTATCCAAGGGTCAGAATCTACTTTCGTTTTCTCCCTACCAGGTCGGGTTCGCCCGAGAACACTAACTTTCTAATTCCTAGCTACCATAGACTTTTGTCCGCATCTCGCGTGAGAGTGCACACACTGCACCCGAGTCCCCTAGGCCTCCTAGAAGTAATCTAACGATTCCCTAGTCAAGTCCTAGCGATTCCAAAAGCTATTAGTACTGTACTTACCTGCTAGGAATTTCGCATTCCACTTTCATAGTATATGGTTTTCCGTGCCCCTCGGGCATTTGTATATACTGTGCTAACTTAAGTATTTTTGTAAGAGTTTTGGTTTGTGCTTAGTACCCTGTCCTCATAAAGAGTACAGGGCTGTTGTGATCTTTAAATAAATAACTGTTTATTTTCATAACACTTGTGTGGTGTCCTTTCACTTGGTATTCAAGGGGTATATGTGTGGTAAACAGCTGGCTTAACGCGCCCTCTCGAGTCTTTAGCCTTAGACTGCTCGTATCCACGCTACTAGGATAGCTGGTCTATAAGGTTGACTTACAACCAATCATCAATAAGGGTTGCTGGACTGATACATAGTGTTCACTAGAATAGTGAGCACTGCATATCAGGCCACCTTCTCACATTGGTGAGCAGCGGTTGGGATTTGAGCTTGCTGTTGTTTTACCACACGTATCCTAAGAATATCTTGTTGAAAGATCACATAAGTACTGTTAGGTACATATAACTAAAGCTTAGAATACTCTGAGTTCTACTGAACCAGCTGTTGTAGCTCCTCAAGGCTTAGCACACCTTGGCTGCAACTCTAGCAAGGGACCAGTAGGTAACACATAGTGTAGGTAGGTGCATCACTTACACCACACTAGAAGCAGTATGTCGGTCACAGGAGGAAACACTGAGTCTCCCCTTGTGTCAGTTGACCCTCCACAGGTCATCCCTTCAAAATATACTGCTCTTAGCTTCCATGAGATGAGACAAGTGTGTACTCTCAGGAAACTAAAACAGGGGTCTAACCCCACCACTTCCTTTCTGATTGGTCTCTTAGAGGCCTATGATGCCAGTAGGGCTGGTAACCCAGACCCTTCTAATCCAGAAGGAAGTATGCCCTCCTTACAGGGTCCCTTTGATATCCATCCCCTCCATGAGGCAGATGATGCTGAGGAGGAGGATGAGTTGTCTGGGGATGAGGCAGATAAGGGACAGGTAGAAGTCAATAGACTAACCAGGTCCAACTTAAGCAGACAGGAGCTTGGTACTGGGGGACTCCTGGGCCCACTCTCAGGTCAGCTTAACATTGGGAATGGACGAGTTAGGTCTCTATCAAGAGGCTCTAACAGATCCCTTCGAACCAATGGCTCTCTCAACTCTTCTCACAGAGGAATGTCTTCCCCTAAGAGGAGAGTGTATGAAGCTGAAGAAAGGGCAGTCAAACTGAGGATTGAAAGGGAAGAACTTGCCCTGGCCAAAGAGAGACTTGCCCTTGCTAGAGAGCAAGAATTATGTGGGCTAGTTCCCACTGGTGGCAGCAATAAACCTAGCAATAGGGAAAGGAGTTTTGATACAAAGCACCTGAATAAGATAGTGCCCCCCTTTAGGGAAGGGGATGACATCCACAAATGGATTACTGCTTTGGAGAGAGCCTGCACTGTGCAGGGTGTTCCCCAAAGTCAGTGGGCAGCTATCTTGTGGCTCTCCTTTGATGGTAAAGGTAGAGATAAGCTCCTCACCACAAGGGTGGAGGATGCTAACAATTACCAAGTCTTGAAGAATGTACTGGTTGATGGGTTTGGTTTAACCACTGAACAATACAGGATGCTGTTCAGAGACACCCAGAAAACTCAGTCTCAAGATTGGACTGACTTTGTTGATTGTGCCACTAAGGCTTTTGAAGGCTGGCTACTGGGTAGTAAGGTTACTGATTTTAAAGGATTGTATAATCTAATTATGAGGGAGCAAATCTTAAGTAATTGTCAGAACCAGTTATTACATCAGCACCTGGTAGACTCTGATCTGACCTCTCCACAGGAATTGGGTAAGAGGGCAGACAAATGGGTCAGAACCAGGGTTAGGCCTAAAAACCAGGGTGGTGACCAGAAAAAGGAATCAACCAAGCCTCAAGAGAAGGGTGGGGATAAATCCACAGAGAAGACTTCCCAAGGGCCCCAAAACTCCAACAAGGGTGGTGGGTCCCAGATCACTCCTTCTGAACAAAAGAAACCTTATTGCCATACCTGTAAACAGGTGGGCCATTACAAAAGTGATGCCAGTTGCCCTAAAATGGTAATAAGGGAAATATGCCCCCAGGTAATACTCCTAAACCTCCTGTTACCACTAGTGGTAATCCCCCAGGTGGTGGGAGTGCCCCCAAGAATGTGGTGGGCATTACTTTGGGCAATCAGGAGGACTATGGCTTAGCCAGGTTCCCTGACCACGCTCTTGTCTGTGAGACTGGCATGGGGTTTGCCAACTTCACTACTGGACCCCACATTTTGGGCAAGTATAGACAAGAAGTTTTAGTGAATGGTCAGAAAGTTGAGGCATTCAGAGACACAGGGGCCAGCCTCACCATGGTGAGTGACCATCTGGTCCCCTCTGCTCAACTGACCCCTGGTTTTACTTATCAGGTGACAGACATTCATGGAATGAAGAGAAGGCATCCCATGGCAGTAGTCAAGCTCAGCTGGGGTAATGTCACAGGGCCCATGAGAGTGGCAGTGACAGATAACCTACCTGTAGATTGCTTACTGGGGAATGACCTGGAACTCTCAGCATGGGCTGAGGTGGAACAAGAAACCCATTCCAGAATGATAGGCCTATCCAGACAGGTTAGTGGGGCAGTAATAGCTACAGCCCCAGTCCCAACACCATTCCTCCCTGAAAAGGTTGGAAGGGCAGTGGTAGCCACTGCCCAGGCTCAGACAGACTTACCAGAACAGGATAGGAGGGCTGTGACAGTCACAGCCCAAACACAAACTGAGTGCCCTCCTGAAAAGGTGGGCAAGGTTGAAATGGTCTCAGCCTCTACTCAAACAGATAGTGAGGTTGTGAAGCCTGAAACAATGGATCACTCCACTCAAACAGAGAGCATTGAGGAGGAAGAAGAGTCTTCCCCCTCCCAGACACTAGGTGAGAGCCAGCCTCCTCAGGGAACTGACTCTACCCCTGTTGAAGGAACTGCCCCAGAGGTAGTCAGGCCTAGCCTGGCAGAGCCCCTGATGGCAGTGGACCCTTCCCAGGTGGGACCCAGTCTGGAGCAGGTAACCTGCACCTCTCTACCCTGCCTCAGTCAGCCCAGGGCTGAAGAGACCAGGGAGGCCAGTGGTGGACCCCAAGGGGCCCCCTGTCCAAAAGAACCCCTTAATCAGCAGATTAGGATCACTGAAGCTGGTAAACCTAGCCAAGTGAAAATAAGTCAGACTCCTGAGGGATCCCCCTTAAAAGTAGTTAGGGAACTCCCACAGCTGGACACTGCTGGGCACAGCCAAACATGGGGCCTAAAAACCCCAGACCTGACCTGTCCCTCCAGTAAGCCAAACAGAGGGACTCAGCCTCCCGCTTTAGGTAGCCAGAGGCTGACCCTGAGAGCTCAGTGCATCTCAGCTAAAGAAAGAAAGGCACATATGATGGATGGTGATTGGAGGAAGTTGAGCCCAAAGGTAGAGGAGCCTCACTTCAGCACTCCATCCCAGCATCAGCCTTCTTCTTTCCCAAGACACACCAGAGACAGAGATTCCCTATGGTGGAGACCCACAGATACCCTTAGGGTGAGGGGTTGCCTAGTGGACCATGACACAGGGGGAAACCAAGCCAGAGCTGGTCCTTCCTTATATGGCCACTTAGGTAATAGAGGCTTACCTGGACAAGGATAGCCTTATCTCCTTTCGTTTGGGGGGGGGGTTGTGTAGGAAGGTACATCCTGACTATGGTTGCCCCCAACTTTTTGCCCTGTGTTTTAGCTGGTTTTGGACATAGTCGACCTGGGACCCTGCCAATCAGGACCCCAGGGCTACTGCTCTCTCTTTAAAATGGATTCCATGTACCCTAGGTACATTTCCAATTGGCACTGGGCCACCCTATCAGACCCTGTAACTCAGGGCATGGGTGTACCCAGGGCTGCCAGGGGCTGAAGCATGTATTATGCCACCCCTGGCTGGCCTCTTAAATTTGACACAACTGGCTGCATGACCGCTGGGGCAAAGTCGTGTAATCACCCTTTGCTGTAGGTGTAGTATACCTATACCTAACCCTAAAATGGACACACAGATTCCTATCAGTCACTCCTATGGCAGGCCTTGACAATCCTGAAGGCAGAGTGCTTGGAATCGTGTGAGATGGTGCTCTGGCATGAGCTGAGCCTGTCTGCAGCTTGCGGAATCAAGTCCTAATAGCTGTTCCATGATAACGCATACCATATACTCTTAAGTGCATTATAATCCTCGCGGTTAAATGCTAACTTTGGTATTGCTTTATCAAAACATGTCGAGTAAGGTGTCATACGAATTGGAATACTAACCCCTCGCCAATTCTGGCGACGGGGTTAGCATTCCACCCTTCTAGAGGGACACGACATGTATGTAACTGTGAACCCCGGTTAAAGTTAACTGAAGCCTCAGCTCCACAAAATGGATGCTGCCACCACAGACACGAGTCTGACCCCCTGCAGCTGGGAGTCCTCCCAGTGAGGGGAGCCTGGACAAAGGGTTTCCTGTCAGGGGCGGTGCTAGCACCGTCCCAGACATGGTTTTGTGTATCCTGGGTAGGCAGGGCTTTTCAGGAAGGTGACTGCTGAGTGGCACCCCGGTGCTCACTACGCATAGGCCAGTCAGAACCAGTTCCAGGGGCACACCAGCCCCTGGCCTGGGGAAGTCCGGCAGGGGAGAGGGGTGTAACCACCCCCCTCCTGGTCCCACCCATAGGCAGGACCTAGTCACCGGGCCAGCCCCCTTTTTTAGTATAAAGATAGGAGCGGGCCCCCTGTTCAAATTAGATCATCTTTGGAATCAAGATACCACTTTCTTCGAAAGGACTTCACGATTTCTTCTTCAAGATTCTCCCTTGTGGCTAAGGAGTAGTCACCCTGCATCAAGCGGGCACCATCCTAAAGAACACTGCGGTCTGCTGCAAGTCCTTCATCACGAATCCGACGACCCAGCTCGACGAGACCCGGCTTCCCTGGCACCTCTGACCTCTACTCACCTCTACAGCCAAGCTGAGAACCGTGAGTGCGACGAGACCTCAAGGGACCGACGATCGCCAAGACTGCACGACATCTTTACTGCAAGCCCACCGTGTCCTCCACTGGTGAGTGCTTTGGGGTCCGAGAAGCCCCGACCCTGCGCAGCTCCAGCACCCAAGGTCAGCCTCCCTGCATCTCCACGATCTGCGTGGGGCCCTTCTGCTGTTTGCTGTGCACCGCGTTGTTTGGCTACTAGCCGGCTGGCTTGTGGCCTTCCGAACGACGCTCAACGACTTCACGACTGCTGGTCTGGTTGCTCCAGGCTGGCCCTTGCTTCCTTCTTCAAGAGAGGCACCCCGGACCCTCCTGGTCCACTCCAGACGCCATTTTAGGTCCACCGCGTGGGCTTGAATTTGCCAAGGCTTTGTTGCCCAATCCTGGGTCCAGCGACGCCGACAGCTTCTAACTTCGTGGGACAGCTCGATCCTCCATCCTGGTCGCCGACAACGCCTCCTGGTCCGCGAGATCTTCGAGCTACAGCGTCACCCACTCACCTTGTCGAGGTGGCTACCATCCGGTGCCCTCCTGGTGCCCACTGACTACTGGCTAGTAGTCTCGAACTTGGTCCCCTCTGCTTTCAGGTGTCATCTATCTTCGAGATCCAGGCTTGGATCCAACTGAACTTTCTTCACTGGTCACCGGCCAGCATCTTTTCTTCCGGCTCCTGGTCCGTCTACGAGGATTCCCGACGTCTTTTCAGACCTATGCAGCTGCAGCCCCTGGGCTAGGTAACTTCGGCATTTCGGTGCCCCAGCATAGCCTCACTATCCAAGGGTCAGAATCTACTTTCGTTTTCTCCCTACCAGGTCGGGTTCGCCCGAGAACACTAACTTTCTAATTCCTAGCTACCATAGACTTTTGTCCGCATCTCGCGTGAGAGTGCACACACTGCACCCGAGTCCCCTAGGCCTCCTAGAAGTAATCTAACGATTCCCTAGTCAAGTCCTAGCGATTCCAAAAGCTATTAGTACTGTACTTACCTGCTAGGAATTTCGCATTCCACTTTCATAGTATATGGTTTTCCGTGCCCCTCGGGCATTTGTATATACTGTGCTAACTTAAGTATTTTTGTAAGAGTTTTGGTTTGTGCTTAGTACCCTGTCCTCATAAAGAGTACAGGGCTGTTGTGATCTTTAAATAAATAACTGTTTATTTTCATAACACTTGTGTGGTGTCCTTTCACTTGGTATTCAAGGGGTATATGTGTGGTAAACAGCTGGCTTAACGCGCCCTCTCGAGTCTTTAGCCTTAGACTGCTCGTATCCACGCTACTAGGATAGCTGGTCTATAAGGTTGACTTACAACCAATCATCAATAAGGGTTGCTGGACTGATACATAGTGTTCACTAGAATAGTGAGCACTGCATATCAGGCCACCTTCTCACAGCGCCCACCAGTATTTTGTTTAGCCACTGGTTTTGAGTGGGGCTTTGGTGCCTGGGCATGAATGCTAACACCTGATTTGGAAGATGTAATATTAGATTTTTCACCCCCTTTAAGCGTGGCAATATTCGACCCTGTGGTTTTATTAGGAAGTGTTTTACCCCTTTCCATATTTTTATTACTAGTGACCTTAGTAGATTTTGATGTTTTACTGGCACCCATGTTATTAGAACCAAGTAACGTTTGTAGCATCGTATGGTTTGAGTTAATCAGAGCCTCCATACTATCAATTTTTGAGGTCATGAGCCTAGTCCGCTCCAGGACTGGTAAGAGTAATGTTTTAAACATGGCCTCCATTTTTGCTAGCAAAACTTTGTCACTATTAAGGCACATGGGGCAGGTACTTGAAGAGCCCAAAGCCGAAAGGGAAGGACATATCATATTATTAAATACAGAGGGAATTAAGGGGTTTGGGGGAAGCTCAGACCCATGTCTCCTACCATCTTGGGCTTCATTTACTTTAGGGATTTTTAAGTCTCTTTCCCCCGACAATCTAGAATCCAGCTTTCTTTTCTTAATGTTGGGACCAGGATTGGGTATAAGATGGTTAGTGATTTCGGCAGGATTAGAGATGTTAGAGTGATTAAGGGGGAGACATCCAGAGAGGTGGCTAAAATCCGGCCCCCCACTAATCAAGGAATCATTGTCATCATCCCCCTGGCTGCATTGGGAAGCATCAATACTATGCCTTTCTTCCCCCAAAGTGTCCACTGTTGGGCTTCCCCCTATGTTTTCTAAGTGGACAATTGCGTCGGAAGAGGTAGTATGGACGCAGTTAAAGGCAGCATGTGGGGCAGAGGGCGCAGGGGAGATGGAAGTAGCTAGGGCCCCCAATGATGATCGCTTTCCACTAATAAGGTCTATTGAGAGTCTTTTCTCTACCATGGCAATTTCCTTTTCCAGGATTCCAGTGGCCCGTGTTATGAAAGCGTCAAGGGGGCCAGACACAACACGCTTGGTGGTGTGAATTTGGACAGTATGTTCCTTCCCTGACCGTAACGGCATTTTATAGGGGGTACAGATGACGGTGGAATGACAGGCAGTAATAGTTACACCAAAGAGCGGGAGATGTTAGCCCCGGGTCCGCCGCCTACCTTATGGCCTTCTGATCGACCAGGGGGGGTGGGCCTAGGCCGGACTCTGCCGTACTCGAACGGCCTCAAACGGCCCGCTCTTTGCCCGGTCTTCGCCCCGGCCCTTGCCCCGCGCGCGTCCCTCGTGCGCGTGGCTGTGGCAGATTATCAAGGGGAGTGACTGGAGGGGGCGGGAAGAGGACCAGCTGCGGCCGATGAGCGCCGCTCAGCAGGCTGGTCCTCGCAGTCCCGCCTCTGAGCTTGTGTATTGCGAGGTGGTTGCAGTAGACGCGTTGGTGCTCCTATGCACAACAGGGGACCAAAAAACCAGAACCCTGACACAGTCTTGAGCCTGCGAGCTTCGTTATAAAGAACAAGGGTCCTTAGCTTATTCAAGAATCAAAACAATACAGTATAGGTACACAATGGAAGCTATACGAGTTTAAGGTTTCCAGACCCAGCCGGGAAAGGAGTTTATTTTCTGGAGGCAATCTCCAATCTTACAATATAGACAAAATAGCTAGACACAAGCCTGTGCCGTACAAAAAGGAGGGGAAAAATAGTAAGGATAGCGTAAAAGTGAAAGTGGTGTCTTTCAGGCAAAGGAAAGGAGCTAGGACAGGGTACTGTAAAGAGTCAAAAGTTAATATCAGTATCGCCTGGAGTTGGGTATACACAATCACATTTGACAATAATACAAGTGTAAAACCCACTCATGGGTGTCGACGTTTCGATCCCTTTAGCTCAACTAAATACACGGGATCATCATCAGGACTTTTGTAATAGACAAAAACATGCCTGAATGAAATAAACAAAGCCTGTTAGGAGAAAAAGAAAAGAGCAAAAATTTTTCCAAAGACTTAAGAGAGTTTTTCACATATATGCCAACTTTGTAACACTTTTACAGTGTGTGACCACGTGCACAGTGTTTGTGTCCTAATAAAAGCCAACAATATTTACATATTCCTCGGATTCGCAGTGTCATGCGTGAAAAATTACGTCAAAAGGCTGTGTCGTGAGGGTGTTTGGACTCGGGGAGGAAGGATATACATCGTGGAGTGAAAAATACCAGTCTAAGTGACTAAGGGTGGTGCAACTGGAATGTGCCCTGCCGGTTCAGTAATGGAACTGGGGTGTTCATACCTCCGTAGGTCGGGGGGAACGACCTCTACTAGGAGTAGAATAAAAACGGACCTACTCCTCACTGCTCTCATGACCTTCCAGTTTCACCAACCCTAACTCCCCTTTATGGTCTGCCCTTATTTCAGCACCATCGCTGTAATTTGAAGAGGAGGACCACTCACTGTTAGAGGTCGTTCCCCCACCACAGGGTCGAATATTGCCACGCTTAAAGGGGGTGAAAAATCTAATATTACATCTTCCAAATCAGGTGTTAGCATTCATGAAACTGCGAATCCGAGGAATATGTAAATATTGTTGGCTTTTATTAGGACACAAACACTGTGCACGTGGTCACACACTGTAAAAGTGTTACAAAGTTGGCATATATGTGAAAAACTCTCTTAAGTCTTTGGAAAAATTTTTGCTCTTTTCTTTTTCTCCTAACAGGCTTTGTTTATTTCATTCAGGCATGTTTTTGTCTATTACAAAAGTCCTGATGATGATCCCGTGTATTTAGTTGAGCTAAAGGGATCGAAACGTCGACACCCATGAGTGGGTTTTACACTTGTATTATTGTCAAATGTGATTGTGTATACCCAACTCCAGGCGATACTGATATTAACTTTTGACTCTTTACAGTACCCTGTCCTAGCTCCTTTCCTTTGCCTGAAAGACACCACTTTCACTTTTACGCTATCCTTACTATTTTTCCCCTCCTTTTTGTACGGCACAGGCTTGTGTCTAGCTATTTTGTCTATATTGTAAGATTGGAGATTGCCTCCAGAAAATAAACTCCTTTCCCGGCTGGGTCTGGAAACCTTAAACTCGTATAGCTTCCATTGTGTACCTATACTGTATTGTTTTGATTCTTGAATAAGCTAAGGACCCTTGTTCTTTATAACGTAGTTATACCCATGGTACTTAGCTATCCGTTGGGTCCCCTTGTACTATAAAAAGCTTGAGCCTGCGAGCGGCCCCCGCGGAGCGGGGGCCGCGAGGCGATGAGTGAGCAGCCGGGAAAGAACAGGCAACCGGGACAGCACTCCCAATACGGCCAAAGGACGAACCCATGTAATGGCACATACGACATGGCAAAATTATCATATTTGCGCCAAATGTTGAATTTTAAGGGAAAGAAGGTTAGGGGAGTCGAATGGGAAGCGTTTTATAATTGGGATTGGGTTCTCAGTGACATGCGTTCAACCAACGCGGTCAAGTCAAAGGTCCACAGTGAGATAATGGAGATTAAGAAAGGGGTATTACAGGCAAAACTGGAGGGCAATTGGAGAAAAAATCAGCTAGACATTGTGGGCGTGTTCCCATGCGATCCCATTACAGAAGAAAAGAAGGTAGAGGGTGATGCAGGGGTGGAGGACCAACTCCTAGAAGATATTCTCTTGGGGTGCTTGGGATGCGATTCACAGCTGCCTGCGCCTTAGCCAGAACACACTGAGCTAACTCCCGAGGAGCGGGAGGCAGCAGTAACTTTTGTTCACAGAGCGCTCAAAGATAAGGTTACGAGACTGGAATTGGACGCTGTCCAAGACCTGGTTTCTCTGAAAGTGATGAGGGAAACGGCTGTCCAAGCAGCTGCAGAGTACAACGATAAGAAACATAACAGTCTAAAAGAATGTGTTCATAAAAAGGTTAAAATTCCTAAATTAATTGACAGACAGTGGCATCAATTATTTGAAGATAAATCACAGGATGGATCATTCAGACAGTCACAGTGGCATTCACTAATATGGGATGCATTTAAATATGTCCACTGCACAGAACACGACATTTCGACTTTAGAGCAATGTTTGGCAGAAATAGAGTCAGCTCCGGAGAGCAAAAGACGAGGCAGCATGGTGGGACGCGTTTCCGCATCCACTCCAAATTCACCAAAATTGATAATGAAGAGCGAATCTTTAAATTGTCAAACACTACTACAACGGCTCATTGAGGGCTCACTCACAGTGGACTCCTTCATACAAACACAGAGTATAAGGTATGTAGAAAAATGTTGTCCTTAGCACGAGCAGAGGTAATGAACAAGGCACCCCAAGCTCATTTGGCAGTTGCTAAGCAAGCCAATACCCAGACATCCACGGGTAACCATACCCCACTACCAGCACAATATGACTGGGAAGTAGGGAAGTTCGGATTCACAGACTCAGATTTAATAACATGGGGGGAGTCTAAGTTGCAGGACACGCTTAGATATGCGGTAGACAAATTGCAACAATGGAAACAGTTAATACACACTTGTGCAGTGATCATTGTAACCCAGACCCTTTCCTACTGCACCACCACAGCCAGCACAACAGAAGTTCCATCGCTTAGCATGCCCCTACAGGAAATACCGCCACCACCTGGCAGTGCGCCAAATGCTCTAGCATATGTTTATGTCCCATGCTCCAGGCAGGACATTAATTGGTTTACTAAAGACTTTCCCAAGCTTAGGGATGAGCCACAGAAGTGGTACGAAGAATTAAAGCAGATGACTGCAATGGGTGGATTATTATGGAGGGATTTGGACACATTGTTTAATATAATTGTCCTAAAGGACCTTTGGGAAGACTGTAAAAGGAAGGTTGGGTGGCCAGACGTGGAGCCACCGAGGGGCAAGGGCGGGATGCCAGGTCCAGAAATAGATGAATTATACATGAAAGTGGTAGAACATTTGAAGGAGAAGGTACCGGAAGATAGGGTTGATTGGAGTAAGATCACGAGTACTAAACTGGAGAAGGACAAAAGTGTGAATACATACTTTGACCGCCTCCTGCAAGTATATAGGCAGAACAGTGGATTGAAAAACCCTATGGGGGATGCGATGCCGCCCTGGTAACCACATTTGTACAAGGTCTCACACAACATATCAAAACACACTTACAAACATATTTTGTCTGCTGGCAGCAAGAGCCAATAGAAAAGGAGTTGGCAGCAGCCAGGTACTGCTCAGATTTTCAGTCTAGTGCGCAGGTAATGGAGACAGAAAATTTAAAGAAAGAAAAAGTGAGGCTAATGGTAGCACAAAAACGATTTTACAGCAATAACAGAGGGAGGGAAAGGAGCAGAGGGGGGGGCACAAGGCGCAGGAAGGCAACAGAACAGTAGGACACCTTCCTTACCGCGCAGATCAGCCTTCCTGCCACCACAAGGAACAACATGTTTCTATTGTAAGGACCCCAACCATTGGAAAGCATATTGCCCAATATTGAAGAAAGGGAATGAGGACAATAGGTACACACAGAACAGCGGGCAGGAGGGCCGACACCAGCACACCAATTACACTCGTCCCACAGGGTACCGGACAATGCGCAACAGGGACACGAGCCTCAACACCAGCAACAATGGACAGGAAGGGAGGGGTGGACACCAGTAGGCAATGACTGGCCCGAACCACCGCCTCCAATCTCATTCTAGGGGTGCCTGAAAGTAGGAAACTGCGTAATAGCCCCAGCAATAGCAGTGGATCAATCCGGACCCTATGTAGAGGGAAAAATATTGGGTAGGGTTGTTCCATTCCTAATTGATACGGAGGCTCAAAGATCAATGCGGAAGGCACTAACAACGCCCGAGGCTCCACTTTCCAGGAATACGGTAACCGCAGTAGGCATGACCGGACAACCCATTACAGAATTCCTTACTGAGCCACTACAGTTTGTAGTAGGTATGATAACAGTTCACCATCAGTTTATCCTTAGCAGATTTTGCCCCGTGAATTTGCTGGGTAGAGATTTGTAATGCAAATTGCAATGCACCATACACTGTTCACCAACAGGGGTCTTTCTAGAGAGCAAGACCAATGGCCTCATGTTACAAGCCTTCATGACATGCACTGACCCTACAATACTGCCAGAACTACGCCACGGTGTGCCGCCTGAAGTCTGGGCCAGTAGTGCCAATAACGTAGGACGGGTATTAAACTACCCACCAGTACAGATAAAACTAAAGCCAGGAGCAATTTTCCCAAGAGTGCCACAATACAAGATTTCCAATGAGGGGGAGGTAGGCATCACACCAGTCATACAGGACCTCTTGAAGCAAGGAATTCTAAGGGAGATTCAATACAGTCAATGTAACACACCCATACTCCCGGTGAAAAAAGCTACAAAGGGCCCGGATGGGACCCCTGTCTATAGATTCACACAGGATCTGAGAGAATTGAACAAAATAGTGTTGCCATCTTTTCCGGTGGTCCCAAACCCAGCAACAATATTATCCACCATCCCAGTGACAGCCACCACCTTCACAGTGATGGATCTTAGCTCCGCCTTCTTTACCATTCCCTTGCACCCTGAAAGCCAACATTTCTTCTCCTTTAGTTTCAGACAGAAGGAATGTTGTTGGACGAGGCTGATACAGGGCTATACAGAGTCACCTTCTATTTTCACACATGCCTTAAAGACGGATTTAGACTCCCTGGTACTTAAGGAGGGATCCACACTTATCCATTATATTGACCATTTATTATTGGCCTCGCCTTCGAGGGAGGCTTGCGTAAAGGACACCATTGCGGTCCTCTGCCACTTAGCACTAAAGGGATACAAAGTCTTCCCCAAGAAGCTACAGCGCCCTCACTCTACCACTATACCACTCTACTGCCCTCACGCCCTCACTCTACCGCCCTCACTCTACCACTCTACCGCCCTCACTCTACCACTCTACCGCCCTCACTCTACCACTCTACTGCCCTCACGCCCTCACTCTACCGCCCTCACTCTTCCACTCTACCGTCCTCATGCCCTCACTCTACCGCCCTCACTCTATCACTCTACCGCCCTCACTCTAACACCCACACGCCCTCACTCTTCCGCCGTCACTCTAACACTATACTGCCCTCATGCCCTCACTCTACTGCCCTCACACCCTCACTCTACCGCCCTCATGCCCTCACTCTACCTGCCTCACTCTACCAGCCTCACTCTACCGTCCTCACTCTACCGGCCTCACTCTACCGCCCTCACTCTACCACTCTACCGCCCTCACTCTATCTATCGCCCTCCCTCACTCTATCTATCGCCCTCCCTCACTCTATTTATCGCCCTCCCTCTATCTATCTATTGCCCTCCCTCTGTCTATCTATCCCCCTCCCTCTATCTATCTATCGCCCTCCCTCTATCTATCGCCCTCCCTCCCTCTATCGCCCTCCATCTCTTCCACACACCTCCTTCTCTAACTCCCTGTTCTCTTCTCTTCTCCCGTGCTGTCTGCTGCTCTCTTCCACCCCACCTCCTTCTTTAACTCCCTGTTCTCTTCTCTTCTCCTGTGCTGATCTACTGCTCTCTTCCACCCCGCCTCCTTCTTTAACTCCCTGTTTTCTTCTCCTGTGCTAATCTGCCGTTCTCTTCCACCCACCTCTTTCTCTGACTCCCTGTTCTCTTCTCCTGTGCTGATCTGCTGCTCTCTTCCCCCCGCCTCCTTCTTTAACTCCATGTTCTCTTCTGCTGTGCTGTTATGCTGCTCTCTTCCACCCACCTACTTCTCTAACTCCCTGTTCTCTTCTCCAGAGCTGATCTGCTGCTCTCTTCAATCCGCCTCCTTCTCTAACTCCCTGTTCTCTTCTTTTCTCCCTCTGCTGATCTGCTGCTCTCTTCCACCCGCCTCCTTCTTTAACTCCCTGTTCTCTTCTGCTGTGCTGATCTGCTGCTCTCTTCCACCCACCTCCTTCTCTAACTCCCTGTTCTCTTCTTTTCTCCCTCTTCTGATCTGCTGCTCTCTTCCACCCCGCCTCCTTCTTTAACTCCCTGTTCTCTTCTTCCGTGCTGTCTGCTGCTCTCTTCCACCCCACCTCCTTCTTTAACTCCCTGTTCTCTTCTGCTGTGCTGATCTGCTGCTCTCTTCCACCCACCTCCTTCTCTAACTCCCTGTTCTCTTCTTTTCTCCCTCTGCTGATCTGCTGCTCTCTTCCACCTCGCCTCCTTCTCTAACTCCCTGTTCTCTTTTCCTGTGCTAATCTGCTGCTCTCTTCCACCCCACCTCCTTCTTTAACTCCCTGTTCTCTTCCGCTGTGCTGATGTGCTCCTCTCTTCCACCCACCTCCTTCTCTAACTCCCTGTTCTCTTCTCTTCTCCCGTGCTGATCTGCTGCTCACTTCCACTCTGCCTCCTTCTCTAACTCCCTGTTCTCTTCTCTTCTCCTGTGCTGATATACTGCTCTCTTCCACCTCACCTCCTTCTCTAACTCCCTGTTCTCTTCTCTTCTCCCGTGCTGTCTGCTGCTCTCTTCCACCCCACCTCCTTCTTTAACTCCCTGTTCTCTTCTCTTCTCCTGTGCTGATCTACTGCTCTCTTCCACCCCGCCTCCTTCTTTAACTCCCTGTTTTCTTCTCCTGTGCTAATCTGCCGTTCTCTTCCACCCACCTCTTTCTCTGACTCCCTGTTCTCTTCTCCTGTGCTGATCTGCTGCTCTCTTCCCCCCGCCTCCTTCTTTAACTCCATGTTCTCTTCTGCTGTGCTGTTATGCTGCTCTCTTCCACCCACCTACTTCTCTAACTCCCTGTTCTCTTCTCCAGAGCTGATCTGCTGCTCTCTTCAATCCGCCTCCTTCTCTAACTCCCTGTTCTCTTCTTTTCTCCCTCTGCTGATCTGCTGCTCTCTTCCACCCCGCCTCCTTCTTTAACTCCCTGTTCTCTTCTGCTGTGCTGATCTGCTGCTCTCTTCCACCCACCTCCTTCTCTAACTCCCTGTTCTCTTCTTTTCTCCCTCTTCTGATCTGCTGCTCTCTTCCACCCCGCCTCCTTCTTTAACTCCCTGTTCTCTTCTTCCGTGCTGTCTGCTGCTCTCTTCCACCCCACCTCCTTCTTTAACTCCCTGTTCTCTTCTGCTGTGCTGATCTGCTGCTCTCTTCCACCCACCTCCTTCTCTAACTTCCTGTTATCTTCTCTTCTCCTGTGCTGATCTGTTGCTCTCTTCCACCCCGCCTCCTTCTTTAACTCCCTGTTAACTTCTGCTGATCTGCTGCTCTCTTCCACCCCACCTCCTTTTTAACCCCCTTTTCTCTTCTGCTGTGCTGATCTGTCCCTCTCTTCCACCCTCCTCCTTTTCTAACTCCCTGTTCTCTTCTCTCGTGCTGATCTGCTGCTCTCTTCCACCCCACCTCCTTCTTTAACACCCTGTTCTCTTCTCCTGGGCCGATCTGCTGTTCTCTTCCACCCACCTCCTTCTTTAACTCCCAGTTCTCTTCTCCTGTGCTGATCTGCTGCTCTCTTCCACCCTGCCTCCTTCTCTAACTCCCTGTTCTCTTCTCTTCTCCTGTGCTGATCTGCTGCTCTCTTCCACCCGCCTCCTTCTTTAACTCCCTGTTCTCTTCTCCTGTACCGATCCGCTGTTCTCTTCCACCCACCTCCTTCTTTAACTCCCAGTTGTCTTCTCCTGTGCTGATCTGCTGCTCTCTTCCACCCTGCCTCCTTCTTTAACTCCCTGTTCTCTTCTCTTCTCCCGTACAGATCTGCTGCTCTCTTCCACCTCCTCCTTCTCTAGCTCCCTGTTCTCTTCTCTTCTCTTGTGCTGATCTGCTCCTCTATTCCACCCGCCTCTTTCTCTAACTCCCTGTTCTCTTCTCCTGTGCCGATCTGCTGTTCTCTTCCACCCGCCTCCTTCTTTAACTCCCTGTTCTCTTCTCCTGTGCTGATCTGCTGTTCTCTTCCACCCACCTCCTTCTTTAACTCCCTGTTCTCTTCTGCTGATCTGCTGCTCTGTTCCACATGCATCCTTCTCTAACCGCACACACACATACATACAACCATGCACACACACACATACAACCATACATACACAACCACACAACCACACACAACCACACCACACACAATCGCACACACAACCACACACACACAATCACACACAACCACACACACACACAACCACAGAACCACACACACACAACCACACACATATATCTATCGCCCTCACTCTATCTATCTATCGCCCTCACTCTATCTATCTATCGCCCTCTATCTATCTATCTATCACCCTCACTCTATCTATCTATCTATCTATCGCCCTCACTCTCTATCTATCTATCGCTCTCACTCTATCTATCTATCGCCCTCTATCTATCTATCTATCTATCTATCTATCTATCTATCTATCTATCTATCGCCCTCACTCTATCTATCTATCGCCCTCTATCTATCTATCTATCTATCTATCTATCTATCTATTGCCCTCACTATGTACCTATCTATCGCCCTCTATCTATCTATCTATCGCCCTCACTCTATCTATCTATCTATCTATCTATCTATCGCCCTCACTCTATCTATCTATCGCACTACCACAGCATCACTCAGGGGCACCACAGCATCACTCAGGGGCACCACAGCATCACTCAGGGGCACCACAGCATCACTCAGGGGCACCACAACATCACTCAGGGGCACCACAACATCACTATGCGATACTACAGCATCACTGAACGCCACAGCATCAATCTGTGCAACTATTCAACAACAACTGTTTCAAATATGTGCTCTCAATGTTTCAAGCTTTATTACAAATGTCACAAAAAGATGTTGATATTTCACTTCTGCTCTTGGATTTTCGCCACAATAAAATACACTGAACATAATCTTCACAAAAGTTATTTACTAAAGTTTAAGCTATTGCCATTATAAATTACAATAACTTTTATTTAAGTATTAATTATTAAAAAAAAATAAAAGCCATTGTTATTTGTAATATCAATACATCTAAGTCACGTAAATACAAAACATGTTGCATTACAAATGCTATAGGTGTCACATTTGCAAAAGGTAAAAGTATTGGCATTGTAAATGACAAACCTATTAATTTCGCTATTTTCAAAACCAACACATGCATACAAAATTTGTCATTTACAAGACCAATAGCTCAAACTTTCCTAATGCTAGACCTACTGCATTGCAAATGCTTGTTTAGCAGTGCATTTTGTGCTGTGTTTGGGAATGGAGGACTGGAGCAGCAGCACTGAGCAGTCATTAAACAAACGTGTCAGAAAAGGGGGTGGTGATGAACAGAGTGTCTGAATTAAGCAGACCACTCTTATCCAGTCCAAAGATCAGGGCTCGATACATCACCGTTTTTTAGCTCACTGCACCATCCCAGCTCAGAACCTGGCTACATGCAAATTAGACTGACCCTGGCCCAGTGCAACATGGGAACAGGGCAGACCAAACTACCAAGCCAATTCTTATACTGGGAAGGAAACAAGCTTCCGGGGACCGGTTTCTGGCATTTCAGCCGTCTTCGGCCCGGCTTGCTTGAATCCTGATGGTGCAATGAGCAAGGGACTCACATCTGAGTATACCCTTCCACACTTATGGTGGACAAAAACGATTCAAGAAAGGGGGTGGTGATGAACAGAGTGTCTGAATTAAGCAGACCACTCTTACCCAGTCCAAAGATCAGGGCTTGATCCATCACCGTTTTTAGCTCACTGCACCATCCCAGCTCAGAACCTGGCTACATGCAAATTAGTCTGACCCTGGCCCAGTGCATCATGGGAACAGGGCAGACTAAACTACCAAGCCAATTCTTATACTGGGAAGGAAACAAGCTTCCGGGGACCGGTTTCTGGCATTTCAGCGTCTTCGGCCCGGCTTGCTTGAATCCTGATGGTGCAATGAGCAAGGGACTCACATCTGAGTATACCCTTCCACGCTTATGGTGGACAAAAACGATTCAGAAAAGGGGGTGGTGATGAACAGAGTGTCTGAATTAAGCAGACCACTCTTACCCAGTCCGAAGATCAGGGCTTGATCCATCACCGTTTTTTAGCTCACTGCACCATCCCAGCTCAGAACCTGGCAACATGCAAATTAGTCTGACCCTGGCCCAGTGCATCATGGGAACAGGGCAGATCAAACTATCAAGCCAATTCTTATACTGGGAAGGAAACAAGCTTCCGGGGACCGGTTTCTGGCATTTCAGCCGTCTTCGGCCCGGCTTGCTTGAATCCTGATGGTGCAATGAGCACGGGACTCACATCTGAGTATACCCTTCCACGCTTATGGTGGACAAAAACGATTCAGAAAAGGGGGTGGTGATGAACAGAGTGTCTGAATTAAGCAGACCACTCTTACCCAGTCCAAAGATCAGGGCTTGATCCATCACCGTTTTTTAGCTCACTGCACCATCCCAGCTCAGAACCTGGCTACAAGCAAATTAGTCTTACCCTGGCCCAGTGCATCATGGGAACAGGGCAGGCCAAACTACCAAGCCAATTCTTATACTGGGAAGGAAACAAGCTTCCGGGGACCGGTTTCTGGCATTTCAGATGTCTTCGGCCCGGCTTGCTTGAATCCTGATGGTGCAATGAAGAAGGGACTCACATCTGAGTATACCCTTCCACGCTTATGGTGGACAAAAACGATTCAGAAAAGGGGGTGGTGATGAACAGAGTGTCTGAATTAAGCAGACCACTCTTACCCAGTCCAAAGATCAGGGCTTGATCCATCACCGTTTTTTAGCTCACTGCACCATCCCAGCTCAGAACCTGGCTACATGCAAATTAGTCTGACCCTGGCCCAGTGCATCATGGGAACAGGGCAGACCAAACTACCAAGCCAATTCTTATACTGGGAAGGAAACAAGCTTCCGGGGACGGGTTGCTGGCATTTCAGCCGTCTTCGGCCCGGCTTGCTTGAATCCTGATGGTGCAATGAGCAAGGGACTCACATCTGAGTATACCCTTCCACGCTTATGGTGGACAAAAACGATTCAGAAAAGGGGGTGGTGATGAACAGAGTGTCTGAATTAAGCAGACCACTCTTTCCCAGTCCAAAGATCAGGGCTTGATCCATCACCGTTTTTTAGATCACTGCACCATCCCAGCTCAGAACCTGGCTACATGCAAATTATTCTGACCCTGGCCCAGTGCATCATGGGAACAGGGCAGACCAAACTACCAAGCCAATTCTTATGCTGGGAAGGAAACAAGCTTCCGGGGACCGGTTTCTGGCATTACAGCCGTCTTCGGCCCGGCTTGCTTGAATCCTGATGGTGCAATGAGCAAGGGACTCACATCTGAGTATACCCTTCCACGCTTATGGTGGACAAAAACGATTCAGAAAAGGGGGTGGTGATGAACAGAGTGTCTGAATTAAGCAGACCACTCTTACCCAGTCCAAAGATCAGGGCTTGATCCATCACCGTTTTTTAGCTCACTGCACCATCACAGCTCAGAACCTGGCTACATGCAAATTAGTCTGACCCTGGCCCAGTGCATCATGGGAACAGGGCAGACCAAACTACCAAGCCAATTCTTATACTGGGAAGGAAACAAGCTTCCGGGGAGTGGTCTGCTCAATTCAGACAATTAGTCCCTTTCTCACTGCACCATCAGGATTCAAGCAAGCCGAGCCGAAGACGGCTGAAATGCCAGAAACCGGTCCCCGGTAGCTTGTCTCCTTTCTGGTGAAGAATTGGCTTGGTAGTTTAGTCTCCCCTGTTCCCTTGATGCACTGGGCCAGGGACAGACTGATTTGCATATAGCCAGGTTCTGAGCTGGGATGGTGCAGAGAGATAAATAATGGTGATGGATCAAGCCCTGATCTTTGGACTGGGTAAGAGTGGTCTGCTTAATGCAGACACTCTGTTCATCACCACCCCCTTTTCTGAATCGTTTTTGGCCACTATAGGTGTGGCAGGATATACTCAGACATGAGTCCCTTTCTCACTGCACCATCAGGATTCAAGCAAGCCGGGCTGAAGACGGCTGAAATGCCAGAAACCGGTCCCCGGTAGCTTGTCTCCTTTCTGGTGAAGAATTGGCTTGGTAGTTTAGTCTGCCCTGTTCCCATGATGCACTGGGCAAGGGACAGACTGATTTGCATGTAGCCAAGTTCTGAGCTGGGATGGTGCAGTGAGATAAATAACGGTGATGGATCAAGCCCTGATCTTTGGACTGGGTAAGAGTGGTCTGCTTAATTCAGACACTCTGTTCATCACCACCCCCTTTTCTGAATCATTAAACAAACGTGTGTCATTAACACACGGATGTGATGCCAAAGGTTTCATGCACGTCACTTCCTTGGCTTCTCAACTGGTGCTTCAAACAGGGAGACACAAAGTGGCGGAAACCACTAAGGAATACTGTTTTTATTTTTTAATCGTGATCCATCCCCCTCTATATGTTAGACTCAAATATGTGAAATTAGTTCTCTGTACAGCCAAGCTGGTCCTGCCAAGGCTTGTTGTGTCATGGTCTTTATTTGCATTGTGACACTTCTGCATTTGTAATGGAAAAATCAAACTGCAAGTAGCAGGAAGGAAAGGCATCAACGACGAGATGAACGGGCCCTATCTTTCACCTCGGTTTCTCCGACGCTCTCTCGCTATCTCCGACCCTCTCTGGCCTTCTCCGACCCACCCTCGGTTTCTCCGACCCTCTCTCGCTATCTCCAACCCTCTCTGGCTTTCTCTGACCCTCTCTCGCTATCTCCGACCGTCCCTCGGTTTCTTCGACCCTCCTTTGGTTTCTCCGACCCTCTCTCGCTGTCTCCGACCCTCTCTCGCGGTCTCCGACCCTCTCTCGCGGTCTCCGACCCTCTCTCGCTATCTCCGACCCTCTCTCGGTTTCTCCGACCCTCCTTCGGTTTCTCCGACCCTCCTTCGGTTTCTCCAACCCTCCTTCGGTTTCTCCGACCCTCCCTGGGTTTCTCCGACCCTCTCTCGCTATCTCCGACCCTCTCTCGGTTTATCCAACCCTCTCTCGCTATCTCCGACCCTCTCTCGCTATCTCCGACCCTCTCTCGGTTTATCCGACGCTCTCTCGGTTTCTCCGACCCTCTCTCGGTTTCTCCGACCCTCCCTCGGTTTCTCCGACCCTCCCTCGCTATCTCCGACCCCCTCTCGCTATCTCCGACCCTCTCTCGCTATCTCCGACCCTTTCTCGGTTTATCCGACGCTCCTTCCGTTTCTCCGACCCTCCTTTGTGAATAGGGAAATGCATTGAAACATAGGGCCCTTGATGTTTGTGGCTATGAAATGGCATTGACCTATATGGAGGCCTATAAAGCGTTTATTGTGATCAGCATCTCAGGAGGTGCCCGATCCAGAGTGCCCTTGTCCAGATGTGCAGGGCAGACATAATAGTCAATGTTGTATTTGAGTAAATCTGATTTTGCGTGTAATAAACTACTGGCGTCTTCAGAATAAGTTAGCATTCCTCCTAGAATGCTTCTTGTAGCCCCCTGTTCAATATTCAGATGGACTCGCGTGCAGGTGGGAACTGAGACAGGGCTTATGTTGACTAAGAACTATAGCGCCTAGAAAGCATAGTCCCTCTGCTATTGATTACATGCAGAAAATAAAAAAAAATTAAATTAAACCTCATAGAGCAACAACGAACAATTATGTCCAGCCCCGGGGAAAAAACAGTTTGGAGACAGCAAATACCAGCAGGACAAAGAGGAGTCAGGAGGTGCCAACGGCTTAAATAGAGAAAAAAGCACAACTGATAATGTAAAAAAATGATTAAACTAGATAGCGAATGTTAAAGCAAAGAAATACATGCCCCGATTTGGAGTCGTTTTTGACACGCTGTTGTGCTTGCTCGTCAGAGCCGGCAGTATTGCCTGCTCTTAGCCGAGGCAGTACTGGTGGTTTCGGCCGTGAGACGGGAGGAGCGATGCCCTTCCGCCACCTGTTGAGAGTTGTGCGGGAGGTGTGATGCACATGGGAGGCTGAGCATGGGCTGGAGGGACCCCCAGTGCCCCAAAGTACCCTGTGGACTCTAAGCATGGC
The DNA here is from genome assembly GCF_964263255.1 of Lissotriton vulgaris. Taxonomy (NCBI): domain Eukaryota; kingdom Metazoa; phylum Chordata; class Amphibia; order Caudata; family Salamandridae; genus Lissotriton; species Lissotriton vulgaris. The sequence continues at coordinate 1,058,694,615 of NC_141697.1, forward strand.
TAATAGGAGGTGTGATCCCCTCTCACTAACTGTTCTTCCACTAGTAAAGTAATTAATGCATGGGAGGATCCATGCATCTCGCTCTAACATGTAGTTAAGTGTGCAACACTCCAAAGAGAAACGCAAAGCTGCTTTGAACCTGCACTCTCCCCTGCCATACCGAACGGAACTCTATATGTATGAAATGGCTTTGGCCATCTATGCAGCGCCAAGAGAGGACTTCAGTGAGCTAGGCAGGTGGAGGAATTTACCATGCGGGTTGTGGGAGAAGTAACACATCCGGTTCATGCTTTTAAAAAGCAGGTAAGGCAGTGACAGAGAAACCTTATGTTGACTGAGAACTGTAGCGCTTAGAAGGCATAGTCCCTATGCTATTGATTACCTGCAGAAAAGAACCTTTTGGAAAATTAAACCTCGGAGAGCAACAACGAAAATAATTGTTCAGCCCCGGGGGAAAAACAGTTTGGACAGAACAAATAAGAGAGGACCAAGAGGAGCCAAGAGGGGCAAATGGCTAAAAATTGTAAAAAAAAGCAAAACTGATAGTGTAAAACAATAATTCAACTAGATAGCGAATGGGAAAGCACAGAGATAAATGCCCTGATTTGGAGTCGTAGGAGTTTTCTTCCGACGCCAGTGCATACTCCTGTTTGCGCATTCAAAGATATATTTGTACATTGGGTTGCACTTGTTTATCCTGTTCCTTTCTTTTTGTAGTTTGGGCATGTTTTGGCTTTGTCTCATCTGGTGTGTTTTTGACACGCTGTTGTGCTTGCTCGTCAGAGCCGGCAGTATTGGCTGTTCTTAGTCGGAGGCAGCACTGTGTAATGATGTATATGGCCCCCACACAGTACACTTAGCCTTGCTGATGTTGCTAGTGAATTTATTTAACAAGGAACAAATGTTGCACGCCCACAGAGCGCCAAGCGTCTAACTACAACAAGCTCCGGTCGCTACTGCCGTTAGTCTGTGTTCGCGCCTTCCAATCTGCTGCTTCTGCGCATGCGCGCGTCTCACGCTCTAGCTACGTGCGTAACGCGTCATCGCGTTGACGGCCGTAGGCTAGAGCGCGACACCACATATCTCCCCCTTTTTAATCCAAACAAAATAACAATTGCTAGAGTCTTAAATCAATGTTCACTCATGTCGTAGTCTCTGAATCTGGAAGGCAGGGTTACTGTCCTCCCCATGCGGGTGCGCCTTACCAAGTTGTGTTCTTCACTGTTGCCTCCATCGGGGAGACTCCTGGTGTCCACCTGGTTACCGCTCTCTATGTCTCCAGTCGGGACTTCGTTGTTTCCTACCTCCGCTGGTGTTTGTGATTCTTCATTCCCTTCTTCATGTCTTTTCGCTAGCTCTTCCTCTTTGATACTTTCACCTATTTGTATTTCCTCTTCTCCTCCGGATTGCTGCTCCTCTGCCTTGACCACTGGCCATTTCATGATCCTGTTGACTCTTGCCATGCGGTCTTGGGACCACACTTTTCCATCGCTGAGTAAGGCTGCTCTACCACGCACTTCTCTAACTTGTAAGGGTTGACTGTACTTGCTTTCACCTTTCTTCTGAAGAGTTGGGAGTTTGACCCTGACCCACTCTCCCTTTTCCAGCAACACCTCTTTGGTGTTGCGCCGTCTGTTGTAGTGAGCAGCATACACCTTTTGAGCCTTTTCCAAATTGTGCTGCACCACCGCTGGAGACCATTTACTGGTCTCAGTTTTCTCTCTCCACACTACATTGTCTCTCGTGAAGGGGAAGCGGCCCCTTAAGATCTGGAAAGGGCTGTACCCTAGTACTGTCGGGGTAATCCTGTATGCCCACAACATGCTCTGGACTTCGGTTTCCCAATCTTTACCTTGCATTATGGCGGCTTGTATCGACCCCATCAGTACTCGGTTGAACCGCTCCACTTGTCCATTACATGCCGGATGATAGATTGCCGTGTGCTTTGACTTTATTCCGTTTCTTGTCATGTACCTGATCCATTTGTCTGAGACGAATTGTGGTCCATTGTCACTCAGTATTGTCTTTGGTATTCCTTCCCTCAAGAACAGTGTGGAGAGGAACTTTAGTACTGTGTCTGTGTCCATGGATTCCTGCACATCTATCTCGGGCCATTTGGAGTATTTGTCTATGACTACGCACAGGTATTTGTTAATGCCTCTGTTGTCGAGCACCGGTCCTAGGATGTCCACTGCAATATCCTCCCACAGGTTCAGGGGACGATCAAATACTCCCAGCGCAGGCCTCAGTGGCCAGAGTATTTTATCCGCTCCTTGGCATTGAACGCACTCTCGAACTTGCCTTTCTATCTGACTGTCCATGCCTGGCCACCAGTACATCTGCTTCACCCTGATTTTTGTTTTTACGATGCCGAGGTGCCCCTCGTGAAGTTGTTTCAGTAGTATTGGAATTATGGTTTCCGGCGGTACCACTCTGTCTCCTCGGTACAAGAATATGCCTGAATCACTTAACGACAACTCTTCCCGGATCTCATAGTACTTTCTTAATTCCGCTTTTAGGTTCCGCTTGTCAGGCCAACCGGATGTGAGATATTTCTTGACTTCTACTATCTCGCAGTCATGCATGTACGCCTCGGCCCATTCCTGTTTGCTTATCCTCGTCTCCGTGTCAACCATATCTGCTACCATCTCGTCTTTGTCCGGTGAGGTCACAGGGGCATCCTCCATGGCGGAAGCTCTGCTTAAATAGTCTGCCACTTTGTTCTGTGTCCCTGGCAGGTACTCCACATTGTACGTGTAGTCCAACAACTTGAGCGTCATCTTGGCAATGCGCGGTGTGGCTGTATCGTGGCCGGACGACGTCAGGACTTTGACCAATGGCTTGTGGTCGGTTTGTAGTTTGAACCTGGTGCCCCAGATGAATTGCCTAAACTTTCCCATCGCCCATGTGACTGCCAGCATTTCTTTCTCGATGACGCTATATTTCTGTTCGGTGGGGGACAGGGCGCGAGATGCGAAGCTAATAGTTTCCACTGTGCCATCTTCTCTTTCTTGAGCGAGTACCGCCCCCAATCCTTTGTCGCTGGCGTCCGTCGTTAGGATGGTGCTGCCATTGGGGTCATAGCCCTGTAAGGGCACTGCTTCGCTGATGTCTTTCTTCAGTCCGTCGAATTCACTTTGTGCTTCCTCGTCCCACTCAAACTTTGATTTGTCTCTGATGAGCTGGCGAAGCTTATGCATCTTAGTGGCAAAGTGTCTTACAAATTTACTGTAGTATTCGGTCATTCCGAGGAACGACCGAACTTCTTCCTTGTTGATTGGGGCTCTTGCATCATTGATGACTCTCACATTCTGTCGTTTGGGTGATATGCCTTGACTTCCGATCTCGTGTCCTAGGTATGTGACGGATGACATGCCTATCTTGCATTTGCTCCATTCTGCTGTGAGGCCCTTGTCTTGCAGTACTGTGAGCACATTGGCCAGTTTGCTGTCATGGTCTTCCTGGTTTGTTCCCATTATAAGGATGTCGTCCTGAAAATATTGGACTCCCGGTAGGTCTTTGAACAGACGATGCATAAGTTTCTGGAACACGGCGGCCGCAGAGGCCAGGCCAAAGGGCATGCGGCGAAACTGATAGCACCCAAATGGTGTGATGAATGAGGTGTATTTCCTGCTCGTTGGGTGCAGGTCGATTTGGTGATACGCCGATGTGAGGTCAATGGTGGAAAACCATGATACTTCTTTCGTTCTCGCCAACATTTCCTCAATCCTTGGTAGAGGAAACTTTTCCACTATCAGGCACTTGTTGAGTTCGCGTAGGTCCACACATAGACGGACATTTCCATTGGGTTTCTTGGCTACGACCAATGGGGCTAACCATTTGGAACTGTCTATCGGCTCGATGATTCCTTGTCGCTCCAATCTCTGGAGTTCCATTTGTACAGCCTCTTTTATGGAAATGGGAATGTTCCTGACTTTGTGCGAAACCGGGCGGGCACCTTCCTTGAGTTGTATCTTGTGTACAAACTTGTCCAATTTTCCTACTGTGCCTCCAAAGACATTGGGATAGACCTGTTTTAGTTCTTCTCGTTGGGGTGACTGGCCGTCTTCCGTTAGCAGGATCTGCTCTTTGCCACCAGGATCTAACTTGATCCCTAAGTCTCCAGCATCTCTCCAACCAAGCACCGAGGGTCCCTTCTCCGCCACATATAATTTGCAGGTGGCTGTTCTGCCTCTGAATTCAAACTTCAGGGGGCGGAAACCTATTATGGGGATGGCATTGCTGGTGTACGAGATGGGACGGATATCCGGTGGTTGTAGCTTCGGTCCTAACTTGGGCAAAAAGTCCTCTTCCCAAACTGATCGCTGTACTATTGTCCAAGGGGATCCCGAGTCAATCGCAATGTGCACCTTTACCCCTCCGATGAACATGTCCGTGCGTGGCTTGTCTGAGCGTTTGCCTGATACATCCAGCACTTGCCCTTCTACACACAGGACCCAGTCTTCATCCTCTAGATCTTCCTCCGTTACAGCTTCTGACTGCGCAGGCTCTTTGCACTTAACCATGGACTTCTTCCCCTTCTTGCGGCACACCTTCTCAAAATGGCCGACCAGGCCACAGAACGCGCATCTGGCGCGAAACGCCGGGCACCGTTTGTCCTGAGCTGTGTGGGCCGTGCTACCGCATCTGTAACATGCAAACTTGTTGTCGGTGGTTTGTCGTCCTGGCCCCGTTTGCTTCCCTGACCATCTCGATTCTTGCCTCTGTTCTCCTGTGGATCCTTTTGGCTTGTATGCCGCCGCGGCTTCGTCAATTTTGTTAACCATCTGCTTATGCGCGCTTTCTCTTTTGGCAGCATCCGCACAGCGCCTGGATAACTCTGCCTTCTTCACCATGGCTATGACATCTTTGAGCGAGGCTTCACTTTGCGCCCAAAGTTTGTCCTGGACTGACTTGTTGGTTGTGTGCATGACAATCTGGTCCTTGATATACTCGTCTTGAAGTTGCCCATAATTGCAGGTGATGGCTAAACGTCGTAACGCTGCCACATAGTCATCTATCGATTCTCCCGCTTCCTGTTTCCTTTGCTGGAAGTTGTACCGGTCAATGGATACACACACTGCCGGACGATAGTGGTTGTCTAGATCTTCCAAAGCATTCTTGAAGACGTCATCTTCTGTGGCAGCCCGTTCCTTAGGCACGATGTTAGCAAACACACGTACCCCCTCTGGGCCCAGGTTGTGCAGTAGCAGCCTCTTTTTCCGAGCACTGGGGTATGGCTCTCCGTTCTCGTCCTCCAAGGCTTCTACGTAGTTTCTGAAATACTCCCTCCAGTCTTCCCACTTCATTTGGGGTTCACCTGGTCTGGGTAGGAAGGGGACGGGAGCCGTTAGAGCAGATGCCTGGTTGGCCATTCTGGGCTCCGTCCTGGGTGCCCCTGGTTGGTGTCTTGGGCTGCCTGGCGCACTAGGGGCTCCTAACCCTCTTGTGGAATCTCCTGGGCCTCTGGGACTGCCTGGTGTGCTATTTGTAGCTCCTTGTGGGAGGCTGAGGGAATGCTCGCCCTCTTCAGTATTCTGGGTGCCTCCTTTCGCTGCCAGGGTACTGGCTTAAGGACCCCCCACACTCCGGGACAGCACTGACCTTGCTTGGGAGGTCTGCGACTTGTTCCTCTGCCGAGCTGCTTGAAAGTAGGTGCACGCGCCAGCCCTCTGTGCAGGTTAGATGCTGCTGCCACGCTCTATGGGTCGAAAATGCACTGCAACACGTACTGGGTCATCACAGGCCTAGATCAGCTTTCTGGTGCTCAGGTCGCCGATCTCCAGTGAGGCAGTGTGGAGACAGTTGGGTGCTCCCAGTCCTTGTCGCCACTGTAATGATGTATATGGCCCCCACACAGTACACTGAGCCTTGCTGACGTTGCTAGTGAATTTATTTAACAAGGAACAAATGTTGCACTCCCACAGAGCGCCGAGCGTCTAACTACAACAAGCTCCGGTCGCTACTGCCGATAGTCTGTGTTCGCGCCTTCCAATCTGCTGCTTCTGCGCATGCGCGCGTCTCACGCTCTAGCTACGTGCGTAACGCGTCATCGCGTTGACGGCCGTAGGCTAGAGCGCGACACCGCACACTGGTGGTTTCGGCTGTGAGACGGGAGGAGCGATGCCCTGCTGCCAGCTGCTGAGAGTTGTGCCAGGAAGTCTGAAGCACAGGAGAGGCTGGGCATGGGCCTGGGGGGGGACCCCCCCAGTGCACCAAAGGACCCTGTGGCCTCCAAGCATGGCTAATGCAGGCCGCCCGACACGTTGCCGCAGGTGACCCTCATAAGAGGGCGGTCACCGTAATGCCACAAGATGGCAAGCGCACTGTAGTGCGCGCTCTAGTCTCTGACGCGCCGGCGTGATGACGCGGCGCGCCGGGACCCCAGCGGCAACACTCGCGCATGCGCAGGGCTAAATTAGAATGCGCGCGAAGCCAGATTGCGCGCATAAGCGACCAGAGCTGCATCCCAGTCAGACGCTCGGCGCTCCTTTGTGTAGCGACATTTATTCTGAATAAAGAAACCTGTATGAGCACTCCTCATCTCTCAGTCTTCATTGTGGGGCGCTTTAACATCATTACAGTGGCGACGAGGATGGGATCGTTCCAACCAACTCCGCCCCGGCGAGCCAAAGAGAGGAGCAGGGACACAGCCTCCCCACCGACATGGAAAGGTCAGCAAACGTTGCGGGGGGACACCCCGTGGGAGAGCACAGCGGGGAGCAAGCACGCTACTCACAAAGGAGAGTGGCAGTAGCGCAGCAAAGCCCAGCCGGCTTAGGAACCGCGCGGCTCACGCACACACACATCCACGTCCCCAAAGCTATCAGTGGGCGGCGAGTGGACACGGCAGATACCCTGGCAGAAAAGGGAGATAGTAGCAAGGGGGACGACAAGGAAAGCCACCCCGGTACCTCACGTAGAGGAAACACCAGTGCTCCGGGCAGTCCTAAAAGCCAAGGGGACAGCTCAGACCGAGTGGGAAATCCCAGCACGCCAGGCAGCCCCGGAAACCCAAACGAAGGACCAGGAAACGGGCCCAGGATGAGCTCCCAAATGACAGCCCTCACCGCTCCAGTCCCCTTCCTACCCAGGCCGGGCGAACCCCTGATGAAATGGGAGGATTGGAGGGAATACTTCAAAAACTATGTGGAAGCGTTGGAGGATGAAAATGGGGAGCCATTCCCTAGTGCTAGGAAGAAAAGATTACTGCTCCATAACCTGGGTCCGGATGGCGTAAGAGTATTTGCTAACATTGTACCAGCAACAAGACAGGCCGCGGACGACGTCTTCAAACACGCCCTGGAGGACCTAGACAATCACTATCGCCCGGCGGTATGTGTATCTATAGACCGATACAACTTCCAACAAAGGAAGCAGGAAGAAGGCGAATCGATAGATGATTATGTAGCAGCACTAAGACGACTGGCCAGCACATGTAAATACGGACAGCTCCAGGATGAGTATATCAAAGAACAGATTGTCATGCACACCACAAACAAGTCAGTACAGGACAAATTGTGGTCTCAAGGTGAGGCGTCCCTAAAAGATGTGATTGCAATGGTCAAGAAGGCCGAACTTTCAAAACGCTGCGCGGAGGCGGCGAAAAAGGAGAATCCCCAGAGACAGATGGTCAACAAAATTGATGAAGCTCAATCTTCATCCAGGCAAAGGAGACCCACAGGAGAGGGGAGACATGACGCCAGGTGGACAGGGAAACCAAGTCCAGCAGGAAAGCAGTCCTCAGACAACAGGTTCTCATGCTACTGATGCGGGAGCACAGCACACACGGCGTAGGATAAGCAGTGCCCAGCGTTTCTCGCCAGATGCTTGTTCTGCGGTCTGGTTGGCCATTATGAAAAGGTGTGCCGCAAAAAGGGGAAGAAATCGATAGTGAAATGCATCGAACAGCACCAGTCCGAAGACCAAACAGAAGACGACCTGGAAGACGATGACATGGTCTTATGTGTCGAAGAACAGGTACTGGATGTAACAGGAAAACGATCAGATAAACCGCGGACAGACATGATGATTGGAGGGGTGAGAATTCACATTGCAATAGACTCGGGGTCACCGTACTCAATAGTACAAAGATCGGTGTGGGAGGAAGACTTCGTGCCCACCCTTGGCCCGCGGTTGAATCCACCTGACATAAGACCGATATCGTACACCAGCAACGCAATCCCTATGGTGGGGTTCCGCACCCTGAAATTCGAATTCCGAGGAAGATCGGCGATGTGCAAACTATACGTGGCGGAACAAGGGCCCTCGGTGCTGGGATGGAGAGACCAGGGCGACCTCGGGATTAAATTAGATCCTGGAGGCAAAGAACAAATACTGCTGACGGAAGACAGTACTTGGCCTGACCTAGAGAAACTGAAGCAAACCTTCCCCAAGGTGTTTGGAGGCTCGGTGGGAAAACTGGACAAGTTCGTGCACAAGATCCTGCTCAAGGAGGATGTCCGTCCGGTGTCCCACAAAGTCAGGAACATTCCCATTGCCGTAAAGGATGCTGTCCAGTAGGAACTACGAAGACTGGAAGAGCAAGAGATAATTGAACTGATCGACAGCTCGGAATGGTTGGCACCCTTAGTCGTTGCCAGGAAACCGAATGGCAAGGTACGCCTATGCGTGGACCTCCGCGAACTCTACAAATGCCTGATAGTGGAAAAGTTTCCATTATCTAGAATCGAGGAGATGCTGGCAAGAACGAGAGGAGTTAAGCAAACATATGTAAGGGTAAAGGCCCAGGCAAAAAATACAAAGTCTGACAAAAACAGGAAAAAAAAAGGGACACACCATAAGGAGAAAAGATACTCAAAAGAAGATACTATATGATAAAGTACAAAGTTTGATTACATTGATAAAAAGTCAATATGAACATATTCATTGATACACATAGTTAAAATTGAAAGGATAAAAGTTGATTGCTACGGTTAGGCAAATAATCAATTCTAACTGGCATCTTTTAAATGTGAATCAGAGTCAGAATAAGTTAAGCAAACCTATGTTTGCACATCGCCGTAATAAAAATCTGAAAGACCTCTTAGTGAGATCACGCTTCAATAAGTTAAACACCAACCCTCCCTACATACAGAAATCCATTGATGGTAGTAATGGAGTGAAGGGCACTTCCCGTTGTGGCTCTTGTCAATCTTGTGATCACATCATTCCTGGTGAGACTATGACATTGAACAGCTATACCCTAAAAGCGAAAGAACTTTGGACCTGCAATACACGGAACGTGGTGTACCTTATTGTATGCCCTTGTAATTTGGGCTACGTAGGGGAAACCTCACGTACCATCAAAACAAGAATGACAGAACACAGGTCAGCGATTAAAACTCTGAAATACACAGCTCCTCTTGTAAGACACTTCACAGAACATAATCACTCCCCATCAGATACAAAATGGAGGATTCTAGAAAAAATCCATGTCCCAAATGATAAAGGAGGGGAAAAAATCAGGAAAAAGAGAGAAGTGTTTTGGATCTTCTCTCTTAACACCTTCACACGAGGTTTAAATAATGAGCTACCTTGGGAGAACGCAATAACTTAATTTAGTTTAAATAATCTGCATACAATGAATTAGTGACCCTCTGTATGTATGTTAGGGAGTAAGAAAGATTAGTGAATAAATAGTCCCATTTTCTCTTGAGGTTGGATTATGAGCTACTATGAAAAATCGCGACATCTCAATTTAACTCTAATGATTGGCATAAATGAATTATGTGCATATTAGTAAGGACAAATAAATTGGTTAATAGATAGTCTTAATGGTTACCATAGATGAACATGTTAGGCACCACCTTGTTTTCTAATATACCTTGTTCTAACTATGTTAGAAAACAAGTTTATTTCTCTCCACTATTTCTATAATGGTGTGCCTATCCGTATATAAAACTTCTTTAACATTCTTGCAATATAGAGCCTTTCATGAGGCTGTCTTCGGTAGAAATGAGAAAAGGTGGTGTCCTTTGGCAACCATTTAGTATTTCTTCCCTTTTCTCCTATGCTATCTACATCGCCACAATGAGAAAAATGTATCAGGCCCTTTAAGATAGAGTCACACACCTGTGTACTCTCTAGGGAGGAGCAGACGTATAAAAACGCCCCTGCTCTCAATCGCTAGAATTCTCCGGTTGGAAATCAGGCCCCCATCACGTCGCGGCATCAACTATTTTCAGAAACGGTATGTTTTAATCGCATAATGACTTTGCTTAGTCATTTATAGTCTGTGCTCGCAAGAACGGACCACGTTTAACCTGCGCCGCTTTTCGATAATTTGTATCCTTGCTAGGCTCCACCGAAGGGCTTTCCAGATTTCATCTGCGTTCTCAGAACTTTAATTGGCACGCACGACATAAAAAGGAAAACTGCTTGCCTTACCAGTTCAGTCTCCACGAACAGGTATTTTGCTTGCATTGCCGGTTTATTTATTTCGGCCATTTCACACACGTCCTGAACTAAGCCAATAATAGTTATATGTGTAGGAGAGTAGGGTCTGCAATCCTATGATCACCCAGATTTTTTGCTTTTGTTTCACTGGTTTACGACTTTCTCTGGCTGTGGGCCTGCCAATCAGACCCACAGCCTGGCTGTTCTCTTTCTAAATTACCACATGTACCCTAGGTGCATTTACCAATTGGTACTGGGCCACCTTATCAGACCCTGTAACTCAGGGCATAGGTGTACCCAGGGCTGCCAGGGGCTGCAGCATGTATTATGCCACCCCTGGCTGGCCTCCTAAATTTGACACAACTGGCTGCATGACAGCTGGGGCAAAGTCGTGTAATCACCCTTTGCTGTAGGTGTAGTATACCTATACCTAACCCTAAAATGGACACACAGATTCCTATCAGTCACTCCTATGGCAGGCCTTGACAATCCTGAAGGCAGAATGCTTGGAATCGTGTGATATGGTGCTCTGGCATGAGCTGAGCCTGTCTGCAGCTTGCGGAACCAAGTCCTAATAGCTGTTCCATGATATCGCATACCATATACTCTTAAGTGCATTATAATCCTCGCGGTTAAATGCTATCTTTGGTATTGCTTTATCAAAACATGTCGAGTAAGGTGTCATACGAATTGGAATACTAACCCCTCGCCAATCCTGGCGACGGGGTTAGCATTCCACCCTTCTAGAGGGACACGACATGTATGTAACTGTGAACCCCGGTTAAAGTTAACTAAAGCCTCAGCTCCACAAAATGGATGCTGCCACCACAGACACGAGTCTGACCCCCTGTAGCTGGGAGTCCTTCCAGCGAGGGGAGCCTGGACAAAGGGTTTCCTGTCAGGGGCGGTGCTAGCACCGTCCCAGACATGGTTTTGTGTATCCTGGGTAGGCAGGGCTTTTCAGGAAGGTGACTGCTGAGTGGCACCCCGGTGCTCACTACGCATAGGCCGGTCAGAACCAGTTCCAGGGGCACACCAGCCCCTGGCCTGGGGAAAGTCCGGCATGGCAGAGGGGTGTAACCACCCCCCTCCTAGTCCCACCCATAGGCAGGACCTAGTCACCGGGTCAGCCCCCTTTTTTAGTATAAAGATGGGAGCGGGCCCCCTGTTCAAATTAGATCATCTTTGGAATCAAGACACGACTTTCTTCGAAAGGACTTCAAGGTTTCTTCTTCAAGATTCTCCCTTGTGGCTAAGGTGTAGTCACCCTGCATCAAGCGGGCACCATCCTAAGAACACTGCGGTCGGCTGCAAGTCCTTCATCACGAATCCGACGACCCAGCTCGACGAGACCCTGCTTCCCTGGCACCTCTGACCTCTACTCACCTCTACAGCAAAGCTGAGAACCGTGAGTGCGACGAGACCTCGAGGGACCGACGATCGCCAAGACTGCACGACTTCTTTGTACCAAGCCCACCGAGTCTTCCACTGGTGAGTGCTTCGGGGTCCGAGAAGCCCCAACCCTGCGCAGCACCAGCATCCAAGATCAGCCTCCCTGCATCTCCACGATCTGCGTGGGGCCCTTCTGCTGTTTGCTGTGCACCGCGTTGTTTGGCTACTAGCCGGCTGGCTTGTGGCCTTCTGAACGATGCCCGACGACATCACTGCTGCTGGTCTGGTTGCTCCAGACTGGCCCTTGCTTCCTTCTTCAAGAGAGGCACCTCGGACCCTCCTGGTCCACTCCAGACGCCATTTTAGGTCCACCGCGTGGGCTTGAATTTGCCAAGGCTTTGTTGCCCAATCCTGGGTCCAGCGACGCCGACAGCTTCTATCTTCGTGGGACAGCTCGCTCCTCCATCCTGGTCGCCGACAACGCCTCCTGGTCCGTGAGATCTCCGAGCACAGCGTCACCCACTCACCTAGTCGAGGTGGCTACCATCCGGTGCCCACTGACTACTGGCTAGTAGTCACGAACTTGGTCCCCTCTGCTTTCAGGTGTCATCTTCCTTCGATCCAGGCTTGGATCCATCGAACTTTCTTCATTGGTCGCCTGCCAGCAACTTCTTTCTTCCAGGCTCCTGGTCCGGCAACGAGGATTCCCGACGTCTTTTGAGTCCTATGCAGCTGCAGCCCCTGGGCTAGGTAACTTCGGCATTTCGGTGCCCCAGCATAGCCTCACTATCCAAGGGTCAGAATCCACTTTCGTTTTCTTCCTACCAGGTCGGGTTCGCCCGAGAACACTAACTTTGCAATTCCTAGCTACCATAGACTTTGTCCCGCATCTCGCGTGAGAGTGCACACACTGCACCCGAGTCCCCTGGGTCTCCTAGAAGTAATCTAACGATTCTATAGTCAAGTCCTAGCGATTCCAAAAACTATTAGTACTGTACTTACCTGCTAGTAATTTCGCATTCCACTTTTCAAGTATATGGTTTTCCGTGCCCCTCGGGCATTTGTATATACTGTGCTAACTTAAGTATTTTTGTAAGAGTTTTGGTTTGTGCTTAGTACCCTGTCCTCATAAAGAGTACAGGGCTGTTGTGATTCTTAATAAATATCTGTTTATTTTCATAACACTTGTGTGGTGTCCTTTCACTTGGTATTCAAGGGGTATATGTGTGGTATAACAGCTGGCTTAACACGCCCTCTCGAGTCTTTAGCCTTAGACTGCTCGTATCCACGCTACTAGGATAGCTGGTCTATAAGGTTGACTTACAACCAATCATCAATAAGGGTTGCTGGACTGATACATAGTGTTCAGTAGAATAGTGACCACTGCATATCAGGCCACCTTCTCACATTGGTGAGCAGCGGTTGGGATTTGAGCTTGCTGTTGTTTTACCACACGTATCCTAAGAATATCTTGTTGAAAGATCACATAAGTACTGTTAGTACATATAACTAAGCTTAGAATACTCTGAGTTCTACTGAACCAGCTGTTGCAGCTCCTCAAGGCTTAGTACACCTTGGCTGCAACTCTTAGCATGGGATCAGTAGGTAAACACATAGTGTAGGTAGGTGCATCACTTACACCACACTAGAAACAGTATGTCGGACAAAGGAGGAAACTCTGAGTCTCCCCTTGTGTCAGTTGACCCTCCACAGGTCATCCCTTCAAGATATACTGTGCTTAGCTTCCATGAGTTACGACAAGTATGTACCTCTAGGAAGATTAAGCAAGGGGCTAACCCCACCACCTCCTTTCTGATTGGTCTCCTAGAGACTTATGATGCCAGAAAGGCTGAGAGACTTCTTAGCCCTTCTAATCCAGATGGAGGCATGCCTCCCCTTGAGGGAACCAGAGGAGACCCTGACCTAATCCACCTCTCCATTGAGAATGAAAATGGGGAGGAGTATGAGGATGAGGATCCCTCTGGGGATGAGGCAGACAAGGGACAGGTAGAAGTCGGTAGACTAACCAGGTCCAACTTAAGCAAACATGACAGTGGTACTGGGGGACCCCTGGGACCACTATCAGGTCAGCTTAACATTGGGAATGGATGAGCCAGATCTCTGTCAAGAGGCTCTGGCAGATCCCTTCAAACCAATGGCTCTCACAACTCTTCTCAAAGAGGGATGACTTCCCCTCAGAGGAGAGTGTATGAAGCTAAAGAAAGGGCAGCCAATCTGAGGATTGAAAGGGAACAACTTGCCCTGGCCAAAGAAAGGCTTGCCTTTGCTAGAGAGCAACAGTTAAGTGGGGTAGTCCCCACTGGTGGCAGCAAGGTACCTAGCAGTAGGGAAAGGAGTTTTGATACAAAACACCTAGGTAAGATAGTGCCCCCCTTTAAACAAGGGGATGACATCCACAAATGGATTACTGCTTTGGAGAGGGCCTGCACTGTGCAAGGTGTTCCCCAGAGTCAGTGGGCAGCTATCTTGTGGCTCTCCTTTGAAGGTAAAGGTAGAGACAAGCTCCTCACTACAAGAGTGGAGGATGCTAATGATTACCAAGTCTTGAAAAATGCACTGGTTGAAGGGTTTGGCCTAACCACTGAGCAGTACAGGGTGCTGTTCAGGGATACCCAGAAAACTCAGTCTCAAGATTGGTCTGACTTTGTAGATTGTGCCACTAAGGCTTTTGAGGGCTGGTTGCTGGGCAGTAAGGTTACTGATTATAAAGGATTGTACAATTTGATGATGAGAGAACAAATTTTAAACAATTGTCAGAACCAGTTGTTGCATCAGCATCTTGTTGACTCAGATCTGACCTCTCCCCAAGAATTGGGAAAGAAGGCAGACAGATGGGTTAGAACAAGAGTTAAACAGAACCAGGGCCAGAATCAAGGTGGTCAGGAGAAAGCAGACCAGAAGGGTAAAGATTCTAAGGGGGAACAAAATGACCAGAAGTCTTCGACAGGTCCCCAACAACCCAAAGAGGGTGGGGGTCAGGCTCCCCAAAAGAAGAAAGAAGGCCAATCTAAAAGGTGGTGCCAATACTGCAAAAGTAAAACTCACTGGTTTAGTGAGTGCACCAAGAAAGGAGGAGGGCAGACTCCTGCCACTGCAGCCCCTAAGGCACCTGTGCCCCCTAGTACAGTCAGCAGTGGTAGTGCACCTCCCAAGGGTTTAGTAGGGTTAACCCTGGGTTCTGAGGGGTGTGACAACTTAGTTGGTACACTCACTCAGGCTGTCCTTGTTTGTACAGGGGATGTGGATATGTCCCCTGACATAAGTCCCAATACTTTGGGCAAATACAGACAGACACCTTTCATTAATGGAAAAATGGCTCAGGCCTATAGGGACACTTGTGCCAGTGTCACAATGGTGACACCTAACTTTGTGGACCCTGGACAGATCATGCCAGGTACAGAATTCCTGGTGACCAATGCAAGCAATGTCACTACCAATCACAGTATGGCAATTGTAGCTTTCTCCTGGGGAGGGGTAACTGGCCAAAAGAAGGTTGTAGTTAGTTCAGACCTCCCAGTGGATTGTTTGTTGGGCAATGATTTGGAGTCGTCACAATGGTCAGAAGTGGAGCAGAGGACTCACATGGAAATGTTAGGCTTGCCAGCACATGTGTTTGCTGTGACCAGGTCACAGGTCAGGAAATGCCCCACTGAACAGGTGCTGGATCCTGGAACAATGGACCAGACACCTCCCAAGAAGAAGAGCAGTAGGGTTAAGGCTGTGCCTTCCCCCTTGCCCCAGGTTGAGGATCAAGTCTCAGAGGAGGCTGACCTCCAGGAATTGAGGGAAACTGAGCCCAGAGAGTTTGAACTTGATCAAGTTGAATTCTTGGGTTCAGGGGGACCCTCAAGGGAAGACCTGGGGAAGGACCAGTTAAGCTGCCCTTCTCTTGAACCCCTCAGACAGCAGGCTGCTGCTGAGGCTGCTGGGAACGCCACAGGTACCCACAAGGTATACTGGGAAGATGGACTCCTGTACACTGAGTCAAGAGACCCCAAGCCTGGCATGACCAGGAGGCTGGTTGTACCCTTGTCTCAGAGAGGTTTCCTACTTACCTTGGCCCATGAGATTCCCTTAGCAGGTCACTTAGGCCAGACAAAGACTTGGGACAGACTTGTCTCACACTTTCACTGGCCTCACATGAATGAGGATACCAAGGAGTTTTGTCGCTCCTGTGTCACTTGCCAAGCCAGTGGTAAGTCAGGTGGCACAACAAAGGCCCCCCTTATACCAATGCCTGTGGTGGGGGTGCCCTTTGAAAGAGTGGGGATTGACATTGTTGGTCCAATGGAACCCCAGACAGCATCAGGGCACAAGTTTATACTGGTGGTAGTGGATCATGCCACCAGGTATCCTGAAGCTATTCCACTTAGGACCACTACAGCACCTGTAGTGGCAAGGGCCCTAGTTGGAGTGTTCTCCAGAGTGGGCTTCCCTAAGGAGGTTGTCTCTGACAGAGGTGCAAACTTCATGTCAAGCTACTTAACTGCTATGTGGAAGGAGTGTGGTGTCAATTACAAATTCACTACACCCTATCATCCACAATGCAATGTGCTTGTTGAAAGGTTCAACAGGACCCTAAAAGGGATGATTCATGGACTACCTGAAAAGCTCAGGCGTAGATGGGATGTCCTGATTCCCTGCCTTCTGTTTGCTTACAGAGAGGTCCCACAAAAGGGGGTTGGCTACAGCCCTTTTGAACTTTTGTATGGGCATCCTGTGAGAGGCCCCCTGTGTTTGGTGAAGGAAGGATGGGAGAGACCTCTCAAAAAGCCTGCAACCAGCATAGTGGACTATGTACTGGGTCTCCGCTCCAGGATGGCTGAGTATATGGAGAAGGCATCAGAAAACCTTAAGGCCAGTCAAGAACTTCAAAAAGCTTGGCATGACCAAAAGGCTGTCCTGACTGTTTATCAGCCTGGACAGAAGGTGTGGGTGTTGGAGCCAGTGGCCCCAGCAGCACTCAAAGACAAATGGTCTGGGCCCCACACAATTCTTGAGCAAAAGGGAGAGGTCACCTACCTGGTGGACCTTGGAACTCCCAGGAGTCCCCACAGGGTACTCCATGTCAACAGGCTCAAAGCATATGTCGACAGGAAGGACATGAGTTTGCTCATGGCCATAGATGAGGGACAGGAGAAAGAGAGTGACCCTCTCCCAGACCTGCTCACTCAGAATCCTGATGATGGGTCAGTAGATGGTGTTGTCTTTTGTGGCAGCCTCTCTGAGCATCAACAGAAAGACTGTAAACAGGTTCTTCAGTCTTTCAGACATATGTTTTCTCTGACACCCAGTCAGACCAATTGGTGTACCCATGAGGTTGACACTGGTGACAGTCTGCCAGTTAAGAGTAAAATCTACAGGCAGCCTGATCATGTTAGAGACTGCATAAAAACTGAAGTGCAGAAAATGTTGGAGTTGGGAGTCATTGAACCCTCAGATAGCCCTTGGGCTAGTCCAGTAGTTCTAGTGGCAAAGCCTCACACCCAGGGTGGTAAGAGAGGGATGAGGTTTTGCGTAGACTACAGGGGTCTCAATGCAGTCACTAAGACTGATGCCCACCCAATACCAAGGGCAGATGAGCTGATAGATAGATTGGCTTCAGCCAACTACTTAAGCACATTTGACTTAACAGCTGGGTATTGGCAAATCAGGTTAGCTGAGGATGCCAAGCCCAAGACAGCATTTTCAACCCCTGGTGGGCATTATCAATCTGTGGTAATGCCCTTTGGTCTGAAAAATGCACCTGCCACCTTCCAAAGGTTGGTGAATATCAAGTCCTTACTGGGCTGGATGACTTCTGTGCAGCATATCTAGATGATATTGCTGTCTTTAGCTCCACCTGGGAGGATCACCTGGTCCACCTGAGGAAAGTGTTAGAGGCTCTGCAAGCAGCAGGCTCACTATCAAGGCCACCAAGTGCCAGATAGGGCAGACACAGGTTGTATACCTGGGCCACCTTGTAGGTGGAGGCCAGGTTCAGCCACTGGAGAGCAAAATACAGTCAATCAGGGACTGGGCTCCTCCAACCACCCAGACTCAGGTTGGAGCTTTCTTGGGCCTGACTGGATACTACAGAAAATTTGTCAGGAACTATGGTTCAATTGTGACACCATTAAATGAACTGACAAGTAAGAAAATGCCAAAAAAGGTTCAGTGGACAGCAGGCTGTCAAAAAGCATTTGATGACCCAAAGCAGGCCATGTGCACAGCACCTATCCTTAAGAGTCCAGACTACTCCAAACCATTCATTGTCCAAACAGATGCTTCTGAGTTGGGTGTGGGAGCTGTTCTTTCTCAACTGAATTTTGATGGTCAAGACCAGCCCATTGCTTTTATAAGCAGAAGGCTGACCCCCAGAGAGAAGAATTGGTCAGCTATTGAGAGGGAGGCCTTTGCTGTGGTTTGGGCCCTGAAGAAGCTGAGGCCATACTTGTTTGGCACTCACTTCAAGATTCAGACCGACCATAAGCCCCTCTTGTGGCTAAATCAGATGAAGGGTGAAAACTCCAAACTGCTTAGGTGGTCCATTTCCCTACAGGGGATGGACTTTACAGTGGAACATAGACCTGGTACTGATCATGGCAATGCCGATGGGCTCTCCAGATATTTCCACTTAGAACAAGAAGACTCACCTGGTCAAGGTTAGCTTATTGTCCCAAAGTTTGGGGGGGGGGTCATGTAGGAGAGTAGGGTCTACAATCCTATGATCACCCAGATTTTTTGCTTTTGTTTCACTGGTTTACGACTTTCTCTGGCTGTGGGCCTGCCAATCAGACCCACAGCCTGGCTGTTCTCTTTCTAAATTACCACATGTACCCTAGGTGCATTTACCAATTGGTACTGGGCCACCTTATCAGACCCTGTAACTCAGGGCATAGGTGTACCCAGGGCTGCCAGGGGCTGCAGCATGTATTATGCCACCCCTGGCTGGCCTCCTAAATTTGACACAACTGGCTGCATGACAGCTGGGGCAAAGTCGTGTAATCACCCTTTGCTGTAGGTGTAGTATACCTATACCTAACCCTAAAATGGACACACAGATTCCTATCAGTCACTCCTATGGCAGGCCTTGACAATCCTGAAGGCAGAGTGCTTGGAATCGTGTGAGATGGTGCTCTGGCATGAGCTGAGCCTGTCTGCAGCTTGCGGAACCAAGTCCTAATAGCTGTTCCATGATATCGCATACCATATACTCTTAAGTGCATTATAATCCTCGCGGTTAAATGCTATCTTTGGTATTGCTTTATCAAAACACTAGCGGCCCGTCCCGACGTTGCCCGGGTAAAAAAAGGCTAGGCAGCAATGGTTTTAGTATCATTGTACATTCATCCCACGTGATAAGAGACACAGTTTGAAGCAGTGTCTCCAAAGGTCTGTTTTTCCGAATAGAGCATATTGAATCCCTTTCAAGGGAAACTGTTAGAGGCAGTTCAAAGGTAGAATGTGCTGTTTTCCCAGCTGTTAGCAAAGTGGCAGCTATTCCAGATGAAGCAACAGTTAGAGCCAAATTCCCAGAAGATCGAACTTTGGCTCTAACTGTTGATTAGGTAAGTCTTTCCTGTGCCACCGTGGGCGTCTATGAACAATAGTTTGCCTTGCTTCTTTTCAACATTATCAACTATGGTGTTGTAGGCGAGTTGTTGATCGGGAACTAAGTTAGGCAAGTGTTGAGCAAGGTAGTTATTTAGCTCTGGAATATCGTGTGCGGTAGCGATATTGTGGTATCCAGTTAGGTTAGTTCGGACCGCTGGCGGCAGGCTGAAATCTTGTAAGGACTTCTCGCTTAATAGATACAGCGAGTCTTCAATTTCTATAAGTCCTTGGTTTATGATTTCATTGTTGATAGCAGCCCGTGCCGACGTTATCCGGGTATGAATTGCTTCCGGACAGTAGTATATTGTTTTGTAGGATTTCGTTTTGATAGCATTTCTTATCTGTGACAGGCCTGTGAAACACTCTGATTCACAGTGCACTGCTGATGCACTTAAGAGTGTGCGTTCAGTAGTGTGTGAACTCGAGTTTCCCTACTTTATATTTCTTTGCAATATTATATAGCGCAAACTCGACAACATGGCATGAGCACAATTTACATTACAGAAGAACACATTCATTTGTGGTAGGCACGGGGAGACCAAGCGATTTGCCTGGAATCACAGGATGTTGAGCTGATGCCGAGATTCGAACGTAGCTCCCCAGCTCTAAAGTTCACAATTCTAGAACTTGTGGCGGGAGGTGTGTCTAAAAGTGTATGTTGGTGCTGGCCATCAATGAGAGAGACCTGTGCATTTTTCAAATGGGTGGTGAAAAAATATGAGTATGTTGCTGGAGATGTGGGCCGCCGTGCCACCAATGTACTTACCGGGGGAGGGTAAACACCGATTATTCCGCAACTTTCTTTCCGCATACCATGACTCCGCATACTTTCATTACGAAAGTACCATGACTCCGCAATGCCATTATAACGCATGGCATTACATTTTATCTGCTTTTACTACGCATACATTTACAATGCATGAATGGTAAAAGCATGTTTTTTTAAATGTTTGGATAAGGTAAGTATGGGTATAGGGGTATATGTTTTGGGGTACTGAGGTATATGTGTTGGGGTGTTTGGGTATTTTAAGGGTTCAGATATAGTTTTGGGTTATGGGGTACAGGGGTAGTTTTAGGGTACAGAGGTATTTTTAGGGTTCAGGGCTAGGTTTGGGTTTTGGGGCAAAGGGGTATTTTTAGGGTTCAGGGGTTGGTTTGGGTTTTGGGGTACAGGGGTATTTTAAGGGTTCAGGGCTAGGTTTGGGTTTTGGGGTACAGGGGTATTTTTAGGGTTCAGGGCTACGTTTGGGTTTTGGGGTACATGGGTATTTTAAGGGTTCAGATACAGTTTGGGATTTTGGGGTATAGGGGTATTTTTAGGGTTCAGGGGTAGGTTTGGGTTTTGGGGTACAGGGGGACTTTAAGGGTTCAGGGCTAGGTTTGGGTTTTGGGGTACAGGGGTATTTTTAGGGTTCAGTGCTAGGTTTGGGTTTTGGGGTACAGAGGTATTTTAGGGTTCAGGGGTAGGTTTGGGTTTTGGGGTACAGGGGTATTTTTAGGGTTCAGGGCTAGGTTTGGGTTTTCGGGTACAGGGGTATTTTTAGGGTTCAGGGGTAGGTTTGGGTTTTGGGGTACAGGGGTATTTTAAGGGTTCAGGGCTAGGTTTGTGTTTTGGGGTACAGGGGTATTTTAGGGTTCAGGGGTAGGTTTGGGTTTTGGGGTACAGTGGTATTTTTAGGGTTCAGGGCTAGGTTTGGGTTTTGGGGTACAGGGGTATTTTTAGGGTTCAGGGGTAGGTTTGGGTTTTCGGGTACAGGGTTTTTTTAAGGGTTCAGATATAGTTTTGGATTTTGGGGTATAGGGGTATTTTTAGGGTTCAGGGGTAGGTTTGGGTTTTGGGGTACATGGGTATTTTAAGGGTTCAGGGCTAGGTTTGTGTTTTGGGGTACAGGGGTATTTTTAGGGTTCAGGGCTAGGTTTGGGTTTTGGGGTACAGAGGTATTTTAGGGTTCAGGGGTAGGTTTGGGTTTTGGGGTACAGGGGAATTTTTAGGGTTCAGGGCTAGGTTTGGGTTTTGGGGTACAGGGGTATTTGTACGGTTCAGGGGTAGGTTTGGGTTTTGGGGTACAGGGGTATTTTAAGGGTTCAGGGCTAGGTTTGTGTTTTGGGGTACAGGGGTATTTTAGGGTTCAGGGGTAGGTTTGGGTTTTGGGGTACAGTGGTATTTTTAGGGTTCAGGGCTAGGTTTGGGTTTTGGGGTACAGGGGTATTTTTAGGGTTCCGGGGTAGGTGTGGGTTTTGAGGTACAGGGGTATTTATAGGGTTCAGGGCTAGGTTTGGGTTTTGGGGTATAGGGGTATTTTTAGGATTTAGGGATAGGTTTGGGTTTTGGGGTACAGAGGTATTTTAGGGTTCAGGGGTAGGCTTGGGTTTTGGGGTACAGGGGTATTTTTAGGGTTCAGGGCTAGGTTTGGGTTTTGGGGCACAGGGGTATTTTAGGGTTCAGGGGTAGGTTTGGGTTTTGGGGTACAGGGGTATTTTAAGGGTTCAGGGCTAGGTTTGTGTTTTGGGGTACAAGGGTATTTTAGGGTTCAGGTGTAGGTTTGGGTTTTGGGGTACAGTGGTATTTTTAGGGTTCAGGGCTAGGTTTGGGTTTTGGGGTACAGGGGTATTTTTAGGGTTCAGGGGTAGGTTTGGGTTTTAAGGTACAGGGGTATTTATATGGTTCAGGGCTAGGTTTGGGTTTTGGGGTATAGGGGTATTTTTAGGGTTTAGGGATAGGTTTGGGTTTTGGGGTACAGGGTATATTTATAGGGTTAAGATGGGTTAGTTTTAAGGGTGTTGGGGTATTTTAAGGAGTAAGGGTGGGTTATGATCATGGGGTGCAGGGGTATTTAAAGGGAGCAGGGTCGGATTAGCACACAATATGAGACATGGCATGAAGGGTGGAACGTACCACACGCCCCCAGTGTTTGTCACGCCCCCAGCACACGCCCACAGCACAATGCAGACACGCCCACAAGGGACTAATTTGCTGGCACGGTTCTTTTACCTTTTAAATGTATATGGTGGGCGTCTGTATAGCCTATGTCCTTCTGCTGCAACTGCCCTTTCCAACGCTGTATTAGGTGTTTTGATTGGTGCTGTGGTTCCTGAGATTACCCGCCTCAAAGGTTTGGGCTCTCTCTTTATATTATTAGTATGGATATGGATGTCGAGTAAGGTGTCATACGAATTGGAATACTAACCCCTCGCCAATCCTGGCGACGGGGTTAGCATTCCACCCTTCTATAGGGACACGACATGTATGTAACTGTGAACCCCGGTTAAAGTTAACTAAAGCCTCAGCTCCACAAAATGGATGCTGCCACCACAGACACGAGTCTGACCCCCTGTAGCTGGGAGTCCTTCCAGCGAGGGGAGCCTGGACAAAGGGTTTCCTGTCAGGGGCGGTGCTAGCACCGTCCCAGACATGGTTTTGTGTATCCTGGGTAGGCAGGGCTTTTCAGGAAGGTGACTGCTGAGTGGCACCCCGGTGCTCACTACGCATAGGCCGGTCAGAACCAGTTCCAGGGGCACACCAGCCCCTGGCCTGGGGAAAGTCCGGCATGGCAGAGGGGTGTAACCACCCCCCTCCTAGTCCCACCCATAGGCAGGACCTAGTCACCGGGTCAGCCCCCTTTTTTAGTATAAAGATGGGAGCGGGCCCCGTGTTCAAATTAGATCATCTTTGGAATCAAGACACAACTTTCTTCGAAAGGACTTCAAGATTTCTTCTTCAAGATTCTCCCTTGTGGCTAAGGAGTAGTCACCCTGCATCAAGCGGGCACCATCCTAAGAACACTGCGGTCGGCTGCAAGTCCTTCATCACGAATCCGACGACCCAGCTCGACGAGACCCGGCTTCCCTGGCACCTCTGACCTCTACTCACCTCTACAGCAAAGCTGAGAACCGTGAGTGCGACGAGACCTCGAGGGACCGACGATCGCCAAGACTGCACGACTTCTTTGTACCAAGCCCACGAGTCTTCCACTGGTGAGTGCTTCGGGGTCCGAGAAGCCCCAACCCTGCGCAGCACCAGCATCCAAGATCAGCCTCCCTGCATCTCCACGATCTGCGTGGGGCCCTTCTGCTGTTTGCTGTGCACCGCGTTGTTTGGCTACTAGCCGGCTGGCTTGTGGCCTTCTGAACGACGCCCGACGACATCACTGCTGCTGGTCTGGTTGCTCCAGACTGGCCCTTGCTTCCTTCTTCAAGAGAGGCACCCCGGACCCTCCTGGTCCACTCCAGACGCCATTTTAGGTCCACCGCGTGGGCTTGAATTTGCCAAGGCTTTGTTGCCCAATCCTGGGTCCAGCGACGCCGACAGCTTCTATCTTCGTGGGACAGCTCGCTCCTCCATCCTGGTCGCCGACAACGCCTCCTGGTCCGTGAGATCTCCGAGCACAGCGTCACCCACTCGCCTAGTCGAGGTGGCTACCATCCGGTGCCCTCCTGGTGCCCACTGACTACTGGCTAGTAGTCACGAACTTGGTCCCCTCTGCTTTCAGGTGTCATCTTCCTTCGATCCAGGCTTGGATCCATCGAACTTTCTTCACTGGTCGCCTGCCAGCAACTTCTTTCTTCCAGGCTCCTGGTCCGGCAACGAGGATTCCCGACGTCTTTTGAGTCCTATGCAGCTGCAGCCCCTGGGCTAGGTAACTTCGGCATTTCGGTGCCCCAGCATAGCCTCACTATCCAAGGGTCAGAATCCACTTTCGTTTTCTTCCTACCAGGTCGGGTTCGCCCGAGAACACTAACTTTGCAATTCCTAGCTACCATAGACTTTGTCCCGCATCTCGCGTGAGAGTGCACACACTGCACCCGAGTCCCCTGGGTCTCCTAGAAGTAATCTAACGATTCTATAGTCAAGTCCTAGCGATTCCAAAGGCTATTAGTACTGTACTTACCTGCTAGTAATTTCGCATTCCACTTTTCAAGTATATGGTTTTCCGTGCCCCTCGGGCATTTGTATATACTGTGCTAACTTAAGTATTTTTGTAAGAGTTTTGGTTTGTGCTTAGTACCCTGTCCTCATAAAGAGTACAGGGCTGTTGTGATTCTTAATAAATATCTGTTTATTTTCATAACACTTGTGTGGTGTCCTTTCACTTGGTATTCAAGGGGTATATGTGTGGTATAACAGCTGGCTTAACACGCCCTCTCGAGTCTTTAGCCTTAGACTGCTCGTATCCACGCTACTAGGATAGCTGGTCTATAAGGTTGACTTACAACCAATCATCAATAAGGGTTGCTGGACTGATACATAGTGTTCACTAGAATAGTGACCACTGCATATCAGGCCACCTTCTCACAATATGCTTTTACCTATTTTGAAACAGGGATACAAGAAAAGGACCGCGCTTGTTTTCCATCAGTAATACTCGGGGCCTGAAGCCGGTTTTGTATCAATTTACCCGAATACCTAAGGGTGTATACACGCTTGCAGGTAATTACTTGCTAAACCTTGAAGAAAACACAGACTTTTTCGTGTTCTGTGGTCTACGATTATCATGTCTGTGAAAAAGCTTATTGAATAAGGGGTTTTATTTTCTGTCCTTTCAGTATCAAGTGAATGCAACCCGTTTTTTAAACTAACCAAGAAATACACAGGACTTCAGTCACTAAGTAATCCCTGGATTGTTATAAGCCTAGTATTGATAGGTAATACCCCCTTATTTCTGGGTAATTGATTTGATAAATTAGGGAATATTTGTTTTGAAAAAGATAACTAATGTTAGTGCATTTCTTTTCCATGTTATTTTCTCTCCTAGCGTTTCAACGAAGCCTTCATTCATTTGGCTTCCTGTTTTTTAGGAGTTTCTTGGCACCACCTGAGGTAAGAAATGCAAGAGACACAGGATAGTATAAATAAAGGAGCCTATTTTCTAGTATTAAGATACGTATTAGACCAATGAACCAGGTTTCTTGAAGCAACTATAAGTGAATATTGTGGAAGCATAGGAACTTCTTGTATTGCTAGGCTCCCATAATAAGTGACATCCCACTTTTTAGAGTTTCTTCGGGCACTTCAGATAGGCTAAAATATGAGAGACAGATATGAGGATAACTTCTCCCAAATAATTATCCAGACATGTTAAAAAGAATGGCATAGACTGTAAATAAATCCTTACTTTTTTTCTCTAATATTTTCTCTCTTTTTTTCTTTTGCTTTGTTCTTTCCCTTCTCTTTCTTCTTTCTCTTTCTTTCTCTTTTTCTCTTCTTTCTGGCCTTTCTCTCTAATAATTTCTCTCTCTTTTCCCTTTTCTTCTTCTTTTCTCTTCTTTTCTATTTTTCCTGCTCTCCTCTCTCTAGCCCTAAAAACATAGTGTATAGAAGTCATTGATTTGGTTATACGAATGTTCTAAAAATTATTTTTTGTACACACTTTGTATATATGTATACAGAGATTGTTGTAAATAGGAAGCACACCTGTCTATATGTCCTCTTTAGCGATGTATCATGTTATAAATGTATGTATGTAGCTTTTTTCGATGTCTGACTACGGATGGTAATACCACTGTATATAGCAAAAAGGCTTTAACTGTGACTAACATAAGGAGAAGTTATGACTCTCTGTTTATTTACATCTTAGCAATTTGCTGATATTGTCATGAGGAAGACACAAAAAGGTGTGTCGAAACGCGTCGACAGAAATCAGCATCCTCAACAATCATTGGGCATTATTATTCTGTTGTGATTCATGTATATTTCTTTTGGAGTAACAGCTTATTTTATAAAAATCAACTTTTATCCTTTCAATTTTAACTATGTGTATCAATGAATATGTTCATTTTGACTTTTTATCAATGTAATTAAACTTTGTACTTTATCATATAGTATCTTCTTTTGAGTATCTTTTCTCCTTATGGTGTGTCCCTTTTTTTTTCCTGTTTTTGTCAGACTTTGTATTTTTTGCCTGGGCCTTTACCCTTACATATGTTTGCTTAACCCTGACCCAGGAAATTTATCCCTTTCAGGTGGTCCCTGTTACCTTACCAGAAGAACGAGCGGAGTGACATGGTTTTCCACTATAGACCTCACCTCAGCGTATCATCAAATTGACTTGCATCCTGCGAGCAGAAAGCTCACCTCTTTCATCACACCATTCGGGTGTTATCAATTTCGCCGAATGCCATTTGGGTTGGCTTCCGCGGCTGCAGTCTTCCAAAAGCGAATGCACCGCTTGTTCAAAGACATACAAGGCGTCCAATATTTTCAGGACAACATACTGATTATGGGCACCAGCCGGAAAGACCATGACGAGAAACTGACTAAAGTACTGACGGTACTCCAAGAGAGGGGCCTCACCGCCGAATGGAGCAAGTGCAAGCTGGGCATGTCAGCAGTCACCTTTCTGGGACACGAGATAGGGAGTCAAGGTATCACACCCAAGAGGCAAAACGTGAGAGCCATCTGTGACGCCAGAGCCCCAACCAACAAGGAAGAGGTGCAGTCATTTTTGGGAATGGCGGAGTATTATAGCAAATTCGTCAGACATTGTGCCACTAAGACTCATAAGCTCCGACAACTGATCAGAGATAAGTCGACTTTCCGGTGGGATGAGGACGCTCAGAGTGAATTTGACAAACTGAAAAGCAACATTAGCCAAGCTGTGCCCCTACATGGATACGATCCGATGGGTCACATGATCATTACAACGGATGCCAGTGACAGAGGGTTAGGGGCAGTGCTAGCACAGGAGAGGGACGATAACACGGTGGAAACAGTCAGCTTTGCCTCCCGTGCACTGTCAGCCACCGAACAAAAATATAGTGTCATCGAGAAGGAGATGCTTGCGGTCACGTGGGCCATGAGCAAATTCAGGCAGTTCCTGTGGGGCACCCGATTCAAATTGCAAACAGACCACAAACCACTGGTCAAAGTGCTGACCTCCAGCGGGCATGACACTGCGACGCCTCGCATTGCAAAAATGACACTCAAGCTGCTAGACTACACCTATGATGTCGAGTACCTGCCAAGGACACAGAATAAGGTAGCTGACTACTTGAGCTGGGCCTCGGCCATGGAAGAAGCACCGGTTGTCCTACCAGGCACAGATGAAATGGTAGCTGCAATGGCCGACTCAGAGAAGAATATCAGCAGGCAAGAATGGGCCCAAGCCTACGAAGGAGACAGCGAAATGAAGATAATCAAACAATTTCAGGTAGCTGGATGGCTAGATAAGAAACATCTTAAAGAGGCCTTGAGGAAATACTATGAAGTGCGCGAGGAGTTATCAGTAAGTGATTCAGGAATCTTCCTGTACCGAGGGGATAAGGTGGTCCCGCCGGTGACGTTGATCCCACTACTGTTGAAGCAGCTCCATGAAGGGCACCTCGGCATCGTCAAGACTAAGATGCGTGTGAAACAAATGTATTGGTGGCCAGGTATGGATAACCAGATAGAGCGACTGGTGAGAGAATGTGTCCAGTGCCAAGGAACGGACAAGATCTTATGACCGTTAAGGCCGGCCTTGGGGATGTTTGAGCAGCCCCACAACCCGTGGGAAGACATAGCGGTGGACATATTGGGCCCGGTGCTCAACTCCAGGGGAACGGCCAAATACCTATGTGTTGTGGTGGACAAGTATTCCAAATGGCCGGAGTTTGACGTGAAGGAAGTCATGGACTCCGACACGGTGTTGAAATTCCTCATCTCTATATTCCTTCGTGAAGGAATACCTAGGACAATCTTGAGTGATAACGGACCCCAGTTTACTTCGGAGAAGTGGACAAAGTACATGGAGAGAAACTGGATCAAGGCCAAGCACACAGCAGTGTACCACCCTGCATGCAATGGACAAGTGGAACGGTTCAACCGGGTCCTAATGGGTTCCATTCAAGCTGGAATAAATCAAGGCAAAGATTGGGATACCGAAATTCAGAGCATGCTCTGGGCCTACAGGATCAACCCAACGGGATTAGGTTATAGCCCCTTCCAGATTCTGAGGGGCAGACTCCCCTTTACTAAGGACAACGTGGTCTGTAGAGAGAAAACGGTAACGAGCAAGTGGTCGCCTGCTGTTGTCTAGCACAACCTGGAAAGAGCTCAAAAGTTGTACACTGATCACTACAACAGAAGACGTAACACCAAGACCACTGACCTGGAAAAAGGGGAATGGGTCAGAGTCAAACTCGCGACGATCAGAAGAAAAGGCGAAAGCAAGTTCAGCAAACCACTGCAGGTAGAGAAGGTGCAAGGAAGAGCTGCACTTCTTAGTGATGGCAGAGTGTGGTCCCATGGCGAAGATCAACCAGATCATGCAGTGGCCTGCCAGCAAGGACGAAGAAACTGAGATTCAGAGACTAGCCAGTGAAGTAGAAGAGATAAATGTAGGAGGAGAGAGTCAGGAGGAAGGACAATTCCAAACAGACAATGAAGGGTGCGAGGAAGCTAGGGCAGGAGGAAGCGCGGCCAGCTACACGACCGCCGCGATGGAGAAGGCAACTGAAACACCAAGGAGTGCAAGGAGCCCTGTGAGTGAAGGAAGCAAGGAAGAGTCCACCCCGGTAAGGCGCACACTCGCAGGGAGGGCCGTGATCCGGCCCTCTCGATTCAAAGACTATGAAGTAAATGACTGTTGAACTTTGGACTCCCATCGTTCCTGTGTTTGCGGAAAAAAAGGAGATATGTAGTGTCGCGCTTTAGTCTCTGATGTGCCGGCGTGATGACGCGGCGCGCCGGGACTCTAGCGGCAACACTCGCGCATGCGCAGGGCTAAATTAGAATGCGCGCGAAGCCAGATTGCGCGCATAAGCGACCAGAGCTGCATCCCAGTCAGACGCTCGGCGCTCCTTTGTGTAGCGACATTTATTCTGAATAAAGAAACCTGTATGAGCACTCCTCATCTCTCAGTCTTCATTGTGGGGCGCTTTAACATTATTACACGCACCAGCCTTCTAGTGTCCAGCGGCTGGTGGCCGCTGCGATGACGTTAGTGCAGTTCCGTTGGGGGGTGGGGGGGACGGGGTATTTATGTCTCCCCCCTCCCTCCGAGCAGCCTCTTTGTGCTCTTGCTGCCCTCGATGTTGTTGGTGCCCAGCAGGACTTAAGGTGAGAGGCTTCCTCCCCCTTCGTGCTCGCCCCCCCATTAGGGGGGTTGAGACGGGCCCGGCGGCCTGCTTAGTTTCGGGCGTCTGAAGCTGGGGCTTGTTCATGTCGATACTGTGGTGGCCATTTCAGTTTCCCGGGGGGGGGGGGGGGGCTGGGCACTGGGGGGGGGTTCTCTCGAAGCTGGGTATCCATCTGCTTTGGTATATCATTTTTTGCCTTGTTGTATGTAGGTGGCCTTGTTTTTGTCTCATTCCTGCGGGGCGGGTTGTTGTGGGACAGTTTCTTTTCCGAGGCAGTGGGGGAGGCGATTGACTGTTTTAGTACTTTCTGGATGTTGTGTTTCGGGGGGGGGGGACCTCCTCTGTGGGTACCGTATTATTTCTTGGTGTATCATCGTTGTTGGAATTTTTTGTATGTTTTATTTAAATCTTTCCTATTGCGGGGCAGGTTCAAGGTGAACTGTTTCGTAACTTGACATATGAGTGGCTCTATCAGCTGCGCGTTTGCCTCCGGGCTTGGGGGGGCCAGGGTCCTTTCCGAGCGTCTGCTGGTGTGGCTCCCATGACCTTTTTCTTCCCTTTTGAGCTGGGCCACCCGGTGTTCTTGACCTGGGGGGGGATGGGGGGGCTTGCTGGCACCCGGCTGGGTATCTGGGGTCGGGGAGTTCACTGTCCGTTGTAGTTTTCCCAGGATCTCGCCTGGGCCCGGAGTCAGCTTGTGCTGCTTCAGCACCTTCCAGCCTGCTCAGTCCTCCTTTCAGAGGGTTCTCGGCGGCCGCTTTTCCCTACTAGTTCTAGAAAGTAAGCTAGCGTGCACCCCGAATCGGGGCAGTCGGCCCACTCGCTTTCCCAGGTGTCACTCTCCTCAGACCCCCGGGGCTTGTATTAATGTCGCCCATGAGTCGCCCGCCTTTCCTCTCTCGGGGTCTCGGTCCACTCTGCGGGGTTCTTTATAGGGAGGGTAGGCTTGCGGTGCCCCTGGACTTCTTACTAGAGACGGTGGCCATTTTGAGGGGCCGCCATTGCCCGGCCACGCGGGTCAGGTCGCCCAAGCGACCAGTTCCGAGGGTATCGGTCCCTTCGGTCAAGGGGGAGGGGCGTGGGTGTGCGGCCATCTTGAGTCACCTCTACCACCATGCCTTCCCCGTAGTGCAGGGGCCAAAGTGTATGGGGGGCTTTACTGTTTGCCTCCTGGCCTTGGCACTCGTCCTTCCACCATGCCGTGGAGTGCCTCTTCGGCAGTTTGGGGCTCTGCTGGTGCCCCGTGTAGGTAGCGCAGGCCAGCTGGTCTTATGCCATTTGTTTTTCCCCGTTATTTCCCTTTGTCGAGCCTGCACGGGGGCATGTCTATGCCGTTGCGGGTGTTTGCGTTGCCGCGACTGCTCCCCTTTGGGTGCACCTCGCGCGATCCCGTTGTTTCACGTGGCCCACCGAGGGTTTCGGGGGCCCGACTTTCGGTGTACAGAGGGAGTCGAATTTTGCGGCTAGCCTTGGCTGGTTTCCTTGCCCTGTGTCCCGCACCGCATCTTTGCCTTGCACGTCCCAGCCCGCCTGCTTTTCCTCACATCCCGTGGGGGTCCGGGGTGTGCAAGATGTTTTTTTTTTTTATTGATTGGCTGCTTCGGCCCCCGGGGCTTGCGGGACCCCCCCCTGTCCTGGCTGTCGTGTCTGCCTCTTTTGGCGGGGGGGAGGGGAGTTGCTTCCCTGTGCTGGGGGGGGGGGGTGCTTTCGTGGGCTGTGCCGCCGCGCGAGCAACCCTGAAGCTCCGCTACCCTGCACTGCCCATACCTCATTGTGTCACGCCGCCACTTGTTCTCGCTACGGTCATGTGTTGGACCGGCTGCTTACTGCTGTGCTTTGCCAGCCTCACACTTGCCTTATGCCGCAGGCCCCGCAGTATTTACTTTTAGTGTTTGCCGTTCAGCCAATTTGGCAGCGTTTCCCCGGGGTGTTTGGCTGCACTTTTGGTGGCAGCTTGTCTTTTCTGGGGTGGCCGGCTGTGGCGTTCTCCTCCGAGTGCAAGGGGACCTCGCCACTGGGCTGCCTGGGGAAGGCAGACAGTGCTTCCATTTCCCTCCCCCGTTGGGCTCCTTTCCCAATCAAGCATTGGCAACAGCATTAGGTTTCGCATTAGACAACTGAGCTACTTAGTAACCATGTTTGGTGGGTAGCTTGTTTAAGAGTACTAGGAGAGCTTTTAAGGACTGATATATGGTACATATAAGGTGGTACTAACATCCGTATCTTGCAGGATTGAATGTGTACGGCTAGCGAGGACTGGATGAGAAGGAGCGGAAATACAGTGGCATGACGCCAGAAGCGGAAGGAGCATAACAGAGGAAGGAGTCCATTTCAATGAATGGGAAGAAACGTTGTGACACTGTTCTTTATTTTTCAGATTACAAATTAAAGTCATCAACGGAAGGTCAACAAAGCGGGACAGGTGAATACTAGTGGGCCAGAGACAGGTATACGGGAAGGACCAGTCTTTTGGGATAGACATGGAAGGGGGAACGTATGCACACAGAAAGGGAGAGGGAACAAGTCGGTGTGTGGTCTATAGAAATTATCACCTACAAGTGCGACAACTAACGTTCACTTTTTCCTCCATAGCCCCTTCTCACTCTCACTCGCGGAGTTTCTCCGAATCGATCGAAATTTTCGTTCCGCTTGTCGCACCACTGGGATGTAAGTATGGAGGGGTCTGGGACACGCACCTGTTGATTCTCACGAAGGCCAGGTTCTTTCTCCATGTGTGTGCTGTGGCTGATCCTAATTTTTATCCTCAGATTCCGTGCGAGCGTTTTGAAGCGAGAATGGACAGCCAAGGTTCCCCTCCCCTCTTCCAAGAAAATACCCAGGTGGAGGACTCGTTGCCGGGCACCTCCCAAGACGCAGTGTGGGCTGACTTTTTGGAACTGGCAAAGCTGAAGGGCCTTGCTTGGGCACAGAACATGTTGAACACGCCAGAGCCAGAGGATTCTGGTTTCCCGGCTGTATCCCCTTCGTCCGACACCCCGAACAATACCGATGCCGCTCCATCCAGGACCAAGCGGATCAGAAAGCCCACTGTTAGGGATTTCCCCTTGGAATCTTTGCCGCTGACAAGAAGCAAATCGGTGGCGAACCCCTGTGAGGTCCCGTCACTGGGGGCCAGTGCTACGCCACCGCCTCCGGTCCTCCCCAAGGACAATCTGGCGACCCAAGGTAATTTTGCTACCAAAGACGATCTGACCAAAGTATTGGACTCTTTGAACAATTTTATGGAACGCTTCCAAGGGGGGTTACCTGTGACTAGCTCCCCGCAAGCTGGGGGTAGTGGCGTGGTTAGTGGGAGTCCTGTTCTGGCAGCCTCCTCTGTTTGGTCATCGGTGCAGGCTGCGAAGCAGGGGGATTCAGTACATGTTGCAACACCACCTGTGGCTCCCACAACCTTGAATGGGGCGTTTAGTGGGGCGCCGCTGGTGAGCTCCCCTGCCGCTCCTTCCGCGGCCACTGCCATGGTTCCTACCTCTCCCTCCACTTCCTCAAGCGCTCCCTCGGGGCCGGGGTGCCTCCTGCTACCAGCCCTATGCTTGTTACCGTGCCTTCACCTGTCCCCGCGATCTCCACTGCACTGCTCCTCTCGGGGCGATGCTCTCTGGCTTGCCAGGTACCCCAAACTGCCAAAAAGGGCATTTGGAGAAGGGAGTTTATCGACATTTTTACCCTACTCATGTTAGGTCAGGAAGGCATGGATGCTAGAAAGTTTGGGGTAAAGGAAGATGATAAAAAGGTTAAGTACCAGCCATGGCCTGAAAAGAACATTGCTAATTGGCTAGAAGCTTTCTCCATTTTAGTGGCTGTCACCATGGAACGTTTTCCGGAACAGGGCCCAGGCCTGGTTCAATACTCCAGGATCATCCATAATGAGGCCTTGAAATGGGGTGGTAACAGATGGATCAACTATGATAGGGAGTTCCGTAGGAAAATGTCTCAGTGACCAGAGATGAACTGGGATCAAAAGGAGGTGCAGCTCTGGATGGAGCACATGGGAGCACGGGGCCAGCTTGCAGTTGGTTCAGCTAGCAGCGCTCCCAGTGGGCAGGCTTCCACGGGGGGGATCTTCCTTTTTTCAGGGCAAGGGTAAACATTCCTTTCGTGGGGGCCGCAGAGGAGGTGGAGCCAGAGGTGGCTTCAAGCGTTCTCCCCCTGGCACCTGCCGCCTGTTCAACAATGGGTCTTGCTCCTGGGGGAAGACATGTAAGTTTGTCCACGCCTGTAACACCTATGGGGGGGGCCCCACCCCGCTACCTCAGCCTCTTGCCAATCCAAACGGAGCTCCCAGCCAGCTAGCAAGGGGGGGCAGTAAGTTGGGGTCAGGCTGCAGGTCTCCCAGTTTGGCTTCTCCTTTCACGCTCTCTATACCTCCCCAGTTGCATTTTAGCGAGCTTTCTGGGCACCCTCTTTCTCCAGTCTCACCCCCTCCACCAAGTTCACACCGGCTAGTGCCTCTGGGAGGGTCCCCTGTGATCCTTGACAACATCACTCCTTTGCTAAGGCGTTATCCCTAAGAGGCGGACAGCGCTTGCTTTTATATGGTTTCCACGAAGGTTTTAGGATCCCTTTCACGGGTGCTCCGGGAAGCAGGGATGCTGACAACCTTAGATCTGCCAAGGAACAACCAGATGTGGTGAGGGCGAAGGTTGATAAAGAGAGAGCGCTGAACAAGATAGGAGGTCCTTTCCTGCACCCACCTCTAGAGAATTTTGTTGTATCTCCCTTGGGGGTCGTGCCCAAAAAGGAACCAGGTGCCTTTAGACTGATACACCACCTTTCCTACCCTAAAGGGACTTCGGTCAACGACGGGCTAGATGTGGGAGCATGCTCTGTGTCTTATGCCACGCTGGATGTAGCATTGGATCTAGTCAGGAGAGCGGGCAGAGGGGCCTGGTTAGCCAAAGCTGACATCGAATCAGCTTTCAGGTTACTACCAGTCTACCCGAGCAGTTATCACCTGCTAGGTTTCAAGCTCGACGGCATGTTTTACTTTGACAAATGCATGCCCATGGGTTGTGCTGTGTCCTGTGCTTACTTCGAAGCTTTCAGTTGTTTCCTGCAATGGGCACTCCAAGACACATATGGTGTAGAAGGGGTGACTCATTACTTGGATGACTTTTTGTTTATCGGGAGTGACGGGACACAGCTGTGCTCTCAGGCCCTGGCAGATTTTGTCCTCCTTACAGACCACCTGGGGGTCCCCCTTGCCCCGGGTAAGACAGTGGGGCCGGCTCAAATCCTGACCTTTCTGGGAATAGAGATCGACACAATTGCAGGGGAGTCCAGATTACCAGAGGATAAGGTGCGCGACCTGTCTAGCAACATTCATGCGCTGGTATGGCTTGACAAAGCTTCCCTGGGCTGTATCCAGGGCATCCTAGGCCTGCTCAACTTTGCTGCTAGAATAATTCCAGCAAGTAGGGTCTTTGCCAGGAGACTTGCCAGGGCCACTGCCAACATTTCCAAAAAACACCACATGGTGAAACTGAGCAAAGGTATTCAGCATGATTTGGCCATGTGGGCTGAGTTCCTGCGCAATTTCAATGGGACAGTGATTTGGAGGGCTCCCTGGGCTGGCAGCCCTGACCTTGCTCTGTTCACGGACTCTTCAGGCAGGCACGGTTTTGGGGCCATTTTAGACAGGGAATGGTGCGCAGACAAGTGGCCCAACGCCTGGATCAAGAAAAAGGTGACTTCCACGATCACAGTACTTGAGCTCTTCCCCATCGTGGTGGCCTTGCACCTATGGCCTACCATCCTGTCCGCCAAAAGGGTTCTGCTGTGGTCAGATAACTTAGCAGTGGATTAGGCCATCAAATCTCACTCTGCTACTTGCCCCCTGGTTCTTTGCCTGCTGCGCGAGCTGGTGCGTACTTGCCTTTATAACAATGTTGAATGCAGGGCGCGTCACATTCAGGGCATCAAGCACATCGCTGCTGACGCTCTCTCTCGTTTTCAGTGGCAACGGTTCAGAGAAGCTTGGCCGAGAGCGAGAGAGGATGCCACCCCTTTTCCTGCGCACCTCTGGTACCTGCTGAAGTGGTGAACAGGATGAGGGCCCTGGGGGAGATGTCCCTGGCGCAGAACACTATCTATAGATACAAGGCTTGTGTGAAAAAATGTTGTGCCACTGTCGGGCCTTGGGAAGTTGCGGGGAATGCGGCAGAATTGAAAGTCCAGGCCTTCATCCTGTGGGCAAAAGACATCAATAAGAGCCACTCTTGGATCTCAGGCCACATGGCAGCCATCAGTCACAAGGCCAAGTTGATAGGACAGGCGGACCCTACCAGGGCATTTGTCACCAGGGCAGCGTTAAAAGGATGGGCTAGAGGGGAA
This sequence comes from Lissotriton vulgaris, assembly GCF_964263255.1. Lineage (NCBI taxonomy): Eukaryota > Metazoa > Chordata > Amphibia > Caudata > Salamandridae > Lissotriton > Lissotriton vulgaris. The sequence goes on from NC_141697.1 coordinate 1,058,730,432, forward strand.
CCCAAAGTGCCCGATAACAGATCGCCTATTGATTTTGCTACTCTCCAGAGTATGATCCTGTGTTTGCCTCAGATCACTTTGTCCGCTCATGAGTCTGCCTTGTTTGCATCTGCTTTCAGTCTAGCCTTCTTCGGCGCTTTCAGGATCTCTGAGTTGGTTGCAAAATCCAAGCATGACATGTCAGGTGTAGCTTTGTCTCTGCAGGACGTGTTGGTTTTGGGAGACGCGCTCAAGATTACCCTGCGCCAATCCAAGACTGATCAGAGGGGCAGGGGGATAGAACTCTGGTTACAAAGCCTTGGCTCGCACAATTTTTGCCCCGTGAGCCTCCTGACGGCCTACCTTGCCATCCGTCCTCCCAGTAAGGGATATCTCCTCTTGCATGCATATGGCACGCCTTTGACTAAATTCCAAGTAGAACATGTCATGCACGCATGCTTGTTTGCAGCAGGTGCCTCAACGCTGGGCAAAAAGTACAGCTCCCACTCTTTCCGCATAGGCGCAGCCACAACTGCATCCTCAGAAGGGGTACATGTAGAGGGCATCAAACAACTGGGGAGATGGTCATCTGACTGTTACAAAAGGTACATCACACCAGACAGTAGCAGGTAGTGCTCAGTGAGCACAAGAGATGTGTTCTGTGTTGTCCTGGGACTTGAAACAGTATCTGTGTAGATTGGGCACCCTTGGCCCTGTCCCATGTACAGTGTTTTGCTGTGTTTGCTTGCAGTGTGGTATTTTTACCAGTGTGATTATTGCATGTTTAATAAATAAGTTACATACAACACTTCTCTTTACTTACCAGGAACAATTGTCTGGGTGCTGGGACACAAGGGGGTTTCCAAGTTGGCCCGGTGGGCAGAAAGCAGAAAATGGAATCATGGGTTTAGCAAAACTCAGTTTGTGTGGCGAGGAATCACTGGCTTGCGATGGAGCGGGGTGCTGGGCTTGCTAACACGAGAATTACAAGGAAATGCCCACCCTCCAGACGAGCTCATCTTGCACGTGGGAGGGAACAACTTGCCTTTCCTGGGGAAAAGGTTTCTCCTAAGGGACATGAAAGTGAACATTACCAAAATCAGCAATTTATTGGGTCCTTGCGATCTTTGGTGGTCTGAGATCACACCACGCCGGGTTTGGCTAGGTGCTCGCTCTGGGCAAGCAATAGAAGTGGCGCGAAGGAAAGTAAATTGCGCTATGCGTAAGTTCGCAGAGCTGATGGGCTTCGGCTTTATTCGGCATGGGGAACTTCACGCCAAAGCCTCTGGTTGCCTTGACGAAGAAAGAGTCCACCTGTCCAAAATAGGCATGGATTTATTTCTGTTGGACATTCAGGAAGTGCTAATCTCTGCAGGCTGCGTCTAGGAGGTAGCTCTGATGGGGGGGCCGGTGTGTGACTGTCGCCACATCCAGGGCTGTGGAGGAGTTACAGGATGATCCAGAGGCGAAAGGTACTCAGGAGTACCCTATTCAGAAGCACAAAGGGTGATGAGGCCTAATATCCCTGGGAGATCCGTGCGGTGGACCCTGGGGGTGCGACGGCGCCCCGTTATCCTACGGGCGGTTGGTTACCTGGACAACCGGGGGCTGCTTGAACGCTCCGCCCCTCGTAGGGGGGGTATAAGCTAGAGGGTGGACCAATGGTTCACCGAACAGGTGAGGGGCTATCCTCTCACCACAACCGCTAAGCACCGTATGGCCAAGGCTGCGGGCTACTTGGCCTATCAGGTGGCAAGCTGCGAGGGGCGGCTTGCCTTTGGATCATCTGTAAGTTAACCCACCATGTGTTCGCAATGTTATGCTAATAAACCTGCGACTACTTTTTCCCAACAAGTTGTCAAGTCAAGTCAAGTCAAATAATTTATATAGCGCGCTACATACCCAGAGGGTCTCAAGGCGCTTCAAGAAGGGTGGGGAATTACTTGTCGAATATCCAAGTTTTAAGTTGCTTTCTGAATGCTAGTTGGTTCTGAGTGAGGCGAAGGTGAATGGGAAGTGAGTTCCAGGTTTTAGCTGCCAGGTAGGAGAAGGATCTTCCTCCCATGGTGGTTTTGTTGATGCGAGGTACAGCAGCAAGGGCTTGGTTGGAGAAGCCTAGCTGGCGGGAGGGGGTGTAGAAGGAAAGTCGTGTGTTGAGGCATTCAGGTCCAAGTTCGTAAAGTGCTTTGTGTGCGTGGGTTAGGAGGCGGAATGTTATCCTCTTATTGACGGGGAGCCAGTGGAGGTTTTTCAGGTGACTAGAAATGTGGTCTTTATGCGGGATGTCTAGTATGAGTCTGGCTGATGCGTTCTGGATGCGTTGGAGTTTTTTCTTAAGTTTTGCGGTGGTACCGGCGTATAGGGTGTTTCTGTAGTCCAGGCGGCTTGTAAAGAGTGCGTGAGTGACCTTTTTTCTAGTTTCGGTGGGGATCCAGCGAAATGTTTTTTTGAGCATGCGAAGAATTTTGAAGCAAGATGATGAAACGGCGTTGACTTGTCTGTTCATCGAGAGTGAGGAGTCCAGAATGACGCCCAGGTTCCGTGCGTGGTCCGTCGGTATGGGTGCTTTTCCAAGGGCCTCTGGCCACCAAGAGTCATCCCAGGCGGAGGGGGAGGTACCTAAGATAAGGACTTCTGTTTTGTCTGAGTTCAGTTTCAGACGGCTGTGCTTCATCCACTCGGCTACTTCTTTCATCCCTTCATGTAGGTTGGTTTTGGCGGTGTTCGGGTCTTTGGTGAGTGAGAGGATCAGTTGAGTGTCATCAGCGTAGGAGATGATGTTGAGGTTGTGTTGGCGTGCGATGGCCGTGAGGGGGCTCATGTATACGTTGAAGAGGGTGGGGCTGAGTGAAGATCCTTGTGGCACGCCGCAAATGACTTCAGTGGCCTCTGACTTGAATGGTGGGAGGCAGACTCTCTGAGTTCTTCCGGTAAGGAACGAAGTGATCCATTCCAGTGCTTTTCCTTGGATTCCAATGTTTCTGAGGCGTTGTAACAGGGTGCTATGACAGACTGTGTCGAAGGCTGCGGAGAGGTCAAGGAGGATGAGGGCGACTGTGTCTCCATTGTCTAGTAGAGTTTGAATGTCGTCTGTTGCTGCGATGAGTGCGGTCTCAGTGCTGTGTTTTGCTCGGAAGCCGGACTGTGAGGAGTCGAGGGATTTGTTGGTTTCGAGGAAGGCGGCGAGCTGGTTGTTGACAGCTTTCTCGATGACTTTGGCCGGGAATGGAAGGAGCGAGATGGGGCGGTAGTTTTTGAGTTCGGTGGGGTCAGCTGTGGGTTTTTTCAGAAGGGCGCTGAGTTCGGCGTGTTTCCAGCTTTCCGGGAAGGTGGCGGAGTTGAGGGAGCAGTTGATGACGTCTCGGCAGTGTGGTGCTATGATGGAGTCTGCTTTGTTGAAGATGTGGTGAGGGCATGGGTCTGTGGGGGATCCTGAGTGGATGGAGTTCATCAGGCGGATGGTGTCCTCAGTGGAGATTGGGTTCCAGTCATTAAGGATGTTCAAGGGGGGTGAAGGTACGGCAGAAGGTTGGGTGGGTTGGTCTCCGGGTTGGTTGTCGAAGCTGTTGTGGATGTCTGCGATTTTGTTGTGGAAGAACGAAGCTAGGGAGTCGCAAAGGGTTTGAGAGGGAGTGATGTTGTTGGAGTTGGCTGAGGGGTTGGTAAATTCTTTGACGATGTTGAATAATTCCTTGCTGTTGTGGGCGTTGTTGTCTAGTCGGTCTTTAAGTGCGGCTTTCTTGGCAGTCCGGATTAGTTGGTGGTGTGTGCGGGTGGCGTTTTTGAAGGCGTCCTTGGTGCTGGTGTTTGGGTCTTTTTTCCAGGCCTTCTCGAGGGAGCGACAGAGTTTCTTGGATTTCTTAAGATCATTGTTGAACCAGGAAGCGTTTTTGCTGCCTAGTTTGGTGTGACGTTTTTTCAAAGGTGCTAGGTTGTCGGCGCTGTTGGTTAGCCATTGAGTGAGGTTAATGGCTGCTTGGTTGGGGTTCGAAGAGTGGGCAGGGGGGTTTTGAAGAAGCGATGAGGAGATCTGGTCGATGGTGATTTTGTTCCAGTTTCTTCGCAGAGTAGGTTGAGGATGGTTGTGGTCTTTTGTAGACAAAGTGAACGCAGCTGTGGTCCGTCCAATGGAGAACTGTGGTGTGGCTGAAGGCGACATGTTTGCTGGAGGTGACATGTTTGCTGGAGGTGAAGATGGCGTAGAGTGTGTGACCTGCGTAGTGAGTGGGGGTATTAACAAGTTGTTTGAGTCCGATGTTGGCGAGATTGTCCAGAAGGGTGGTGTCGTTGCTCTTTTCAGGTGAAAATTGAGGTCTCCCAATAGAATGTAGTCCTCGGAGGGGAGGGTGTGTGGGGTGATAAAGTCAGTGATGTCTTCACTGAATTGTGCACGGGGTCCTGGTGGCCTGTAGAGGAGGGTGCCTCTGAGTGTGGTCTTGGGGTCGGTGTGGATAGGGAAGTGAAGGTGTTCGGCGCTAGCGAGGTTGACGTCTGAGCTGGTTGAGATGCGGATGGAATTCTTATGGACGATAGCGATGCCTCCTCCTGTTTGGTAGGTGCGGTCTTTTCGGATGATCTTGTAGCCTTCCGGGATGGCAATGGTGATGTCTGGGGCTGGTGTGCGGGCCGATATTGACACTATGCAGGCCGCCCGGCACGTCGCCTGGTGACCCTCATAAGAGGGCGGTCACCGTAGTGCCACAAGATGGCAAGCGCACCAGCCTTCTGGTGTCCAGCGGCTGGAGGCCGCTGCGATGACGTCAGTGCACTTCCGTTGGGGGGTGGGGGGGACGGGGTATTTATGTCTCCCACCTCCCTCCGAGCAGCCTCTTTGTGCTCTTGCTGCCCTCGATGTTGCCCGCCCTGCCGCTTACCCTACATCTCATGTGGCGGGTGGGGTGCTATGCTTTTAATATTTGTTATTTGTGTTGCAGGAGGAGTTACAGGATGATCCAGAGGCGAAAGGTACTCAGGAGTACCCTATGCAGAAGCACAAAGGGTGCTGAGGCCTAATATCCCTGGGAGATCCGTGCGGTGGACCCTGGGGGTGCGACGGGGCCCCGTTATCCTACGGGCGGTTGGTTACCTGGACAACCGGGGGTTGCTTAATCGCTACGCCCCTCGTAGGGGGGGGTGAGCTAGAGGGTGGACCAATGGTTCACCGGACAGGTGAGGGGCTATCCTCTCACCACAACCGCTAAGCACCGTATGGCCAAGGCCGCGGGCTACTTGGCCTATCAGGTGGCAAGCTGCGAGGGGCGGCTTGCCTTTGGATCATCTGTAAGTTAACCCACCATGTGTTGGCAATGTTATGCTAATAAACCTCCGACTACTTTTTCCCCAACAACAAGTTGTCTTGTCCACTTATTTATGATGGGGATCATGACTTTGGGGGGGATGGTGTGTGGGCTGATATTGGCACTATATGGTACATGCACCCAGTGCCGTAGTATATGTCAATAACATACATACCTTCCACTAACGTGTACATAATTTCTGGCATTGTTCTACGTATATACATATCCTGTACACCAACACACAGATAAGGACTGCAATCTGCACCAGCTACATTAATATATACAGAATGCATAGGATCTACACCAGCAAGTAGCCGATGGATGGGCTCTCTCTCGACTCGCGCAGGGTCGCGTGCCCAGGCCACTCCAGGGAAGTGTGCAACACTCCAAACAGAAACTCAATGCTGCTTTGAACCTGCGCTCTCAGAAGATTTCCATTTGTTTCAAATAGAAAAGGTTACTCCAGCCTTCCTGCTTCCGGCTCAACTGTCCACGAACCCCTGGCATTCGGGTCTGAGAAGCTGATTACGCTGCAGCCTATGGAATCGGGGTGACCCTGTCACCTTTTCCATGACACAAGCACACAGAAACCAACTTTCTGCTTGTGTACATTACCAAGTGCACACGGGCTGGGAACGCTGCTGTAACTAGAGGCAGTAAAGCTCTGACTGTGTGCGAGTTTTCAAAGGTTCTGCGATACCTAACCCTTTCACATCCCCTGCCAGGGCAGGTGGGACGCTTACCAGGCATCTGCAGGTTTTGTTCTCTCATTTTTGAACAGTGCTTTTTGTGCTGTGTTTGGGAATGGGGGATTGAGGCAGAAGCACTGAGCAGTCATTAAACATGATACGTGTGTCATTAACACACGGATGTGAGCTTTCCCCCTTTCAAAGCCAAAGGTTTTACATACCTCACTTCCTTGGCTGCTCAACTGTTGCTTGAACAAGGAGACACAAATTGTCGGAAACCACTAAGGAATGCTGTTTTTATTTTTTAATCTTGATCCACCCCACCCCCACATGTTAGACTCCAATATGTGAAATGAGTTCTCTGTGCAGCCAAGCTGGTCCTGCCAAGGCTTGTTGTGTCATGGTCTTTACTTGCATTGTGACACTTCTGCATTTGTAATGGAAAAATCAAACTGCAAGTAGCAGGACGGGAAGGCATCAACGACGAGATGAACGAGCCCTGTCTTTCACCTCGGTTTCTCCGACCCTCTCTGGCTGTCTCCGACCCTCTCTCGCTTTCTCCCACTCTCTCTCGGTTTCTCCCACCCTCTCTCGCTTTCTCCCACCCTCTCTCGCCATCTCCCACCCTCTCTGGCTTTCTCCCACTCTCTCTCGGTTTCTCTGACCCACCCTCGCTTTCTCCCACCCTCTCTCGCTTTCTCCCACCCTCTCCCGCTTTCTCCCACCCTCTCTCGCTTTCTCCCACTGTCTCTCGGTTTCTCCGACCCACCCTCGCTTTCTCCGACCCTCTCTGGCTGTCTCCGACCCTCTCTCGCTTTCTCCCACTCTCTCTCTGGCTTTCTCCCACCCTCTCCTGCTTTCTCCCACCCTCTCTCGCTTTCTCCCACCCTCTCCCGCTTTCTCCCACCCTCTCTCGCTTTCTCCGACCCTCTCTGGCTGTCTCCGACCCTCTCTGGCTTTCTCCCACCCTCTCTGGCTTTCTCCCACCCTCTCTCGGTTTCTCCGACCCTCTCTCGCATTCTCCGACCCTCTCTCGCAAAGGGTTTTACCCATTTTTTGTGAATAGGAAAATGCGTTGAAACATAAGGGCCTTGATGTTTATTGGTATGTAATGGCATTGAACTATATAGAGGCCTAGAAAGCGTTCTTTGCGATGAGTATCTCAGGAGGGGCCCGATCCAGAGTGCCCTTGCACAGATGTGCAGGGCAGACGTATAGTCAATGTTGCATCTGAGGAAATCTGATTTTGCGAGTAATAAACGACTGGCGTCTTCAGAATAAGTTAGCATTCCTCCTAGAATGCTTCTTGTAGCTCCCTGTTCAATATTCAGATGGACTCGCGTGCAGGTGGGAACTGAGGCAGGGCTTAACTCATTGCACTGTGCTCTAGTCATACCGAACGGAACTCTATATGTATGAAATGGCTTTGGCCATCTATGCAGCGCCAAGAGAGGACTTCAGTGAGCTAGGCAGGTGGAGAAATTAACCATGCGAGTTGTGGGAGAAGTAACACATCCGGTTCATGCTTTTGAAAAGCAGGTATGGCAGTGACAGAGAAACCTTATGTTGACTGAGAACTATAGCGCCTAGAAAGCATAGTCCCTATGCTATTGATTACATGCAGAAAAGAACCTTTTGGAAAATTAAACCTCGTAGAGCAACAACGAAAATAATTGTTCAGCCCCGGGGAAAAACAGTTTGGACAGAACAAATAAGAGAGGACCAAGAGGAGCCAAGTGGTTAAAAATAGTGAAAAAAGCAAAACTAATATTGTAAAAAAATAATTAAACTAGATAGCGAATGGTAAAGCACAGAGATAAATGTCCTGATTTGGAGTCGGTAGGAGTTTTCTTCCGACGCCAGTGCATACTCCTGTTTGCGCAGTCAAAGTTATATTTTTATATTTGGTTGCACTTGTTTATCCTGTTCCTTTCTTTTTAGGGCTCGCCTGCTGATGCGCATGCGCATAGCTGGCGAGCTCTATTGTGGTTTAACCACTGGCGATTTGATGCAGTGCACGTGAGCGCATGCACAATGCCACCAGCCTTCCTCCCACAAGCTTGCCCCAGGCAGTGTCTGCATTTGTCCTCCCCTAATTATTCACGTGCACTCGCCTTTCTGTAGTGCCTCGCTTTCCCCTTATGCTTGAAGGCAATCAGCTTCCCCGCACCCCTGGTGTTTATGGCTTTTCTCGCTTGTCTATTTGATTAAGCACTCTGTGATAGTGGATACGTTTTCCAGCTGTCTCCTTTGTGTGCTTGTCTTCATCCTGTGCTTCAGGTTGCTCTATGGAACTATGCATGTTTGCTACTTTTTTAGTGAGTTCTTCTTGTTTTTGCGTTTCAAACTTTATGCCTCAAAGACTCGTTTTAACTAGTGTTACCGTACTTTTATTTGAATATAACACACTTTTATCTTTTCAGGGGGTTTTCTGTAACTTTACATGGCTGTGAGCATTTGCAGGTGTATTTTCACCAAGCGTCCTACTTTGCCTAATACTTTCTAACTAGTAAGATTTCTTTCTGCGTGCATTACAAGCATGGTGGCAAGTTGCATACTTTTATCTTGAAACATTAAGTGTGGGATGCAACCAATGCATCCACCACACAGCTCCACTGATGCACCCACCACACAGCTCCACAGATGCACCCACCACACAGCTCCACAGATGCACCCACCACACAGCTCCACTGAAGCACCCACCACCCAGCTCCACCGACACAACTCCACGATGCACCCAGCTCCACTTATGCAACCACCACGCAGCGCCACCGACACAGCTCCACCGATGCACCCACCACACAGGTCCACTGATGCACCCACCACAGAGCTCCACCGATGCACCACCACAGAGCTCCACTGATGCCCCCACCACAGAGCTCCACCGATGCACCCACCACAGAGCTCCACAAATGCCCCCACCACACAGGTCCACCGAGGCACCCACCACACAGCTCCACCGAGGCACCCACCACACAGCTCCACCAAGGGACCCACCACACAGCTCCACCGAGACACCCACCACACAGCTCCACCGAGACACCCACCACACACAGCTCCACCGAGGCACCCACCACACAGCTCCACCAATGTACCCACCACAAAGCTCCACCGAGGCACCCACCACAGAGCTCCACCGATGCCCCCACCCCAGAGCTCCACCGATGCAGCCACCACACAGCTCCACCGATGCACCCACCACACTGCTCCACAGATGCACCCACCACCCAGCTCCACCGATACACCCACCACACAGCTCCACCGATGCACCCACCACACAGCTCCACCGATGCACCGCCCACACAGCTCCACCGATGCAGCCACCACACAGCTCCACCGACACAGCTCCACCGATGCACCCACCACACAGCTCCACCTACACAGCTCCACCGATGAACCCACCACACAGCTGCACCGATGCAGCCACCACACAGCTCCACCGATGCAGCCACCACACAGCTCCACCGACACAGCTCCACCGACACAGCTCCACCGATGCACCCACCACACAGCTCCACCTACACAGCTCCACCGATGCACCCACCACCCAGCTCCACTGATGCAACCACCACACAGCTTCACCGACACAGCTCCACCGATGCACCCACCACCCAGCTCCACTGATGCAACCACCACACAGCTCCACCGATGCAACCACCACACAGCTCCACCGATGCACCCACCACACAGCTCCAACGAGGCACCCACCACACAGCTCCACCGATGCACCCACCACACAGCTCCACCGATGCACCCACCACACAGCTTCACCGATGCACCCACCACACAGCTCCACCGATGCACCCACCACACAGCTCCACCGATGCACCCACCACACAGCTCCACCGATGCACCCACCACACAGCTTCACCGATGCACCCACCATACAGCTCCACCGATGCACCCACCACACAGCACCACTGATTCACCCACCACACAGCTCCACCGATGCACCCACCACACAGCTCCACCGATGCACCCACCACACAGCTCCACCGATGCAGCCACCACACAGCTCCACCGATGCACCCACCACACAGCTCCACCGATGCACCCACCACACAGCTCCACCTACACAGCTCCACCGATGCACCCACCACACAGCTCTAACGATGCACCCACCACCCAGCTCCACTGATGCAACCACCACACAGCTCCACCGATGCAACCACCACACAGCTCCACCGATGCACCCACCACACAGCTCCAACGAGGCACCCACCACACAGCTCCACCGATGCACCCACCACACAGCTCCACCGATGCACCCACCACACAGCTTCACCGATGCACCCACCACACAGCTCCACCGATGCACCCACCACACAGCTCCACCGATGCACCCACCACACAGCTCCACCGATGCACCCACCACACAGCTTCACCGATGCACCCACCATACAGCTCCACCGATGCACCCACCACACAGCACCACCGATTCACCCACCACACAGCTCCACCGATGCACCCACCACACAGCTCCACCGATGCACCCACCACACAGCTCCACCGATGCAGCCACCACACAGCTCCACCGATGCATCCACCACACAGCTCCACCGATGCACCCACCACACAGCTCCACCGATGCACCCACCACACAGCTCCACCGATGCAGCCACCACACAGCTCCACCGATGCAGCCACCACACAGCTCCTTCGATGCAGCCACCATACAGCTCCACCGACGCAGCTTTACCGATGCACCCGCCACACAGCTCCACCGATGCACCCACCACAAAGCTCCACCGATGCACCCACCGCACAGCTCCACCGATGCACCCACCACACAGCTCCACCGATGAACCCACCACACAGCTCCACCAATGCACCCACCACACATCTCCACCGACACAGCTCCACCGATGCACCCACCACCATCGGTGGAGCTGTGTCATGGTCTTTACTTGCATTGTGACACTTCTGTATTTGTAGTGGAAAAATCAAATTGCAAGTAGCAGGATGGGAAGGCATCAACGACGAGATGAACGAGCCCTGTCTTTCACCTCGGTTTCTCCGACCCTCTCTGGCTGTCTCCGACCCTCTCTCGCTTTCTCCCACCCTCTCTCGCTTTCTCCCACCCTCTCTCGCTTTCTCCCACTCTCTCTCGGTTTCTCCGACCCTCTCTCGCTTTCTCCCACCCTCTCTCGCTTTCTCCCACCCTCTCTCGCTGTCTCCGACCCTCTCTCGCTTTCTCCCACTCTCTCTCGGTTTCTCTGACCCACCCTCGCTTTCTCCGACCCTCTCTCGCAAAGGGTTTTACCCATTTTTTGTGAATAGGAGAATGCGTTGAAACATAAGGGCCTTGATGTTTATGGGTATGTAATGGCAATGAGCTATATAGAGGCCTAGAAAGCGTTCTTTGCGATGAGTATCTCAGGAGGTGCCCGATCCAGAGTGCCCTTGCACAGATGTGCAGGGCAGATGTATAGTCAATGTTGCATCTGAGGAAATCTGATTTTGCATGTAATAAACTACTGGCGTCTTCAGAATAAGTTAGCATTCCTCCTAGAATGCTTCTTGTAGTCCCCTGTTCAATATTCAGATCGACTCTGCATGCAGGTGGGAACTGAGGCAGGGCTTACCTCATTGCACTGTGCTCTAGTCATACCGAACGGAAGTCTATATGTATGAAATGGCTTTGGCCATCTATGCAGCGCCAAGAGAGGACTTCAGTGAGCTAGGCAGGTGGAGGAATTAACCATGCGAGTTGTGGAAGAAGTAACACATCCGGTTCATGCTTTTGAAAAGCAGGTATGGCAGTGACAGAGAAACCTTATGTTGACTGAGAACTATAGCGCCTAGAAAGCATAGTCCCTATGCTATTGAGTACATGCAGAAAAGAACCTTTTGGAAAATTAAACCTCGTAGAGCAACACGAAAATAATTGTTCAGCCCCGGGGAAAAACAGTTTGGACAGAACAAATAAGAGAGGACCAAGAGGAGCCAAGTGGTTAAAATAGTGAAAAAAGCAAAACTAATAATGTAAAAAAATAATTAAACTAGATAGCGAATGGTAAAGCACAGAGATAAATGTCTTGATTTGGAGTCGGTAGGAGTTTTCTTCCGACGCAAGTGCATACTCCTGTTTGCGCACTCAAAGTTATATTTGTACATTTGGTTGCACTTGTTTATCCTGTTCCTTTCTTTTTAGGGCTCGCCTGCTGATGCGCATGCGCATAGCTGGCGAGCTCTATTGTGGTTTAACTACTGGCGATTTGATGCAGTGCACGTGAGCGCATGCACAATGCCACCAGCCTTCCTCCCACAAACTTGCCCCAGGCCGTGTCTGTATTTGTCCTCCCCTAATTATTCACGCGCACTCGCCTTTCTGTAGTGCCTCGCTTTCCCCATATGCTTGAAGGCAATCAGCTTCCCCGCACCCCTGGTGTTTATGGCTTTTCTCGCTTGTCTATTTGATTAAGCACTCTGTGATAGTGGATACTTTTTCCAGCTGTCTCCTTTGTGTGCTTGTCTTCATCCTGTGCTTCAGGTTGCTCTATGGAACTATGCATGTTTGCTACTTTTTAAGTGAGTTCTTCTTGTTTTTGCGTTTCAAACTTTATGCCTCAAAGACTCGTTTTAACTAGTGTTACCATACTTTTATTTGAATACAACACACTTTTATCTTTTCAGGGGGCTTTCTGTAACTTTACATGGCTGTGAGCATTTGCAGGCGTATTTTCTCTAAGCGTCCTACTTTGCCTAATACTTTCTAACTAGTAAGATTTCTTTCTGCGTGCATTTCAAGCATGGTGGCAAGTTGCATACTTTTATCTTGAAACATTAAGTGTGGGATGCAACCGATGCATCCACCACACAGCTCCACCGAGGCACCCACCACACAGCTCCACAGATGCACCCACCACACAGCTCCACAGATGCACCCACCACACAGCTCCACTGATGCACCCACCACCCAGCTCCACCGATGCACCCACCACACAGCTCCACCAACACAGCTCCACGATGCACCCAGCTCCACTGATGCAACCACCACGCAGCTCCACCGACACAGCTCCACCGATGCACCCACCACACAGCTCCACTGATGCACCCACCACAGAGCTCCACCGATGCACCACCACAGAGCTCCACCGATGCCCCCACCACAGAGCTCCACTGATGCCCCCACCACAGAGCTCCACAAATGCACCCACCACAGAGCTCCACAAATGCCCCCACTACACAGCTCCAACGAGGCACCCACCACACAGCTCCACCAAAGCACCCACCACACAGCTCCACCAATGTACCCACCACACAGCTCCACCGAGGCACCCACCACACAGCTCCACCGATGCACCCACCACACAGCTCCACTGATGCACCCACCACAGAGCTCCACCAATGCCCCCACCCCAGAGCTCCACCGATGCCCCCACCCCAGAGCTCCACCGATGCAGCCACCACACAGCTCCACCGATGCACCCACCACACAGCTCCACAGATGCACCCACCACCCAGCTCCACCGATACACCCACCACACAGCTCCACCGAAGCACCCACCACACAGCTCCACCGATGTACCCACCACACAGCTCCACCGATGCACCGCCCACACAGCACCACCGATGCAGCCACCACACAGCTCCACCGATGCAGCCACCACACAGCTCCACCTACACAGCTCCACCGATGCACCCACCACACAGCTCCACCGATGCAGCCACCACACACACAGCTCCACCGATGCAGCCACCACACAGCTCCACCGACACAGCTCCACCGACACAGCTCCACCGATGTACCCACCACACAGCTCCACCGATGCACCGCCCACACAGCACCACCGATGCACCCACCATACAGCTCCACCGATGCACCCACCACACAGCTCCACCGATGGACCCACCACACAGCTCCATCGATGCACCCACCACACAGCTCCACCGATGCACCCACCGCACAGCTCCACCGATGCACCCACCACACAGCTCCACCGATGCACCCACCACACAGCTTCACCGATGCACCCACCACACAGCTCCACCGATGCACCCACCACACAGCACCACCGGTGCACCCACCACACAGCTCCACCGATGCACCCACCACACAGCTCCACGGATGCAGCCACCACACAGCTCCACCGATGCAGCCACCACACAGCTCCACCGATGCACCCACCACACAGCTCCACCGATGCACCCACCACACAGCTCCACCGATGCACCCACCACACAGCTGCACCGATGCAGCCACCACACAGCTCCACCGATGCAGCCACCACACAGCTCCTTCGATGCAGCCACCATACAGCTCCACTGACGCAGGTCTACCGATGCACCCACCACACAGCTCCACCGATGCACCCACCACACAGCTCCACCGATGCACCCACCACACAGCTCCACCGATGCACCCACCACACAGCTCCACCGATGCATCTACCACACAGCTCCACCGATGCACCCACCACACAGCTCCACCGAGGCACCCACCTTACAGCTCCACCGAGGCACCCACCATACAGCTCCACCAATGCACCCACCACACAGCTCCACCGAGGCACACACCACACAGCACCACCGAGGCACCCACCACGCAGCTCCACCGATGCACCCACCACACAGCTCCACCGATGCACCCACCGCACAGCTCCACCGAGGCACCCACCACACAGCTCCACAGATTCACCCATCACACAGCTCCTCTGATGCAGCCACCACACAGCTCCACCGACGCAGCCACCACACATCTCCACCGACAGAGCTCCACTGATGCACCCACCACACAGCTCCACCGATGCACCCACCACACAGCTCCACCGAGGCACCCACCACACAGCTCCACCGAGGCACCCACCACACAGCTCCACCGATGCACCCACCACAAAGCTCCAACGATTTACCCACCACACAGCTCCACCCATACACCCACCACACAGCTCTACCGATGCAGCCACCACACAGCTCCACCGATGCAGCCACCACACAGCTCCACCGACACAGCTCCACCGATGCACCCACCACACAGCTCCACGTACACAGCTCCACCGATGCACCCACCACACAGCTCCACCGATGCACCCACCACACAGCTCCACCGATGTACCCACCACACAGCTCCACCGAGGCACCCACCACACAGCTCCACGGACACAGCTCCACCGATGCACCCACCACAGAGCTCCACCGATGCACCCACCACCCAGCTCCACCGATGCAACCACCACACAGCTCCACTGATGCAACCACCACACAGCTCCACCGACACAGCTCCACCGATGCACCCACCACACAGCTCCACCGAGGCGCCCACCATACAGCTCCACCGATGAACCCACCACACAGCTCCACCGATGCACCCACCACACAGCACCACCAATGCACCCACCACACAGCACCACCGATGCACCCACCCTACAGCTCAACGAAAGCACCCACCACAGAGCTCCATCGATGCAGCCACCACACAGCTCCACCGATGCAGCCACCACACAGCTCCACCAATGCAGCCACCACACAGCTCCACCGATGCAGCCACCACACAGCTCCACCGATGCAGCCACCGCACAGCTCCACCGATGCAGCCACCGCACAGCTCCACCAACACAGCTTCTCCGATGCACCCACCACACAGCTCCACCGATGCACCCACCACACAGCTCCACCGATGCAGCCACCACACAGCTCCACTGACGCAGCTCCACCGATGCACACACCACACAGCTCCACCAATGCACCCACCACACAGCTCCACCGATGCACCCACCACACAGCTCCACCGAGGCACACACCACACAGCTCCACCGACGCAGATCCACCGATGCACCCACCACACAGCTCCACCGATGCACCCACCACACAGCTCCACCGATGCACCCACCACACAGCTCCACCGAGGCACCCACCATACAGCTCCACCAAGGCACCCACTGAGGTTCCGTGACGATTCGAACCCGTGTTTTTGACATCGTCGTAAACCCATAATTTTGGTACCAGTGAACCGTAAATGATCCATATAGTATATCCTGGTGTTTTCGCTATGCTACGAGCAAGAGCACTCTTGTTATGAGCACATTTCCGGTACACCGATGGCATCCATTTTAGATTATGGCATCCATCTTGTATTCTTGCCCTCACATAGTCAATGGACAAACAGTGACCTCTGATCAATTCACTACACTAAAGGACACGTAGGCTTTGGCTGGCGATTCACCTTGCTAAAAGACACGTACACCTTAAGGGTCAGAAACGCTGTGGCTGCATGACTCGGCAGAAACTGCCTCCTCTGCCGAAGACGGCTGAAATGCCAGAAACCGGTCCCCGGTAGCTTGTTTCCTTCCCAGTATAAGAATTGGCTTGGTAGTTTGGTCTGCCCTGTTCCCATGATGCACTGGGCCAGGGTCAGACTAATTTGCATATAGCCAAGTTCTGAGCTGGGATGGTGCTGTGAGCTGAAAAACGGTGATGGATCAAGCCCTGATCTTTGGACTGGGTAAGAGTGGTCTGCTTAATTCAGACACTCTGTTCATCACCACCCCCTTTTCTGAATCATTTCTGTCCACCATAAGCGTGGAAGGGTATACTCAGATGTGAGTCCCTAGCTCATTGCACCATCAGGATTCAAGCAAGCCGGGCCGAAGACGGCTGAAATGCCAGAAACCGGTCCCCGGTAGCTTGTTTCCTTCCCACTATAAGAATTGGCTTGGTAGTTTGGTCTGCCCTGTTCCCATGATGCACTGGGCCAGGGTCAGACTAATTTGCATATAGCCAAGTTCTGAGCTGGGATGGTGCGGTGAGCTGAAAAACGGTGATGGATCAAGCCCTGATCTTTGGACTGGGTAAGAGTGGTCTGCTTAATTCAGACACTCTGTTCATCACCACCCCCCTTTCTGAATCATTTTTGTCCACCATAAGCGTGGACGGGTATACTCAGATGTGAGTCCCTAGCTCATTGCACCATCAGGATTCAAGCAAGCCGGGCCGAAGACGGCTGAAATGCCAGAAACCGGTCCCCGGTAGCTTGTTTCCTTCCCAGTATAAGAATTGGCTTGGTAGTTTGGTCTGCCCTGTTCCCATGATGCACTGGGCCAGGGTCAGACTAATTTGCATATAGCCAAGTTCTGAGCTGGGATGGTGCGGTGAGCTGAAAAACGGTGATGGATCAAGCCCTGATCTTTGGACTGGGTAAGAGTGGTCTGCTTAATTCAGACACTGTTCATCACCACCCCCTTTTCTGAATCATTTTTGTCCACCATAAGAGTGGAAGGGTATACTCAGATGTGAGTCCCTAGCTCATTGCACCATCAGGATTCAAGCAAGCCGGGCCGAAGACGGCTGAAATGCCAGAAACCGGTCCCCGGTAGCTTGTTTCCTTCCCAGTATAAGAATTGGCTTGGTAGTTTGGTCTGCCCTGTTCCCATGATGCACTGGGCCAGGGTCAGACTAATTTGCATATAGCCAAGTTCTGAGCTGGGATGGTGCGGTGAGCTGAAAAACGGTGATGGATCAAGCCCTGATCTTTGGACTGGGTAAGAGTGGTCTGCTTAATTCAGACACTCTGTTCATCACCACCCCCTTTTCTGAATCATTTTTGTCCACCATAAGCGTGGAAGGGTATACTCAGATGTGAGTCCCTAGCTCATTGCACCATCAGGATTCAAGCAAGCCGGGCCGAAGACGGCTGAAATGCCAGAAACCGGTCCCCGGTAGCTTGTTTCCTTCCCAGTATAAGAATTGGCTTGGTAGTTTGGTCTGCCCTGTTCCCATGATGCACTGGGCCAGGGTCAGACTAATTTGCATATAGCCAAGTTCTGAGCTGGGATGGTGCGGTGAGCTGAAAAACGAGGGTTCCCGTTCAGACGGCTGCAGTTGTCCGCTGCCTTGACTGTCGCCCTTTCTTGGACCCGAGGTGCAGACCTTAGTACGGCGAGACGTAGACGGGTTTCTCCTTGGTGACGTCTTCAGTACCTCAGTTAAGTATTAAGTGGTTGCTAGTTGTTCTTGGTTATTTCGTAAGGATTTATCCTTCTAGTTCTTTGGTTTGACTTGGTTTTGTAGATTATCATTGGTTGTTCTCCTCACGATAATCTTTGGTTTAGTTTGGGTATCGATACATTTGTTCATTTGGTAGGCCTCTAGTTCGAGTGCACATCTTTGTTTGTGTTTGTTCTGTGCTTCGGTTTGTAAAATGGTAAGTCGGAAAAATTGTATGTTTTCATGTTTCGTTGCAACAGGGATTCCCGGTTGGAGGATTCATGTCTGGTTCCTCCGATTGGAACTCCCATTTACGAATTATACTGCAAGCATGGTGTGGGTTCTATATCTTATAATGAAGTATGGGTTTGTTACACGAAAGAAGATGGTGTCCTTAGTTGGCCACTGCATGGTAGTTTTGAACCTGAAATTCTTGACAATTTGGAAGCGAAACTGTTTAAGAAGAAAGCCCGGCCGGCAATGTTTGATTCTTTCCGTTTTTGGCGAAAAGAATCCAAACAAAGAGAAATTAAAAAGTTGAAGAGAGAGCAAAAAGAGCAAGAGTTGACCTTAGAACAGTCTGCTATGCAGCTGCAACTCAATGAAGCTGAGAAAGCAATGGAGATAGCTGATAGAGAACGTAGTTTAGCGATAGACAAGTGCTACCCTGCCTTGCCTTCGAGTGTTGCTAAGCCAGCAGAGGACCCTGAAAAGGATCCCCTGTTGTCTTACTTGTTGAGATCACCTCCACCGTATGCACAGGGTGCTACAGCTCCACCTTTACCAAATGTTGTGTTACCGGCTGCTGGACAGCCTGGGATACCTGCACCTGCTCCTTTGAATCTAGCTCCTGTACTTCCCGTGGTTAACAATATTCCTCCGGCACCCCCTCTTCCAGGGTTGCCCGCTCCTCTGCCTATGCCTGCTTCGCTTTTACCTGTTGTTTCGCAAATTACTCTGCCTGCTACCTCTACTCTTGCTGTTTCATCTGTTCCGACTACTACTTTACTCAAAACTTCTGCAAGCTATATGACTCCGCTTTCTGTTCGTCGGAGAATCACTGAATCTGTCTCTAATATTCTATCCCCTTTTTATAAAACTCTAATTAGAAGTCCTGCTTCTGAATCTACTCAGAGACGTAGTCAGCTTCCCAGTATCGAAGAACGAGGAATATTAGATTCTACAGCCCTTAGGTGGATTTCGAAAGTTGGAAGATATGATGTACGGGATGTACTAGATACCTTTATGCAATGGAATGAACCGACACAGCGCTATGTGTTCGATGTAATGTGTTCCCTTTTGCGGGAGGAAGGAGAGGAGGATGACTCTGAATTAGCTCTGGATGAATTAATTCATGTTCAACAAAAATTTGCTGCAGGTATGATAGTAGGCAAGGATGTAAAAGAAGCAATGGAACTGATCTTAAGCTATAGGGTTGATCCTTCCCTCAGTTCACCAAGGGACTTAGAGAAAGGTAGCACAAATAAAGGTCGTCAATATCCTATGAGGGAGGTTCCGCCAATATGGCGCGAAGCCGTTCAAGCTGATGCAGTGAATGGTATTGTGGCCGCTCCAGCACAGTTCCAGAGAGTGTGGATACACATTCCGTGGAAACGAGCTGAAGTGTTAGCAGTAAAACAGGCCTTTCCAGATCCGCGTAAAAATCCAGCCGGATATTATAAAGAGTTAACTCAAACAGTTCAAGCTTGCGTAATGAATTTGGCAGACATTGACATGCTGTTTGGCAATGTAGTGCCACAACCTATTTGGGCTAAAATTCGTACCGAAAATCATCCAGTTACACTTGGTGGTGATTGGCCGGCCATAGTAGCAGCAGATGGTCAACAAATTGGTGGTTCTAAACCCGAACCTCTAATTGCTAATTTACCTGGTAGGATAATTGATTTGATGAAAACTTTGATGCCAGCATTGCGTGTAAATTGGGACAAACTGTCCGCATGCAAGCAGAAGAAAGATGAAAACGTCTCTGACTTCTTCACTAGATTTGAAGAAACTTTCGTAGATCACAGTGGTCAGGATATGAGCATGGAGGGAAGTCAGAGATTATTCGTCGATAAATTTGTGCACAATTTGTTACCAGAGCTTAGTAATAAATTGAAAGATTCTGAAAGTGCGTGGGCTGTCTCCACGACTGCGCAAATTCTTGCGACTGCTCAGTACTATGAGAATAGAGATAAAGAAGAGAAAGAAAAGTCAGAAAAGAAAACAAAAGATTTAAAAACTAAAGTCCTTTTGCAACAGGCATATCCGCCTCGTACGAATCAGACAAACTCACTGCAAGGGTCATATCAGAGGACCGATTACGGTTCCCAGAGACCGCAATATCAATGGAATCAGTGTGCCTACTGCAAAAAGGAGGGTCATTATAAGAATGAATGTCCAGTTTTAGCACAAAATAACAATGCTCAAGCTCAGAGAGGTCGTGGTAATTTTACACAAGCCTCTAGAGGTAGAGGACGAGGTACTATGCCTCCGCAGACTAATGATCGTCCTTCTAATTATTCTGATCAATGAAACGGACAATCTGCACAGCCAGGTAGATCTCAACAGTACCATGTTGAAGACTACTGTGAGGTTAGTGAGGAATTTCAACAAAATGAGTACTAGGACAGCCATGGACAAAGAGAGGGAGTAGTATCAGTTCCAGTAGATCAGAGTGGGCCTTATGTCGCAGTAGCTACATCAGGTGTAGTCGAACCGTTTCTGTTGGATACTGGTGCAGCGAAAAGTTCTATCATGTATGCTAAACTCCCTGGCGCACCTTTGTCTGGCTTAACAAATGTTTCAGTAGGTTTTTCAGGCGCCCCTGTTCACAACCCTGTTTCTGGTCCTTTGTCTATTTCTGTAGGGCCTCGTCAATTAAAAGCACCTCTGATTTTGACGACTGGTTGCAATGAAAATCTGCTTGGTTTAGACTTATTAAAACGCCTGTATGCGACATTGTACTGTTCTCCGTCTGGAGTACAGCTTACGTTGGGTAAGAGAGTCATCTCCCCGATGTACTTGTCAATGGATGCGCTCCCACTGGAGCTGCATTCTCTCCCTGATACTCTTTGGGCGACTGGTCCTAACGATGTAGGTCTTTTGGAAATTCCTCCTTATGTAGTAAGTTTGAAAGCAAATGTCAAATTCCCACGAATCCCACAATATAGGATTTCGAGTGAAGGTGAACGTGCGCTTCTATTGATAGTACAAGATTTGATTCAGAAAGACGTAATAGAAGAAACTAGAGGGAATATCTGTAACAGTCCTGTCCTGCCAATTCTAAAACGTACTGATCCTACAAAACCTCCAGTCTACAGATTTGTAATCGATCTAAGAGAGGTTAACAAAATTGTGGTTCCGCAGTTTCCTGTGGTCCCAGACATTACTGCATTGTTGACGTTGATTCCTGCTTCAGCCACATAGTTTTCAGTGATTGACCTGAAAAATGCCTTTTTCAGCATTCCAATAGCAGAGGAAAGCAGAGATATTTTCGGCTTCTCCCTAGGAGGCCGAAGTTTCAGGTTTAAACGCGCTCCACAGGGCTATTGTGAAAGCCCATCCATCTACAGCCAGGCATTAAAAAGTCAGTTAGATTCCTTTGTGCTTCCTCCTGGTTCTGCTTTAGTGCAATATGTGGATGACCTTCTAGTGGCTGCTGATGACAAGGAAACTTGCAAAACAGCTACAATTTCCCTACTGCATCATTTGTCTGATTTACATCACAAGGTGTCTGGTTTGGTCATGAACAATATGCTAGTAGTCATGGTTCCACATGCTGTGGATACACTCATGAACCGAACAAAGACGCAGCACCTCACCAGTGCTAGATTATCAGGCTACGAGCTAACACTGCTAGCGAGTCATATTCAGATTAAAAGGTGCAATGTACTGAATCCAGCAACACTGTTGCCGACTAACCAGGAGTCGAGTGATTCTGAACCCCATGACTGTTGTTTTAGAACCGAAGAAGAGACAAAAGGACGGATTGATCTTAAGGACACTCCGTTACCAGATCCAGATGGCACGTTATATGTTGACGGATCTTGTTTTAAATTGGAGAATGGTGATGTAACAGCTGCCTACGCAGTAACGACTTTGAGTACGATTGTGGAGACTGCAAGAGTGAGTCAGAATTCTGCCCAAGCTGCAGAATTAACTGCATTGACTAGAGCATGTGTCTTAGCAAAGGGAAAGAGAGTGAATGTGTTCACAGATAGTCAGTACGCGTTCGGCGTAGCGCATAGTTTTGGTCGACTGTGGAAGGAAAGAGGTTTTATTACGTCCCATGGGACTAAGATACAGCATGGTCAGCTAGTCAATGACCTGTTGGAATCTCTAACCTTACCGACTGAAGTTGCGATTGTGAAGTGCAGTGCTCATCGAGCGGTTACGGATGATGTTGGTCGTGGACACGCTTTTGCTGATGAGACAGCTAAACAGACAGCTAGGAATACGATGAGTGGAATGTATGTTGCTAAGTCTGCGAGATGGGTGTCTGACTCGGGAATGTGTGAGGATACAGTGGAAAGTGTGAAAGCAATTCAGAAAGAAGCGACTGAAGAGGAAAAGATTGCATGGAAAGAGAAAACGGGTAGATTGGACTCGAGTGGATGTTGGATTGACTTGTCAGAGCATCAGCGTTGGATGTTGCCTGATGCGTATGTGGTTGCGGTGGTAACAATGGCGCACGGGGTAGCGCACATCAGTTCTAAAGGGATTAGTAAAATGTTGGCCCCAGTCTGGAAGAATGATGGAATTAGTAAGTGTGCAGAAAGAGTGGTTAGAAACTGTATGATATGCCTGATGCATAATCCTGGCAAGGGAACCCCCACACCCACTGGACACTTCGCTCCTCCTTCTTACCCCTTCGAAGTGATTCAGTTGGATTTCATCCACCTGGATCGATGTAACAACCTTAAATATGTCCTAGTGGTAGTCTGTGCTTTTTCAAGATGGATTGAAGCATATCCGCTAAAGGATAACACTGCCTTGTCCACTGCAAAAATCCTCCTCAAGGAATATTTTCCCAGGTACGGCATGCCACGGATTGTATGGTCAGATAATGGGAGTGAGTTTGTAGGGAAAGTTATGCAGAGTGTATGTGCAGGCTTAGGGATTAGGCAAAATTTTCACAGTGCGAATCACCCCCAGTCAGCAGGTTTAGTTGAAGGGTACAATGGTACACTTAAACTGAAACTCGCTAAGATCCAAGCCTCCACGGGTTTGTCCTGGCCAGATGCACTACCACTGGCCTTGTTATCCACTAGAGCAACTGTGCATTCTCGAGTAGGGCTTAGCCCCTATGAGATTGTGTTTGGTCGCCCTGCAAATGTCTGGGGGGTACCAAGACCACGAGAGTTCAAACAGCTAGAGTACCCAATGTTAATTGATTACCTTTTTGACTTGACTGCTAAATTGAGTCTCATTCACCAACAGGTTTTCGATGCATTGCCAAAGCCTCCGGAGAGTCCAGGTCACCAGCTGAAACCCGGTGATTTTGTAGTCATCAGGAACTTCGGACGAACCAGGAATCTCCAACCGAAATTTGTGGGACCTTTCCAAGTACTTTTGGCAACGAGGACTGCTGTACGTGTGGCTGGGAGGAAGAATTGGGTTCATGCAACCCACACTAAGCGTGTACCCCTTCCACTCCCTTATGATAACTGGGTTAGACAAGGAATTGGTGCCTCTGATACAGAACCTGTCCCTAGATATGTTCCTTTCAGTGATGCAGAACTGACAATTGATTCACCGAACTCTGACTCTTCCCCTGAAGCTGTTTCGTTGATCACTGACCAGAACACTGCATCGAACGAACATTTGACATCTGAAAATTCGAACATTGTTGTCCCCGCTGGAAACAGACTGTTCCCGGATCAAACAACGCCAGGAAAACTGCGATACAACCTCCGATCTCATTCTAAGGACTAATAAAGCAGGAAACTGCCTATTTTTCATACTTGATCCATTACATTGCCTCCAGCCAGGAAGTTTGCTGAATATTTTGTATTTCACTGTTTATTTCTGTTGTTTACCTTGCCGTCTGGGTCGCCGTAGGGTCGTGGCTTTGTGCCTAGTTGAATCTGCGGGGGCCAGACACAAGGTCGGTCTTTCTGTTAGTTTTGGGAACTCCCAGGACTGATAGAGGCATTTTCAACTACGTACATATCATCAGTGGTCGCGAGCGGTTGTAGAAGATGGAGCTTCCTGGGCTGCACCGAGAGAATGTAATTTATGTTCGCAGAAACAGATTATACAGAATTCTTCATAACAAATGTTTTCTGATGCAATGTGCAATTATGTTTTTGATTACTTTAATAACGTTGGTGGGTGGAATTGCCTTTGATATACATTTAATTTTTGCACCGATCACGACTACAGTACCTCCCCCTGTTCTTGTTTCTCCTACTATTGATTCTCCTCATTCCTTTCATTCGTTCCCTGAACATGAGCAAGCTCGACGCTCAGAGTTCATAAATAACACTTTCATACAGCTCTTGCACCAACACCAACTGGTAGTTAACACAACAGACTGCTGGGTGTGCGGTTTGATACCACACACTATGGATAAAGGCATCCCCTACCTGGTTTTGCCTTTTAGCTATAATGGATCATGTCGGGCCTTCCAGACTGTATTTGTCTATGCCCTCGAAACCTATCCCCCGCGTCCTCCACGTTCCACCAAGTATAACTCTGTTAATAAAGCTTTGGTACAGGGAATAACTGACATGATTAAAGACGTCAATAACTCCCCGTTCGTGCCTAAGGATGAGCTGCGAGTTTATTTGAGTTGGAATGCTACGGAGTATAGCATTAGTTTGAGTGAAAGCAAGCGTAAGAGCTCCACTCCAGTTTGGGTCGTACCTCACCGAGGTCAATTCTGCCTGCAAGGTAATGGGAGAAATCCAAGAGCTCGGCTAGGGAAGAGTGATTGTGTTGAAACTTACGTGCATCCATCTAACTCTTCCCCTGCCTTTCTAACTGCTAAGGGTACCTACTTCATCTGTCGGGATAGGGCATATACATGGTTGCCTGCTGACTTTTCAGGTTCATGCTATATTGCTCGACTGTTGCCTCCGACATACACAGCTGCCTCAAATTATCACAAAACCAGAGTAGTAAGAGGTGTTTTCAGCAAGGAAGACACCGCTGGTCAGGAAGCCGGAGACTTCTTCAAAGGTTTCCTTCCGTTTTGGGGGCCTATGGCCAATAGTAGAAATCTACGTCAGCTAACACGGGTAGTTGAATCTACTATTACAGAAACTACTGGTGCCCTTAGTAACTTAACAGCTGAGCTCCAGGCGGATCGTCTCATGACATTACAGAACCGAATGGTTCTTGATGTAATATTTACAGATCGAGGTGGGGTATGCAGAATGATCCAATCGAGCTGCTGTGTTTATATCCCCAATAATGCTCCGACAGTGTACGAAGCGATCTCTAAGCTTCACAAGATTTCCGACTCTATTCATGTAGACAAGGGAAATTGGTCGCTAATGGAATGGCTTGGGACTCTATTATCAGCGTGGGGATGGAAGGTTCTGATGGTTATTGGTATTGTCTTAGTATTCCTATTCTCGTGCTGTCTTATCATCCAGTGTGGTCCCGCCTTGTGTAGCCTCTGTGCTGCAACCTGTCTAAGGAAACCGCCTGTGTTGGGAGACAAGGTACGAGAAAGAATAATGCTACAGCAACATATCACTGACCTGATGAACATCGAGATAGACTCTGACATAGAGTGAGTAATTGCCAATGTAAGGGCAAAAGGAGGGTCTGAGGTTCCGTGACAATTCGAACCCTTGTTTTCGACATCGTCGTAAACTCATAATTTTGGTACCAGTGAACCGTAAATGATCCATATAGTATATCCTGGTGTTTTCGCTATGCCACAAGCAAGAGCACTCTTGTTATGAGCACATTTCCGGTACACCGATGGCATCCATTTTAGATTATGGCATCCATCTTGTATTCTTGCCCTCACATAGTCAATGGACAAACAGTGACCTCTGAATAATTCACTACACTAAAGGACACGTAGGCTTTGGCCGGCGATTCACCTTGCTAAAAGACACGTACACCTTAAGGGTCAGAAACGCTGTGGCCGCATGACTCGGCAGAAACTGCCTCCTCTGCCTGAGGCCAGTCCTGCTATACTGGTTCTCGTGCTCGCTGGCCTGATCATGATTAGGCGGCCGAAGTTGGTAGCCTTGCCCGTTTACGACCCACAAACATCTCTTATCCTGTTTTTCTATCTTCTACACCTGGCTCTGCTCCTTTCCTTCTGGGCCTTTATTAGGGGGAGGTATCGAAATTTACGATGAGGCGGTCCGGCTCCTGAATAAGAACATGACATAGGATTGTGATTGAACAAGTGGGAACCCCTCATTCGTAATGTTTAACATCAGATATTCGTTGACAATTCCTGTTTGACGCCAAATATTTATTGTTTAGGATACAAAGTTTTAGAAAATGTACTAGCATGTGAAGAATGTTGCCCACAGCTAAAAAACGTGTATTTAGTGCAAATCGAACAGGCTCCTAAAATCTGCCCGTGTGTAGCTTCTGTGACTTCTGTATCCCTGCAGTAATAAACCTTTGGTCTCTGACGCCACCATCGAGAAGCCTGTGTTTCTGTTTATTTGTGCACCGAGACAGGTAGAACTCAGGGGTCTTCGGGTGTTATCCCTGACACCTCTGGACCGTAATAAAGTCCAGAACTCCACCACCATGCAGCTCAACCGAGGCACCCACCATACAGCTCCACCGAGGCACCCACCACACAGCTCCACCGAGGCACCCACCACACAGCTCCACCGAGGCACCCACCACACAGCTCCACCGATGCACCCACCACACAGCTCCACCGATGAAGCCACCACACAGCTCCACCGACACAGCTCCACCGATGCACCCACCACACAGCTCCACCTACACAGCTCCACCGATGCACCCACCACACAGCTCCACCGATGCACCCACCACACAGCTCCACCGATGTACCCACCACACAGCTCCACCGATGCACCCACCACACAGCTCCACCGAGGCACCCACCACACAGCTCCACCGACACAGCTCCACCGATGCACCCACCACACAGCTCCACCGAGGCACCCACCACACAGCTCCACCGAGGCACCCACCACACTGCTCCACCGAGGCACCCACCACACAGCTCCACCGAGGCACCCACCACACAGCTCCACCGAGGCACTCACCACACACAGCTCCACCGAGGCACCCACCACATAGCTCCACCAATGTACCCACCACACAGCTCCACCAAGACACCCACCACACATCTCCACCAAGGCACCCACCACACAGCTCCACCGAGGCATCCACCACACACAGCTCCACCAAGGCACCCACCACACAGCTCCACCAATGTACCCACCACACAGCTCCACCGAGGCACCCACCACACAGCTCCACCGAGGCACCCACCACACAGCTCCACTGATGCACCCACCACACAGCTCCACTGATGCACCCACCACAGAGCTCCACCCATGCCCCCACCCCAGAGCTCCACCGATGCAGCCACCACACAGCTCCACCGCTACACCCACCACACAGCTCCAACGATTCACCCACCACACAGCTCCACCCATACACCCACCACACAGCTCCACCGATGCAGCCACCACACAGCTCCACCGACACAGCTCCACCGATGCACCCACCACACAGCTCCACCTACACAGCTCCACCGATGCACCCACCACACAGCTCCACCGATGCACCCACCACACAGCTCCACCGATGTACCCACCACACAGCTCCACCGATGCAGCCACCACACAGCTCCACCGACACAGCTCCACCGATGCACCCACCACACAGCTCCACCTACACAGCTCCACCGATGCACCCACCACCCAGCTCCACCGATGCACCCACCACCCAGCTCCACTGATGCAACCACCACACAGCTTCACCGACACAGCTCCACCGATGCACCCACCACACAGCTCCAACGATGCACCCACCACCCAGCTCCACTGATGCAACCACCACCCAGCTCCACTGATGCAACCACCACACAGCTCCACCGATGCACCCACCACACAGCTCCACCGAGGCACCCACCACACATCTCCACACATCTCCACCGAGGCACCCACCATACAGCTCCATCTACACAGCTCCACCATTGCACCCACCACACTGCTCCACCGATGCACCCACCACACAGCTCCAACGATTCACCCACCACACAGCTCCACCCATACACCCACCACACAGCTCCACCGATGCAGCCACCACACAGCTCCACCGACACAGCTCCACCGATGCACCCACCACACAGCTCCACCTACACAGCTCCACCGATGCACCCACCACACAGCTCCACCGATGCACCCACCACACAGCTCCACCGATGTACCCACCACACAGCTCCACCGATGCACCCACCACACAGCTCCACCGAGGCACCCACCACACAGCTCCACCGACACAGCTCCACCGACACAGCTCCACCGATGCACCCACTACACAGCTCCACCGATGCACCCACCACACAGCTCCACCGAGGCGCCCACCATACAGCTCCACCGATGCACCCACCACACAGCTCCACCGATGCACCCACCACACAGCTCCACCGATGCACCCACCACACAGCTCCACCGATGCACCCACCACACAGCTCCACCAATGCACCCACCACACAGCTCCACCGATGCACCCACCATACAGCTCAACGGAAGCACCCACCACAGAGCTCCATCGATGCAGCCACCACACAGCTCCACCGATACAGCCACCACACAGCTCCACCGATGCAGCCACCACACAGCTCCACCGATGCAGCCACCACACAGCTCCACCGACACAGCTCCTCCGATGCACCCACCACACAGCTCCACCGATGCACCGACCACACAGCTCCACCGATGCAGCCACCACACAGCTCCACTGACGCAGCTCCCCTGATGCACACAGCTCCACAGATGCACCCACCACACAGCTCCACCGAGGCACCCACCACACAGCTCCACCGAGGCACCCATCACACAGCTCCACCGAGGCACACACCACACAGCTCCACCGACGCAGCTCCACCGATGCACCCACCACACAGCTCCACCGATGCACCCACCACACAGCTCCACAGATGCACCCACAACACAGCTCCACGAGGCACCCACCATACAGCTCCACAGATGCACCCACCACACAGCTCCACAGATGCACCCACCACACAGCTTCACTGATGCACCCACCACCCAGCTTCACCGATGCACCCACCACACAGCTCCACCAACACAGCTCCACGATGCACCCAGCTCCACTGATGCAACCACCACGCAGCTCCACCGACACAGCTCCACCGATGCACCCACCACACAGCTCCACTGATGCACCCACCACAGAGCTCCACCGATGCCCCCACCACAGAGCTCCACCGATGCCCCCACCACAGAGCTCCACCGATGCACCCACCACAGAGCTCCACAAATGCACCCACCACAGAGCTCCACAAATGCCCCACCACACAGCTCCACCAAGGCACCCACCACACAGCTCCACCAAGGCACCCACCACACACAGCTTCACCGAGGCACCCACCACACAGCTCCACCAATGTACCCACCACACAGCTCCACCGAGTCACCCACCACACAGCTCCACCGATGCACCCACCACACAGCTCCACTGATGCACCCACCACAGAGCTCCACCGATGCCCCCACCCCAGAGCTCCACCGATGCAGCCACCACACAGCTCCATCGATGCACCCACCACACAGCTCCACAGATGCACCCACCACCCAGCTCCACCGATACACCCACCACACAGCTCCACCGATGCACCCACCACACAGCTCCACCGATGCACCCACCACACAGCTCCACCGATGCACCGCCCACACAGCACCACCGATGCAGCCACCAGACAGCTCCACCGACACAGCTCCACCGATGCACCCACCACACAGCTCCACCTACACGGCTCCACCGATGCACCCACCACACAGCTCCACCGATGCAGCCACCACACAGCTCCACCGATGCAGCCACCACACAGCTCCACCGACACAGCTCCACCGACACAGCTCCACCGATGCACCCACCACACAGCTCCACCTACACAGCTCCACCGATGCACCCACCACACAGCTTCACCGATGCACCCACCACACAGCTCCACCGATGCACCCACCACACAGCTCCACCGATGCACCCACCACACAGCTCCACCGATGCACCCACCACACAGCTCCACCGATGCACCCACCACACAGCTTCACCGATGAACCCACCATACAGCTCCACCGATGCACCCACCACACAGCTCCACCGATGCACCCACCACACAGCTCCACCGATGCACCCACCACACAGCTCTACCGATGCAGCCACCACACAGCTCCACCGATGCACCCACCACACAGCTCCACCAATGCACCCACCACACAGCTCCACCGATGCACCCACCACACAGCTCCACTGATGCAGCCACCACACAGCTCCACTGATGCAGCCACCACACAGCTCCACCGATGCAGCCACCACACAGCTCCACCGAGGCACCCACCACACAGCTCCACCGATGCACCCACCACACAGCTCCACCGATGCACCCACCACACAGCTCCACCGATGCACCCACCACACAGCTCCACCGAGGCACCCACCACACAGCTCCACAGATTCACCCATCACACAGCTCCACCGATGCAGCCACCACACAGCTCCACCGACGCAGCCACCACACAGCTCCACCGACACAGCTCCACTGATGCACCCACCACACAGCTCCACCGATGCACCCACCACACAGCTCCACCGAGGCACCCACCACACAGCTCCACCGAGGCACCCACCATACAGCTCCACCAAGGCACCCACCATACAGCTCCACAGATGCACCCACCACACAGCTCCACTGATGCACCCACCACACAGCTCCACCGATGCACCCACCACAAAGCTCCAACGATTCACCCATCGCACAGCTCCACCCATACACCCACCACACAACTCCACCGATGCAGCCACCACACAGCTCCACCGATGCAGCCACCACACAGCTCCACCGACACAGCTCCACCGATGCACCCACCACACAGCTACACCTACACAGCTCCACCGATGCACCCACCACACAGCTCCACCGATGCACCCACCACACAGCTCCACCGATGTACCCACATTACAGCCCCACCGATGCACCCACCACACAGCTCCACCAAGGCGCCCACCATACAGCTCCACCGATGCACCCACCACACAGCTCCACCGATGCACCCACCACACAGCTCCACCGGGGCGCCCACCATACAGCTCCACCGATGCACCCACCACACAGCTCCACCGATGCACCCACCATACAGCTCAACGGAAGCACCCACCACAGAGCTCCATCGATGCAGCCACCACACAGCTCCACCGATGCAGCCACCACACAGCTCCACCGATAAAGCCACCGCACAGCTCCACCGATGCAGCCACCACACAGCTCCACCGACACAGCTTCTCCGATGCACCCACCACACAGTTCCACCGATGCACCCACCACAGAGCTCCACCGATGCACCCACCACACAGCTCCACCGACGCAGCTCCACCGATGCACCCACCACACAGCTCAACCGATGCACCCACCACACAGCTCCACCGAGGCGCACACCACACAGCTCCACCCACGCAGCTCCACCGATGCACCCACCACACAGCTCCACTGATGCACCCACCACACAGCTCCACCGATGCACCCACCACACAGCTCCACCGAGGCACCCACCATACAGCTCCACCGAGGCACCCACCATGCAGCTCCATCGAGGCACCCACCATACAGCTCCACTGATGCACCCACCACACAGCTCCACCGAGGCACCCACCACACAGCTCCACCGAGGCACCCACCACACAGCTCCACCGATGCACCCACCACACAGCTCCACCGAGGCACCCACCACACAGCTCCACCGAGGCACCCACCACACCACTCCACCAAGGCACCCACCACACAGCTCCACCAAGGCACCCACCACACAGCTCCACCGAGGCACTCACCACACACAGCTCCACCGAGGTACCCACCACATAGCTCCACCAATGTACCCACCACACAGCTCCACCGATGCACCCACCACACAGCTCCACCGAGGCACCCACCACACAGCTCCACCGAGGCACCCACCACACCACTCCACCAAGGCACCCACCACACAGCTCCACCAAGGCACCCACCACACAGCTCCACCGAGGCACTCACCACACACAGCTCCACCGAGGTGCCCACCACATAGCTCCACCAATGTACCCACCACACAGCTCCACCGATGCACCCACCACAGAGCTCCACAAATGCCCCCACCACACAGCTCCACCGAGGCACCCACCACACAGCTCCACCTAGGCACCCACCACACACAGCTCCACCGAGGCACCCACCACACAGCTCCACCAATGTACCCACCACACAGCTCCACCGATGCACCCACCACAGAGCTCCACAAATGCCCCCACCACACAGCTCCACCGAGGCACCCACCACACAGCTCCACCTAGGCACCCACCACACACAGCTCCACCGAGGCACCCACCACACAGCTCCACCAATGTACCCACCACACAGCTCCACCGAGGCACCCACCACACAGCTCCACCAATGTACCCACCACACAGCTCCACCGAGGCACCCACCACACAGCTCCACAAATGCCCCCACCACACAGCTCCACCGAGGCACCCACCACACAGCTCCACCGAGGCACCCACCACACAGCTCCACCGATGGACCCACCACACAGCTCCACTGATGCACCCACCACACAGCTCCACTGATGCACCCACCACAGAGCTCCACCCATGCCCCCACCCCAGAGCTCCACCGAAGCAGCCACCACACAGTTCCACCGATACACCCACCACACAGCTCCCATGTGCACCCACCACCCAGCTCCACCGATACACCCACCACACAGCTCCACCGATGCACCCACCACACAGCTCCACCGATGCACCGCCCACACAGCTCCACTGATGCAGCCACCAGACAGCTCCACAAATTCACCCATCACACAGCTCCACCGATGCAGCCACCACACAGCTCCACCGACGCAACCACCACACAGCTTCACCGACACAGCTCCACCGATGCACCCACCACACAGCTCCACCGATGCACCCTCCACACAGCTCCACCGAGGCACCCACCACACAGCTCCACCGAGGCACCCACCATACAGCTCCATCGAGGCACCCACCATACAGCTCCACCGACACAGCTCCACCGATGCACCCACCACCCAGCTCCACCGATGCACCCACCAACTAGCTCCACTGATGCACCCACCACACAGCTCCAACGATGCACCCACCACACAGCTCCACCCATGCACCCACCACCCAGCTCCACTGATGCAACCACCACACAGCTCCACCGACACAGCTCCACCGATGCACCCACCACAGAGCTCCACCGAGGCGCCCACCATACAGCTCCACCGATGCACCCACCACCCAGCTCCACTGATGCAACCACCACACAGCTCCACTGATGCAACCACCACACAGCTCCACCGATGCACCCACCACACAGCTCCACTGAGGCACCCACCACACAGCTCCACCGATGCACCCACCACACAGCTCCACCGATGCACCCACCACACAGCTCCACCGATGCACCCACCACACAGCTCCACCGATGCACCCACCACACAGCTCCACCGATGCACCCACCACACAGCTTCACCGATGCACCCACCATACAGCTCCACCGATGCACCCACCATACAGCTCCACCGATGCACCCACCACACAGCTCCACCGATGCACCCACCACACAGCTCCACCGATGCACCCACCACACAACTCCACCGATGCACTCACCACACAGCTCCACCGATGCACCCACCACACAGCTCCACTGATGCACCCACCACACAGCTCCACCGATGCACCCACCACACAGCTCCACCGATGCAGCCACCACACAGCTCCACCGATGCAGCCACCACACAGCTCCACCGATGCAGCCACCACACAGCTCCTTCGATGCAGCCACCATACAGCTCCACCGACGCAGCTCTACCGATGCACCCACCACACAGCTCCACCGATGCACCCACCACACAGCTCCACCGATGCACCCACCACACAGCTTCACCGATGCACCCACCACACAGCTCCACCGATGCACCACCCACACAGCTCCACCGATGCACCCACCACACAGCTTCACCCATGCACCCACCATACAGCTCCACCGATGCACCCACCATACAGCTCCACCGATGCACCCACCACATAGCTCCACCGATGCACCCACCACACAGCTCCACCGATGCACCCACCACACAACTCCACCGATGCACTCACCACACAGCTCCACCGATGCACCCACCACACAGCTCCACCGATGCACCCACCACACAGCTCCACCGATGCACCCACCACACAGCTCCACCGATGCAGCCACCACACAGCTCCACCGATGCAGCCACCACACAGCTCCACCGATGCAGCCACCACACAGCTCCTTCGATGCAGCCACCATACAGCTCCACCGACGCAGCTCTACCGATGCACCCACCACACAGCTCCACCGATGCACCCACCACACAGCTCCACCGATGCACTCACCACACAGCTCCACTGATGCACCCACCTTACAGCTCGACCGAGGCACCCACCATACAGCTCCACCGAGGCACCCACCACACAGCTCCACCGAGGCACCCACCACACAGCTCCACCAATGCACCCACCACACAGCTCCACCAAGGCACCCACCACACAGCTCCACCGATGCACCCACCACACAGCTCCACCGATGCACCCACCACATAGCTCCACCGAGGCACCCACCACACAGCTCCACAGATTCACCCATCACACAGCTTCACCGATGCAGCCACCACACAGCTCCACTGACACAGCCACCACACAGCTCAACCGACACAGCTCCACTGATGCACCCACCACACAGCTCCACCGAGGCACCCACCACACAGCTCC
This sequence comes from Lissotriton vulgaris, assembly GCF_964263255.1. NCBI lineage: Eukaryota > Metazoa > Chordata > Amphibia > Caudata > Salamandridae > Lissotriton > Lissotriton vulgaris. Next base: position 1,058,765,311 of record NC_141697.1, read on the forward strand.
ACCGAGGCACCCACCACACAGCTCCACTGAGGCACCCACCATACAGCTCCACCGATGCACCCACCACACAGCTCCACCGAGGCACCCACCATACAGCTCCACCGAGGCACCCACCACACACAGCTCCACCGAGGCACCCACCACACAGCTCCATCTACACAGCTTCACCAATGCACCCACCACACAGCTCCACCGATGCACCCACCACACAGCTCCAACGATTCACCCACCACACAGCTCCACGCATACACCCACCACACAGCTCCACCGATGCAGCCACCACACAGCTCCACCGATGCAGCCACCACACAGCTCCACCGACACAGCTCCACCGATGCACCCACCACACAGCTCCACCTACACAGCTCCACCGATGCACCCACCACACAGCTCCACCGATGCACCCACCACACAGCTCCACCGATGTACCCACCACACAGCTCCACCGATGTACCCACCACACAGCTCCACCGATGCACCCACCACACAGCTCCACCGAGGCACCCACCACACAGCTCCACCGACACAGCTCCACCGATGCACCCACCACACAGCTCCACCGATGCACCCACCACCCAGCTCCACCCATGCACCCACCACCCAGCTCCACTGATGCAACCACCACACAGCTCCACCGACACAGCTCCACCGATGCACCCACCACAGAGCTCCACCGAGGCGCCCACCATACAGCTCCACCGATGCACCCACCACACAGCTCCACCGATGCACCCACCACACAGCTCCACCGATGCACCCACCACACAGCTTCACCGATGCACCCACCACACAGCTCCACCGATGCACCCACCACACAGCTCCACTGATGCACCCACCACACAGCTCCACCGATGCACCCACCATACAGCTCAACGGAAGCACCCACCACAGAGCTCCATCGATGCAGCCACCACACAGCTCCACCGATGCAGCCACCACACAGCTCCACCGATGCAGCTACCACACAGCTCCACCGATGCAGCCACCACACAGCTCCACCGATGCACCCACCACACAGCTCCACCGATGCACCCACCACACAGCTCCACCGATGCAGCCACCACACAGCTCCACCGACGCAGCTCCACCGATGCACACACCACACAGCTCCACAGATGCACCCACCACACAGCTCCACCGATGCACCCACCACACAGCTCCACCGAGGCACACACCACACAGCTCCACCGATGCACCCACCACACAGCTCCACCAATGCACCCACCACACAGCTCCACCGATGCACCCACCACACAGCTCCACCGAGGCACCCACCATACAGCTCCACTGATGCACCCACCACACAGCTCCACCGAGGCACCCACCACACTGCTCCACCGATGCACCCACCACACAGCTCCACCTACACAGCTCCACTGATGCACCCACCACACAGCTCCACCGATGCACCCACCACACAGCTCCACCGATGCAGCCACCACACAGCTCCACCGATGCAGCCACCACACAGCTCCACTGATGCACCCACCACACAGCTCCACCGATGCACTCACCACACAGCTCCACCGATGCAGCCACCACACAGCTCCACCAACACAGCTCCACTGATGCACCCACCACACAGCTCCACCGATGCACCCACCACACAGCTCCACCGAGGCACCCACCATACAGCTCCACCGAGGCACCCACCATACAGCTCCACCGATGCACCCACCACACAGCTCCACCGATGCACCCACCACACAGCTCCACCGAGGCACCCACCACAGAGCTCCACCGAGGCACCCACCATACAGCTCCATCTACACAGCTTCACCGATGCACCCACCACACAGCTCCACCGATGCACCCACCACACAGCTCCAACGATTCACCCACCACACAGCTCCACGCATACACCCACCACACAGCTCCACCGATGCAGCCACCACACAGCTCCACCGATGCAGCCACCAAACAGCTCCACCGACACAGCTCCACCGATGCACCCACCACACAGCTCCACCACACAGCTCTACCGATGCACCCACCACACAGCTCCACCGATGCACCCACCACACTGCTCCACCGATGTACCCACCACACAGCTCCACCGATGCACCCACCACACAGCTCCACCGATGCACCCACCACACAGCTCCACCGATGCACCCACCACACAGATCCACCGATGCACCCACCACACAGCTCCACCAATGCACCCACCACACAGCTCCACCGATGCACCCACCATACAGCTCAACCGAAGCACCCACCACACAGCTCCATTGATACAGCCACCACACAGCTCCACCGATGCAGCCACCACACAGCTCCACCGATGCAGCCACCACACAGCTCCACCGATGCAGCCACCACACAGCTCCACTGATGCAGCCACCACACAGCTCCACCGATGCAGCCACCACACAGCTCCACCGATGCAGCCACCACACAGCTCCACCGATGCAGCCACCACACAGCTCCACCGACACAGCTCCTCTGATTCACCCACCACACAGCTCCACCGATGCAGCCACCACACAGCTCCACCGATGCAGCTCCACCGATGCACACACCACACAGCTCCACCAATGCACCCACCACACAGCTCCACCGATGCACCCACCACACAGCTCCACCGATGCACCCACCACACAGCTCCACCGATGCACCCACCACACAGCTCCACCGAGGCACCCACCACACAGCACCGCCGATGCACCCACTACACAGCACCGCCGATGCACCCACCACACAGCACCGCCGATGCACCCACCACACAGCTCCACTGATGCACCCACCACACAGCTCCACCGAAGCACCCACAACACAGCTCCACCGAAGCACCCACCACACAGCTCCACCGATGCATCCACCACACAGCTCCACCGATGCACCCACCACACAGCTCCACCGATGCACCCACCACACAGCTCCACCGAGGGACCCACCATACAGCTTCACCGATGCACCCACCACACAGCTCCACCGATGCACTCACCACACAGCTCCACCGATGGGCCCACCACACAGCTCCACCGAGGCAATCACCATACAGCTCCACCGAGACACCCACCACACAGCTCCACCGAGGCACCCACCTCACAGCTCCACCGACGCAGCTCCACCGATGCCCCCACCACACAGCTCAACCGATGCACCCACCACACAGCTCCACCGAGGCACCCACCATACAGCTCCACCGAGGCACCCAACATACAGCTCCACCGAGGCACCCACCACACAGCTCCACCAAGACACCCACCACACAGCTCCACCGAGGCACCCACCATACAGCTCCAACGATGCACCCACCACACAGCTCCACCGAGGCACCCACCACACAGCTCCACCAAAGCACCCACCACCAGCTCCACCTACACAGCTCCAACGATGCACCCACCACACAGCTCCAACAATGCACCCACCACACAGCTCCACAGATGCACCCACCACACAGCTCCACCAATGCACCCACCACACAGCTCCACCAATGCACCCACCACACAGCTCCACCGACACAGCTCCACCAATGCACCCAGCTCCAAAGATGCACCACCCACACAGCTCCACAGATGCACCCACCACACAGCTCCACCGACACAGCTCCACCGATGCACCCACCACACAGCTCCACCGAGGCACCCACCATACAACTCCACCAAGGCACCCACCACACAGCTCCACCGATGCACCCACCACACAGCTCCCCAGATGCACCCACCACACAGCTCCACCTATGCACCCACCACACAGCTCCACCGATGCACCCACCACACAGCTCCACTGATGCAGCTACCACACAGCTCCACCGACGCAACCACCAACCAGCTCCACCGATGTACCCACCACCCAGCTCCACCGATGCACCCACCAGGCAGCTCCACCGAGGTACCAACCATACAGCTCCACTGAGGCACCCACCACACAGCTCCAAGATGCACCGACCACACAGCTCCACCGAGGCACCCACCACACAGCTCCACAGATGCACCCACCACACAGCTCCACCGATGCACCAACCACACAGCTCCACCGATGCACCCACCACACAGCTCCACCGAAGCACCCACCACACAGCTCCGCCGATGCACCCACCACACAGCTCTGCCGATGCACCCACCACACAGCTCCGCCGAGGCACCCACCACACAGCTCCACCGATGCACCCACCACACAGCTCCACCGATGCTCCCACCACACAGCTCCACCGATGCTCCAACTAAGCTCCACCAATGCACCCACCACACAGCTCCACCAATGCACCCACTAAGCTCCACCGATGCACACACCACTCAGCGCAACAACAGCATCACTCAGCGTAACCACAGCATCACTCAGCGCAACCACAGCATCACTCAGCGCAACCACAGCATCACTCAGAGCAACCACAGCATCACTGGTTCAAATATGTTCTTTCAATGTTGCAAGCTGTTTTCAAGCTTTCACGCTTTATTACAAATCACAAAAAGATGTTAATATTTCACTTCTGTTCTTGGATTTTCGTCACAATAAAAAACACTGAACAGAATCTTCACAAAAGTGTTTTACAAAAGTTTAAGCTATTGCCATTACAAATTAAATAACTTATTTAAGTATTATTTAAAAAAATTAAAAGCCATTGTTATTTGTAATATCAATACATCTAAGTCACGTAAATACAAAACATGTTGCATTACAAATGCTATAGGTGTCACATTTGCGAAAGTTATAACTATTGGCATTGTAAATGACAAAGGTATTAATTTAGCTATTTTAAAAATAACACAAATAAAAAAATTCATTTATAAGACCAATAGCTCAAACTTTTCTAATGCGAGCCCTATTGCATTTCCAATGCTTGTTGTAGTTTGGGCATGTTTTGGCTTTGTCTCATCTGGTGTGTTCTTGACACGCTGTTGTGTGCTTGCTCGTCAGAGCCGGCAGTATTGCCTCCTCGTAGCAGGAGGCACCACAGGTGATTTAGGCTGTGAGACGGGAGGAGCGATGCACTTCAGCCGCCTCCTGAGAGTTGTGCCGGAGGTGTGAAGCACATGAGAGGCTAGGCATGGGCTGGAGGGACCCCCCCCAGTACCCCAAAGGAACTGGCTTGTGGCCTCCAAGCATGGCTAATGGGAGGTGTAATCCCATCTAACTAACTGTTCTTCCAATAGTAAAGTAATTCATGGGAGGATCCATGCATCTCGCTCTAGCATGTAGATATAGTATGGAGACTGTACTTCTAGCACATATATTTGAGCGACACCTCACACTCATGTATGAGATATATATATTCATATCCCACACATGCAGATAATGTGTGGTGCATGCACCCAGTACCGTAATACATGTAAATAACATACCTTCCACTAACGTGTACACAATTTCTGGCATCGTTCTACGTATATAAATATCCTGTACACCAACACAAAGAAAACAACTGAAATATACACCATCTACATTAATATATACAGAATGCATAGGATCTATACCAGCAAGTAGCCGATGCGTGGGATCTCTCCCGACTCGAGCAGGCTCGCGTGACCAGGGAAGTGTGCAATACTCCAAACAGAAACACAATGCTGCTTTGAACCTGCACTCTCAGAAGATTTTTATTTGTTTCACACAGAAAAGGTGACTCGAGCCTTCCTCCTTTCAGCTCAACTGTTCACAAACCCCTTGCATTCGTGTCTGAGAAGCTGTTTACGTTGCACCCTATGGGATCGGGGGTGATCCGGTCACCTTTTCCACGACACAAGCACAGTTACACCAACTTTCTGCTTGCGTACATTACCAAGTGCCCACAGGCTGGGAATGCTGGTGTTCAATAAAGGCTGTAAAACTCTGACTATGTGCGAGTTTTCAAAGGTTCTGCAATACCTAATCCTTTTCCCATCCCCTGCCAGAGCAGGTGGGATGCTTACCAGGCATCGGCAGTTTTTATTTTCTCATTTTTGAGCAGTGCATTTTGTGCTGTGTTTAGGACTGGAGGACTGGGGCAGCAGCACTGTGCAGTCATTAAACAAACGTGTGTCATTAACACACAGAAGTGAGCTTTCCCCCTATCATAGCCAAAGGTTTTACATACGTCACTTCCATGGTATCTCAACTGGTGTTTGAAAACAGGAAGACACAAAGGGGCCGATTCCGGGCAGAAAACGTTCCGTCCGACTCAGACCAGGTATTCAGACCGACCGACACCGTCCGGCACCATACAACACGTGTAGTTTTACAACCGAGCCGGACGGAGGTAAGCCGTACGACCGAACCGTACGTAAACGAGCGATCCAGACGGAAAAATGACGGGATTTGCACTGACCGACACGTACCTGTGGGGAAACAAGACCGACATGTACACGCGAAGTCCGACACGCAGTATGATGTAACGCGTGTGAAACGCGACTGAATCACACGGAGCACAAACCGCACGACCGATTCACACAGAAAACGGGGAGCCGAAGCAACCGAGTCCCCCGCGACCGAAATGTATGCCACACATGAAAAGCATCAGAAAGTCAGCGTGAATGACCCGGAGAAGCCTGCACGAGCCAACATGAGTGTCTGTCACGGTCGCTAAAACGTCTCCTTCATAACTACAAAACACAAATTAAAAAACTCAATAAAGGACCAAACAAGCAATCCCAAAGTCAATAAATACAAAAAAAAAATGTGGGACAAAGACACTCCTACAACTCCACCCATATAAAGGCCACAAATTCCCTACCATGATCCTTTGCAACTCCCACAGACTGGCCAGCATAAAACATCAGACACCAACCACAGACACACCCACAACTCATACACCATTTGCACCTCTCTAAAAGCACTCACAAACACAAAAAAACTCATACTCACTTACCCTCACTTGCACACACACACATCAATTCCCACCACCACCCATCACCATGCCCCCAAAGAAGAATCCAAAGTTCACAGACAGTGAGTTGGAAGTGCTGGTAGATGAAATCATCAGAGTAGAGCCACAGTTGTTTGGTACATTGGTACAACAGACCCCCATGTCCCAGAAAACCAAGATGTGGGAGAGGATCGTTGACAAGGTGAGTGCCCAAGCACCAATGTTGTGCACAAAGGACGACATCCAGAACAGGTGGTATGATGTGCGCAGGAGGGTCAAGAAGCTCATCCACAAGGACCACGAGTTGGCTAATCGCACTGGCAGAGGCCCTCCTGCCAAACAAGTATACTTCCGGTCCTGGGAGGAGAAGGTGCGGGCCATCCTACCACCAGAGAGCGTACATGGACTATCAGACATCCCAGAGCCTGGTGAGTACACAACCTATATACTCAAAATTGTTTGCCAATACACACACATCACTGCAAGGGGACATCCAAACCATGCACCGTTAGCAAACCCACACTAACAACAAGAGAATCATCCCTAGATGTGTATGCCAGTCAGACAAACACCAAACCTTCCATCACATAGTAATATATAACTGTGTCAGGACATGTACACACCTAACTACAAATAGAGCAAGGCAGTGGCAGTAATCCAACTAACAAACACTGTCAGGCAATTTGCCACCACCAACACACCACACCACATGGAAGCTGACTGCAAGGAAGGAAATGTGGGAATTCTGGGGAAGTGAATGTAGCCAAAAACAAGATGGGAGTTGTAGTGACAGAAAATGCACCCCCACTCAATTGGCCCATCATCAACACTCAGAACCATGCTCACATCACAGGGAGAGGAAAAGAACTCACAAGATGACTAACATTGGGGACTGCTGTGTGGAGGATCAGCCCCTGCTGGGAGTTGTGGTCAAACAAACAGCAGGGCAGCACTGCCTGACATCCTGAAAGACAACTTGCCCTCCTTGCAATGGAAGCATGTTTCATGGTGGGATATCTGACTGGGTTGAAAGGAGGAATGGCAGCTCTGACCATACTTCCCAGCAGGTTTTGTCACACACCCCTTAACACAAACTCCACACAACTCACCTAGGAAAATGCATTGCCTCACACTCTATTGAAAAAGCCCACAAAGATCTACCACACTGGCTTCTGCTGTGGGGAGCACATGGCCATTTGAGTGACTTGTATCAAAACAAACACCTGGACACCACTGTCAGCCATCTTGTCTGCACAGACACACTCACAGGGAAGCAGAGTCAACAGGAAGGAAGGACGAGCATGCTGGGAAGGGGGTGTAGCCAAGAGCATGATGGGAGTTGGAGTCACAGCACAATACCCCCCCCCCCCCCATGGGCCAGCAAGCTCACCTGAATCATGCACACCTCACAGGGAGTGAAAGGCCACTTACAAGATGTCTCACACTGGGCTCTGCTGTGGGGAGCACATGGCCATTTGAGTGACCTAAATCCAAACAAACACCAGGACACCACTGTCAGCCATCTTGTCTGCACAGGCACACTCACTCACAGGAAAGCAGAGTCAGCAGGAAGGAAGGCCGGGCATGCTGGGAAGGGGATGTAGCCAAGAGCATGATGGGAGTTGGAGTCACAGCACAATATCCCCCCTCAACATGGACCAGAAAGCTCACCCTGAACCATGCACACCTCACAGGGAGTGAAAAGCCACTTACAAGATGTCTCACACAGAGCTCTGCTGTGGGGAGCACCTGGTCATTTGAGTGACCTGTATCCAAATAAACAACAAGACGCCACTGTCAACCATCTTGTCTGCACAGGCACACTCACTCACAAGGAAGCAAAGTCAACAGGAAGGAAGGCCGGGCATGCTGGGAAGGGGATGTAGCCAAGAGCATGATGGGAGTTGGAGTCACAGCACAATCCCCCCCCCCATGGGCCAGCAAGCTCTCCCTGAACCATGCACACCTCACAAGGAGTGAAAAGCCACTTAGAATATGTCTCACACTGGGCTCTGCTGTTGGGAGCACATGGCCATTTGAGTGACCTGTATCCAAACAAGACCAGGACACCACTGTCAGCCATCTTGTCTGCACAGGCACACTCACTCACAGGGAAGCAGAGTCAACAGTCCTACCGCCGCCTCCCTACTTAACCGATGCGCTGGCCGACGCGCAGCGGACACGCGCAGCAGACGCGCGCAGTGCGCGCCACGGTGGCGCGCTGGAGTCGTGCTAGAGTCCTGCCCGTCTGCACCCGTCCACGACTGTACGCGGCCAAGGGCCAGTTCTTCTGTCTCGGAGTGTCCAACATTAAGGATAACCTATTCCAAAAATACACTCTTGACCCTTAGGCCACCCCAATGCTCGTATGATACTCCTCTGTGCCCACAGCAAGCCCTTCTGACGTGCCCTGATTGTTCGCTGACACTCTCTTCGCTTCCCTCAACATTAGATATCTCTGCATCCGATTTCTTACGAAAACCTATTCAGGAGCCCCCTTCCCACACATTTAACTTTATCAGTTTAAATTGCAGGTCTCTCCCAAAACACAGTAGAGATGTTTTTGATCTTTTGAGCTCCTCCCAACCTGACGCCCTATTTCTTACGGAGACTTGGTTGACGGACCATTCGGGTCCAGATATCGCAGCTGCTCTTCCTGATAGTTACACCTATACGGGTAGTAACAGAAGGGGTAAGGAGGGTGGAGGAATAGCTAATATTTTTAAAAGAGCCATCTCTTGTAAGTGGGAGGATATTGTTATTCCTAATTGTGAGGCTGGGCTGTTTAAGCTAATTCTATCCCCCAATTTCACCCCTACAGGTGCCCTGATTTACCGCCCCCCTGGCCCTGCCAGTTCTTGGGCTTCATCTCTTCCAGAGCATTTAGCTCCTCTACTATTGAATGCGACTAACTTTTTAATTGTTGGCAAGCTTAATGTTCACTTTAATGATAAAACCTGCCCTATCAGTACCAATTTGTTGTCTGATCTAGCAGCCATGAACATTACCCTGCATAATTCAGGCCACACTCATAAGGCTGGTAATTTGCTCGACCCAATTTTCTCCAATCTAGACGCAGTAATGTGTAAGTCTCCTTTACCTGTCCCGTGGTCTGACCACTTTATTGTAGAATTCTCCATTACGATTTATCAATCTTTCAACTCCCTTGCAACGGCTTTTACACCTAGAGTGACCCACAATTGAAAGAATCTTGATTCCAACAAATTTAATTCTGTTTTGTTAAACTCTATGCCTCTTACTGAGGTTAGTAGCCTTGATCAAGTGGAAGTCATTCACCACTGGTTTACTTCAGCTGTTAATACTTGTCTTCCACTTCGAAAGCAGACATTTAATGTACATCACCCCCCTGCACCATGGTTCATTGACCTTCTAAAAAAGGGAAAAAACAGCTGTTAACACCTCGAGCAGAAGTGGCGCTCTGACTACGAGCCTCGCATTAAATTGCAATATAAAGCTGCTTTAACAAAATATCATTCCCTTTGCAAGATAGCCAGAACTGAATATGTTAACTCATCTATTTTAAATGCCCAAAATCGTCCCAAAGCCTTGTTTAGGGTTGTGCAGGAACTCTCTGGTGCCACTTGTCAACCTAAGGCCCCTTGTTTGGATGAAGCACAATGCGACTCCTTAGCAGACTTTTTTGTTTCTAAAATTGAGAATATATATGGAGACTTTGGTCCCCCTAATGCCCCCCCATTTCCCCCTGAGCTTATCATATCTACACTCCGTGCGATCATCAGTCGGCGGAATCGGATATTACTGCCTGGGGCCCCTTGACCCTTTCTACTTTACACGACATAGTTAGATGTATTAAATCCAGTTCCCCTTTGGATCCCATCCCTCCCCAAATTCTGCTAACCCTAGACTCCTCCTCTCTTAAGCTCATGTTGGAGTTATTGAATACGTCACTCAGGGAGGCCAAGGTCCCCAATTCTTGGAAACATGCAATGGTTATACCGTTGCTGAAAAAGGCCAATGCAGATCCAAATAACCCCGCCAATTTCCGTCCAATTTCGCTTCTTCCAGTCTATTCTAAGATTCTGGAAAAGCACGTAAATAAACAACTCACCAACTACATTGAATCTCTTAATATTTTACATCATTCACAATCTGGCTTTCGCTCGGGTTTTTCTACAGAATCCAGTCTTTTAGGAGTCTCTGAAACCATTCGTCATCTGGTGGACAGAGGGGAGACCGTGGCACTTATTCTACTAGATTTAAGTGCCGCATTCGGTACGGTCTCCCACCCCACTCTGGTTAACATCCTCAAGACTTCTGGCATCACTCATTCTGCCCTTGGATGGCTTACCAGCTTTTTGTCTGATCGGACGTTTCAAGTCTTCTCGGCTACTTCTGCGTCCAAAATCCACAATTCAGCTTACGGTGTTCCCCAAGGTTCCATCTTGAGCCCCCTTCTCTTCAATTTGTATGTCAGATCCTAGGCTACTAATGCGGAGCAAGCGGGGCTCTCCATATATTCATATGCAGATGACACAGATCATCTTCTCACTCTCCACCAGCCATCACTCCACTACATCCTCCCTCTGATATGGTCTCAACAACATTGCCTCCTGGATGCATGACAACAAGTTAAAATTGAACGGAGGGAAAACAGAACTTCTTCTGTTTGGCAACAACACTGCCTTATGGGGACCCTCTCATTAGCCTGCTCAAATGGGCACCTCTCCTAACCCATCTAAAACAGCTCGCAACTTGGGCATCATTTTTGATGACCAGTTGTCCATTGGGCAACATGTTGTTAGAGTCTCTTCCACTTGCACAACTATTCTCAAAGGGTTGAAGAAAATCACATGGATGCTTCCTTTGGACACCCAGAAAACCGTAGTCCAGGCGCTAATAACATCTCGCCTGGACTATGGTAATGTTCTTTTTCTGGGGGGCGGGCAAAAAGGTAATCCGTAAATTGCAGACGGTTCAGAACATGGCAGTCCGTCTGCTATGTAAACTACCCTACAAGTCTTCTACCTCCCCTTCCCGCCGTAGCCTTCATTAGCTTTGCATTGATAGTTGCTGTAAATTTAAGGCACTCTGTTTTATACACAGAATTAATACTGGCAAGGCCCCTCAATATCAGAGATCTTTGATTCATCTGTACTCTCCCTCCCGCACTCTTCGTTCATCCAATCAACACAAACTCCAGATTCCCAGGATTAGGAGAGCCAGAATGGGTGGTCGTTCTTTTGCTTTTCTGGCCCCATCCCTGTGGAACTCTCTCCCTCTGCCCCTTCGGATTGAACGCAATTACCTAAAGTTCCACAGGGATCTAAAAACTTGGTTATTCAATCAATAAACTATTTCGACAGGCACACCTCCCTTGTTGGTTTAGTGCCGGGAAACCTCCGGGTAGCTGCGCGCTCTATAAAATTAAATATAATAATAATAATAATAACAGGAAGGAAGGCTGGGCATGCTGGGAAGGGGATGTAGCCAAGAGCATGGTGGAAGTTGGAGTCACAGCACAATATCCCCCCTTCCACATGGGCCAGCAAGCTCACCCTGAAACATGCACACCTCACAAGTAGTGAAAAGCCACTTACAAGATGTCTCACACTAGGCTCTGCTGTGGTGAGCACATGGTCCTGTTGTGAACTGGGTACAAATAAACTAATGGACACCACTGACTGACATCCTGAGAGTCAACATACATACTGCAAGGGTGGGATGCTTCATGGTGGGAGAACTGACCTGGGGGGAGAAAGAGGTCAGGATTTCAGACAAAAAACTAAAAAACTCTCTATTCACACAACTTCTCAGCTAAACACACATTGCACAAGAGGGACAAGTCACTCCCAAACATAATGGGCTGGTAAGATGGCTGACACATGGCCATGAGTAAAGATGTGCCAGCAAATCACCCACTTGCACTGGCCAACCCAAACACGTACACACTCACAGCCATTGCAACTGTATTTCAACAAAAACGGTCTGGGGATGCAGTGTCATGGGGGCCTCCTGGCCTGGCTGTGAAGGTGTGTTCTGCACATGACAACTGTGGAAAATCTGACAGACTACATAGCACAAAACACACTGGAACGCACAGACATCATTGGCAGGGGTCACCTTACAGTGAATGGAATGGACACAATAATATAGCTGACACTATAGCATGGTGTCGTTCACACAAAGTGCTGTACTGAGCTGAATTCCACCCCACATCGTTCTGCGACATATGCATACTGCATTAAACACACCACTCACTGTCATAGACACTGTAGACACAAAGACCAACCTGGACTGCATTGGAGGAGACATGCTCCTCACATCAGCAAAATTGCTACACACACACGACGGCCCACACTCCCATGTACATGGAAAAGTCAGAGCGCTACTGTGCCCAATCCCAATCCCCATGGAGGACAGTGACCGGATAAATCTGGCCTGCACGTACTAAACTCAGCAAACACATCATTAGCTACAGCAACATCACAACCCATTTCAAATGCAACTTGAACTAGTAACGCAGACACCAACATAGATCCACAAAAGAGATCTCGGGCATACTGGACTATGACCATGTTGTTCACACACACCGATGGGACGCACAAAGACTTGCTAGCACTGACAACACACATGCCCCAATCACGAAAAACATATCTATAGTGGAATTGCGCGTATGTCACCGTTAAAGGACTAATATTGACAGGGATGACACACCTGTGGTAGGCACGTGATGGGCCCTGAGTAGCAATGGCCATGTACAGTCAATCAATATATGATCTGGGCATGCACACACCTCCACATGCAAATTGAAATGTTTCAGGTTGCAGGACAATGCGCTTTAACTACATCAACCTCTGTCTGTGACAACATAGGACAATGCAATGCCCAGGCATGCACCCTGACATACAGTCACAACTGTCATGTGTATGAACCAGGGATGCCTGTATATACCTAACATACATTGTGTGTCTCTTCCTAACACAGCTGATGCTGAGGCCATATCAGCCAATGAAGAAGAGTCCCAGTCCCAGGCTCCTGTGGAACATCAGCTCCCTGGTGTGAAACAGTCTCTGTCCTCTTCGGATGAAGAAGGACCTGGCACCTCCGGTGTGAGTTGTCCTGCAGCACCAGCAAGACCATCATCTGCACCCAGCCCTCCAAGATCTGGCAACAGACACACCACCACTGATGACACAGACAGACCACAGACACATGATTTCACCAGCACATAGACCCAGCCCACCCGGGAAGCACCAGACATCAACAACCGGACTGACTCCCAGGGGGGCACAGGGTCATCTGTTCGTGCCACTGCAGGTCTGGACCATGTGGCTAGGGGTGGTGGGCAGAGGTCATGCCTTGCAGAGGGGACTGAACTGCATGATGACCCCAAACCGGTACGGTTCCAGGTTACCACCACAGAGGTCAGCCAGGTTGTGGGGATCCTCAGGGACATACAACAGCAGCAGGCTGCCCATCATGCCCGCTTGGAGACACACATGTCTTGCATGGAGTCCAAGTGGGACACATTGGAAGAACTGACAGGGGTGCATAGGGACATTTTGACATGCCTCCGCCAGATTAGCACCAACATGTCCACACCTCCCTGTGTGCCCACAAAATCTGGTGCTGCAACATCTGCAACTGCCACAGGGAGAGAGGATGACTCTGGCGGAGAGTCCTCTGCACAGCAGCACTTGAGGGTCCCCCCAGGAAGAAGAGGGGTTGTCCAAAGAAGGGCAAGTGAGACAAAGATCGCCATGCACATCCCCCAGGAACCCCACGCCTGTTCTGGAACTTTTCCTTTGTGTGCAAACTGTTCACCTTGTCGAATGCTACTCAACTCTCCCACATGACCTGGAGGGTTTCAGTTGTCTGATGTATCAGATGACTGTGAACTTTACTCTGGGCATTTCATCTACCAACACTTCCTACTCATCTGTGAATTTTGGATTCCAACACATTGTACAGCACCCACCATCCCGTGCACTTTACTCACACATGCATGCTAATAAACTCACAAATACACAATACTTGCCTCTGTTGTGATTCCAATATTGCTTTTGTCATGGAGAAGATTATATGCTAAATGACACTGTGTATGCTAACTGCTACAGCAATGTAAACTCCATCATGTGGGTAAGGATGATGTGACACATATGAGGGAGACACCACTAGGGCACCAGTAGATCAACACATACACACCATGCCCATCTGACCCATCTCCTACACTGATGTTGCCAGGAGATACAGTTGGACGCACACACACCACACCTATCCAGAGTCAGTGGTAAGTAGCCCACAGGTGCAGTAAGCAAATGCCAGCCAGATGTGTGGAGAAAAACAACCACATCACAAAGTGTAGCAACACTTTATTACACTTGTGCAACAGGTTGACTACTCAACAAATGCAGGGGCAGGTTTCAAGACTTACTTAAGGGGTCTATTTACCACTATAATGATAAGGAGAAGTAAGATTAGAAAGGAAACAGAGAGGAATTCATTACAGGAGATCAAGCAAAAAGAGCAACAGCTGCAGAAGGCTTCACTCGAACAACATGCTAACATACACATCTTACAACAAGAGTTAGAAAATTTGAAAGCTAAATATCAGGTGAATCTTGATAAGGTAATCAAAGAAAAATGGGATTCAAGTAAACTTCGTAACTTCTCATATGGGGAAAAATGTGGCCGCCTTCTTGCATGGAATGCTAGATCTGATAGAGCAAGAAATCAAATCAACGGCCTTAGAGTGCAAAGTTCTGGAGATGTCTCCTATGCTAATGAGTTAATATCGGAAGAAGCAAGACGATACATGCAGACCCTATATTCCGAAACCAAGGATAATTCTAATCTGGATGTAGATGGATGGTTGGAGGGGGTCAGACTTCCGCAGTGTCAGGAGGAAGACTTTGACTTAGTTAGATCTGAGATAAAAGAGGGGGAAGTACATAATCAGCTGAAGACGATGGCAAAAGGAAAAGCTGCGGGCCCGGATGGACTCTCTGTGGAGGTATATCAAATTGGTGCGGAGATAATTGTCCCAGTTCTCACTTCTCTGTTTAACAAAATATATCTGGCTGGTGAACCTATTCCAAAGACCTGGTTGGAGGCCTCAGTTGCTTTGATCCTGAAGCCGAATAAGGACCCCCTGACTATTGAATCATATAGGCCAATCTCGCTGCTGAACACTGACTACAACATTTTTGCAGGAGTCTTGGGGGCGAGGCTGGCCGAAGTAATTAAAACTATTGTGCATGAGGATCAGAGGGGTTTCATGCCAGGTAGGCAGATCAACGAGTTGACTTTTCAGGCCATTACAGCAATAGACTATGCTACTGATAAGAAACTTCCGTTGACCATTGTAGCAATAGACGCCGCAAAGGCATTTGATCAAGTCAATTGGGAATATCTCTGGGATGTACTGTCCGGTTTCGGCTTACCAACTAACTTTATCACCTCTATAAAAGCGCTGTACCTGAACCCAAAGGCAAAGATTTTTGTAAATGGGACGCTCACAGACTGGGTTCAAATATCAAGGGGTACTAGGCAGGGGTGCCCCCTTTCCCCCTTATTGTTCAACTTATATATTGAGCCATTAGTGATTAAGTTAAGGGCAGATCATTTAATAAAACCCTTTTCCATAACAGATTTGGATCTAAAGTTCGCCTTATATGCAGATGACCTTTTAATGTTCACTTCCAATCCTGAGGTAGCAATACCTAGACTTTTCGAACATGCAGAAGCTTTTGGAGAGACCTCTGGATATAGAATAAATAGGGAAAAAACAGAAACCATGCAATGGAATCAGGAGGTAGTGTTGCCTGAAGCAAAATTAAAGATGAGGTACCTTGGGATCCAGTTAGTCCAGGACATTAATCAGATATCGAAAGTTAATTTGGACAAGGTGTATAAGGACATTTGTGGACAATTACAGCGTTGGTCCGGGCTCCCATTAAACATCTTTGGGAGGGTCAATCTTATAAAGATGAATATACTGCCAAAGGTAACTTTCCTATTTAACTCAATACCCTTATCTTTCGACACAAAGGAGGTGGGTAAACTACAAGGAAAAATAGGTTCATTTATTTGGAACTCCAAAATGCCCAGAATTTCTGCTAAGAAGTTAAGGAAACAATTAAAAATGGGAGGACTGGCGCTACCTGACATTTTGCATTATGGCCATTCATTCCATTTTAAAAATTTCCGAGTTATGGCAGGCAAGGCAGATGCATCCTTTTTGGGACGTTTGTTTCAGGCAATACTGCATGATATCCCCCAAGGCTATGAATATTTCTCATTTAAGTTTGGAGACCCCAGATTTTATAAAAAGGTCAGACTAAAGGTTTTAGTTACGGCTCTGAAGAATTGGGTTTTCTTCAGGAAAAAACTACAAATTCCATACTATGCTCCTCAGGCCCCAATATGGGACTCTCCAAGGACCCCAGAATGTCTTAGAGACCAACTGTCAACCCCTCTCAAATTAGCAGGGCTAATGCAGTGGAGAGATCTAGAAAATGACCAACAGCTATTGGGGTGGGATTCCCTCTTCATGTTGACTGGAGGAACCCTTACAAGATTTAAATATTACCAGCTGTCAAGCTGGTGGTCTACTGAAATATTGGATTGTGCATCTAACCCGAAATTTGATTTTGTAAATAGAAAGGGGCGTTGGGATAAAGAGCTCTCTTTCTGGTATGAGGCATTGATGGAAAAAGAGGGAGTTACTGATTTGGAACTTTAGAATCTCTGGGGAAATGTTGAGGGATTGGATAGTAACAAACTGGTAGACCTGTGGGGGGATTCTTTTAGTCTGGTGAACGGAATAGTAAAGCCAGCTCCTCTTAAACGAAACCATCTGTTCACACTGTACAGGGTGTATTTTTCCCCAAAAAGATTGACAAGGATCACAAACCTGCAATATAGCTGCCCACGGTGCAAATCTTTAGAGGCAGATGACTTACATATGTTTGTTGAATGTCCTAGTCTCAACCTGTTTTGGAAAAAAATCGAGGGTTTCTTGGTGGATGTATTAGGAACACAGATTGTGGTGTCACCGGTAATGATCCTGTTCGGTCTAGAGGCGGATTACCACCTTGATAATCTGCAGACTAAATTTATTTTCTATGTGATGTTATTGGCAAGACGAGAAATATGTAAAGTATGGAAATCTGAAGAAGCTCCCACTTTTTCTGAATGCTTAAGGTATATTATATATATTAGTGAGTCTGATATAGCATGTGATAATTCCTCAGAGTTCAAGATCTGGGAGCTCCTTGTGGCATGGCGGAACAGATGAGAGTATTCCGATGATTTCACCTGGGTACTGTTGGTGCTTAGTCCTCAACCAATCCGGGGGCCGCCAAGTCTCAGAGGTTGAGGTGGATAAAGCAAACAGTAAACACTAGAGGGGGGTATCTTTTCCTGCCTCCACTGGCATCAAATTCTGTGGTCGTAACATCGAGATGTCAGGGGGGGGGGGGGGAAGAGGATCTCCGTTTAGAGCACCCAAAAAATTGGTATATGAGGAATACAAAATTTAAAAAAAACACAAAAAAACCAAAAACAAATGCAGGGCAAACCCACATGGCAATGGCCACACAGTCACCAAGTCTTGAAGACATGAAGTCCAGGGGTGTAGGGCACATCACTTGTAGTGAAACAACTACTTTCACCCTGGAAGTAGAATCTGTGTGTCGGGGGTCAGAGTTGAACAAACCACAGCCAAAGAACTCTGTGAAGGACAGACATGAGACACAGTCAAAACACAGAAGACAAAGGTAGAACTGCAATACACATGCCCAAAATCTGTCACAAGATATACACACAAAACCAAGAAAGCTTGTCAACACTGTTGGGGGAGTACAGGCAACCTGTAAGGACACATCACTGCATGCATCCAGTCAAGTAGCACATAGTCACAGTAAAACAGCAACAGAGCACCACCAACACATATCGGGCAAAGTCAAGACAGTGACATAACATCCCTGTACATTTACATTCAGCTAAAGAAGTTGTTGATGAGCTGTGTGCGGACATCACCCTTGTCATCATCATCACTAGCATTGTGGCCCAGGCCAGGATCCTCCACAGGTGGCGGATATTGGTCATCGTCCTCCCGTATGAGAGCAATTTCTCCCGCACTGCCAGGTTGTGTAGCATGTTTTGTCCAGGCATCTGAAGCAGCTTTTCAGGAGTCCAAATGTCCGCTCGATCACTCTTCCGGTCTGACCATGTGCCTCATTGTAGCGCATCTCGGCTGGTGTCACAGGGTTCCTGAGTGGTGTCAGCAACCACGGCATGTTGGGATATCCAGAGTCACCTACAGACAGACAATTGCACATTAGATGAGTACAGAGAGAGGGTGGAATATAACATTGCACAACAGATACAATGGTAAAACGTCAGCACACACCGACAAGCCAGGCACGTTGGTTCTGCATCTGTGTCATCAGCATCGGATAAAACTACTCCTCATTACGTAGGCATCGTGTGCAGACCCAGGGAAACGGACACACACATATTAAATGGTCATATCCGACAGACATACCACCAGAGCATTGATTGAGTGGAAATGTTTCCTGTATGTCTGCTCATGTGCCTGTGGTGGAACCAAAGCCACATGTGTCCCATCAATGGAGCCCATGAGATGTGGCATCCTCCCCAGGGCACAGAAGCCACTCTTGATGTCAGGAAGTTGCCGTGGGTTAGGGAAATAGATGCAGTAGTTCAAATAAAGGAACATTGCCTCCAACACATCTCGTAGCACACGGCTGAACATGGTCTGTGACATCCCACCAGCAGACGCCACAGTGTGTTGAAAGGTACCGGTGGCAAAAGAAGTGTAGAGCTGCCATGACCTTCACCTTGGGGGTCAGCGCTGTAGGGTATGTCTGGACAGGTTGCAAATGTGGGTCCAACCACACCACCAATTCCTCAATGAGCGGCCTGGTGAAGCGGTAGCGTCAGATGCAGTCACGTTCCACCATGGCCGCAAGGTCAGGAACCGGTCTATGGACAGCTAGTTCCCTGTCGCACATAGGTGAGCAAAGAAAAATTGTCAATCCCCACACCTCTGTGGCATTCACCATACTCAACACACAAGTACTTGGTGTGTGTGCCGTTGTGTATGGACACATATGTCATCAACATGCCCATCATCTAACATCTCAGTTCAACATGTGTACACAACAAGTTCAATGTTGTGCCATGGCAAATCACCAGGCTGTGTCACATAACCTATATACTGTGGCCATGGATCAAACACACACCACAGTAGCAAGTGAGGACAGATGTGTGCTAGGCATCACAGCTTTTCAGAAGGTAGATTCCCATGGACCCTGGATTGACACATGGACACTGACATGACATGGTGTATCATGGACATGTCAATAAACAACAATGACTCCCACAGGTGGTGGCCCCTGTTGTCTCTGCAGGACAAGTGAGACACAAACACCATCAATGTTGATGCACACACCACATGGATGTGGAGACTGTCTACCAATGGGCACATGGAATCTCAGACATCTGAAACACAACATGCACACAGACTGTATGTACTGTATGTACATCACAATTGTGGCAAAGGGTCACTCTGTGATGTACATGTCATCCCACCGATGACTCGTGTGGTATGTGACATGACATACACATATGAACACAGGAGATGTGACCATGCCACATGCTCTGAACTGACCAGGTGCACATCACAGTGGTCATGTGCACAACACACAAATGATTCTGTCCCCAAGAACACGTGAATAGCCAGGGAGAGGCTGCCCCCAAGTGCCACCCAACAAACCACATGTTGACCCACACACACACACAGGAAATGCACCCTTATCTGACTTAGTATACAGTGTGGTACAAAAGGGGGTGGTGATGGACGGAGCATCTGAACCAATCAAACACTCACACCCAGTCAAAAGATCTGGGTTTAATCCATCACTGTTCTTTAGCCCACTCTGCCACCCCAGTTCAGACATGGCTATATGCAAATCAGTCTGACCCTGTGCCTCATGGAAACAGTCCAGCCCGAACTGCCAAGCGTTGTCTTCCCTGGACCGGAAACAAGCTTCAGAGGACCGGTTTCTGGCATTGAAGCCTTCTTCAGCCCGGCTTGCTTGAATCCAGTGGCAACGTGATCAAGGGACTCACGTCTGAGCATACCCTGCCACACTTATGGCGGCCAAAAGCGGTACAAAAAGGGGTGGTGATGGACGTAGCATCTGAACCAATCAAACACTCACACCCAGTCAACAGATCTGGGTTTAATCCATCACTGTTCTTTAGCCCAATCTGCCGGGCTGAAGACGGCTGGATTGCCAGAAAACGGTCCTCGGAAGCTTGTTGGCTAATAGCCACTCCCGTACACAAGCTGATGTGACCAGAGCCTTCATTGTGGTGTTATTGTTTGCTCACTGACCACGTTTTATGCTGACATGACCGAGCCCTGCAGAGACAACATTTGGCACAGTTGAAATTCCACTGGATTATAGTCACCTAATGGGAGTGTGCCATTCCGTGGCATTGTCTGAGCCCATGGTGTGTGTTGTGTGAGCATGTGTGTGTGTGTTCACTTCCATTTTCCCACACAGCCTGTGTTCCCATCAGATGTCCCAGTTTGTGGTGCTTGATGAGTTGTCCATTGTTAATTTAACATCTCCGCCCCTGGTTGTCTTGGTTGTCCCTCCCCCAAGCGCCTTGAGACCCTCTGGGTGAGCAGTGCGCTATACAAATTGCAGAACTTGAACTTGGTACATTTCAGGTAATGTCCATGTACCTGTGTGCATAAGTGACCGTGCTACACAGTATGTGCCACATCTTCATTTCTCATCACTGAGGAATTAGCATGCATGGTAGTGTCAGCAAATTGTGGGTTTCATGAGGGCAGTGCTGTGGTGGTTGTGTCTCTTGTTGTGTTGGTTGCTGTTCCGCCCAGCTTGTGTCACAGTATTCTTACATATCCCACTCATCTGAGAAGCATGATTGACCACAAAGGGGTGCCCAGGTGATGTTTACTTGTTCATGGCACTATGTGGGGGTCTGTGTCATTGGAGTCCAGCCCCCTCATGTGTTTTGTACTATCCTGTGGGTAGTTGCGCACACACACGTGGTGTTTGATATGCAGTGTGGGTGTGGAGCTGCCTGGCTGTATTTGTGCATACTCAGCACTGAATTGGTATGTGTTTTGTGTGCTATTGGGTGTATGTTCTTTGTAAGTTCTTCCCTACTGTCCATGGGACTCTTGCCTCATCAGTGTGCACATTCCTCCTGTTTGATATGTCCCATTGCTGCCATGGTGTGGGAGTTTGTCCTATTGTACACATTGTGTGCCGCCATGTGCAATGCTTCGGTGCAAATGGAAGATGGTGTTTGTTGCAGTGCAACCTTTGCCTGACCACTGCTGTGTCAGTATGGGACACAACTACTACTTTGCCACACACATGATTGTGGTATTGGTACCAGTATTCATTCATGATGTTTGCGTGTTGCATCATTCCCATTTCAACACTTGCCTTTTGCTCACTGTGATGATGGGGGGCTTAGACCCCATTACCACAGTAATCTTGGACTGCTGTAGTTTTGAAACCCACACTTACCTTTTGCTCACTGTGATGATGGGGGGCTTAGACCCCATTGACACAGTGGGCATATTATGTTTGAATTTTGAATCCCACAGCCAACGTTTGACTCATACATGTGATGTGATTCACATTGCATGTGCCCTGTCAGATTCAATGTTGTGGGAATTTTGACACAAGTAATAGCCTTATGGCATGATGGGGGTGTTGCTTTATTTTAAACTGTGTGAGGAGGGTGGTAGTGTTAAGCATTACACATCTTGTGTGTGGGGACTGCTAGTAGTGGTAGGCATCCAACCCCCTATGATTTGGTGGTGGTGATAGGCATCCAGCTCCCTATGGGGTGGACAATGCTGGTAGTGATAGGCATCCACCCACCATGGGATGCACAATGCTGGTAGTGTAAGGCATCCAGCCCCCTATGTGGTGGACAATGCTGGTAGTGGTAGGCATCCAGTCCCCAATGGGGTGGACAATGCTGGTAGATGCGCATCTAGCCCCCTATGGGGTGGACAATTCTGGTAGTGATAGGCATCCACCCACCATGGGGTGGACAATGCTGGTAGTGGTAGGCATCCAGCCCCCTATGATTGGGGGTGGTGGTAGGCATCTAGCCCCCTATGCTGTACGCTCTGACAGACGGGACGGGGCCTGGTGAGTACGCTAGGGGGGGTGGGGGATTTACATCCTCCGGTATTGGGTTGTAGCAGTTAGCCCATCTTTGTTGGGATGTGGCGGTTTTGGCTCCCCTATGGGTGGCAGCAGGTTGCCCCCTGTTTTAGGGCGTGGCGGTTTTGCTCCCCAGATTGGGACACAGTGTTTGTGCCTGTTAGGTATCGCGATACGGGTGGCCAGGTAGGCTGTCGGATTCTGTTTTCTACTGTGTGTCTTTCGATAATAGGTTTGTTTGTTCTCATTAGCTCTGATCTGGGTCCGGCACTTTCGCCTCCGCGCCACTGGCCTCAGCTCTGGGCATTTATGAGGAACGCTGGCTCTTTGGCTAGCGCCCGTCGCCCTGACTGGGTTCCGCCTCCACCCTCCCCCTGGAAATATCTTTCTAGGCGCTAGGGTGGTTCTAGGTTCGCACCTTGGGATCCTTCTCGGCACGAAGAGGGGGGTGTGACGCTTGGTGCACCGGTATTTCTTTTCTCAATCATTGTAGGTTTCATTACATTTTTCTATTGTGTTCTTGTGATGTGCTTGGCCTATGTAGTGGCCAAATACTGTTAGGTATGTGGTGTGTTTTCAACTGGTGTCAGTTCTGAGAATTTCCTTTGTCAGCTTATTAGTTTACTCTGGGCATTAGAACGTTACTTGACCGAGATCTGATAAAGGAACTTTACCTGATACATCCATTTACCAACATTACCAACTAGTACGTCCACCCCTAATACTCTCTTGCCTCTACAAGGGACTGGATGTAAAGTTTTATTAATGTGCATTCCTGTAAAATACCAAGGCTAAAAAAAAATTCTGTCACTCCCCTTACTCTTTTGGGATTAGTACAGCAGACCCACACAAATTCTCAGCACATAGGTTTTTTTCAACAGTGCTGCCGCGTAGGAACCCCAGAACTTGTCCTAAGTGTTTTATGTGATTGTTTGAACTGTATGAAGCAATTCACCACTCTTGCTCTATTTTTGGATGTTGGGACCCTGTGGCACAGCCACAGACAGGGTCTCTTTTCCAATCTTACTTATTTCACGAGCCATCAAGGCTCAACAACAACCGGGATCTGGCTTCTTCCTTCCTTGTGAAAAAGCTTTGGTGAATTGGCATCAAGTGACCTGTTGGCGTGACTGATGGATGGCTTTCTTTTTGCTCTCTTGCAAATACTGGTATGTGGCTGAAATATATATGAAGTATTTTTGTCAACCTATTGTATTACCTGTTACCGTCTTGTAGTCCACCCCGCAACCCATCTGTCTGGTATATTTGAACAGTGATTTGTGAGGCATTTAGGACCAGCTGCTGCACTACACACAACTAAGCATGGAGGAATTTTGCGAATCTCGCGTTCGCGAATTTTGCGGATTTGCGAACTCGCAATCCGCAAAATCCGCGAATTCTCGCGAATTTGCGGATTTTTTTTTTGTGTTCGCGCGGGTTTCTGCCAGTTCGCGAGGGTTTTGTACAATTTCGCAAACGCGAACTTACTTGTCGGGTCGCAAGTTTTGCGAACTTGTTGTTTCTACGTGTCCAGCCTGTTTGGGACACTCTTCTTCATCACTGCCACTCTCTGTCACCACTGCCACTCTCTGACTACTTATGCCACCCTCTGGCCCACCCATGCCACCCTCTGTTTCATCACAGCACCCTCTGGTTGTCCAGTCAGTGTACATTATTGTGGCAAAGCAAAGCACACCTTCCCTGCCTCAAGTGACCTGAATTAATTTGGGACTGATTAATGTGTCACAGACTATTTTTTTAGCTGGCACCTGCTTCCTTAGTGCTTCCTGATTAGTGATCTTTTGCACTTGCTAAGTGCTTTCATTGTTGCAAAATTAGTTACAACACCTGCCCTGCCCCAACTGACAATAATGAATTAGGGGCTGATTAATGGATTTGAACTTCCAGCCTGGCTCCTGCTTGTCTCCCTTAGCTGTAATTCAGGACCTTTGTGGCATATGTGTAACTATTCTGAGGTTCAGAGCAGGGTCACATAATAGTTGCAACTGGCAACTGAACTCTGGAGGGGCCCCTCAGGAAGCACTACAGGAAATGGCTACTAATGATGAGCCTGAACTTTTGAACCTGGTAAGTAGTTTCAGTTTTGCTAAGATCGTATTTCTGCAATTTAGCGCTTATTCGCGGGCGCGAAGTTGTACTGGGAAGCCGCGAACTCACGCGAACAGTGCGAGCAAGCCATAAAATCCGCTGCTCGCGGATTTGCGGATTTTGCGGGAAATTCGCGAATCTCGCGGATTGCGAATTTACCGAAAATCCGCAAAATACACGAGCGAAACGGATTTTCCGCCCATGCTTACACACAACTCAATAATGGGGAATAGCAATAGTAAAAAGAATTTAAATACAGCTCAGCCGGCCCCACCCAAGAACTCACCTGCCTATATCGTGGGTTTAAATAGAGGCTTAAGCTCAATTATGTACACCCACAAATGGCACGATCTCACATCTAAAAACTCAGACCTGCAGTTCCCATGTAATGGCACATACGGCATGGCAAAATTATCATATTTGCGCCAAATTTTGAATTTAAAGGGAAAGAAGGTTAGGGGAGTCGAATGGGAAGCGTTTTATAATTGGGATTTGGTTCTCAGTGACATGCGTTCAACCAACGCGGTCAAGTCAAAGGTCCACAGTGAGATAATGGAGATTAAGAAAGGGGTATTACAGGCAAAACTGGAGGGCAATTGGAGAAAAAATCAGCTAGACGTAGTGGGCATGTTCCCATGCAATCCCACTACAGAAGAAAAGAAGGTAGAGGGTGATGCAGGGGTCGAGGACCAACTCCTAGAAGATATTCTCTTGGGGTGCAATTCACCGCTGCCTGTGCCTGAGCCAGAACACACTGAGCTAACTCCCGAGGAGCGGGAGGCAGCAGTAACTTTTGTTCACAGAGCGCTCAAAGATAAGGAGACTGGAATTGGACGCTGTCCAAGACCTGGTTTCTATGAAAGTGATGAGGGAAACGGCTGTCCAAGC
The DNA here is from genome assembly GCF_964263255.1 of Lissotriton vulgaris. Classification (NCBI taxonomy): domain Eukaryota; kingdom Metazoa; phylum Chordata; class Amphibia; order Caudata; family Salamandridae; genus Lissotriton; species Lissotriton vulgaris. The sequence continues at coordinate 1,058,791,327 of NC_141697.1, forward strand.
AGCTGCAGAGTACAACGATAAGAAACATAACAGTCTAAAAGAATGTGTTCAGAAAAAGGTTAAAATTCCTAAATTAATTGACAGACAGTGGCATCAATTATTTGAAGATAAATCACAGGTTGGATCATTCAGACAGTCACAGTGGCATTCACTAATATGGGATGCATTTAAATATGTCCACTGCACAGAACACGACATTTCGACTATAGAGCAATGTTTGGCAGAAATCGAGTCAGCTCCGGAGAGCAAAAGACGAGGCAGCATGGTGGGACGCGCTTCCGCATCCACTCCAAATTCACCAAAATTGATGCCGAAGAGCGAATCTTTAAATTGTCAAACACTACTACAACGGCTCATTGAGGGCTCACTCACAGTGGACTCCTTTATACAAACACAGAGTAGAAGGTATGTAGAAAAAACGTTGTCCTTAGCACGAGCAGAGGTAATGAACAAGGCACCCCAAGCTCATTTGACATTTGCTAAGCAAGCCAATACCCAGACATCCACGGGTAACCATATCCCACTACCAGCATAATATGACTGGGAAGTAGGGAAGTTTGGATTCACAGACTCAGATTTAATAACATGGGGGGAGTCTAAGTTGCAGGACACGCTTAGATATGCGGTAGACAAATTGCAACAATGGAAACAGTTAGTACACACTTGTGCAGTGATCAATGTAGCCCAGACCCTTTCCTACTGCACCACCACAGCCAGCACAACAGAAGTTCCATCGCTTAGCATGCCCCTACGGGAAATACCGCCACCACCTGGCAGTGCGCCAAATGCTCTAGCATACGTTTATGTCCCATGCTCCAGGCAGGACATTAATTGGTTTACTAAAGACTTTCCCAAGCTTAAGGATGAGCCACAGAAGTGGTACGAAGAATTAAAGCAGATGGCTGCATTGGGTGGATTATTATGAAGGCATTTGGACACATTGTTTAATAGAATTGTCCTAAAGGACCTTTGGGAAGACTGTAAAAGGAAGGTTGGGTGGCCAGACGTGGAGCCACCGAGGGGCAAGGGCTGGATGCCAGGTCCAGCAATAGATGAATTAAACATGAAAGTGGTAGAACATTTGAAGGAGAAGGTACCGGAAGATAGGGTTGATTAGAGTAAGATCACGAGTACTAAACAGGAAAAGGACAACAGTGTGAATACATACTTTGACCGCCTCCTGCAAGTATATAGGTAGAACAGTGGATTGAAAAACCCTATGGGGGATGCGATGCCGGCCCTGGTAACCACATTTGTACAAGGTCTCACACAACCTATCAAAACACACTTACAAACTTATTTTGTCTGCTGGCAGCAAGAGCCAAAAGAAAAGAAGTTGGCAGCAGCCAGGTACTGCTCAGATTTTCAGTCTAGTGCGCAGGTAATGGAGACAGAAAATTTAAAGAAAGAAAAAGTGAGGCTAATGGTAGCACAAAACGATTTTACAGCAATAACAGAGGGAGGAAAAGGAGCAGAGGGGGGGGGCACCAGGCGCAGGAAGGCAACAGAACAGTAGGACACCTTCCTTATCCCGCAGATCAGCCTCCCTGCCACCACAAGGAACAACATGTTTCTATTGTAAGGACCCCAACCATTGGAAAGCATATTGCCCAATATTGAAGAAAAGGAATGAGGACAATAGGTACACACAGAACAGCGGGCAGGAGGGCCGACACCAGCACACCAATTACACTCGTCCCACAGGGTACCGGAACAATGCGCAACAGGGACACGAGCCTCAACACCAGCAACAATGGACAGGAGGGGAGGGGAGGACACCAGTAGGCAATGACTGGCCCGAACTACTGCCTCCAATCTCATTCTAGGGGTGCTTGAAAGTGGGAAACTGCGTAATAGCCCCAGCAATAGCAGTGGATCAATCCGGACCCTATGTAGAGGGAAAAATATTGGGTAGGGTTGTTCCATTCCTAATTGATACAGAGGCTCAAAGATCAATGCTGAAGGCACTAACAACGCCCGAGGCTCCACTTTCTAGGACTACGTAACCGCAGTAGGCATGATCGGACAACCCATTACAGAATTCCTTACTGAGCTACTACAGTTGTTAGTAGGTACGATAACAGTTCACCATCAGTTTATCCTTAGCAGATTTTGCCCCGTGAATTTGCTGGGTAGAGATTTGTTATGCAAATTGCCATACACTGTTCACCAACAGGGGTCATCTACAGAGCAAGACCAATGGCCTCATGTTACAAGCCTTCATGACATGCACTGACCCTACAATACTGCCAGAACTACGCCACGGTGTGCAGCCTGAAGTCTGGGCCAGCAGTGCCAATAATGTAGGGCGGGTATTAAACTACCCACCAGTACAGATAAAACTCAATCCAGGAGCAATTCTCCCAAGAGTGCCACAATACATGATTTCCAAAGAGGGGGAGGAAGGCATCGCACCAGTCATACAGGACCTCTTGAAGCAAGGAATTCTAAGGGAGATTCAATACAGTCAATGTAACACACCCCTACTCCCGATGAAAAAAGCTACAAAGGGCCCGGATGGGGCCCCTGTCTATAGATTCACACAGGATCTGAGAGAATTGAACAAAATAGTGTTGCCCTCTTTTCCGGTGGTCCCAAACCCAGCAAAAATATTATCCAACATCCCAGTGACAACCATCACCTTCACAGTGATGGATCTTAGCTCCGCCTTCTTTACCATTCCCTTGCACCCTGAAAGCCAACATTTCTTCTCCTTTAGTTTCAGACAGAAGGAATTTTGTTGGACGAGGCTCATACAGGGCTATACAGGCACCTCCTATTTTCACACATGCCTTAAAGATGGATTTAGACTCCCTGGTACTTAAGGAGGGATCCACACTTATCCAGTATATTGACGATTTGTTATTGGCCTCGCCTTCGAGGGAGGCTTGCGTAAAGGACACCATTGTGGTCCTCTGCCACTTAAAGGGATACAAAGTCTTCCCCAAGAAGCTACAGCGCCCTCACTCTACCACTCTACTGCCCTCACTCTACCGCCCTCACTCTACCACTCTACTGCCCTCACGCCCTCACTCTACCGCCCTCACTCTTCCACTCTACCATCCTCATGCCCTCCCTCTACCGCCCTCACTCTACCGCCCTCACTCTACCGCCCTCACTCTACCGCCCTCACTCTACCGCCCTCACTCTACCGCCCTCACTCTACCGCCCTCACTCTACCGCCCTCACTCTACCGCCCTCACTCCACCGCCCTCACTCCACCGCCCTCACTCCACCGCCCTCACTCCACCGCCCTCACTCTACCGCCCTCACTCTATCTATCGCCCTCCCTCTGTCTATCTATCGCCCTCCCTCTATCTATCACCCTCCCTCTATCTATCGCCCTCACTCTATCGCCCTCCCTCCCTCTATCTATCGCCCTCCCTCTCTTCCACACACCTCCTTCTCTAACTCCCTGTTCTCTTCTCTTCTCCCGTGCTGATCTGCTGCTCTCTTCCACCCTGCCTCCTTCTCTAACTCCCTGTTCTCTTCTCTTCTCCTGTGCTGATCTGCTGCTCTCTTCCGCCCTGCCTCCTTTAACTCCCTGTTATTTTCTCCTGTGCTGATCTGCTGCTCTCTTCCACCCCGCCTCCTTCTTTAACTCCCTGTTTTCTTCTCCTGTACTAATCTGCCATTCTCTTCCATCCACCTCTTTCTCTAACTCCCTGTTCTCTTCTCGTGTGCTGATCTGCTGCTCTCTTCCACCCACCTACTTCTCTAACTCCCTGTTCTCTTCTCCAGAGCTGATCTGCTGCTCTCTTCAACCCGCCTCCTTCTCTGCCTCCCTGTTCTCTTCTCCTGTGCGGTCTGCTGCTCTCTTCCACACCACCTCCTTCCTTAACTCCCTGTTCTCTTCTCCTGTGCTAATCTGCTGCTCTCTTCCACCCCACCTCCTTCTTCAACTCCCTGTTCTCTTCTGTTGTGCTGATCTGCTGCTCTCTTCCACCCACCTTCTTCTCTAACTCCCTGTTCTCTTCTTTTCTCCCTCTGCTGATCTGCTGCTCTCTTCCACCCCGCCTCCTTCTTTAACTCCCTGTTCTCTTCTGCTGATCTGCTGCTCTCTTCCACCTCGCCTCCTTCTCTAACTCCCTGTTCTCTTCTCTTCTACCGTGCTGATCTGCTGCTCTCTTCCACTCTGCCTCCTTCTCTAACTCCCTGTTCTCTTCTCTTCTCCTGTGCTGATATGCTGCTCTCTTCCACCCCGCCTCCTTCTTTAACTCACTGTTTTCTTCTCCTGTGCTAATCTGCTGTTGTCTTCCACCCGCCTCCTTCTTTAACTCCCTGTTCTCTTCTCATGTGCTGATCTGCTGCGCTCATCCACCCACCTCCTTCTCTAACTTCCTGTTCTCTTCTCTTCTCCTGTGCTGATCTGTTGCTCTCTTCCACCCGCCTCCTTCTTTAACTCCCTGTTAACTTCTGCTGATCTGCTGCTCTCTTCCACCCCACCTCCTTCTTTAACCCCTTTTTTTCTCTTCTGCTGTGCCGATCTGTCCCTCTCTTCCACCCACCTCCTTCCCTACCTCCCTGTTCTCTTCTCTCGTGCTGATCTGCTGCTCTCTTCCACCCTGCCTCCTTCTCTAACTCCCTGTTCCTTTCTCCTGTGCTGATCTGCTGCTCTCTTCCACCCGCCTCCTTCTTTAACTCCCTGTTCTCTTCTCCTGTGCCGATCTGCTGTTCTCTTCCACCCACCTCCTTCTTTAACTCCCGGTTCTCTTCTCTTCTCCCGTACTGCTATGCTGCTCTCTTCCACCGCCTCCTTCTCTAGCTCCCTGTTCTCTTCTCTTCTCCTGTGCTGATCTGCTGCTCTCTTCCACCCGCCTCCTTCTTTAACTCACTGTTTTCTTTTCCTGTGCTAATCTGCTCTTGTCTTCCACCCCGCCTCCTTCTTTAACCCCCTGTTCTCTTCTCATGTGCTGATCTGCTGCTCTCTTCCACCCACCCCTTTCTCTAACTCCCTGTTCTCTTCTCCTGTGCTGATCTGCTGCTCTCTTCCACCCACCTCCTTCTTTAACTCCCTGTTCTCTTCTGCTGTGCTGATCTGCTCCTCTCTTCCACCCACCTCCTTCTTTAACTCCCTGTTCTCTTCTCCTGTGCTAATCTGCTGTTCTCTTCCACCCGCCTCTTTCTCTACCTCCCTGTTCTCTTCTGCTGTGCCGATCTGCTGTTCTCTTCCACCGCCCCCTTCTCCAACTCCCTGTTCTTCTCCCGTGCTGATCTGCTGTTCCCTTCCACCGCCTCCTTCTCTAACTCCCTGTTTTCTTCTCCCGTGCTGATCTGCTGCTCTCTTCCACCCACACCTTTCTCTAACTCCCTGTTCTCTTCTCCTGTGCTGATCTGCTGCTCTCTTCCACCCGCCTCCTTCTTTAACTCCCTGTTCTCTTCTGCTGATCTGCTGCTCTGTTCCACATGCATCCTTCTCTAACCGCACACACACATACATACAACCACGCACACACACACACATACAAACACACACACAACCACACGAACACACACAACCACACCACACACACAATCGTGCACACAACCACACACACAACCACACACACACAACCACAAACATCTATCTATCGCTCTCTCTATCTATCTATCGCCCTCACTCTATCTATCGCCCTCTATCTATCTATCTATATATCTATTGTAGGAAATGGGACCCCCGGCCGGCCAGGGCTTGCGCCACAGCCAGTCAGAGACCGCCACTCCTATGTAAAGTCGACCCCCTGCTCACCCATCTAGGTAACGCGGCGCGAGCAGCCAGGCCTATCTCGGAGGACATGTGTGAAGCATTTGCGCACGCACCCACCAACATCATCATCCCGGGCCTCCCACAAAAGGAACTCCACACCAAGTATATATGAAAATAGTCTTTGTATTAAGAAGGACACATAGGAACATACACTTTACACTGGGCTCGAGGCCCGGCAGGGGCTACAAGGGAAAAGGTACAGGGCAAGGCCAAGGGGCCACTGCCAGGACGGTGCACATGATGGAGTTGGCATTTAGAACATATAACAACTGGGAGCTTTCTCGGACTAGGACTAGAACACAATCACCAGGAGCTTAGCATTAGAATACGTCACGGTCTCATAGGACTAGCAATAGAACTCACTCTAACCAGTATCGACATACATGAGACATCGGGTATTCAGGGGGGAAAGGGACAAGGTACATAACACAACAGAGGCCCCCATCAGCAGGGCAACACCTAATAATTCTCAGCAACACTTTGATAATAGTCAGTAGCGCCCCCTAGGCCAGATGGCCTTCCTGGGGCGAGGGCGCCTTAGAGTCTCGATGTCCTGAGTGGGCTGCAAGGGGCCCGGGGCAAACCTAAACGTGGCAGCGGCCCACGAAGTGCTGGGCCGCTGAGGGGCTTGGATGTAGCCTTGCAGGCTTGGGGGGACAGGGGGGGCAATGGTGGAGCCTCTCGCAGGCTCAGGATAAGCAGGGCACGTTGGAGCCTCCTCGGGGCTCGGGGGATAGGGTGCCGATGGAGCCTCTCGGGGCTCAGGGGACTGGGACACGGTGGAGCCTCTCACGGCTCATGGGTAACGGGGGAGTCCCTCTCTGGGGACCCGATCTCACTGGGGCCCCACGGGCCATGAAGGAGCCCCTCGGGGCTCAAGGAAGTGGGTGACAGGGCTCGCAGGGGTGAAGTGCGACGGAGCCTCGCCAGGCTCAAGAAATGCAGGAGCCAGCGGTGGAGCCTCTCAGGGCTCAGTCCATTTAGGAGGGGGGGCATCGTTGGAGTCCTTCCCGGACTCGTGGACCAAGGGAGGGGCCCTCGGGGGCACACGGCACCCCCAGGGCAGAGGAGCGCCACGGAGCCCGCCCGCACTCACCGATCTCAACGTGCGGCGGCTCCTCGTGGCAGCCGCTTCCCCTCGGCTTCTCCTCGGCGGGACGGTGGCGGGGCTCTCCCTCTCTCCTCGGGGGAAGCCTCGCTGCAGGACAGGCGGGGACGCCCTCAGAGCCGGGCCAATCCCTGCGCGACCCCGCGATGACGTCACGGGAGTCCCGGCGGCCAGGACCAATCAGCGGCAGCAGGGCTCTCTCCCGGGCCGCCAATGGCAGCGCGGCCCCGGGTAGGAAGGCGGGAGCAGCGCCTCCCCAGCTAACTCCGGGTTGCGGCGGTGATCACCAGGGGGGTTTAGCGAGGAGTGAGCTCCCTCGATAAATACAGCGAGGGCGGGGGCAAGCGAGGTAGGCACTCGCTGGGGGCTCGGGCCCCTCACACGAACGGGGCAAAGGCCGGGTGGCACCGGCTGGTGCAAGATAGCGCTCCCAGCGCTAGGAACAGAAATGAAGCGCCCCAAGGCGCTAGGCCAGCAGGAGAGCGCTCACGAGCGCCAGAAGCATAGATGAAGCGCCCAAGGCTAGTGGCATGGAAAGCAGAGTCCATAGGAAGCCCAGGAAGTCCGTAGTTCAGGAGCAGAGCAGGGCCCAGGGAGGCACGCCCTTCCCTGAGCCCCAAGCAGCAGCACGACCCTGGCAGGGTCCCAAGCAGGAAGAAGAAGAGAGAGAGAAGAGGGCCCACCCTCCTATTATACAGGAGCTTCCTTTGTCTCCAAAAGGGGCAGGCAGGGAGAGAACCATCCAGAACTGGTTATAAGGAATTTCAGGTTACCGGCCAGGCCAGGGACACTGGACGCACCCCAGGGGGGTGGAGCCAGCCTGGTGGGGGGAGGCCCGGCCGGCTTCAGCCAATCAGGCGCCAGCACACCTACTGCACACACACACCAAGGTCTAGAAGTGGCACTTCCCTTCTGGTCACACACATGCCGCATACATCATCTTGTAGCATTCAACCTCACAAGCGCACACATACCAAACACGACCCGGCACGCCCCACGCGTCAGGAACTACCAGAGCCACATACATTCCCCATGCATTCCTATGGGAGGCAGGTCTCTCTCACCACACATACACTCAGAAGGGGAATCACCATTCCCCGGACACATATAATAATCACAAAACTTCAGGGGTGGACCTGCCAGACGGGCCAAGTCCAACATCTATCTATCGCCCTCACTCTATCTATCGCCCTCACTCTATATATCTATCTATCGCCCTCACTCTATCTATCTATCGCCCTCACTCTATCTATCGCACTACCACAGCATCACTCAGGGGCACCACAGCATCACTCAGGGGCACCACAACATCACTCAGGGGCACTACAACATCACTATGCGATACTACAGCATCACTGAACGCCACAGCATCAATCTGTGCAACTATTCAACAACAACTGGTTCAAATATGTTCTCTCAATGTTTCAAGCTTTATTACAAATGTCACAAAAAGATGTTGATATTTCACTTCTGCTCTTGGATTTTCGCCACAATAAAATACACTGAACATAATCTTCACAAAAGTTATTTACTTAAGTTTAAGCTATTGGCATTATAAATTACAATAACTTTTATTTAAGTATTAATTATTTAAAAAAAATAAAAGCCATTGTTATTTGTAATATCAATACATCTAAGTCATGTAAATACAAAACATGTTGCATTACAAATGCTATAGGTGCCACATTTGCAAAAGTTAAAAGTATTGGCATTGTAAATGACAAAGCTATTAATTTCGCTATTTTCAAAACCAACACATACATACAAAATTTGTCATTTACAAGACCAATAGCTCAAACTTTCCTAATGCGAGACCTACTGCATTGCAAATGCTTGTTTAGCAGTGCATTTTGTGCTGTGTTTGGGAATGGAGGACTGGAACAGCAGCACTGAGCAGTCAATAAACAAACGTGTGTCATTAACACACGGATGTGATGCCAAAGGTTTCATGCACGTCACTTCCTTGGCTTTTCTACTGGTGCTTGAAAACAGGGAGACGCAAAGTGGCGGAAACCACTAAGGAATGCTGTTTTTATTTTTTAATCGTGATCCACCCCCCTCTATGTGTTAGACTCAAATATGTGAAATTAGTTCTCTGTACCGCCAAGCTGGCACTGCCAAGGCTTATTGTGTCATGGTCTTTACTTGCATTGTGACACTTCTGCATTTGTAATGGAAAAATCAAACTGCAAGTAGCAGGAAGGAAAGGCATCAACGACAAGATGAACGGGCCCTATCTTTCACCTCGGTTTCTCCGTCCCTCTCTCGCTATCTCCGACCCTCTCTGGCTTTCTCCGACCGTCCCTCGGTTTCTTCGACCCTCCCTTGGTTTCTCCGACCCTCTCTCGCTGTCTCCGACCCTCTCTCGCTGTCTCCGACCCTCTCTCGGTTTTTCCTACCCTTTCTCGGTTTTTCCGACCCTCTCTCGCTATCTCCGACCCTCTCTCGGTTTTTCCTACCCTTTCTCGGTTTCTCCGACCCTCTCTCGCTATCTCCAACCCTCTCTCGCTATCTCTGACTCTCTCTCGGTTTTTCCTACCCTTTCTCGGTTTCTCCGACCCTCCCTTGGTTACTCCGACCCTCCCTTGGTTACTCCGACCCTCTCTCGCTTTCTCCGACCCTTTCTCGGTTTATCCGACCCTTTCTCGGTTTATCCGACCCTCCTTCCGTTTCTCCGACCCTCCTTCCGTTTCTCCGACCCTCCCTCGGTTTCTCTGACCCTCCCTCGGTTTCTCCGACCCTCCCTCGCTTTCTCCGACCCTCTCTCGGTTTATCCGACCCTCTCTCGGTTTATCCGACCCTCTCTCGGTTTATCCGACCCTCTCTGGCTGTCTCCGACCCTTCCTCGGTTTCTCCGACCCTCCCTCGGTTTCCCCAACGCTCCTTCCGTTTCTCCGACCCTCCTTTGTGAATAGGGAAATGCATTGAAACATAGGGCCCTTGATGTTTGTGGCTATGAAATGGCATTGACCTATATGGAGGCCTATAAAGCGTTTATTGTGATCAGCATCACAGGAGGTGCCAGATCCAGAGTGCCTGTTAGACGGACCGGGAGGGTCGGCCGAGATTACGGGGAGAGGTCTCCAGGGAGAGCCGTCTCCAACGACTGTACAGATAAGTAACTTCCCCCCCACAGACGGACACCACACAAGATTGAAGGTTAACGAGATTTTATATGCACTTCTTAGGTTACGTTGATATAATACAAGGAGGTCTGGACTCGGGGGTCCCCTCGGTTCTGATCTCTGGTTGAGGAAAAGGGTAGCGGGACAGTCTTAGTTACCAATGAGTTCAATAGCTCTCAATCCTCGAGCTCGGCGTGGTTGCTGATCGGGCCGTGGAGGAGCCAAGCAGGTCCCGAGATGGATGAAGGGTGGTCGGCGGGCCGTGGAGAAGCCAAGCAGGTCCCGATATGGATGAAGGATGGTCGACGGGCCGTGGAGAAGCCAAGCAGGTCCCGATGCAGATGACAGTTACAACGGTCCGCGGCCTCGCCAGCAGATCCGGACGACGGTGAAGGATGAAGGTTACGACGGCTGTGGCAGCGCCCACAGGCAGGATGATGGTGCACAGGACAGAGCTACGGCAGCGCCAGTAGTCCGTCCAGGGTGAGTTCTTCTTTCGTCTCTCGACTCCAAGATACAACTGCCTTCCTGTTCTGGAGCTGCCCCAGTTATAGGGCTGGCGTGCTTTGATGTCCGGACCCTCGCACTTGGAGGTCGGGAGGTCCGGGATGAGGGAGTCCAGACACCCAGCAGGAGGGTGGAGCCAGCGCCCGGGGAGGCGATGGGCGAGCGGCACTGGCCGGGGGAGAACCATCGACACCTCTTTCTCCCATTGACTGGCCAAGTAGCTCGCTCGCCTCCTGGGTGGAGGGTGGTGCCGGAATGTCTGAGGCCGGGCTAGGCCCAGGGTTGAGGTCGATCGGGGGCCAGGCGGCCTCGTGGCGAAGTGTCCAAGATGGCGGCCCGGGCTGGGCGCGTGGGTCGGCCGTGGATCGGACCCACGAGGTTATCATGCTCGAGGGCAGGTGTCCCTGAGGGGACGTAGGACGTGCAATGGTGGTGTGTGGTGCTTGTATGACTGGCTCGGGCTTGGTCGAGCCGGGGGAGAGCGGCCCGTCATGTGGCCTGTCCAACATGCGTCCCCCCCAGCTGAAGGCGGGGAGAGTTACCCATCCTCTTGGGGACTCTCTTCGTCGAGGCGGAAAAACCGGGACAGGCCATCCGCGTTGGCGTGGTCAGACCCAGGCCGGTGTTCAACGGTAAAGTCCATACCTTGCAAGGAGATGGACCAGCGTAGCAGTTTTGGGTTTTCCCCCCGCATATGCATCAACCACTGCAGGGGTCGGTGGTCAGTCTGCACCCGGAAGTGGGTGCCAAAAAGGTAGGGTCGGAGCTTCTTGAGGGCCCATACCACAGCGAAGGCTTCCCTCTCTATGGTGCTCCAGCGTTGCTCCCGTGGTAGGAGTCTCCGGCTGATGAAGGCCACCGGTTGATCAAGGCCTTCGGTGTTCACCTGGGACAGGACCGCCCCAATGCCCTGGTCGGAGGCATCCGTCTGGACGACGAACTCCCGGCTGTAGTCTGGGGCCTGGAGTACAGGAGCGGAACACATGGCGGCCTTTAGCTGTTCGAAGGCCGCTTGACACTCTGGGGTCCAGTTCACCTTCTTGGGCTGATTTTTCGACGTGAGTTCGGTGAGAGGCCCCACGATGGTACCATAGTCTTTCACGAACCTTCGGTAGTAGCCCGTGAGGCCCAGGAAGGCTCGCACCTCAGTTTGAGTGTTAGGGGGTTGCCAGTTCTGGATGGCGGCAATTTTCAGTTGAAGAGGGGCCACTAGACCGCTTCCCACTTGGTGTCCGAGGTAGGTCACTGACCCTTGTCCAATTTGACATTTGCTGGCCTTGATCGTGAGGCCAGCTCGCTGAAGGGCTTGCAACACTGCTTGGAGGTGGTGGAGGTGCTCGGTCCAGTGGTGGCTGTACACAGCGATGTCGTCCAGGTAGGCGGCGCTGAACTCTTCGAGCCCCGCCAGGACCTGATTGACGAGCCGTTGGAACGTCGCTGGGGCATTTTTCATGCCGAAGGGCATGACCGTGAAGTGATAGTGGCCATCGGGGGTGGAGAAGGCAGAACGTTCTTGTGCTCGGGGTGTGAGGCCGATCTGCCAATATCCTGCCGTTAGATCGAAGATGCTGAGGTAGCGGGCAGCGCCCATTCGGTCGACCAGTTCATCTGCCCGGGGGATGGGGTGTGCGTCCGTTCTGGTGACTTCATTCAGGCCCCGGTAGTCGACACAGAACCGGAGTTCGGGTGTGGTTCCGGGGGCGGCTGCTTTGGGGACCAGTACGACCGGGCTGGCCCATGGACTGTCGGAGGGCTCGATGACCCCGAGCGTGAGCATCTTAGTTACTTCCGCCTGGATGCAGGCCCGTACCCGATCAGGTACGCGGTAGGCCCGGTGGCGGATAGGAGGGCTGTCTCCGGTGTCCACATCGTGCACACACCAGGAAGTGACACCTGGGGTGAGGGAGAACAGGCTGGCAAACCGTGATAGGAGGGCTTGGCACTCTTGGCGTTGTTCCTGGGAGAGGGTCTCCGAGAGTCGGACCCCATCCACGGAGCCGTCTTGCTCCTGGGTCCGCAAGAGGTCAGGGAGAGGCTCGGAGTCGTCCTCAACCCCGTTGTCTGTGGCCATCAAGAGGCTGAGTTCTGTTCGTGCAAAGTGGGGTTTCAGTCTGTTGGTGTGGAGGACTCGGAGCGGATTCCGGGCGGACTCCATATCGATCAGATAGGTGGCGGGTCCCTTGCGCTCGATTACTTTGAAGGGTCCCGTCCATTTGTCTTGGAGAGCGCACGGTTCTGTGGGGGACATTACCCAGACCTGTTGCCCCGGCTCGAATTCAATAGATGAGGCGTTCTGGTCATACCATCTCTTCATGTCCTCTTGACTGGCCTCTAGGTTGGCTTTCGCTAGGTCTCTGAACCGCTGGGACTGGTTGCGGAGGGTGAGGAGGTACCGGAAGACATCTGGAGGACTCTTGGCCGGAGGCAACTCCCAGCCTTCTTTGATCAGGCTGAGTGGCCCCCGTACTGGGTGCCCATAGAGCAGCTCGAATGGGCTGAAGCCTAGGGACTTCTGTGGGACCTCCCGGTAGGCGAAGAGGAGGCACGGCAGCAGCACGTCCCACTGGCGACGGAGGGGCTCTTCCAATCCCCCGATCATCCCTTTTAGAGTGCGATTGAACCGCTCAACAAGTCCGTTTCCTTGGGGGTGATAGGGGGTCGTGAAGCGGTAGGTGACCCCACACTGTTGCCAGAGGGACTTCATGTATTTGGAAATAAAGTTCGTGCCTCTGTCACTGACGACTTCTCGGGGGAACCCCACACGGGAGAAGATCCCCATCAGGGCCCTGCCGACCACTGGGGCTGTGACGGTCCGGAGAGGAATAGCCTCAGGGTAGCGGGTGGCGTGGTCCACTAGTACTAGGATGAAGCGATGGCCTTGTCTTGTACGTGGGTCTAGGGGTCCCACAATGTCTATTCCGACCCTCTCAAATGGGGTCGTGACTACGGGAAAGGGTTGCAGGGGGGCCTTTAATTTGCGGCCGCTCTTCCCACTGGCTTGGCACGTGGGGCAAGATCGGCAATGCTGGTGCACATCGTTTCTCATTTTTGGCCAGAAGAAGTGGGTCACTAGGCGGCTGTAGGTTTTATCTTGTCCCAGGTGCCCTGCCAGGGGGACATCGTGGGCCAGATTTAGCAGGAAGTCTCTAAAGCGGAGTGGCACCACTAGTACTCGGTTGGCCCCCAGCTCGGCGATTCGTTGCTCGCTGTACAGTAGGTCATTGTCCCAGTAGACCCAATGAGTTCCGGAGGTATCCCCTGCGCTTTGGGCGAGCGCTTGTTGTCGGAGTCCCTCAAGGGAGGGACAGGTCTTCTGCTCCTGACGAAATTGTTCTTGTGTGGGCCCCCCTTCTTGAGCCCACTGGTCGAGATTAGCAAGGTCGGAAGGTTGAGCAGGTTCGAGGGGGATGCCCTGGTCGGGGGTCTCGGCGGGGGCGACCGGAGGCGGAGGCGCCGGCCATTCTGGTTCTTCCGGGTGATGGTTGGCACGGGCGGCCATAGACCGGGTGGTGACGCACGCCCAGTCTGGGACGCCCAACATCCCCAAGTGTTCTTTTCGCTCCACGGCTGCCCACGGGGAGCTTTCCAGGTCATTTCCGAGGAGGCAGTCCACGGGGGCGTCGTCTCGGACCGTTACTTTCAACATGCCGGAGACCCCTCCCCACTCAAAGGGGACGCAGGCCATCCGACACAGACTCTCCGAGTTGTCGGCTGATCGTACAGGGCAGAGAATGTTCGGTAGATATTGTTCTGGGGTCACCAGATGACAGCGGACGGCTGTCACACTGGCCCCGGTGTCTCGAAGGGCTTCGGCCCGTTGTCCATTGATGCTCACCCATTGGCTGTACTTCTGGGTGTTAGCGGGTAGGGGGACCCGCGGGACCATGTCTCTTCCCCCTAAGCACGCGAGAGTCATGGCGGCTGGCTCCCACCCTTGATACTCTTGCTCGTCTGTTTCTGGTTCCTCGGAGATCTGTTCTTCCCCTAGTGCCGCGGCGGCCACCTGGCGGGGTCTTGGGCTCGGATACTGCGGGCAGCTTGGGTCATTTGCATAGTGGCCTACTCGTTGGCATCGGTGACATGTAACATTGGCTCTGTATCCCGGTCGCGCCGGGGTGCTGCCCCGGTTGGCCGGGGGGGTGGTGCTGGTAGTGGGGGCGGCCGGAGTGTTGTCTCTTCCTCGTCCTTGGCCCCCTCCTCCTCCTCTGGATCGGTGGTGACCATTGTTGTTCCTGTTCTGCTCGTAGGACCCATTCCGGCCCACTCGGGTGATCTCCCACCGGTCAGCTTCGGCTGCGAGCTGCCGGGGATCGGTTAACTTGCTGTCGAGGAGGTGTTGGCGTAGTTCAATGAAGCAGTTGTTGGACAGATGCTCCCATACCATCAGATTGAACAACTGCTCGTAGGTCGTGACGTTGTTCCCTCTGATCCAGCCTTCGAAGGCTCGGCTGAAGTACGTTACATAGTCCACCCAAGTTGTACCTGGAATGCGTGTGCAGTCTCGGAACCTCTGACGGTACATCTCGGGCGTGAGGCCATAGCGAGTGAGGAGGGCCGCCTTCATATGGTCGTAGGAGGTCATCTGGTGGTCTGGGAGCTGTAACAGAGTATCGCGGCCCTCATTGAGGAATTTGCCCCATAGGCCGGCTCCCCAGTCGGCTCTATCGATCCGGTGTGCAGTCATCGCGATTTCATATGCCTTAAACCATTGCTGGATGTCGTCTTCTCGAAAATATTCTCGGACCACATCCTTGGGGATGTGCACTTTTTTGTCCGTGGTCCCGGGGGTGGACGGTCTGTCGGGCACCCCTAATTCTTTATTCTGTTTGCGCAGGTTGATCTCGGCTAGGTTCCGCTCGTGCTCGTACGTTAGTCTTTTTTCCTCGAGCTCCCTTTGCCTCTGTTTCTCCTCTCTTTCTTCTCGGAGGCGAAGGTGCTCTAAGTTTATTTTTTGCTCGGCCAATTTGAGTTCTATGTCCATCTTGAGTCGGGCCATTTCAAGTTCGTGTAGTCGGGCTTTTTCTCTTTCTTGGATCTCGTCTTGCGAGAGACCCGTTCTTTGCTCTTCAGGGGCCGTGTTGGTCTTTTTCGCGGTGCTTTGCTCCGGGGCTTCGACATCCCCGGTCTCTGCCCAAGATTCTAGGGCATGCTTAAAATCGTCCTTGGTACTTAGTCCGGTGGTAGCGATACCTAGTTCGATGCAGAACTGCTTTAGTTCACGATGGCTGTATTCCTCTAGCTTTTCCATTTGGAACTTCTCAGTTGATCCGCTCTCTTTAGTCGACATTGTTGTTCGTTGTGGGGTGAGCTACTCTCTGTACGTTATGCGGTGATTCGGATCGCGCCGCTGGCCACCAATGTTAGACGGACCGGGAGGGTCGGCCGAGATTACGGGGAGAGGTCTCCAGGGAGAGCCGTCTCCAACGACTGTACAGATAAGTAACTTCCCCCCCACAGACGGACACCACACAAGATTGAAGGTTAACGAGATTTTATATGCACTTCTTAGGTTACGTTGATATAATACAAGGAGGTCTGGACTCGGGGGTCCCCTCGGTTCTGATCTCTGGTTGAGGAAAAGGGTAGCGGGACAGTCTTAGTTACCAATGAGTTCAATAGCTCTCAATCCTCGAGCTCGGCGTGGTTGCTGATCGGGCCGTGGAGGAGCCAAGCAGGTCCCGAGATGGATGAAGGGTGGTCGGCGGGCCGTGGAGAAGCCAAGCAGGTCCCGATATGGATGAAGGATGGTCGACGGGCCGTGGAGAAGCCAAGCAGGTCCCGATGCAGATGACAGTTACAACGGTCCGCGGCCTCGCCAGCAGATCCGGACGACGGTGAAGGATGAAGGTTACGACGGCTGTGGCAGCGCCCACAGGCAGGATGATGGTGCACAGGACAGAGCTACGGCAGCGCCAGTAGTCCGTCCAGGGTGAGTTCTTCTTTCGTCTCTCGACTCCAAGATACAACTGCCTTCCTGTTCTGGAGCTGCCCCAGTTATAGGGCTGGCGTGCTTTGATGTCCGGACCCTCGCACTTGGAGGTCGGGAGGTCCGGGATGAGGGAGTCCAGACACCCAGCAGGAGGGTGGAGCCAGCGCCCGGGGAGGCGATGGGCGAGCGGCACTGGCCGGGGGAGAACCATCGACACCTCTTTCTCCCATTGACTGGCCAAGTAGCTCGCTCGCCTCCTGGGTGGAGGGTGGTGCCGGAATGTCTGAGGCCGGGCTAGGCCCAGGGTTGAGGTCGATCGGGGGCCAGGCGGCCTCGTGGCGAAGTGTCCAAGATGGCGGCCCGGGCTGGGCGCGTGGGTCGGCCGTGGATCGGACCCACGAGGTTATCATGCTCGAGGGCAGGTGTCCCTGAGGGGACGTAGGACGTGCAATGGTGGTGTGTGGTGCTTGTATGACTGGCTCGGGCTTGGTCGAGCCGGGGGAGAGCGGCCCGTCATGTGGCCTGTCCAACAGTGCCCTTGTCCAGATCTCCAACCCTCTCTCGCTATCTCTGACTCTCTCTCGGTTTTTCCTACCCTTTCTCGGTTTCTCCGACCCTCCCTCGGTTTCTCTGACCCTCTCTCGCTTTCTCCGACCCTTTCTCGGTTTATCCGACCCTTTCTTGGTTTATCCGACCCTTTCTCGGTTTATCCGACCCTCTCTGGCTGTCTCCGACCCTCTCTCGCTATCTCCGACCCTCTCTCGCTTTCTCCGACCCTCTCTCGCTGTCTCCGACCCTCTCTCGCTGTCTCCGACCCTCTCTCGCTGTCTCCGACCCTCTCTCGCTATCTCTGACCCTCTCTCGCTATCTCTGACCCTCTCTCGCTATCTCCGACCCTCTCTCGCTTTCTCCGACCCTCTCTCGCTGTCTCCGACCCTCTCTCGCTGTCTCCGACCCTCCCTCGGTTTCTCCGACCCTCCCTCGGTTTCCCCGACCCCCCCTCGGTTTCCCCGACACTCCTTCCGTTTCTCCGACCCTCCTTTGTGAATAGGGAAATGCATTGAAACATAGGGCCCTTGATGTTTGTGGCTATGAAATGGCATTGACCTATATGGAGGCCTATAAAGCGTTTATTGTGATCAGCATCTCAGGAGGTGCCCAATCCAGAGTGCCCTTGTCCAGTTGTGCAGGGCAGACATAATAGTCAATGTTGTATTTGAGTAAATCTGATTTTGCGTGTAATAAACTACTGGCGAGGAGCTTCGCGGGCAACCAAGATGGCCGCGTAAGCTCGGAGCTCCGCGGACCTTCCGATCCTCCGCAACTATCCTGCCCATAATCCTGATCCACGAGGGTGGATACTCGTTGCTGAGGGCCCCCTGAGGCGAGCACCGTTTTCAGAATTCAAATCGGTGTCTCCTACGCGGAGCTACGTCGAGTGGGACTCCGTGCCAGCTCGGTGCCATTGTCTCTGCGGGCTACGCCTTGCTGATCTGCGGAGTGCCAGCCTGCTTTCGTCAACGGAGAAGTGTACTGGACAGCGGTGCTATTTGGACGGCGGGGCACACCTGGAACGGTTTCCCATTGACGTCCCGGAGATAACTTCGGGTCTCTGGGCTTGGACTTGCCTGGCATAGCCCTTTGTTCTCTGGGACCTAACATGGCGGGCAAGGGGGACCTCGACAAGCCATCTAACAGAGGAGTGCGCAGTAAATCGCAACAACAGCAGCAGAATCGGATTGAGCGCTACACTCAGCCGAAAACACCGCCTGTTACTGGTCCCTCTGCCAAGGGCATCCCACATTCGGGCTCGCCGGACGGCTCTGAGCCCACTTTGACCGACATTTTGGGAGCCATTACAAGTTTCCGGGCGGACATGCAGCAACAACATGAAGTCCTCACGCACAAGGTGGATGGCATGGCCGTTGATCTGTCCCTCATCAGAGCCGACTTGGGCAAAACCAATGACAGGGTTAAGAATCTGGACATCAAGACGGCCAGTCTTACGGAAGACGTTTCGGATTTGCAGACGGAGGTCCGGAACCTGCAGAGGACAGCGGAGCACTTCGCGGGGCGGCTGGATGATTTCGAAAGCCGGGCCAGGCGGCAGAACGTCCGCATTGTCGGCGTACCGGAGGGTTCGGAGGAGGCGGCGACGGACCTCCTCGTTGAAGAACTGATCAGGACTCATCTGGCCCCGCCTGGCCTCAGCAACTTTTTCTCGGTGGAGCGTGCCCACCGGGTACCGGGTGGCCCGCCGAAGACTGGCGTGGCACCTAGACCCATCGTGGCCCGGCTGCTTAACTTCCGCGACAGGGATGCTGTCCTGCAGGCTTCCAGGCGACATGGACCACTCAAATTTCAAAACGCTGATGTCCATTTCTACCCAGATTTCACCAGGACGGTTCAGCGACAGCGCCAAAGCTATTCTGGGGTGAAGCGACGGCTACGGGACCTAGGCCTCAAGTACTCTATGATGTTCCCTGCTAAGCTCCGGATCGAATACGAGGGCCGTGCCCTGTTCTTTGACTTCGCTGAGAACGTCAGTGACTGGCTGGACACTCTACCACCGCGCCGAGAAGCACAGGAGGACCATGAGGGTGGCGCTGCTGGCGGCTCGGACCTATGAGACTTGGTTCTGTAATGGGTGACTAATTGATTCTCTTGCTTGCCTCAGTGGCTATCTAATGTTGCTTTTAGATGCCGTACTATCTTTCCTGTTAGTACATGGAGGATGGCGGGAGGTGTTCGCGGAGATTCCTTACTCCTCTGGGTGTCTTTTTGTAGAGTAGTTATGGGGCGACAGGTACACTGCTGGTTGGGGGGGCTTTTTAGTCACATGCAGGGGTGCAGGGTGGGGGGTGCAACTTTGCGAGTTTTGTTGATTGTTTGTTCTATCTCTTTTTCTTCCTTGAGGCAATGGACTGTGTGTTTTACTGTACAATGGACGTTTGGGTTGGATGGAGTCGGGTGGGGCGGGTTGTTCGGGGATGGGGGTAGGAAATTAAAAGTGCTTAGCTGGAATGTCAATGGATTAGGTGATCGGGTTAAGAGAGGGGTGGTGCTCCAGCTGATAAAAAGGAACATGCCTGATATTGTGTTACTGCAGGAAACGCACTTAGTGGGTAACTCTTGTAGGGCCCTGAATCGCAAGGGTTACAAAATGGTCGCCCACTCTGGGTTCTCCTCGGGCTCCCGGGGGGCGGGCATCCTTGTACGTGCGTCCCTTCCTCTTGAGGTAGACGTCACCATGCTAGATGATAGGGGACGCTACGCAGCTGTGGCGGGAAGGTGGGAGGGGCGTTCCCTGGCCCTGCTATCGGTTTATGTTCCCCCTGGCCTCCAATCTAGCACCTTCCGGGACCTTGGTGGCGCCATTTTGTCCCTGCCTTCGGGCCTGTTGATCCTAGGGGGTGATTTCAACTCAGTCTGCTCTGGCGCTCTAGACCGTCAGCCACCGAGAGACCTCCCGGGTTCCCAAACGTGGCTGCCGACCTTCCTTGACTCTATGGGTCTGGTGGATTGTTGGCGGCTATTGCATCCGGCGCTTCGTCAGTTTTCATTCCTCTCCGGTGCCCATGGAAGTCTGTCCCGTCTGGATTATGTCCTCACCCTGGCGGCGCAATCGCCTGCCGTCTCTGAGGCGCGTTTTTTGGCGAGGGGCGTTTCCGATCACTCGCCGCTGTGGGTCTCATTTGACTTCGGTGTCCTTTTGTCCAGCCGCCCGGCAGCGATAAATCCCTGGTATTTCCGCAACCATAACACGCGAGCACTTTTGGCCAAGGCCATCGACCTATATTTTACAGAAAATACTGGCTCAGTGGGCTCTGCGGTCACTCTTTGGGAGGCCTTCAAAACGGTGTTGCGGGGTGAAGCCCTGGCTCTCATCGCGGAGGCTAAACGAACTCGTGATGCGGATCTCATGCAAGTTGAGGAGGAGGTCTTGGATCTCGAGTCCCGTCTGGGGCCCGAGCCCGAACCCTCTCTCCTGCATGAACTCTCTCTGAAACAATCGGAGTACCACGATCTCGCCACGAACGCAGCCCTGATCTTAGCGAAGGAGCAGCAAGGCCGCATCTATGATGTCGGGGACAAGGCTGGCAAATTGCTGGCCTGGCTGGACAGGCGGGAAATGGCAAGCCGGGTGGTCCCGGAGATCCTGTGTGAGGACGGAGTGGTGGTTACTGATCCGAGTGCCATCGCCGAGTCTTTTGCTGACTATTTTCGGGGGGTTTATACCTCCGGTTCGGATCGCTCCGAGGCTGACTCTGCTGAATTCCTCTCGGCGATAGACCTTCCTTGCCTCTCTGAGGAGGACAGGGTAGACATTGACCGGGACATCACTGCGGACGAGATCGCCCTGGCGATCCGCGCACTGCGTGCGGGCAAAGCAACTGGACCCAATGGCATACCGGTTGAACTATACAAGATCCGGCCGGACGTGATCTCCCCTCACCTGAAGGATATGTTCCTCCGTGCCCGTGAGGATGGTGTCTTCCCCCCTGGACCAGCGACTGGCCACTATAGTGGTTATTCACAAGGATGGCAAGCCGCGGGATGTTTGTAGGTCCTACCGCCCTATTTCTCTCCTCAATGCTGAACCCAAGATCCTGGCCAAACTGTTGGCTAATCGATTGATCGGGGTTATTAGTGACCTGGTGCACCCGGACCAGTCCGGTTTTATACCCCGCCGCAATACTGCCCTTAACCTGAGACGCTTGCACGGGGTTATGGCCAGAGTTCACGCCATTACGGAACCGGCGGTGCTGGCCTCCCTTGATGCCACAATGGCCTTTGATTCCTTGGAATGGAATTATTTGTGGGCAGTGTTGACGAAACTTGGATTTGGACCGGGTTTCCTGGGCTGGGTGCAACTCCTTTATGCCAGCCCCCTGGCTGCTGTTACGGTTAACGGTCGCATGTCTGCTCCCTTCGCGCTTAACGCGGCACCAGACAGGGCTGTCCCCTGTCTCCGCTCCTGTTTGCGCTGGCTCTAGAGCCCCTCGCGGCGATGCTGCGCTCGCACCCTGACATGCATGGGATCTCCTGGTCCCCGGGCTTTGAGGACAGGGTCTCCCTGTACGCAGACGACATCCTGCTCTACCTCACCTCCCCTTGCAAGTCGCTTATTGTGGCGTGTGATGTGCTCCGGGTGTTCGGGCGCTACTCCGGCCTGATTATTAACTGGGCCAAATCCTCCCTTTACATCCTCAAGGGTGACACGCCGCGCCTCCCCAGAGGTTGCAACATACAACTGGCGGGACAAGGCTTTAAGTACTTGGGGATTTACATTTCACACAACCCTAAGGCAAGGTACGACCACAACTTGCTCCCCCCGCTCCACCGACTGCGGCGGGATGTGGAGAGTTGGCGTAAGCTCCCTCTCTCGTTGCTGGGTCGGGCGGCGTTATTTAAAATGATGTCCCTGCCCAGGTTCCTGTATGCCTTGCAGAATACTCAGGACCTTGTTCCGGCCCGCTACTTCAGGGAGGTTGAGAGCCTGCAGCGTGCCCTTCTTTGGGATGGACGACCTCGTGTCGCTGTCCGGAAGCTTACCATGCCATGGTATGACGGGGGCATTGCGTTACCAGACGTGCGGAGATACTACTGGGCCTCTCAACTTACCGCTATCAATCATGGTTTTTACGGTCCCGTGGACAGCCCTGGCTATGCCATGGACCGCTGGCTTTTACACGGAGGCAATTACTATCGCGCCCTATATTCTAGATCCTTTGATCGGAACCTCACGGGCCCGACCAAGGCGGCGGTCCATACGTGGCGAACGGTCACTAAGATACAGGGCTGGCAGGGCAGACTGACGAGATTTACCCCTCTCTTTGATTCCGACATTTTGGGCAAGCTTTGGCACACCAAGGGCTTTGATAAGTGGGACCTCATAGGCATCTCGAGGGTTGAGGACATGCTTTCCAGGGGGGTGGTCAAGACTTTCCCACAGCTGCAGGCGGAGTATAAATTGAGTGGAACGGAGTTCTTCCGCTACGCCCAGCTGCAACACGCAATAACCGCCGCCAGACCGGAGGAGGGTGACATCCCCGAGAGCTCGCCTTTGGAGGACAGGGTGCTGGACGGGCATATGCCGGATAGCGCCATCTCTCTGTCCTACAAGAAGCTGATAAACGTTCAGGTGGACCTCCTCCAGCGCTTGCGGGAGCAGTGGGTGGCCGATGGGTTGGAAGTGGACGATGAGGACTGGCAGAGTGCTGTGTCCTCCCCTAAGGAGGTCGCCATTTCCTCACGTCTGCGGCTGGTCCAGTTTAAAATTCTTCACCGAGTGTATGTCACCGGCCCCAGGCTTGTGCATATGGGCTTCTCGCCGGATGGCCTTTGTCGTCGTGGCTGCGGAGCCCTTGCCACCTTTCAGCATATATTGTGGGAGTGTCCCGTTATTGCCCCTTACTGGGAGAGGGTCCATAGAGTGATGCGGGAGGTGACTGGAGTGGAGTTAGCTGCGGAGGCGCGTAGGTGCCTCCTAAATATTTGGGAGCCTAATGACTATGATACGGCGCAGACCCGATGGGCTACACTGGGCAATATGGTCGCTAAACGGGACATAGCACAGAGATGGGGTTCTAACGTGGCCCCCCTGGTGGTACAATGGAAGGCCAACATGGACTGGTGTATGTTGCGTGAAAAGACTGTGTATACTGCCAGGGGGCGGCCTCAGACATGGAACAAGGTATGGGGAGCCTGGAACGCCTATAGAGGGGATTTGTGCCTACCACCTGCACCGTTGCCACGGGATGAACGCTTGTCGCCATAGACGTTGACAACAGCTATGTTACTCTTGTTCTGATTCTCCTGTTCTTCCTTCCCCCCCCCCGCTTTTTGTTACATTCTGCATCAGTTCTTTCTACAACTTCTCTAGCCTCTGCCGCCTCCTACCGACTCATGGTCTTTTTTCTTCCATTGCCTTTTCCGCGCCCTCGGGCGCTTTCGTTTATGTTTCTGTGTGTAAAAAATAAAAAACAACCTGCATTGTTCTGACATGAATCGCTTGGCACTATGACCGTTCTGAGACTTTGCTGCCTTGCCTCCGGGATGTTAGGCTGAATAGCTGTGTGCTTTCTCACAATAAAGGTTTTAAAAATTTAAAAAAAAAAAAAATAAGCTACTGGCGTCTTCAGAATAAGTTAGCATTCCTCCTAGAATGCTTCTTGTAGCCCCCTGTTCAATATTCAGATCGACTCGCGTGCAGGTGGGAACTGAGGCAGGGCTTATGTTGACTAAGAACTATAGCGCCTAGAAAGCATAGTCCCTCTGCTATTGATTACATGCAGAGAATAACATTTTGGAAAATTAAACCTGATAGAGCAACAATGAACAATTATGTCCAGCCCCGGGAAAAAAACAGTTTGGAGACAACAAATAACAGCAGAACAAAGAGGAGTCAGGAGGTGCCAACAGCTTAAATAGAGAACAAGCATTGAAAATGCAATAGGTCTCGCATTAGGAAAGTTTGAGCTATTGGTATTGTAAATTACACTTTTTTTTTATTAATGTGTTGGTTTTGAAATTAGCAAAATTAATAGCTTTGTCAGTTACAATGTCAATAGTTTTAACTTTTGCAAATGTGACACCTATAGCATTTGTAATGCAATGTGTGTTGTATTTATGTGACTTAGATGTATTGATATTACAAATAACAATGGCTTTTAATTTTGTAAATAATTAATACTTAAATAAAAGTTATAGTAATTTATAATGGCAATAGCTTAAACGTTTGTAAATAACTTTTGTGAAGATTATGTTCAGTGTATTTTATTGTGACGAAAATCCAAGAACATTGCATTTGCACCTACACACACACAGAGCCACACACATATAGATGTGGTGGTGGTGGATCTGGGGGATATGGTGGTGGTGGATGTGGTGGTGATGGTGGATATGGTGGTGGTGATGGTGGTGGATGTGGGGGTGGATGTGGTGGTGGATGTGGTGGTGGTGGAGGTGGTGGATGTAGTGGTGGTGGATGTGGTGGATGTGGTGGTGGTGGATGTGGGTGTGGTGAAAGTGGTGGTGGATGTGGTGGTGGAAGTGATGGTGGTGGGTATGGTGGATGTGGTGGTGGTGGATGCGGTGGTGGATGAGGTGGTGGATGAGGTGGTGGATGTGGTGGTGATGGTGGATGCGGTGGTGGATGCGGTGGATGTGGTGGTGGTGGATGCGGTGGTGGTGGTAGTGGTGGATGGGGTGGTGGTTGTAGTGGATGTGGTGGTGGATGTAGTGGTGGTGGGTGCGGTGGTGGTGGATGTCATGGTGGATGTGGAGGTGATGGTGGATGAGGTGGTGGTAGTGGTGGTGGAGGTGAAGGTGGATGCGATGGTGGATATGGTGGTGATGGTGGATGCGGTGGTGGTGTATGCTGTGGATGTGGTGGTGGATGCGGTGTTGGTGGTGTATGCGGTGGTGGTGGTGGATGGGGTGGTGGATGTGGTGGTGGATGTAGTGGTGGTGGTGGTGGATGCGGTGGTGATGGTGGATGTGGTGGTGGATGCGGTGGTGATGGTGGATGTGGTGGTGGATGGGGTGGTGGTTGTGGTGGATGTGGTGGTGGATGTAGTGGTGGGGGGTGTTCTGGTGGATGCGGTGGTGTTGGATGTGGTGGTGGTGGATGTGGTGGTGGATGTCATGGTGGATGTGGTGGTGGATGTCATGGTGGATGTGGAGGTGATGGTGGATGTGGTAGTGGTGGTGGATGTGATGGTGGATGTGGTGGTGGATGGGCTGGTGGATGTGGTGGTGGATGTAGTGGTGGTGGGTGTGGTGGTGGTGGTAGATGCAGTGGTGGTGGTGGATGCGGTGGTGGTGGTGGATGCGGTGGTGGTGGTGGATGCGGTGGTGGTGGTGGATGTGGTGGTGGTGGTGGATGTGGCGGTGGATGTCATGGATGTGGAGGTGATGGTGGATGTGGTGGTGGTGGTGGATGTGGTGGTGATGGTGGATGTGGTGGATGCGGTGGTGGTGGTGGTGGATGCGGTGGTGGATGGGGTGGTGGTTGTGGTGGATGTGGTGGTGGTGGTGGTGGATGTGGTGGTGGATGTGGTGTTGGTGGTGTATACGGTGGTGGTGGTGGATGGGGTGGTGGATGTGGTGGTGGATGTAGTGGTGGTGGTGGTGGATGCGGTGGTGATGGTGGATGTGGTGGTGGTGGTGGTAGATGTGGTGGTGGATGTGGTGGTGGATGTGGTGGTGGATGTGGCGGTGGTGGATGTGATGGTGGTGGATGTGGCGGTGGATGTCATGGTGGTGGATGTGGCGGTGGATGTCATGGTGGATGTCATGGTGGATGTGGAGGTGATGGTGGATGTGGTGGTGGATGGGGTGGTGGTTGTGGTGGATGTGGTGGTGGATGTAGTGGTGGGGGGTGTTCTGGTGGATGCGGTGGTGTTGGATGTGGTGGTGGTGGATGTGGTGGTGGATGTCATGGTGGATGTGGAGGTGATGGTGGATGTGGTAGTGGTGGTGGATGTGATGGTGGATGTGGTGGTGGTGGTGGATGGGCTGGTGGATGTGGTGGTGGATGTAGTGGTGGTGGGTGTGGTGGTGGTGGTAGATGCAGTGGTGGTGGTGGATGCGGTGGTGGTGGTGGATACGGTGGTGGTGGTGGATGCGGTGGTGGTGGTGGATGTGGTGGTGGTGGTGGATGTGGCGGTGGTGGTGGTGGATGTGGAGGTGATGGTGGATGTGGTGGTGGTGGTGGATGTGGTGGTGATGGTGGATGTGGTGGATGCGGTGGTGGTGGATGCGGTGGTGGATGGGGTGGTGGTTGTGGTGGATGTGGTGGTGGATGTGGTGGTGGTGGTGGTGGATGTGGTGGTGGATGTGGTGGTGGATGTGGTGGTGGATGTGGCGGTGGTGGATGTGATGGTGGTGGATGTGGCGGTGGATGTCATGGTGGTGGATGTGGCGGTGGATGTCATGGTGGATGTCATGGTGGATGTGGAGGTGATGGTGGATGTGGTGGTGGATGTGGTGGTGGTGGTGGATGTGATGGTGGATGTGGTGGTGATAGTGGATGATGCGGTGGATGTGGTGGATGCGGTGGTGGTGGTAGTGGTGGATGGGGTGGTGGTTGTAGTGGATGTGTTGGTGCATGTAGTGGTGGTGGGGGTGGTGGTGGTGGTGGATGTGGTGGATGCGGTGGTGGTGGATGTGGTGGTGGTGGATGTCATGGTGGATGTGGAGGTGATGGTGGATGTGGAGGTGGTGGATGTGATGGTGGATGCGGTGGTGGTGGATGCGGTGGATGTGGTGATGGTGGATGCGGTGGTGGATGTGGTGGTGGTGGATGGGGTGGTGGTTGTGGTGGATGTGGTGGTGGATGTAGTGGTGGTGGGTGTGGTGGTGGATGCGGTGGTGGTGGATGCGGTGGTGGTGGATGTCATGGTGGATGTGGAAGTGATGGTGGATGTGGAAGTGATGGTGGATGTGGAGGTGATGGTGGATGTGGTGGTGGTGGTGGAGGTGATGGTGGATGTGGTGGATGTGATGGTGGATGCGGTGGATGTGGTGGTGGATGCGGTGGTGGTGGTGGATGCGGTGGTGGTGGTGGTGGATGGGGTGGTGGTGGATGTGGTGGTGGATGTAGTGGTGGTGGGGGTGGTGGTGGTGGAAGTGGATTTGGCGGTGGTGGATGTGGCGGTGGTGGATGTGATGGTGGTGGATGTGGAGGTGGTGGTGGATGTGGAGGTGGTGGTGGATGTGGAGGTGGTGGTGGATGTGGAGGTGGTGGTGGATGTGGTGGTGGATGTGGTGGTGGTGGATGTGGTGGTGGTGGATGTGGTGGTGGATGGGGTGGTGGATGTGGTGGTGGTGGTGGATGTGGTGGTGGTGGTGGATGCCGTGGTGGTGGTGGATGCGGTGGATTTCTGCAACATGCCGTCTACGCCGCTGAGCTAACGATGTTGAACGGCGGTGATTTGTATTTTAGGCACAAATTGTAGTTGCGTAGTTTCTCGATAACGACCAGTAAAAAAAAAAAAAAAACCTTTACATATCAATGAGCGAGGTTTCCCAGAAATCGGAGCTGTTGTCAGTAAATTCCTTTCTAATGTGGAGTAGAGGTAGTGGTCTCACGGCTAAAGTGATCGACTTCGTCCCCTCGGACCACAGCCTGGCTTTGTGTAGGGCAATATGCTATTATTTTTACATTCTTAGATTGTTCGCGCTTTGTGTAGCTTTGAAGGGTGAGGCACCTCACAGAAATATGTGACTTGTGGTGCGAGCGTCCCGCTGCCATATGCAGGGGACGCACCTTTGTTCTGTCTGCACAGCGGGGGTCGTCAGTTTAGGAGAAGGGCTCCGGTTCACGTTAGTGACTTGAAGATCCGGAGAGGTCGCCGTGAGATGAAGGGGGCATCGGGACCGCGGATGTTGGGCTGTGCCTGCCTCCACGCAGTTGTTTGTCAATGTTTGGCAGTGCAAATGAAAGTAGCTTACCTGTAGGAGTCAATGGGCCGTCCAAATGCATTGAGAGGCTGCGCAAGGGTAGGGTAGAGCGCAAGTCGGTGCCATTTGGGTGTTATGCTCGAGGAGTGATTTTCAGTTTGATTTCACGCGGGAGCGAGGCCGTGCCCGAGTGTTGTGGGGACATGGCCCTCTGAGCAGGGCGCTCGTTTTCGGCACCAGGGAATCCGGCTTCGTGCCGGGGGGCGCCTGGCAATATTGCAATTCCTTGCCTGCTGAATTTCTGAGAATGCCTTTCAGGCAATTTTAAACATGTATCGGCGCGCTTGTCTTTAAACCACGCTCTTCTGTTGTTCCCGTTATTCAGTATTCACACATTAGAGTTAACATTTCCGAAAATGATAGAGCGATATTCAGTTCTCTGTTCATGTACTGATGCAAAGATAGTTTAGGGTAGGTGAGCTAGCGAAGGACTCGGGAACATTGGTTACAAAGTCGCAACATAAAATAAAAAGTACCCATATTACAATATCGACTTTGCACAATGTCCGGCGTATGTAATATTCTTTCTCACTGGATCGTATGTTCAACGTTGAAAAGCGGGCTTACTTTGGAAACCAGAATTCAAATCTGATGGCTGTTTGGTGCTCCTGTGAATGGCTTGTATCACCTGAAAGTTGCGTGGATTTCTGCAACATGCCGTCTACGCCGCTGAGCTAACGATGTTGAACGGCGGTGATTTGTATTTTAGGCACAGATTGTAGTTGTGTTGTTTCTCCATAACGACCGGTAAAAAAAAAAAAAAAAACCTTTACATATCACTGAGCGAGGTTTCCCAGAAATCGGAGCTGTTGTCAGTAAATTCCTTTCTAATGTGGAGTAGAGGTAGTGGTCTCACGGCTAAAGTGATCGACTTCAAAGCGGGGGAGGGAAGTGGAGAACGGAGCGTATTCGAAATTTAAAGCGCAATGTTCAGATAAAAAAGCACGTTGGGACTAAATAAATAAGACGGAGGGAAGAGAGAGAAGGGGAGGGGGGAGGAGAAATGCGACACGGCGGGCAGGGGAGGGGGCGGAGCGGGGAGAGGGAACAGACGGAGGGAAGGCAGATAAGGGGAGGGGGGAGGAGAAATGCGACACGGCGGGCAGGGGAGGGGGCGGAGCGGGGGCCTGGAGTGAGGCTGAGGGAACTGATGTGCACGCGCTTTTAAGCTCAATGCGCATGCGCATTGAGCTTAAAAGTCACGGGCACTGCAAGGAATCGCCACGATTCCTTGCAAGTCAGTTAAAGAGTGGTTAAGCCCCCATAGTCTCGCAAGCTCGAAGCGCATGCGCATCGACAGGCGAGACCTAAAAAAGCACAACTGATAATGTAAAAAAAGATTAAACTAGATAGCGAATGTTAAAGCAAAGAAATACATGCCCCGATTCGGAGTCGTTTTCGACACGCTGTTGTGCTTGCTCGTCAGAGCCGGCAGTATTGCCTGCTCTTAGCCGAGGCAGTACTGGTGGTTTCGGCCGTGAGACGGGAGGAGCGATGCCCTTCCGCCACCTGCTGAGAGTTGTGCGGGAGGTGTGATGCACAGGAGAGGCTGAGCATGGGCTGGAGGGACCCCCCAGTGCCCCAAAGCACCCTGTGGACTCTAAGCTTGGATAATAGGAGGTGTGATCCCCTCTCACTAACTGTTCTTCCACCAGTAAAGTAATTAATGCATGGGAGGATCCATGCATCTCGCTCTAGCATGTAGTTAAGTGTGCAACACTCCAAAGAGAAACGCAATGCTGCTTTGAACCTGCACTCTCCCCTGCCATACCGAACGGAACTCTATATGTATGAAATGGCTTTGGCCATCTATGGGGCGCCAAGTGAAGACTTCAGTGAGGTGGGCAGGTGGAGGAATTTACCATGCGGGTTGTGGGAGAAGTAACACATCCGGTTCATGCTTTTGAAAAGCAGGTAAGGCAGTGACAGAGAAACCTTATGTTGACTGAGAACTATAGCGCCTAGAAAGCATAGTCCCTATGCTATTGATTACATGCAGAAAAGAACCTTTTGGAAAATTAAACCTCGTAGAGCAACAACGAAAATAATTGTTCAGCCCCAGGGAAAAACAGTTTAGACAGAACAAATAAGAGAGGACCAAGTGGAGCCAAGAGGTGCCAATGGCTAAAAATAGTGAAAAAAGCAAAACTGATAATGAAAAAAAATAATTAAACTAGATAGCGAATGGTAAAGCACAGAGATAAATGCCCTGATTTGGAGTCGTAGGAGTTTTCTTCCGACGCCAGTGCATACTCCTGTTTGCGCAGTCAAAGTTATATTTGTACATTGGGTTGCACTTGTTTATCCTGTTCCTTTCTTTTTGTAGTTTGGGCATGTTTTGGCTTTGTCTCATCTGGTGTGTTTTTGACACGCTGTTGTGCTTGCTCGTCAGAGCCGGCAGTATTGCCTGTTCTTAGTCGTAGGCAGCACTGGTGATTTCGGCTGCGAGACCGGAGGAGCGATGCCCTCCCTCCTGCCAGCTGCTGAGAGTTGAGCCAGGAAGTATGAAGCACAGGAGAGGCTGAGCATGGGCTGGGGGGACCCCCCAGTGCCCCAAAGGACCCTGTAGCCTCCAAGCATGGCTAATATGGTACATACACCCAGTGCCGTAGTACATGTCAATAACATACATACCTTCCACTAAGCGTACATAATTTCTGGCATTTTTCTACGTATATACATATCCTGTACAGTGTACACCAACACACAGATAAGGACTGCAATCTGCACCAGCTACATTAATATATACAGAATGCATAGGATCTATACCAGCAAGTAGCCGATGGGTGGGCTCTCTCCCGACTCGCACAGGGTCGCGTGCCCAGGCCACTTTAGGGAAGTGTGCAACACTCCAAACAGAAACTCAATGCTGCTTTGAACCTGCGCTCTCAGAAGATTTCCATTTGTTTCAAACAGAAAAGGTTACTCCAGCCTTCCTGCTTCCGGCTCAAATGTCCACGCACCCCTGGCATTCGGGCCTGAGAAGCTGATTACGCGGCAGCCTATGGAATCGGGGTGACCCCGTCACCTTTTCCATGACACAAGCCCACTTAAACCAACTTTCTGCTTGCGTACATTACCAAGTGCACACGGGCTGGGAACGCTGCTGTTAAATAGAGGCAGTAAAGCCAGGGCTTTAAGTGGGCCGGGTCTCAAGGGGTCTGAGCACTGGGAGTTTTTAGGTCTCGCGACCTATCAATGTGCATGCGCATTGAGCGGAACGAGAATTCAAGTGCTCAAAATCCATGGCAAACCAAGGGCTTTTTGGTGCGGTTTTCTTTGAGTTCACGTGAATCACCTTACCAAACAAGCACGTGCATCAGCCTCCCTCCTAATTGCATTTTTTTAACGGCCGCCACCACATCAAAGGGCTTCTCTCTGCGGCCGCCACCACATCAAAGGGCTTCTCTCTGCGGCTTCTCCTCCCCTAATTATTCATGGCTGGCCGGTGGCCGGCTGTACTTTTACTTTCCCGGCCGCTCTTGTTGTATATGTAGTTTTCTTTCAATCATTGCCATTTTTCCATTTTATCTCTCCTATTTTATATTTTTTACACGGTGCCTGTTACAACCTCTTCAGTTGCTGGGTATTGAGCCTTCTATTTTCCATATATGTCCGAAGTTGCCACGTTACTATTGCTTGGAGATGTGCAGAGCTCAGTTTACAAATGCGCTTTCCGCCCCCAACGTTACGTATTTGCATTTTTAGCACTGCCGTTTTCAGCAACATCTCATTGTGTTTTCTAAAAGAGGGTTTTAGTGAATTTGCAAATAATTTTCCGCCTCTGCGATTGTTATTTTGCCACGATTGTCAATAAAAACGACCATGCTACGCGTTATTTGTGTGTGCTAAACAAATCATTTCGAATAAAGAGATACATTTTCCTTGTCACTTGTGCGTTACTTCCACTGTTTTTGTTTCCTTAATTGGGGATCGATGATCTTTCACGGATTGGAAGCTCAGAAGGCATATCTACAAATTAAATATTTTAAGTTTCGGCCACCAATAGATCAGATATGTTTTTTCATTTTTAAAGGCGCGTGGGTATGTTGGCAAAAATGAGGCTACGCTTCACATTAGCTGATCGTGGCGAAATCAAATCAGCATGTTCCCACCCAACCCCCAGCCTGTTAATCCAGCTGAAAGTATGCAGTGGCTGAGCTAGCGGAATTGCATACTAAATTTCACTCGCACAAAAAGAAAAGATCACTTGAACCATGTCTTGTGCTGAGAGGCAAGCAGTCAGAATGTAAAGGGTACTTTTGCCTTTGTGGGGGTTCCTCTTGTATTTTAAAGCATTTACTCTAATTTCATTTACTCGGTTCTGTGTTTGGATTATTTCATTTTATCGCGTTACAGGCGTGTTTTTTTAATTTTTGATTCCAACTGCCAGAAAAGTGCTTCCCATTGTTTCATTTGGTTTAGAGCGCCGCGAAGGCCGTCTGTAAGTGGCCCATTGCTTTAAGCGTAAGTAAAGTGAGCCATTGTTGTACGTACATTTTTTGTTTATAAAACAAAGATCACGCCTGTTAAGATCCATTAAAAAAAATATAAAGATCTGGGTAAAAAAGTGCGTTTTCCACCATTACATCCCATTTGGGCAAATCTGACAGCCTATTTTTTCTCTCACTATGTTCCCCCTTTCTCTTGAATTAATTGTGATTTAGTCGTGGATGTTTTTTTATCAAGAAACCGGATGGAAAAACAACTTGATCAGTCGTACTGTTTTCTGTGTGCATATTCACTACGAAGATCTCAGTAGGCAGGCGACCTTTGATTCTATCTAACTGGTGTCATCATATAACTAGGGCAAGTGATTTCATGGCAATACTGATTAGTCTAAATGCACAACACTGATACTGAATGTTGAAATCGCGTTACGCACAACACTTTTAATACATTTAGTAAATTACGCCGTTGATTCATGGCAGAATTACAGTTGTAGTAGAATGACGAAAGTGCACATTTGCATTTTTCCCA
Organism: Lissotriton vulgaris; assembly: GCF_964263255.1. Lineage (NCBI taxonomy): Eukaryota > Metazoa > Chordata > Amphibia > Caudata > Salamandridae > Lissotriton > Lissotriton vulgaris. Next base: position 1,058,824,191 of record NC_141697.1, read on the forward strand.
CGTCTGACCCGTTTTCTACCAGTCTTCTAAAGCCATTGGGGGAGGTTTGGTGAGGCCCAGATAAAGAGGACATGTGAATCCACGTGCAATGTCCAGCCACTACCTGGGAACACCTATTTTACCATGCCAAATCCCACATTTAAGACTGACACGCTGGTACGGTATCTGGTTTTCTAGGATGGATATGGGTTATAATTTCTCACTAATAGATCTGGTGACCAGTTGTGCGTACAGTCTACGTTCGCCACTGCTTTTTAAAAATCTCTCCTCCCAAAGATACTGTCCATTCGAAAGAATGACAAAACATGAAAAACACAACGGGCAAGGGTTCATTGGCTGGTCATTTCAATGTTGAATTGTCAGTCAGTAACGTGCGCCAAACTTCTGGATGGATACGAGTTTGTTGAGTCCACTTATTTGTTTTTGGTTTTTCCTTCAGCAAGTATCTGATAAAAACTTAATTTGTGGCTTTTGTGAAAGCAATTCATTGACCTATTCTAGTTTATTCTAGTTAATTGCAGAGTTTCTGAAAGACCTGTTGGTAAATGGTAATTTCCCTGGCGTTTGATATTTTGCAACTATGCCGCAGGCGTGCAGTCTGTCATGACTTTTGTGTTGGATGGCCTTTAATGGTGTTTATACGAGTTATAAACGAGTACCAATGCTTCCGTCACTAGTACTGTTAACTCTTAGCAAGGAATTCCATATCAGATACATTTAGGTGAACTGAGCGTATACATGATTCATAAATGTAATCTCGGTTGGTACATTTAAGATTTTCAGAGTCAATCAAATGTTTTCAATTTTTTTTATAATAAAGAGTCGAGGCTTTGGCTCAAGCTCTCAACAGCGACTGAGAAAACATTAATTGCAGCCATACATTGTGTCCCGATCACGGTTTAGTTTTCTATTTAATATATTTGCATTTCTTTCAGGAAGCAGGCCTCTTTAGGTGAGAAGAGGGGTGGAGGAAATGAAAGGTTTCCCCGTTTCTATTTGAGATGCTATCTTCTCCCCCAAAGCCCCAACTGTATTGTTTTGTCAATTTCTTTTTTCCCCATTTCAGCAATGTGCCTATTATTAAATAAACTAAAGATTTAAAGATTTAATGTTGTGTCCGGTTTGTTGCTCTGTTGAAGACACATCTTGTCAAGTACATGGCCATAGTAATTGTAAAGCCAGCGATTGGTCCTTACCTGTCTGGCGCAGAGCGCAAACACTGACACCCCCTCCCCCCCCCTCATCCCCCCCCGTACTCCACCCTCAGGCCCTCAAAGCTAACTATGTGTTGAAGCAGCAGTAAACTGTGAGCGCGCCACCTGCAGTGTTTTTAATTTACAGGACAATTGGGCAAAGAAGGGCAAAGGGATGGAAGTTGAGGTGAAAAAGGGAAGGATTTGAGAAGGGCGAATGGCGCGGGAAATGCCAACACATATTAAAAAAATAATTGTCATTTACAATACCAATAGCTCACACTTTCCTAATGCGAGACCTATTGGCAACGCCAGTGCTTGTTTAAAGGGGGCCTCGAAAGGGTCTCTATCGGGCTCTGTTTTGAGCCCTGGCACAGGCGGTCCGTTTTTTTCCGGACTGCAGACACAGCAGTTTGCTGTCACTGCAGTCCGAAAAAAAGTGCCAGGGCGCAAAACAGCCCGATAGACGGCAAGCACATCGATGTGTGCTCCCCACACTGCTCACTTCTCACTAGTGGAGAAGTCACGACATGACGTCATGCCAGGTGAGCGTTGTGGGGGGGAAGGGAAATCCTTTAAAGAGTCATTTTCTTTCTGGATTTCCCTTCTGTTTCTGAAACGCAAGAGCAGCAACATTGTGGTAGGGGCACCAGGGCTTTAAGCTGAAGCTTTTTCAATATTATATGTAACAAGCCATAGTTGCAGCTTATTTATCTTATGCAACTAATAACCATTGACAAAGCCAATAGTCCTTACTTGTAGGTATGATGTTACTTGTTGTATCACATATCTGGATGCAATGATAGAAACAGCAAAATACAAGTCAAGAGGCACACTATGCTAAACATAGATTTTTATCTAAAGTATGTTAAAGCCACGCCCCTAATCACACTGGCCACACCCCTTCGAGAGAACCCCTAGTTTTTTCATCCCACTTAAAACCCTGTGTAAAGCTCTGACTTTGTGCGAGTTTTCAAAGGCTCTGCGATACCTAACCCTTTCGCATCCCCTGCCAGGGCAGGTGGGACGCTTACCAGGCATCTGCAGTTTGTATTCTCACATGTTTTTAGCAGTGCATTTTATGCTGTGCTTGGGAATGGAGGACTGGGGCAGCAGCACTGAGCAGTCATTAAACAAACGTGTGTCATTAACACAGGGATGTGACGCCAAAGGTTTCACGCACGTCACTTCCTTGGCTTCTCAACTGGTGCTTGATAACAGGGAGACACAAAGTGGCGGAAACCACTAAGGAATGCAGTTTTTACTTTTTTTATCTTGATTCCTCCCTCCCCCCCTATATGTTAGACTCAAATATGTGAAATGAGTTCTCTGTACAGCCAAGCTGGTCCTGCCAAGGCTTGTTGTGTCATGGTCTTTACTTGCATTGTGACACTTCTGCATTTGTAATGGAAAAATCAAACTGCAAGTAGCAGGACGGAAAGGCATCAACAACGCCCTATCTTTCACCTACATTTCTCCAACCCACCCTCGGTTTCTCCTATCCTCTTTCGCTGTCTCCGACCCTCTCTCGCTGTCTCCGACCCTCTCTCGCTGTCTCCGACCCCCTCTCGCTTTCTCCGACCGTCCCTTGGTTTCTCCGACCGTCCCTCGGTTTCTCCGTCCGTCCCTCGCTGTCTCCGACCGTCCCTCGCTGTCTCTGACCGTCCCTCGCTGTCTCTGACCGTCCCTCGCTGTCTCCGACCGTCCCTCGCTGTCTCCGACCGTCTCTCGCTATCTCCAACCCTCCCTCAGTTTTTCCTACCCTCCCTCGGTTTCTCAGACCCTCCCTCGGTTTCTCAGACTCTCGAACGGTTTCTCCGACCCACCCTCGGTTTCTCCGACCCTTTCTCGGGTTTTCCGACACTCTCACACTGTTTCCGACCGTCTCTCGGTTTCTCCGACCCTCTCTAGCAAAATCCTTCGCAGGCCGACCGACACGTCCCCGCAGGGGACACAAATAAGAGGGCGGCCACCGTAGTGCCACAAGATGGCACACGGGGCAGCCCAGCTCTTTGAGACCCCGGAGGGTCCCGCGCGTCACTTCCTTCCTGGGGTGGGCGGGGGAGAGTATATATTCCTCCCCCGCCCACCGAGCGGCCTCTTTGATCGCTGTCCCCTCACCCTGACGCCGTTTGGGGTGCACTCCGTGCTTCGGCCTGAGGCCTTGTCTGGCGACGGTGTCTCGTTACTTGTGGTGAGTCATGCCCCTCGGGATGGTTCTGTGTTTTCCCTTTTTGGGTGAGGGGACTACGGAAGTGAATTGGCATAGAGGTTTGCGCTATGCCCGGCCACTGCATGTTCGTTTTGGGATCACTCGGGTTGATCGCTTTTCATCAGCTTGTTTTTCCTCGTAGTGAGCCATGGGACTGCTGGAGGGTTTCTATGCACTCTCATCTTTATTGTTCGGGGACTGGGTGGTCGTGGGACTGCTGCCTGACTTTTGACTTATGGGTGTTGTGTTATTCACCATGCGGGCAACGTGTGATCGGATGGGGAATAAGGCGCTCCGTGCTCACAGGTCTCCGCGCTCACAGCCGGCAGCTTTGGCATGTCGGGCCGTTGTGGATGCTTTGTTTCAGTGAGGAGTAAGAGTGGAGTGCGGGCCTGCGGTCTGGAGTAGATTTGGCTTCGTCTGGTCTGAGGGCAGCAGTCTCTTGGTGAGAGTGGCGTTGGGAGGCGTGTTGGTGCCCTACGTTCGGGGGTTGTTTCTCAGAACGGCTGCACTGTTCCCCTTGTCAAGCGCTCTGACTCCTTCGGGTTTGTCCGGGCTATTTCTAAACGCACATAGAGTCCGTAGTTGCCTATGTGACCAGTTGGTCTAGACTTGCAGTAGAATGTGGCCAAATGCTGGGGGGCTCTGGGGTTGCGTTTTCCTCCGCCCCAGCATGCACAGGCTTTTCTTGGAGACTGCATGCCCTCTGGGGGCGGCGAGGCCGCACGCTGTTCCACATCGATCAGACAAGGGTGCCATGTGGGTTCGCAGTCTAGGGATGTTGTGCTGGACGCTCGTGGCCGCCCATTCCGCTTGCCTGCTTTGGGAGTAGGGAGCGGGGAGGAGCTCTGTTTGCGCTCCTAAGCTGGTGCGGCTGCAGTGTGGGGGGCTGATGTACACAGCGTGAAGAGCCCATGGCGCTGCCTTAGACATTGCGGTGACTGTTGACATTTGAAAGCTAGTAGGGGCCTTGTCTTGGCTCCGGAACGGGCACGTTTTGCATCCGGTCAAGGCGTGTACTTATGCGGGACAGGACGGACTGGCCTTTCAGTAGGTCGGAGGGGGGCATCTCCGGCACCCCTTCTGTGTCTTTGCATGCAGCTTACGTCGCTCGTGCATATTTCTTACACTCGGTCTGAGCAAGTAAATCAGAGAGCCCGCAGAGGGGCCTGCAACAATTTATGTTGCTGGATGTGCTCTATCTGCCCAAGCTTCCCTGTATGCCTGTGGTCCCTGGAAGCGTTTTTTCCGAGTCAAGGATGGGGACAACAGTCCATTTTCTAGGGTGAATGGGTTTCTAGACGTTTCTGTAGTTTTGGATACCGCCCGGGGAAGATTGTTAAAGTTTTTGTGAGTTTCGTGTAATTTTCGGTAGGCGTCCATGCATCGGGGATTGCGGGGCGTCTAAGCACCTATAGCTGGTGAAGCAGGGTTACGCGACACATCGTGGAGTGCCTTGGCTAGTACGTTTCGGGGCTAGCCTTCCTTCTATGTATCGTGTGTGTCCGAGCATACGGGGGCGAGCTTGTCCTGTCCTAACATCTGGGTGTCAGATTTGGAATTCATCAGGCAGCTTGATTCAGTTTCCAATAAGGGGTTTACACATGGACTCGGGGACAGAGTACAGAGTTGGTGCTATTTTTGGGATTGCTTCTCTTTTGCCCCACGTGGTAATGCCGTCCAGTTGCGGCCATTTTGAGGTGCATTATTAGTCCAATGCATAGAGGTTTATGGCGTCCAGGTGCGGCCATTTTGAGGGGCAGCGTGGCATCATGGTCCGACCCTCGGAGTTTTCGGTTGTAGACGGCCATTTTTTAAGCGCTATTTGTTGTGATAGGCGCGTGCGTGTAGATGGTCCGGGGCGATTTCAGGCGATGCTGCCCCTTCAGCATGTAGGGAGTGAAAGGGGTACGGTGACCGTGTTTTCTGCTGTTCGATCTCCGGCAAGACACGCTATTACAACACTGCGCGCAGGTAGGCTGCTGGCTTACATGGGCACATATGTAGGTCTGCTACGATTTGGTCTCAGGGATTTTTGCAACCTTCGACACCCTCTGTATTTATTCCATCGCCTCGTGACGTACCATTCGGCCTGCGGGCCGCGTTGCCGGTCGTCACCAGGGAGAAACGCAAAGCTTTTTCTATTGATTCACCGGTCCCATTTGCGCATTTTGGCACGTGTGGCGTAGCGGTGCGCACGCCGTGTTCTCTCGCAATATTTCTGAACATTGCTACAGACTCATCTTCTTCGGGCTAGGGGTGATTCCTACTTGGTGAGTGGTGGCGGCTCTACTTAGAAGGCTGCTGACTCTGAAGCAGGAGAACAGGGTTCGAGCTGCAGCCGCGGCTGTATTATTTTAGTTTGCTTCGTTATGTACATTATCACGTAATTAGCAGGGGTAATTGCAGGAAGCTGCCACACCTGGATTTGCCAGCAGCAAGAGTTACAAGCATTTCAATGCAATAGGTCTCGCGCTGGATCTGTGATCTTTATTGAGTACAGGGTTTGCTGCGCAGGCCTGGTAGTTACCGTTTTCCCAAGTGGGGAGGCTATTTTCAAGCAGTTGCGGCCTTCCTTTGGTTGTTTTTTGGGTCGCAACGTAACGTCCTCTCCTTGTTATCAGGCTCCCGCCCTGTGGCACTTAAGGAGCACCTTCATTATTTAGAGGTAAAGATTTCTTCTTTTGCACTTCGTATGCCCTGAACGGAAGTAGCGTCTTCCGGGGACGTTTTCATGTCTCCGAGGCAGATGGCACTGCCCGTAGCGCGCTCGATGACATGCGCAGCACCGCTAGTTTCCCAGGTTCGCTGTTGCGGGCCACCGCGGTCGTTTTTTCGCCGCATCTCTTCAGGATTGCCGTGAACTCGTGTATGGCACCTTATGGCCACCCTCGTGTCGAACGGCCTTGGCTGGATCAAGGGGCCGCTTCATTGGTGCCACAGTTAATTAAGGGACCGGGTGGACTTTTTTGCAAGGTGTCAATTCAGTAGGACTGTTTACTGTCATGGGCCCACGTGTTTCCCCTGGGCCTGCATCTACCTGTGAGTCGCTGATATGTGCCATAGTTGTGCACGATTAGTAAGTTATGCGGGGGATCTGGGTTCGAGGCTTCTCCACGCTTCGCAGCCCGCCGCAGTTCTCTTTCTCATATTCCCTTTTATTTTGCCTTTATTTAGCGCGTACTCTACCCGTAGGTGTCAGGCGCTCCACATTAAGGTCAGAACGGTTACACGGGAACTATTTGTGCACACGTTTCATTTTAACATGATTTATGTAACGGTGCATTACAGGAGGAATATGTGGCAAGGGCGCTAGTTCCATAAGCGTACATGAGTAAGTAGAGGTTTTGGGCGGCAGTACATTGGCAGCCAGCCAAACACAAGAACTACAGTTACGTAAGCTTTGGTGGCACTTGTGCTAGGACAGGAATCTATCTCGATATCAAAGTAGCTATCAGGTGTTACGGGGTACAAGTGGAGCGTGTAGGGTACAAGGAGTACCAATTACAGTAGAAGGATTAGACTGCAATATTGCAGCTATCGATTCACTAGTCACTGGGAAGTTTTCCCATAGGCAATGGGGTTTCGACCTTGCTTCAATTTTGGGTCCCCTTTCACATTTTAGAAAGGGCACTAGGACGTGTTCCTGAATAGTGTGGTTAGGGAACGTGATGGTTGCGATTTTCCTCTCAAACCAAGTTCATCGGTCATTTCGACTCCGCTCTGGGACGATTTGACTTAGTGGCAAGGCATAGACTTCACTACTGCTTCTGTGCCTGGAGGTACACAAGTGATTGCCCACCCTACTCCTCACGAGATTGTTATTGGTTAAGCTAGTTCTCGGACTGTCAACGAGGGTTAGCCTTGGTAGCGTGGGGGAGCTTTGTTGGCCCCAGCCTCATTACAGGGATATGTGAGGTTATTGACCGGGAGGGGGCAGGGCTTCTAATGGATTTGTTATGTGCGAACCGTGCTGGAGATCCGCTCATCCCACTTGGGGGGGGTCTCCTGACCCATCTACAGGTATGTGGGTCTTAGCACACTATGGGGGCAGTGAGCCAAGGCCTGGGATTCCTATTTTCGCCCCTGGCATCACTCCTGTCCCTGCGATTGGGGAGCACAGGCTACGCCCCATAATATCTTTTCAGTGGTAGTCACTGGTACGTAAGCAGGGCAGGTAGCTCCTGTGCATTTTTGGGATGTTTTCGCTATCACAACAACTGTTGAGCCTGGGCAATTCGCTATCCACTAGGCAAGAACGGGGTGTTCTCTTGGCAAGCAGTGATAGAGTGTAGCATTTCTTTCATCCTCTGTGACACATTTGATATGCGTGTCTCTTATCATCAAGTGTGTCTGGGCATATCATACATCCCATGTTCACTAATGGATTGTGTTCTTTGGTACAGCATCTGCTACGTCAGTCCTTTTCCACATCGGGCACCTGACCACCTTTTTGCATATGTCGGTCTCGCGCAGGCACTCTCCAAGATGGGGATATCCCATTAGACAACCTTACCCAGCTCTGCTTAGAGTTCCTTGCTGGTCTCTTGGGTATTGTCAGAGATAGCAGGTTTCCCTCCTCTCCTTTGTTTCTTTCTAACACGAAAGTGTCAGTCATAGCCTTCGCATGTCATTCATAGTGCACCGATAGGATAAGGTCTCACTTGGCAGGCGGAAGTAGGCAGCCTTGCTGGGGGGCGGCTAGCTCATGGTGGGCTATGGAAGGTTTGTGTTCTCTGCTCCTCCTGAGCTACACAGTCTCATTTCACACCTGGCACTCTGACTCCCCAAGTAACGTATCTATGTTAGTGTCTTTCACAGACACACTCTAGCTCGGGATGAGCGGTCTATAGCAGCCTTTTTCCTTGGCCTTATAGAGTCTCTTGTTGGGTAATTGGGTGTCTTCACTGATTTGGGTCTCCTATCTGCTTCTTCATTCTAGTGCTGGCTAGAAAGTGTTTTTTCAGGTCCTTTCATGTCTCCCTTAGTGCACTGTATCCATGGACATGTCACACACAGCAGTTGACCCCTTGGCAGCCATGGATGGGGGCAGCTATTCCTTGGTTGGCTATGCACGAATGTTATATTTGTGGCTTACTTATCTTAGGCACCATGAAGCATTGACTAAACCATCAGAGGGGCTTGTTGTATGTTGGCGCTCCTTTTGTAAGTATAGATATGGAGACTTGGGAACAGCGGCCATTTGCCAAGCATTTCTCAGCACTCTTACCTGAGCAAGCTATGTAGCCCTGCAGATCAGTTTGCGTGCATTGTCACACATTTATCTCATACCTTCAGGCCCACGCCAAGACACCGGATTAGTTGTACCCAGCCTCGCCAGTTTTTCTTCCCCCGGTAAATTGGCACCTTGGTGTTGCATAGTAAAGTTGCACGGATTATTGGGCCTGCTTTAGCAACCATTCCCCTTCCTGCCTGATCTCACCTAGACCTCTCTGCCCTGGCTCCACGACGGCTCTGGTGGATACTTTATGGCCTATATATTTGGTTTCTATCGGGGGTCTCTTGTTGGCACTCACGCGGCCATGTAGATGATTGCTTTAGCTGAACTGCATGTTTACACAGTTGGATAGGCTGCTCGTTTAAGCTTCATAGGGTCCACGTAGGTCAGGCAAAGGGGGACGTTTTGTATTTTACGAACATGAGGAGACACCTTACACAGGCTATAGGGAGGCTGCCTATGCATATCTCAACACAGCCTTTTACGCCTGTTGGAGAAGCTTGCGGTCACGTAGTGAGTTGTCCAACTAATGTATTGGGCACCAGGCACCTTATGAGGCACGTCGTTTCTTGATGCATTGTATTTTGACGTCCTTGGTGGGCCCAGAAGGGGCAGGTCTTAGCTGTATGTTACAACCTACAGGGAAATATCCCTATGCCCCCTTTGTGCACTGATCTAATAAAACGTCACACATAGCATTTGAACCTGTGAGCCTCGTCATAGGGTGGCCAGCTCGTGGTCGGCTAGGCATGAAAGCTTTAAGTGTGGCTTCTGTATTTGGTGCAACTAAGCCACATTATATATGTCTCAAATGGGCTGATGGAGGAACAGGCATGTATCACGAGAGGGTTCAGCTAGATCAACCTAAACAGTCCAAAAGTCCTCCCCTTTTGACAGGTTTTGGCTAACGCGACCAACTGTCTTGCTTGGTTGGGGTGCATTGTGTTGTGGGGAACAATGGGGGAGAACTTTGTTTGGCACACTTTGCTGGAAGTAGGCTGGAGGGGCACCTCTCTGCTCTCTTTTCTGACATGCTTTCGGTCATTGACCCCCCTGCGGGTTTCCTGCAAGTTTCTTTCCCCGGGGTAGGTAGTCAACTAGGGGCGAGGGGCTGGCCTCCGACAGGCCTTGCCAGATCAGGGGTAGCCCATTTGTAGCTAGATCCTGTGAGGGTGATAGTGTGCGACAATCAGTGTTGGGGTTCTGGGCCACTTTTCCCTTGCCATGCGCTGCGGGTGGCAGCGGGCGCTAGGTGCCTTTTGTGGATCAGGCATGGGTGTTATGGACTAATGTGCTTGTCACTGTATTTCACGTTCAGACGGGTTCCAGCGGACACTCCTTGTCCACCAGATTGGGAACCTTGTCGACTCACTAGCTTTCTAGACTACACCTTCTTGGTGTGTACATCAGGGTCTTTAGCGGTTAACAGGGTCCTGGCATATGTGACCAGTCCCTGGACAGCAAGCAGTGTAGGTGACACTTTTTACGAATTTTGCGCTGGCCATCTCGGCATGCTATGCACCTGAGAGAATGACCACTTTTTACTCACGGTGGGGTTCCTGCCATCAGGGGGGTCAGGTAATTTCAGTGGTCTTCCTTGTCGCTATCTATGTAGGCAAGGCGCTAGCTAGGGAGGCGCTGGAGCCTATGCGCAGGAAGTCCTGCGCTGCGTATAGTCAAAGGGCAGAGGAGACAGGATGTCATTAGACCTGGGAGACCGCATGCCTAGCGCAAGGGACTTTGGGAGGATTGCTTGGCACTCCTGCCCTATTTAACGTTGACTGATTCAGGCTGGTTCGGGGGAAGAGGCCCTAGAGATAACGAGCTAGAAATAGTAGGAGGAATGCCGGCCTTGGTGGGGGGCCCGGGCTGCGACGGTCGCCACACCCAGGGCTGTGGCGGAGTTACAGGGCGATCCAGAGGCGGAAAGGTACCCGGGAGTACCCTCTTCAGGAGCACAAAGGATGCTGAGGCCTATTATCCCCAGGAAGTCTGTGCGGTGGACCCTGGGGGTGCGACGGCGCCCCGCTATCCAATGGGCGGTTGGAAACCTGTACAACCAGGGATCGCTTGAACGCTCCGCCCCTCGTAGGGGGGGGCGTGAGCAAAAGGGTGGACCAATGTTTCACCAGAATTGGGAGGGGCTATCTCCTCCTATAACCGCTAAGCAACGATTGGCTAAGGCCACGTTGCAAATTGGCCCATCAGGTGGTAGGTCGCGAGGGGCGGCTTGCCTTTTGGATCGCCTGTAAGATAACCCACCTTGTTGGCATGTGTATATGCTAATAAACCTGCAGCTAATTTTCTCCAACAAAAAAAGTTGTCTTGTCTGCTTATTTCTGCGACATGCATGTTACTGCGAGTGGTCTGGTGAGTGGGCCGATATTGGCACTATGTGAATAGGGAAATGCTTTGAAACATAAGGCCCTGGATGTTTATGGCTATGAAATGGCATTGAGCTATTAGGAGGTCTATAAAGCGTTCATTGTGATCAGCATCTCAGGAGGTGCCCGATTCAGAGTGCCCATGTCCAGATGTGCAGGGCAGACAGAATAGTCAATGTTGTATTTGAGTAAATTTGATTTTGCGTGTAATAAACTACTGGCGTCTTCAGAATAAGTTAGCATTCCTCTTAGAATGCTTCTTGTAGCTCCCCTGTTCAATATTCAGATGGACTCCGCGTGCAGGTGGGAACTGAGACAGGGCTTATGTTGACTAAGAACTTTAACGCCTAGAAAGCATAGTCCCTATGCTATTGATTAAATGCAGAAAATAACATTTTGGAAAATTAAACCTCATAGAGCAACAACGAACAATTATGTCCAGCCTCGGGGACAGTTTGGAGACAACAAATAACAGCAGGACAAAGAGGAGTCAGGAGTGTAATGTTGGGGGCCCTGGGCCTTCATGCTGGAAATGACTGACGCAGACACAGTCAGCTACATGGTACAACTGGCCCAGAGCACGTGGGCTCGGCCTCTTTTATTAGATCTGTGTCACCTGACCAGTGACATCAGTGGTGGGTGGGTGTTTAGTGTAGGGCATACAGAAAACAACTAGACCGCTGACTGTGACTCTGGGTCACTACATCCCTCCCAAACTTGGGGGAAAATGAAAACAAAAAAAAGTCCAACCTGTGGAAGAAAAAAGTACAGTTCGCAAACCCCACGACAAAGTTCAACCTGTGGGAAGGAAACTATACAGAAAAATATAACACTGGACTCAATGATTTGAAACGAGTCTCTTTGGCGGATTGCAGGCCGCAGATGGTGTAGTTACTGCAACCAGGACAATGAGTCATTGTGGCATGGTTCACCGTTGTTCGGCGGGTCCTATCTTCTGTCTGCGCCGCCTGGACGTGGTTCTTTGCCTTGTCTTTGCTTCATACCACTGGTGACAGTTGGTAACTAGATAGAAGGGTGACATGATCCGAGTATTGTTTGTCTTCTCGGTTCTCCTCTTCAGTTCTGGTCCTTGATGATGTCTCGGTGCAGGCTTCAAAGTATTTCTGGGCAGATGAAAGGAGTAGGTGCATACATCCCTCTCCCTAGGATACCCCTCTCGCCGGTATTCCTCTCTCACAAGATGTCCGGGAGGACCTCTTTGCCAGGTTTCCACTGGACTGGTGTTTCCGGTCATGTTGCTCCACCATAGCCTTCGGGCCGTGAGCGGGGCGCTCCACGATCTTCACCGTTGTGTCCTAGTTCCACCTGAAGGTTACGCTGTTGACTCTTTTCTTGCACGCAAAGCTTTCCTCTCCGTGGGTCTTGCAGACGCACCGTTGTGGACCTGTCTCTTTTGTGGGACATGCTGCCACCAGAGTCCCTTGAGGCCTTTGCTTCTTGAGCTGCCACTGGTTGGTGTGGAGTGGTCAGTTCCTCAGCCGGATGTGTGAGCACTCTTGCCGTCCAATCTTCCGCTCAACCCCAAAGGTAGATTGTTGTCCACAGTCCAAAAACTTGCCCTCTTCTGCGATTGCCACATGGATGGATGGCTTGTAGGTGGATATCTTCGACTTGTGCCGCCGATGTTTCTGCCAGGCCTTGTTCTCCGCTGCACTCCAGTGTTCTGGTGCATGTCACCATCGTCTTCTGATGGGTGTGTGAGTTGACTGGTCACACCTCTTCTCTTCTTGTGATCTTCTAGTGGCACCGTGGCACTCACTACCCTTCTTCTCCTCCATCCCTTTCAAGACGTGGTCGGTCCCATTTCTTGTCTTCACTACCCAGGCCATCTCCGTGTGGCGTGCACTCCACACGTGTCTCCCTGGTTGCGTCCTACCCTTAGGACACGCCTTCTCTTCTTCCAATGACCAACACCAGGCATCGCACCTTTCTCCCTGTCGCTCCTCCTTTACTTCGGGTCGGTGTTATCAGACCTCTTCTGGGTCCCGTCCATGGACCTCTTCTTGAACTTCACGTCGGTCTTCATGTTAGAATATTCAGTTGCTTTAGCTTTGACCTTCTGGCAAGTCTTCGCAGTCGTGACCTGGCAGGTCATCTTCTCTTTTCTTTCCGGGCGACCATCTGACTGATCATCTTCTCCTTTTCTTTCCGGGCGACCATCTGACTGGTCATCTTCTCCTTTTCTTTCCGGGTGACCATCTGCCTGGTCAGCTTCTTCCTTTCCTTTCGGGCGACCAACTGACTGGTCCGCGTCTGGCAGTGACTTTCTGGCAAGTCATCTTCGCTGTGACCTACTGACAGGTCTCCGAGGACGCGATCCCTGCGTTACTCGGTCGTGGTGGCGTGGAGTTCCTTCACTCCTTGCGCGGTCCTGCGCAATGCTGTGGTGTCCTGATGTGCGGAGTTCCTTCACTCCTTGCGCGTTCCTGCGCGGTGCTATTCGGTCTTGAGGTGTGGAGTTCCTTCACTCCTTGCGCGTTCCTGCGCAGTGCTGTTTTGTGGCGTTGGCGTGTCGCTGTGCAGCGTCGCTTTGCCGCTCCTGATTTCTGGCGCTCCTGGCACGTTCCGGCGCAATGCTGCGCTGTCCTGTCGTGCGGGTGCGGAGTTCCTTCACTCCTTGCGCGTTCCTGCGCGCCTCGTGGCATGTTTCTACTCTTCTGCCGTGTTCCTGCGCCGTTGCCTTTTGTCTTCTCCGGCTGTGTGTTGGCTTGTATACTTCCTAGGGCGTGACGGCGGGCTGCTGCCCTTCGTAGTCTTTTGCTGTGGACCTTCCTTGTGCTTTGTGGCTCGTTCCTGCGCCGTCTCTTGCGCGTCTGGTTGCTGCAGGCTTGCTTATACACTGGGGTCCCTTCCTTGGCTTATGGCACAGTCCTCTTCTTCTGGCGCGTACCTGCGCAGTCCTTCAGCTACCTGTAGCTGTAAACCCAGTCCTGTGCTGCCTTTGTGTCTTTGCCTTGTCGCGGTCTTGTTTGGTTCCTTATTCCTTGCAGTGGGCGCAGTGATGCAGTTTGGCCACTAGATGGCGGTGTTGCTTTATGTGAGACATGGTGTCCTCGGCTTGTTCCTTCCAGAGACTTCCGATGCCTTCACACTTCCTGTGGGGAAATGCCGGTGCAGGTCTTTCCAACCTCGGCTGCTCCACATTATTTTACCCCCGGGTCGCTCACTGCCAGGTAGGTGTCTTCTTTCTGTCTGTGTGCCTGTGCTTCACTGTTCTGAAGGAGGAGGGTGGAAAGCAGTCTCTCTCCTCGTTACCCCCGCCCGCAGCAGCCTTTCATTCACACTCTGCTTGGTGGAGGGGAAATGGCTGGCACTGCTCCTCTAGCTGCGAGGTGGGCACTCGCATACGTCGGCCTCTGTTGCTGCGCGGGTGGGCTCCGCTGCAGTTCCTGATGTTTGGCGCTCCTTTGGGGATCCGTCACCCCGCCGCCACAGCCTCAATCGCACGCCGCACGGCGGGACAGGGGTCGCTGTTAGCAGGCCGCGGGTTGGCTCCGCAAGCCTTGCTTGACTGCCAGGATGATGTCTGCACTGGTTGGGGGCACAGACAGTACTTGTAGCGGGTGGACTCCGCTTTTGATTGCTGGCACTGCCCACACTACGGTCCGCTTCTCTGTGGACTATCCTTCTCGCCCGATGCAGACATCATCCACTGCTCTCCCCGCCGCCCGCAGCAGCCGCTTCATTTACACGCTGCGCGGGGCGGGGGAGGGTCGACCGCACTTCACTGGGGGTGCTCTGGCAGCATTCACCTGGGCCCTTGCGGATGACCGCGGGTGGGCTCCGTCGGCTCCGCTTTATCTACTTAGGGACCGGCAGCTCTCCACACACTGCGGCGGGGGACACTGCCGGCAGGCCGCGGGTGGGCTCCGCTGGCTCTGCTTTAAGGTTCATTTGTTGTCGGCGCTCGGCAAGGCGCCACGGCTATGCGGGTGGGCACCGCTTATGATACAGTAACGGGGGTCGCTTCAGGCTTGCGCGGCCCCCTCCGCTCACCTCCGGTCCGGTCGACCTCGCACGCCATGCGGGTGGGCTCCGCTCTCGGTGCTGGTTGTCGCGTCTGTGGGGCATCCAGTTTCGGCTCGGTGGCGGCCGATGCAGGTGGGCTCTGCACGGCTCTCTCTTCACCCCAGGCAAGGGGGTCAGTTGCGGCCGACACGGGTGGGCTCCGGTCGGTCCGCTGATTTTCCTCGGGGGCACCGCCACGACAGGGCGGCTTGCAGCAGGTCGGAGAGGTGCGGAGTGGGCTCCCGGTCACCTTCTCTTGCATCCTTAGGCCCGGGGCACAGCACACGCCCCGCAGGCCTCTTGGCGGCAGGCGCCGCTTCCCCGGGAGGGTGCCCTCCACATGGGCAGTTCCCTTCTTCTTTCCGGGGTTTTTCTTCTTTTATATGCGGCACGCGTGGCTAGCGTCCGCCCTCCTCGTCGCCAATGTAATGTTGGGGGCCCTGGGCCCTCATGCTGGAAATGACTGATGCAGACACAGTCAGCAACATGGTACAACTGGCCCAGAGCACGTGGGCTCGGACTCTTTTATTAGATCTGTGTCACCTGACCAGTGACATCAGTGGTGGGTGGGTGTTTAGTGTAGGGCATACAGAAAACAAGTAGACCGCTGACTGTGACTCTGGGTCAATACAAGGAGGTGCCAACGGCTTAAATAGAGAAAAAAAAGCAAAACTGATAATGTAAAAAAATGATTAAACTATATAGCGAATGTTAAAGCAAAGAAATACATGCCCCGATTTGGAGGCGATTTTGACACGCTGTTGTGCTTGCTCGTCAGAGCCGGCAGTTTTGCCTGCTCTTAGCCGAGGCAGCACTGGTGGCTTCGGCTGTGAGACGGGAGGAGCGATGCCCTTCCGCCACCTGCTGAGAGTTGTGCCAGGAGATGTGATGCACAGGGGAGGCTGAGGATGGGCTGGAGGGACCCCCAGTGCCCCCAAAGCACCCTGTGGACTTTAAGCATGGCTAATAGGAGGTGTAATCCCCTCTCACTAACTGTTCTTCCACTAGAGTAAAGTAATTAATGTATGGGAGGATCCATGCATCTCGCTCTAGCATGTAGTTAAGTGTGCAACACTCCAAAGAGAAATGCAATGCTGCTTTGAACCTGCGCTCTCAGAAGATTTCCATTTGTTTCACACAGAAAAGGTTACCTGAGCCTTCCTTCTTTCGGCTCAACTGTCCACGAACCCCTGGCATTCGGGTCTGAAAAGCTGATTACGTGGCACCCTATGGATTCGGGGGTGATTCTGTCACCTTTTCCAAGACACAAGCACACTTATACCAACTTTCTGCTTGCGTACATTACCAAGTGCACACAGGCTGGGAACGCTGCCGTTAAATAAAGGCTGTAAAACTCAGACTATATGCGAGTTTTCAAAGGTTCTGCAATACCTAACCCTTTTCCCATCCCCTGCCAGAGCAGGTGGGACGCTTACCAGGCATCTGCAGTTTTTATTCTCTCATTTTTGAGCAGTGCATTTTGTGCTGTGTTTAGGACTGGAGGACTGGGGCAGCAGCACTGAGCAGTCTTTAAACAAACGTGTGTCATTAACACACGGATGTGAGCGTTCCCCCTATCAAAGCCAAAGGTTTTACATACGTCACTTCCATGGTTTCTCAACTGGTGCTTGAAAACAGAAAGACACAAAGGGGCCGATTCCAGACGGAAAACGTTCTGTCCGACTCGGACCGGGAATTCAGACCGACCGACCGACACCGTCCGGCGCCGTATGACACGTGTAGTAATATGCAAAGTCAGAGATTTACAACCGAGCCGGACAGAGGTAAGCTGTACGACCGAACCGTACGTAAACAAGCGATCTGGCCGGAAAAATGACGGGATTCGCACTGACCGACACGTACCTGTGGGGAAACAAGACTGACACGTACACGCGAAGTCCAACTCACATTATGATGTAACGAGTGTGAAACGCGACCGAATCACACGGAGTACAAACCGCACGACTGACACGCACAGAAAATGGGGAGCCAAAGCAACCAAGTCCCCCGTGACCGAAATGTACGCCACACATGAAAAGCATCAGAAAGTCAGCATGAACGACCTGGAGAAGCCCGCACGAGCCAACAGCAGCATCCGTCACGGTCACTAAAACGTCTCCTTCATGACTACAAAAGACAAATGAAAAAGCTCAAAAAAGGACCAAAGAAGGAATCCCAAAGTCAATAAATGCAAAAATAAGTGTGGGACAAAGACACACCCACAACTCCACCCATATAAAGGCCACACATTCCCTACCATGATCCTCTGCAACTCCCACAGACTGTCCAGCACAGAGCAGCAGACACCAACCACAGACACACCCACAACTCATCCATCACACAAACCTCACACCATTTCCACCTCTCTAAAAGCACTCACAAACACACACAAAAACGCACACTCACCCTCACTTGCACACACACACACACACACATCAATCCCCACCACCACCCATCACCATGCCTCCAAAGAAGAATCCAAAGTGCACAGAAAGTGAGTTGGAAGTGCTGGTAGATGAAATCATCAGAGTGGAGCCACAGTTGTTTGGTACATTGGTACAACAGACCCCATGTCCCAGAAAACCAAGATGTGGGAGAGGATCGTCGACCAGGTGAATGCCCAAGCACCAATGTTGCCCACAAAGGACGATATCCAGAATAGGTGGTATGATGTGCGCAGGAGGGTTAAGAACCTCATCCGCAAGGAAAATAAGTTGGCTAATCGCACCGGCAGTGGCCCTCCTGCCAAACCAGTATACTTCCGGTCCTGGGAGGAGAAGGTGCGGGCCATCCTACCACCAGAGAGCGTACATGGACTATCAGACATCCCAGAGCCTGGTGAGTACACAACCTATATACTCAAAATTGTTTGCCAATACACACACATCACTGACAAGGGGACAGCCAAACCATGCACCGTTAGCAAACCCACACTAACAACAAGAGAATCATCCATAGATGTGTATGCCAGTCAAACACCAAACCTGCCATCACATAGTTATATATAACTGTATCAGGACATGTACAAACCTAACTACAAATAGAGCAAGGCAGTGGCAGTAATCCAACAAACAAACACTGTCAGGCAATTTGCCACCACCAACACACCACACCACATGGAAACTGACTGCAAGGAAGGAAGTGTGGGAATGCTGGGGAAGTGAGTGTATCCAAAAACATGATGGGAGTTGTAGTCACAGAAAATGCACCCCACCCAATTGGCCCATCATCAACACTCAGAACTAGGGGGCGTGGCTACCAGCCGAACATGGGAGACGTGAGCTGAGCTTGCTCCGTCTAACACCCTAAACATAGGATAATTATCCTGATATCCCTGGCACCAAAAACCCCTAACCTCAGACCACTGATACTGTGCTGCGTTCAGAAGGAGTTTGGCAGATTTTGAAGATCGCAGAGATTGTGGACATCCGAAGCAGACACTCGGTGGTCGAGAGGCCTGCTTGCAGAGAGAAAGACGTCACCCACAGTGAGGGGATGAGCCGCAAGACAACCGCTGGGAATTCGGCGTCTGGACTCCCCGGGCATACAGGCGAGCTGTGAACGGCGGAGGTGAGCCGGGGAAGAGTGGACAGTCCCTGCGCAATACGGCGCGAAGCGAGGACGAAGGAAGCATAACTTACCAACGGGGAGATGGCTGAGACCCGGTACGTGAAGAGGAGAAGGGTCCGCCATAATTGGAGAAGCAATGGAAAGTTCTGGGCGGGTGCCCCAGACGGGACACTGGAATGGGCCGTCGAGAGCCCAGCACCTCCCCACTAAGACCTGCCAGTCATTACCAGATCGGCCGGGACCCGCGGGCCGCCCGACAACAGAAATGCTAGTGAGTACAGGCGACAGCCATTTTTGCACGTCGTGCTTGGGAGAAGTGCGGGGGCATAGGGCAGAGGACGAAATCGGAGCATTCGATGCACCGGATCGGAACAGAAAGGCACCCAGGCGGGAACACACAGGCCGCCCGTGAACCCTGAAGAGCTGCTCTCCCCCCTCGTGGCCGATACCGGCACTGTGCATGTTGAAACGGCTGAGGACAGCGTGAACATGGAGGTGGCCGTAGCGGAGAGCGGTATATAACTAGGCCGCCGAGGAGATCCGATTGGGGGGCCGAAAGAACGTCCACGGACTCTAAACAAAGCCGTTACTTGCCATCAACGTCACGAGGGCACCACGCATGATTGTACATAACGGCCAAGAGCAAGTCGGGCAGAGAGGAACATAAGACTGCGCACAAGGAATCCTTACCCGCTGGAACTGCAGCAAGGGGAGTGACATAGAATATCACAGCGCATTGGGGGAAAACACTGGCCGACGCTCTGACACGTGCCGACTGCGGGCATTGGACTGGGATAAATCTCGGAGTCCTCAAGCCCAAATACTTGGGGGAAACGAGAGGGATACGACAGCAGGGGGACCACTAATGCCAGGGCGGGGACAACTTACCCCCAAGAGCAGATTAGGCCATGGTGCGCAAAGGACTCAAACAACCAAACTCAGCGGTGAATGTCATGCTCCGTCCGCTGGTTCTGAAGACCCTCTGGCCTCATCTAACGACGATATAATCCCGCCAACGGGCATGGAGGCACAAGAGGCCAAGCTGGACTTGATCCTGACTGAAATCAGGGCTTCCAGGGAAGTGCTAGAAATGCGAATGGATGCAATGTTCACGGGGCTGTCGCTCCTGAAGGCTGCCCACAAAAAACTGGCAGAGAAAGTTACTGAACACCAACTCGCCTTGGACGACCTGATCCCCCAATAAACAGAGCACTCCACGAGACTGGAAGAGTTAGAACGTCAACTCAAGGGCCTGAGGGACAGAGTGGACGATGCCGAAGGGCGTTCGCACCGCAACATACGCATACTAGGCGTTCCGGAACGCAGCGAAGGGGCTAACCCCACGCAATTTGTGGAAGACTGGCTGAAAAAACTGGTGCCCCAGGCGGAGCTTACTCCAATGTATAGTGTGGAACGTGCGCACAGAGTACCCCCAAGACCACCCAGACCAGGGGCGCCACCGAGACCCCTGATAGCACGCCTGCTACACTATAAGGACAGAGACACGGTACTGAAGGTGGCCAGAGAGAATACACCAGTAAAATATGAAAACAGAACGGTGTCGATCTATCCGGACTTCACCCCAGCAGTTCAGGAAGCCAGGTTGACCTTCCTAGGGGTAAAACGTACATTGCGGGGTCGCAATCTGAAATATGCACTCCTCTTTCCAGCGCGCCTTAAAATTATACATGGATACAAAACATATTTCTTTGATAGCCCGGAAGAGGTGGCTGAATGGATGGAGGTGACACTCACGCCAAACCCATCTCAGAACTCTACGGCGGGGGTACTTGGGAGAAGCCCATTGGGCAACCTGGGCCTGCAGAAGGAGCCACGGATCACTGCCACCGGGAACCACAGCGCGGAGAGGAGACGATCACCGATCAACACAGAAGGTACCCCGGAAGCGGCCCTGCTGATGACAAATGCGCTGACAGCACACAAAGCCCGAGATGGAGTAGAAACGGACAGCCAAGACAGCTCACACACGGCAGATACGGACTCGGACACTAGTTTGCAATTGTTTCCGCGCATCACAGCTCAAGTGACGAATAACTTTTGAAGTCACAGGACGAGGACGTAGAGTGGTAACGTATACATGCAGAGGCTCGGAACATTGAGGGGGGGAACGAGGCACCAGGCTACATGTTGACATAAGGGTGGTATGTAAAGAAATTGGGACACAACAGTTGAGAGGGATTAACTGGGTTCACCCACCCCAGGCGGAGGCACAATTGGGTTCTACTACCACCCACGTTGGGTGTTAATGTTTGGTCCCCAGCAGTTCTTGGGCGGGGACCTTCAGGTTGGGAAGTTCTACATGAGGGAAGCACTTACACAACACGTTATAATGAAGCACAGATCAGAAATACTGCTACTATCGCACGACACGGGTACTCCTAGACATGGCGACTCCAAACACATATAAGATCTGCACCTGGAATGTGCGGGGTATTGGATCGATACATAAGAGACATAGGATACTAGTGCAATTAAATAGAAGGCAAATTAGTATTGCATGTCTACAAGAGACCCACTTAAATGGGTCCGAGGGCGACAACTGATGAAGTGGAAGGGTCACTTATACGCTACCGAATATTCCGCGTTCTCTCGGTGGGGCGGCCATCTGGATTAGGAACTCTGTCCCCTTTCAACAGATAGAGCAACGGGTAGACAAAGAGGGGAGATACGCATTCGTACAAGGGGTGCTGGATGGCACTATGATAGTTCTAGGCTGTATATACGCACCTAACACAGAACAGTCAAAATTCCTAGCTGTTATTAGTGGGGTACAATATGAATGGTCTGAGTATGAATGGATAATAGGAGGAGACAGTAATGCAATCTTGGATCTCACCCTGGACAGATCACACCCCCCCCTCTGCATGCCACGGATAGCAGGAAACAAGCAGAAGCCCTAGCGCACTGGGCGACCAGCTGGGACGTGGTGGATGTCTGGAGACTTAAGCATGATACACACAGGGAGTACACGTTCTATTCCCCCCCCCACAAGTTACACACCAGAATAGACAGCATCTTCTGCTCCAGTACACTATCGGGGTCCATAGTATCAGCAATCCACATTGGGAAGACTGTCAGACCACAATCCAGTGGAACTAACAATGAAATGGGGTAGGATCCCAACCCAGATACCGACATGGCGTTTACCGCCGGGGTTACTAGAAGACCCAGTATTCAGGTCAGCATTGTTAGATGCAATAGCGAAGTATTTCACTGACAATGCGAACACGGCTAGTTCCAGGCAAATAGAGTGGGACCCCTTTAAAGGGACCATACGCGGTGTGGCAATGGGTACAAGGGTGGGCATTAAACATTCAGTAGTGGAGAAGCTCAAAGAAGTGGAGGGAAAGCTAACAATGCTTGAAAGCGAGGCAGCGGGCACGGACAACAACCTCACACAACTCCAAGAGGCGCACATACAACATGCAGAACTGTTAGAGGAACTAAGAGTAATTGACTACAAAGAATATACACTCAGGCTGACCGATCGGGCCGTTAATAGCACGACTGGTGCGGAACGCCCCGGTAGGCACCCCCATAGTGGAAATACAAGATCAACGGGGATAGTTACTATGAACACAGCTAGATATAAACACCGCCTTTCAAGACTACTGTACTGAGCTTTACGGTTCACACGCACCGCTATCGGAAGTGGACTTGGAGACGTTTATGGGAGATATACATATTTCACAGCTCTCGACTACACAATGAGACGACCTAGCGACACCCATCTTGATTGTAGAAATTAGACCGGCAATTAAGGCGCTACCGCGGAGCAAGTCCCCTGGGTCGGACGGCCTGCCGGCCGAGTTTTATATGACATTTATAAATGTATTAGCCCCACACCTACAAGCCCTATATGGGGAAGCACTGAGGTCCAGTATGCTTCCTGACACAATACTGCAGGCACTGATTGTCTCGCTCCCGAAACCTGGCAGGGATGCACTACAGATGGGGAACCACAGACCTTTGTCCTTATTAAATACGGACTACAAGATCCTCAGCAAGATATTGGCAACACGTCTATCCCAATATATTCCGAAACCTGTACATTCGGACCACTGCGTTAAACCTCAGAAGGCTAAGTCAGTTACTGCTGCACGACAATGCGAGGGAAGGTACTGAGGGTGGTATATCGCTGGACCTCAAGCAGGCCTTCGACTCCCTGAGATGGGATTACATGTTTGCGGTGTTGTGGAAATTCAGTATACCACCCGAGTATATAGCATGGGTAAAACTACTGTATCTAGTAGCAATAATGATGGGACCCCCTCAAGACTGTTACAAGCCAGGGAAGGAGGGGAATGAAATGATCAAACAAAAGAGAACAGCTTTCCCTTATCTACCATATAATTAGAAAATGCAACTACTCAGATATAGGTGACAAAGACTAGACCATGACTTGCAATATTACAACAAAATATATATTTTTTTTATTTCATGTTTATAAATATATGCTCCATAAATTTGCTTCAAATAACATTGTTTTATAAATTCATCAAATGTGATAAGATTTACAAATTTTATAAAGACAAAATATTTTTATAAATACAGAGAAAAAGAACACAAGAAAATATCACAAAGTGTAAATGAATCAGACATTTATAACAAATCAAATGACTGAAAACTAATACATATATGAAACAGCCCCTGGAAAAAAGACAGAAGGTACCAACATCCAAACACATTCATAACAAACTACACATTCTCACTCAAACTTCACACATTCTCACAGCATATAAAACACGGAAGAAAAATCATGAGTACAGGTCTCCAAGGTCAATGTGAGACCCCGCACTTGGTCGACGCGTTTCGGCGGCTCGAGGCCACCTTCTTCAGGACCACTTCCCATAGGACAACCCAAATATCCAGGGGGTCTACAATGAATAAATAATAACATTGTCACCCAAGAGAAAAAGTGTATGCTTCACATCATTGAAGACAACAATAAAACATCCCGATAAAAGCGACCAGTAGAACATTAGAAAAGACAATAAGAAAGCACATAATACCAATACATAGAAAAACAACAATACAGCAAAGTTAAAAACATGCATGGACATACAGAAGTCCCATCAGTGTTAACTAATATCTAAATAGAGCGAAGGCGACACCCTCACACCATACACACTCTCACACCCTGCGCACTAACTTTGATGTTAAAATCAGGGTATATCTATTATAGATTGTAAGTGCATGAATACTTACACAGAGAAGCGAGGGTTGAAAATACAGTTGAAGTTCTAATGGTACAATCCAATTATAAAATTTCAGAAGATCATTTATTATCTATCATCCAAATAATGATCTGCAAGAAGAATATACAAAAAGCCGTGCCATGAGCCTGACGTATACCAGGACTGTCCCATCAACAAGAGATTAACACTGAGTGCAACAGTAGCTCTTACCCCTATATAGGATGATGTAGGAGTAAATCAGGAATTCCGTAAATACTGCATGTAGTAAAATCCTTGACTCTCTATTTATTCAAAGAAAACCAATAATTGGTTCCAAGCTGAAGATAAAAGGAGATAGAGAAGGACTAAATCGAAGAATCAGCGATGATTACTCGCTAACTACGTTACTCTAAAAATATGTTTACAGTACTTACCTCTATTGGGTGACAATTAGGTCCACCAGATTTTATAAATCCATTTACTATTCAGAACACTGAGGGTATGGCATCCAAACTTTTGAGCGTCCTAGTAAATAAAAATGCAGATCTCAATAGGCTAATATTCAACAATACCATCCATACAATTTGTATACATGTTTAAAGCACCACTACATATAAACTATTACAATGTGGCGAATGCGATACTAGCATAACGTTGCTTAAAGCAATTAAAAGTGGAAGTCCTAAGAGGTTTCTAAACAACAGAATCCTAGATCTGACTACAACTATATACCTATTACTTACTCCCTTTAGATATATAAGGGTTCCTGAACTAATGAGGGCTTGCTGATATACTGTTAACACAGAAAAAGGGAAACCGCATTGAGCCCATACAAGAAAAACAACACCTAGATGTACGACTATAAGGATATTTAAGGAGTATAAAAGAGAAAACGGCATGCGTCGCTAATATTAGCTTAACAGGACAAGTCCTTGCGATGTGATACAATATTGCGGTGATGAAACGGGAACACAAAACCCCGTAAAAAAGCAGAGCGCCTCCATAGACGACTAAAGCGGCACTTGGGACATTAAAGCAAACGGCCCGTAATAAGTAAGATAACTAGCCGTCCCAACATACGGAATAATCACGCTCACCTGATAGAAATAGAGCCTCGATTTAAACGTATCCGCATCTAGGTAAACTCCAATACAAAAGAAGAGTATCGGACATATAGTATCTGATTTTAAACACTCGCGCTACAGCGTGATCTCGCGATATGTGATAAAACCCAGGAAACACAAACAATGGTCCTACTAAATAAAAATAAAAGACGTACTAGAGTGGCACCATATTGGAATCGGCACTACAGTCAATCCCTTTACGCGGTGCAGATAATATAATACAAGCCAAAGTAGAAAAACGATAAATCTAAAGGATATGTGATAGAAAAGCCAGTACTATGACTAGCACTCATAATATAATGTCGTGCTTAAATAAACAATTCAAGAGAAAATAACATTTGCACGCTTAAGAAAAAATAGAAGACGCACTAAGGTGCCACCATGTTGAAATAGGCACCATAGTAAATAATGTACAAAATACAACATACTCAACACGTGTATAGGATGAAAAACAGTAAGTACCATAAATAATGCACTGAGCTACCACAAAAATAAAGTGAGTGGCCTCAGTGATACAATAAAGGCAAAGAAATAAGCTTAAATAACAATTATAAATATGAAAGAAAAAGACTCTATTTATAATAATCGACATGTAAATACAATACATGTAAGATATATATAAAACAGAGTCGTCTGGAGCAGAAAAAAGACCAAATATATTAAATAAAGGAAAAAAGGAATCTTTAGAAGCACAATATCATAAGGATAATGAGATATAATGGGATTATATCCGGTAATACTGTCAATGTTAGATAGCAGAAGTGCAGTTATCTAGTGACATACCAGTTTATTTCTTCGTTGAGGCCACGTTTAACGCAATCAAGATGGAAAATCCAAAACGTTTCTCGTTTTTTACGAGTGACTTCCACTGGTTGTCCTAGTAAAGGTTGAACCTTTTCAAGAATTGACCATTTAAGATCTCGCTCATTGTGGTTCATGTCTGCACAATGTTGTACTAATGGTGCTGACAATTTCCTGGTTCTAACTGCAGACTTGTGCTCACTAAATCTTAAGCGAAATTCACGACCAGTTTCTCCTATGTAGGCTAGTCCACAACTGCAGAACAAAATGTATATAACATTGTTACTGCGACAGTTGGAAAGATGGCGCAACTTGATTTCCTTTCCATTGTATGAGATGCCGTCTGATACAATGGCTGCCTCACAAGCGTGGCAAGAACCACACCTATGATTACCTAATATAATAGGTAGGCCTGTTATGGATGTTTGGTTCACGCATTGCAATTTCTTATTGGGGCGTGAATGAACTAACATATCTTTAAGATTCTTATTGCGTCTATATGCCAACAAGGGCAATGGTAACGTTGGAGCATTATCGTCATAGTTTAAAATCTTCCAATTTTTGTTAATGACATTTCTCATTTTGAAGTTGAGCGTAGAGTGGTTAATGACGCATGTTATACGATCTTGTTTGGGACGTTTCGACCCCTGTAGTAATGCCTGTCGGTCATAATATTTAGCTCTCTTGTAGGAGTGGCTCACAAGCCTGTGAGGATAGCCCCTTTTAAGTAGTCGTTCTTTTAGTGCATCTCCATGCATATGAAAAGAGGTCATGTCCGTACAATTACGGCGGATCCGCAAGAATTCGCCAAACGGAATAGATTCCCGTTGGCAATTCGGATGGTAACTATTGAAATCTAGAATAGTATTCTTAGCCGTACTCTTCCTAAATAGACTAACCTTTAAGTGTCCACTGGTGCCATCGATCTTAATGTCCAGAAAATCCACCTGTGCATGGCTGTAGTTCGCCGTAAACTTCAAATTAGGATCACTGGCATTAAGCCAGAGAATAAATGATTGCAACAAATCAACAGAACCACTCCAAATAAAAAAAATGTCATCTATGAAGCGTTTCCAAATAGATACATTTTCAAAAAATGGCGCCATTTCATTGTAAATATTCTGTATTTCCCACTCACCCATGAATGTATTAGCCACGCTAGGGGCACAAGACAAGATGCCCCCATTGAGGTACCCTTAATTTGTTTAAAAAGGGACCCATTGTATTCAAAAAAGTTATTCATCAATACCGTTTCAAGGCACTGAAGAATAAAATTATCAGGCCGATTATCAGGGAATCTTTGAAGTAAGGCCGACACCGCAAGTAACGCTCGACACTGAGGGATGTTGGTGTACAAAGCCTCAATGTCGAGCGTCACCAGGATGTCAGTCACTTGATTGAATGGGATGCCCTCTATTTTATTGATAATGTCACCAGTATCGCGTATGTAAGAAGTATAGCGATGTGTTAAGGGGCACAAGAATGAGTCCACATATTTGGATATTGGTTCAGTGCTGGAGCCAATGGTAGAAATAATTGGTCTCATGGGGGGGTCAGTTTCTGATTTGTGAGTTTTAGGAAGACCATAGAGTACAGAAACGACTGGACAGGTCTAGTCTTTGTCACCTATATCTGAGTAGTTGCATTTTCTAATTATATGGTAGATAAGGGAAAGCTGTTCTCTTTTGTAAAACTACTGTTTCTGCACCCCACGGCGCGTGTCCGTACTAATAAATGTATATCCGGACAATTTATAATAGCTAAGGGTACGCGACAGGGCTGCCCACTGTCGCCCTTGTTGTTTATCCTTGCCCTGGAACCATTATTACTTAGAGTGCGGACCCTTGCACTCACGAAAGGAATAATAAGGCACTCGGCACCGCACATAATATCGGCCTATGCAGATTACCTTATATTATACATTAGAGACATGACAAGCCGACTAGAGCCGCTGCCAGAGATATTCCAGGATTTCCCAGCGATATCGGGCCTGACGATAAATGCATCCAAATCGTACGGCTACCGTTTCGCTGACACGCCAGGGGTCACCTACATCCATTTCCCCCCGCATAGATTCTAAGTGGCACCTACGACATTTAAGTACCTGGGGATCCAGGTGTACCGTGATGCCCAAGACCTCCTGGACGGTAATCTGGGTAAAGCGATAAACACACTCCGGACACAAATACAATTCTGAAACACACTGCCAATATCTATAGCAGGAAAGGTGGCGATATCCAAGATGGTGGTCCTGCCCAGATTGATATACTTCTTCACGAATCTTCCGGTATTGGTACTGTTGAGCTTTTTTAAATTACTGAACGCATTACTGACGGAGTTATTATGGGGATCGGGTAGGAGGCCTATAAGCCTTGCCAAACTGCAGCTACCAACGGATGGGGGTGGCATAGGAGTACCGGATATGATTGCCTATGGTTATGCCTGCCAACTGCAATGGCTGGCCTTCTGGATAGCGGGACGCAACCTGCATGAGATTGACATGACAGAGGCAGATAGGAACAGGGGTACAATACACCGGCTGTTGCTTCCAGGTGTCGGTACGCCCAACTCTGCACCACACCTACTCAGACTCGCAATCAGATACTGGAGGAAAGCGGTTAAGTACACTAATGCGCTGTCTTCATATACACCCACTATACCATTACTAGGACTCCCCCTGAGGGCAGGCACGCTGACAGATAGGGAACTAAGGCCTTGGCATGACGCAGGTGCTCTGCAGGTGGGGGACTTCTTTGCGGACGGTCATATCATGACGTACACAGATTTTGCCCGCTCGCATCAGACCCACAACGCAACATTTCTACTACACGCACGAATCACACACTACATAACTACGACCTGGGCACGGAACCGGGTAGAACCACCTATGAACTCGCTACTCACAATGCTATACTTAATGGGGACAAATGGCTGGCAAATGGCATTAGAACTAACAGGGCGTTATCGCTGCAACCAACCCGGGAACGCTGGGAGGTAGACATAGGCCGGGTACTTAAAGACAAGAAATGGGAAAAGATTCTGAAGTTCCCTAAAAAGGTATCCCGGAACCCTAAATTTAAAATCATTCAATTAATGGTGCTACATAGAGCGTATCTCACACCACACCGGCTGCATGCAATGTTTCCAGAGGCGGTGGACACATGCCCCAGATGCAGAGCAGACGACGCAGGCTTACTACATATGTTCTGGGACTGCCCAAAGTTAGGCCAATACTGGGAAACAGTGCACGGGTACTTGACAGGAATTGCACCTGGCAGGCCCTATGCGACGCCACTATACAGTATACTGGGACTAGGACACACAGAAAAGAAAAGGAGTTCTGCCACTCGATTTGTGGATAAGGCTCTGCTCTTAGCGAAACTCTCAATAGCGATGAGATGGAAATCGGCTAGACCCCCAGACATAGAAGAATGGCATAAAGAGGTGACAAGGTGGGGAAGTGCGGAAGGAGTGGAACTGCAGCGGGAGGAGCGTAGAGGCCTCCGTAAGACACATATATCCCTAGACTGGATTGCCATGTTGTTGGACTTTGAAACACAGGCGGAGACAGACTTAGATTAGGGATATAAGGGCGGAGTAACAGAACGATTGGGCTACTTGGGGTACGACCATTTCATCTCGACAGTCCCACATCTTTTCTTATTGTTAAACTACCCCGGGCATATCTAAAGGAACGCAGAATATGTTCACATGTAGGAAACGTAATTCTGATGGAAGGAGGTTGTCATAGGATGTTACATAAATTTTGCAAAACGGAATGTGCTTCATTGGCAAGGAAAAACATGGAGGTATGATTTGTAAGTGCTAAGGGATTTGAGGGTGGGGGGAGTTTTGAAAATGGGAAAGTTGTTGAAAAAGAGAAAACTGCTTTGTGAACACATATTCAATGTATACAACTGCATACTGAGAGCGTTAATCATGTGCTAGATGCGATAAAGATTGTATGATCCTGGAATTGATGCAGAAATAAAAACATTTTTCAAAAAAAAAAAATCAACATCACAGGGAGTGGAAAATAACTCACAAGATGGCTAACGCTGGGGACTGCTGGGTGGAGGATCAGCCCCTGCTGGGAGTTGTGGTCAAACAGACAGCAGGGCACCACTGCCTGCCATCCTGAAAGACAACTTGCCCCCCTTGCAATGGAAGCATGTTTCATAGAGGGATATCTGGCTGGGTGGAAAGGAGGACTGGCAGCTCTGACCATACTTCCCAGCAGGCTTTGTCACACACACCCCTTAACACAAACTTCACACAACTCACCTAGGACAAGGCATTGCCTCACCCTCCATTGAAATAGCCCACACAGATCTACCCCACTGGCTTCTGCTGTGGGGAGCACACAGCCATTTGAGTGACCTGTATCCAAACAAACACTAGGACACCACTGTCAGCCATCTTGTCTGCACAGGCACACTCACTCACAGGGAAGCAGAGTCAACAGGAAGGAAGGCCGGGCATGCTGGGAAGGGGGTGTAGCCAAGAGCATGATGGGAGTTGGAGTCACAGCACAATACCCCCCCCCCCATGGGCCAGCAAGTGAACCATGGACACCTCACGGGGAGTGGAAAAGCCACATACAAGATGTCTCACACTGGGCTCTGCTGTGGGGAGGACATGGGCATTTGAATGACCTGTATCCAAACAAACACCAGGACACCACTGTCAGCCATCTTGTCTGCACAAGCACACTCACTCACAGGGAAGCAGAGTCAACAGGAAGGAAGGCCGGGCATGCTGGGAAGGGGGTGTAGCCAAGAGCATGATGGGAGTTTGAGTCACTTATTTTTATTTTACAAAGGTCCTAGGCTTTAACGATGCTTTGAAAAAATGATAAGCACAGGCTTAAATTAAGGACTGTGTATTTTTTCTTCTTCAGTGTCCAGCCGGACATAGAAGTATTTATTTAGAATTTTGATAAGGTCATACATATGATAAGGTGAAGCAAGTCACACATTAATAACTGGGCACAAGCCTGTACCGAGTCAAGAGAGAACAATACATAGAGGGAAAAACAGTGAGAGAAGACAATAACAGGCAAACAAAATGGAGAAGAAGGTCACAGCACAATATTCCACCCCCGCCCCACATGGGCCAGCAAGCTCACCCTGAACCATGCACTCCTCACAGGTAGTGAAAAGCCACTTACAAGATGTCTCACACTAGGCTCTGCTGTGGGGAGCACATGGTCCTGTTGTGAACTGGGTACAAATAAACTACAGGACACCACTGACTGGCATCCTGAGAGTCAACATACATACTGCAAGGGTGGGATGCTTCATGGTGGGAGAACTGGCCTGGGGGTAGAAAGAGGTCAGGATTTCAGACAAAAAACAAAAAAATTGTCTATTCACACGTCTCAGCTAAACACACATTGCACAAGTGGGACAAGTCACTTCCAAACATAATGGGCTGGTAAGATGGCTGACACATGGCCATGAGTAAAGATGTGCCTGCAAATCACCCACATGCACTGGCCAACCCAAACACGTACACACTCACAGCCATTGCAACTGTATTTCAACAAACACAGTCTGGGGATGTAGTGTCCTGGGGGCCTCCTGACCTGGCTGTGAAGGTGTGTTCTGCACATGACAACTGTGGAAAATCTGACAGACTATTATGCACAGAACACACTGGAACTCACAGACATCATTAGCAGGGGACACCTGACAGTGAATGGAAAGGACACAACAATATAGCTGACACTGTAGCAGGGTGTCGTTCACACAAGGTGCTGTACTGAGCTGAATTCTACCCCTACATCTTTCAGCGACATATGCATACTGCATTCAACACACCACTTACTGTCATAGACACTGCAGACACAAGGACCAACTTGGACTGCATTGGAGGAGACCTGCTCCTCACAGCAGCAAAATTGCTACACACACACACCAAGGCCCACACTCCCATGTACATGGAAAAGTCAGAGCGCTACTGTGCCCAATCCCAATCCACATGGAGGACAGTGACCGGATAAATCTGGCCTGCACGTACTAAACGCAGCCAACACATTAGCTACGGCAACATCACCACCCATTCCAAATGCAACGTGAACTAGTAACGCAGACACCAACACAGATTCACAAAAGAGACCTCAAGCATACCGGACTCGGACCATGTTGTTCACGCACACCGATGGGACGCACAAAGACTTACTAACACTGACAACACACATGCCCCAATCCAGAAACATATCTGAAGTGAAATTGCACGTATGTCACTGTTAAAGGACTAATATTGACAGGGATTACACACCTGTGGTAGGCACATGATGGTTCCTGAGTAGAAATGGCCATGTACAGTCAATCAATACATGAGCTGGGCATGCACACACCTCCACAGGCAAATTGAAATGTCTCAGGTTGGCAGGACAATGTGCTATAACTACATCAACCTCTGTCTGTGACAACATAGGACAATGCAATGCCCAGGCATGCACCCTGATGTACAGTCACAACTGTCATGTTTTTGAACCATGGATGTCTGTAGATACATTACATACATTGTGTGTCTCTTCCCAACACAGCTGATGCTGAGGACATATCAGCCAATGAAGAAGAGTCCCAGTCCCAGGCTCCGGTGGAACATCAGCTCCCTGGTGTGGAACAGTCTCTGTCCTCTTCGGATGACGAATGACCTGGCACCTCCGGTGTGAGTCGTCCTGCAGCACCAGCAAGACCATCATCTGCACCCACCCCTCCAAGATCTGGCAACAGACACATCACCACCGATGACAGACAGACAGGCCAGGGACACAAGATTCCACCAGCACAGGGACCCAGCCCACCCGGGAAGCAACGGACACCAACAACCGGACCGACTCCCAGGGAGGCACAGGGTCATCTGTGCGTGCCACTGCAGGTCTGGACCATGTGGCTAGAGGTGGTGGGCAGAGGTCATGCCTTGCAGAGGGGACTGGACTGCATGATGACCCCCAACCGGTACGGTTCCAGGTTACCACCACAGAGGTCAGCCAGGTTGTGGGGATCCTCAGGGACGTACAACAGCAGCTGGCTGCCCATCATGCCCGCTTGGAGACACACATGTCTTGCATAGAGTCCAAGTGGGACACATTGGAAGAACTGACAGGTGCATAGGGACATTTTGACATGCCTCCACCAAATTACCAACAACATGCCCACACCTCCCTGTGTGCCCACAACATCTGGTGCTGCAACATCTGCACCTGCCACAGGGAGGGAGGATGACTCTGGCGGAGAGTCCTATGCACCGCAGCACAATGCACTTGAGGATCCCCCCAGGAAGAAGAGGGGTTGTCCAAAGAACAGCAAGTGTGACAAAGATCGCCATGCACATCCCCCAGGAACCCAACATCTGTTCTGGAACTTTTCCTTTGTGTGCAAACTGTTCCCCTTGTCAAATGCTACTCAACTCTCCCACATGACCTGGAGGGTTTCAGTTGGTCTGATGTATCAGATGACTGTGAACTTTACTCTGAACATTTCATCTACTGACACTTCCTACTCATCTGTGAACTTTGGATTCCAATGTGGTTTTTGTCATGGAGAAGATTATCTGCTAAATGACACTGTGCATGCTAACTGCTACAGCAATGTAAACTCCATCATGTGGGTAAGGATGATGTGACACATATGAGGGGGGCACCAGTAGATCAACACATACACACCATGCCCATCTAACCCATCTCCTACACTGATGTTGCCAGGAAATACAGTTGGACGCACACACACCACACCTATCCAGAGTCAGTGGTTAGTAGCCCACAGGTGCAGTAAGCAAATGCCAGCCAGATGTTTGGAGAAAAACAACCACATCACAAAGTGTAGCAACAGTTTATTACACGTGTGCAACAGGTTGACTACTCAACAAATGCAGGGCAAACCCACATTGCAAAGGCCACACAGTCACCAAGTCTTGAAGACATGAAGTCCAGGGGTGTAGGGCACATCACTTGTAGTGAAACAACTACTTTCACCCTGGAAGTAGAATCTGTGTGTCGGGGTCAGAGTTGAACAAACCACAGCCAAAGAACCCTGTGAAGGACAGACATGAGACACAGTCAAAAGCACAGAAGACAAAGGTAGAACTGCAACACACATGCCCAAAATCTGTCACAAGATATACACACAAAACCAAGAAAGCTTGGCAACACTGTTGGGGAGTACAGGCAACCTGTAAGGACACATCACTGCATGTATCCAGTCAAGTAGCACATAGCCACAGTAAAACAGCAACAGAGCACCACCAACACATATCAGGCAAAGTCAAGACAGTGATATAACATCCCTGTACACTTACATTCAGCTGAAGAAGTTGTTGACGAGCTGTGTGCGGACATCACCCTTATCATCATCATCATCATCACTAGCATCGTGGCCCAGGCCAGGATCCTCCACAGGTGGCAGATGTTGGTCATCGTCCTCCCGGATGAGAGGCAATTTCTCCCGCACTACCAGGTTGTGTAGCATGCAACAGGGGATGATGATTTTGCACACCTTTGCAGGGTCATATGGGAGGGCTCCTCCTGTTTTGTCCAGGCATCTGAAGCGGCTTTTCAGGAGTCCAAATGTCCGCTCGATACCTCTTCAGGTGCGACCATGTGCCTCATTGTAGCGCATCTCGGCTGGTGTCACAGGGTTCCTAAGTGGTGTCAGCAACCACAGCATATTGGGATATCCGGGGTCACCTACAGACAGACAATTGCACGTTAGATGAGTACAGAGAGAGGGTGGAATACAACATTGCACAACACATACAATGGCAAAACGTCAGTACACACCGACAAGCCAGGCACGTTGGTTCTCCATCTGTGTCATCAGCCTTGGGATACGACTACTCCTCATTACGTAGGCATTGTGTGCAGACCCGGGGAAACGGACACACACATGAAATGGTCATATCCGAAAGTCAAACCACCAGAGTATTGATTGAGTGAAAATGTTTCCTGTTCCTGTATGTCTGCTCATGTGCCCGACGTGGAACCAAAGCCACATGTGTCCCATCAATGGAGCCAATGACATGTGGCATCCTCCCCAGGGCATAGAAGCCACTCTTGATGTCAGCAAGTTGTCGTGGTTTAGGGAAATAGATGTATGTAACGAGGGGAGCCCGTTGCCCCAACGATCAGAGAACCTTGACACCTCCCTCTTGTCTCCGCAGCCACACGAACAACAGCAGGAATGGTGGCGGCACGACTTGCCCTGGTCGGTAACCGAATAGGACGAGGAGCGCGGCTCCTTTAAGTGGGCTAGGGACGGAGAGTGGGCGGAGTCTGAGGTCCCGTCAAAGGCCGAGGTGAAGCAGGACCAGGTGTGCTTGTTCACCGGAGGAGGCGTGTTGTGTGGAGAAGTGGAGAGTGGCGTTCGACAGGAGGAAGTCGGAGATCCGGGAGCAGAGAGTACCGCAGAGCTGCCCGAAATACCATCGGCGGGAAGCAGTACCGAGAGAGAGGAGCTGTCCCTGCGACTAGTGCCAGAAGGCCAACGACACTACGAGCCGCCCAGCCGCACACTAGGAGGAGGCGTGTGGCTCCGCGAGGTACGTGATCGCATAGTGGGTTGGGTGGGACGCAAGGGAGGGTCCGTGACCTGACCGCTACCCTTAAATTGGTTAACCGGTGTCCCTGCACCACCCTACCTTTTCTCACCCTCGACGCTGACGTTTACACTAGTGGTGTGTCCCTCACTCCTTTCCCCTACACTGTTGCAAGAGTTTATTGGAACTGATCCTGGTCTCCTCTTTTCTCCCCGCCTCGAGCGTGAGCTGACAACACGGAGCCGAAGGAGACGAGATTCCGGAGAAGCCCCGCCAGATCGGCAAAGGAAGAAGAGTCCCAGAGGAGGAATGGCGTACAGACCGGAGCCGTTCCCCACGGAGAGTGTCCTCACGCCCCACCTGTACTGATTTTCTTTTGGCTAAAATAAAACAACCCCTAACAAAGACACGTCTCTTGCCCATTCCTACCGCTACCGTTACAATGTAGTAGTTCAAATAAGTAACATTGCCTCCAACACATCTCGTAGCACACAGCTGAACATGGTCTGTGACATCCCACCAGCAAACGCCACAGTGTGTTGAAAGGTACCGCTGGCAAAGAAGCGTAGAGCTGCAATGACCTTCACCTTGGGGGTCAGCGCTGTAGGGTATGTCCGGCCAAGTTGCAAATGTGGGTCCAACCGCATCACCAATTCCTCAATGAGCGACCTGGTGAAGCAGTAGCGTCGGATGCCGTCACGTTCCACCATGGTTGCAAGGTCAGGGAACGGTCTATGGACAGCTGGTGCCCTGCAGCACATAGGTGAGCAAAGAAAAATTGTCAGTCCCCACACCTCTGTGGCATTCACCATACTCATCACATGCAACGTCATGACGACACACAAGTACTTGGTATGTGTGCCGTTGTGTATGGACACATATGTCACAAACATGCCCATCATCTAATATCTCAGTTCAACATGTGTACACAACAAGTTCAATGTTGTGCCATGGCAAATCACCAGGCTGTGTCACATAACCTATGTACTGCAGCCACGGATCAAACACACATCACAGTAACAAGTGAGGACAGATGTGTCCCAGGCATCACAGCTCTTCGGAAGGTAGATTCCCATGGACCCTGGATTGACACATGGACACTGGCATGACATGGTGTATCATGGACATGCCAATAAACAACAATGACTCCCACAGGTAGTGGCCCCTGTAGTCTCTGCAGGACATACATGGACACATGTGAGACACACACACACACACACACACACACACACACACAAACACCATCAATGTTGCTGCACACACCACATGGATGTGGAGACTGTCTACCAATGGGCACATGGAATCTCAGACATCTGAAACACAACATGCATGCAGACTGTATGTACATCACAATTGCGGCAAAGGGTCACTCTGTGATGTACATGCCATCCCACCTATGACTCGTGGGGTATGTGACATGACATACACATATGCACATAGGAGATGTGACCATGCCACATCCTCTGAACTGACCAGGTGCACATCAAAGTGGTCATGTGCACAACACACAAAGGATTCTCTCCCCACAAACACATGCACAGCCAGGGAGAGGCTGCCCTCAAGTGCCACCCAACAAACCATATGCTGACACACACACAGGTAATGCAGCCTTATCTGACTTAGGATACAGTGTGGCACAGGCGGTGGTGTCATGGTTGTGCACACAAATCCAAGCCAGGTAATTGTGGCTGCCATCCGTTTACCAGGGTCAAATATGCTGACAGATGCGTGTGACTTGTACAGCCACGCTCCGTACAGCAGTGAACCGAGCCGTGCGCACGCACTGCCTATTGAAGATTATGGAGACAGGTGCATGTTTTTCAAAATGCGCGCCGTACAGCAGTGGACCGAGCTTTGCGCACGTACTGCCAATTGAAGATTATGGAGACGGGTGCGTGTTGTTTTTCAAAATGCGCGCCGTACAGCAGTGGACGGAGCCGTGCGCACGCACTGCCTATTGATGATTATGGAGACGGGTGCGTGTTGTTTTTCAAAATGCGTGCCATACAGCAGTGGACCGAGCCGTGTGCACGCACTGCCTATTGAAGATTACGGAGACTGGTGCGTGTTTTTCAAAATGTGCACCGCACAGCAGTGGACTGCCTATTGACTGCCATGGAGATGGACGCGTATTTTGAACTAAAACTAAACTAATTGTGTGCATCAAATACAGTTGGCTCAATACAACAATGTTGCAAACTCAATGTTGTAATGATTTTTTAACATTTGAACGATGCGGATGGCGTGTACGAGTCGTGCAGTTAAAGGGATTGGGCAAAATCATAAGATGCAAACATGTTGTATCTATCACTTGGAATGCATGGGACAGAGCCTGCCTCTGCAGCACAGATATACGGTTGTCTGGTCCCCTGAGAGCTCACTTGCCTACACTACATGCTACAGATCTGCAATTCTCTGCTACCACTGCTGCTGTCTCTGCATCCTCTGGCTACTGCAATGGCACATACTTTGGAAAGGGCCCCAGCCTCCACAGAGGAGGAGAACCAGGCCCTGCTGGACAGGATCCTTCCACAGTACAGCAAGCTGTATGGGAAACCAGGGGAGCAGGTGAGTGTGCAGTCCACTGCCTTCCTAATTGTGCATGTTGTCTGACTACCAGTACTAGCAGTGTGTACACCAGTGGCTAGCATGCTCACTGAGTAGTTTCCACCCCCAAAGTGTGTCGTAACATGCACTGAACAGGTAGAGTGCAGTCGCAGTGCATCTTTTTCTGCCCAGGCAATGTATCCATAATGTAATTTCTGGACAACTGTTCATAGCTGTAGTTGCGCTACCTGTGTCCATCATAGACCTCTGTGATAGAGATCTGTAAATCAAACTGTAATGCACCAATATGTTGCATGTGAACTTATAGCCTTTTCACTTAGTCATCCTCTCAGGTTGATGCCCACCAGAAACAGGAAATCTGGTTGACCAACACCCAGGCTTTCAGATCTGTGGGGATCTACAAGCGCCGGATGAACAACTGCCAGAAGAGGTGGCAGGACCTTCATGGCTGGACCCGGAGGATCTCAAGGGTTCAGCTGAAGCGGTCGCCTCCTCGCAGGAGGGGCGGACACCAGACCCTGACCCACCACATGCTCCGGATTCTGACGGTAGTCTTCCCTGACCTGGATGGGCAGCTGAAAGCCAGACAGCAGCAAGGAGGGGGTAAGTGCTATCCTTGTCAGGGAACTATGTCTCACATGCTCTTTTCACTCCTTTAGCCTGGTTACACTTCCACAGTACGTCTGTCTTGTAGTCCAGGACTCATGTCCCTCACTTGTGTCATGCCCCATCCTCATCTCATTCACAGGTGTAGCCCAAACAGTCTGTGACTCAGGGAATTGCTAACAGGAGAGACCAACCGCTAGACTGACGCCGTATCCGGGAGAAGAACACCGTGTCCCTGCAT
Organism: Lissotriton vulgaris; assembly: GCF_964263255.1. NCBI lineage: Eukaryota > Metazoa > Chordata > Amphibia > Caudata > Salamandridae > Lissotriton > Lissotriton vulgaris. Next base: position 1,058,862,899 of record NC_141697.1, read on the forward strand.
ACCCTGCCCGCCTCCCGCCGCTCGCTGACCAGGCTGAGCCGCCGAGTGGAGCGCGGGTCAGGGGACTACAAGCCCCATCAGCCCAAGCGGGCTGCAACGCCAAAAGCCGCGCCAGGAGGCGCTTAAAGCCGGGGTCAGTCCTGACCACAGCGGAATTGCTAACAGGAGAGACCAACCGCTAGACTGACGCCGTATCCGGGAGAAGAACACCGTGTCCCTGCATACCCTGCCCGCCTCCCGCCGCTCGCTGACCAGGCTGAGCCGCCGAGTGGAGCGCGGGTCAGGGGACTACAAGCCCCATCAGCCCAAGCGGGCTGCAACGCCAAAAGCCGCGCCAGGAGGCGCTTAAAGCCGGGGTCAGTCCTGACCACAGCGGAATTGCTAACAGGAGAGACCAACCGCTAGACTGACGCCGTATCCGGGAGAAGAACACCGTGTCCCTGCATACCCTGCCCGCCTCCCGCCGCTCGCTGACCAGGCTGAGCCGCCGAGTGGAGCGCGGGTCAGGGGACTACAAGCCCCATCAGCCCAAGCGGGCTGCAACGCCAAAAGCCGCGCCAGGAGGCGCTTAAAGCCGGGGTCAGTCCTGACCACAGCGGAATTGCTAACAGGAGAGACCAACCGCTAGACTGACGCCGTATCCGGGAGAAGAACACCGTGTCCCTGCATACCCTGCCCGCCTCCCGCCGCTCGCTGACCAGGCTGAGCCGCCGAGTGGAGCGCGGGTCAGGGGACTACAAGCCCCATCAGCCCAAGCGGGCTGCAACGCCAAAAGCCGCGCCAGGAGGCGCTTAAAGCCAAGGTCAGCCCCGCCTCGCGGGACGCGAGCGGGACGCCGGGCGAAGCCCGGGCCAAGGGCGGGCCCGTTTCAGCCCGTTCCAGACAGAACCAGGCTGGGCTGGGCCCCCTCCCCTTGGTCTGGTTTGTAATCGCTTGATGACCCCCTCTTCAGTTAAAGGTACTCTTTAGTTTTATGTTTTCGATTCTTTTGGACTTCCGCCTCTGTGCCTGCATATCCTTACTATGTCAGTAACAAGGGGATCCAGGAGTAAGACCGCACTCAGAACTGCGCAGTTTATAGGTCCAATAGATAAATTTATTTCTACTACTACTGAGGCTATTAATTTAAACATTTCCCTTTTAGAGCGCAGGGTATCCCAGGACCTTGCGTTTGCTAAGAGATCCTCCTTGGGTCTCATTGCTACAGCTTTAACTCCAGTCCCAGCAGTTACTTCTATACCCAGCCTCTCTCAACCCGGAAATATTATAGCTCAAGTTCATTCCATTCCTAACGCTGTAGACCTATCGGCCACAAACTTGTCATTGGAACTGGACTCTACCGAGAACCTTGAGATCACCCCGGATTTGGAGCGGATCGTAGTTGATGGTCAAACTCAAGGTATCCGTCCCATGGGGGTAAGAGAAGGCGCCATTCCTAAGCAGCCGATACCCACAAATAAAGGGAACAAGGCTAATCAACATCCCAAAAATAAGAAAAAGAAAGGGACCACTACAGCACCAGTCATGAATTTACCCACCTGTACTAACTCTGTTATATCTGCTTCGCCTAACTTACATTGTACTTCCAAGGGTACTGTTCAGGGGGGGGTACCTTGTCCGTTTGACTTCAATAATTCCGAGTTGTTTGAAAGACTTAGGGATTTCTTTAAACAGCAACTCCAGCCCCTGGAACGGAGTATTATGGCCATTGAGAAACAGCTTGCCATACTTATTGCCAAATCTCCCAACCACCCAAGGGAAGGTATAGTTAAACCTGGGGGGGGTTTACCTGTGGTTTCACTTGCAGTGCCCTGTCCGGGGGTCCCCCTAGCTAAGACTAACATAGACAAACCATCTGTCAATATAGTTATGTCTAATACCAAATCTAAAACAAAGGATCCCGCCATTTCAACATCGTCTACTGCTAACAGGTGTACTAATTGTTCCAAATCTAAGCTGAAAGATAAACCATTACCCCAGACTCCGTCATTTACCCAGCAAATTCCTGCTGTTCAGACGTCACAAGTTACCTCCAATGATGCCAACCGTACCCTGACCAATGAGCCTATACAGCAATCCACTAGCAAAAATAAGGTCCCCAAAGCTAACTCCCACACAGACAAAAAGAGGCCCAGACCCAAACGTCCATTCCAATTGGCTCCAGAGGTATCTCCATTCACGGCAATTCTAACAGGAGTACCGGAACTTCCAGAGGGAACTGATGAACCTCACTGGTCCCTCCGGAACAAAATTCTGCAGTGGCTTAGTATTCACAGGCCCCTGAAGCCCCCTTTTACCTGTAGAATATCTTCGGTACGCAGGGTATCCTGGGTGGGTAAGATCCCCAAGAGTATTCAAGGGGATTGTGTCATTGTTACATGTGAGGATGCCTCTACTGTAAACCACATCTGTTCTTGGCCTGATCTAGAGAAGAAAGGTGGAATTGATACCCATCGACTCTCCTTTTTTTATCCACCTACTTCAAACTACCATTACCCAATTCCACCACCAAATTGGGCTATGAACCAAGAACACCAATGGGACTATGGCGACCCTTGGCAAATACAACAGTTCAGAGGTAGGGATTGGGTACCCCGTCCCTGGTATCCCAATAACAACCGTTTTGCAGATGGCGGATGGCAGGGCATCCAAACCTCCAACAGATTTGACAGCCTGGAGATGGTCGACTGACTTTATGTCTCTTTACCATCGATCCCAACTGTCAACAGGATGTCGGCATCTGGGGTGGTTGTGCGACCTAACCCTGCCAGCCCTAGTCCTAACTCTGCTCTTACAGTGGCACCTGTGTCTCCTAGTGGTCATATGGTTCTACATAAGTCTCCCGCACCCGAAATTTCTTTTACCCAACCCTCTTCATCTTGTTATCACCCTTTTAACACCCAATCCACTACCTGCAGGTCAGTAATCGGACCCTCAAAGATACCAGCTCAGGTAACTAAGCCGGGTGACCTTATATTGATATCCTGGAATATCGCTGGTATCGCAGGGAAATTAAATACCCCTTTTTGGTCCAGATTTATAGGAGAAGGGTTCGATATAGTCCTCCTCCAAGAGACTTGGAGTCTGGAGGACATCAATGTAGAAGGTTATTCTTCTTATTGTCTGAATGCCACCAAATCTAACTCTGGAAGGGCAAAGGGGGGTCTCCTGATTCTCCTTTCTAATAGATTGGAAACCTACAAAGTCAGAAGAAGCTCAAATGTGGGAGTTTACAGTCAGGTTTTAAGGATTGCATGTGCTAAGGGTAAGGACCTAGTTCTTGTCAACTTTTATAATAATATTTTTGATGCCTCCAGAGGGGATATCCTGTACCCCTTGGAAAAAGAAATAGCTAAGGCTATAGGCACTTCAAAGAAACAGTCAGACATTCTATGGGCTGGGGACTTTAATTTGCAGCCATGTCAGCTATCCAAGGGAAATCCATGCGGCTTTGGGGTGGAGCCGGATAATCCTAATGGGGGTGCGGGAAGGAGTGAGGATTTTCCTCACTTCCCGCATTGCCATTACGGCTCCACCTTAAACAAACTGCTATCCAAACTAGATTTATCCCTATTAAATTGTAATAAAAATAAGCAGAATGCCACATGTCCCACCTTTACAGGGAGGGAAGCTGGGACTTTCATTGATCACATTTTGTTCTCGAGTAATGGGGACTATTTAAGCTTGTATGTGAGAGAGGAAAGTCTTAGCGATCACAATAGTATTTGTGTCACCCTTCCTTCAAGGGGTGTCACACATAGAACTGGGGAAACCTGCACCACCGATATAGTGTCCCAACGTCCAAATGGTCCGAGAATCAAATGGACGGGGGTCAATTCTGCGGCCAAACAGAGGGAGGTAATAACCAGTTGTAAAACTGAGATTAGTTATTGCCTTAAAGATGTTTTTAATCACGATCTCCTGATATCCCAATTTATCAATATCAATACCATCATAGAGGGTATCTTCACTAAGAAACCCTCAGCTAATAAATCGATTTAAATGTCATGGTTTGACACGCCCTGCACCATAGCCTTACGGGAACTTAAACGTGCTTTAGGGCTCAAACCCCGTGATGGTATTAGCATCAAAGAAGCAAGGGTTAACTACAAATTGGCTATCTCGAACAGGAAAAAGGTACTACAGAGAGAAGCCTGGGATAAGCTGAATGAAGCAGTTGAGACAAAAAATAGTAAACTTTACTGGGAAATAGTCAACAGTCCATTTTTAAACTCGGAAGGTGTCCCAGAAATCACTTCTTATGTTGCTTGCGAGGACTGGGTCTCCCACTTCACTAACATTTTTAATCCAGATAGGGTATCATCAACCCTACCCTCAGCTGATTCGCCAAGGTGGCTACCTATACCGTTAGAGATTACGCTGCAAGAGGGACTAGAAGGCCTTGCTAATAGCAAGGGGGGGAAAGCCCCGGGACCTGATGGGGTGCCCATAGATTTATTAAAAACAGAACCTAATCTGTGGGCCCCCATTTTGGTTAGGACCTTTAACTGTGCAGCGGAAGGCAATTTCCCCCCATCTTGGGGTCAATCGGTTATCATCCCCTTACATAAAAAAGGCAGCAAATCCGAGGCTTCCAATTATCGGCCAATCTCTTTATTGGATGCCTCAGTAAAGGTTATGAGCAGAATTCTGCTCAAAAGACTTGAAACTTGGGCAGAAGATATGAACATTTTAACTAAAGTGCAATACGGATTCAGGAAGGGGATGGGTACCCTGGAGCAATGCGTGAATTTGGATCTTTTAATTAATAAATACACAGTGGCTAAAAAGGGTAATTTATTTTTATGTTTTGCAGACCTGAGCAGCGCTTTTGATTTAGTTGATCACGGCATTCTTTGGCAGGTTTTATTGGAGTTAGGAGCACCAAAAGAAATAGTACATTTTCTGGCTAGGCTTTACCAGAAACTTTCCTGTAAAGTCCGTTATGGTACCCATGGTGAATGTACACCATTCTTTAAGGTATCTAGGGGCATCCGCCAAGGATGCGTACTAGCTCCACTCTTATTTTCTCTTTTTATTAACTGTGTTGACCGTACCTTGGCTACCATACCTGCAGACGCCCCGCAGATTGGAGGCAATTTTGTCTCAATCTTACTTTATGCGGACGACGCGGTACTTTTGTCACGCACTCAGATAGGCTTACAGCGTCTCATTGATGGTTTTATGTTGTTTATAAAAAACAGGAGACTCTGTGTAAATAAATCTAAGACCTATGTTATGTTGTGTGGCGAGTCAGCCAATAAACATAAGTCCAACTTCTATCTAGACAGCGATAAAATGTCTCAAGTTAAAACATTTTGTTATCTAGGAATCACTTATGCTAATGATGGGTACTGGAAATCAGAGCTTGAAAATGCCAGGTTGAAAATGACTCGCTGCACTAGCAGCGTTTTTCGATTTTCTTCTAAGCTCGGTTCGAGAAGCATTCGTGATATGATTAACATTTATAATATTCGCTGTGTTCCCTCGGCATTGTATGGGGCTGGGGTGTGGGGCCACACAGACGGCACCTCTCTCCAAAAAGAGGAGAACAAGTTCCTAAGAAAAGTGCTTTGTGTCCCCCACTCCGCTTCCATTCAACTAATCCATGATGAGGTTGGGGTTGAGTTTATCTCGGACTTAGCAGCCGTCCGTCCACTCTTATTGTGGCGTTCTATTTGGGCTAAGCCAGAAACTCGATTCACTCAAGAAATTATTCTTGACTGTATAGGCCTGGACTTTTCTTTACGTATTCTTTGGCTGAAATATATTAGTTTTTGGTTTAAGACTTTGTTTGATATTGATGTTCTTGCTGACCCAGAACTCGCGGTAGCAATACCCAAAAAAGAGATCAAACAAACTTTTTTGATGTATAAAAAGAAAGGGCGAGATGAGGTATATGGTAAGCTAACTACTGTGAAGTTCTATAGAGAACTTAACTTACCATCGGGGTTCCAAGTCTATCTCCTATATGTCTGCCACCCATCTCATCAATATGTTTTAACCCGCGTCAGGCTGGGGATCGTACACCATTTAGTTGCGTTTCCAGTACAGAAACAGAAATCGGAAATTCCCTGCCCTTGCGATAATGTTTCACGCCAGAGTTGCTGCCACTTCTTACTTTTTTGTAAATTTTATCACTTTTTAAGATTAAGGTATTTAAAACCCATATTTATTAAATATAACATACGGACTTTTAAGAAAGCCCTTGCGTTACTTTCAGCTCTAGAAAATGCGGACATATGTTTTTTTGTTGCCACTTTCATTTTGAAATGTACAGCTGCCAGGAAAAGTATTGTATTGCCATGATTTCTATACTCCTGTCTGTACTTTCCCATAAATGTACAGTTGCCAGGGGGAGCACATGTTTAGCAGTGTTCAAACTTATTTATAATCCTGTCTGTACATGCCTTTCTTCCTTTTGATTTTTCATATTTTTCATATTTTTAACATACAGCTGCCAGGAAATGTCTAGTGCTGCTATATTTCTATACTTTCCTGTCTGTATCAAAATTTTAAAATCACATTTTCTTGCCCCATGATTTAGGCAGGGGCTTGTTATTTAACGTACAGCTGCCAGGATAAGCATTTTGCGCCAATCTATTTATTCCTGTCTGTACGATTTTTAACTTCTATACCTTTTTGTCATCTTCATGTTTCTTTTAATTGAGATCCAATGTTTAAACGCTTGTTATATAAGTGTCTTATCCCCATATGAATTATTTTGGATTCCCCTGTATAAATTTTGTAACAAATTTTTTAATGCAATGGATTGATTTCATGTTTTGCTTGTATGATTTGTTTGCAAATCGAATAAAAGCTTTGAAATTGAAATTGAATTGACTCAGGTCACTTGGGTACTGCATACTTTTAGTTATTTAGTTACTTGAGGTAGAATGTGGGCCAGCATCCGTTACAGGAACTTTGTTGTTGGCTCAATGGGTGGTACAATTGCTCACACAATGCCTGTAATCTGACATGTACTCTGTGTGTACCTTTGACACGTGTTCCTAATGCTGCTTTGACTCACCACATTTGTGGATTATTTGCCACACACCCATGATGCAAGTGAGACCAATGTTGGAGCCTCTGACGTATGTACATCATGGGTGTCACACATGCATAGCCACCTGCCTAGTGTTCAGGTTAATACCATGTTGCACATGCACAAGGACAGTAATGCCTACTCTTGCCATCGAATGCTCTATGTTCTCCCACTCCCATGTGTCAGCTCACATATTGGGCATTGTGAAAAGTGCCTTTATGTGTCGGGCTCTGTGTCATTGTGGTGTGGCCTCGCTAAGTGGACTGCTGGAGGGTTTTCACAATTTCAGGTGGGCAGTCATCTGTGATGGGACTATAGGATCTGCATATTGTTTCATACATAGGTGTGTCACCCCTTAACTGTGCACTTTGGTGTATGCAACATCACGGTGCAGGTTGTTTTTGTTGAGTCTCATCAGACTGAAGTGCACATGTGTAAGGACTCTTGCTTTCAGTCACTGTAAAGTCTCATGTCTTTAATGTGTGATAATCTGAGCCCTCATGATGTGGGTGGCAGAGGGTGAACTTGTGCGCTTGTCATCTACAGAGCTTGCATTCCCAAAAGACCTTTAATTTTTACAAAGTGCTGACAGTTGTTGTGTAGATGCACTGGCCCGGTGACAGGAGACAGTGAAGACGGACTCACCAGACAGGCCTGTGCCATGGCATTCAACTTGCAAACGTCTGATCCGGCAGTAGTGTCAGTTGTCCTGCATGTACCCAATTGTCACATGGAGTATCAGGACATGAGAACATCCTTGTGTCTGTTGATGGAAGCATATCCCGCATATTGACAGACTCTGCCCATCCCTTTACTTGACCCATGTACTGAGTCATTGGCAGGGGATGGAATGTGTGTGGAGTGACACATTTCAATGTGTTACCTTGGATGTCCAACAACTGTCTATGTGGTGCATATGTGCGGAAATGATTGGTGGCATACAACATGCGCCAGATAGATGTCTCCAAGGAGAGGAGTTAAATGAGGGGAGTATTTGAGTGGCAGACTGTCCAGTGTCTTGTTCACATAGGTGTTTGCACCATTGGCAAATTATGTGAAGACTTGCTCTGAGATGTGTCCTACTTACTGTGGTGTGTCATGTGTGGTGTGTCCTTTCTTTCTGTGCCCTCCCCGCTCCCGCCTCCCAGCTGCTCCGCCCTCCCTCGCACTTGGCCATATATGGCGACCGTGCGACGCAGGTGAGTGTGACCTAGCTTAGGACACCCCCGCGCCGCACGGCCACCAGCTGCTGCGTGTGCCTCCCGCCACCCGCCTGCCTCGCTGACCCTGCTGCCGCCGCCGTCTGACCACGCCCCCTGCCACCGAGCGGCGTGGTCTCCTGCGGTCTAGTGCTGTGTTAGCTGTTGTTGCCTTTTGGCTCCTGTGCCCCGTTTTTTCCTTGCTGTGTGCCCCTTTGCTGTAACAGAGATTGTCTTTTGTTTGGAGTGTATTTGTCAGCGCTTGTCCCCCCTGTACTCGCTCCCCCGGTTTCCTCCCTCCCCGCTCCACGCTTCCCGCCTCCGTTGTTAGCCACGCCCCCTTTCTTTCTGTGCCCTCCCCGCTCCCGCCCTCCAGCTGCTCCACCCTCCCTCGCACTTCGCCATATATGGCGACCGGGCGAACGCGCAGCGGGAGCGCCGATTGTGCGCGAAGGCGCGCCAAAGGTAAGCCCGTCTTCGCCCGTCCGCGCCTGGACCGCGCCCAGTGCCAGAACCCCTGGCCCCCGTAGACCCCTGCCCACCCGCCGGACGTACGACGCCGCCACCCTCAACGCACTCAACGCCGGCCGAGTCCCGGGCTGCTACCGAGCCACCCCGAGACGCACCCACGGACCCTTCTGCTGCAACGCCTGCAAGTTCACCTGCATCAGGACTTGCACCACTCCAGCAGTGCCCAAGACCTCGACGAGCAACAGCAGCAGCCACCTGAGATGCATCCTGCTCAACACCCGCTCCGTCCACAGGCACGCCATCGAGATCTGGAACCTGCTAGATACCACAGCCCCAGACGTCGCCTTCTTCACGGAAACCTGGATGAACGCCTCCTCCACGCCTGACATCGCCATCGCCATCCCAGACGGCTACAAGATCATCCGAAGGGACCGCATCAACCACACCGGAGGCGGCATCGCCATCGTCCACAGGAACACCATCCGCATCACGACCAACACCGATGACACCCTCGCTACCGCCGAGCACCTGCACTTCCAAGTCCACATCAACCCCAAGACCACCCTCAGAGGCACCCTCTTCTACAGACCCCCTGGACAACGCACACAATTCAGCGAAAACATCGCCGACTTCATCAGCCCGCACGCCCTCTGCTCCGCTGACTACATCCTTCTAGGGGACCTCAACTTCCACCTGGAGAACAACAACGACCGCAACACCACCACCCTGCTGGACAACCTCGCCAACCTGGGACTCAAGCAACTGGTGACCACCCCCACCCACTACGCCGGACACACACTCGACCCCGTCTTCTCATCCAGCAAGGACATCGCCTTCAGCCACGCCACCGGACTCCACTGGACGGACCACAGCTGCGTCCACTTCAGCTTCGCAAGGACCACGATCCACCACCACCAGCAACAGGCCGCACGCAGGAACTGGAACAAGATCACAGCCGACCAGCTCGCGTCCTCCCTGAGCACGAACCCTCCCACCAGCACATCGAACCCCAGCCAGGCGGCCACCAACCTCACGAAGTGGATCAACGACTGCGCAGACGAGCTCGCCCCCCTGAGAACCCCGCCCAGCAGACCCGGCAGCAAGAAAGCCCCATGGTTCACCGACGAATTCAAGAGCTCCAAGAAGAACTGCAGAGCCCTCGAGAGAACCTGGCGCAGAGACCCAACACCGGACAACATGACTGCCCTCAAGCTCGCCACCCGGAAACACCACCAACTCATCCGCGCCACCAAGAAAACTGCATTCAAGGAACGACTGGACAACAACGCACACAACAGCAAAGAACTCTTCAACATCGTCAAAGAGCTCTCCAACCCCAACGCCGGAAACAACGACATCACCCCTTCGCAAGACCTCTGCAACTCCCTCGCCTCCTACTTCCACAACAAGATCGCGGACATACACAACAGCTTCAGCACTCAACCGACGAGCACCACGACCGAACCACCGCCCCCCACCACCACCCTCCGCGCCTGGACTCCGATCAGCACCGAAGACACCGTCCGCACGATGAACTCCATCCACTCCGGATATCCGACCGACCCCTGCCCTCACCACGTCTTCAACAAGGCCGACGCTATCATCGCACCCCACCTGCGGGACATCATCAACACCTCCTTCGACACCACTACCTTCCCGGAGAGCTGGAAGCACGCCGAACTCAGCGCTCTACTCAAGAAGCCATCGGCTGACCCCACCGACCTCAAGAACTACGGCCCCATCTCGCTGCTCCCGTTTCCTGCAAAAGTAATTGAGAAGACCGTCAACAAGCAGCTGGCTGCCTTCCTCGAGACAAACGGATCCCTCGACCCCTCGCAGTCTGGATTCCGGGCCAACCACAGCACCGAGACCGCCCTGTTCGCAGTCACCGATGACATCCGAGCGCTGCTCGACAACGGAGAAACAGCGGCCCTCATCCTCCTCGACCTCTCCGCGGCCTTCGACACTGTTTGCCATCGTACCCTAGTACAACGCCTCAGCAACGTCGGAGTCCAGGAGAAGGCACTGGAGTGGATCATCTCCTTCCTCGCCGGAAGAACACAGAGAGTCCGCCTCCCCCGTTCAGATCTGAAGCCACCGAAGTCATCTGCGGCGTCCCTCAAGGCTCCTCGCTCAGTCCAACCCTCTTCAACATCTACACGAGCCCCCTCGGAGACATCGCACGCCAGCACAACCTCAACATCTCCTACGCCGACGACACCCAGCTGATCCTCTCCCTTACAAACGACCCCGCCACCGCCAGAGCCAACCTTCATGAAGGGATGAAAGAGGTAGCCGAATGGATGAAGAACAGCCGCCTGAAACTGAACTCGGACAAGACGGAAGTCCTCATCCTGGGATCCTCAGCCTCCGCCTGGGACGACTCCTGGTGGCCCCCCGCCCTAGGCAGCGCACCCAAACCAACAGACCACGCACGCAACCTGGGCTTCATCCTGGACTCCTCCCTCTCCATGACCAGACAAGTCAACGCCGTCTCCTCGTCGTGCTTCAATATCCTGCGCATGCTACGTAAGATCTTCCGGTGGATCCCCACCGAGACCAGGAAGACGGTCACCCAGGCCCTCGTCACCAGCCGTCTGGACTACGGCAGCACCCTCTACGCCGGAACCACCGCCAAACTCCAGAAGAGACTCCAGCGGATCCAGAACGCCTCAGCACGACTCATCCTGGACATCCCCCGTCGCAGCCACATCTCCGGACACCTGAGAGATCTGCATTGGCTCCCGGTCAACAAGAGAATCACCTTCCGTCTCCTCACCCACGCACACAAAGCCCTACACAGCCAAGGCCCAGGATACCTCAACAGCTGCCTCAACTTCTACGCTCCCAAACGCCAGCTTCGTTCGACCAGCCACGCCCTCGCCGCCGTCCCCCGCATCCGCAGAGCCACCACAGGGGGACGGTCCTTCTCCTACCTCGCCGCCAAGACATGGAACTCCCTCCCCACCCACCTCCGCCTGACCCAGGACCACCTCGCCTTCAGGAAGCAACTCAAGACCTGGTTGTTCGAGCAGTAGCGGACCCCCCCCCCAGCGCCTTGAGACCCTCTGGGTAAGTAGTGCGCTATATAAATACGATGATTGATTGATTGATTGAGGTCAATACAGTTGACTGATGGGGATCGGTTTCTCCTGCTTACTTACAGATACATCTAAAGCCACGGGGGAGACAGCTCCACGGACCAGGAAGAGCAGCAGAGCCAGACAGGGCCATCCACCGAGGATTCGGAGCAGCACAGAGGGCAAAGGGAGCCACTACAGGTATTGGAAACAGCCCCCCAAGTATTGTAGTGTCGGAGATGGGTCAATCTCAAGCCCAAGGTGGAGAACTTCACACGGACAGCACTATGCAGGCATCAGGACGGGCTAATAAGGACAGGGATAGTCTGGGCTCTTTGCTACAAGTATTAAGGGGGGACCTTTTGACCAAGTTCGAAATATCCGAAGCAAACCAGAAGGGTATTCATGATAGGTGTGATGCCCTTGAGTAAAAACTGGACGACATATGCACATGTACGGGATCACTGGAGCTCAAAGTTTCATCACTATCAGAATCTGTCCAAGGGAACTCTAAAGATATAGACGCTTTAAAAGCCCAGAATCGATCCTTACAGATGGATATGGAGAGGTTGGAAATACAGGCCCGCAGGAATTATTTTAGGATTCTGAAGATACCGTAGGGAACTGAGATGGACGACGTAAAGGGGTTCGTAAGTAAGTTGTTAAGAGAAGGGGTGTTAAAATATATACTAGATATTGACCTAGAGGCTGAAATACAAAGAGTGCATAGGAACCCTTTTAGGTTGCATCGCAAGCAAAATATTCTATACTTAGGAACGTTATGAAAGATTTTAATTTGCTTGATATTTGGAGAGCAAAATATGATAATGTTAGATAATTTTCGTTCTATAGTAAGTAGTACAAGCAATACTCAAGGATAGATTATTTTTTAGTAGATATGGGGTTGTTCTCGGACGTAGGATCCATTAGTTATATTCCAGCTATTGTTTCAGATCATTCGGCAGTTGAGTTAGTCCTTAATCTGGGGTTTAAGACAACAGAGAAAAGGTGGGCCCTAGAAAGGACTTTGTTATTGTGCGAGTGTGTGAAGGTAGAGCTAAATGATAGAATAGGCGATTTCTTTAGTTTTAACATAGGCTCCTTCACTGAACAGACGGTCTGGGAGTCCTATAAAGCATATTTGAGGGGGCTTCTGAGTTCTCTAATGACCCATAAGAGGAACAGCAGCAAGAAAAGAGAAATAGACGGCCTTAAGGATATTAGGGAGAAAGAGCTGGAGTTGCAACAAGCAGCCCTGACAGCTAGGGGACGTATTCCTCAGTTGGAGAGGGAACTGGTTAGTCTACAAGCGGATTTTAATGCTAGATTGCATAAGATTATGAAGGACAGGTGGGATGCCAGCAAATTACAGAACTTTGCCTATGGCGAAAAATGTGGCTCCCTCCTGGCGTGGAAATCAAGAACAGAAAGGGTGAGAAATAACATCAAGAGTTTGATACAAAGGGGGTCAGGGGTGCTGGTATTAGAAGATGATAAAATTAGAGAGGAGGCCAGGTCATTTATGCAGAGTTTATATCAGGATGATACTACTTAAATACCAGAGGAAGTTAAGACATGGTTAGACCTTAGGGATCTACCCCAATTACCCGAATCGGAAAAGGAATATTTAGCTTCCGGCATCACGGAGGGAGAGATTAGAGAACAATTGAGGAAAATGAGTCGGGGCAAATCTGCTGGCCCCGACGGGTCACCAATTGAAGTCTATCTAGGCCTTTTAGAGAAGGTGGTGCCGGTATTAAAAGTACTTTTTAATAAAATACTTATACAAGGTGAATGTGTTCCCCTCTACTGGTCAGAAGCGACAGTATCACTGATTCCTAAACAAAATAAAGATCCCCAAAAAATCGAATCGTATAGACATATCTAGTTATTAAACTCTGATTTGAAGATTTTTTCCGGGATATTGGCCACTAGGATGGCCAGAATTATTAAAACAATTATACACCCGGATCAGAGAGGGTTTATAACATGGAGGCAGCTCAATGAGCTTACTTTCCAGGTAAATCGACTACGCGGAGGAAAAGAAGTTGCCACTACCCTCCAATTCTAAGGATACCGCCAGTCTTCAAGGGAAGATCTTTTGCTTTATATGGGCAACAAAAACATCAAGAATAGCCTGGAATAAATTAAGGAGAGGTTTGAAGATTGGAGGCTTGGCCTTACCCGATTTACTTTCTTATTGTCACGCCTTCCATTTTAAGAATTTTAGGATATTAGCCAATAAACTAGACTCTTCCTCGCAGGGTCGCTTATTTATGGCAATGCTTCATGATGTGCCGCAGGGACAGGAATTTTTTCTTTTGAAATTTGGTGACCCCAAGTTTTACAAAAAAGTGCGTCTTAAGATCCTGCTGGCTGCTCTTAAGAATTTGGGCTATGTCAGGAGAGTCCTGGGGATATCATATTACACCTTACAGGCTATGAATTGGGAGTCCCTCTCCAACCTGACAAATGGGACTCTAACAAGATTTAAGTTTTACCAGCTCTCTGCCTGGCGGGCAACACAATCCTGAGGCAATGAAGAAGATAGTTCGCCCCTCGATTCCATTTCTAGAGCAGGCCAATGGAAATGTGCTATCTCTTTCTGGTATAGGGCCCTTACTGAAGCAGGGGACTGTTTGGACTCAGAGTTGGAGAATCTCTGGAGTAATGTTCTTACAGAAAATCGAGAGGAGGCACGGAGAATCTGGTGCGACTCCTTCACCATGTCTCAGACAGTGGTTAAACCCGCGAATCTTAGGAGGAATCACCTTTATACTGCTTATAGAGTGTATTGGACTCCGGCTAAATTATCCAAGGTAACCACAAGGATATACTATTGCCCCAGATGTAAACACCAGGCTGCGGATGACCAACATATGTTTAAGGGCTGCCTAAGAATTGCTCCGTATTGGGCTGCGGTATGTGGCTTTCAGGAGGAGGTCCTATTAAAGCCAATTGAAGTAAGTACCAGATTGGTTTTCTTTGGTCTTCCGCCGGACTACTGTATAAGTACTCGCTCTTCAAAATTTTTGTTCTATGTAATGGTCATTGCCAGAAGGGAGATCTGTATGGCATGGAAATCGGAGGCCCGCCTACATTTGCTGACTGTCTTAAAAACATCATTATGACTAGCCAGTCAGATATGGCCTGCGATGAATCTAGTATTAATAAGATCTGGTCAGCTCTAGAGACCTGGAGGAAAAAGTAACATCGGTCCTATGATTATGCCAGAGGATTATTGTCCAGTCCTCCCTAGTAACCTGTGGTTTGTTTAGTCGGGGGAACAGGAGTGGGACCAGGGAACAGCCTTACCTCTGGGTGAACTCTGTATGCCCGGCACAGACATCCAGGGTGGCTATCGAATATGTCTGTGTGGAAGGCGCAGAGGGACCCCATCTGGAGTTTATCTGTTCTGATGGCATGTATGAGGACAAAAAACATAAAATGCAAAAAAAAAACCAAAAAAAGCATAGTCCCTATGCTATTGATTACATGCAGAAATTAACATCTTGGAAAATTAAACCTCGTAGAGCAACAACGAAAATAATTGTCCAGCCCGGGTAACAAACAGTTTGTACAGAACAAATAACAACAGGATCAAGAGGAGCCAACGGCTTAAAATAGAAAGAAAAGCAAAACTGATAATGGAAAAAAATAATTAAAATAGATAGCGAATGGTAAAGCAAAGAGATAAATGCCCTGATTTGGAGTCTGTAGGAGGTTTCCTCCGACGCCAGTGCATGCTCCTGTTTGCGCAGTCAAAGTTATATTTGCACATTTGTTTTCACTAATTTATCCATTTCCTGTCTTTATGTAGTATGGGCATGTTTTGGTTTTGCCTCATCTGGCGTGTTTTTGACATGCTGTTGTGCTTGCTGTAAACTAAGTAAATAAGTAATTAAAATAGGACTCATCGGTATGATTCTAATAGTCTATTGCGAACTGTACAATGAATCATCTACTATAATGATACTAGTGAGATGTTAAGTCTTCCCAAACAAGGCAAATACAATTAAGTTGTAAAACATCTCTTTAAAGAAAAAAAAGCTGTAACAAGTTACTTTTTAAAAGTCCTGGACGATAGAACTAGAAATTCCACCCCAACTAAACCGGTTACAAAATAACTATTGGCCATTTCTGGAACCTTAGCCAAAGCTTAATATAAGGTATTCATTTGCTAAAACATGAAGTGTTTGATATCACATGCTAAAAGTTAAAAAGGCCTATTAGTGTTAGCACTAGCACTCAACTGGAAGGAAAAGGGTGGTGCTACACTCCTTGTAACTCTCCAGTCTAATGGATGAATGGGGGCAACAATACTATACAATACTATCTTGCTGCCCAACTTAAATGGCTGGCCCTCTGGTAGGCCGGACACCACATTGACAAGGTGAGGGTTCCCTGAGCAACCGTTTGACGGGCCAAGACGGTCAGACCCCAACCCCCCACCACCAAAAAGCGGCTGAGTTTTTACTGGCTGCACCCTTGTGGTTTGAAAGGTGGCTGGCATTCATACTCTTGGCGCCCTCTTCGCCAATGTGACACTAATGTCCTTTCGAGACCTCTTGGACCTCAATGACCTCCATGGAGGGCCCTTCCTCACTTACGGGGTGCTTAAAGTGACACTACAGCAACACTGGTAGATTACAGGACTCAGAACTAGCCCAAGACTCACTGTACACACGCCTTACACTCGGTGAGACATGGAATGCGCCCAGTGAAGTGACAAAACCAGGCCTTTGGGAGAGCACTCATTGATTTAGAATAGCTGAAAGCCCCAAATACCCAGTATAAAACCCAAGAACCCCCGCTTTAAATATAAACAATTCCGTATCTTGCACAGGGCCTACTTGAATCGCCAGCGCTTACGTGGGATCTACCCCCAGTCCCAGATGAATGCCCCCCCTGCAAAACAGGCTCAACAGATGCGTTACACATGTTCTGGATGTGCAGAGTGCTAAGGAATAACTGGGCCATGGTACTGTCACGGATTTTCTAGGCAACAGGAAGAGATAGACTTGACACAGTACAGCACTGCCTCCTTGGTCTGTTGCCATGCCCCAAAAAAGAAACAACTTACCTACTCCAAAGCGGGCTCCGGTGATGAAGTGGAAATCACCATCACCCGCCCTTTTTCCTTACCGCAATGACGGGTGGAGGTTACCAGATGGGCGCAAGCAGAGAGCACTGCTCTTCGTAGGAAAGGGACGCAACTTATGGAAATACACCCTTGACTCACACTGGAACGTGATCTTACAAGATTTCACAACTCACCCTAGAGACTAAACCAGACCACCCTAGATGCCTATCACCAGAACCCCCACATGGAGGGAAAGGGCTTAGTTTAGTTTAGATACTTTATTCTTTGTTAACTTTCTCAAGATACGCATACAATGAAAAACGCAACCTCAGAAGGTATCCCGTAGTCCAACCCGGACTCGTCGAGTTGAGTAGAGGTAGCCTATGGGAAATACTGTACTTCCATAAATCTAGAATGACGATTGAGAGAATCTCAATAAAATATATTTAAAACAAAGGCCTAATAGAGGACAGTGAAAAAGGGTGACTATCTTGACTGGCAGTTTACCCAAATGGTCGTTGAAAGAATACAATTGTGCAATATTATCCTAAATAGCCAGACATCTAGGAAGAAAAGGAAATGCAGAAAGCATACGAGGAATAAATAATGCAGTCCATTAAGGTAAGGAAAAATACAATGATAATTTTGAACCATATACGAAACCAGAGACGGTGCTCCAAACCCACTCCTCAAGATCCAGGAAGTATCAGAAAAATCCACTGGAAATCAGAAAAGTGCCTAGTTTGCATCTCTTGTGTCTAATCTGTGAGAAGATTGACTAATAATGGGTAGGTTATACAACTTACGGCTGAGTGGTAATATATACGGCTCAAAGATAAGTGAAAAATTAGCAGTAGACTCTGGACAGCCACAGATACTAAACAATAATATTTTTTTTAAGGAGACTTTGAAACCTCCTGTCAGCAATTAGATATTATCTGTATAAAATTGGAGGAAAATACAAACAATATGATAAAATGAAATAGATTTTTTTCGCATTTTGCCTTAAAAAGTCTCTGAAACCGAAGTATTATTGTGCAACAAGCTATTAATCGTTATTTTATATGGGTATTAGCATACATAATGCATTCACGGAAGAGACAATCTAAAATAGAATAAAAATATTGAAAGTTTAAATAAACCCCAATCAAGGTAGCTTATAAAACCAACTACATAAATTGCCTAATAGACATGGAACTCTGATGAACAAATCGATTAAGTTCAACCTTGAACTCTCGTGTCACTGCCTCTCATCAGACGAAAGGTCATCAGAAGGGATTAGGCCTTTTGTTAGTTTGAGCTTCGAAACTAGGGAATTGCTGATGAAGCCAATAAGATGCAATATCCAAAACTCTAATAGTTGGTTTGACAATGTTTGCAGTTTAGCTAATAGAAGACTACATAAGGCCTTGACAAGAGAGCGAAGAGCCAGGGAAGCAATTGCTCAGTGGCATATTGTTTATGAACAATCCCTAACTAAAAGAACAATGGAATTACAGACAGAGGCCTGGGAAAGACTGCCAATTCTACTAGACTCAAGAAACTCTATGCCGAGCCTGGCAGTGAACATCAAACCTGACAGGTGGATAGACCATTGTATAAAGATCTATAGTTTATTGAGCAGCAACAATTAAGACTCTGAGGATGTTTCCCTGATATTCCCTGTCTATTGAATTTAAATTAAAGGAAGTGTTGTCTGCCATAAATAAAGGTCCCTTCAAAAAAGCACCCAGTCCAGACAGGCTCCCAATGGACATGCAAGACTTGGGCTGCTTACTAAACTGGACTCTTGTAGTATAGGGGGTTCAGCCATTACACTCCCTTTTTAGGTCAAGCCAGCGCAGCAGATGTGATGCTCTGCAAGGCATGCTGCCTTAAGAGTATGGACTTAAACCTCCGCCCACTCTCCACCCATATTTTTCATTGGCTTGTATCACTGTCCTTTGTAAATGCTGGCTTCCGATTCGTTAATAGGCTTGTTAGTCCCTCCTTACTACTGCCTTGTCGTCATTTGTAACCTCCCTTGAGGACTAGCCCCTTTACTTGTGTTGTTACACTGTATGTCTTATTTAGTCTGTAAGCACTATTTTCTTTAATGGAGTTTCTCCTACCGCAGGCATGACATGCTTTCCTGCAACAATAGCGCGCCATGCGCGCTTTCACTTTCCAAGCAGCTCGGGACAATGGCAGCCGCTTCTTTGAAATTAAATAGGTCTTGCATTCACAAGAGTTTGAGCTATTGGCATTGTAAATGGCAATGGCTTTTATTTATGTGTTAATTATCAACACAGATCAAATAAAAGGCATTGTAATTTACAATGCCAATATCTTAAACTCTCGGAAATGCGAGACCTATTGCATTGCAAATGCTTGTTTAGGTTTCGCCTGAGACAATGTATGCAATGTCGACGCGAAGTCCGTTAAAAAAAGAAAAGCTTATAAACAGGATTAGAGCACATCTCTTCCTTACCATTACTTACCATTGTTTGACTTCGATGACACTCATTTTCTTGTTTCTTACGGGTCAATGCCTTCTGCTTCCACTTTCTCTTCGTGTCTTCTAGTCTTCCATTGAGCTTGGACCAAGTACTGTTTCTTGTCTGCGACAAGCGTCCATCCGCTCGTGGCCCATTTGCAGAGGTTATTTTTTTGTAAATTCTAATATAGCACTACATAAATATGCTTGTGTTTGCAGGCCCTCTCTACCCTTCACCATTCCGTCCACACCCTCTCCTGTCCTTGTTGGTTGCTCCCGTCCCTCCAGCCCCATCCAACGACCTTGTTGCTTGTCACGGTCTCTCCCACCGCCTCCCACAAACTTGTTTCTTGCCCTGGCCCTCCCATCTCCTCCTGCTTCGTCGTTGCTTCCACCGTCCCTTCCAAATCCTCCCCTTGGCTTTGTTGATTGCCTTGGCCCTCCCAATCCCTCCTGCTACCTAGTGACTTACCCCATCCGTCTCACCCACTCCTGCTTCCTCCTTGCTTGCACAGTTCCTCCCACTCCCTCCTGTGTCCTCCATTCTTGCCCCCCCTCATCCCCCAGCCAGGTGAAAAAAGAAATATGATCAGCGCTGGCCGCGTAATAGCGTTTTTCTTTATTTTAAGCCATGTTGCACTGCAGCCATTGCTGCAGTACAACCTGTCTAAAAAAGATTGTCAAAAACGTTGGGCTTGCATAGGTAAAACTTATTGGCTTTGCCAACACCGGTTATAAAAAAATAAACAAGGTAATTGCATTGCTGTTGTCCAATTTCATTGTTGGATTCAATAGTTAAAATAATAGAGTTGTCCTGGATAGGTTATGATTGTGAACTACAGAGTACAAGTTAATTTCTGAGATGCAGTATAGGTTTCGGTCAGGAGTAGGGACCATTGAGCAATGTTTAAATTTACATTGTTTAGTCCGTAAATATACTGTTGCTAAATCATGCCACCTACAGCTAGCCTTTATGGACCGGACATCAACAACATTATTAGATCAACACTGTGGTAACAGCCACTTGGCAAAGGTCTAAAATCTAGTGGATTGTCTCTGGGTCCTGCATTACTATTTGTCAGCTTTGGTTAGATCCGGCAAAAAAGGAGAATGCACCACTCACTTTGATCTATTCCAGGCAAAACGCAAGGATGCATATTGAGCCAGAGCTTGTTCCTGTTGTACATTAATTACCCTGAGGGAAAGCTTTTTAAGAACGGGCAGGATATGCCAACAGTACAGAATAAACCCATGCCATGCCTCCTATATGCAAAGGATACGATTCTCATGGCGTAAACACCAAACGGCCTGAAAAAGTTAATTGATGCTTTTGGTGGCTTCATGAAAGGGCTAAATCTTGATACCACCCTCAGTAAAAGGTTTTATATGACGTGTGGAGGTAACAACCTGGAGACTTGCCTTTTTTCTATCAAGAGCCACTCCATTGAAAGGGTCTATCATTTCCCTTACCCGGGAGTGACCTTTGATTCTGCATGCACGTGGGGCTCCCTATTTGTTAAATGGGAAGCAGCAAATTTTGCACAATCGGTAGCCTTTTTAACTTAGCAGCCAACATAGGCAAACAACCAATTATTCCCCCTGATGGAAAAAAACAATAGGAAATGTATGCCAGTGCGGACTTACAGTGCCTGTATTTGAGGATACAAGGTATTGTTTCGCTTTCAAGTGGAATAGATGTATTGGGTCTAAAATTGGGATTTAAAAGATGTAGTTTGGCCTACAATTGCTTTCCTCAGTGGAGGTATGCTTTACAGTGTCTTTTTTGAATTTGTATCTCTGCCTTTGCAAGTCAGTAAAGTTAACTCTTCCAAGTTTTTAAGGTGTATGCTTGGCTGGGGCGCTAGGTGGCGCACGAGCGGAATGACCGCAACTCTGTGAGGCTCCCGCTGTCCGGTTGATTAATTTACAATTATCCTGGTTATGCGATCCTCCACCTAAGCATCGATTACTGCCCATGCTTCACTAGCCGATGGTGAATCCCTGGGTCCGAGAGCTGTGACAGTATAGCAGCGGCGGTGGACTTGACGGCGATTGGTGGTGTCTCAGCGATGTGCCCCTGGTGTTGGTGAGGAACGAGACGCGGGGAGCAGTAGCTACGTGAGTGCCGCGGTCTCCACGTGGTGCTCGGGCCGCAGGTCGCAGGACTGTCTTCCAGAGCACCGGCGGCTAAGGCGGAGAGCGAACACGGGTGTTTATAGCCCTGGGCTCGGACGAGCTGCGGTGCAGAGCTAACTGACGACGAGGACAGGCGGTGGTGGGCTGTACGCAAACCAATGTGCAGCTCTATATCCTTTCTCCCTGCGGCGCTCATTACGGGGATGTAAAGTGCCCGGTGCCCATCGGTGCCCGGTCCCCCTTGAAGACACTAAGGGGCTGCGGGCCTTCGATCGATGGTGTGATGGCGAGGACCTGAGAGGGTGCTGCAATAGAGTGGGGGCTCCTGCTCTGCATGGCCATCGCCCCCTGCTAGGGCCTGGGGCTAAGGTACTACTAGCTTACGACACTGAGCAGGCAATAGTGAGGGTCTTCAGTTACTTAAGCGACACCGTTTGCAGCACGGTCTCTCAAGCTGTTGGAGGGAGACGGTATTGTATTTGCGGTTGCGACCCTATCGCGAGGCATTGGAGAATCTGCTGTCACTGCACGTAGAACTGGCCATTGACAGGGGTGTGCCGGCCTGCATACTACAGAGTGATTGAGAGCAGTGTTGGACGGGTGTGAGCGTTGCACCATGGGTCAACTTGACTCACGACAGCCGCGCCTCACCTTTGAGGCTAAGAGAAACCCCAAAAAGACGTCAGCGGAGGAGGGGCCCGAGGTGTTGGAGGCAGGGGCTGGTGGGCCTCCCGGCTCTGCAAATGATATGCACACCATTCTCACTGAAATGCAACAAGGCTTCGCGACGATAGCCGAGAAAGTGGACACACTCACAACCCGTATGGATGGTATTGCGCGAAAGCTGGAAAACCACGATGCCCGCCTCAAAGAAGCAGAGCAGCGGATATCAGACTCTGAGGATGTCAGTGAACAATTGAAAACTGCGGTGACGCAAATGGATAAGCTCATGAGTATAATCAATGCCAAAAACGAAGATATTAAAGCCCGCAGTCGACGTACTAATGTACGCATTCAAGGCGTGTCAGAGAGCACCAACACAGGGCGCTTAGAGCATTATGTGGAGAAACTACTGAGGGCGATTACTGACGAGGGCGCACTCTCTGCCCAATTTATAGTTGAGAGAGTGCATCGGTCGCTCGGTCCACAGCCGCCTCCTGGGGCGACTCCTCGTCCCATCATTGCGCGTCTCCTAAATAATAGAGACCGCGACACTGTTCTCAGAGTGGCGCGAGAAAAGAAACAACTTAACTATGATGGGGTTTCCTTCACTATTTTCCCTGACTTCACGGTACGTGTGCAAGAAGAGCGGAGACAATTCACCGGCGTGAAGCAGAAGCTGCTGCAGGAACAGGTGGACTACGCCCTACTATACCCTGCGCGTCTACGGATCACCCATCAAGGCAAGCAGACCTTCCACACAACGCCTCAATCGGTGGAGAACTTCTTAAAAGCGCTGAAACGAAGGAAAAATGCCTCTGCAGGAAGAGACGAAAAGGAGGAAGCGCTACTGTCGGACGTTGAATGACCCATTCCAGTGATGGCGGTTTAGCAATGGCATGACGCGCTCTGAACGATGGCGACAGAGCCTCGGACTCAGGACTACTCGTAATGTATACTGTTAATTGATGTATTGGGATTGCAATCATCTGTTAACACTTGAATGTTCAGGGAAGGTAGCCTGTTCGGATGCTGTAACCGAACGCCCTTGCTGGTACTGGGGACTACTGTGCTTAGAAAGTTTCCTAGCCTGAAGCAAGGTTAAAGTGCGTCATCTAGGAGGTCGACCGATTAAAGGTTGCCTGGTGGGGGGGAGGGGGTGGGCTGTTGGTCGACTGGCATGATTAGGATGCTTCAGTGGGAGGGGGACAGGGGAGTTCTTGACTTGCGGGAGAGTATGGAGCAGTGTGGGTTCCAGCTACATATCATGATGTGGGGGCGTAGCAATGTATATGGTTCTACTACAGGTCTGTTTGTTAACATACAGCACATAGTATGGCGGGCACTGGGGGGAATCGTCTTTAACAATACTGTCTTGGAACGTACAGGGTTTGAACAATGCGAGGAAGGGAAGGAATGTCTTGGTATACTTCGAATGTCATCAGGTGCACATTGCACTCTTACAAGAGACACACCTCCATCCACACACTCGCAGCACTTTTGCTAGTAGGTGGTCGACTGTGCGGTTGTTCTCATCCTACTCCTCGTACGCCAGGGGGGTGGTCATATTGATTAAGAAGACTATACGATTCTCGGTATTGGGAGAAATTGTGGATCCAGGTGGGAGGTATGCTATTGTGTGGGGTAGGTTGTGGTCTGACAAGGTTACTATTGTGAATTGCTATGCCCCTAACATTGATACGCCAGAATTTTTTACAACATTGTGGGGTAAAGTGGTTAATGTTGGGACACAGCATATCGTCTGGGAGGGGGGGGGGGGACTTTAACGTCTCACTGGCGCCTTCTCAGGAAAGGGCTGATGGTAACGCGCAGTACAATGGCCGGTCTAGGGAGGTTCTGCAGGGTATTGTGGAAGAGGGAGGATTAATCGACAGCTCGCGATTTCTACACCCCCTTAGGACAGAAGGGCTACATTAATCAATCAATCAATCAATCACTACATTTAAATAGCGCGCTACTCACCCGGGAGGGTCTCAAGGCGCTGGGGGAGGGGGGTGTGTCACTGCTCGAACAGCCAGGTCTTGAGTTGCTTCCTGAAGGAGAGATGGTCTTTGGTACGTCGAAGGTGAGTGGGGAGGGAGTTCCAGGTCTTGGCTGCCAGGTAGGAGAAGGATCTTCCTCCGGCGGTGGCTCTGCGGATGCGTGATACGGTGGCGAGGGCGTGGCTGGTCGATCGTAGCTGGCGGGTGGGCGTGTAGAAGGTCAAGCGGTCGTTGAGGTATTTGGGGCCCAGGTCGTGTAGAGCCTTGTGTGCGTGGGTGAGGAGTCTGAACGTGATTCTCTTGCTGACGGGGAGCCAGTGCAGTTCTCTCAGGTGTCCGGTGATGTGGCTGTGTCGGGGGATGTCCAGGATGAGTCGTGCGGAGGCGTTTTGGATGCGTTGGAGTCTTCTCTGGAGTTTGGCTTTACACATCTTACACTGGCACCTGGGCACGCCTTGACTATTGCTTCATCTCCAGAGGGCTGAGTGCGGAGCTCACGAAGGCTGTTCATTTGGCCAGGACGTATTCTGACCATTGTCCAGTTTTGATACAGATGCGGCTGCTGGGTTGCGATAGGCCTTGGCGGACGTGGCGCCTTCAACATACTGCCCTATTGGATGAGGTATTTAAGGTGGAATTGGGGGAGGAGATAGCGGCATTCTTTCCTCGTAAAAAAGGCTCGGCGGATAGCGTTGAAGTAGTGTGGGAAGCCTTCAAGGTTACGGTCCGAGGGTATTGCATTTCTAAGAGTTTTGGGGTCTTGCGCGACATTCAGAGGACTTTGAGGACTCTGAACCAGGAACTGAAGGGGTTCCAGACACTCATGGCGCAGGGAGAGACGGGATAGGTGCATAAGGACTTTCGGGCAACATTGTCGAAGTATGAGGAGGCTGCGCGGGAGGCTAAATTCCAGGGCCGACATTGGGTAGCGCGCAAATATTGCGAGGGAGAACGGCCGGGTAAGGCATTGGCAGAGATCACCAGGCATCCACGGTACGGCACTCATATCTTGGAAATTAATAGGCCAGAGGGCGGGGCATGTCAGGACACTGAAGGTATCCTTGAAACGTTTGCGGTGCATTATGGTCTATTGTATACCACGCAGTGTGCGGAAGTGGCGGGATCTGAGGACTTCTTGGAGGATATTGCTTTATGCTGGTTAAGCGATGTACACAGGACATTCCTTAGTGCACCATTAGAAGTAGATGAGATACAGGAGGCTATAATGTCCCTAAAGAATGGGAAGGCGCCGGGGCTTGACGAGCTGCCTGCGGAATTCTACAAATGCTACATAGATATCATGGCCCCTGTGCTCCGGGACGTGTTCGAGGAGTCGCTAGAAGTAGGAGTGCTTCCCAGCTCGATGCGAGAAGTAGTGATTACGTCCCTCTTGAAGCCCGGTAAAAACCCCATGGATTGTAACTCTTACCGTCCATTGTCATTAATTAACTGCGACGCGAAAATTCTTGCTAAGGTATTGGCCACGCGCTTATCCCTTCTGATGAAGAGTATCATCCTCCCAGATCAAGCCGGTTTCGTCCCGGGCAGATCTACCACACATAATTTGCGCACGCTATTCTCCCTGATACAGACTATTGCCCCTGATTTTCCAGCTACAGCAATATTTTTGAATGCCTCCAAAGCATTCGATTCGGTTGAATGGAACTATTTATTCGTAGTTCTGCAACGAATGGGATTCCCTAAATTATTTATATCATGGGTACAACTACTTTACACCCAACCTACTGCCCGGGTTCTTATAAACGGCCAGCTTTCCAATTCACTCTCCATCACAAGGCGCACCAGACAAGGGTGCCCACTTTCCCCTCTTCTTTTTGCCATAGGTGTGGACCCATTAGCGTGTCGGCTACGACAGCTCCATAGGGACAGCGCATTTAAATGTGTTCAATGCCAAATTGGGATATCGCTTTATGCTGATGATCTAATGCTTTATGTTACAAACCCACAGCAAAATCTTAATCCGCTATTACACAAATTCTTGGTGTTTGGTAGGATGTCAGGGGTGCAGATTAATTGGAGAAAGTCCCAATTCTTTCCACTCACGCCCGCAGGTTCCGAATTTCAACTGGATTATCCCCTCGAATGGTGTCACGATGATCTCCGCTATTTGGGGATTCAGGTGACTAGGGACAGGGAAGAAACGCTCCGACTAAATTATGGCACTGCAGTTACCAAACTGTCCTCAGATGTTACGTGATGGATCTCTCTCCCCTTATCCATGGCGGGTAGAGCCTTACTCATTAAAATGGTGGTACTACCACGTTTCTTATATCTCTTCTTGAATATCCCGTACTATCCAAGTTCTTTCTTCTTTAAATCGCTGCGAACGGAGTTGATTTGCTTATTGTGGGGGGGGGGGGGGGGGGGGGGGGTAAGCAACCACAGCTTAAGTGGTTGATTCTAGCACAACCTTATGAGAAAGGCGGGTTTGATATCCCCGACTTTGAAGTTTATTATATGAGCGCGCAGGCTCACTATGCCTATCACTGGATGGCACCCATGCCCTTTATGCCTCAAATAGCGGTTGAGGATCGGGTGGCACATCCCCTACCCCTGAATGGTCTTATACACGGCCCCGTCGGAGCTCTAGAGACACCGCCCACGACGGTAACATGCACGATTGATGCTTGGGGACATATTGCGAAGCTTTTCCATACCCAGATGTTATACTCGACACGCATGCCACTTACCTACCATCTCAAATCAGTGCTCCTGCAGGAAAAGGGATTTCAAGCCATGTGCCGGCGCCTCAAGGTAGCTACCTGGGGCGATCTTTTCTTGGAGGGACAGGTCCGTTCCATGGATTCTTTTTTTGGAAGTGCACGGCCTACACCCCTTGAGAGATTTTATTACGTAAGGCTGAGACAGGGAATGAGGGCTATATTGCCGGACTTCCCCTTGGAACCTGAAAACCTTGCACCATTGCATTGTATGTTGGATACCAAGTGACGCCCATCAGGGGAGCCTAACATTTATGGCAGTATTAGGGCGCAGCGGCAGGGGACTGAGGGAACAGCTCGGGTGCGTTGGGGGAAGGATATGGGTGTGGAGATCTCTGATGCGCAGTGGAATTATTGCTGTGGCATTACAGCAAACATATCGGCTAGCTGTAGGCTAAAGATTATTCATTATAATTTCTTGTAGAGACTTATTACACACCGGCTAAAAAGTATAGGTTTCACCTGTCTGACAATGATCGCTGCGACAGATGCAGGGCGGAAGGAGCTGGATTTATGCATCTGGTGTGGGAGTGTCCTGGTGTATGGGAATACTGGACGCAGGTGCATGCGGTACTACAAGCTATGGTGGAGGTTGAACTGGGTATCGATCAGTTAGTACTGCTGCTGGGATACACTATGCAAATACCCAAGGCATACAGGAAGCTCCTTGACATAGCCTTGTTGCTGGCAAAGCGTCAATTGGCATGCTGTTGGGGCATGGGGGGGCCCAAATTTAAGGATTGGCTCAATGATGTTCTCTACTGTCAAGAGCAACATACTGTATATGCTGAAACGCAACCGATGGCGAGCAGGCCAAGGGATATATGGGGGCCACTGCAGGCTTACCTTATCTGCACAGCGGTATCGGAATCGGAATCGGGAGAGTCACCTCGCTGCTAATATGCTTTGTGTGGATGTGTTATATATAACATCATGGTGGGAATTGCACTGTGCTCTAAAAAGAAAGTTGTTTTCTCTGAATATGCCTGGTATAATGCATTCTATCGATATGTCTTATTGTTTCCTTTCTGGACATTGCCTATATTCAGACTGTGATGTGCCATATTGCTCTAGCCCTACCCGTGATAGACTGAACATCTTAGACCCGCTATACACGACAAAGTTGTACCATGTATTGATTATTGGTTTTCATGCTTATGTATCTCACACTATGTTGCTGCCTGTGATGGAACACACTGATATGTACCTCTGTATTTTCTTGAAAATTATAAATAAATCTTTAAAAAAAAAAAGAAAAAAGAAAAAAGGTCTGTGCTTGGCTGATTATCACATTGATTTTTATGACTGATTGATTTTTGTCGCAAGGATTGTGATTTTAATGTTTTATTCATATTTATTGTTTTTACATGTATTTTCATGATTAATTAATCTCTACTACTATTATAAAGAGAGAGCTGAAACCTTTAAGGCAGGTAAGCTCAAGAAGTACAGCACCAATCCCAACACCCAATACAGCATTGTAAAGGGGAGTTGTAGCAGATGGACATAGGCAATACAGCTTCCCACCATATACATTACAATGGTCAAAGAACCTTAGGGGTAAAGTAGTCCCTTGTGAGCGTGTCAAAGTACACTTCACATTATTCCTTTGTGGGCGTGCAGCGTTGTCAGAGGGGCGTGACACAAATAAAATGTTGGCGTGGGAAAGTACACTTCACATTAGTCCTTTGTGGGCGTGCAGCATTGTCAGAGGGGCGTGGACCAAAAAAAAAAAAAAAAATGGCCGCGGAGTTCAGTAGCGCGGCGTTCACAAGCAATGTGCATGAGTATTCACGCTCCACCTTGGCGTTGTGCTCAGTTATCACACGACCATCTCCAAACACCAAGGTGCGCCGCATTCACGCCCATTGACATTCAGGTGGCATTACTCATATATAGTGCGGCGCAACCTTTGTGGGCGTCAGCGTTGTCAGAGGGGGCTGGACAAAAAAAAAAAACGAAAAAGGGGCGCGGCTTTCACAAGCAATGTGCGCGCACATTCACGTTCCACCTTCGTGTTCTGCTGACTTCTGACAAGGCTGTCTCCAAACACCAACGTGCGCCGCATTCACGGACCTTGCCATACTGCGTCGCAAATTGGAAAAAATACAAACCTTTACTCCTTTCTGGCCGTCAGCTTTGTCAGAGGGGGCTGCACAAAAACATAAAATAAAGGGGCGCACAAGCGCGCCATTCACTCAGCGCGCCATTCACGCTACAACGGCTCCGGTGGAGACTCAAGGTAGGCAGCGTACCACACGATAAAAGCCACTTCACGATTGAAATTTAGTCCGGGGCTTGGGCGGGGCCTCAAAGCACTCAAACTACCAGTGTGAATCACACACGCATTCATCCCCGGACAACGTCGGGACGGGCTGCTAGTAATCTAATAAAGTTATTAATTGATTGAAGTGGTCATGCAAGTTTAGAGACTCATATACCTATCAGTGTACCGCTATCAGTGTACTGCTGTGGCATTTCCCTTACTTAACAGCATGGAACCAGAAAAATATATAAGGTCCTTTAATTAGATGTCAGTGCTAGTACCACACTGACATTCATTTAAAAATGATGCTCCTCCAGTGTTCACTACAAATAAAGCTATCAATTTATGGCTAGAATTCGAGGTTACTTTATTATTGCATTGGCTAAATAGGAACAAGATGAACATGTCCAGTCCATCAGAGATGTCAGAAAAGAGGATTGCCAAGATTACCCGCGCCCGTAGAAATGAAAGTGTTTCATAAAGTCTTTGACAATTTTCTTGTTTTATGGAGCTGTTCATCTGTAAATGCATAAGCTTCAGCTAGCAAAAGAATCGTTTGGGGAAGAGCAGAAAGTGCCCAAGCTACATATGTAAACATGGATAAAAATATACGATAAGGAGCAAAGACCCTCTAAAGAGACCGCTTCATAAGCAACCATATCATTGTTTTCTAAAGAAGCAAATTCAGGATTTGCAAAGGGTTGGGTCCAAGTGAAGTGCATCATTCTCTAGTATAGAGGTGCAAATAAACCGTGAATATAAGTTGAGGCCATAGCATTTGTCTCCCCAATGCCACAATGTCATCTCAACATTGAAAATAAGATCCAGGGCATGTAAAAAGGTTTTGAAACGCAGCACCGTTGATGCCCAACACCAGGGATTTCTCCCAGACATCGAAGGATCTACATGGAGGCAGAGTCTCAGTCACACGTGTCTCCTGATGCCAAAAGCAAGTAACAGCACAAAATTACGAGGGAGGTGCTAGAAAGTTATAGGTAGGGGCACCCCCTTCTTAAATCAAGTTGCACTAATCCTCACACTGGTATGGGGAACTACTTTACACTAAGAGGGTAATGACCTTAGCCAAGCATTAGGCTGTGCATTATTATTTCTGAACCTTCACCAAAATAAAGAGAAAACTGATCTCACACATAAAACATGAGCTAAAACCAGTAGGTACTTACATATTCCCATTCACGTCCACTTACCAAATTCCAGTTGGAAACAGACCATAAATACCAAAGAGGCCAAGGGAAAAAATTTAGTTAAATAAGACCAAACAGGAAGCTATTTATATGTCGTGAAATGTGAAAAATATTTCATCTGAAGGAGCCCAATTTTCAATAATTCTGACTGAGCTGGAAAAAAGAACTGAAGGCTAGCTATCACAATAGTACCTGCTGGGAAAGTGGAGGTCCTTCAGCAGCTTCAAAGTTGTAGTGCAATTCTCTAGGTCTCACATAGGCAGCGCTTGCGCAGTCTCTTCAAGACATGCTGTATTCAGGTATGGCCTTTAAGCTCCGCCCATCTTTTCAATTGGCTCCTGTTACTGTCCTTTGTAAATGGTGGCTTTTGATTCGTCAATAGGCTTAGTAGTCCCTCCTTAGCACCTCATTTTCTCCTGTTGTAACCTCTCATGAAGAGTGTCCCTGTTTTATGTGTTGTTACCCTACATGTTTTAATTACAGCCTGTGAGCACTATTTTCTTAAAGCACTTTTTCCTGGCAGGACACGCTCTACCACAACACAATTTTTTTTTAAACCAGCGTGGCACGCCTCAGCTTCAATAATGGCAGCTGCGCCTTTCTTTTCTTATTTGTGGCTCGCCGAACTCTGCCACAAGGTTTTTTTTCATTTCTTTAGTTGTGGTGGAATCGCGGCACTCCCTGCTTTAGCTTTAAACATCTTAAGCTAAAGCGTGGGTTTCAAAAGTAAATAAATAGAAAAACAATGCAGCTGCATGCCTTTTTTTCTATTTATTTACTTTTGAGGCAATTGTGGCATCTGCGCTTTAGCTTAAGATGTTTAAAGCTAAAGTGGGACGAGCCACGATTGTAACAAAAGTGAATAAATAGAAAAAAAGTGTGCAACAGCCATTTCTTTTCCATTTGTTTACTTTTGTATCGATGGCGTCACCCACGCTTTAAGTTTAATCATCTTAAGCTAAAGCACGAGTGCAGCGATTGCTTCAAAAGTCAATAAATAAAAAAACATAAAAGGTGGCTGCATGCCTTATTGTTTCTATTTTGTTACAATCACGGCACCCGCGCTTTACCTTTAAACATTTTAAGCTAAAGCACGGGTGCCGTAATTGCTTCAAATGTCAATAAAAAGAAGAAAAAAAACTTTTGCAATGCAATAGGTCTCGCATTACTGAAAGTTTGAGCTATTGACGTTGCATTATTATTAGCAGCGCCAATAGCTTAAACTTTCAGTAATGCAAGACCTATTGCATTGCAAATGCTTGTTCTATTTGCAACCATTCATGCCGATTGAAACATTTCCCTTCCATTTTCACTTTTAAAAAGAGAAAAAGAAAATCTGTTGGGAGGAATGTTGCTAGGTTTGTTTAGACCTGTTTATATACAATTTATTTTTAATAAGCTAAAACCGTAGAAGAAATGCTGCCTTTTCTTAGGCATTCGCGTCTTGATTTGCTTTTCTCTCAGTTTTGGAGGTGTTCCGGGATCCTGCTTATAGGTGCAACTATTCAGTGCTTTTCAATTTTAATGAAAATTCCTTTATAGAGGAGGAGGTAATGTTTACAGTATGGTTACGGGTTACATTAACACTAATACACCTGATTTTGGAGACATTTACTTAAGTAAACAAGCAACATACTTGAAAGTAGATGAAACAGTATATTTGGCATAGTCTCATTACACAAAAGAAATGCATTTTATTCAGAAGTGAGTCGTTTCTAATAAAAGTGTGCCAACACCAGAGTTTAAAAATATGTTTTTATTCCTTTTAAAAACACAACATCCAGTAATGCACAGTATTCTGAATGTTTTCCCCACCATCAAAAGATTATCGCGAATACCAGCTTGATCAGGAATGTGCAAACTCGCCAGAGTTCAGGTGATTTCTCAGGGCCCACGTCTCCAGTTTCTAGTAGACGCAGGTTCCTTTCCAGCACCAACTGTCCCTGTAAAGGTTGGGCAATAGCATGATTTGGTAGGCTGCCCCGGATGAAAAAACTGCTTGACTTGCCCTAGTGAGAGACAGAAGCACCCAGGAAAGCACCTGTAATTGCGATATCCACTGGTGGAAGATTATCTTACCACCCTAGGTATAAACCCGTATCTAGCCCCCCCACCTCAAAATACACAGAGCTCAAAAAGAGGTTTGCAACTTTATCCCCAGCATCTTATAGTGGAAACAAGGAAGTAAAAAAAAGTGACAGATTAAGAGGATGCCCTTGATTGATCGTTTGTGTGAGATCTGGTCTTCAAGTTAAGACTGGACAAATGCCCAAATCACAGGGTTAGAATGTTCACCTAAAGAGGCATGCACCAAAGCCGAACCAATACCAAAACATGGCTATCATCTCAGGTCAGATTTTTCAAGACAAAAGTAAGAAAATGGGCAAACTGTCCATGTTTAAGATACTATAGTAACCCTTAGACACCACAGAACAACTAACTGTACATCAGAGTGTGATTGTTAGAAGGAAATCACCCTCTGATGCAGTGGAATCCTTATCCTGAGGTCTTCACTGTCAGGTGAGTCCAATTAGCCAGCTAGAGAACAAAATTAGGGAAACTGATTTCTGTGTCAAGCATATCAGCGACAAAGAAGCAACTCTATTTGCAGCTTATAACAGACAGGAAAACTTCTACTTTTAAATCTTTCACAGGTGCTTCTGCTTTCAACATTTAAAACAGAGCACACTCTACTTTTGTCACACTGACTGCTATAAACCGTAATGTTTTGCCACTGAGCAGTTAAACGCAATATATGCATTTGTCCTGTGTGCAGTAAAGCAGGATGACGATTTCGTGGAAAACGCACTGTGTCTTCGTAATTGAACTGTAGTTGGAATGGAGTCAAACTTGGGTGACTTATGAATATCATGGTTTATGAGGGCTAAAAAAAGTAATTAGCAAACGGCAACCAAGCAAAGTTCTAGAGGTGCAACTGTTCACAGTCATCTTAAACCCAAGGTCTAAACGTAACACAATGTAGTCGCCAACTACTCCAATGCCCGGGGTATGACAAATAACTGTGACCCACATGCATCACAGACCAGACACACAGTGTAACAAGCACCAATACAAAGTGGACAGACATCAAATGTCACCATCATCACCAGGCCCCCATTGGCAACACTCTGAACAACCACCAAGAAGGTTAGTTCAAGGGTACAGTCTCATATTATAAGAGGCTGTGTGTGGCATTCTTCCCAAATAGAAATGTTATGGAACAAGAGGAAATCAGGGAAACTGGGAAGAAGTCAATTGACTGGATTATTTCAATCCCAGGCCAAATCCATACCACAGCACAGGAGTATGTAAACAAAGTATGGCCCAAAATAGGAAGCAATAATAATTCAGGGGAGGGATGAGGTGTAAAAAAAAGGCTATCCTTCTCCACAATCAGACATTGATAAAGGGACAGCCTAAAGGAAAAACAAAAATCAGTTTCCCTTTCTAAGCCACCAATCCTCCCACTGAATAACATCCAGACAATGGGAAACTGGGCAGATAATAAACTAGGAAAAAACATTGGAGAGTCAATGAAGGTGGTCTTGGTGATCAATGTAATGAGCTTGATCCTCTTGATTGTTCATAGCTCCATTACCAATCCATCGCTGGAGCACTTAACTGTCATCACCGTTCTCCCCAGGCCCTTTGATGATTCGCTTTTGTCCTCTTTTTCCAGCTGGTCCTTTGGGTTTTGCAAATGCTTGTTTATATGCATGCTGCTTCGGGTGCACCTCTTCATACAAGAAATCAGCTGTAAGCTCAGCACCACTCTCAATCTCAATCTAAAATGGAGAGAAAATAACAGTCTTAAACTACTGAAGACAATGGCGAAAGACCCAACACCCCAAAAACACTGTTGGCACCACCATATTAGAACTGAGGACTACACGAAGATTACAGAATGCTGATTGGCCAGGTATTTTTTTTCCTTCCAAAAGTGATTCATTGCTCAAACATGCTTTAAACAGAAGTGAAATATTAACATCTTTTTGTGACATTTGTAATAAAGCTTGAAAGATTGAGATAACATTTTTGAACCAGTTGTTGTTGAATGGTTGCACAGATTGATGCTGTGGTGGCGACGAGTGATGCTGTGGCATTCAGTGATGTTGTGGTGCCCCTAAGTGATGCTGTGGTGGTGCTGAGTGATGCTGTGGTGATGCGATAGATAGAGGGAGTGGGATAGATAGATAGAGGGAGTGCGATAGATAGATAGAGGGAGTGCGATAGATAGATAGAGGGAGTGCGATAGAGGGAGTGTGATAGATAGAGGGAGTGCGATAGATAGATAGAGGGAGTGCGATAGATAGAGGGAGTGCGATAGATAGATAGAGGGAGTGCGATAGATAGATAGAGGGAGTGCGATAGAGGGAGTGTGATAGATAGAGGGAGTGCGATAGAGGGAGTGCGATAGATAGATAGAGGGAGTGCGATAGATAGATAGAGGGAGTGCGATAGATAGATAGAGGGAGTGCGATAGATAGATAGAGGGAGTGCGATAGAGGGAGTGCGATAGATAGAGGGAGTGCGATAGATAGAGGGAGTGCGATAGATAGAGGGAGTGCGATAGATAGATAGAGGGAGTGCGATAGATAGAGAGAGTGCGATAGATAGATAGAGGGAGTGCGATAGATAGATAGAGGGAGGGCGATAGATAGATAGAGGGAGGGCGATAGATAGAGGGAGGGCGATAGATAGAGGGAGGGAGATAGATAGATAGAGGGAGGGCGATAGAGGGAGAGCGATAGAGGGCGATAGATAGAGTGAGGGCGATAGATAGATAGAGGGAGTGGGATAGATAGAGGGAGTGCGATAGACAGATAGAGGGAGTGCGATAGATAGAGGGAGTGCGATAGATAGAGGGAGTGCGATAGATAGAGGGAGTGCGATAGATAGAGGGAGTGCGATAGTTAGATAGAGGGAGGGCGATAGATAGAGGGAGTGCGATAGATAGATAGAGGGAGGGCGATAGATAGAGGGAGTGCGATAGATAGATAGAGGGAGTGCGATAGATAGATAGAGGGAGGGAGGGCGATAGATAGAGGGAGGGCGATAGATAGATAGAGGGAGGGCGATAGATAGAGGGAGAGCGATAGAGGGCGATAGATAGAGGGAGGGCGATAGAGGGGATAGAGTGAGGGCGACAGATAGAGATAACATCGGCCTAAGTGTAGCTGTCAATTGGCAGTATCTACAGAATCTATAGTGGAACAAATACATGGGTTAAGATTGATGTGCCTTCCTGGCCAATTTCTTGTGCTCTCTTCCCATGTGGCATTTGAAAACAGACAATTGTTTCGATTTTTTTCTTTAAAATCTAGCATTCAGTCTTAAAAAAGTCTGCAAGTTACCAATACACTGATTTATCGAAGCTTCAGTGGAAATGGCATCCAAAATTCTTTGTCTGCGGTGGACCAGGAGGACCCACTTAATTGATAGAATTTATGCTTGCAAACAGAAGGAACAATGGTAGCCGTCCTAACATGACCATTAAAGTAAATTGGGCCCTGTGGTTTAGTCATGTATTTCCTCTGTATTCAGGGACTACGCTGAAGCAGTGGAAGCTCCTCCACGGGGGAGTTGCCCCACTGTTTTCTCACAGTGCGAGAAGCAGAAACATAAAATGGTAAAACTACCATTTAATGTTTCTGCTTCTAGCACGGCGAGAAAGCAGAAGTGCCTGGTTGTGGAAGGGCGGGTCTGCTGTAAAACAAGGGAGGCGTGGCTAGCCCACTATTGTGGGCCCGGACTGTTTGATCGGCCCCAGGGCTGACCAAAGCAGTCATGCACACTCTCCCTTTTCTCTATGTAGGCTGTATGCAGCCTACAGAGAGAAAAGAGCCTCCCATTAGGTGCCCGTGTGGGGCGCTGTCTGCTTGCACCGCACCAATCACAACGCTGCCATTCAAGCACTGTGATTGTGGGAGGGGAGTGAGGCTGCTTGTGGGTGGCTGCTTCTTGAGGAAAGCAGCAGGAAACGTGGGACGGCAGGAGTCGGGACCCGGCAAGGAGCTGAGGCGGTGGGGCACCTGGGGGAAGGTGAGCTTTATTTTATTTTGATTAACCCCCCCCAGTTTCCAGGCATGTCCTCCGCGACATTTTCATTTCAAAGCGTACGTATTGTGTTAATTTTTAACATTCAATCCAAGTGTTTTTTGCGTGAAGCAAGCTTGTGCAGGTGATGTTCTCTGCAGCTCTCTCTCCTTTCCTGTTATGTTTTGCACTCCCCTGCTCGCCTGTTGATTCTTGTAAATATGCCTAAAACTCCTGGGTGGGAGCGGTGGAATTTCTGGTAGAGCTGCAAGTCCTGTCTTGTGTGGGCAGGTCTGTGGGACTTGCACTGACTGGACTGCCTGCAAATGTTGCTTTACAGGATGGTTTAAAAAAAGAGCATCCGAAAACATTTCGGTAAAGAATGTAAATATCACAGTTCTAAACTGTCAGCTACTTTGTAATGGTGTTATGTTTTGCCCGTCCCTGTTTTGCGATGGTGACACTGGTCAAGGTAGGTGTGAGGAGGGGTGACTTCGTGGAGAGTAAGCAGCTGGCCGGCTAATACACTCTTATTGCTTTGGTTCTCCGGGAATCTGTGCCTGCTTGATTTGATTAGACATGACGTGTCAATTCGCCTGGTTCGCGATTAACAAAAAGCAGGCATAAGTAAATCATTCTGAGACAGCTCATCCTTCTGTTGGGCTCTGCACCCGAACTAGTATTTGAGATTAGCGGAAGCTCGAGCCCTACTCCCTTTCACAGCTCTTCCTTCAGGTGCTGGGCCCATGGGTGAATGGCGAGGGTGGGGCATCTTTCTCTAGTGTGCCTTGTGTCTTAGGGACGTGTGTTAACAAATGTGAATAAACCCCAGTCACTTCCAACTGTGGGCTGCCAGTCGTAAATGCATGCTAAACATCAAAGACTGGGTTTGCTTGGGAGTCAGGCAGAATGGCCAGAGTGCAGGCACTGCAGGGGTTACTCCATCTTCATCGCTCATTCCACCAGTCTTGTCGGACCATTTCTGCTTTCCTAGTTCCTCTGTTACATTTGCTGCTATTCTCTCCACAGTCCCCCCCCACAGTCCCCCGAGCAATATTTTATTATTTGTCAACCTAAGAGTCAAAGTATCAGTCTACCTACATAAGTTTAAATAAAGAATGCCAACCCACATCTCTGGTTTACATATGGAGAAAGCACTCGACCCTCTCCATTCACAACCTAGGGGATAGATCTGTAAAAAGATAAGTGCACAGGACCAGAGGGGCCATGTGGCTTAACGGCTAAAGCAGTTGGATTAGAAGCTGGGGATCCATCCATGTTGAATCTGGCCAGAGTCTCCTGTGATTCTGGACAACTCAAAAAACTCAAAAGGAATGTGTCCGTCTGTAATGCTGTTTGCGCTATATAAAATTGCAAAAAAAAACAAATAAAATTCCTGTAGAAACCTGCTGCCAGCTCTCCCACATGCTGGTGTTGCCCACTACAAATGCTACCTATTCTTGATTCCTCCTAATGTCTCTCCCTTCCATCACCCAGTACTCCCTGTCTGTTTAACTACCTCGTGGGTTGTTTTGCATCCCTGCTTTATTCCCATGTCTCTGTTTTCGTACCTTGTTTTACTTCCGTCTTTCTCCCTTTTCTGACTTTATCACCCTTGCTCTGGGCTAAGCCTGTTGATGAAAAATAAGTTGCAATCTCCACAAACAAAGCCAGCGCCCACCACCTGCAACCACTGGCACAACTTAAGCACAGCAGACATGATACCATAGTATGGACTCCAGATGATACACCTGGTCTGCAACCAATAACGCAAGAAGGTTTGTTCGAAAATGCACCATTTGTCCACTCTTTTTTCAAAATTTGCTTGGGGGAGAATGCCCCTCGAACCCTTCATAGATTGTTCGGGTTCGCTCGCTACCCTCACTCGCCACAGTGCAATACGGCAATTGATTTACGCCTCACCACTTTCAAATGTCACCAGCTGCCAATGCGCTGAAGAACTGTTCTTTGCTGATTTCTTGTAGATCTTGTAGGACAGAAGTCCATTTCTTTCTCATGTGGGGAATGATCTTAGTAGCTATTCCAGGATTAGTTTGCTTCTCCACATACTATTGTCTCAGCATCCTGCTCCTCCTTGTCCTGATTGCTTTGCTCTGAATCTGGTTACTGGACAGACAAGTGGGGTAAAATGTCTTATTTCTGCAACCGGTGTGTCCTAAGCAACGTTTTGGAAGTTTAGTGACACATTTTATTCCAATATAAACTTTCTGGCTTTTGAGGACATTTTTCTGTACACTCCGCATTGAAAAACATTTCATAACATGCCTGGCCAGAACCTTTTCTATTTTACATTAATATTCACTACTCTAAATTCTGTTAACAAAAAAGTAAATTTTCGTCCTGAGCTTCAGAGTCAGGTGATGCTTAGATCAATAATATTCTCATTCCACTTTTAAAGGCCTACCCTGGAGTTCAATCCTCTTTTCAAGGTCAATACTTAATTTGAGGTATAAGGGAAGAACACTTCAAAGTTAGACATTCTTGAGATCTACTTTTGAACTTTCAGACCAAAGTGTGGCAGCCTCTTGGGTTGTGCTTCTTTTCAGTGTGTGTGAGGCATATGGCATTAAAATAGGAGATTGTCTCAATTTCACTGTGTTGACATGCCATTAAATTTAGGTGAAACTATTATAGTTCACAGTCCACATGGTGGGTTTTGATGGGTGTCCCTCCTGATATGCAATGGAAGGACCTGGCATCTGACAAAGATTTGTGGGGGATAGGCTCCAGTCTTCTTCATACAGTTTGTTAACTATGCATGGCCTGTCATACCCAATAGGATTGCAGACCTCATTCTGACATTAGTTGCTTTCATGACAGACAGCCCACAGACACAGAGACCCAAAAGCAAACTAGTAGACCATTTGCTGGGATTAGTCGAATTACAGAATGAGGAGCATAGGAGGGTTGGTGAGGATTCTGCAGCTAGATAGAACCTCTACCAGAAAGCATTACCAAAGGTAAGCACCTTGTTCTTTAGATCGAGACTTCAAGCCACACATTCCTCACCTTCTAAATAGATACCAAAGCAGGACATATGGGAGATGGGTCTGTGAATGGACTCAAACCAGAAAGTCCTGCAGGACTGTGCGCGCAAAGTGGCGTTCTTGGCAAACCTGGCTATCCAGATAGTAGCGCTTTGTGTGCATACAGAGGCACGCCCACGGTAGAATCTTTCCTCCTCGTTAGAGGAGTGAGACTGTCCACAGAATGACAGCAGGGTGATGGTTTGACCGAAGTGGAATGGGGTCCCAACATTTAACAGAAAGGATGCCCTAATCTGCAGAATTAGCTCGTTGGGGAAGAAGGTGGTGTATGGCAGATTAAGCTCACTAAATCGCCACGCTGAGGTAATGGCAACAAGAATCAAAGTCTTGATGGGAAGGGGCAGTAAGGAACAGCTGTGGACCTGCTTGTATGGAGTGCACATCAGAGAAGTAAGGATGAGACTGAGCTTCCACTGGGGAATAACAAAAGGAGACGGGGTGTACTTATGCTGCAGCTATTTAAATAAATGAATCAAAACAGATCACTTAAACAATGAGGGCTGATCAGGCAACCATAAGTGGGCTAAAAAGGCAGAAAGAGGTCTTTTAACCGTGCCCAAGCAAGACATTGCAGGGAAAGAGTTAAAACAAACAAGACGTCAGACAGTTTGGCATGGAGGGTATTAATCCACAAACTTGTTCCAACAGCAGATGAATACAGTTTTTATCGAAGGGTGCCAGGCTGTCAAGTGGACATCAATCACCTCCAGAGGAAGGTGTTCATCTGTTGCCGCTCAATCTCCATGCATGAAGGTGGAAAGTGCCAGGCTTGGGTGGAGGACCAGACCATGCTGCTGCGACAGCAGATCCTCCTGGAGGGACAGACTGGAAGGACAGATAATCAAGCTCCGGATTTCTGGATACCATACTCTCCAAGCCCAGTCCGGATGCACTAGGATTGCTTTTGCCCGGTGAGTCCTGATCTTCTTGGGTACTCAGGACAGGAGTGGTGTTGGCTCTAAAGTTGTTGGAAAGGAGACTCCATCAATAATGTCAAAACTGAATTAAGGTCCATTCAGAAACCCGATCACAATGAGTGGCTTAAACGGGAGGTTGGTCTGAAAGACAGACAAAAGAACAGAAGCCTGTCAAATACCCTTTAACAGTCCCTGCAGCACAGCACTGTGGGGGAGGGAAAGGTGTTAGCTAATGAAAGTTCAAGGGATCCCCAAGTCTGTTCCACCTTCCAGAGTACACCAATTTGGTGGAATCACAACGAGCAGAACAAATATCATCCACTTCCTCTAGCAGCTGGACTGACTGTAGGTGTCCCCGGACAATATCCAAGCAGAATCAGAGCGCACTAAAGAAACACTGTAATCCTATCCTGAATGCCCCAGATTCTCTGTGGAGGAGAGGAGGCCAGAATCAATTTTATATCTAGCACTGCTTCTATGTACGAGAGGCAAGGAGAGGGCTCTAGCTGTGACTTGGGCATGCTGACGGAAATGCCCCGATCAAACAGGCATGCTTCTACGTTCAATCTGGCGCGACACTATCTGCAGTGACATCACTTTAAGGAGTCCATGTAATGGAATATCTGGATTTTCATCCTCAAGATGGGCAACTACCACCACAGCCATCAATTGGAGGAGACCCAAGGAACAGATATCAATACAAATGAGAGGGCTGGGAACTGGTAGTGAGTGGATGCTACCACGAATCACAGGATTGGTATGTAGAAATACGTATCCTGCAAGTAGAAGGACACTATCCAGTCTCCTATTTCCAGCACCAAAAGAAACTAAGCCAGGTACAGTATTTTGTGCTTTTCCTTGTGAAAGAAGTGGATCAAGACCACGAGAGCCAGGATCGTACAAAGGCCACTGTACTTCTTGAGAACCAGGAAGTTCAGGGCGCATCACCCTTGCTCAGTTTTCCTGCTCTGGCACCAACGCTAGTGTTTATTTTATTTATTTTGAGGGTTTTATATAGCGCGAACAAGATCTTTGCAGATAACAGAGCGCTTTACAAAGGCAGGAGGAGGGTAGGGGAACAAGGGGGCATAGTAGGGAGGTAGATCATCAAGTACATGTACATAGCAAGAATATTACGTATAGTACAGGTATGAGGTAGCAAGGCATAGTTGGAACGTAGGCCATCAAAACGCTGTAAATAATACAGAAAATTATTATTATAAAAATAGTACGTATAGTACAGGTATGAGGTATTAAGGCATATTTGGAGCGTAGGCCATCAAAACGCTGTAAGAAATAGAGAAAAAACTGATATGAGGGAGCAAGGATCTAAGCACTTTAGACTAATATACGTCAAAACACACGTGCATAGGAATATATAGGCAATATCATAACAAAAAACTGGTAATACTGTTCGCAATGTAAATCAAACGAAATGTTCAAGTGTATTTAGCCATAAGGATACTTTTGACTTCTTTCTTAAAAAGAAGGGAGGAAGAGATGAGCCTCGTTTCAGGAGGAAGTGCGTTCCAGATCCAGGGTGCCATTCCAGAGAAGGAGCGTTTGTAAGTTTTTTCCTTCCGGAATCTTCGCGGTTTCAGCAGAAGATTGTTTGTGCTCCTGGTAGTTCTGGACCCACCAGAAATTGTCAACTTATGAGTGAGGTAGCTGGGTGATTTCGGGTGTATAGCCTTGTGCGTCATGCAGGCAATTTTCAGCTGTATTCTGGCTTCAAGAGGCAGCCAGTTCAAGGATTTGAAGTCAGGGGAGATATGCGAATGCTTTTTTGATCCAGTGATGAGTCTTGCAGCCGCATTTAGTGATGCTCTGAGGGGTGCAGTTGTCGTTAGGGGGAGGCCGCAGAGGGCCACGCTGCCGTAGTCTATGCGAGGGATGACTAGAGCTTGTACTGCTGTTTGGAAGTCTTTTGCTGGGAGGAAGGGTTTCAGTTTCCTCAAGGTATTGATTTGGAAGTTCGCCCCCTTAGTGGCCTTGCTGATATGCTGCAGCATGTTGAGGTTGGTGTTGAGTGTTATACCTAGGGATTTTGCTGAGTCCACGATGGTCGGTTGGACATTGAGTGCTGTTAGGTGCTTAAGCCATGTTTGTGCGGAAGATATTTTTCGTGGGAGGTGAGATTAGGAGGAACTCAGTCTTCATAGCATTGAGCTTGAGGTGGTTATCGGCCAGCCAAGATTGGGTGCTTCTGATAGTTGAATTCAGACTCAGGATGTCTTTGGGGGATTGTAACTTGAGATATATTTGAGTGTCATCGGCGTACATGTGAAAGTGTACATTGGATGCTTGTAGCAGGGTGGTGAGAGGTTCCATAACTAGGTTGAACAAAGTAGGGGAAAGGCAGGATCCTTGAGGGACACCTAACGATACCGGTACTGGGGAAGACATCACGTTTTTGCTCTTGAATTTTTGAGACCTGTTGTGTAGAAAGGAAGTGAACCAACGAAGCACAGTCCCAGAGAAGCCCATTCTTGTCTTTAGGAGTTCGAGTAAGTTCTCATGTTTCACTGTGTCGAATGCTGAAGAGAGATCAAGAAGGATGAGGAGGCAGGTATTATTTTGATCTAAGATTTGGATGGCGTCATCAATTATGTGAGTCATAGCGGTTTCAGTACTGTGCCCTGCTCGGAAGCCTGATTGGTGTGGGTTGAGGAGATCAAACTGTTCTATGTGCTTTGTCATTTGTAGTTGGACGCATTTTTCTAAAAGTTTGGCGAGAGTGGGAATGTTGGTAATCGGACGGTAGTTGTTTAGATCAGTGGGGTCGGCTGTTGGTTTCTTCAGTAAAGGTGTAACTTGTCCAACTTTGAGGGAGTCCGGGATGGTTCCTTGTTGTAGTGAGCTATTGATAATTTTAGTCCAGAGTGGGAGTAGCAAAGGGATGAAGTCTTTTACGGCGTTAGCAGGAAGAGGGTCAGTGAGGTGATTGGATGGTTGTAGGGTGCTGAGTATTCTGTCAATTTCTTCTTCAGAGTAGGTGTCAAAAGATGACCATGTCGCATTGTTTTTTAGTTTATTGGGTGTTATGCAGTTGGGTATTGAGTAAAGGCTTGCGTCATTGAGGAGGTCTCTCCTTATATTATCAGTTTTTTTGTTAAAGAAAGCTGAGAAATCTTCACAGGAAGGAGTAGTGCTCATAATGTCGACAGCTAGGGGTTGTTCCTTAGATTGAGATCGGATTAGCTCGAACAGTTTACGTGGACGGTTTTTTGCTTGGTCTAGCTGGATTCTGAAGAACTCTGACTTTGAGCGTTTTATTTTCCTGAAGTATGCATTTCTCTTTTTCCTCAGAGTTTTGAGATGCAATGTCGAGGGAGCTGATCTCCAGGTACGCTCTGCCGTTCGCATAGCCCGTCTCTCTTCATTGAGACTCCAGTTGTACCAGGGGTTGGATATCTTAGTGGATACTCTTTTCAGTTGCATTGGAGCGGCCTCATTGATTATTGTGGCCATGGAGTTGAGATAGTGGTCAGTTAGGTCCTGAACGTCAGTAGCGTCAGTAGGGGGGAGTAGGAGATTGCAGCTGTTGGGGGGGTAGAGAGTTTGGATTGAGTTTCCTCATGTCTCTTTTCCAGACTTTGGGCCTGGCGTATTGCACCGGGATGAGTTTTACTTTTTCCTTGATGAAGAATGTGATAATATGGTGGTCTGACCAGTCACAAGGTTGGATTGAGTAGAGTTGAGTGGTGCCTTCTTTGGAAATGACCAGGTCGAGGATAGAGCCTTTGTCGTGTGTCTGGGTGTTGCAAATTTGAGTGAGGTCAGAAGCGGTAAGGAAACTTTTGAGGCTATTAACTACTGCGTCACTGCAATCATTCCAATGGAGATTGTAGTCACCAAGGTAAATTTGTGTGTTTTGCCGTCCTGCGTTGATTGATATTGTGTCCATGAGTTGTTGGGAGAAGACGAGGTTGTCCCCAGGGGGGTGATACATGATGTGTAGTGAACATACAGGCTTGTTCTCACTGGTGACATCAAGGCAGAAGTATTCACAGGAGGTAAGAGAAGGGGCAGTGACTTTATTAATAGAGAGGTTGCTCTTGTAAATGCAGGCGATTCCGCCACCTGTCTTGATGGACCTGTCAAGTCTAGTGATGCAGTAGTTTGGGGGGACTAGGATATCCATGATAGGATTGAAGGATTCAGCTATCCATGTTTCAGTTAGTATGGCCAGGTCAAGGTTCCTAGACAAGATGAGGTCGGCGACCTCCGTCTAATGTTTTTGGGCCGATCTACAGTTGAGAAGTGTGCATTTGAGTCTGGGGGTG
Organism: Lissotriton vulgaris; assembly: GCF_964263255.1. NCBI lineage: Eukaryota > Metazoa > Chordata > Amphibia > Caudata > Salamandridae > Lissotriton > Lissotriton vulgaris. Next base: position 1,058,907,571 of record NC_141697.1, read on the forward strand.
CAAGGGGAGGTGGAGGGTTCCGTAGTGAGAGGGACTTTAGTGAGGTTGTTGGGAACAGAGCCTCTGTTACTATGCGTGGGGTGCCTACTAGGGTTGGAGAGAATCGTAGGAATGGAAATGTGCGTGGTGGTTAAGCTGTTTTGGGTTGCCGGGGAATATGTGCTGAGTAGGGTGTGTATGTCGCGGTCTGAGAGAGTCTTGATTGCGCGCTGGGGGAGGTTGGCGGTATTGCGAGAGGGGATAGAGGTCCAACGTAAGGGGCGATTAGGATGTGTCTTGATAGTGCGCTTAGGCATGTTGGAGGTATTGCGAGAGGGGATAGAAGTCCCATGTAGGGGGTGCCTAGGATGTGGGGGGGAGTTGATGATTCGTTGAGAAGAGGTGGTGAGGGGGGGGTGGTCGGTGTGCGTGAGGAGTACCTCTTTGAGCGAGTGGAGCTCTTCTTTCACTTGGAGGAGGGTGGTCATGATTGTGTCCAGCGTGCCGTTGGGAATGGGGTTAGAGTTATTGGGAGGGTAATCAGTGACAGGAGTGAGGCAAATGCGGGACGAGTGGAGACTGGTCGTTGCGGGGGGGGGGGGCAAGTGTAGTAATGGGGAGTGAGAGTCGGGGGGAGATATTGAGGGGGGAGTGGGGACCAGGAGTGGAGGGGGAGCTAAGGGTGGGGAGTGAACTGTTGAGGGAAGGGTGGAGGCTTGGAGTGCAGGGGGTGGTGGGGGAGATGTTGAGGGTGGGGTGTATGTCTGGGATGGATTGGGTGCCTAGAATAGGGGGGGCGTTGTTGAGGGAGGAGTGAAGGCTAGGAGTGGCAGGAGTGCAGGGAGTGGGGGGGGAGATGTTGAGGGAGGGGTGTATGACAGGAGTTGTTTGAGTGGGGGTGGGGGAGAGATGTTGAGGGAAGGGTGTAGGTCTGGAATGGGTTGAACGCCGAGAGTGGGGGGGGGGGGGCGCTGTTGAGGGAGGAGTGATGGCTAGGAGTGGCGGGAGAGCAGGGAGTGGGGGGGGAGATGTTGCAGGAAAGGTGTATGACAGGAGTTGTTTGAGTGCAGAGAGTAGGGGGGGGAGATGTTGAGGGAGGGGTGGGGGCCAGGATAGGGGGAGCAGGGAGTTGGGGGAGGGAGGACACGGCTAGAGGGGGAGCTAGGTGCGGCGGCAGTGTAGGGAGTGGTGGGGGTGGAGAGATTTGGGGGGTATTTGGGATGGCATAGAGTCGGGGTGTGAGGGTCAGAGGCGGTGGGTCGTTCTGGGACGTTAGTTGGAAGTGAGGGGTTCTGGTTCAGTTGGATTGGGGTATGTGTGGAGGGCCAATTGGAGAGGTGCTCTTTGAAAGTGGGGAACAGGTTGTCTAGTAGTTCAAGGTTCCTGTCTGTGGATTGAATTAGAACAATCCCGTTATTGTAAATAGTAATGGCTGTACTTCCAGGGAAGAGTTTGGATGGTGCGATGGAGAGTGAGAGCCCATGAGCGGATTTCCTGCTGGTGAAGACGTTGAGTAAGGCAAGGAAAGTTTTTCTCCATTGAGCTCTGCGTGCGGTGTGGAAGATGATATCAGTGTTCAGGGATCCATTTACCGGAGAGCAGTAGGTATCGGCAAAGGGTGTTTCAGGGTGGGACCTCAGGAAGTTGTGTTTAAAGCGTTTAGCGGCTTTTTTTGTGAGTGCGGGTGGGTAGATTATTTTATATGTGTGCTTGCCGCAGTGCTCCATGTTAGGAAGGCGTAAGATGGGTGTGGGAGAGTGAGCAGAAGAGATGTGCAGGATCGCAGATAGATGCAGACAAATGTTACAAAGAACTGTAACAGTGTGTTAAATGGGTCAAATGAGGTAACTGCAGACCATATGTTACATGGGTCAGAAGAGGCACTAGTGAGAGAGCTAAGTATATATTTTTGCAACTAGGTGCATTACAGGCATAAAAAGAGATGGGAGCAGCATACATAGATATAAAACTATATATATATATAGAGCAATCAGATATGCGTATGATACTGCTGATATATTGTAGCAAAATACATATGCCCGCAACAAGTTAGTGCGTCAAGTGACGCTAATGAGCAGCCAGGGCTGCCAGCTCCTGCTGCTGGGTGCAGAGATGATCTTCTGATTGAATGAACTTTAGAAAAGGTCAGTTGGAAAAGTATGGCATACTCCCTTTCTGAAATTTGAATGACCCACTGGTCCAAAGTTTTTGACTTCCAGATCTGTATTAAGAAGGACAGCCGACCTCCGACTGATCTCACATGCTCTGACTCAGTCAAACTAAAGCTACTCCCAGATGAGCTGGGACAAAAGGTGCAGTAGCCTGTCTGCTACAGACATTAACCTTACATGGCTCGTGTACTGCCTGTGTGGTTGCTTGTGAGTCTGCTGATGGGGATGACTGAACTGCCTTTGGTGAAAAATAAACTCTTGCGCAGATCCCCGAAACTTGCAAAATTGTCAGTAGTTCCTATGGGGCACCTGGAGACCCAGAGACCTAGCTGTAGCTCTGCTATCTTTGAATCTCTCTAGGGTAGAGTTATTGCTATCTCCGAACAGCTTGGATCTGTCAAACGTTTTTGAAATCCAGGAAGGTTTTCTGGACATTTTAAGAAAATTATGAGCTACGAAGCCATGCAAGACAGTGGAAAGATACAAAAGACTCCACTGTTCTGGCTACAAAATCGTCAACGTCTACGTCACATTGGATGACATGCCTAGAAGTAATGTCCATCTTGCATCATCTTTGTGAAATGTCCCTACTGGTGGTTCAGAAAATTGGGCATGACTAGCTGTGCCATGTCCCATTGGGCACGTGTAAAAACGCCCAATAGACCGGTCTCATTTGGAATCTTACCAGCTAGAAGCCCCAGCTTTTTAGATTCACTTTCCGCTAGGACCGTTGGGAAAGCTCCCAATAATGGCTTAACAGCACAGGAGGCTTTGATCACCAAGCCCTCTGCAGAAGGGTGGACTAAAAGTATGAACGCCAGGAGTTGATCGGCATCTTCGTGTCGGTAATCTGTTGTAGTCGATATGGACTATTGCCGCATGGCCAGTAACTGGTCTAAAAGGGCTTCATTAAGGCGAAAGAGAAGTTCTGAAGATTGTGTGGGTGGATATAGGACCTCGGTCAAAAGATGTTGTTTGGTTTCAATAGCAAGAAGTATGAGACCTGTAAGGATGGTAAAATATTACCATCAATCTCTGGTGATGTGCCTAAGCCACTTGTGTCTCCAAGTGCTACTGTCATCTGTGTAATCCCTTGGGATATCCCATGTACTGTCAGAATATACATGTTCTTCCAACAAACGTTAGGCCTCTGTCCAAGACTTAACTAAGGGCGCCCCATGCTCCAACAAGGGCTATATTTATTGTGATAGGCGAGATGTCAGGCTTGGTGCTGGTAATGATGCTTGAGGGGCCAGTGTTGTTGCAGCACAGTGAGAGAGAGGTACTGCTGACGAAAATATTGACATCAGCCCTGAACGTTGTGTCATTAGGGAATCTGTGGTTAGAGTATTCACCAGAAAGAGCCTTTACCAAGGGTAAGTAACTTGTTATTCAGATGGATGCTTCTAACCGGAGATTCCTCACCTTTAGAATGGATACCAATGTGGTGAGTCTGTGCAATGACTCCAATCAAAAGGCCCTGCAGGACTGAACGAGTAAAATGACCTTCCCGTCAGATCTGGTTGTCAAGGCAGAATGGCCCTTGTGGCGGCCTGACGGAAATCCAGATTAGGCACTAAGTGGTAGTTGTCACAGCACAAGTCGAACGGGCCCTTACACATTCCTGAAGCTGCTTCATGGTTGTGCTTAACAGATATTAATGCAGAGGACTATCCACCTTGACAGTGTTCTTTTCAGCACTGTCTTACCTTTCTTTGAACCCAAGAACCCCACAACATAATCATCCACCTGATGGCCTTTGGTAAAATTGATGTAAAAGTTAAAGTGTCTTTTAGGGTCCAGCACAAAAGGTATCTCCTCCTCTATCGAGGGATGAGGCAGAGCATAGAACAGTCCAAGAGTGATGGATTACACAGTGTGAAAAGTTGTCAAACTCCTGGACACAAAGGCTGCCCTGGACTTCAACACCACTTTGTCTGGAGAAGAAGGGGGCATTGAGTAGCTGCATCGAGAGAGCTTGAATTTCACAGACGCAGAGAACAGCTGTGCACCATTTCCAAAGGAGTGCGCAAGAGGAAAGTGAGAACCAAATAGAGTTGACACTTTGGCATCACAATGGGTTTGAAGGGAAATGTACGTGTCAAACCTTTTAAAAACACCAGCACAACAGGTGATTTGAAAAATGGCGTTTGGACCTGCAAATGCAACATGGCAAAAGCACAAAGAAATAACATTTATAGATGCCCACAGCAAGTCCTTGCTGGGCCAGACAAACAATCCACTAAACACAGTCAACTGACACCGCTCAATCTCCACATGTAAAGGTGCAGATTATGCAGGCCTGGATGCAGGTCCCTTGCCTGCTGCTGTGACAGGTGATACTCTTTAAGAGTTTGGCTGATAGGAGAACAGATTCTTATGGCTAGAAGCTTTGGATATCAGTCTTCTTGCCCATTCCAGAGGTACTAGGAAAACTAGAGCCAGGTTGCTCCAGATCTTCTTCAAAAGTCTGGGAAGGAGGGGCAGCAGTGGAAAGGCACACAAGAGTCCAGTGCTGCACTTTAACTGGAATGAATCTCTGAGAAGTGAAATGTCTAGGAAACGCCAGCAGGCAAAAGGTTTGAAAGTGGGCATTTGAAGGTGGCTAAAAGATCTAGGCCGGGTTCCTACCCATTGGTTGAAGATTCCTTGTGCGGAAACTGAAAGTGCCAACCTCCGATGATATGTTGCTAACACCTCAACCATAACATTCATTAACACCCAAGAGGCACAGGTGAAGCAGGAGGGGAGCACAGTAAATTGAAAATAGTCCTGCCTACCTGGATCATCAAGTAGCATGCGTGGGACTGAAGGACGGAAATGTAAAAATGAGCGTCCTGCAAGTCCAAAGCTACCATCTAGTTGCCAGTATCCAAGCAAACAGCACCAGAAGCTGGGTTAACCTGAGCATCTTGAATTTGCCCTTTCGCAAGCTGTTCAAATGGCAGAGATCTAAAATAGTACGAAGACCAGTGCCCTTCTTTGGACCAACCTGTCAGATATTATTGTTTGCCACCCTTGGCAAAAACGTTTAATCCTGCTTCCTAATGGGTGATTGTGTGCCAAGTGCAAACAAAATGAACTTGGAGGGTGATGCTGAACGGGGTGGGTCTGGGTAGTTTGCTGCCCATTTTGGCCTAGAGGTTGTTTACCAGATCCCACCACTAAATAACTGTAGTGCCTGTTGTGGAGGCAGTGGGTCTTGGCCTTGCTCAACCTCATATGACACGCTCTGTAGTAGCCATGACAGGGGCGAAATAGCCAACAGTGCAGTCTTGACGGAGTAAAAGTTTTAAGGAATAAGCCGGTGCCCCGGCTTTCTTGAAAGCACTCCAGCACTAAATTGGCCTTATCACCAATAGGCGAGACCCGTCAAAACACATATGCATCAAAGAGGCTTGGACATCACTCAAGAAACTCATCGATTTTATCCAAGTGTTCCGCCAAAGCACCATATTAGTGCAGAGTTCTCTGCCCATGCAGTATGTAGTGTCCACTTCAGAACAAATTATCTATTTTGCTGCATCCTGAACAGGTTGAGCCGGTTTGGATCAAAATTTCCCAGGGACTGCCAGCAAGATGTTGGCAACATGTTCCATAGATCAAGTGAATATCTCCACGGCAAACAGCTGGCATTCACTGACCTTGGGCTATACTGACCGAGAAAAACATTTGTGTCCTGAACACTTCAATTCTTTTCAAGACTGTCTGGTGGATTTATCAGGAATGAGTTGGCATTCGCCCTGCTAGTGGAAGCATGTACTACCAAACTCTCTGCCGTAGGGTGTTGTATCAACAAGTCAACAAGTCCGGGTCGCCTGGCTCAGGTCTGTGGCAACCGGTCTGTGCCCTTCTGGGTAGGAACAAGGCTTAGACCTCTTGCCCATTAAAGTGTCAGTAAGAGCTTCACTGAACGGTAGAAGAGGTTCAGAGGAAGTCTGTCCAGGTTGCCTGTCAATCAGTGGTGGCTCCTCTGCTATGGCAGAGGAGCGTCATCCCCCCCTCCCCCCCCCCATCAAAAGTTGAAAAACAAAATGATAACAAAAGTTCCTATCATTTCACTCTTCAACTTGTGCGTGCTGCGTCCTGATTGGGGGGGCTGGCGCATTGGGCAGTCAAGAGAGTGAGAGGTGGGCAGCACTGCTGTTGGTGGGCATATGTGTTTGGCAGTCCGTCTCAGGCGGTCTCCAACCCAGCTGCGTGGTCTCAGGCAGGCCAAACACACAGGCCTACTGACTATCACCAACCCAGCTGCGGTGTTGGGTTAGAAACAGCTGGCAGCATAAATTCAAAGCGCCCAGGCCAATCCTGACCCAGCTTTCCAATATGAAAGGACATGGAGAAGAGAGTCGGGCGGAAGGTAAGTTCATTTTCTTTTTTAGGTTTGCTATTGTTTCCCTTCCCTCCGCTCACCTTCCTGTCACCCTCCCAAGCCCCGCACCGCCAATACTCTAGGACAGCAGCCGCTACTGCTGTCAATACATTAGTTTTCACCTGGTGGTAGATGTAAGTCTAAGACCTCGGTTCCCACTCTCATCAACACAACAAAGAAAGCACTCTCTTCCATTAAAGGCCTAGGGGAAGAACTCAATCCAGTGTCTAGGGAAGTGTCCAACCAACGGGCAAATCCATATACATATTGTCCTCGTCATAATCTCATAATCTACGAGGTAGAGGCATAGTTCTGTCTAATGGGGACTGAACTGAGGCCTTGTGCGTCGGTAGGGCTTTAGGATGCAAATTTTGCCCATTCATGTGAATCTACAGCACTACAGGCTACAAACAGATGCTTTCAGGGTAAGTAATATTTTCAGTTTCTAGCATATGTTGTTGTAGATGCGCATACAGGACCTCTCTACAAGAGCTACAAGAGGTGGCTAAGGTGTGGATGATGCAGATTTCTGAAATAGTTCTGAGGACCATTTGGCCAACCATTCATTGCCAGTTTGGCTACAATGTCCATACAAAGATAGAATAATATTTAGTGAATGCGTGTGGGATGAATCAGGTAGTTATTTTGAATATATCAGCTAATGGAAGACCAGACTCCTGATGAGGGGGTTCAATCTGTTGGAGAGCTTCTAGTGGGGGTTGCCATTGAGGAGTGCAGAGTAACACGGCTGTTTTGTTCAAGTGGGGACTACGAGGATGAGGGTCGGAGAGGTTTGCCGCATCTTGTGGGCCACAAATGGCAGAAAAGGTTAGGCAAAGATCCCCCCCGACTAGTTCATTCTATTCTATTCTATTCTATTCTAGGCATGTATAAAGTGCAAGGTACCCTAACGTTATGCAAAATGTCCAGAGCCTATTTCAGATAGAATAAGACTAATAAGGTTTTCAATTGCTTTCAGAAACTCAATTCCTCTGTTGTCCTGTGTATCCTAACAGGCAAAGAGTTCCATACTTTAGTAACCATGTAGGCAAAGGACCGACAGCCACAGTGTATCTCGTGACTCAAAAGACTTTCTTTAAGAACAACCTGCAAACATTTTAGCCCAACACTAGATGAGATGAGTACGCAGAGCACGTGTATCTACAACAACACATGCGTAAGGTAAACAGCATCTATTCTGCCATAAAAATGTACACAGTGATACTTTGCATTATTTAAAGGTGATTCATTCACATTTGTATATTAGTGTTTCAGACCACCAGACCACTTTTGAAATCATACAGTGACACGCACTGTATTCAATTGTTAAGGTCTGAACAGAACTCCTGTGTTCATTTTGCACACTGGGGTAATTCATACAAGAGGAGAAGGCTATAAATGCTTTTTTGGCCTTGGATAATCATATGGAGAATGAGTACACGTTTGCTTTAGTGATCATTGCGTACTCCTCTGAGAAAGGTTGACACATTTTGGCTTACAATTGTAAAGCCTCGTCATGAAGTATACAGGGATGCATGTGTAAATTCTGAAAGCAAGTGGAAGAATACACGTTTGTTTAAGGGATACATAGGCTCAAACAGCAAATGGTGTATTCCATCTTCCACGTCGAGAAAGCGGACAGCCCAAAATTAGCAGATACCTGGCATTAGAAAGAGGAGCAACTAAATGAGTGTTTTATATTGAGTATACATTCAGCGGAATGGTTTTTAAACATGAAAATAAACAGTCTGTTTTGATATAATTGATGTTTCTCTTTGTAAGTGTTTCATATGATGTATTAAGTGGACTGAATCTCATGAGGGGAGTGATTCTGGCTTAGTATATTGACTGAACGTGCTTGATGTTGATGATATGTTTCACCCAAAGGGAAAACATTATTTTTTACTTTTTAGTAACTTGGTGCTCTATTCTTTTTTGGTTGTAATAGAGCCCCTCTCATTTGTTTAAGATTAGAAAGAGGAGCCCTGAAAATTGTAGGCTGAAACAAGTTCAGGTTCCTGCCCTCTACTTCAAGCGGAAGGAGAACTTCCTTGATATTCTTCAGTGTTCGACAATGTACAGTTTTGGCTTCCTGAATCGCCTTTGGATTCATAAGTGCACACTCCTCGCTGGACTTTGAATTCTGCCCCCAACGCTAACACCAGAGGCACACTTAGTGGGTATCTGTCACAGATATAAGTTTGTGACAATAGTTACTAGTCCGTAGAGTTCCCTACAAGAATTAATCCCTCGAGACATAGCGCTGTTGAACACTGGAAAAATTTAGCATTTGAGAAATATGCCATCAACTAGTGAGAAAGAAAAGAACTGACATCAGTGCATGGAGGTGGCACTTATCTAGCTCTGTTCACTTCTTCTGGAGCAGATTGAAGTCAGCACGGAGCTGCATGACACCATCTACCGGCACGCGGGAGCAATGCTGTTTTAAATCTGCCACATCAGTTATGTGCCTGTGGTTGTTCTAAAAGGTGAGCAATCTCAGATTACAAGTATTAATCAGAAATGCTATTTATTACTACTGCTGGGGGGGGATTCATCAGCCACACAAAGTAGAACTTTACAATTGGCATATCTGCATATATACTATATATGCTATGCTTGTGAAGATAAATGTGGCTAAATAAATTGCAATTTGTATTAGGAGTGCTAATAAACACACTTTCACTCATTTATTAGTACCAATGAACAGTGCACTGTAACGGTCTTATGTGCACATCATTCTTACTCGGTACAAAAAATTGAGCAAATCAATTACAGCGTATCCAGCCACGTAGCAAATTTTCAGTGCGCCGTGCAAAAAACATAAAACATTCTTCATCACTCAAAGTTTTCCAAATAAAGTGCCATGTCAACTAAAAATATACCATGATCAAATGCTGAAAGAAAAAGAACAGGAAATAAGAGAAGTAAGGAGAAGGTGTGGAGAAGTGGGGAAACAAAGAAATTCCATACTGTATGTGCATATGAAATAATTTCGAAAAGATTCGAGTCAAGGGGGACACATCTAACATGGACAGAAGGAGAACAAAGATGTATGTGGGAGGAATCATCCCCACAACTGTGGCACCCCCCAGAAAGAGGCCTCATCAAATTAATCTTCATTTCTCCAACACCACATGCCTACAGGTGCCAAACGGGAGGAACAGGCATTGTGCTCACATATCTACTAACCCACTTCTAACATAATGGTGTTTGTGTTCATAGATTCCAGAAAGAAGCTTGTGGCTTACACCTGTGTAAATATGAACTTCTTGCCATCCCATGTCACGTTAAGGCATGGCAGATACAAAATAGCGGCGATTCATCTCTGTTTGCACAGCCTGGATAACCATCCTACATGCCAGAGTCCCTGCAAATAAGTCCGCAAACAGAAGAACTCTCCGCCCCTTGACAGGGAGATTTTGCTAAATGGTTGCAGTTTTCTAAAGTAGAGGGTCACGCAGGGCAGGAATTGGTAATGGTCACCACTCTAAACACTAGCTCCTGTGCTTGAGCTGAAAGGTGCTCTTACTGGTAATCTACAAACCATCTGAAACACGCACACAAGTTAACGTTTTCCGGTGTTAGTTGCTCAGCTAATAACTTCCCATCAACTTTCAAAACTGAATTATTTACTAAGTAATCTGGGAAACCGAGGACTTTAAAATTTTCTGTTGCCAGATGAGTAGCTCTAGTCTACCTTCACGGGCCACAGGAGTCCAGGTAGCAATCATCTGCCTGTTGCTTCACTTCTATTTCAGTGCTTTTCACTCCCTCCTCAGCAATGCTTCATGCCTTAAGTACACTCCCACAGTATTACACACTACTACAGAGACCCTCTTCTCCATAAAAATGAGGAGAGCTACACTACTGTACTAGAGTTCTCATCCTCAGGCTTGTGCACAATTGTCTCTATCGCCACGCTCATATCCTTTAGGGCTATGGCTGCCACACATTCAGTAATATCTTCTCGTATCGACCTTTAAGAATTAGTCAGTTGCTTACACATTTTCCAAAAAGTTAAAATGGATTTTTATTCTACTATTCTCATTTCTTCAACTGGCTACAATGCTGGTCCTAACAGCTTTAAATGGACCTTTCTCGATGTCTGACATGGGTATTCTCTGCTTGTTGACATGTATTTTTATACTGAGATAGCTCACTGAACACATCACACCTCCTACGGTTGCACACAATTCAAGATCCCTTTCTTCATTTCATATTTAAACATGCCAATTTTCCTGCTTCACCTTAAGTTTTGGCCTAATCTCTTTACCGAAAGTTTGGCACTCTTTCTTTCTACTTAATAAATATAGATTAAAATCAGATGAAAAATAATAATAATAATTATTATTATTATATTCTTATATAGCGCCTGATTCAACCCCCGAAGGGGTATCTCCGCGCTTGCCTTGGGAACCCATCCTGGCTTTTCCCTGTGAGACAGCCCCTACAGGGCATCCCCAAGGTGAAAGCCAGGCATCCCGCCGCGGGGGGCCGTTGTTTAATGCCCAGAGTTGCAGAGTTTCTAGTCTTAACACTTTTCATTTTACAATTGTGCTTTTATGTTGAGCTTTTAAAGAGGAAAAAAAAAACTTTTCTTTGATGGTACCAGCTGTATAACTAATGTGGTCAGGATAAAACCAAGTTAATAAATGCAAAGAAGAATTTCTGAGAAGAAATATTTCAAATATTGGAAGGAATCTTTAGTTTTGCGACAGAAGAGATTTGTTTATGCGTCTTGGTCCTGAGGCAGTTACACTTGTTCTCCCAAAGGGGAATGTTGATAACACAATTGCTTCTGAATGAAACGCAGACTCTTGCTAAGTTTGGGAGATAAAAGCATGATACCCATGAACGGCTACAATGTATATAGCAAAGGATGGCTATATAAACCATTGCTTGTTGGACTACAGGTAATGGCAAGAAGTTTAAGACACAATGGGCCCTTCTGTTGGATATCTAGAAATTTTAGGCAAAGACATGACTATGGCATTCTAGAGTTTCTAGTGAAGATACAGCAATGTGCCAGCTGAAACTATAGAACACTGGGATTTAAAAGGCTAATCCTATGGAGAATTAGAACATTGGAATGTTGGTAGCTCCATTGAAAAAAAATGGAGTGCTCCGGGCTTATAATGGCTGGTATAAGCCAGAGCTCCAACATTCCAATGTTTCTTTGTTCACAGCTCTGGCTGTGAACAAAGGCTTCAGGAAGCCTGAGGGGATTTCACTCCCCTCACGCTCCCTGAAGGCTTTGTTTTATTTGTTAGAACATTCTGCCCTCTAGTGGCAGAATGTTCTAATAGCCTTATAGCCCTTCCTAGCAGGGCTATACCGGCAATTAAAGTCCGCTGCCTTGTTAAAGTCCCTCACCTTCGGCTCCGGACTTTAACGCTGCAGCGGGCCTTTAATAGCCGGTATAGCCCGCTATGGCGGGCTATAAGGCTATATTATGGAGTCGGTGCAGCAGCATAAAAGATGATGGCATAATGTTCTCAGTTTCTGAGAGGAGAGGGATGAAGATGTTGTGGGGAGAGGTTCGTAATTTAATTTGGAAGGCTGATCTCGAGGGGTCTCTGTGTTCATCAAGGTATTTGTAAATGTAAAGAAAAATTATTGAAACATACATAAAATAAATGAAAAGAAAAGGCATATGTGACAAAGTTCAACCACTGACAAATGAAAATCACCTTCTTTGCAATCTCCAGCTGCAAGTCTTGTTCCACAGAGTCAAGCAAGCGGTTCTTGCAGCTGGAATATAGCATACGCTCTTTGATGCTGCACTTGTATCCTGGCATGGAGTAAATAAACACTGAAAGAAACAAAGGTAAACATCAAATAGGTGAGCAATTCATCAATCATTTGACTAGGCCTAGGCCCCCAAAAGTCTATTTGCGTTGTAGGAATACAAAAGTATAGTCTTCAAGGTAACCCCCAATTTTTGTGCCCTAATGATAATTTAGGTTGTTACATTAACTAAACACTCACCATCCAGACAAAATCCTTGTAAGCTCGATATTTGACCCAATGCCAAATGTACTAGCCTATTCTCGTATATGATTTTTCTTTCTAATTAAAGGAACTTTCATTCAAATTTGTTGCCAAGCATATATACATACTTTATAAACAGTGAAAATATATAGATAAAAAATGAAAATCACAAAATGTTTACTTAAAATATAAAATAATTGAAAACTATTGTGACATCTGCATTATTTCACAGTTGTTCCTGCTCTTCTACACAAAATCAGCTTCACTTGCATTAACTGGTGTAATAAAGTGAATTTCTAACAATGTTAAGCTGGCTGCTGCCAAAAAAAAAATCTATTAAAGTGATTCAATGTTAGTATCACAGAGGAGACAGTGCATGTCTCCAACTAGGCATCTCTACTTTGAAAAATAGAAGCTGATGGCGACTCGGGTACAGCAGTGTCTTAATTTTAAAGGTGCATCTTAATCAACTTTTTCAAAAAGATAGTGTAGAACAGTGTGATCTGTATAATCTAATCTATACAATGTGACTCTAAATGGCTTACTTCTTGCAATTGAGGCTAGGCCATCTTGCTGCAAATTCTTGTATGTTGAGCTCCTTAATTTGACACCCAAGATAAATAATTCAATCAGCTGTAAACAGCAAGAATACTATCTATACCGCTCACCTAGGAATAATTGAATTGAGACCAAGTCGAAATCAATAAACAGCCAGCTGAATTCAAAGTAGAGTGAAGACCAACGCAGCAACCCATCTTGGCCTCACTCTCAATTATGATTGGAGATCTTGAAGGAATTCAGATAAATAACGTTCTACACCATAAGTTACAACTGAAGTAACCTTAACATGAAGCTTATCTTGAGAAACAGTTTGAGCATTTGGATCTTCCTATTGGATGAGCCCTCATTCAATCAAGACGTGAAGCGGAGTTTCCTCTCTGGTCAGTTTTGGATTGTAAAACTATCCCTTTTATCTTTCCTGACTATGTCTATTTGGGCACATTGGTGCCTAACCACTGGGGGATGGTTTCATCCAATCGGATCCTAAATGTCAGTGGTTTCCTCTCTAGTCAAAAAGGAGTGGTTAGTCTTTAGTTTGATGATTATGAGTAGTTGGATGATTGGGCCATTTGAAGTTTGGGACAATGTGATTGGACAGTCTTTCACACAAAGAAGGGATAGGGATATTAACAGTACACGAGAAGGCTTCGAGTGGAAGGGATTCGTGTTAGTCTTTGCAATATGCATAGCACCCTGGATACTGTTTCTGGGAATGGTGCACTTGCTGATCTATCTTAATGTCAAGAACTCCGGGAACATTAGTGGAAAGACTGGCCTTTTCTCTTTTCTTTTACTTCTTATTGGGTTGTTGGATATATACGTTTATAGTGATATTGGTCTTTCACTTGAATGCTGGATAATTTCATATACAGTTGTCGGCTGTACACTAGCTTTAAAATTGAAATTAAGGACCCGACAGTAGATTTTGTCATTATTCTGTTCTTATAGGGCCTACTGAGGAACAGGTAACTTGACCACAGCTTGATTTATACTATTGACTAAGATTCATCGGATACACTGAATAAAAGTGAGTGGGAGGTCATGATTTATATTTTCTCACTTTAACTATGATGCTCTATTGGTTTTTGCATTTAATAAACAGTTTTTATAAAGGGAGTAAATTAATTCAGAATGGGAACTCTCGACCCAATAATGCTTTACACTATTTGCGAATTCCAGAAAGGAGGATGATATACAAAAGAGGTGTTATTAATGTGATACAAGATAACATGATCTGTTGTAACAAACTAGAAACATAAGATATCCTCTGGGTCTCTTTTATTAGGTATCTAATACCTGGTTTATAATATTATTAATGAATGTTGGCGCACTCAATGCTTTATAAGCTCAAGGTATGAACTTGATATATATTGTCTTTTATGAGCACGAATATAATATCACTAGGAATCTGTGTGTGATTTAATGTCAGGTAAATGAATTGGAGGATGCTATATGTTTGTGTGTTTGTTAGGTGCAGTAGCCATGATTTGCCGGATGTAATGTTTATGTGATAAATTGTAAAAGTCATGTCTTAGTGTGTGTTCATATACATGTGTGTATATATTTTCCAGATCCCTCGAAAAAAGGGAGAAAGGGTCGCACTCCCAGATCCAGTGTTTTAAACAATCCTTTATTGGTATTACATCTACCCTGCACCAACGCGTTTCGTTCTCCTCCGAGAACAAGATCACAATTTACACAGTTAAAGGTCACAAGGGCCAATAAAAACATTTTCAATAGTCACATGATGCATTATCCTGTTCACTGTTCTTGTTCCCTGTCGCCCTGCATTCTGGGAGCTGTAGTATAAGAATACCTTTAATTAAGTATGTGATTTGTGAAAATAATTTGGGAAATAAATAAAACAGTAAGTATATAGTAAGGGTCTAAACATTTTTGAATGCAACAATAATTAATTTTTCAATGTAGTGTACAGTGAGATAGTATACTATGCGTGATTATGACACTCCCAGGTTCTTAAAGTTTGTCCGGTTGCGGGGATATTTATCCTCTCCATCTTGCCCTCTAGTGGGCATTTATCCAGTCACATCATTAGACCAGTTAAGAGATTGTTATCTTTTATTTTTTACCCTCCAGTGGGTTAATGATCATGATCACACTTATTTGTATTTTTAGCCTGGACCCTCCATATCTGGTCAATTTAAAAACCTTACCCCTTTATCATTTATATGCCTCCTTAGCAACAGTGACAAACAGTGTGTTGTATATTTGAGTGCATAGTGAAAACAAAACAAAAAATTCAAAAAAACTTTTCATAAGAGAGATAAACTAGTGTTTTCTCGTTCTATTACATTTCAGTTCTATTTAAAGGTGCACATATAGCTCTTCACTTTGATTCAGGCCGAATGGAGTGTAGGTTCGCAAGTTCATGATCTGCAGTGATACTCTATCACATCGTTTTTTCTCCTCATTTCCCCCTCTATTGCTTGTTGTTATGGTCTCCAGTGCATAGAACTTTAGCAGTTTCCAATTCCCTTTTTTTAAAAAAAATTGTTTATTATGCAACTCCAGTTAATGCATAGTAAAAAGCCGTATCGGACATATAATTAGCAGCAAATGGATACATAAAGAGTTCGACAGAAGTATAAAAGGGCATGTTGAATAAAAGAGAAAAGAATAGCAGCAGATTAATGTTAAAAAGTTCAGTAATAGCAGCAACATTTATACTCGGCTATAGGGAGGTTAAGTATTATAGCATTAAAATATTCCATATTCACATATATACACAATGTAAGCTATATATATATATATATATACACAATATATCAATATAGTTCTCCACTCTAAAGTCCACCTTTTATACCTTTTATCCAATTATCAATGGGTAGCCAGATTTTTTGACCACGCGATCTAAAATGTCTCCCCCTAACTGAATAGATAGCAGTTTCTTAGTTCGATATAGCCAAAAATCTGGCAAGCCACATTTGAAAGGTTGGAGGGGTTATTTCTTTCCATCTAGCTGCTAATAAAATTCGATATACCGCTGTCCCAATAAAGAGACAGGATTCTTGCACCTTGCTCAAACCAAGCGTACAATCATAGCCTAGAATAAAAAACGTAGAAGAAACCACTAATCGATATCCAAATACTTCTTCCCAATAACTACTCAACCCATTTTTTTTTCTAACTCCGACAGCTTGTCGCAATCATAAAACATATGAGTTAAGTTGGAATGCCCCAACCCACATCTTGGGCAGTGATTGTCCAATCTTTTCCCCCATAAGAACAATTTAGCCGGGGTGAAGTATAAATTAAATATAGTTTTATATAATTGGGCTTTTAAACTCGAGGACAGGAGTATCTTTGATGTCAAAAGTAGGCTCTTATCAATATCCACATTAGGATTAGTACGTCTTGAAGCCCAGGAAGATTCAGTATGCTCCAAATCATCATATAAACTATTTAAAAGTAGATCATATAATTTCCCAATTCTAAATGATTTTGTAGCATAATATTAAGAAGTAGAATTCTTTCTAATAAAATCCTAGGGGTTTTTGATTTGAGAATTGTTTTAACCTGCATGAATTTAAAGAAATGGCAATTTGGGATTTCAAATTTATTCTGTATGGTTGAGAATTTGTAATCTAATTCACTTCCACAGAAGTCCCAAACTGTTCTTATGCCTATCGTTTACCATTTTTTAGCCTGGTCATAGTTTACTAGTAAGGGCAATAATGAGGAGCCCCATAAAAGGGGTGTACCTGTTATATTTTGGAATTGTCAAAAAACCTCAAGATTTTTCTCCATACTTTCCATGCACTCTTGATTGTCTTAAATGTGTTTGTTTTTTAAATAGCTTGGCTCTAATTGTTTTAATAAAAGGCCTTGAGATTTCTTCCCTAGTAAAAGTTCATATACTGAGGGTACTTCTGATGTTAAAGTGTCTGTGCCTGGAACCGTAGTACTAAGCAGGGGAATCATTTGTTGAAGGAAAGCAGCCCAGTGGTATAGCGTGATATCGGGCAGTGCTAAGCCCCCTCTATGTTGTGGTAACGTTAGATATTTAAGTGATCTCCTGATTTTCCCATATTGCCACATAAAGGATGATAGTTGCGAGTCTATTATTTTGAGAGTGCTGTCTTCCACAGCTAATGGTATTGCACGGAATAAATATAAGATTGTTGGAAGTACATTCATCTTCAGAAAGTTCCCCCTACCAATGATAGATAAATGTAAGCTATTAATTCTCCTAAGGTCCTTCTCTATGCTTTCAATTAGGGGATCGTAGTTTAGTCTATTAATCGCTTCTACCTTGGATGTTAAACATATCCCTAAATAGGTAGCCTTCTCTACTCGCCTGGGATCATCATATACAGTATTATCTGTGCATATGATAATTGTTTTGTCTTTGTTGAGTGAATATCCAGAATATAAGCCAAATTGATTAGTAATTATATCTATTTGTGCAATTGCCTCAGCGGGGTTTGGTGTTAAATATAGCCACATCATCGGCGTATGCAAAGACCTTTGTCTCATAGTCATCTATGCTTATGGGCTTAATTTTCTGGTCCTGTAGTAGCTTGATAATCAGAGGGTTAATATAAAGAGCAAAAAGAATCGGGGAGCAAGGACATCCTTGTCTCGTTCCCCTAGATATATTAATAATGCTAGATTCTTTGCCCATTATCTGTAACCTTGCCTTCGGATGATGATACATGGCTTTAATCGAGTTGATGAAATTGGACCCAAAATTATTTAAACAAAGCACCCTCCACAAAAACTCCCACGACACCCGATCAAAGGCCTTCTCGGCATCAAGGAGGATCATTGACATATGGCCCCCCACACTGGACAGGAAATCAAAAAGTGAAATGGCTCTGCGGATATGACCCGTCGTGCCTTTACCTGGAATGAAACCATGTTGCCAGGGGGAGACCAGATGCTCAATGACCCTCCCGAGCCGATTGGCTAAGATCTTAGCGTATAGTTTGAAGTCTGAATTAATCAGAGAAATTGGTCGGTATGAAGATGGTTTCTCGACCGGTTTATTTTTCGGGGGATAAATAATTAAGTCCGTTTCACCCCAAGAATCTGGAGACTTTCCGGTTCGTTGTATGCCGGTGGACAAATCATGTAGCAGGGGCAGTATCACAATGCCCAATATTTTATAGATTTCCAGAGGGACTTTATCAGGGCCAGCGGCCTTCCCTGAGGCTAGCTGTATCTCAGAGACATTGATCTCTTTCTCAAGATCTTCCTTAGTTAGGTCATCTTGTGTTTTTACTAATTCAGTATTTCCTATAAATTTGGTCACAGCATTCCGGACTTCTGTAGCACTTTGTAAAATATCATCTTGATACAGCCCCTGGTAATATAGCCGAAACCCTTCGACTATTTCATCGGGTTCAGTATATACATTGCCATTTATGTTAATACAGGCTATTGAATTATATGAGGCCTTCTGCCGGGTGCGGAGCGCCAGCTGCTTGCCAACTCTCTCGCCATTCTCGTATAAACTATTTCGATGTATCTGAAATATCTCAGCTGAGCGCTTAGTTAGCCAACTATTTAATTCAATTTTAAGGATCATTATACGATGAAGGATATGAACTCCATTGTTGCCATGAGTTACTGCTAAAACATGCTCTTCTTCAGCTTTAACCAAATCCTGTGTTAGTTGTAAGTTCCTGGCTTCCTGTTGTTTCTTTGTTCTTCCACATAACTGATAGTTTCCCCTCTGAGGGCTGCCCTAAAGCAATCTCACACTACCCCCCTAGAAGCACTATATCGATTCATATCGAAAAATCTCTCTGCCCACTCTTTGATAAAATTAACATAGCCTTCATCAACTAAGAGCTTTCTGTCAAACGTCCAATTGGTATGCGGCCTAGTAAATTTAGTTATATCTAGTATCAGAACTAGAGGATTGTGGTCTGATATAATTTTTGGAAGCTTCTTTACTTCTGCTTTAGTGGCTAAGTCATGTGATATGAGGACATCATCTATCCTAACATACCTGTTGTATGGGTATGAAAAGTATGTGTATCCAGGATCATGATGGTTTTTTAAATCCCAAATGTCTATTAAATCATGACTATATCTAAGATGACTTATCGCACTGAATACCTTGGGTTTTCGACCTGAGTATTTATCTTGTATGTGCCTACTAAATGTCGGACCTAGCGAGATATTTAAATCCCCGCAGATTATTATTGATTTAGGCCAAGAGGCAAGTTCAAGATTTTCCAAAATTTGAGGTTCATCTTTGTTAGAACGATAAACCGAGCAAATGGTAATGCCTGATGTCAGTGTTACAATAGCCCACCTCCCCTGGGAATCCACTAATTTACGATTAGGTACTCCTAGAACTATTTTGGCCATGATCTCAACCCCACAGATGTTCGAGGTTTGTGTTGAAGAGCGAGAACGTTATAACCAAAGAGTTTTAATAGTTCTCTCTTTTGCCAGGGAAGGTGGGTTTCTTGCAGACAGACAATATCAAAAGAACCTTGTCTAACTAATTCAGAAAACTGCACCCTTAGTTTTATCATTTAATCCTGCCACGTTCCAGGAACAGATTGTTATCTTTCCCATTACAGTTTAGTATAAAGTTTCATCAATCCTTCTGCTGCTATATAGAACATTTTCAAACGTCTCAAACCATCGATTTCCTTTTGTATACGAACTCCTGCTGCTTTTGTTACTTTCTGCTGCATTACTATGATATTAAATTTGGAGTTGCATCCTTTTT
The DNA here is from genome assembly GCF_964263255.1 of Lissotriton vulgaris. Lineage (NCBI taxonomy): Eukaryota > Metazoa > Chordata > Amphibia > Caudata > Salamandridae > Lissotriton > Lissotriton vulgaris. The sequence continues at coordinate 1,058,927,360 of NC_141697.1, forward strand.
TAGTTTTTGACCCACTTCCCCAACCACCCAACTCTCCACCCCACCGCACCCCCCACCCAAATTGAGACAAACAGACTCCATAAGAGTCCGCTGGTGATGAACGTGCAACAAAAGACTAGAGCTCCTTATGTTATTTCTGTTATTGCAAATGCCGAGCTCCAAGCTATATTTTCCCCGTTTTTTTTTTTAATGTGCATATATCTACATTTTACATTACATTACTATATCCCATATTCGACCCTCATGTATACATGCATAAATATATCTACTGTATCCGATTAGATCAAGGCCTCTAAACAACATCTATGCAACATCTAAATCTAAGCATGTAAATCAAATAATAGCGCTAAAAAAATACTGATAGTGCTAATCCTGCCTTAGCCTAAGCTGATAATTCATCAAGACATTCTTTAGCCTTGATTTCGGATAGGAAAAATGTAGTCTGCCCTTCCCAGATCACTTTAAGCCGAGCAGGATTATTAAGGTAAGCTTGCGCCTTTTTATCCTGGAGCGGCTTAATTAGCTGGCACAACCTCCATCGCCTCTCGACGGTGGAGTGGCAAAAATCTGGGCGCATAAAGTAGCAACCTAGTTTCTGACTCTTTTGGACTCGGGTCTGGCTTTTTCAAAGACCGGTTGTCATAGCAGGAAGTTGCCGAAGTAGACCAAAATGGCACGGTGGTACCCCCCAGGTTTTTGTGGATGTTTTAAGGTGAGAGGAACACGGTGGGCCCTTTTGACTTCAAAAGCCCAATTCCATCCAGTAAGTTCAGGCATTGAGTCTCGAAAAAGGTCCACCACATAAGAACAAGGATCCCCCCCCCCCTTCTGCCCCTTCCGGGACACCAAGAACTCGCAGATTATTTCTTCGTTGGAGGTTCTCAAACTCCTCCAACTTCCATTTCACATCTATCAGCTGAGCTTCATGTGAGTCCACCCGTTCTTGATGGATAGCCATTTCGGACTCATTGGAAACCATCCTTGTCTCTAACTCCGTGAGCTGACCACCGAATGAGCTGCATGTCTTGGCAAGTTTGCGCACAACCCCCTGCATCTTGCGCATTGCTGCTTGATTTTTCCGGCCGTCCTGGCGTGTTTCCTCGCGATGTATAGAGATGGCTTGTAAGATAGTGTCTTGTTTGCCCCGGCTGTTCATTGGACAAGGTTTCTAGAGTAGTAGTGAGCGGATTTGCGGTATAATCCCAGGCAAGATCTTTTAATTCATGCCGTTTCGTTCTTTTTTTTTTTAGGGAAGTTTTAACCCTGGAACACGGCACATCCATTTGCTCACTACAGCTTTCATCTGTGGTGGAGGAAGCATAGTCATCTGACCATTCACCTCTCTCCGAGAATGAAAAGAAACCACTCAGGTCCTTTTCTATTTCATAATCATTTAAGCCAGCCTCACAAAAAGCGTCAATGATTTGGTGACTCTTTTGCCCAGACCCCCCCCCCATTTTGCCTGTTGGATATTTTGAGCATTACTCAATTTATCAAGGGAGGGTAATGCTTGGACATTATCAGAGTTAGATTCAATCGAAGTAGTAGTACCTGGCGTATCATCAGAGACAGGGAAAGTCTCAACTGCATGCGGGAGTAATAATGAATGAGGCGTACCTTCACCCCTCTTTCCTCCTTCAGCTGGTGTAGGCAGCTGTTCAATCCCTGCATGGCTCAAGCGCAGCTTTCTCCGTGCCAGTGATCGTCATGCCAACAAGCCCGGCTCCAGTCGCAGACCTCTCCGCCTCGTCAGAAAGAGCGGGCTTGCTCTGCCCCTGTTGACCCGGAACTGGTTTTGCGGCTCCAAGAAAGAGATCGGCAACTGTAGGACCGGTCGACTGAGCTCTCATCGAGGTGGCGGCGCCTCTCTTCAGGGTTTTAGAGCCAGCGGCTCGGAGGGGACCCCCGCTGCAGCTTTCCCTCCTGCATCACTAATTTGTTCTGGGCTCTCCCGCTGTGCCATTTTCGCTATTTTTGCCGCTTTGGCAGCCGCCGACACAGCAATCCCCTTTGGAGCCATCACCCCACCGGGTGAACTGGATGTCCGGTAAGAACTGTACTGGGAGTTATGCTGTGTTTGTGAAGGCTGGCTCACCGTCAAAGTAGAAGCCTCTGGGTCTGAGTCGGAACAAGCCCTTTTAATGAGAAACCGCAGTATCATGAGCCCGATACAGGTGCCTAATGAATATATGTGAGCTCTCACAGGCTTCACCTCCTTGCAGTCGGTTTCGGCAAGCATCACATGGGGGTTAGCTCTGCATTCTTTTTCAGGAAAAGCAGGAGCTCCGGTCAGGCATTGCACTACGGTGTAGCAGCGACCACCATCTTGTCCCCGACACCTGCTCTAGCAGTTTCCAATTCCCATCGTGGTTGGTCTCCATATGTTTTGCCACTGCATTTTCCTCGATCTTTGTTCACAGTAGCTCCGACATGTTCTAAAATTCTCTTTTTTAGTTCACATATGGTGCTCCCTATGTATTTCAAATGGAAGGGGCACTATGACGTAGACTACATATTGACTCTTGTAGGTTATTAGATCCTTGATATTACACATCTTATTTTTTGCCATTCGCACTTCAGTTGTAGCTTTTGCTATTTGGCAAACCTTACATCCAAAACATTTCACAAAGCCCTTCGTTTTCACTCATTGATTCCCTTTGATGTTCTTTCCTTGGAAAGGACTATGGATTAATTTATCCTTTAGGTTTTTTGCCCTTCGATATGTCATCATGGGATGTTTTCCAATCATTTTTACTACTGTGGGGTCCAGTTGGAGTAACATCCAGCTCTTTTCTTAAGATTTTGGTGTTAAAACGTTTTGAGGAATACTGCTTCAAGAGGTCATTGACTATTAATGGAAGCAAAATAGAGTAGGATTCGGAGGCCCTCTCCCAGTTTTAGGCAGAAGCCTTCGGTTGAAGGTGTACCCCTGGAAACATTTCAGAAAAATGTAATTGGGGCAGCCAAATAGAGAAGGCAACATTTGTTTGGAGACAAACTGCAGGTGCAGTCTTAAAGTTTAGGTATTTGGTGAGTGACAGAAGCATTAGAGGCATCTTGCAAATATATAAACAAAGGGCAGTGGTGGCTGCATAGTACAGGGCGGAGCTATGGGGGTATGCAAATGTTCGCCAGTTTTTTTTACGAGCAACTACTTCAGTAACACCTATGCATCTCTCCCCCCCCCCACCCCCGCGCTCTAGATACTTGGATATGTTGGACCCTGAAGCGAACATTGTACATACATTTCCAGCCTGGTATTTTACTGGACAGAGATTATTGCATATGAATTCATATGCTTGCTAATAGATTTGTCCACTATGATTGTAGCTTTGGAGAGATAAGCAACTTGTTTTATAACAAATATGATTATGCTTAGGGCTCCCGGTTTTATGGTATTTATTTTTAGAGACTCAACCAGTCCGCGGCATTTAAAAAAAAAAAGTGAATTCGATTCTCTTGGTCAAATTCATTTGAACTATTTATACAGTTTTTTAGATAGTCTGTATTAGTTAGCACTTCTGTATTAACATAACTCATAGTATTTTTAGTTATTTGTCTATCACCTATATTTGCCCTGTAAAGCGCTCTGATACCAGCAAGGGTCTTGTTCAAGCTACACAAAACTTTCAAAATAAATAAACACTTCTGTCTGTATTTATCCACATTTATTTTTTACCAGTTATTGGTATTTATCAGTAATTATTTTGTGTTTTGAGAGTAAATGGAGTTGTAAAATGGTATATTTCTACATTTATTTACCTGATAAACTTGCACTCATACTTTGATGCCAGTTTCTTTTTAGCAAATTGGGAAGACAAAAGTAACAAAACACTACACCCACAGGTATGTACATATTAGCATTATATACACATATATGATAAGCTATGCCTGTATTTAAGGACATCTCATTCTATTTTCTACCTCCCCATGCGGTCTTTATGCTCCGCTGTTGGCCTGGAATTCATGAAGGACAGCATAGAGAGTCACCCACAAGAAACACAATTTTCTGTATTGCAAAATAAATACGACAGAAAACACATCGTTTTTGGTCTGTACTTCTCTGCAAAAATCAGTAGAAAATGGAAAACTGGGAACCTTAATTATGCTCGACTGCGACGGCTTCGCCCCATTTTCTGAATTTTGGGATTAGATGTGTAAATCAAGCCATGGGGCTGTGCTCTAAACCAGATGACACGTTTGTGGTCAACTCTGTAGCTCCATTTCTATGGGCTATGTGGCCTCACCTGAGATAGCTGCTTACTACGCTAGGCATCACCCTTACCAGATAGCCTTTAAGGATTTGTAGATACACCGTGATGTAATTTGCTGCTAACCCCTGCCTAAATTGCATGGTTCCGCAATGCCCCTCTGCACTTTCTCACATTAGGTGTGTTGGCAGACGGTTTATACTAAGAAGGATTCCTGCCCCCTAAAAAGTTCTTATGCTATTTAATTGTTTGGGATGTATATGTTTTTTAGGCAGTAAACCCTAGATTGATTCGCATATTTTTATTGTCTCATTGCACTTTTATATATCAGATTAATTGCCGATTCCTTCTTGTAACAGAATGTAGTGTTTAAACACTGTTGCGCTATTTAGCGGATTGCTTTGTATATGTTTTTATCTTCTGTAGATTTTGATATGATTTAGTGCTCTTAAATTGATGTTTTAAATGATTGTAAGACTGATTGCTGGAGAAAAAAAAATTGGAAACTAGTTAACCACTTGGTTCTGGGGCAATGACTCCTTTACCAAGACATCTATCCACAAGGTATCTGGGGTACTGCAGACCCAGGGAAGATAACTAAGTTTGTGCTGCCACGTGCCTGGAACTCCTTTCTAAAGGAGAAAATTGACACATTTGGTCTTTGAGACCTCTAGATACAAGGGCTCGAGGGGTATTCAGCACCGTTCAAAAGTAAGTCAAAATGGAAGACTGATGACCCTTCTCACTCAGCTGTCGTTGAATGTCTTCAGGATATCTTTTTTAAAGAATACATGTACCCCATATTCCCTACCATTCTATCAGGAGGCAAACAATGCAGTAACTCTAACCATTAATGAGAGCGCAAAGAGGATGAGAACACTGGGAAAGTTGGATCAAAGAAAACACCTATTTTCAGTCACCCTTGGTGCTAGACATTGGGGGTGAAGCCCCTAAGAGGATCTAACTCAGCCCCTGATCTAGGGCACAGCTAGAGCTGATTGACCTTTATTACCCTAAATCCTCGGACAGTTTTTTGGCAGATAAAGTCAACCTCCTTCTAAGGTAAGCTGCTTGACATCACAGGCCCCTTTATGACTATTCTTGATTTGAATTAGGAAGTCAAGGTGTCAGGCTCCCTTATCTCACCCGGTATCCACTAGCACTGGGCAAGGTAGGCACTGTGCTTTTTGGGCAAAGGTAACTGTGCCTGGTCGATCGTGCATGGGTGCTCTCTTCTGATTAAAGTAGCCCCTAACCTTGCACAACTGGCCACATCCAAGGCTGGACCAGTGGCTGGGGGGAGGGGACTATTAAGAAAGCCCTTCCTAAAGGAATTAAGCCATTTGCAACAGCCTGTGCAGACCGTTTGTATACTCTATTGGCAAGGTTTTAACCCCATGGCTGCTAAGGCAATTCCCCTCCTGTGCTGGGATTTGCTTTTTTATATTGTTTTATGACGAGCTGGGCTCGTCATCAGTGTATGAGGAGGCTACACCATGACGAGCCCAGCTCGTCATGAGTGTGGAAGGGGTTAATCAAAGCTTTAAGCGGAGTGGCCAGTACCAAGATAGAAAAGAGTTTGAGGGTTGTCTCCCCATCATATATGGTTTATGAAGGCCGTGGGAGAATCAAAGAAACAGGTACTTCTACTGGAGGGTTCTCAGGTAAGGCTGATGACTCTTTCCAAAATAAGACTGGGGGAAGGTTGTCAGATTTCTTTCAGACATGCGTTAGTCTACAAGGCATGCCTGGGAACATCAGATGGTGGTAAGGTTCTATGGTTCTCCAAAGCATTATCAACAGAGTCTGCTCTTACCTATTTCCTAATAGAAGAGTACACTCAAGGATCGATATGCGGCAGAACTGGGAGCCGACTGGAAATGGAAGACAAAGGGGCCATCTTTCAATCCCGCTGTCTCTCTACAAATTTTCTGAGCAATTTGTTATAGCTGCAGAAGAAAAAAAAGATCTCTGAACCGGCGATCAGACTCAGTTCACTGAGTGGTTGACCTACCGAGATGGAAGGAGCTATCTCCTGGGATGTCATCTACCAAAGGATTTGATGGTAAAGCTAGACTTGAAGCCCATTAATAGCACACAGTGCAGATTTCTTCAATTTCACTGACAGTTCCGGACTTTCAAGTTCCAGGTACTCCAGTTTAGCCTCTTCTCATCACCATGTTGTTAAACCAAACTTATCAGCCTGGGAGGGGCCAGAGATCTGAGAATGATAGTCTACCTCAACGACCTCCTTTTCATGAAGTAGTTCACATTGCAAATACAATCCACCTTCAGGAGCTCAGGTTTTTGATCTACACAGAAAAACTGAAGGTGGTGCTTTGGAATGATCTTTCTAAGGTTTATGGTAAATTGAGCAGCAGCCTTCCTTCACCTTTCTCGACGAAAAGAGTTGAATAAAAACAGTATGTTAAAGGATGATGGAGTCCTTTCCAGGGCCCCTTCATTATCAGGTTCTTTAAAGTCTAAAGCAGAACATCTGTAGAAAGGTCTAAAGTACTCGGAACTAATCTCTCTTACTGAGAAAGCTAGGGCAGGAATGCCGGCAATGGCTAAAAGTTAGTGAACGTTTGCGAATGCTCCAAATATCATCACAATGTTGGATGCCAGTTCAAGTGGTTGGTTCCCTTTGTGAAGACATTTCCACTGGTAGAGAATGGTGTGTAAAAGACCTCCTGTTACACATCAATGCCTAGAGCTACTAGTGGGGTCATTCGCAGTGATGTGTCTGACAAGGGGCTTAGTGAGCCTTTCCCTCCTGCTGAGAATGAGAAACATCTTAGCAATTAGCTACATCAACCACCTGGACGGGACTACACTAAAGATCTTTGAAGAAAAGGCCAAGTACTACTGCTGACTCGAAAGGTAAATTTTGGTGGTGGCAGAAAACCTGCCAGGTTCCAAGAAGGTTGTTGCAGACTGGAACTTCAAATATCCGTGAGCCTCAAGGAATTGGATGCTGGACTAAGAACTTCAGTTACCTTGTGACCAGGTGGGAGCCGTTTGAAATGGATCTTTTTCCCTCATGCCTCTTCTGCTAGCTACAGAAATATTCCAGCTGGCCCCAAGGCCTGGAGGCTTTAGAAGTTGATGCCTTCCTTGAAGAATATGGAATGAGACGGATAGTGTTCAAACAAAACTGCCTTAAAAAGCTCAAATCGGTTTTTCAGTTCTACTGGAAATTTTGTGTGTTTCTCCAATCACTCCTCCCCAGTACAAGAACTGTCTGACAGATGTTCAAGCGTATTCACTCCAACTGGTTTTGGAAGAGCCCTCTGCCGAATGGAGTGGAGGGCTACCTGAGAAGTTGGTGGATCCCGGTGGATCCCTGGAGTTTTGAGCCAACTGGATGCCCTTATCCAAAGGGTTTGGGTGGCCACTCTGACTAAGCGAGACAGGTTTGCTTTGAGGAAATGGTCCGGTTGCTGTCCAAAAAGATGTCTGGATCCGAAGGGGAAGATCTGGTCTATGTAGCAAATTTTCTGACAGATATAGCAGATACTGGCGTGGCTTACAGAACCATCAATGCATTCCATTCAGCATTCTCACAGGTCATCTTTCCAAGAATGCCAAGTTATGGATGGCACTTCAGTTATGAACCCTTTCCTAGTCGCAGGATGTATTTCTGTCCAGGAAAGAGCTCTCAGCCAAGTTAGCTAAGCTGTAACGTCTGGTCTCCTGCAGGAGTTTTAGATGTCTGAGCATTGGACAAGATGTTAACTCAAATGGGGTTACATTTACTATTGCTGTGTGGGAAAATCCAATACCCAGATCATTTCATACCTAGCCTTTCCAGATACACTCAGGCTCTGCTAAGTACATATGTTATTAAGACCTATGAGAACAGGACAGTGGACTGAAGACCAGCGGGGATTCAGCAGTTCCTGATATAGATTACGAAGCCTTTTGGAGCACCTACAATTGCCATGTGAGCCAGTTGTAAAGGGGGGACTGATCCCTCATGCTTTGGGACTCTCCCTGAAAAGGGGCATGATGGTGTGGAAGGCCTATTTAGGGAGGATACTGAAAAATAATGTGGATGAGGCACACTGCTCTGCTGAGTTCACTTTCAAATACTTTTTACGTCAAACCAGTGTGTGCGTTTGTTCTTTTTCCCACGGGCACAGGGAGTTGGCATCCATAAGGTGTAGGTTACCCTATATTTTCATGCAACGGTTTATGTGCAAGATATAGGTTTCATCTCGCAGTAGTTGAGCAAGTTCAGCCAGTCAGTGAGGTATTTATTAGTTCCCTCAGCGTCATGCTCTACATAGTGTTTTTATTTTGTACAAAGACTGAGTAAAGAGTTTGATCAAAAAGGCGCATACAGAAAAAAGGGATGACTATTCTCTAAAGGACACTATAACATGCACTATGACTTCCGATCGGTGAAATCAGTGTTGGCTGCGATGTCGTTTCCGGATAATGTGAAACATAGTTTTTCTAAAGTTTATTTTTTTCTCTGGTTTTGATCTTTGAAAGGACTGCTAGTATAGGAATAAAGTAAAGAGTAATGCATTAATCTTGACGTGGTGCCCATATCAAAATTGAAACTTTCCACTACCAAAGCTAGTTAGACATACCTTTTAATGGCCAGTGTGTAATTGGATAGAAATATATCAGCTGCTTCAAAAGTCACTACTTGTAACTTTGTGGCATATATCTAAGCCTCAACATGTATTAGTCTGAGCATGTTTACTGGCAAAGGAACAAAAGCAACCTTGTTAATAGAACCACTGGGTCACTCTTAAAACTTATTTTGAAGCAGTATACTACCAAATGTGCTAATAAAAGTGATCATGTTCAATATAGTACAAATGTTTACGAAGGCCTGCAATGTTCCAGGGAAGAACCAACCACATTAACAATATTATGGGATCAGGAATATTGCTATGGAAGAATGTACAAATATTGATTAAGCTAGGACTATTTGTGCTCAGCTTTATAGGTTGACAAACTGGACTTAATCCGTGTCAAAGTAATAATATTCACTCCACAGGAGATCGCCACCTTGAAGTGGTTGAGGGGCTTGCGTGTCTCAATAACCTGGAGATCTATAATAGGGTGAGCATAGTCTCCTGGCAGGGTCACCCAAGTCGGACAGGTCAAAGGGAAGTATCAGAAAAAGTGTGTTACACTGGTCCTACAGGTTGGTGGTAGAGCCCAAGGCTAACAACCTTGTCCTATAAAAAACATTTAATACGGAAGCAGCAGGAAGAACCACTAAATCTTCTTGGCATGAGGGACTACCAGAGTCTCTGCATGAACCATGTATGATGAACAGTAGTCAAAGCTACACGGAAATTACTGACAAGATCACAAAAGCACCAAGTACAAGACCAGAGTTGGATTCTGGAGCATACGGAGTATGTACGATATAGGAATGCTGCCTCAAGTAACATCCAAGACGCTACAAACTACACATCCTGGGGCCAACGAAAGTAGGTGGAACAGATCTGGCAGAATACAAACATCCAAAGGGGAGATGGTACTGTACTCGGAAAGGGACAATGACCAACATCACAAAGGATAGCCATCATCCTGAGCAAGGGGAAAGAGAAATGTGTGTAATTGAGTGGAAGTCAGTCAACAGCAGACTCATGACAGCCAGGTTAAAAGGCACATACCTCAAAATCACTATTATCCAGTGCTATACTCAAACTAATGATACAGAGGAAACAGTCAGGTACATATTCTTCCAACAGATGCAAGCTCAGCTTGAAACCGTGCCAAACCAGGACCTTAATGTGATGGGAGACTTTAATTCTTAAGCAGGAAATAACACAAACCATAACAGAACCAATGGAAACAAAGGTTATGGAACAATGAATGACAACAGAGAAAGACTGTTGGAGTTTTGCACCACAAACTATGTTCCCATAGGTGGGACTATCCTCTCCAACTGTCGTATTCAGAAACCACCATGGTGCTCAACCAATGGCGGAGACAGAAACCAGATTGACCACCTAATAAGGGAAATCTGGAGATGCTCACTACAAGATGTCAGAGTGAGGAGGGGAGGTGGCGTTAGCAAGGATCACTATCTAGTGATTTCTCTTGTGAAGCAGAAGCCCAGACAAACAGAAAGCACAACATCAGGATGATATAATTTTGAGGTGGCAATATTTCAGGACCTTAAGATAGAGAAAGCATTCTTTTTTATAAATCAAAAAATAGGTTCCAACTTCTGGTAGACAAAGAAAATCAGTCTGAGCCACCCACAGACAGAGTCAACAAGAAATGGAAACAGGTCTTTTCCCTACATTTGAAGAGCAGTGAAGCATGCCTGGGGACCAAGACAAGGCAGAGGAAAGAATGGTTAAGACAAGTCACAGAGAGCACAGGACACAGTAAGGCAGCAAAAAATAAACTCATAGAGGCCATATCGGAGAGCTGCAGGAGAAGAACAACTCACAGCAATTAGAAAGCAAACAAAGAAGTCATAAGAATAACAAAAGCAGTCAGGTGGGTGTACATGGATAACCTTGCCAGCCAAGCATAGGTGGCAGCGAGTAGAGGACAATCGGGGAATGGTCTTTAACATCACAAAGATAGTCAGTGGTAAATCTCATGCAACACACACCAGCCCCATCATGGGCAAGGTAGATATCCTATTCAAACAGAAAAAGAGCAAGAGGCACACTGGGCCAAGCTCTTCAAACAAGTTTTGAACAGACCAATACCATTAAGTGAAGTGGACATCCAAGAAGCAGGGACAGACTTGGGTGTGAAAACTGCCTCGCCACAGAAAGAAGAAATCATCACTGCCATCCGATCTCCCAAAATGGAAATGCTCTTGGCCAGACAACCTGAGTGCAGAGATGTTCAAGGCAGACCCTGAAACATCAACCAAAATACTCCAACCACTGTTTATATCGATTTGGGAGGGAAAGAATGTACCCATTGACTGCATCCAAATCATCATGCCCAAGATTACAAAGAAGGGAGCATTAACCAACTGTAACAATTGAAATGAAATCACCCTTCTGACAATCCAGAGTAAAATCCTGTGGAAAATCCTTATACAGTGCATTTCTGATGCTCTGGACAAGCAGTTCTGAAAAGCACAGTCTGGGTTCCGTAAGGGCAGAGAGTGTGCTGATCAGCTCCTTACTCTACACAACATTGTAATGCACAGAGTGGCAGAGATAAAAAACAAGTTACTTACCTGTACACTGTGGTTCTCCAATATTGATATCGTTCATAGATTCCCATGCTTTAATCTTCCTAGTAGTTATGTTGGAAGCACCACGGTAACAGTAATATAAGTAGTGCCCAGTCTGACGCCTGGGGGTAATCCCAGGGTGAAGAATCCATAACTAACCGTCTCTTTCAGATTGTAAGAATCACATTGAAAACAATAGACATATTTAGCCAATTTACATTGTTTTAATACATTCAAACGTCAACCAGTCACAGCAGAGGCCCTGAAGCCCTGCAGAGTCACCATACCTCAGATTGAGTAAAAGTGTAAATAAAGGATAAGAGTTATGAAAGTGGTGAGCCTTAATGGGGAAGAGGGAGGAAACACGTGAATCTATGAAAGATACCAATACTGGAGAACCACAGTGTGCAGGTAAGTAACTTGTTTCCTCTTCAGTATTTTATCTTTCATAGATTCACATGCTTGAATGGCAGTATCCAGAAAATGATGGAGGTGGGTAAGGCAAACCATCCAACCATGATAAAAATAACATAGCAAAATTGAAAACCATTAGCCTGAATTTAAGAAAAAGACCTGAAAAATACTGCTTGACAAATCCAAAATAAAATTAAAAGACAGAAATATCAAACAATAATGTATATGAACATAATCAAAATTGGCATACCTTAGGAAAACAGGTGCCGTAACGCAGCATGTCCAACTGCCTTTTTCAGGCAATCCAGGCACTAATACTTCGTGAAGGTGTGGGCACTAACCCACGTTGCTGCCCTGCAGATGTCAGGCAATGGCACCCCTGCGAGCGAGGCTTAAGAGGGGACTTTACAAGTAGAATGTGCCTTCACCTTCTCAGATAGTGGTCTTCCTGCTTTCTCAAGGCAGAAAGCACTAATCGCAGACATCCAGTGAGCAATACTAGCCCTCAACAGAGCTTGTCCTTTTCTTGGGGTGGAGAAAGAAATCAGGAGTTGGTCTGTCTTTCTGAAGGTTTTGGATCTCTCTAGGTAGAGCTTCAGACCGCATCTGATGTCAAGAGACTGCAAGGCCCTCTTTCCAGGTAAAGACAGTTTACTGAAGAATGTTGGCAAAACTATGGACTCAATTAAGTGGAAAGATGTTGCCACTTTTGGGATGAATTTAAGATTATGTTATGTTATATTAATTTATTATGCGCACAGATACTCCAGCCAAGGAGCGTCCCGGCGCAGAGACAAGGAGAACATAACACAACAGGGAAATGAAGGTATAAGAGAAGCAGCTAAAACAGGAATGTTTTATAGCCCTCCGGAAAGTCAGGAGGTCCTCCAGCAAACGAATTTCAACAGGGAGGGAGTTCCAAGCTGATGCAGCTTTTACGCTGAAAGAGCGACCCCCCATACGGCTGAGTCTGAATCTGGGGACTACAGCGAGGGCCAAGCCCTGGGAACGGAGGGTACGGGTGGGAACATAGAAGGAGAGACAGCTAGACAAGATTTCAGGGCCTATACCTCTCAAGATCTTGAAGGTAAGACAAAGGACCTTAAAGAGAATACGCTTTCTCACTGGAAGCCAGTGTAGGGAGCGAAGGACGTTTGCCACCGAACAGAATCTGGGCAAGCCAACAATAGCTCTGGCCGCAGCACTCTGGACCCGCTGCAGGCGAGTTAACTCAGCCTGGTTGGCCCCAGCCAGGAGAGAGCTAGCGTAATCCAGGCGAGAGATGATAGTTGCCTGGATCACCAACTGCCTGGTCGGGGCATCAAAGAATTTAAGAACAGGTCTCAAACCTCTTAACAGACCAAAACAGCAGGCAGCTGTTTTTTTTGGTGTGCCCTACAAAGGAGAGGCCCGCATCCAACCATACCCCCAGATTTTTCACCTCCGACACCGGGGTCGGAGTGGGTCCCAGCTCGGAAGGCCACCATTGGTCACCCCACAGCTCCACTCCCCTACCGACAACCATCACCTCTGTTTTAGTGGCATTGAGCTGGAGACAGTTTCCTGTCAACCAGCTAGCCACCGCCTTCAGTCCAGACTGAAACCTGGGGGCCTCTTGCTCCGCGTCCCCGCTGAGAGTAACCGCCAGCTGTGTGTCGTCGGCATATGAGACCAAAGTTAGGCCCCATTGCCTAGCGACATCAGCCAGCGGCCTCACGTAAAGATTGAACAACGTGGGACTCAGCGAGGACCCCTGCGGAACCCCCATGGCCAGAGGTTGGAAGTCGGACTTGAAGGGGGGGATGGCAACACAGAAGGAACGATCATCGAGGAAGGAGCGGAACCATTGCAACGCCTGGCTCGTAGGGTGACACTATTGTCACGAAATTGCAAATATGGATCTTGAACTGTGAAAGATTGGATTTCACTTATCCTTCTTGCAGAAATGATAGCCAAAAGAAAAGCTACATTCCAAAAGAGACGTTTCAAATCCGCTTTGCAGATCAGTTGAAAAGGTGATGTGATAAGCTGGGATAAAATGCTTTTGTTGTCAAATAACAGGAGGAGGCTTAATTGGAGGGTAGACCCGAAAAAGGCCGTTCATGAACTCCTTAACCAGTCTATTGGACCATAATGACAATTGCCCAGAAGGCCTCGTGAATCTAGAGATGGGCGCTAGATGAACTTTAATAAACAAATGAGTGAGTCCTGATTTTGCTAGCTGCAGCAGAGAAGGGAAAATCTGCTCTGGTGTAGACAAGAGAAGATGGAGAGGATGGCACACCATTAACAAAACCTTTTCCACTTAGCAGAGTAACATTTGTTTGTAGATGCAGCACAAGCATTTTGGAGAATCGAAGCGCAATCCTCAGGGAGACCTAGAGTTCCGAACTTGGTGTTGTGAGGAGCCAGGCTGACAAATTGAGAGAACTGATTTGTGGATGTTCAACGAGCCCTTCGTTTATCGACTAAAGATTCTCTGCTGCCTGGACAAGTATGTACGAGCACTCTGATAGGCGAAGAAGTTCGGAGGACCAACACTGCCTTGGCCATGCTGGGGCTATAAGTATGAAACAGCAAAGTTCCCCCTTTATTCTGTGTATGACTTTGGTAATTAGTGGGAATGGGGGGAGCGCATATGCGAACATCCCTGTCCACGTGAAATGGAATGAGTTTCCTCAAAACCCCGGTTGAGGGTACCTGCTGGCATACAAGCTGCACTTCTTATTGCAACGAGTGGTGAAAAGATCCAGGTTTGGAGAACCCAAACACAGAAAAACCTTGAAAAGCCGTTGGTTGAGCTCCCACTGGAGGCATTGCTTTTCTGTTCTGCTTAGAGTATCCACCTATTTGTTCTGTACCTCTGGGACATGTTCTATTCTTAAGGAAATGTTGTTGGCTAGTAACCATTCCCAAATCTATTGCGCTTGTACAGACAGAACCTGTGACTGTACCCCTCTCTGTTTAATGAGATAAAACATGGTTGCAGTAATGTCTGTTCTCACCAAACCAGACGAGTTGCGGAGTCTGGGAAGAAAAGCATGAAGACCCAGTAATACTAGCTTCAGCTCTAGGAGGTCTATGTGTGACAAAGGTTCCTGACTGGACCATTTTCCATGAACCTCCAAATCCGATAAATGAGCTCCTCATCCTTCTAGGGAGGCGTACGTCGTCATCACCAACACATGGGGTATCACAGGAATAAACAAGAGACCCTGCAAGATATTCTCTTGGATTGTCCACAAATACATTGCAGACCTCATCCTTGGTGTGATTGAAATAGTGTTTTCAAAGGATCTGTGGCACTGGATCCACTGAGCATTGAGCTACTCCTGTAGAGGCTGCATGTGAATACAACATTTTGGAATCAATGGGATTCAAGATAACATCATCCCCAACATGGGCTTGAAATTTCTTACAAAAGTGAACTTTTGCAGATAGGGATTCTGTGGATGATTATAAGCGGTTTATCCTCTCAGCAGTGGGAAAAGCTTTTGACACTTTCATGCCCAAGATTGCTCCCAGGAACACGTCAATCTTGATGAAATGAGAGAGGAGTCTTTCTTTGCTCAGCTTGAGGACCACCGATTTGAAGTCTTAGACAGGCTGGATCAACTGTTTTGCCAAGTGAAAAGTGGGACCCTTTATTACCCAGTCGTCCAGGTGCGGGAACAAGGAGTCCTGAACGTCTGAGAAAATCTGCCACTGGCGCCATGCATTCGGTAAAGACTCTGAGAGTCAACCTCAACCCAAAGGGGAGCACCTTGAACTGGTAATGGCCACCTGCCATAGTCTTAGAAATTTTCTGTGCTTTAGAAATATAGGAATATGGAAATAAGCGTACAGCAGATCCAGGGATGTCATGTAGTCCCCCTTCTCCACTAGTTGCAGTACCTCCTACAGGGATAATATCCTGAAGATCTGTTTCTTGATGAATTTGTTTAAGAACCTCAGATCCATTACCTGCCTCCACTTTCACAGCTTCTTTCTGATGAGGAAAAAATTGGAATAAAATCCCATGTTGTGTTGGTTTAGCAGGACTTCCTCTATCGCGTTCTTGGATAGAAGCAATCAAACTTTCTCATTCAGTATGGAAAGATGGTGATTCGATGTTCTACTGGGAGGGAGAGTGGGAGGCTTTTGAACAGATTCCAGGGTGTGACCATGTTGGATTACGTCTACACCCATCTGTCGGAAGAGATGAACTTCAAATGACTGAACAATTTTGAAAGGGAATGCTGAATTGAAGTGGGACCAAGGCGACAGGTGCCTGTGTCACATGATTGCCTCCTGGAATTATCTTGAGACTTTCCTCCAGCCGAAGGCAATCGATGCACTGGTTGCTTAGAGTAGGCGGAAGCTGCTGTTGGCTGTATGATTGTTGTGCCAAGTTCGGGGCTGGAAAACGTTGCTGTAGGTTGGGTTGCAATGGCAGTCATGAAGCAAATTGGCCTCTGCCACGAAAAGACTTAAATCGCCTTTGCTGCAAAGTGCAGAGTGAACGAGCAGTCGCCGTGTCTGATTTTATGGACTGTAAGGCATCTTCTACATGCTTTTCAAGCAGTTTCTACTGGTCTAAGGGCAAATCGAGGATCTTTGATTGTACCTCTGGGCGAAACGCTGTTGCTTTCATCTGCCAAAAGGCCGTGGATGAAATGTACATGGCTATGTCGATTATTTTTTAAGCAGCCTTCTCTCCTTCCATAAGGATTTCTCTGGCTTTTTTTTTCTTGTCTTCTGGGAAACACCCTAAGAACAGTGACATGTCAGACCACATCTGACGGTCTTGTCTCCCAAAGGTGGCCAGAGCATTGGAGGCTCTAACAGAAGTTGCCACCATCTTCCCTAAGCTTTCCAGTCCAGTAAGTGGCATGTCTAACAAGCATTTGCAATGCAATAGGTCTCACATTATTAAAGTTAGAGCTATTGGCATTGTAAATGGCAATGCCTTTTATTTATGTTTTTGCTTTTAAACATAAATAAAAGGCATTGTCATTTACAATGCTAATAGCTTAAACTCTCGCAAAAGTGAGACCTATTGCATTGCAAAAACGGGACGGGCAGCTATAAGTCTCCAGCTGGACGCATCCTTCGGATGCAGTACCAGCGAGATCTAAAAGGAGTGAGGGATAGAACAGGTAAGCATGAGATGCTGGTGCATGGGTGGATGGTGTGTGAGCTCTTTGGGAGTAATGATTTGATGGCTTGCCTGTATGGCAGATACTGTTCAGATCATGCACTATAAGCATTTAGCTGTGCCAAAGAACGGATGCGATAAAGAATGAGGCGTGCCAATCACACCTACAAATACTTCCCATCTTAGGTGGTCCGGACTGGTTTGTGAAATTTATTTTTTTTACCCCATTGATTATGGTGCATATGGAGTTGCCCAGATGGGAAGGCGCTACCTTTGAATGTAAAGTATTGCATCAGCTGCAGTATATGTTCTGCTTCCACATAAGTGTGGTGAATTATAAACCTATACTAATTAGTAATATACAACAAGATATAGTGTCTACTTTAGGAGTCCATCCAAACTTGGCAGGAATCAAACCAAAGTAATATGATTTGAACAAACCGTTATAGAATATCTTCTAGGGGTTAGTCCAGGAATTGTAGAGAAACAACCAAGAAAAGATCAAACTCCAAATACATGAGCCTGTGGGCCACAAGATGTAGCTGGACGACAACACACCCACAAAAAAAAAAAATCAGACTGTATATGCACACAGGTTTGTGGGGTCCACCCAGGTGCTGCACTTGTGCAATCCACAGAAATCATACTGCTATATGTAGTAATCAGACACTACGTGTAAAGTGGGCCAGTTGAGAATGTGTTACAGTGCCTGTCTCTGGCTGTGGTACAGTCCCTGTCTCTGGCTGTGGACCACTGCTGCCTGGTGTCTTATTGGCGACGAGGTGAGAAAAATGACACACTGGAGATAAAACCACGCATGAAGGAACATTCCACCAAGAAGATAAAGAAAAGCATCATAAGGAAGACCGATTTTTGGTGAAGTACGAACGTGAAGGAACTTTAAAAAAAAAAAAAGACAAAGGACCTTCCACTATTGAAAATAATATTCTCCATGACTATGGAAGTGCCTTCCCAGTGTGTTCGGGAAGTTTGAGTGTTTACCATTTATTGCAGTATCATCACTGTACCTGTGTTTGGTACCCTTTTGTAACTTGCACACATCACTTTTCTCGTGTAAAACACTGTTTGCTACCTCTCACATTTTGGCCGTAGATACTTTCACAAGTGTATTCGGAAGAAAGTGATGAAGGCGGTATGGCAGATGAAACTTTTACTTCAGAATTCGGAAGAAAGAGATGAAGGCGGTATGGCAGATGAAACTTTTACTTCAGAATCGGGGAAATGGCATCTGAAAGCAGTAAATTGTAAACAGCCATGTATTCTTCTTATGGACTCGCTAAGAGGACCTTCTCGATCAAATGTGGTCAGAACGTTACGAGAATATTTAGAAGTAGAATGGGAAGTCAGGAAAGGGAGTAAAATGAGTTTTTCGAAAGACGTCATGAAAGGATCAAATCCAAGAGTGCCTCAGCAGAACAACTTCAGTGACTGTGGTGTGTATATACTGCAGTACGTAGAAAGTTTTTTTGAGAACCCATTCAGAGTTTTGATCTGCCGATGAATTTGACTGACTGGTTCCCAGAGCAAAGAATGAAAACTAAGCGAGAAGAAATTCGAAACCTAATTATTCAGCTTCAAACGCTTCAAAACAAAGATAAGAAGGGACAGAGGGACCTCAGCAGCACATCACAGCCGCAGGCCCCGCAGGAAGCTAAGGAGCTGATCGGTCCCGGCAGCGCTCTGAACTGTGCGCAACCGTGTGCTCTGCTCCAAGATGAACTTGTAATATACTTCACACGAGTCTCAATGAACTGTAGACGCGAATGTCATGAGCGGAATGTCTGTCGGGGCCTTCTTTGGAAGGAACATTCAGAACAATGTCTGCACCATTTCTAAGGGTGACCGTGTGGGTAACTGGAACCGTTTCTGGAGAGAGGCTGAGCCTCTGTGGTCTCCCGGCCGTGACACCTGTACTCAAAGACAGAAGTATTCTCTGCTGAAAAATGAACTTTGGGATGCCCGTGTTTGTACAAATGTGTGTCATAAAATGAAGCTATTCCCAAATAGATGATATGTATTAACCTCATAGAAGCTATGGAACGTCCAGCTCCAGTGCTGGACGTTCCATTGTGCAGGTGAGGTTCGAACGTTCAATGGCCGACGGCAGCACTACGGAGGTAGTGGTGCCGTCGGCCGCCGAACGTTCGCAGCAATTAAGGGGTTAAGGAAACAAGTCGGTACATATGTTAATGAGGCCAATATTTTCAGCATTTGTAATTATTTTTTTCACTTGTTCGGAAGCTTTTGTTATGTATTTCTGTTAATAGGACAAATAGTACATTCTGATCTTTAAGCAAATAAAAATATTTATAGGAAAAAAAAAAAAGATACTTGCACAAGTGCCACCATTGCCCACGTAACGTTTGTTTCTGTGCTGGAGTGTCTGCCTTTTATTGCAGTATTATACGCTTTTAACCTGCACACATTACTTTTTCCTCCTGGAATGTACCGATTGCTACCTCTTGTTTTTTGGTTGCCCACTATTGTCACGTTTGATTTATGTAACTTAAAGTTTGCCTTAATTTCTTCACTTGTAATTTCCTCCTTATGTATCATTACAGTTCCTATTGCTCAGCGCTCCGACACCTTCGGGTAAAGTCTGCACTATTTAACATCGCTTAAATAAATAAAATACGACGGAGCGTGAACTGTGTTACTATACACGCATAAATACAATTAAATAAATAATGATGGGCCTGCAGGACCTGGCATGGCCTGGGGCAGAGGCTGGTGTCGGCCTCACTTCGCCTACCTTTGAAGTGCCGCGTCACCGTGTCTCCTCAAGGGCTGGGGCTGGGCCTGGGCACTGCAGCAAGTTCACTGTGGTGTGGGGCCTTGCTGGGCGGCAGCGGCCAGCAGCAGCAGCAGTGTGACAAACAACGAGTGTCAAGCGACTCGCGAGTCCTCCTCCCGACTTCCGCTCCTCTCTAGCTAGCAGCCCGGGTGTCTGTCACTCAGTCACCGGCATCACCACTATCACCGACCGTCACCGCACAGACCAACATTGCGCCCGGCCCGCGACCAGGAAGTCAGGTAGGCCGGGGGCGGTACTGCGGGACAACTCTGTGACGTCATTCCCGGGCCGCGCTCTGATTGGCTGCTGGCCCGGGACCCGACGTGCAACCAGGAAGAGGAGCCGGCAGCAGGAAGTGGCGTGAGCATTGCAGGGTTCCCGTGACCTGGAAGGAGCCCCGGATACTGTTTCCCTTAAAGTCCCGGTCCCGAGATGGGGGACCGGGTGAAGACCCGCGGGGCGAAGCGGGCGCACTGAGGAGGCGGGGCTCCCATGTGGAGAGAGAGAGCCCCGTCGAGCGCTACCGCTGCCCGGCCACAGAGAAGCCTTCTGTCCAGCAGCGGGGCCCCGTGGTGTGGGGAGAGCCCGCAGCTGCGGAGGAAGGAAAGGAGCCTGGAGAACCGGGGAGCGCCCGCCAGACACCGGTGAGTGGAGCTGAGCCGGGAGGAGAGGGGCTGGTGTGTGTGGGGGGGGGGTCTCTGTGTGTGCGTGTAGGTGCGCTAGTGTGTGTGTAGGTGCGGCGGCGACGGGGGGTGTGCCTGTGTATGTATGTGCGCATGCGTGAGTGCTGTGTATGCGTGTGGCTGTGTATGTGCGCATGCGTGAGTGTGGGTGCGCGTGCACGCAGTGAAATCCAGCCGAAGAGAAGCGCGTGGCACTTTCTTGTCCTTCATTCCCCCGAGTCAGCTAGCTATAAGTCTCCAACCTGGACGCATCCTTCGGATGCTAATTCCAGGCGAGACCTAAAAACCAATTTAAAAAATAAAGAAATCATGATTAAGAAATACTATAATGATGAAATAAAAGAAAATAAGTTACTTACCTGTAACTGCAGTTATCCAGTTTTGGCATCCTTAATAGATTCACATGCTTGAATCATTCCCCGTCGTCGAAGCGGGAGTCCCACGGTTCCACAGTAAAGCAGTATGTATTCACTTGCTATAGGCTAAAATGGCACTAGACCATGAAATGTATTAGCCTATGTCCTTTTTTAAAAAAGGACCAAAATTTGAACTATGACCAACAAAGTCGTAGGATTCTCTAAACATTTCACAAGAGAGACGGACTTCCTCAGATTTTCAAGCATGAGCGGGAATAATATCCCTAGTGATAAATGGAGCCTCTCAGGGGAGGAGGTGGGACACATGTTAATCTATGAAAGACACAAGTAATGGATATCTGCAGTAACTTATTTTATTATCCAGTGTTGGATCTTTCAGAGATTCACATGCTTGAATCAAAGTAGCAAGCAGATTTGTAGATAATTAACAAATACCCTTTGAGGATGGTGGGTAAAACATTACACTTTGCATAAGCAAATATCTTTTGAACATGTATCAACATATACACTTCCCTATAAATGCAGATAGATGTGAAGAAATCACAGCTAAGTGTTCAGAGAAAGAATCCAAGTAGAAAAAAGTGGAGGCAATGTACCAAAACCTGAAACATGTAATTTGAACATAAATTAACTCCTCTATTTAAAGAGGGTCACCATATTGGAATACTTGGTGTAACACCGTCTGGGTTACGCTTGTGTCACTTCTCTGAACCAAATCCAGGTAGTAGTGCTGCATAAATGAGTGGGTGCTCTTTCAAGTCGCAGAACAGAATATCTTCTCCAGCGGGATGCCTGCAAACAGAGCAGCAGAGGTGGACACTGCTCTTGTTGAATGAACTTTAGCTCTCCTCATTAAGTTTGCCTGTTTTGGAATGGCAGAACTGAATTGTTGCAGAGATCCATTTTGCGATCGTAGGCTTCGTCACTACTGTGCTTGATAACCTTGGCAATAAACTACAAGTAACTAGTCAGTCTTGTGAATGGGTTTAGTTCTGTGAAGGTAACATTTGAGACACCACTTGATGTCCAAAGCATGAAGAGCCTGCTCAGCCGGTGTGGCTGGGTTGGGGGGAAAAATTGGAAGTATGACAGGCTCATTGAGGTGGAATTGAGAAGGGACCTTTGGGAGGAACTTCGGATTGGTCCTGAGATGTACGAACTCATCTGAGGAATGAAGAAAAGGTTCCTGAGTGGTAAAGGCCTGCATCTCAATAACCCTTCTGATAGATGTGAGAGAGAGGAGAAGGCCAACCTTCCAGTAAGAAACTTTAAAACAGCCATATAAATGGGTTCAAAAGGCTGCTTCATTAGTTGTGAGAGGACCACATTGAGATGCCTTTCCAGAAAAAGAGCTTGCAACGGTGGAAAAGCTCTGAAAATCCCACTCATTATTTGTTTTAGCAGTCTTGTAGAACAAAGATAGATTGTGTGCCCGAGAACCTGTACCCTGAAATTGCAGCAAGGTGAACTTTGAAGAGTAAACTGGGTCCGATTTGTCTAAAGAAAGAAGATAAGGTAGGGTCCGTTCTAGAGAAGTGTGACTGGGTGCAAGTTATTTTGTTGACACCAATGATAGAATCTTTACCACTGTAGTCAGTAGGTTTTGTTCATGCCTTCCGCTCAGGACATAGAGAGGATGGAGCCATGCATGCAAGTGAAGAAAGGCTGGCTCCGGGTGGCATATCTGATCCTGGTTGCATCAGGAGAGATGGCGCTGCAGGAAGGTGAATGGGCTTGGTCTCTGAGAGGAGGAGAAGCAAAGGAAAACCAATGTTGTCTGGGCCACTTGGGAGCGATCAATAGGAGACGGCAATGCTCAATCTTCATCTTGGTGAATCAGTGGGTAGACTAGAGTATCGAAAGGGAATGCTCTCACAACCTGGGAAAGGGAATCGAGTGGCGTACAATTGACATTGCTGTCCGTCACGAAGAGATCTTGCGCTGGTTTCCCCCCTCAAAGAGAATATCTTGTCCAGCTGTTGTTGGTCCAGTTCCCACTAGGCAACTGTCCTTGGTTCTGCTGAGAGCATCTGCTAGTGTGTTGTGGACTCTGGAAAGGTGCTTCGCTTTTAGGGAGAGTCTAGGGGTTGTGAGCCAACCCCACAGCTCTGGAGCTTCTTGGGATAGCAGCAGAGATTGCGTTCTTCCTTTTTTGTTGATATAGTACATGCTGGTCGAATTGTCAATACGGACCAGCATGGAGACTTTGCCATCCTGGGGTGAAAAGACTGCAGGGTGAGAAAAATGCCTTTGAGCTCCAACTGCTGATGTGGAAAGACCTTTGATTTGTGAGCCACTCTCTTTGGATCCGAAGGTCCTGTAAATAGCCTCTCCATCCATTCAAAGAAGCATCTGTTGGTGATGATGAAATCCGGCACCAGTGGTAGGAACGTAAGGCCCTCAGAAAGATGTGTTGTGTGGGACCACAATGCCAGCATGGGTATCATGCACGTGGTCATGGAGATTAAGTCCTCGAAGGATCCTTCAGACTGTGTCCATTGGAGTTGCAGTTCCTCTTATAACAGTTTCCTCTAGAAGGGCGCCAGTGGTGTAGTGTAGTTCCTATATCCCTAATAGGCTCTGCGCATTGGAAGAATATACACTATAGATTTGACATAGGACCGAGGTCAGTATGTCTCTATCGAGTACATTAAACTTAATTGTGTGTGCCAGCTAACTCAGAGGTCACTAGAAACTTTCTCGAATGAATAGGAAGGGATTAGTATTGAACAACAGCATAAACATGACAACTTTGTTTCCCTTCGAGTCAGAACAATATCTTCAGAGTTGTGGAAAGAATAGATAACTATTTCACTCAATCAATTGTGCATGCTTTGTTTCTACAGAGTTGCACAGAAATAGAGAGACTGGCGTTTCAATAAAAAGGGTTTATTGAACAGTCTTCTTTCTCATGCAAGAGATATGAACTGCTACAATCGTTAGAATGTGAAGTATAATGCATACAGCGCAAACAGTAATATAAAATAATACTGTAATAGCATGGTCTGTTGCTATGACATATATAAAAATACATACATAAATAACACATGCTAAAATACTCAACTGGTGCTTCTAAAATACGCCTACGCCAGTGTACATAACCTAGGTCTAGTACGAGGGAAGAAGTAGGTGCTGGTTTAGCATAGGTTTAGTTTTGCCAAGAATTGCCAAAGGTTTCTCTAGATTCTAATCAGCTCCATACCTTAGAATGTGAGAGGTTGGTATCTCTTTCCCAGGACTATTTCCCAACACCCCGCAAGGGAAGTCAGAAACACTGGAGCTGGATTCTCGGCAAGAGGATGACATCGTCTGGTCAGTGCGTCAGCTGGAGAGTTGGCTTCCTTTGGTACTTGCTGTGACTAGCTGTGTCGTGCAAGTAGGTAGTCGAACTGCATCGAACCACACCGTGCTTTGCCATAGCAAGTGAAGGTATATTTATACCTTGAAGGTGTTTAGGAATGCCAGTATTGACGTAAGAGTCAGGCATATGAACGTCACGAATGAACCTGGAAGGAATAGATCATGCATAATAATAAGTTTCTTGGAGAAGTCAATATTCAAGCAAGGGGATGTCCCTAACAGCTTAAGAGTCTGGTGTTCCAAGAACTCGTTGTGACGTAGATGAACGGATGTAAGTAGCCATGCCTGTATTTGGGTAGCATGGACTATGCCTAAATAAGGACTGGATTTCTATGCCTATATAAAGGCAATGTGAATTGTACCTATACAAGGGCATGAATTGGGAAATTCATATGGAATCTAAATCGAAAAACAACAATGGGACCAAGCTTATTGCAGACTAGATCATGCGTAGGAGCAACTTGAACAGTCTCACAGAAACATACTGTTTTCTTGCAAGTTTATGAGTGAATAGAGCTAGCCTCCCTGGTCTATCCTGGGAGAGGAACGCTTTGTTGCGAATTGTGTCTAGATCAGCTCCAAGAAATATTATAGTTTGACTGGGACTGGTGGAGGACTTTTGCCAATTTACAGTGAGGCCCAGATTGAGAAAAAGAGAGGGACATGCTTTTGTTGCTATGGCCGCTAGTCAAAGGGTTGAAGCTTTTAGCAACTAATGGTATAGATAAGGGAATGCCGAATGACCTTGTTTACTGAGTGCAGCAGCTACCAGGGCCATTCACTTAGTGAATATAAGAGGGGCAGACTTGAGGCCGAAAGGGAGGACCTTGAATTGGTAATAGGGACCAACTACTTGTGAGTCGAAGATATTTGGGATGTTAGGGATGGATGGGGATATCGAAGTAAGTGTCTTCCAGGTCTAGAGATGACATGAAATCTCAGCTGTTGAGATAAAGAATATCAGAAAGGGTTATCATCCAGAAGGATTGCTTGAGGAAGTATTTGTTGAGCTTCTTGACATCTAGGATACGTCTCCACTTGCATGATTTCTTGTGAATAAGGAAACAACTGGAGTAGAATCCTTTCCCTTTTAGGCACCTAGGACTTTCTCTATTGATCCTTTGGCAAGCATTAATAAAGCCTCCTTCTGCAGTAAGTGAAGATGATGGGGGTGCGATCCCTTGGTGGAATGGGTGGTGGTTTCTCCTGAAACTCCAAGGTATGGCCACAGTTGACAAAGTCCAGTACCTATCTGTCTGAAGTGATGGTCTGTCATTGATGGAGGTAATTGGATATCTTTGCACCTATGGGATGAGAAGGTAGTGTACATGGTCCCTGGAGAAGGTCATGGTCGGTGGCCTGTGTCGCAGCTCTGACAAGGTGGTCTTTTAGGAGTTCCTGGTTTAGAGAAACCTGCTGTAGAGGATTGATGGTAGGACTGTTGCTAATACCCCTGCCTGTATCGGGCAGGACTGATACTATTAGGAGCGTAGGATTTCACCCCTATAAGAAGAGAAGCCGTGTCCTCGCACTCCTCGAAAAGGCACTTTGCAAGACTTAAGGGTGCCCAGGAATTTGGCAGTATTGTGTCCTTTTTAATGGCAAGCCAGGCATCGTCCATGTGTTTGCCAAATGTGTCCCCATCATATGCCATGTCCCAAATTTTTGACTGGACCTCGGGTATAAAAGCTGTTGCTCGGAGCCCACCTTGGTGCCTTAACACAGCTGAGCCGGCTAGTTGGCGGAGGCTGGTGGGTGCAATGTCAATGGCACAATCTATTAGTGCGTTCGCCCTCAAATAACATTTTTGTGCCTTCCAACTGTCTATTCTTCAGGATGAGGTTGATAATGGACCTATCAGACTACATTTGGCGGTCAATACAGCTGAAAATCGGCAAGGCATTGGCTGCACAAACTGTAATCACAGACCTGGAGGAAAATCTCTTGACGATATAGTCTAAGCAGCATAATTTCTTATCAGATAGCGCTGGAATAGGAGTAGATGGTTTCTCAGAACTCTGCTGGCCCGCTTGAGAGATGACTGAATCAGGTATGGAACGTCCTGTCAAACATGCTGGGGAATCCTCAGGGCCCCTTACTTTTGGTCGATGCGAGGAAGGGCAAGCGCTATCGTGGGCGGACTCTTCATTACCTGGACTCCTTCCTGCCAGATGTACTCTAAAATTGGTGTAGAGAACATCGATTTTCTTGCTTGTCCTATAAAATCATAGAGGAAGCAGTCAGACTGCTTCACCGACATGGGAAGAAGAAATCTGCTTGCCACGCTATCCATCAGATTGTGAAACTCTCCTATATCCTCTGAAGGTGAATTAGAAGGGTGGTGCGGAGGCGGAGAGGGCGCTGGTATGACAGTCATCCCATTCATCCAAAGTCTGCAGTGTGTCAGGGATCTTACCCTCTTCTCTTTCATCATCAGATGATTATGGATCATCCCTCTGTGGAGCAGAGACATGGGAGGCAGGTGTCATTCTAGGCTTAACTGGCGGGGGAGAGGTGCTGGAAGAAGAGAAGTGGTAGGTTGTGGTGGTGCATTGGGCTGCTGATCAGGGGGTGCATGAAACGCCTCAGATAATATGTTAAAATTGCTTGAAGGTCCTGTACCAATGAAAAAGGAAGGTGAGCAGTATTCAGTAGAGGTAAATGGTCTGAATAATATACTAAGAACTCATGTCTTAGAGGTGAAGGGTAGTGATGTTGGTAATAATGACATTCTTCCTCATAATAGTCATCCTCCTCCTGACATTTAGGGTTCAGTTCTGACAGACTGAAAGCAGGACCAAACAGTCCACCATCATCATCAGACTTCTCAATGTCCATTAGATGACTTGGGGGTAGAGGAGAGACATTGCTGGGTGAGGTGACTTCAGGACGCAGAGAGGTTTTATCAGAGTGATGGCTTTCTTTGGTGCTGTGGTCGTCGACCTGACCAATCAAAGGGATCGACGTCAACATCAGCATCAGCATCAATGGGACCATCGTCAGCGGGCTCATCATCGACGGAGGCGTCAGCATGGACTTCATCGATGCCTGGATCTTTGTTGACTAGATCGGAACGCTGATTGCGGAGGTCGTTGTTTTCGCCATTGACTGTCTCGATGACGAGATGGTGGTACTGGGGGTCATTGACTATCTCGGTGTCGACATTGAAGGCATTGTCGAGAAGCACGTTAAAGAGGATTTCCGCAACGTGGAAGGCTTAGCAGATGAGGCATGAGGCCGATCTCTATCCTTTAGCACTGAAGAACCAGGTAAGGATGATTCTGAGGAAAAATGTTTTTGCTTCTCCTTTTTCTTGAAGCTGCGAGGCTGGGGAGACGTCCTCGCAGATCTGGCACTCAATTATGTGATCTAGCCCTTATGTGAGACCTAGAAGAGAAGTCACTATCTTCCTCAGAAGAAGACTTTTGAGCTTTAGTCTTCTGAAGCCACAGTACTAGCCTACCTTCTCTGTCCCTCTGAGTTTTTGAGGAGAAAGTGAGACCGATCTTGCTCTCTTTTACTTCATGTTTTGTATGAAGGCAGTAAAAGCAGTCTTATGTGGGTCATCCACATGCACTCTCTTCTTCCTACAGGTCTTACAGGGATGGAAGAGGTCTTTTTTGTCAGACATAGTCAAGTAGTAGTTGAAAATAGCTTTGAGTGAGAAAAACTGAGCAGAGCTCCAGGAGACTCCCTTCACACACGATTTGCGATGAAAATCTGAGTAAGTTGGCCTCTCTTAAGAAGTTTCTAGAGGTTGCTACGACCCGATTGGTCAAAGTTCAAAGTTTACTCCTTTTTAAAAAAAGGACATAGATAGCCTTATAGATTTCATGGCCTAGTGCCATTTAAGCCTATAGTAAGTTCATTCATAATGCTTTATTATGGTACCATGGGACTCTAACTTCGACGACAGGAAATGATTCAAGCATGGGAATCTATGAAAAATCCAATACTGGATAAATTAAGAAATATAAAACCACTATCTTATTTTGGGTAATTAGTATTGCGCAAGCGTTTTGTTTGTACTGTGTTGGCTTAAGCGCGACATTCATTGATCCTCCAAAGGCCCGATCCGCGCACAGTCTCGCGCGTACACATACTGCCACCCCCGCAGGTTCTAATCACACCTTTCCCCTAGTAGGGAATTTGTTTGGATATATCGCCACCAGCGACGTGTCCTATGTATTGGGACTGTTTCCTGACCCCATTCTGTCAGTTCCAACCCCAGTTTGGTATTGTCCCACCCCCTTCATAGCATGGTACGAATCAGGGCACATGCCACACATTTGGCAGCACTATATCGGGTCCCTTGGGTGCTTCCCCCAAAAGGAGGGCTATTGGATTGGGGATCTCGCTAACCACAGATTCCCCCAGGAAGATGATGGCAACACAACAATCGGACATTAATGTCCTTACAGTCAATGTCCGGGGTCTACACACACCGAGAAAGCGCTACTCCGTATACTCATACATAAAACGCCAAAACACCAGAATCGCATTCCTCCAGGAAACCCAACTTACTGGCACCGAAGTAGGTAAACTACAGGCTAAATGGCACAGCACGATTTGTGCCACTACATACTCAGCATAAGCACGGGGCGCCCTGATCTGGGTTAGACCAGGGACTCCCTTCCGGGAACTCAGACGGGTAGTGGACAAGGAAGGCAGGTATACTTTATTAGAGGGGCTTCTGGATGGCCAGGCAGTCCTATTAAGTAGCATTTACGCCCCTAACTTGGAACAGGATAAATTTTGGGACCATCTCACGGGGATCCTTGCTCAATTCACCGCTGTTCCCTGGCTCTTGGGAGGGGATTATAATTGCACACTGGACATCACCCTATACCGCTCGCACCCCCCACCCCTACGCTCCCCGGCTCCCAAACAAACAGAGAAATTTCGGGATTGGATTTCGCACTGGGCCCTCACAGATGCATGGCGACTTCATCATCCACACACCCGCATTTACTCATTCCATTCCATCCCCCATAATTTACGGGTGCGCCTGGATAGGTTCCTCTGCTCCACGCCAATCCTCCCCAAAATTCTGTCCACAAATTATATGGGCAGGATCGTCTCAGACGATGATGCCCATATACTACGGCTGAACTGGCGCCCCCCACACCCACCGGTCCCCACCTGGCGACTGCCCTGTGAATGCTTAACCAACCAGGTCTTTAAACATGCTCAAACACAATGCATACAAGACTTCTTCACCCACAATGCAGGCACAGCCTCCTCGGTATTGGTGGAATGGGACGCATTCAAAGTAGTGGCCCGGGGAGAATGCATTAAACAAATCACGGGGGTTAGACGGACACTAGAGCAGGCACTCACCAAAGCAGAACAACACCTCGCCACTACCACTTAACAAGATGACTCCACTGAAGGACAAGTTGCGCTCACAGCCACAGCCAAGACGGCTTATCAAACAGCCTGTGCTGACCTTCGTAAATACAATTTCAGAACTTATGCCACCCGGATGCATAAAGAAAGGGATAAATCAGGCACAATGCTTGCCTGGTTAGCGCTGCAGGACACCGACATTAAACCAATTACCGAAATTATCAACCCTGATGGCACCCTGGTGCGTTCCCAGGACGAGATCCTGTTAGCGTTCTGACACTATTACGAGGCGGTCTATAGCTTTCCGGTCCCACCCTCGCAATCCTCAATAGATCATTTCCTTGATCCCCTAACGCTACCTACAATCACGACAGCGGACAGGCTTGCACTGGACACGACGATAGTGTCTGCCGAAGTCACCCAAGCGATACATGCCCTATCTCGTAACAAGGCACCAGGCCTAGACGGACTCCCACTAGAGTATTACACTACCTTTTCTCCCCTACTAGTCCCGCAGATGACACTAATGTTTGAGTCGGCCCTTGAACAGGGGATCCTCCCTAAATCCCTTAGGGAATCTGTAATTGTAACTTTTCTGAAACCGCATCGGGACCCACAACTTATGGCATCATATCGTCCCATTACTCTTCTATCCACCGACTGTAAAATTCTAGGGAAAATATTGGCCGATAGATATGTACAAATAATACGCCCCCTGGTCCACCTAGATCAATGCGGGTTCGTCCCGGGCAGAAAGACATCCCAAAACATCCGCCGCATCTTCCACGTGCAAGATCAGGTGAAGGACACGCACCCACGGTCAGCCTGTCTCATTCTCGATCTTGAGAAATCTTTTGACACCATTACATGGCAATATCTATTCTCCGTCTTACACCGACTCAACAACGGGCCCGTTCTTCTAGCGTACACACGTCTATTATATACAGCACTTACCACACGAGTCCGGTTAGGGAAACATATCTCCACGGCCTTCGAGGTCCGGAAGGGCACGAGGCAAGGCTGCCCGCTCTCACCCCTCCTCTTCGCCCTCGCGGTCGAGCCACTGGCTATAAGATTGCGTCAGGAAGGCATGAACTGGGGCATTTCACTTGTGGATGTCACTCATAGCGTCTCCATGTATGCAGACGACCTTTTAATATACGTGAGGGACATCACAGACGACCTGACTCCTATATGGACGACGGTCACGGAATTCGCAGACGCCTCTGGGCCCAGAGTGAACTGGGACAAATCCACGGTCTACCCATTCCATCCGAACTTACCCCCTCACGACGTATGGATAGGGACTGAGTGCCCTGGAGCACGGAGGCCCCCAGGTACCTCGGGATCCGTCTTTACCATTCCCCGGCCGATATTTTCGAGGGCAACCATTGCAAGGCACTTGCTAGCCTTAGGTCAGCGGTCGGATTCTGGAACAGACTCCCGCTAGCCCCAATTGGCCGAGTCGCATTGGCAAAAATGATAATGCTCCCTCGGCTCTTATATCACTTTACGAATCTGCCAGTGGTCCCACCCAAAACCTTCTTTCGCGACCTTAACTCCATCCTTGGCACGCTCATTTGGGGATCGGGCAGACACAGAATAGCTCACTGCACCATCAGGATTCAAGCAAGCCGGGCCGACGACGGCTGAAATGCCAGAAACCGGTCCCCGGTAGCTTGTCTTTCTGGTGAAGAATTGGCTTGGTAGTTTAGTCTGCCCTGTTCCCATGATGCACTGAGCCAGGGACAGACTGATTTGCATATAGCCAGGTTCTGAGCTGGGATGGTGCAGTGAGCTAAATAACGGTGATGGATCAAGCCCTGATCTTTGGACTTGGTAAGAGTGGTCTGCTTAATTCAGACACTCTGTTCATCACCACCCCCTTTTCTGAATCGTTAACTCCCTCCTTGGCACGCTCATTTGGGGATCGGGCAGACACAGAATAGATTAGACGCACACCCCGATGGGCCGGATCCCCATTCCGGAACTCACCCGTCTCCTCCTACCGGGCACCAAACCGCGGCGTACATACCCCTTACAGGTGACGATTGCGCGCCAATGCATGTTATGAGTACACCGCATGTCGCCCGGAACGCCCCCATACTCTCCATTACTCCCACTGGTTGGTTGGCCCAGACTCGAAACCTACTATCCGGCTAACATGCTAACGGCATGGACAGTGTGTGGGATCACAGACATGGAGTCCCTCTTCGAAGATGGGCAGATTAAACCATTCCAACGCCTTATGGACGAATACGATCTCCCTCCGGGTCAGTTCCTACGGTATCACCAACTTCTCGAATGCTTCCGTCCCCACCACAACCTTCAGGCCAGGGAACCGAACACACAACCCGTCATACACACAATCTTGCACATGGGGGTTGGGCGACATTTAGTCACATGGCTATACAAGGTGCTCCGCGCACACGCACCTCTAACAACCTTACTTGCCACCTGGGAGGACGAAATAGGACGCCCACTACATGAGACGGAATGGGCTAGAGCCCTTGAATCTCCCAAAAAGGTGTCTAGGAACGCCCGATTTAAAAATATACAATTTTACATCCTCCACACGGCATATCTGACACCGGCGCGCTTGCAAAAATTCTACCCCGACACTCAGTTCCTTTGCCCCAGATGCCACTCCCCAGAGGCCAACTTTCATCACATGTTCTGGAGCTGCCCCACTCTTCGATCCTTATGGCAAATGGTCCATGATACTCTGAGAGACGTCACGGGACTTACAACCCTGGACACGTGGGAAGCTAGTGCGCTAGGCATATTCCGGATTCAGAAGCATCTCAAAGCACACAAGCGTTTCATCTCACTAACGTTATTACTAACAAAAAGGAGTATAGCCATGCACTGGCGATCCCCCACGGGCCCCTCTCTGGCGGCATGGGTGGGAGCGGTATGTAAATGGGCAGCGGCGGAAGAGGACGCGTTACGCGAAGAAGTCAACGGAATCCGGAAACACCCCATTTCCATGGAATGGGCCATGCTATTTCACTGTTTCAAACAATCAACAAGTAGTGAGGAGCCGGACGCCAGTCCATCCAACCCAACCACCTCCCACCCACCTACGCAGGCACGACTGCAGACCTTGAACCCCCCCTGACGGCGCACTGGCGATGCAGACGGATATACCCCATACCCCACATCCTACCATATTAGATGATTGAACCCCGTCAGTGATCCAATTTAAGCCCCTTCTCACATAGCAGTGGTACACTGCTACGCAACCCAGAGAGATGTACGACACCCAATCCCGTATCACAATCCCCCGCACCCGCGCTCTACACATCCATGCTCCTCTCCCCGGTTTGTGCCCCAGTTTTGAATAATACTGTTGTATGGCGCCTACAGAACCGCTCCACATATCACCAATATCATAGTGGACTTATATGAATGCAGTATATTGTTATCACTTATATGTCTAGATACATGATTTGTACTGTTCAAATAACGAAATGCCAATAAAAACAAGTTTAAAAAAAAAATCTTATTTTGGTTAATAATTGATGTAAATAATTAATTTACTCTCTTAATTTCTATGCAGGTAAGTACTTAATCAATGATAACTCAATCAGAAGGAAAGAAAACAGAGTCCGTGGTGTTAGAGTTTCTAAGGGTTTTATTCCTCATAAAGGAATCAGGATATCATGTTCTGACCACCACAGGGGTGTCAGAAGGGATAGATGAGCGCGCTCTCGTTTATTGACAATACATAGCTTATATACTTGATTTACATCATAATGTTCAATGTAAGAGGCGTAACAGCTGAGAGAAGACAAGATAACAGTATACACGTGGTACCAATACATCATCAAGAGGCGTAAACTAGGCGTGAACTAGAGGTGTGTGCTAGAAACGTCACTGATAGGTGACGCAAGTGGGTGGCACCAAGGGGTGGTGCTAACAGAATGTTGCAATGTCAGCAGAAATCGGAAGCTTGGATGCGCGCGCAGCTGTATGACGTGTGATTGACGGGGTGCAGGGATCTTGACATTTACACTGATGGAAAGAGACAGAAGTCTGGCATGTCAGATCAACTTGTACTTCTATCATCTCTGATATCTGATGTTTAGGAACTATACTATCTGGGCGGAAAGGTCTCTAGGGCAGAAGCTATTCTATGCTAACTGTGGATGCGTGTATGAGCGCCTGAGTGTCTACATGTAGAGCGTGGGGGCACGGGGCCTTCCTTGGAAGCATGGCAACGGAGGCTATGAATTACTTGCATTAAGACAGGTCGGCCCTTTGGCTCTGCAGCTGGAGAGGATGTTTACAGGATCTAGTAGGCAGGAATGTATTCTCGGGGAGCGGAACAGATAACTCGAAGGTTATAGTCAGTCTTGGCAGAAAGCAGGCTTGAGCTGAGCGCGAGGGGCCGCGCTGAAAGTAGGACAGAGTTCACGAGTACAGAGGTAGCCTGGGCAGAGTCAGGAGCCACAAAAGAGGTTCAGATGGCAGGAATTCAGGGCCTACTCTGGCTAGAGCAGGAATACATGAAAAGCGTACTACAAAAAGACGGTGGCATAGCATACTTAGGAACGGACTATATAATCCATTCATGGTGGATCTGAAAGAGGACAAGTTAACGGTGGACGCAAATGTATTTGCGTCTTCATAGCTGGCACAGGAGGGAAGTTACATGCACTTTAAGCTGGTACATGGAGTCGGTGGGGTACGCGCTAGGGAACACATCATGGCCAAAATTTAATTTTCCTCATTCCCTCCTTGTTCCCTACGGACCCTTCATGAAATATCGATCCTCATGAATCGATCAGTTTGTTCTTGTAACATCATTTGTTCTTCTTTCTTTCGGTTACGTTTTGAATGAAAACTGGAATGTTCAATACAAGAAGTGGCACATAGTCCACAAATCGCTGGCCCACACTGTAGGCACAGGCAGCAACTGAATACTAGGACTAGGCCAATGCCTAGGAAGGATAGGATCTTCCATCCCCAAGCTGTTAACGTTGTCCAGAACCAACCGGACCAAGTCCAGGTGCCTGGATTCTGATGTATCTGATTTGCAATCTTATGGAGACGTGTGATAGCTTGATATACAGAGGGTGCATTTTGTGGAATGAAAACACAGCAGCTTGACCCGATGACCTTACAGGCTCCACCTCTATCTGCCAAGATGACGTCAATTACAAGACGATTCTGAAGGACAACAACCCGCATAGCGGACTGCTCTTCTGTTAAGTTACCTAAGGCGGAGGTAGTTTCATTTACTACGGCTTCAAGTGTTCTAGTTAATCTGCGTATTAATTTACTATTCTGGACAGGACCTAAAAAGAAAAAGAATCCTTTATTAAAGTCAGTGTACTGTTCCCATGCCGTTTCTGTGTAGTCGACAAGTGGGATGTCTCTTCTGGGTCTGTTCTTTACTAGATTGCTATTTCTATGGTAATCAGAAGGAGCTAGAAAAACAGGTGGCAAAAGGAATGCAATGTAACAGGTACCATCCCAATCTGGAGGTAGACGAATGTATGCGGTATGACCACAAACAAAGTAAGAATGACTGATAGCTTTGAACGATGATTTTCCATCATCACTGAATTCGACCACAGCAGTGCATTTACTATGACCTAAGTGTACTGAACCTTTCTTCTTGATACATAATTCACCAGTGACTGGCAGTACTGACATAATAGGTAGAACTGGTGTGGCTTTGGATTCGACAGTAAGAATCATAAGGCTAATTGTGTAATTACCTAATCCATATACTTCATTTTCTAGATCAGTTCCTATTCTAATGGGGAGTCCCTCCTTATCTGGGTAACAGACGTCTAGTAGGACCAAGTTCAGGTTTCCCCAAACCCAACCCCCATCGAAAACAGCAATGTCGGGATCTAAAGAATTAATTATCTTAAACCATGCTCCACAGGAGCCATTGTGAGTGAACGGATACGGAAAGAGAGGCAGCGCTCCCTTGTAATTCTGGTAGGGAGGGAGTCGGCCACATATCCAGCAATTTGTAGCATTGTTAGTTTGATGAGAATGATGTAACATACTAATGAATGTATTGTTGCGCAGCGCAAGTCTGTAAGAAAGTTCATGAGGAGGTAACTCACTAAAAGTGTGTTCAGCAGAGACATTGTAAGCAGATTGTTCACTCTTGAAGATAGGATAGTATATAGGTAACAAGATGCTAGCAATAATAATTAATATACTGAGAATAAACATTATTATTAGTGTCACTATGCAGTGACTACGAAGTGATTTGCAGTATGTTCTTTTCTTTTCCTCTCTCTCTCTAACTCGATCTAGGGGATACATGTCAGAAACTATTTAACCGATTCACCTAGGGGAGGACTTAAACAATTAAACTGTCTGACTTGCTAGATCGTAACTTCATACGGTATTGTTCTTGAGGAGTCTTTTCTCTTTTAACTTCGGTAAAGTCTTTGGGATCACAGTCTCTGGTGGGGGTGGGTGTGTCTTGTTCCGGTTTCAGTCCTGGGAATGTTTTGATATGGCTTAGGTGAACCCACCCCTTTCTGCCTTCCAACTTGACTGCAGTCTTTGTTGTAAGAAGGACGGTCTTCGGAGACTTCCAGCGGGGCTCCAACGGACTTTTCCTGTCGAAGTTTCGGACTAAAACAACATCTCCGGGGCGGACGTCATGCTCCTTCACATCGGTGTTGTCAGGGAAGGCTGCGGCAACCTGTGAACGACATGATTGGAGTGCAGACATCAAGGAGGCAAGGTAATCTGTCAACATATTAGAATCAACATCGGTGATCTTTTTAGGAATGGGCGTCCCCCACATATTCGGTGGTCTTCCAAAAACCACTTCGTACGGAGATAGCCCTGATCTCGAATGGGCGACCATTCTCATATAGAATAGTGCCACTGGCAGGGCGACTATCCAGTCAACCCCTTTGTCCTGACATATTTTTGCAAGGCGGATCTTTAATGTCTGATTATGCCTTTCTACAAGGCCTGCTGCTTCTGGATGTCGGACACAATGGAACTTCCACTGGTATCCTAATAACAAGGAAACTTCTTTCATTAGGGCAGACGAGAATGGCTGACCGTTATCTGAGTACACGACACGAGGCAAGCCGTACCGTGGGAAAAATTCACGAACCAACTGTTTGGCAGTGGTCGGAGCAGTGTAATCTGGGACGGGGTATGCTTCGGTCCAGCGGGACAGAGCACAGACAACTACGAGAACATATTTGAATCCTCGACAACGGTCCATCTGGATATAATCCATCTGGAGGACTTCAAAAGGGTGATCGGGAGGATGGAATCCACCTTGCTCTACAGGGACGCTTTTACCTGGATTGAACTGACAACAGATCATGCAAGTACGCACTTTCTGTTTTGCGGCTGCTCGTAAGTGTTTATTGTACCAGAGATTTTGCAAACTATCTAACATGGCTTTCTCTCCCAGGTGGGCAGGACTATGTGCTGTATTTATCATGACTTGAACCATAGAGTCAGGGAGAAACCATGTAGATTTTCCCGTCATCCAACCTTGATCTGTCTGGGTCCCTCCTAGTTCGATCCATTTCTTTATTTCGTCTGCAGTAGCATGTGTCTGAATGTCAATAACATCTAGTGTGGGATCCCTGACTGTCATACAGTTTGTCGGATCTGTTGTCTTTATCGTGTCAGTTGTCTGAGTGTGAGTCAGTGCTGTATGTTTTGCTGTCTGATCTGCCAGGTCGTTACCCTGGGAAACAGAATCTGTGACTTTAGTATGTGCTTTACACTTCATAACTGATATGGCTGAAGGCAGATGTATTGCTTCTAACAGTGCTTGAATGAGTGGACCATGCTGTATCTTGGTACCATGAGAGGTCAGGAAACCTCGTTCCTGCCAGAGCATGCCGAAGTCGTGTACGACTCCGAACGCATAACGGGAATCAGTGTATATGTTAACATTTCTGTTCTTCGCTAGAATACAGGCTTGGGTCAGAGCGATGAGCTCTGCCGCTTGAGCAGACAGGGTATCAATACGATGTGTTTCTTTAACTTCAGTTTCAGTGGTCACGGCATACGCGGCCACTAACTCTCCTGTACTTGTTCTCATGCATGAACCATCCACATAAAGTGTCAGGTCTGGATTTGTCAATGGAACATCTGTTAGATCTCGTCTGGGCTTTGTTACTGCATTAATGATCTCTATACAATCATGTGGAGCTGTATCTGTCATAACTGTAGGTAACAATGTCGCTGGGTTCAAGATACTGCAGCGTCTGATTTCTATGTGTGGCTGGAATAATGTCAATTCATAACCTGTCAGTCGTGCTATAGTTAAGTGTTGAGTCTGGGTTCTGTTTAACAGAACCTCTACAGAATGTGGAACTTGTACTGTTAACTGATGACCTAAAACAATTGAATCACTTTGTCTGATTGCTAACGCTGTTGCTGCTACTGACTTTAAGCATGCAGGGAGTGCCTGTGCTACTGAATCCAAAGTACTTGAAAAATAAGCGCAAGGCTTATGTGAACCTGCTTGATCTTGAGTGAGGACAGACAATGCTGTGCCGTCACGTTCTGTAACAAAAAGTGTAAACGGTTTGCTGTAACATGGTGTCGCTAAAACTGGTGCTTGGCATAAAGCTTTCTTTAATTCCTCAAAGGCTCGTGTGTGTTCCTGAGTCCAAGGGAGGACAGTCGAAGTCGCTGCCTCCTGTGTCGTTAATTGAATAAGTGGTTTGGCTAGAAATGCATATTGAGGAATCCATTGTCTGCAGTACGAGGTGAGGCCTATGAAGGCCCGTACTTCCTTTTGTGTCTGGGGTCGTGGCATGTTTACAATTAACTGAATGCGATCGGGAGTGAGCTGTCTCCCCACTTTGGACAGCAAGTGACCCAAGTACACAACTTGCTGAACACAGAATTGTAGCTTCGAAGGAGACACCTTGTGTCCCTTGTCGGCCAGGAAATGCAAAACTATCAGTGATGCTTGTTCACATTCGGGCTCACTTCGTGCGGTGATCAGCAGATCATCGACGTATTGTAGTAAAGCGGTATTAACTGGCATTTGAATACAATCTAGTTGCCTTTTCAGTGCTTGACTATAGATGCTGGGGCTTTCTGTAAATCCTTGAGGTGCGCGGGAAAATTTGAAACTTCGTCCATTTAAACTGAATCCGAAGAGATATTGGCTCTCCGGGTCAATAGGTACACTGAAGAAAGCGTTCTTGAGATCGATTACAGTGAAGAACGTTGCTTCTGAATCAATAGCAGTCAATAGGGAGGAGATATCGGGGACCACAGGATACTGTGGTACAATACATTTGTTCAGTTCTCGAAGATCAATCACCAGCCGATATACTGGCGGTGCATTGCGG
Organism: Lissotriton vulgaris; assembly: GCF_964263255.1. Taxonomy (NCBI): domain Eukaryota; kingdom Metazoa; phylum Chordata; class Amphibia; order Caudata; family Salamandridae; genus Lissotriton; species Lissotriton vulgaris. The sequence continues at coordinate 1,058,966,215 of NC_141697.1, forward strand.
TCTGTACGTTTAAGAATCGGAATGATGGGTGAATTACAGATATTGGAGTCGGTCTCTACGACCACTCCTTGGGCAATAAGCTCTTCAATTATTTTCAGTAAAGTCACTACAGCATCGGGTGGTAACTTGTATTGTCTGATTCTGGGTAGAACAACTCCTGTCTTGAGTGTTACACGGTATGGAGTGATATGCATACAACCTACATCAGCTGGGCCTTTTGCCCATAAGTGATCTGGTACATTTTTCAATCTGACATCAAAGTCACGTAGAACATAATGACCCTTGAAATCCCGTAGAAAGAGTCTGACTCCCTCCGGGGAACAGCAAATTATAGCTCCTAGAGCCTTCAGTGTTTTAATTCCTAACAGATTTTCGGGACATGATTTCGTAAGTAACAAATCTGTAACTCGAGATAATGGACCCACAGCTAGTGGTACTGGTTCTGATACTTCATTTACAATAGGCTGTCCTGAAAAACCAAGGGAAACATTCTGTGAGCCTGAGAGGGGTGCCCCTGGAACTTCATTATGACTTATAGTAGTGCGACTTGCCCCTGTGTCAATTAAAAACTTTCTGTCTTTTCCTAATACGTGACTATGTACATAAGGACCTTCTTGATCTACAGGAATTTCAATAAGAGGCAAATCACTTTCCCTCCCTAGGCTATTTCATGTATATCGCTGATAATCTGGATATGCCGACTGGGCATACTGGTACATCTGCTGCGAGACTTGTCTAGTTGCGGCAGCGGGCTGTGTCTGAGCATGCTGTGGCTGCGGTACTGCTACTGTCTGTACTGTATGGGACTGATCATGCATAGGCTGTGTATTCTGCATTGGCTGTTCGTTCTGTGAGGTCTGTTGTTGACCCTGTTCATGTCTAGGCGGACGCGGTCTTTCTTTAGTTTTACCTGTCTCGATGTTATGTTTCAGGACTGGACATTCATGTACATAGTGACCTGGCTGTTTACAATAATTACATGTCCCTTTAACGGGAGGGGCAGAATGATTGGTCTGGGCCCCACCTTTTCTGTGACCCTCGGCTGGAATCGTCTGTGCTACTAACATTTTCATTTTCGTGTCTTTTATACGTTTCTGTTCCTGATCTTGTTCTTCCCTTATTCTGTTCTGGTGATATTGTAACATTTGTAACATTTGTGATGGCGTATTTGCCTGCCAAGTACTTTCAACCTTGTATACTCTATTTTTAACTAGTGGTAGGGCGTTCTCTACTAATTTTGTTACAAAAAGGTGTGGATATGACTCGCTACTAGTTTTTAGACCACTATTTATGATGAAACATTTCTCGAATCTTGAATAAAAGTCACTAGTATCTTCATCTTGTTTCTGTTTACAGGACGAGATTGCGTCCCAATCTTCCTTTCTAGTTGTCAATAATCTTGGCAGAACCTGTACTATTAAACCTGGTAATGCTTTAGTCAGATCCCCAAGGCCTAACCCTGGGACTCGTTTCTTTTCTTCGTCTTCTATCTCCGCCCATGCTATCTTTGACTCTCCCACTTCCCCATCCTTTTCCTTTAATTTCTCGTAAATGCCCGTGGGCAACAGTACTTTTAACATTTTCATAATATCATCATACGTATAATCTCCCATCAGTAACATGTCTTTAAGCTCTCTGTGAAAACCTGCAGGATCTTTATCATGGCACGGAACTAATTTCTTCATTTCTAACAGTTCTAACTTAGTCAGTGGTGTGTGAACATACACACGTTTCAGGGTATTATCGGCACCCATAACTGGATGTACTTCTCGTAAGGGATTCTGGCTTTCAATGCCGCCACCGCATTGCATGTGGTACGTTTTTCTTTCTGGAGGCGGGGCGGGAACATATTCAGAGCTCAGGAAGTTGTAATACTTACGTCGTTGTTCTAGAATTATTTGTATTAATTTGGTACTAAAACCTCTCCATCTATCCATGAGTAGTGCTTCTAATGTCTCGTGTAAGGGACCTGGATCAGAATGGTGATTTCTGAACTTGATGAGGAGGTGCTGAATCATGTATACACCTGCTATTTTCTGCTCTTCCGGGGAAAGGTTCAAGAATGTCTGTACTAACGTGTCATCATTATATATGTCTGGGTTTTCAGCCCATAATACGGCTGACCGGGCTAGTTCCTGTTCATCCATAGAATTGAGTACATGGTACCCCATTCGGTCTCGGAGCCTTTTATCAGTTTCCTGGAATTGATGTTCAGAAGAATTCGGATTTGTTAAAGCGGAGAAAAGAACTCTCTTGCTCTCCGGACGGACACCTTTCCTAAGGTAGTTTCCCCTACCTACATATGCTATTATATCTGTAGACTTTCCTGGTGCCTCGTGTTCATCTTCATCTTCCTCCTCGGAGGAAGTTTTATCAGTTTCTTCCTGATGTGCAGTTAATACTGCCTTTCTAATTTTCTGGGACATAGTGGCTATGCAAGTCCCCTTGTCATGTCTTCCGTCTGCTATATTTTGACCCCACTTGTTTAATGCGTCTAACTCACTTTGATCTGTCCCGGGCCTGTCTCGTTCTCTTATCACACAATTAATGAAGAATCGTAAAATCTGTTTTTGAATGTCAACTTTCTGTTTATACATGGCAGCTTTGACACTGTCGGGGTCTTTCCCTGTCAGTATGAATTTGTATAGTCTGTCGAGAGCTTCCTGCATTCCTACACAGCATAGCAAGTTATCGGTGGCAGATCTCAATCGGAGTGATGCTAATACCATTAAATCGTCTTTTCCGGGTACTGGATCATATCTGCAAAATGACATCCTATCTTTAAATGCGTCAAGCCGGGCTGAATAGGGAGACTGGAAAGGATTCTGTGTGTCCTTTAAATGCAATCTGTGTGTCGGTGGAGGGGTTTGTAGACCCGCTGTCGCACCTCCTGAGGCGGATGCTTGGGCATTATCTCTCCGTGGAGTCTGTATCTGGACTTGAATCTGTCTTTTAGTAAGATCAGGTAGTACTGGTTTCGGTAGATCCGTCTTGAGGGGGGGAAGTGGCGGAGGTGGCGGAACAGGGGAGGTCTGTCGTGGTACCGGCGGAACTGGATCTGGGGGCGTAGCGCCACCCCCATCCCTGTCAGTAGGCAGGGCACGAACAGGCAGATTGGTGTAAGCTGGTGCTACATCCTCTAGATATGAATTCAGGAATATGTCTTTAGTAGTCTTGTGCATTACTTTAGTTGGAACTAATGGTGTCGGTAAGTTTTTCGGTATCTCTGATTCAGTTTCAGATGTGCCATCTGCTGCAAGATACATACCGTTTACAAGATTATTTCGGGCACGGTCTATTTGTTCTGTTTTTACTCGGATCCCTTCAGTAACTAATTCGTTTTCTCGCTCTTTATCTGATTCTTTAAGTCTGTCTTCTCTACGGAGTGCTTTGTCAGCACGCTTACGTGATTCCTTACGCCAAAATTCTATGGCGTCCTTCTGAGATTGTCTAGCTTTCTTTTTCCATAATGCTTCTTCTACCCTCATGATGCACTCGGCATCCCACGTTCCGGTAACAGGCCATCTGTGTCTTTCGTCTAGGTGTTTGGTGTAATCGGCCCATAAGTCTAGATATAATATGGCATCTATGCCGTGCTTTTGATACATAAAATTGCCTGGAGTGTCCCTAGGGGGGATAGGAATTTCTTCCTCTAGTAACCCTTTCCTAGTTCCGATCTGTTTTAACTTGCTGAGGAACGGCATCCTGCTTACTTATTACTTGAACGCTAGATCTTTATTCCTTGATACGAGTTGCTAGTTGATACAAGAAATACAATAATACACAATAAAACAGTCACATTCATACCACAACATTAATCACATAAAAACATTAAAAGACATAGCTAACTACCCCCTACACTGAATGTACCGCTCAACGGTACGGATACACTGGTGTAACAGTGCAAAAATTCGGAATACTTTATATACTGCTAAACAGTACAGATACACTGCCTAAGAACAGTGCAGACCGGACTTGCGTACCCAAACCCGTCTAGATACGACCCAGCAATGGTACTCACCGGGAAGCACGGAAAACAGAAGGCCTCGGAAAACTCGACTGGACACGACTCGGAAACTTCGGAAAACTTCGGAGAACTTTCGGAAAACTTCGGAAAACTTCGGAAAACTGGTGGGCCTCTTCACACCTCGGACCTTGCTTCTTTCGGCTGGGCTCTGGTCGGGATCCTCCGCACTCCTCACCGCCTCGTCTGGGCACTGATCGCAGTCTTCGTCACCTCCGTGGGTCAGAGGGGGATGCAGGAAATCCTGCCAGTACACGTGTAGTCCGTCTAACTGATGGCAGGGGACACGGATTGCAACGCACCTTCCGGCGCGTGAGGTGGGGGAGGGGTCCCTATTCGGGCGCCAAAATGATGTAAATAATTAATTTACTCTCTTAATTTCTATGCAGGTAAGTACTTAATCAATGATAACTCAATCAGAAGGAAAGAAAACAGAGTCCGTGGTGTTAGAGTTTCTAAGGGTTTTATTCCTCATAAAGGAATCAGGATATCATGTTCTGACCACCACAGGGGTGTCAGAAGGGATAGATGAGCGCGCTCTCGTTTATTGACAATACATAGCTTATATACTTGATTTACATCATAATGTTCAATGTAAGAGGCGTAACAGCTGAGAGAAGACAAGATAACAGTATACACGTGGTACCAATACATCATCAAGAGGCGTAAACTAGGCGTGAACTAGAGGTGTGTGCTAGAAACGTCACTGATAGGTGACGCAAGTGGGTGGCACCAAGGGGTGGTGCTAACAGAATGTTGCAATGTCAGCAGAAATCGGAAGCTTGGATGCGCGCGCAGCTGTATGACGTGTGATTGACGGGGTGCAGGGATCTTGACATTTACACTGATGGAAAGAGACAGAAGTCTGGCATGTCAGATCAACTTGTACTTCTATCATCTCTGATATCTGATGTTTAGGAACTATACTATCTGGGCGGAAAGGTCTCTAGGGCAGAAGCTATTCTATGCTAACTGTGGATGCGTGTATGAGCGCCTGAGTGTCTACATGTAGAGCGTGGGGGCACGGGGCCTTCCTTGGAAGCATGGCAACGGAGGCTATGAATTACTTGCATTAAGACAGGTCGGCCCTTTGGCTCTGCAGCTGGAGAGGATGTTTACAGGATCTAGTAGGCAGGAATGTATTCTCGGGGAGCGGAACAGATAACTCGAAGGTTATAGTCAGTCTTGGCAGAAAGCAGGCTTGAGCTGAGCGCGAGGGGCCGCGCTGAAAGTAGGACAGAGTTCACGAGTACAGAGGTAGCCTGGGCAGAGTCAGGAGCCACAAAAGAGGTTCAGATGGCAGGAATTCAGGGCCTACTCTGGCTAGAGCAGGAATACATGAAAAGCGTACTACAAAAAGACGGTGGCATAGCATACTTAGGAACGGACTATATAATCCATTCATGGTGGATCTGAAAGAGGACAAGTTAACGGTGGACGCAAATGTATTTGCGTCTTCATAGCTGGCACAGGAGGGAAGTTACATGCACTTTAAGCTGGTACATGGAGTCGGTGGGGTACGCGCTAGGGAACACATCATGGCCAAAATTTAATTTTCCTCATAATGAAAAATGTAAGTACAATCAAATAGCGCATTTTGTAAATATTTTAAAACCTAGTGATGTGACAATATAAAGTGGTAAGTGGTCCCAGTAAGATAACATTTAGAGCAAAGGTTATGGTAAGGAATGATGTATGGCGCATACTCTGGCTTATGCCTTATTTTGATCATTATATCATATTTTTTCATTGCCTCATCTTTATTGTCAACCACAACGTACCACAAGCCAGTCTCCACACTTCCATTCTCTGAAAACTCAATGTCACATTGTCAAATGTTTCATTATCCCTGCCAAACAAAACATCACCACCATGCCCAAATCTTAAATTAATGTTAGTGTGAAATCCTACCAACAGACTCCAGGTAGTCCCCCTCATGGGAGTGTTTGTAAAGGAAGAGGTGGTAGCGTGCAGTGTCATCAGGGATCCTTCGAGGGAGATCTGCAATCTCTGTTGGGTTTGTGTGAACAAGTTCAGTTGTTTCCTTTTCCAAATCCAGTTTCTGAGCAAATGGAAAAAGGAGAGGAAGGAAAGATCAATTTTTACAATTTAAATGGACTATTGATTAATAGAAATGTTTGCCATATGAGATGAATATTGGCACCTCATGTGGAGACAGCACTCAAACTGCTTAAGTACATGAAATATACAACAGCCAAATATCTCCCAAACCTGCAAGGGTAGGTTCAGTTTAGTTTGATTCAGATAGCAGTTGACAGAACATGTGGATAAAGCGACCCCACAACCATAATATGTCATGGAAGACCACAGGATTAAATAAAGAGATCTGCATCTCAGCAGAAGGCCCTTGTGAAAGATGTAACCAACAAGCAGCACCTGGGTAGTTGTGGAGTCACCCATGCTTAATTTCCATATCACATTTCCCTAATAGTCATCAAATGAGAAGTCACAGAGGCGCCACAACTTACCAGTTGGACATAGTTAAGTTTCTTCTGCTTCAGAAGCAGAATGGCTTTTTCTGCCTCAGGTCTCAAGGGAAATGCCAAGCCCTGTAGTGTCTGATGTTTACTTTCTACATGAATTTCAGTCTTCACCTGGGGACAAAAGCAGAGACATGGTACATTAAGACCACAGAACTTGGTGGCAGGCAAAATGTAGTGGCAAAATAAACAAAAACCACACTGCTGACCCAAACAAATGACCACGGACTGGTTTTGGGCCAGACCAGCTGTGACATCCATTTGGGTGATGCCAAAAAATGTAACTTCTGTCCAGCAGGTTAATCACCGAGCACATGCCCAAATACCAACATATCTAATGTAACACCTGATTTCTTTTAATATTGGATAAAACACAAACCAGGACACCTCTGCATAGAGCAGAAAAATCATTGATGCGATGTACAGGCCAAGAACATTAGAAGGAAATAGCACCACCAACATTCAGCCTAGTCTTAGAACATACCATGCAGGCAGTATCTTAAAAAAAAACACCATGCTATATTACAGTGTATCACATCACACTTCTTTTGTAGAACACCCAACATACTTAAAACCTGGCTATTCCCTAAGAACTAGGCCTGCGCATTGACCCCTCCTGTGTTGATATGGTCTCGGAGTTACTAGCGCCAAGATGCCTGTTAGGTGGTAGTGCGCTTTAGAAATTGTATAAATAAATAAATAACACTTACCTATTGTGTGAAATACACAATACTCCTACAATCTCTGTGTAAACACACCATGCTGCCCTGTCTGAGGATGCCAGGGGGAACCTCAACAATCAAGGCAACCTCAACAATCAAGGCATACATCATGCATTATGCAGAAGCAAGGATTCAAGTTAACAAACACACCAGGCAGCTTTACAGGCAGACAACTCAAACAGGTATATTATAAAAGCACTGGCATACCATGGGGAAGCTGCATTTTTCAAGGTTCACGTGCAGGCATTTACCATATCTAACAATGCTTGAACTGAAGCTCCCCCAATACATTCCAAAAGCTTTGACCAACTGAGGACTATAAAAGAGGACCACAGTCTACAAAGTGTTGGTAAACGTGTAAGGTAGGGCAATATCTGAAGGCTCTGAAATTTGTAAGCTTCCAGAGAACAAACCCAGTCTCTACACTCCTACAGCAGAGAAAAAATACAGTTCCTTCTATACAAGGCTATAATCAAGGAATGGAAGTTGCGGAGTCAAATAAGACTTCTAGACTGAATTATATTTCAGGGTGCACAAGTTGCCCCCATGCAAGTGGCACTGGTAAACATGATACTCCAAAATGATGAGGGGTACAAGGCATGATAGATAAGATATTCATATTCAGTCTTGAAAATTGTTTTAAACTGCACATTCTTTGGGAGGTTTTATGCATTTTAAAATGTTTGCTCCATTGTGCAGTTATGCACAGAGGGGAAGATTTTGAGGTTTTAGGACAAGCTATCTTTCATGTTTGTGAAGTAGTATTTCATTATTGTTTAAACATGTTACACATTGGGAAAGTAGTAAATCAAACTGAGAACCAAGTAATTTTCAAAGGTATCAAACCAAAAATTACCTTGGTATTTAACAGCCAAATCAAGCATACATTTATTATTTATAGTTTCCGTATATGCAACTGTGTATGCATTTGGAACTGTACAATAATGTACAGCCACTTAGCATGCTCTTTTGGTTTAAAAACCAGGCTAGTTTAGGTAAGCCCTGGAAGTTAAATTCAACTGCCAAATTTAATCTTTTTCTCCAATATCAAGCTAGGGAGAAAAGTGTTTTTATAAGGTATACAATCTTTATAGATAATATATTTTACTGTGTTAATATGAAATTAAGAGACGCGTTGCGAGCACTGCACAACATGGCTGCCATCCTCCAACCGGCTCTGGTGAACTCCAGTGGGATTGAGCTTTAATGAACCTGTGTCGTCTTCTATCACCACTGCAGCAGTCATATCAACACAGTAAGGACCCATTTCTCTATTCTTTTTGGGCTTCGCCTGCTACTGTCGCCCTCCTTAACACAGCAACTATATGCACCTTATCTCTGGTACTCAGTAATTTCAGCCACTGCTTCCCCTCTTGGTTTTGTAAAGCATGGCTACTGTCTATTTCTTGGATGTATACAGCTGTGCAGAACATTTGATCCAGGCCATAAATTAATTCTCCCAGAGGAGTTATTACAGAACTGTTCACTCATTTTCCTTGGTAGCAGGCATCATTCATCTCACTCATCACTGGGTCTCGGATCATACCTAACATTTTCAGATCTCAGACAGGTTATTAAAGCAGAAGGAAAAAGCCTTCCCTCTTCTATCATCTTCCAAGCTTACTCTACATCATAAAAATCAACAACAGGACCTAGTCCCGGAAAACTTCTTTGTTCTCATGGATACATCAGTGATTTCACAGTGGGGGGTTACTCTTCGATTTCTGGCTCTTCATCAAAACCGCTATCAACATTGGTTAAACAACTCAAGAAAGACCTAGACTCTCCAGCTAAATTGCCACCTCCTTTCACCTTGGACCATGTCATGGATGAATTAAAAAAGTTAATGGTAATTTTGAGAGAAAGAAAGGCGAAAATCGCATATATATATGCAGGGATCGAATTGAGATGCCAGATAGAAAGAGACTCAGACACACTGATTCAGTACTTCAATACTTATATTGAAATTACATACAAAGACAAAACTCACAAGTTTTGAAGACCCAGCCTTACTGCAAGATTTTGTTCATCAATATCGACGTGGTGCTGCTGCCAAAACATGACCGTTTTCTGCATAGTTAGCCTGTTGTTATGATTAACCGATTGATCTTTCTCATTTAAGGTTTACTTTTTTCTTATACCCTAGTTTCCCCTACTTTCCACCTTATCCCTCCGATTTGCATTTCCGCACGAGTTTATCTTATGGAGTCTTTCAATTTATCGGTTCCCCCTATCCTCATTCGTAGTGTACAGCTCCTGCGAAATCCTATCCTTCGTGGTCCACGTTAAGTTTGCCTTCCTTATATTTGGTCAAATCATGTACCCTATCATTCTTACCTTTCTAGTATTTGTACTATATTAATTGTTTACCCAGTTTTTGGTTCCTCATATTTTTATATTGCATAAAATCCTCCTCCCCCTCTTAAAATATTTTCTGTACCCTATCCCCTGTTTGCCGGAGAAGAGTCTGGTCCCATCTTCTTCTTGGGCACTCCACACTCTCCGCATCCTCTGGGTTGTCCTCTTTAACTAGTAACGATGCAACTGCAACCAAGGATTTCCCACCCTGTGTTAATTTCATATTTTCCCCGCTGTTTTACATTATTTTCTTTCTTCTTCTCTTTTCAAGCTCCATCTTCTACTGAAGCACTTCCAAAATTCACTTACATGTCACTTGATTTCTTTGACGTGCCCTAATGGCCTCCTTTCAAATGCCTCTCAGAGTAACAACCTGGAATGTTAAGGGTCTACGAAATCCTATTAAAACGTCAATGTGTTTTGTCTCATATGTCCAGATTAAAATGCCAACTCGCACTAGTTCAGGAAACCCACCTCACTGACACAGATGTGAAACTCAAGAGACAAAGGGTTGGTGAGCTTTCCTTATCCTTCTCTGTATCACACAAAAAGGGAGTAGCAGTATTAAGTCATAAATGCTTAAACCTATTTATTTTGCAGGAGACCGATAAGGAGAGTGGATGAGTATTACTTAAATTACACATTAACAATGGTACATTTGCAATTCTGAAAGAACAAGTTAATTACCTTCGGTAACAACATATCTCTAAGAAACATATGTTAGTTATAGATTCCTTACCTTAGAATTACTCCCAGGCATCAGACTAGATCAAGAAAGTTTTTAGTCAGCAGTTACCCTGCGCGTCCAAATGTGGCATCGGATGACGTCGCATTAGCTACTTAGACGCAGCCCTCGCACGCTGACATCAGTTCTGTACATGACTTTCCACGCCAGAAGCGCAGAGCCACACAAGACACTGACCACTGGTGCACAAAATTAGGGCCCTGAAAGGAAATCCTTAACCCTAGAAGTCAGTTCGCAGAACGGGGAGGATGAGTGGGCGGTAAGGAATCTATAACTAACCTATGTTTCTTACAGATATATTGTTACCGAAGGGAAGTAACTTGTTCATCTAAAAGAAACAGTTATAGATTCCTTACCTTAGAATAGATACCCCAGCAATACCAACCCCGGAGGTTGGTCTGCGAACCTAGGTCACACCAGAAAGTCCTGGAGAACAGAACGGCCAAAAAAGCTGTCTCTCCGGACTCGGCTGTCCAGGCAGTACTGTCTTCGGGACGTTTGCAGCAATGCCCACGTAGCTGCCTGACCGATGTCATTAATGGGGACTCCACGCCGCCGTGGTGGAATGGGCGCGCAACCCCACTGTCTGCTCCTTTGCCAAGGAATATCAAGCTTTGATGCACAAAACTACCCATCTAGAATTGGTCCGTTTGTGCAGGGCCCAACCTTTTTGGGGCCCACGTAGCCAACAAAGAGCTGGTCATCCACCCGGAATGTAAGTGAGCTTTTATTGTGTATAGTTAATTAAAACCATTACAAAATTTTATTAAAAATCATCAATTTTGTCGGAACGTTCCTATTTACAAGACAGGGAAGAATTTGTATTGTGTCTAGATAGTTATAACCATTAGAATTATGTAATAAAAATCATCAGTTATGACCAAACTTTCCTGTTTAAAATAGAAAGACAATCCGTATTCAGATTAATGATCAGCATTAATCATCCTCAACTGCATATCTGAATTCATGTGCAAAACTACAAATGTAAACTGGATGTTACGACTTCTCTGTTTCTTGGCGAAAAACATGTGTAAAAAATGCAAATATGATAAATATATGGAACAATACCAAGCACTAATGATCCTCATTTTCATGAATGGATTCATGGGCAAAATGCAAATATATTAATCAACAAGATGGTAGGAATATCCAAGATCGACATGACGCTGATTATACAAGCTTGTACCATATACATTAAAGGTCCTCGATTTCATGACTGTAGTCGTGTGCAAAATGCAAAAAGTGTTTTTCACTGGGACAATGATAGTGTTCAGAGGTCTTCCGCAAATGGCCTTGAGAATTATAGTGTGATATACAACATGGTTGTTAATATCTGAAGAGTTGTTCGCCATCAGAGTCCTGTAAATAATCATGCATTATGGTTCCATACTTAGCCTTTGGTATCTGCCATCAGGATTCCAAGTGTGCAATCTGTGTAATTGTGATATAGCAGTCATACCCTGTTAGTGCCATTTGTTTGATTTTTGTAATATTATGCTGAATTTATGCAAAGATCTGGCAGCCCTGCACGAAATCTGGACTGGCTGTTTAGAAGTGACATTATGGCCGGGCGACATGATCTAACTTGGAGAGAGCGGATTGCGTGAAGTAAATATTGCCGTCTCAGATTATTCACCGCTGGGCGGATACACAAGAAATGTAGAATTGTTTCTTCCGCCTGGGGGCAGAGTCTACACTGCTTTGTTGGCCATGATTGCTTCCAACTTGGGACCTGGTCTTTTGAGCTAAAAGTACCCAAACAAATCAAAAGTAACAAGTCCTGGACTGATGGAGTTATGTGTTGGACGAGGTACGGCTATGGCACTCTGATCTCGTATGTAGATAAGACCATCCAGCTGTGTTTTTTCTTTGCTATTGCAGCTTTATACATTAGCCAGGCTTTTTGTTTTGCTGCGTTGTTATCACCCGGAATGGTTTTGTGCGATCCAAGTAAAAGGAAAGCGCACGCTTTGGATCCAGACGTTGGAGTCTCTCTTCTTCTTCTTTGGAAGGATGCGGAGGCAGAAAGAAGGTGGGCAAAGTGATGGTCTGTCCAATATGGAAAGGACTAACCACTTTGGGAAGGAATGAAGGACGAGTTCTAAGGACAACCCTGTCCGGATGAATAGTCAGAAAAGGAGGTTTAGAAGAAAGAGCTTGGAGCTCACTCACCCTGCGCGCAGAGGTGATGGCCACCAGAAAGGCAGTTTTCAAAGTCAGAAGCCTGAGAGGACAGTTATGTAGCGGCTCAAAGGGAGCGCACATAAGATATGTAAGAACTAAATTCAAGTCCTGCTGAGGCATTACGAAGGGAACAGGAAGAAAAAGCCGAGTAATGCCCTTAAGGAAACAAGAGAAGGCTGATCAGGAAGCCTAAGAAAGGCCGAAATGGCCGAGAGGTAGCCCTTAAGAGTGCCCAGAACAGAGCCCTGCTGGGCCAAAGAAAGGAGGAACAGGAGTACCTCGGAAAGAGGGGCGGAAATGGAATCCAAAGCCTATGCTGTGCACCATGCCATAAATGTGTTCCATCTGCAGGAGTATACCGTCTTGGTGGAGGGACGCCTGGCTGCCAAGATAACATCACAGACTTCGGGAGGCAGGTCAAACAATGTCAACTGCTGCCGCTCAATCTCCACGCAAGGAGGTGGAGGCTGGACAGTTTCGGTGGAGGACAGTCCCTTGCTGCTGAGACAGAAGATCCTCCCGAAGAGGCAGTCTGATCGGAGGATCGATGGCCATGTGTAGCCGCTCGGGATACCATACTCTTCGTGCCCAATCTGGAGCCACAAGAATGACTTGGGCCGGTCCTGCCTGATCTTCTTCAGCACTCTGGGCAGAAGTGGTATAGGCGGAAAGGTGTATAGAAGACGGCAACTCCACGTGCTGCCATGGAAATTCGACGTGCAGAATTGCAGACATTGTGCGTTCTCTTTGGTGCCGAATAGATCCATGCACCACCACCGAGTGAAGACGCCATTCGTGATCCATCATGCACCTGAGTTCGTCCACCCTGGCGTTCAAGGAACCTGCCAGGTGTTGAACCACCAGGGATATGCCCTGCTGTTCCAGCCATGTCCAGAGGCAAGGGCCTCTTGACATAAGGTCCACGACCCCACGCTGCCCTGTTTGTTGCAGTACCACTTGGCGGTGGTGTTGTCTGTGAACACCTGCACTACTCTTCCCCGGACAGAGGGAAGGAATGCTTTGAGTGCAAGACGAATCTCCCGAAGCTCCAGAAGGTAGATGTGGAGCTCGGATTCCACCGGAAAACAGAGGCCTCTGATCTCTCCTTCCACCATGTGGCCGCCCCATCCCAGAAATGATGTATCGGTCACCACTATGAACTCTGGTTGGGGAAGGGAGAGGGATCTGCCGTCGACCCAATCCTGGTTCGTTAGCCACCACTGCAATTGGTGTGCAGTGCCTTCCGAGATCTGGACGCAATCGGACAGGTTCCCCTGATGTTGTGTCCACTGGAACTTCAGGTCCCACTGCAGAGCCCGCATATGCCATTTGGCATGGTCCACCAGCAGGATGCAGGAGGCAATCAGGCCCAGTAGCCGGAGGGTTATCCTGACCGAAACCCAGGATAGAGGTTGAAAGACTGGAATCATAGCCCGAATATCTTGGACCCGCTGTTCGGGAGGATAGACCCAAAATTGTGTCGTGTCCAGAACTGCTCCGATGAAGAGGAGCTTCCGAGAGGGTGTCAGGTGTGACTTCGGCACATTGATAGAGAACCCCAGCGAATGCAGGAGGTCGGCCATAGGCAGGAGGTGAGAGACGACAGCCTGGGGCGAGCCCACCTTCAACAGCCAGTTGTCGAGATAGGGGAATATTGGCATCCCTGATCTGCGCAGATGAGCTGCGACCAACGCCATCACTTTCATGAACACCCGAAGGGCACTCATAAGCCAAAGGGGAGCACGGTAAACAAAGTGCTCGTGGCCTACCGTGAACTGTAGGTAACGCCGTTGAGTCGGCAGGACGGGGATGTGAAAGTAAGCGACCTGCAAGTCCAACGCTACGATGCAGTCTTCAGGGTCAAGAGCAGACAGGACCTGAGCTATCGTCAAGATTTTGAACTTCTCCTTCTGGAGGAAGCGGTTGAAGTACTTGAGGTCCAAGATAGGATGCTGGCCTTTGTCCTTCTTGGGCACCAGAAAGTAGTGGGAATAGCAACCACAACCTACTTCTGGGGCAGGAACTCGCTCAACAGCTCCCTTGTCCAAGAGTGCTGAAACTTCCTGTCGGAGAAGGGCCAGATGATCCTCAGACATGCGATGGTACGGAGGTGGCATGGATGGAGGGGTAGTCTTGAAGGGAAGAGAGTAGTCCCTTCGGACTATTTGCAAAACCCACCTATCCGATGTGATGGTGCGCCAGTGGGGAAGGTGATGGCGAAACCAGCTGCCCACTGGGGATTGGTGGCATTGAAAAGTTGGACTAGGAGGGTTTGGAGGCTGTGGAAGAGGGGGCTGTGGTGGACTGGCCCGCCCGCTGGCGTCCAGAACCACAGCGGAGGTTCCCTGGCCGTGCAGGGGTTGAACAGTTTGCGCTGGCTTGTGGCACTGGGCGGGATGTGGCAGGGCACCTCTTCCGTATCCACGAAAAGGATGAAAAGCAGACTGCACAGGGCAGGTGGTGGAGAGGCACAAGGACCTGGCCGTAGCCCGAGAGTCCTTAAAGAGCTCCAGCATGTTGTCTGCCTTATCGCAGTATAAGCGACAGCCATCAAAGGGCATGTCCATAAGAGTGGATTGGACATCTCCTGAAAAAACAGTCGACCTCAACCAGTCGTAGCGTCGAAGGGCTACCGATGTGGAAATCGTCCTGCCTAGCGAGTTGGCAGTATCCAGCCCACAGCAGATGGTAAACTTTGCTGCGTCTCTTCCTTCGGCAACTGCATGGAAGAGTACGGCCTGGGCCTCCTCCGGGCACTGAAGCAGCACTGGCGCCACCGTATCCCACCCGGAGTGGGTGTAATGGCCCAACAGACATGCAGTGTTTACCGACCTCAGTCCCAAGCCGGAGGAAGAAAAACTCTTCTTCCCAAGATGGTCCTGCTTTTGAATTTCCTATCAGGTAGTGCGTTAGAAAATGCGCCTTTGGAGTTGGAGGTTTGGACCAGCGAGTTCTCAGGGGTGGGGTGTTGGGAGAGCAAAGATGGGTTGCCCGGGGCCAGGCGGTGGCGTCGGGCAATCATCCTATCCACAGGAGCCCCTGTGTTGGGCCTGGACAAGGTGCCCAAAAGGATGTCCATGAGGGCTTCATTGAACGGTAGCAGGGGCTCTCAAGAGCCCACTGCCGGTTGAAGCACATCTGTCCGGATGTTAGTCTGACTGCCAAGGTAGGTAGCTCAAGGTGGAGTGCCTCAGCCGCCCTAAGCAACACCACAGCATAAGATACTCCCTCCTCTGTAGCCACGGTAGGAGGAGACAACATGCCAAGATCTAGTGAGGTATCCAGACCACTGGCTTCCCTCAGTTCCTCTCGCCAGTCCTCCTCACCTTCTTCTGGCTGCCAATCTGGTCTAAAAGAGCCAGGGTAGAACAAGGGCACAAAAAGACCTGTCGACGCCGGATCCGGCGTCGGTCCGGCTCCATGTCTACATCGAGTTGGAGGCAGGGGTAGACGCTGGCTGGGGACGTGGTGCCGGTTGAAATCAGTGCCAGGGGAGGTGTAATGCGGTAGACCAGCGCCGATCCGGATCCAAGGGGACCCTGCAGTGCTGGGGCCGAAGTTGCCAGCATCGTAGGCCCAGGGCCCCCAACAGAGTTTGTGGGGCCCGAAGGCACGCTGGCAGAGTCGGGCTGCCCAAAGATGGCATTTAACGCTTCGTAAAATTGGCGAAGCTGGGCAGGAGTCGCTCCAAGTCCTGAGAAGGGAGGGAAGCCCGGAGTCGACCCTTCAAGCTACTCACGCAGAGCTGCACCACCCACATCCCTCGTCGCGTCGGCCGAAGGACGGGGAGAGGTTGAAGAACGACGACGGTTCTTCGACTTCTTCTTGTGTTTCAACTTACCTGACCCCGAGTTTGAAGACTTCGAAGGAGAGTGATGATGAAGACTCTGTGACGGGTCCCTCGACCTCCCACGCGTCCGGGACCTCGAACGGTGCAGAGAAGACTGCCGGGCCTAGAGAAACTTTCGGGACCACTCCCGCAAAGACTTCGGATTCATGGTCCGGCAGTTGAAGCACGACTTGGAGTCATGGTCCCGCTGCAGGCAGAACAGGCACATGCTGTCCAGATCCATCACCGACATCAGTCGGCTACAAGAACCACAAGCCTTGAACCCGGGACTCCCTGACATGCACCAGGAGTCGAAGACTCGCAAATGTTGTCAACAAAAGTCGGCAAAAAGTCAGTCAAAAAGTGACAGGAGGTATCTCTCTCTCTGGATCAGCGCTGGCTGGCGTGGACAAAGAAAGAACTGACGTCAGCGCGCGAGGGCGGCGTCTAAGTAGCTACCACAAAGTCATCCCGGCGACCACGATGCCAATGACGAACACAGAGCCGACCAACGCCACCTTTCGACGCACAGGGGTATTGCTAACGAAAAACTTTACGGATCCAGTCTGACACCTGGGGGTAATTCTAAGGTAAGGAATCGATAACTAACTGTTTCTTTCAGATGTCTACGGCCCCACACATCCAACCCTATTTTCTGGAGGACCATTTCCCCAAAATAGGCACAACATTCTGCAAACAATTTTATTTTAGGTGGCCATTGCAATAAAATAATCAATTCAATTCTTGATTGACACTCATTTACGAAATTCCTTCCAGACAAAGCTCACATAGCATTCAAACATGATATCTCACATAATGCCTTTTCAGATTCCTGGAGACTAGTTGATCCCTCTCTCCAAGAAGTGTCCTTCTACTCAGCCCCCACACTCCCAAACTAGGATCAACTATGTGTTCCTAAGTAAAATTCTGACCCAACACCTTGTACACTCTGAGATTGGTTCAATCCCAATCTCTGATCATGCTCCAGTCAGTACTGACCTGGATATTTTTCACAATACCACATCTAGATCTAAATGGCAGTTCAATATTGACATATTATCCAACAAGAAGTTACTTCAATCATATGAACATTTTGTTCATAAGTATTTTCAGCATAATGATAGAGGGGAAACCTCTTTCACTTTGTCTGGGACAAAGGCGCCTTTAGAGGTTTTCTTATAAAATTTCTATAATAAACGGAAGTCCAAGGAGCAAGAATCTACCTGTATCCATTCCGATATTAAACAGTTAGAACAAATATTTTATCCCGAGCTGCACTGATCTATCACTTTAACCGTCAAACCTAAATCCAAAATTTTACTTACATGGTATTCCGATTTACAATGTTGTTGGCCTATATCCCTTTGGAAGAAAATTTGAGATAAGAGTCACACCACTGCACGTCCTGCTAACCTCACATTCAAATACTACTATTTTTACAATCAACTCTTTTTTACTCCAGCATCTCTTTTAAAACTAAAATTGCTGAAACATGATCATTGTTGGCATTGCAACACTCGTTCTTGCACATTCAGAAATATGTTTTTTCTGAGCTCCAAGTCATGTAAATTTTGGGTTATGATTTGAACTAGATTTGGAGAAATCATTGGATTTTGCACTCCCATCTCTATAATGTTCTATTGTCGGGTGATCTGAGTAATTCCTGAACCCACAATAAAGAGTTAGTAGACCTCTTAATCGTGCATCGGTTTACAGGGATTGGAAATCTACAGAGACTTTTACTCTTTACAATGAGGGAACTTGGTATGTTATAACCATAGACTAGATCACTAAAATCTTAATTCTACCTATCTACTTGCACAGCATGAAACATTGTGGCAAACACTCACCATGTTTTTAACTTCACTTGCAAAAAGGTCAGCTAATTAATTTTCAGTTATATTATATTGGTATTAACTTGTGCTGCTGCTTAATTATGTTTCTGATCCCCCAAAGTTTCAGCATTAGTGATATCTTATTACACTGTTTTAAGAAGTTTTTTCGATTGCATATCTCATTTTTCACTGTCCTCTCTTCTCCACTTCCCCTGCTCTTCTCTTCTCCTCTCTCCAGCTCCTTCCTTACTCTTCTGTCACTCCTTACACAGTTTGCATCCAAACCAGATCTGCAAAAGACTAGTATTGTAATCTTTTAGTTCGATTGTGGATATAGCATTCTAGAGTGCCTACAATCTCTGGTTAAACATCACTTTATGTTGGATTTAATATTGTAATCCACGTTTACTCTCCTAATTACATTACGCTAAAAAGTCAAAGAAAATGCAATTACTTATATTTTGCACAATAAAATAGTGTTTTGAAGCAAGTGCACTTTCATTGAGAACTGTGCAAGAATGTTACTACAAAAAAAATGGGAGCTACAAAGAGAAAAATAAAATGCCCAGATCACATCACCAAAGTAAAACCATTCGGGAGGAAAATGACAGTTTCAACAAAAGAAACTGCATTACATGAAGTGCATGCAAAAACAGAGTAGTCCGGCTTGCTGCCTCCACAGCCAACATCCAGAGGCACAAACCCTTCTGTGGCATCTACTGGAGGTTTTGATCATCCTGTCCCAGATTCTGACGCAAGCATACTGAATAGACTATTTAAACTATATAAAGGGAATATAATACTAGAGTGAATGGCTGCCTTGCAAGGTACCATTGGGCACAGTTGACATCCAACTAAGGCTTCCGCAAATTGCTGTTTCATAATGATATGTGAGGCACTGCAGCACTCAACTGTTCAGAACCATTACGGGCATGCTATGTGTTTGGAAAATGTGTTGTGGAATGCTGTATTTCAGGAAAAAAGGGTGCTTGAGGGACTCACAACAAGGTAAGGATATATCACAGAAATCATGTTGGTGGAGGTTGTTTGACGACTCTCGATTCGAACTGTGCTGATTACGGAGTGATTTGTGAACCTCTGCTAGCCACTTCCTATTCATATTTGGCTATTTGATTACGCCTGACATTAAGATTGACTAAGTTTTAGAACTGCTGACCAATCCGAGGTTTCTTGACGCACCTCAACTGATCCAGGTCTCCTTTTCCGTTTTAAAATGACTTTGAATTAACCGGATAAGGGCCCAGTTCGAAGGTACAAGCGTTGACTGTACAAGATATTGAACTCAGATCACATCCAGATCTACCCTAAGTTGAAAGACCATATAATACTTGAAGATCCACTATATACTCTGTGTTGAGCCGAGGGTTTCATTTGAAATATCTAGTCCTGATGATGGTCTTGTTGATGACAGCCCAAAAGACCGAAACGTCGACATAAGCATCATCTCCTCAGCTATTTTTACTACAGGACACCAGGATACATTTTTTAATTTGGTTTCCTTGTTTACTCGATGGAGTTGATCACACTGTTCTGAATTGTCAATCAAATATTTATATGTTGCTATTCATGATGGTTATTGTAAAGCTTTGCTCAATCTTTATCCCCATCAATTTATTTTGTGATTTATACCAATATAAACAATTTTTTTTAAACATAACCCTCTACTGCTGTGTGCTTTTTACTTCTTTAATAAGGAATGTAATGTTTTGTTACAAAAAAATCATTTAACCAATTTGATAAGTTATCCTAAGGATACGTTGGGTTCTTTTGCGTGAACCAAAAATAGTAAAAACAATTGAGTCAGATTCTAAAACAGAATCCCTTGTAGTCACCCTTTATCTGATCGGTGGAGGTAAACAGCTGTAGTTTATAGGATCAATGAGATGTGACAGCAAGCGCACCACTCTGCGTACCACATCTACAAATCATTGTACGGTTTGTGAGTTAAAGTTTTCTTTCTGTTGGCAATCAAGTTATCTTGGACTGATCTGTGCATTCACCTATGGCTGCTAGGGCTGTTTGTTGTACAGGTGGTTAGTTTGTGAAGTATGGATTTGCATTCGTCAGATAGTTTTAGATCTCCGATAGCTGAAAGCCTAAGGTCAAAGGGTAAATAGAGAAACACTGTGACTGAACAGAGCTCAGGGTGACTTTCTAACACACAACATGCAATAAGAAATCTGAAGTATGGTGGCTCTGCAGGGGATGAATACTCCAGGGCCTCTGCTCTGATTGGCTGAAGTTTGGATGTTTTAAAACAATGTAAATAGGTTACTAAATACTATTGTTGGAGATTAAGGCTATTGCTTTAGCACTGCTATTTTTACTGTTACTGTGGGACTCCCACCATGACGACGGGGAGGATTCAAGCATGTGACTCTATAAAAGATATAAATTCTGAAAAACCAGTGTACAGTAAAGTAACTTGTTTTTTTTATTACATTGTACAGAATTAAAGCTCAAAACGAGCTCTAAATGTTGAAGAGTCATGCTTTTATTTTATTCTAGAATGCCAGGAAGTTTTGTAATATCCTTATCTAAATGCTGAGTGAGTTCCAAGGTTGATGGCTTTGAGAACGGCATCTTGGTTTTTTTTTTTTTTTTATTTGGTCCTCTGATTCAAAGGATTTTCAAATAGAGTGCTTACTATTTAGGAAATACATTTTCAAATCTGCGCAAAATTGCATATTACGTAAAATCGTGACCATGCAAATAAAAAAAATTACACCTGGTCAATTAGCAAAATACCAACAATTTGGTGGATACCTACGAGTGGACACTACAAAGGCAACATATCACACGTGGGTACAATGTATCACCATCAACAATATGCATCTCGCAATTCATTAGCTTCTTCACACTAGGCTGGGTCAACAGCAAATTGCAGAAAAAAATAATTATCAAATGTGATATTCAAAACAAAGCCTGTCATGTTCTGCCAAAGTCATAGTATGTAGCGTGATACTTTTCAATCTTCAAACTAGCAGAAACAAACCGCGAGGCATGAAGAGGAAATAAAGGTATGGATTTAGAGCTGGTGGGAGGGCAAGCACATGTGCAGATACTGATCTTAAAACGCTTCTGGAATTAAATACGTTGGGAAGAACAGCAGGTTAGAATATCAAGGGCACGATGTACTAAGCACCTTTGTGATTTCAAATCCTGTGGTTTGCAAAATCACAGGGGTTGCGAATTCAAAAGGGCTTTTCATAATGTACAAAAGCCCACAATTATTTGATACTTTTGCAATCCTTTCAGAATCGAAAATAGGAGACATGAAAGGGCAGCATGTTAGGTTTTAGAAACTGTTTCTCACGCAATACATTTACGTTTGTAAATCTCAACATGACCACCTGGATAGTGCTTAATAAGTCAAGAGTGTACCTTAAAACTATTTCCTCCATGCGGGCATAGGTGACAGTCATGCACATTGCTATTATCAACAGGTGTGCGTGTCACCAATTGTTCGAATACCTCTAAATGAGAAATTCTTAAAACAAATTTTTATGAAAAATACAGGTTGGAAACACGCCGGCACAAAAACCAAGTACTTAAGCATCTACCTGTTTAGAAAGGAAGATTGAAAGAAAGTCCTGTTTTCATGGTTAAAGTGAAGTGTAGCCAGTCCCCTTTCTATGTTGCCAGCTAGAAGAGAGAGTTGTTCCAGAGATCACTATGTGAATGACGTTGTAGTAGTTGTTATGTTCCTGGATGTGGCACGCCCCTGACGCCAGGAGCGTGCAGCGTTGAGTCATGTGACTTGCAATAATAAAGGGAGGCCCCGCACGCACGTACGCATTCAGACGTGCGCACGGGCAGCCACGAAGTTATTCCCAGTGTCCGCCTCAGTTATTTCTAGGGCCACGTGTTAGGCCTAGGCAGACCTAGATGCCCCGGAGTGTAGGCCCCAAGTTGTCACCCCTAAGGCTGTCACTCCCCGATTGCAGGACACAACAGTAGTAGTGCTTTTGTTCGCCAGCATCGCGGGCGGAACGGCAGTGTAGGCCACGATAAGGCACATTTAAGAGAGGCGAGCAGGATTCTAGGAATATGTGAGCACGGCATCAACAGAACAATACCAAGCTTCAAGGAGCACATCACCACGAAGCACAAGTTGCAGTTTGTGTCTTGCAGCAAGATGGAGGTACGCAACCTTTATATACAAGAGTAGGGTGGAGAGTGATAATGAGAATGCACTTGTGTCAAGATTGAGACATGAGATAGTAACACTGGAGAATTTGTGAGAGGTACTAATCCTGCGGCAGTGCGTCTTCACCGTTTTCAAAGTAAATGCAGGCAACAGAAACACGCCTCGCGACTTCTCCAGCAGCACTTAACAGGGCCAGGGAAAAGCACCCATCCCCCCACGCGGGCTGTTTCAAATGCCACATTTAAGCATGTGGTACAGGCTCCAACCTAACAAAAAAAGCTGCGGCTTACTAGTTCTGTACCCTCAAGTTACCAGTTGTAAGTTCACAGTGACTAAGACCACAATGCACCCATTTGCCTCTCTTCAGACATAGAAACTGATCTGCAGCATGATCAACTTAACCAGAATCCCTTTCCAGGCTACCAGTTCAAATCAAATAAACAACGCCAGTTCCTTTCAAGTAAAAGGTGTTGGTTCCCTTCAAATAAACGCTTCTGATTCACTCAAACTCAATGTAGCAAGTCAACAACAGATCAAACGTCCTGCAGTGCAGTAAACTGTAGGCTGACCAATGTTGAAGAAACTGATGGGGCTCTGAGGTGGTGTTTCCTTCAGAATTAAAACATTTTCATCACGGATTTCCTCCAAATTTCCTCAGTAGATTTTTGATTTTACAAATCCTTAAGCATTGTTCCTCACGCGTGGTTCCATTTAATCGTTACTAGTGTAATGATTAGTATAGACCCCCATAGGCAGGAAGTCATGCAGCCCATAATGAAGAAGATTTTTTGTAAAAGACCTCCAGGTTACAAGCAGATTAGATGGTAATTGCTTAGCCTCACCAGGAGCAGCCCCCTGCTGCTCAGTTCACACTCTCAAACTGATCTCTCAAAGCATGCTACACATCAAACTCACACACTGAGCAGCAGGGAACCGATTACCAAAGAAAGGATGCATGACAAGTCAAGATACCACACACATCCACACCCTATTTGCAATTTAGAAATTAATCCATCAATGGTGTGTAACGGCAACTGCAGTCGCAAACCACTGATGAGTTACAGTCCTCCAGGATGGGGTAGTAGGATCCGCAAAGGGGATGGTGTCCCTTTGAGGCACCTTCCTCTTTGTCAATCATGTCAACAGCCTCGGGGAGGGTGAGGGCAGTAGGCAGTAGTGCAGGCAGCTTCGGTGCCTTTAATGGGCACGTGCTACTAAAAAAATGAAGGGAAAAGTCCCGGTTTGGATAGCAAATGCAGACCAGTGGATTGCTGTCCCTTACAGGTCTACATCACTACACTGGCAGCCATTACAGTGGTCATGAACTGTGATCTGCCAAATTAATATTAAATAGTAGGTCATTCTGCGACCCTCTGAATATAAAATTTGCAATGCGACTAATCAGTACATAGTTCAAACTGAAAATTGCATTCCCATTCGTAAAGCAGTCTGTGTGTAAGCTGTACTTCCTAGGTTTGCGCATTAGAATGACACATCAGCAAAAAGTGTTTCATAAAACATTTTCAAACATGTATATTGGGTGGAGAGTTAAAAGATGTTTGGCAAAAGGAAGAGATGGTTTGTTCAATATTTCATATACACCTACGTTCAATCAGACTTCAAGAAAAAAACAGATATTGTGTATGTGGATTACACCATAAGGATAAAGGATAGTAAAACAGCCAAACCGGAGTAGAACATGCAGCTCAAAGAAGAGATGAATATAATGCATACCTCCTCAGGAGGAAACTCTAACACCTTCTGGCAACAGCAGCATCCTATTACAATCTGTCAACGGGAAACAGTAGCAGACAAACCCATCAAGGAAAAAACAAGTCTACCTGGTTAACTTTTTTAATGCATTCTACTCGAGGGCAACTCTCTATCACCATATACAAAATCAAAGGATGGTTTGCTCCCCACCCCCCAAAAAATCTTCTACAATTCAACATGAACTAGAGTAAACTGCCACACAAGATTTCAAAATTTACGCCATGAATTCATTTGGTAAGCATGCTCAAGCATGTTCACTCACACTATGAAGTCAGTCACCAACTACTGACTACACTACGAAGGCAACCCAAACAAAGACTTCCTTAAACAGACTGCAACATCTATTAGAACATCGGAATGATGGACGCTCCATTAAAGACAATGAAGCGGCTCAGGGCCAAAATTACCTTCTATATAAGCCTACTACTCCACCATTCCAATATTGGTCTTTCAATTCCTCCTTTTTTAATTTAGAACATTCCACCCTGAGTGTACTGTTCTATTAGCCTCATAGCTCATCTATGTTAGCTATACCAGTTATTAAAGGCTTTCCTTCTCATTATAGACCCAAGCAGTTCATTGCCTTTAATAACTGGTAAAGCCCTTGGCAGTGGGCTTAACTGCTATGTGAACACCACAACTGTTCAACTCACCAGTTCATCTCAAAGGCTGATGTCCTCTTGCAAATGTCAGTGCCATCAAACTTTACAAAACTCCATCTCCAATACTCTACTACAGTCAACTAACAAGTGTTACAAAGTGAACTTAATTGGCCAAGTTGGGTAAATCATAATCAAACTAGTTGATGTTTCAGTGCCAATTCCACAGCTACAAAATATTATCAGAATTGCATCCAGATCACTCGAAATAACACTAACATACTACTTCCAGCATCACTGAAGCATGCTGGCAGAATATTTAACACACATCACTAGAAAATAATTACGTAAGAAAGCATGATTCAACAGCTGTTTTGGCTAAACCAGTACTCAAAAACTAATGTACCTAAATTAACATTTCTTTCAGGTAGGATCTGAAATACCTCTCCAAGGAACTAAATAACAGAATTGCAGGGAGTTTTCCACCCCAATTTACCCGCAACAGTGTATCAAGCCCTTTCACACTAACACATCAAACTGCATAGATTAAGAATGAAAATATAACCTGCATCCTGAAAAACCCAATTTGAGCTGGAGGACTTCTGAAAAATGCAATTTCATACCGTCTCACTGCCTGTTTCGCTGTTAGAATCCTGACCGCATGGCATGGATGGGGAAAAAAGAATTGGGAGAGCAAACATCAATGTGTATAACATTTATAGCAAGCTAAAAAAACTTCCATTACCAAGAGACCACACGCCACTCCAAACACATTTGGGAACTGCTTCCTCCAGTTAAGTATTCCAAATTGTTGCCACCTCTTTTTTTCCACCCAAGGACACAGAGTACCATTGCATAACTATAAGCCTAACTACCATCTAACTCTAAGTGTCTTTACAGAATAGAGAAACCTACTGTCTAACGCCACATTTGGTAGCAAGGGCAGCTCTATTCCGAAATGCCAGTTTGCTCTTAGGACACAGGCAAGGTGAACAGAAGCAGAGCAAGGTCCAATTCAGGTGAATATGACTATGACCATCAACCATCAAAATAAGTTTGAAATAGGAACAAAGCACTTTATATTATATCATTGTCACATGGCACCATTTAATACACTAGCAGCTATGAGTGGGCACATCATTACGCCATGGTGGCCGGAGCAAATGTTTTATGTTGTTGCCCAATTTGGATTATGGGAAGTTCATACTTTCTAAAATACACGGGAATTGTTCCTCATTACTAGAACACCTTCTATAAACAAATACACAGTCCATCACAAAATGAGGATAGAAAGTAACAAAATATCAATTCCCAGCAATCCTCCTCATGTTCCTCAGGGCCTTGTCCAGCATTAATCTTCTCAAAAGCTATTCCTCTTAATAGTCAGCACAGACCATGTGCGGCCATGGTTTGTGGTACACGATTTCTGCAGCTTTAGCTATCTTGTTTGAAACCTTGACAATGTGTCAAAATAGATAAAGCTGCAGAAACGGTGTATAACAAACATACTTTTCAGTTTCTCCAGCAGACAGTCACAGACTGATTGGATTTGAGCTCTAATTTTCACATGCATATGGGTCTCGTCCTTTGCTCCAGTTATCAGCTTTTTTATTGTTACCATGCGGTCTTTCAATATACCAATGCAAATATCATCTTAGGGCCAGTCATGAAGACCGAGCAGGTACTGCTAAAGGTAAATAAGTTCTTATGTCTATGTGTGGGCAGTAAATAGTCAAAGCAATGCTGCTAGTTCAACTTTTTTGCATGCACTTTTCTTTTTCACAGAACAGAGTTGTGGGGTAAACAGCCAGGAAGTCTCTCAAAGTCTTGGAGCTAGCTAAATGTTTGTACTGCATGTCTGAGTTTTCAAGCTGTACTTACTAACAATTTGTAAAAAGTTTGATTCACAGGAAAATTCAACAAGGCAGGAGAGCCATAGGAGTAGAAGATGACACACACTAAGGAGAAGTGCCAAGATGTCCTACCATTTCACTGTCCATCTCATGGCTTGGTTCCTGGAGGCATGATAAATAAGTGAAAAAGGGTGTGAAACTTCATACATCCAAAAGGAAATGGCTTTATCCTCAGCATTGTCCTCTGCAAATACATTTCGAACTCCCCAAGTATCTGTAACCATCACTCCCTACATGTACCCTGTATATTAGCCCAGCTTAATCTGTCATCTCATTCATTAACATTACTCAATAGCCCCTCCCCTGTATCTCACATGGCCACTTCTAGCAGTACTCTGATATCCATATTAAAAAAGGCCATTCGGTTCTTAAGTCTACCTATCTGCATTTCACCCCTAAATGGAGTTCCTGCTAAAGCACAAGCGTATTAGTCTACTCTGGTATCATCTGATCTACATCCCACTTTATTCAACATGTTAGCAACCCTAGATTAAGACGAGATTCACTAGCATCCTCAGTTTTTCATTGCCAGTATATCAAAGTATTTACACCAGGCGCTCATAGACCCAGTACCAGGCAAGTTCCTGTATCCCAGACATACTGACTGACAAAATATGCTCACCTTCTGCCTCTTAATTCCTTATCCCAGAGGCACCCACCATCTAGCTATACCTATAGGAATCAGCCAATTTCCCATGCCCTTTCTTTATGTGAATACCCTGGTTTGATAATGATGTTTTCTTAATACTTATAATCCACTATTAATTGCCCTCTTAACTTTATCACAGCTCCTCCAAGTGGAATGCCCTAAACGTCTTATAAATTAACTTTTGCCCCATCCCAAAAGCAAGTTATCAAAGAAGGTTGTGTTTGACTGAATGGAATGACCGTGCTCTTTCATTGAGAGTGCTTATATAATGAAGTGGGTTATGAAGCCAGGTATAACATACTGCGGCTTGAAGTGGCGCATGAAGGTTTTGAGGGGCTACATACTACGAAACTGAACTATGCAGCTTGACGCATAGAGCATGGAAGAGTAATGCAAGGTGCTGTGCAATGTCAGTAATTAGAGGTATAAGAAGTGTAAATCTTCCCACACACAAGTAGTTCAGAGTTCATTGTAACGCTGTGTAAAACACTGGAAAGCGTGCCCTAACAGGGAAATGTGTTATGTAAAGCATTAGGCAGGGTGTGTCAAGATATGCTTTAGTCTGCTTAAAAAGTAATAGCCTGGATATGCTCATTGTCCTCAGGAGGTTTACCTTAAGCACAGGATTTCTCCGTACACGCCAGTTGTTTTGAGTGTGTCTGAAGTCTGCTGATGGTGCCATACCCTGGAAATCTGAATAACACTGGGAAAAGAAAACCAACTACTTCTGCAATCTCCCTCACAATGAACCATTTCAAACAGACACCACCCCAAACTCACTTGGACCAACTATTTTAATACAATCAATCACAAATTTGTAGTATACAGCATTTGATTCAAACCAGAGTACCACTAATGTGAAACCAGAAACATATTGATGTATAAAATAACAGCACCCTGTGTCAGTTGAGCTTAGCTTAGCACATGCACAACAATTCCAACTCTACTGGATCTCCAACCTTAATCTGCTTTATGGGAAATGTACAGAGACAATAACCTTGAACCTACAGGGCCATAAAAGTAAAGGAATGCCACTGAGCACCTCCACAGTGAAGCTTCTGTAAAGAAAACTGTGATAAGGCAGCAGTTACAACTCCAGTTTCTAAAGATTCCATGTTAACCTTGAATTGAACAGATCTCATGTAACATTATAAAATGCCACCAACATTAATCTTCAAGACCCAACCTACAAAGCCAGACGCGCAACAATTTACACACACCACAATGTTGAATCTGCTTCACCAGATTATATAGG
Organism: Lissotriton vulgaris; assembly: GCF_964263255.1. Lineage (NCBI taxonomy): Eukaryota > Metazoa > Chordata > Amphibia > Caudata > Salamandridae > Lissotriton > Lissotriton vulgaris. Next base: position 1,058,994,773 of record NC_141697.1, read on the forward strand.
CACACCAAAATCACCAACAATATTAATAAAGAATGAATCATAAACCAATCCAGATAACAGAACCCACAGATCGTCACTGCACGAGAGACAACAGTATCACACATTTAAAGATGCATAAGATGAATAGAATATGATCCTTCATAACCAAAATAATGTCTTCTGTAATAAATCAGAAAGGCACAGCTGTCACACGTAAACTGATTGGCATGACTACCCAAATGCCACCAGCCAAATGTCTGAAGAGAAATAGGTTGAAAGAGACACCACCTACCCTCGCTCCATGAAGTAGGATGGAGGTAATAAAAGAGAGTGGAGGAAGTAGGGAGACACGTTAACCGTCTTTTCTGCAGCATGGAGAGCTAACTCAGTATAGTGTCAAGCCTAGTCTTCCAGCGAGGTAACTCTGCACACCATAGGACTTACTGGCTAAAATCTTTGCAAAGGCAACCCAATTAATCAACATACTCAAGAGGAAATTTGATAAACTGAATGACAGTAACGCATTTTGGGGAAACCACAGTTTCTGCAGGATTGAATTCTAATCTAATATTCACACCACATCATTGTAGGGCTGTACAAGTCAACAACTTCAATTGCCTCAGCCAGATCTCATAAATAACAAGGCAAGAATATTGTTACCTCACCAAATAACTTATAAAGGGCTATACAATGAAGGATTCATTTTCAATCAGCTGTCTTTAATTAGAAGCCCTTGCTAACCATCTAAATGAACTCAAAACTAAACCTCACCTCACTAAACTCACTACCCGTAAACCAGTTTCAAATCACACGGATTCACCACAAGCCAACTAGAGCACAAGAACCATTGTGTAGCTAGTTTAACTCCCAAACATTTCTTTGATACATGAAAGCATTAATCAAGAAAATTATAAATCAAGTTGAGTAAATTTATTTTCAAACCACAAAATCTAAACTAAAGAAAACAGTATTTAATTTAGTCACTAACAAACAGGCCAGCCTACAGATACTGAAACCTTTACTACCTTAAATAAAAGAACCAAAAAAGATAAAAACAGATCTCAACTAACACAATAAATGATTGAATATTTGCTTCATTTTGCAACCTTAACAACCTGAAAATATGCACTCACAAATCCTTACCATAGAAATTAAAGATGTAGCCTCACAATTTATCCATACCAATGATCTTAAAATGTCAAGTGAGATATTTCTCACACAAGGGCAGCAGTAATACTAGATTTCAAAAGTACTGCTTGATTATTAAACACACAATCTTGCATCTACACAAAAAGCACATCCAACATTCCCAAACATTCCCATACAACAAAGGTATCTCACACAATCTTAGAGCACTCTATCAAACATCGAACTTAACGCATGCATTTCTATAAACCCGATAATCAAACTTCAAAAATTAAGATACTGAAAATTTTAAGAAATCTGAATATTCAAAATTCAGCCAATAAACAATTTTGCAAACACTGGTCATTTCAGTAAGTCTAAGCTTGGACACAACCAAGTCAAACTGAAAATACATAACACAATATAAAACCAAACCTCTCGGTTTGGGAATCTTTAGCATTTGTGATAGCCAGAAGACACCAAACATACATACATTAAAAAACTACACTAAACATGTCTGAATCTCCAATCATAAAAACATTAATAAAGCTTGAATCCAACCTAAAAATCACTGACAAAAATGATCAAACTCTACAAACTACTCCCCTGCACCCCAACATACACACACACACATACATACGCACACACACACACACACACACACAAAAAAAAACTTAGGCCACAAACAATTATTTCAGAAATATTTTAAAGCACTGCAGGCTTAAGCAAAACATTAATAATGCTTGAATCCAACCTCGAATCACTGCCAAAAATGATCAAGTGCTACAAATTAGTCCCCTGCACCCCCCAACAGTTGTAACCACACACATCAAAAGTCACACACAACGTAGGCAACAAACAATTCTTTCAGAAAAAACTTAAAGCACTGCAGGCTTAAGCAACATAAAACAGAGACAGGGTAACAGGGGAGGGGAATAGAGACATGGGTACTAAGTGTCCTAATACCACTTCTTGTCCAGTATCACACAGGCATGCCACTGACCGAACTCCAGGATTACTTTTTATAGAAGGTCAACAGAAAGAAATACCTAGTTCACAAGTCACACCTATAAGATAAGCACTGGAACGTTCTCCTGAGAATTAAAGAGACTGTCTAGATTTTACATGCTTTCACAAGTATGATAGATTTTAAAACACGTTCTGCATGCTTATGTTAAATAGCTTCCGCACCAAGAAGCTACTGGATTGAGCAAGAATTAAGAGGTATCTTACGAGCACCTCTCTAGATTTCATAAGTTCTTCATCGATAGGCCATCATTTTGGAGCTTGCAGAAGGAGACTTGCAAATGGTCTCTCCTGCCACACTGTAAATGAGTCACTGAGGGCTTGTATTTTAATACACAGGTGTTTTGAATGGAAACAGGAATAAAAATTGCAAATCGCCAATTTCACTTCTTTATACTGACCAGCAGACTACAGACGTCCGCATCCAAATTCCATAAAGCCAGGTGGGGGACAAAAGCAAGCAGAAAAAGCAGAACATGGGCTTCTTCAAATCCAAACCTCAAAGCAACACAGCCCATAATTCAGTCATCACAACAAAGCACAGCATGAAGACCAAAAATTGGCAGACGTCTACTGTCACCTCACTTACCTGAGCAACTCTGCCCTGTAACACATCAAAAAATTAGGGCAAAATTTAAGGTTAATTTATAGATAATCTATGTAAACAGAAAAATGAGGACAGAGCCACATGATGTGGGTGGATGTGGGGTGGGAGATCATTCACTGTAAACTCTCAACCGTCAAGTGGAGGGAAGAGACTGATGCTTGTCAAAAGGACATGTACGGTCTCATAAAAAAAATGACAAACTTAGCAATAGTGCAATATGCACAAATAATGACTTTACCAAAAAGAGAGTGGAACAAAGGAAATAATGCTCAAAGTGCTGGCTAGCATCAAGGGCAAGGTAGAATGATTGATGTGGGTACTTGTATTGCACAGCACTGCAATATAAATCAGCTCTAGTTAATTCACAACAGAAGAAAAAGGGGGACATAGGTCAAAAGAAAAGGGTTTGTTGTTTCCTTTTACAGGTAATGGGTAACTAATGTGCCTAAAATCAAGACGAGAAACTTTAAAAGCCTATGAGGCTCTGGGCTACTTTGATTAAAATGTTCAGAAAAATGTCTTACCTCACTGATCTTTATTGCCTGCAGTTCCCTCTCAGCAGCTGTTAGTGGTGCAGGGGCAGAGCAGGATGACACATGCTTCTTATATCCAACCAGCGAGAGGTCCTCCTATATGATCGAGACAAAGCACACACTTACTACCACAAATGTAGATTTGTTTCAAAACCCAAGTTCTAATAGGCAACCCGCTAAATTCTTATACTCATGGAAACCCCTTTCTGGTAACCTTAAAATATGTTCTAGCCTATGACACTCACTTTCTTTCTAATGTGCTTTGTTAAGGGTGTGCAGTGGGCTGCTAGTGAATGAAGGGAAAGGAAAACAGTATAGATATGAAAGGAAAATGTATATTTTTTCTGTCTCATCGTAGTAAATGCTTAAATATTCAAGTGTGAAAAAAGTAATTGTGAAGAAAGTAATTGTGAAAAAAGTAATTGATCATGGGGTGTTTGCATTAGACATCTAAGTATAGGCCCTATCTCCAAGAGGCACTGCAAAGCAGGACAAAATTTGATAAGGGTGTGAAAGGTACCCAATTGCAGCCTTTGCAAATGATATCATAGCTGCCCTCGGATTGAGAAGAGCAATAAAAGCCCAATCTAATTAAAGTAAGGTTAGATTATGTTCGAAACTACCATGCCCACACTAGTTCTTGAGAATTTGGCGTGCCACTGCATTTAACAACACATGTTCACACTTGGACACTTTAAAAGACAGGATTAAACCAAGTCCCATGATAGTCATGACACTACACACAACATGCGACAAAACAAGAGGAGACTAGGCTGTTCCAAGAAAAGCAAAAGGTCACTAGGGTGCAAGGGGGGGGGGGTGAGTGCTCAATGGAGAACTACCCCAGGGTATTCATTTTGTTGCATATAGAGGCCTCACACACCCTTGCGGGTGTCATGCTTCACCATAGGCAATGCTCCTTGTTGGGTAGGCGGTGCAATTCCCAACGGGCAACACCTCAAAGAGGTACTGGTCTCTGCCGCTGGGAGGGGAGTCACACCCAACTCCGAAGGCCACCATTTGTGACCCCACAAAGCCACCTGTTTACCAACCACCATAATCTCCGTCTTCTTGGTGTTTAACTGGAGACAGTTGGAATTCATCCAGTTAGCCACTTCCCGCAGACCATCACAGAACCTGGGAGCCTCCAGGTCTGAGTCCCCACTCAGTGTGACCGCCAGCTGCGTGCCATCTGCGTAAGAGACCATGGTCATGCCCCACCGCTTGACGACCGCAGCCAACGGTCTCACATACAGATTGAAAAGGGTGGGACTCAGTGATGACCCCTGTGGGACTCCCTGGTCTAACGGGTAGGATGACGACTTACCGGGCGGGATCGCCACCTGGAATGACCTATCCGTAAGGAAGGATCGAAACCAGTGCAAGGCGGAGCCAGAAACGCCCACCTCCTCAAGACGCTGAATCAGAATCCCGTGCGAGACCGTGTCGAAGGCGGCACTGAGATCTAATAACAATAGTGCCGCCGTCCGACCGGAATCCAGCACGGAACGCAGATGCTCGACCATCGAGAGAAGGGCCGTCTCCGTGCTGTGACCCGCACGGAACCCGTTCTGGGTAGGGTCGAGAATGTTAAGCCTACCAAGATGGTCTGTAAGAGTGGCATTCACATGGACCTCCGCTATTTTCGTGGCCCAAGGGAGAAGGGAGATAGGGTGGTAGCTTTCAGGTTTAAGGGGGTCAAGGGTCGCCTTCTTCAGAATTGGCTTCCATCTGACGGGAACCACTCCAGAAGAGAGGGACAGGTTGATCATGGACAGTACCGGGGTATGGCAAACCGGCGCCAGGGTCTTGAGTTGGGCCGGTTTCAGCGGGTCTGCCGGAGATCCAGACTTGATTTTGGCGCTGAGAGAGTCAAACACCTCCAGAGATAAGGGGGGTAAGATAGAAAGACATTCCCCCTCACCTAAGGTGCGACCAACCTGCTCTAGCATCAGGGAACCTGTTGGAAAAGTGCGATAGATGGCTTGCACTTTTTCATGGAAGAAAGAGGCCAAACCCTCACAATGTTAGTCCTGACGAAAGCCCCATAGACTCCTTTGAGCCAAGGGGGGCTGAAACATGTCGACACAACTTCTAATGATATACTTATAGATCTAGTAACACGATCTATTATAAGTACCGCTTATGTTTTATTGATAATGGACTCACACCATTCATTAAATACCTAAGGTGTTGATCTATTTTTTAACTCACTTTCATTCACTTACCCTTACTCAGTGGGGGCATCTTACAAATCTCTGGACACTGCAAATCTAGACCAGAGGAGCCTCTGGATGAGGCGGGCACCAAGCACGATCTATAGTGCCCAATGATAATTGCCACAATTACAATGTGGGGCGGATGAAAGACATATACCGCAAGACCGAGACACATTGAGTTTTTGAGGGTACTATAGTTTTTCTATCCAAAGGTTTAGAATTGTAACTAAAGTCCATTTTCTGCACATGATTACTTTCATTGGACTACTACCTTCTTCCCTGCACCCCCGTCCTGCATTAAGATAGGAGGACTCCAGAGAAGGCTGCAACTTGGGTGTCACAGCGACCCGAAGATAGCCTGAGAAGCTTGGGGTGGTGACTGCCATTGGCAAAGTGGGGTGAGGGGACTGTGAGAAGCTTGCCCCTATGGCAAAAGACAAGGACCAAAATATCCCCAGCAGGGCAAGATGGACTGCTACATGAAGATGGTGGAAGCCCCACCACTCCAACCACTTGCACTCTCCCAATGGATTGCTTTGACCGTAATCACCTATGGGTGCTTTTTTATTTACCTACTTTAAAGGCGAGATCTAGACACATTTTACCATGGTCTGGTCCTTACCACTTAACAAATGGCTGCGATATCCTGGAGACATGCATGCCAGATACCTGCTGTTAAAAGCAATCATAACAGGCTATGCTGGAGAGCTCTGCATGTAGTCCCAAAGTTTCATAACTTGTGTAGTTTTGCACTGCACCTCCAAACTCCCTCTTCATTGGCTGTGTGTAGTCCCTGTTCTCCAGACAGGCCCACACAGCCACTTGCAAATTCCCTGCTTAAGAGGAGAAGTTATTACCCATCCAACACTTATAAAGCTCACTAGCAATCTTTAGAGCAGGCTTACCAAACTTAATCCTAAAAGGCCTGGGACATCATCATTAAGGAGCTACATTGATGGTAACCATTAACCCTTCAAAGGCCACTTCATGTGTTAAACCAGTGTGTCTGAAAGACACATAACAGTGGCCATAGCAACTCCAGTTGAACTCACCTGGAGAAAAATTGGTAAGGCTGACAAGCAGTGGCAAATACACGGAATTTTGTGTGGTTTACCAGATAAGCAAAGTGGTGGTGGTGACTTTCCATAAAAGTTTGTTGGACTAGGTGAATTCTACCCCTCCCTTCAGAAATGTCCCTAATTTGGGCACAGTCGCACTCTTAACTTCTCTAATGTGAGCAAATGGTTGTCTAGAAACAATGAATGAAATAATTGCTTCAGGGCATGTCTAATTGACTACAGTGCTTAAACATGCTGCTGAATAATTCTGCAGACATGAAAGAACAAGGGAATCTGAGAAATTTGTATTAATTCAGATTCACATTAAGCTGTACAGTCAAATTAAATTACTTGTTGCAATTCAAGAGATAATTCATCATCCCAACAAACCGACCAGCACCTTTATCTTACAGGTTTTGCATATTTACGTGTGGACTGCTTGCAAGACCTCAAATTTGTCTTCCCATCCAGGGTGAATAAATGCTCTTGAAACAAGCATTTGCAATGCAATAGGTCTCGCATTAGGAAAGTTTGAGCTATTGGTCTTGTAAATGACACATTTTTTATTTGTGTGTTGGTTTTGAAAATAGCGAAATTAATAGCTTTGTCATTTACAATGCCAATACTTTTAACTTTTGCAAATGTGACACCTATAGCATTTGTAATGCAACATGTTTTGTATTTACGTGACTTAGATGTATTGATATTACAAATAACAATGGCTTAATTTTTTTAAATAATTAATACTTAAATAAAAGTTATTGTAATTTATAATGGCAATAGCTTAAACTTTTGTAAATAACTTGAAGATTATGTTCAGTGTATTTTATTGTGACGAAAATCCAAGGACAGAAGTGAAATATTAACATCTTTTTGTGACATTTGTTATAAAGCTTGAAAAATTGAGAGAACATATTTGAACCAGTTGTTGTTGAATGGTTGCGATGAGTGATGCTGTGGCGTTCAGTGATGCTGTGGTAGTGTATAGTGATGTTGTGGTGCCCCTGAGTGATGCTCTGGTGGTGCAATAGATAGATAAATAGAGTGAGGGCGATAGATAGATAAATAGAGTGAGGGTGATAGATAGGTGTGTGTGGTTGTGTGTGTGTGTGTGATGGTGTGTGTGTGTGGTTGTATGTGTGTGTGGTTGTATGTGTGTGTGTGGTTGTATGTGTGTGTGTGGTTGTATGTGTGTGTGTGGTTGTATGTGTGTGTGTGGTTGTATGTGTGTGTGTGGTTGTATGTGTGTGTGCGGTTGTATGTGTGTGTGTGGTTGTATGTGTGTGTGGTTGTATGTGTGTGTGGTTGTATGTGTGTGCAGTTGTATGTGTGTGCGGTTGTATGTGTGTGCGGTTGTATGTGTGTGCGGTTGTATGTGTGTGGTGTGTGCGGTTGTATGTGTGTGCGGTTGTATGTGTGTGGTTGGGTGTGTGGTTGGGTGTGTGGTTGGGTGTGTGGTTGGGTGTGTGGTTGGGTGTGTGGTTGGGTGTGTGGTTGGGTGTGTGGTTGGGTGTGTGGTTGGGTTTGGTGGTGTGTGTGTGTGTGTGTGTGGTGGTGTGTGTGGTGGTTGTGTGTGTGGTGGTTGTGTGTGTGGTGGTTGTGTGTGTGGTGGGTGTGTGTGGGTGTGTGGTTTGGTGTGTGGTTGGGTGTGGTGGTGTGTGTGTGGTGTGTGTGTGGTGTGTGTGTGGTTGTGTGTGTGTGGTTGTGGTTGTGTGTGGTTGTGTGTGGTTGTGGTTGTGTGTGGTTTGTGTGTGGTTTGTGTGTGGTTTGTGTGTGGTTTGTGTGTGGTTTGTGTGTGTGGCTGTGTGTGTGTATGTGTGTGGTTGTGTTTGGTTGTGTGTGTGTTTGGTTGTGTGTGTGTGTGTTTGGTTGTGTGTGTGTGTGTGTGTTTGGTTGTGTCTGTGTGTGTTTGGGTATGTGTGTGTGTGCAGGGGTGTGTGTGTATGCAGGGGTGTGTTTGTGGGGTTGTGTGTGTGGGGTTGTGTGTGTGGGGTTGTGGGTGTGTGGGGTTGTGGGTGTGTGGGTGTGTGGGGTTGTGGGTGTGTGGGGTTGTGTGTGTGTGGTGGTTGTGTGTGTGTGTGGTTGTGTGTGGTTGTGTGTGTGTGTGTGGTTGTGTGTGGTTGTGTGTGTGTGGTTTGTGTGGCTGTGTGTGGTTTGTGTGGCTGTGTGTGTGGTTGTGTGTATGTGTGTGGTTGTGTGTTTGGTTGTGTGTGTGTGTGTGTTTGGTTGTGTGTGTGTGTGTGTTTGGTTGTGTGTGTGTTTGGGTGTGTTTGTGTGTGTGAGCAGGGGTGTGTGTGGGGTTGTGTGTGTGGGGTTGTGTGTGTGTGTGTTGTGTGTGTGTGTGGGGTTGTGGGTGTGTGTGGGGTTGTGGGTGTGTGTGGGGTTGTGGGTGTGTGTGGGGTTGTGTGTCTGTGGGGTTCTGTGTCTGTGGGGTTGTGTGTCTGTGGGGTTGTGTGTCTGTGGGGTTGTGTGTCTGTGGGGTTGTGTGTCTGTGGGGTTGTGTGTCTGTGGGGTTGTGTGTCTGTGGGGTTGTGTGTGTGTGGGGTTGTGTGTGTGTGGGGTTGTGTGTGTGTGGGGTTGTGTGTGTGTGGGGTTGTGTGTGTGTGGGGTTGTGTGTGTGTGTGGGGTTGTGTGTGTGTGTGTGTGGGGTTGTGTGTGTGTGTGGGGTTGTGTGTGTGGGGTTGTGTGTGTGTGTGTGTGGGGTTGTGTGTGTGTGTGTGTGGGGTTGTGTGTGTGTGGGGTTGTGTGTGTGTGGGGTTGTGTGTGTGTGTGTGTGGGGTTGTGTGTGTGTGGGGTTGTGTGTGTGTGGGGTTGTGTGTGTGTGGGATTGTGCGTGTGGGGTTGTGTGTGTGGGATTGTGCGTGTGGGGTTGTGCGTGTGGGGTTGTGCGTGTGGGGTTGTGCGTGTGGGGTTGTGTGTGTGTGTGTGTGGGGTTGTGTGTGTGTGTGGGGTTGTGCGTGTGGGATTGTGCGTGTGGGGTTGTGCGTGTGGGGTTGTGCGTGTGGGGTTGTGCGTGTGGGGTTGTGCGTGTGGGGTTGTGCGTGTGGGGTTGTGCGTGTGGGGTTGTGCGTGTGGGGTTGTGCGTGTGGGGTTGTGCGTGTGGGGTTGTGCGTGTGGGGTTGTGCGTGTGGGGTTGTGCGTGTGGGGTTGTGCGTGTCGGGTTGTGCGTGTGGGGTTGTGCGTGTCGGGTTGTGTGTGGGGTTGTGTGTGTGAGGTTGTATGTGTGGTTGGTTGTGATTGTGTGTGTGTGGTTGTGTGTGTGTGTGGTTGTGTGTGAGATTGTGTGTGTGGTGTGGGTGGTGTGGATGTGTGTGGTTGTATGTGTGTGTGTGCGTGGTTGTATGTATGTATGTGCGGTTAGAGAAGGATGTATGTGGAAGAGAGCAGCAGATCAGCACAGCAGAAGAGAACAGGGAATTAAGGAAGGAAGCGGGTGGAAGAGAACAACATATTAGCACTGAAGAAGAGAACAGGGAGTTAAAGAAGGAGGCGAGTGGAAGAGAGCAGCAGATCAGCACAGGAGAAGAGAAGCGAACGGAGTTAAAGAAGAAGGCGGGTGGAAGAGAACAGCAGTTCAGCACAGGAGAAGAGAACAGGCAGCTAGAAAAGAAGGCGGTGGAAGAGAGCAGCATAACAGCACAGGAGAGAACATGGAGTTAAAGAAAAAGGCGGGTGGAAGAGAGCAGCAGATCAGCACAGCAAAAGAGAACAGGGAGTTAAAGAAGGAGGCGGGTGGAAGAGAGCAGCATATCAGCACAGGAGAAGAGAACAGAACAGGGAGCTAGAGAAGAAGGCGGTAGAAGAGAGCAGCATAACAGCACTGAAGAGAACATTGAGTTAAAGAAGGAGGCGGGTGGAAGAGAGCAGTAGATCAGCACAGGAGAAGAGAACAGGGAGTTACAGAAGGAGGCGGTGGAAAGGAACAGCAGATCAGTACAGGAGAAGAGAACAGGGAGTTAGAGAAGGAGGCGGGTGAAAGAGAACAGCACCAGAGAAGAGAAAAGGGAGTTAGAGAAGGAGGCAGATGGAAAAGAGCAAAAAGATCACCACAGGAGAAGGCAACACGGAGTTGGAGAATGAGGCGGGTGGAAGAGAAGAGCAGATCAGCACAGGAGAAGAGAACAGGGAGTTAGAGAAGGGGGCAGGTGGAAGAGAGCAGCAGATCAGCACGGGAGAACAGAACAGGGAGTGAAAGAAGGAGGCAGGTGGAAGAGAGCAGCAGATCAGCACAGGAGAAGAGAACAGGGAGTGAAAGAAGGAGGCAGGTGGAAGAGCACAGCAGATCAGCACAGGAGAAGAAAACAGGGAGTTCAGGAAGGAAGTGGGTGAAAGAGAACAGCATATTAGCACAGGAGAAGAGAACAGGGAGTTAAAGAAGGAGGCGGGGTGAAAGAACAGCAGATCAGCACAGGAGAAGAGAACAGGGAGTTAGGGAATGAGGCGGAAGGAAGAGAACAGCAGATCAGCATGGGATAAGAGAACAGGGAGTTAGAGAAGGAGGTGGTGGAAGGGAACAGCAGATCAGCACAGGAGAAAAAAAAGAGCGTTAAAGAAGGAGGCGTGTGGAAGAGAGCAGCAGATCAGCACAGGTGAAGAGAACATGGAGTTACAGAAGGAGGCGGTGGAAAAGAACAGCAGATCAGTACAGAAGAAGAGAACAGGGAGTTAGAGAAGGAGGCGGGTTGAAGAGAGCAGCAGATCAGCACAGGAGAAGAGAACAGGGAGTTAAAGAAGGAGGCAGAGTGGAAGAGAGCAGCAGATCAGCACGAGAGAAGAGAACAGGGAGTTAGAGAAGGAGGTGGGTGGAAGAGAGGAGCAGATCAGCACAGTTCAAGTTCAAGTTCAGAAATTTGTATAGCGCACTACTCACCCAGAGGGTTTCAAGGCGCTTGAGGGATGAGGGTGCTTTACTTATCGAATATCCATGTTTTTAATTGCTTTCTGAAGGAGAGGTGGTTCTGTGTAAGGCGGAGGTGAGTGGGAAGAGAATTCCAGGTTTTGGCCGGTAAGTAGGAGAAGGATCTTCCCCCCCCCATGGTGGATCTATGGATGCGCGGAATTGCGGCGAGGGCTTGATTGGACGATCGTAGTTGGCGGGAGGGGGTGTAGAAGGACATTCGCGTGTTGAGGCATTCTGGTCGTAGAGGGCTTTGTGTGCGTGGGTGAGGAGACGGAACGTTATTCTCTTGTTGACGGGGAGCCAATGGAGGTCTTTCAGGTGGCCGGAGATGTGAGCTTGCCGAGGGATGTCCAATATGAGTCTGGCTGAGGCGTTTTGGATGCGTTGGAGGTTTTTCTGTAGTTTGGCTGTGGTTCCGGCGTAAAGGGTGTTTCCGTAATCCAGTCGGCTGGTGACTAGTGCATGAGTGACCGTCTTTCTTGTTTCGGTGGGGATCCAACTGAAGATTTTTTTGAGCATGAGTAGGATGTTGAAGCAAGATGATGAGACAGCGTTGGCTTGTCTGGTCATCGAGAGGGAGGAGTCCAGGATGAAGCCTAGGTTACGTGCGTGATCCGTAGGTATGGGTGCGGTTCCCAGGGCCGGTGGCCACCATGAGTCGTCCGAGGCAGAGGGGGATGACCCTAAGATGAGGACTTCCGTTTTGTCCGAGTTTAGTTTTAAACGGCTGTTCTTCACCCACTCGGCAACTTCTTTCATTCCTTCGTGTAAGTTGGTTTTGGCGGTGTTTGGGTCTTTGGTGAGGGAGAGGATCAGCTGGGTGTCGTCTGCGTAGGAGATGATGTTGAGGTTGTGTTGGCGTGCGATGGATGCGAGGGGGCTCATGTATACGTTGAAGAGGGTGGGGCTGAGTGATGATCCTTGTGGTACGCCGCAGATGACTTCGGTGGCCTCTGATCTAAAAAGGGGGAGGCGGACTCTTTGGGTTCTTCCGGCGAGGAACGAGATGATCCAGTCCAATGCTTTTCCTTGTATTCCGACGTTGCTGAGGCGTTGTAGTGCTATGACAGACTGTGTCGAAGGCTGCGGAGAGGTCAAGTAGGATGAGGGCAGCTGTTTCTCCGTTGTCCAGTAGGGTTCGAATGTCGTCTGTTGCTGCGATGAGGGCGGTTTCGGTGCTGTGTTTAGCTCGGAAGCGGGACTGTGAGGGGTCGAGGGATTTGTTGGATTCAAGGAAGGCGGCGAGCTGATTATGGAAGGCTTTCTCAATGACTTTGGCAGGGAATGGGAGGAGCGAGATGGGACGGTAGTTCTTAAGTTCAGTGGGGTCTGCTGTGGGTTTCTTCAGAAGGGCGCTGAGTTCGGCATGTTTCCAGTTTTCCGGGAAGGTAGCGGAGTTGAAGGAACAGTTGATGACATCGCGGAGATGGGGTGCGATGATGGAGTCTGCTTTGTTGAAGATGTGGTGGGGTCGGTTGGCGATCCTGAGTGGATGGAGTTCATCAGGCGGATGGTGTCTTCGGTGGTGATTGGGTTCCAGGCGCAGAGGTTGTTAAGAGTGCTGTTTTGGTTCGGAGATTTGTGGAGTGGACTGGTCTTCGGACTTGTTTTTTAAAGCTGTTGTGTATTTCGGCGATTTTGTTGTGGAAGAATGAGGATAGAGAGTCGCAGAGGTCTTGGGAGGGAGTGATGTTGTTGGTGCCGGCGGTGGGGTTGGTAAATTCTTTGACGATGTTGAATAGTTCCTTGCTGTTTTGGGCATTGTTGTCGAGTCGATCCTTGAATGCTGATTTCTTGGTAGATCGGATCAGTTGGTGGTGTTGGCGGGTGGCGTTCTTGAAGGTCGCCAGGTTGTCAGGGGTTGGGTTTTTTCTCCAGGCTTTCTCGAGAGTACGACAGAGCTTCTTGGATTTCTTAAGGTCATCGTTGAACCAGGGGGCTTTTTGCTGCCTTGCTTGATTAGATGGTTTTTCAAGGGTGCTAGTTTGTCAGCGCTGTGGGTGATCCATTGTGTGAGGTTGGTGGCTGCTTGGTTTGGGTCCGATGATTTGGCAGGGGGGTTTTGGTGAAGCGATGTGAAGAGCTGGTCGGTGGTGATTTTGTTCCAATTTCTTCGAGGAATAGGTTGTGGGGGGTTGTGGGTCGTGGTCTTTTTGTAGTTTAAGTGAACGCAGCTGTGGTCCGTCCAATGGAGAGCTGTGGTGTGATCGAAGGAGATGTGCTTGCTGGAGGTGATGATAGGGTCGAGCGTGTGTCCAGCCAAGTGAGTGGGGGTGTGAACAAGTTGATTGAGTCCGAGATTGGCCAGGTTGTCCAGAAGGGTGGTGGTGTTGCTGTCGTTTTTCTTTTCCAGGTGGAAGTTGAGGTCTCCCAGAAGAATGTAGTTCTCGGAGGGGAGGGCATGTGGGCTGATGAAGTCAGTGATGTCTTCGCTGAATTGTGTGCGGGGTCCTGGAGGTCTGTAGATGAGGGTGCCTCGGAGTGTGGTTTTGGGGTCTGTGTGGATCTTGAAGTGAAGGTGTTCGGCGGTAGCGAGGTTATCGTCGGAACTGGTCGTGATGCGGATGGTGTTCTTATGGACGATGGCAATGCCTCCTCCAGTTTGGTTGGTGCGATCTTTTCGGATGACCTTGTAGGCGTCCGGGATGGCTATGGCGATGTCGGGCGCTGATGAGGCGTTCATCCATGTTTCTGTAAGGAAGGCGACGTCCGGCGATGTAGTGTCAAGTAGGTTCCAGAGTTCTATGGAGTGTCTGTGGACCGAGCGGGTGTTGAGCAAGATGCACTTTAGGTGGTTAGTGTCGGAGCTCAGTTCGGAGTTTGTGGATTTGGTGTGGGTCCTAATACAGTCGAACTTGCAGGAGGGGCAGGTGAAGGGTCCATGGGTGTGTCCTGGGGCAGCTTGGTAGCATAGTGGTGTCCGGCCGGGGTTGAGGGCTGAGAGGGTTGCTGCGTCGTATGTTATGCGGGTGGGAAGGGTTTGGCGGGGAACAGGGGGTCTGGCGCTGGGCGCCGTCCAGGCGCGGACGGGCGTAGACGGGCTTACCTTTGGCGCACCTTCGGCGCGCATGGGGCGCTTCCGCTGCGCGTGAACACTGCACGCAAAAACATCTGTCATATGTGGATAGTGGAGGGGGCGGAGCGAGGGAGGGTCAGCTGGGAGGCGGGAGCGGGGTGGAGATCCGGGCTGGGAGGCACAATCACAAAATGGCAGCAAACCAAAAGTGAAACAGGGCGAGTTTGTGCAAGCAGGGATATCAGCAAAATGCGGGCAGATGCACCGTCACAATCAGGCAAAGCTCTAATCAACAGTGAATGCGGACTAGCGGAAAAGCGCTACAGTATCACGCAGCACGAGCAAGCACAAATATTAATCAGGCACAGATTACAATGCGCGCACAATATGCAATAGGCGCTACGCTGATACTCAGGCACTGGGAGCAGATCAGCACAGGAGACGAGAACAGGGAGTTAGAGAAGGAGGCGAGGTGGAAGAGCGCAGCAGATCAGCATAAGAAAACAGGGAGTTAAAGGAGGAGGCGGGGTGGAAGAGAGCAGCAGATCAACAGAGGGAGAAAAGACGACAACAGGGAGTTAGAGAAGGAGGTGGGTGGAAGAGAGGAGCAGATCAGCACAGCCGAAGAAAACATGGAGTTAACGAAGGAGGTGGGGTGGAAGACAGCAGCCGATTAGCACAGGAGAAGAGAACAGGGAGTTAAAGAAGGAGGTGGGGTGGAAGAGAGCAGCAGATCAGCACAGGAGAAGAGAACAGGGAGTTAGGGAAGGAAGTGGGTGGAAGAGAATAACATTAGCACAGGAGAAGAGAAGAGGGAGTTGGAGAAGGAGGCGGGGTGAAAGAACAGCAGATCAGCACAGGAGAAGAGAAGCAAACAGAGTTAAAGAAGGAGTTGGGGTGGACGAGAGCAGCAGTTCAGCACAGGAGAAGATAACATGGATTTAAAGAAGGAGGCGGGTGGAAGAGAACAGCAGTTCAGCACAGGAGAAGAGAAGAGACCAGGGAGTTAAAGAAGGAGGTGGGGTGGAAGAGAACAGCAGATCAGCACAAGATAAGAGAACAGGGAGTTAAAGAAGGAGGTGGGTGGATGAGAACAGCAGATCGGCACAGGAGAAGAGAACAGTAGTGAGGGCGGTAGAGTGAGGGCAGTAGAGTGGTAGAGGGTAGAGTGGTAGATTGAGGGTGGTAGAGTGGTAGAGGGTAGAGTGGTAGATTGATGGTGGTAGAGGGTAGAGTGGTAGATTGAGGGTGGTAGAGAGGTAGATTGAGGGCGGTAGAGTGAGGGCGGTAGAGTGAGGGCGGTAGAGTGAGGGCGGTAGAGTGAGGGCGGTAGAGTGGTATTGTGAGGGCGGTAGTGAGGGTGGTAGAGTGGTAGAGTGAGGGCGGTAGTGAGGGCGGTAGAGTGGTAGAGTGAGGGCGGTAGAGTGAGGGCGGTAGAGTGAGGGCAGTAGGGCGGTAGAGTGAGGGCAGTAGAGTGAGGGCGGTGGAGTGGTAGTGTGAGGGCGGTAGAGTGAGGGTGGTAGAGTGGTATTGTGAGGGCGGTAGTGAGGGTGGTAGAGTGGTAGAGTGAGGGCGGGAGTGAGGGCGGTAGAGTGGTAGAGAGGGCGGTAGAGTGAGGGCAGTAGAGTGAGGGCAGTAGAGTGAGGGCAGTAGAGTGAGGGCAGTAGAGTGAGGGCGGTAGAGTGGTAGTGTGAGGGCGGCAGAGTGAGGGCGGTAGGGCGGTAGAGTGAGGGCGGTAGAGTGGTAGAGTGAGGGCGGTAGAGTGAGGGCGGTAGAGTGGTATTGTGAGGGTGGTAGATTGAGGGCGGTAGAGTGAGGGTGGTAGAGTGAGGGCGGTAGTGAGGGCGGTAGAGTGGTAGAGTGAGGGTGGTAGATTGGGCGGTAAAGTGAGGGTGGTAGAGTGAGGGTGGTAGAGTGAGGGCGGTAGAGTGAGGGCGGTAGAGTGAGGGCGGTAGAGTGAGGGCGGTAGAGTGAGGGCAGTAGGGCGGTAGATTGAGGGCGGTAGAGTGAGGGCGGTAGAGAGGTAGAGTGAGGGCGGTAGAGTGAGGGCGGTAGACAGGTAGAGTGAGGGCGGTAGAGTGGTAGAGTGAGGGCGGTAGAGTGGTAGTGTAAGGGCGGTAGAGTGAGGGCGGTAGAGTTTTAGAGTGAGGGCGGTAGAGTGGTAGAGTGAGGGTGGTAGATTGAGGGCGGTAGAGTGGTAGTGTGAGGGCGGTAGAGTGAGGGCGGTAGAGTGAGGGCGGTATAAGGGTTCCTGCAAGGACCCCGAGTACTGTAGGTAATTAGCTCGCCTAGACGCTGGTGGACAGATGTTTGCTAATGCAGCATTGGAGCATCTGCAAGAGTGTGTGGAGCAAAACAACGTGTTGCCCATCGAACAGTCTGCTTACTGAGCAAAGTAGACTTCCTGGCTTATTAAAGTACTTTAGGTGGCACTGGAAATAAAGTTTTAGAAAAGGCAGCCAATTACCAATGCATCAATTGTCTATGCATCAGAACTGGTATATCGGATTGCTAACTTTGTGGCATAAACCAGCAGCCCTCCAAATACCGGTTGGTGGTCGTGAACTCTTTGATGCACCATACACTGGAAACTGTATCGAGAAGCTGTATGGAAACTGTATCGAGATGCTGATGGGAGCAGAAGAGGATCTAACTAGCAAAGTTAACAATGCAAATGGTGTAAAACAGGTGCCGTTGGCATTACTGCTTTCTTACCCTTCATCTTCACGACTTACCACACATTTTGCAAAGTGATGAAAAATGTCTCCCCATTACGAGGTCCATCTGCGCCATTATACGCAGATGTCATCTTGGATCTTATCCAAACAGGCCAACAATGGGAGCTAAAACACTTGGAATATTCTGTAGGGCTGCACTTCTTGAAGGTGATCAACTCCAAGAACCAAAGTGAGGGTGTATATGGCCAAAAGCGGGCTCGTTTTCTTTGGAGTTAAGAATGCAAACACTAGAAAAAAGCACGTTTTGTTCATGTTTCTATGTGTAGTAATGTCCAAAAAACATGGATTTCACCTCCACAAAGATCAATTATCCACAAAAGGAATAAATCATTGTGGAGGATAAATGTTTTTTATAATTTGAAGCAAAATAACAAAATTAAATACCTCCTACAGGTGTACAATACAAAGCCTCACCCTGCTCTTTGATATGGTATAAAATGTGTCTTTTTACAGTGGTCATTTTAAAAAATCGAATACAGGGGAATTCTTAACGTCAATGTGTTTAATTTGCAAAAGACAGCGTCTGATTTTTTTTTTTATAAAGTATCAGTTGCCATCCTAGGCTGCTGAAATACCTTGCATATAAAAAGATTAGTGGTCTGAACATCTGGGGTGGGGAGGGCACGTCAGTCTCATTTACGGTTTCATGTAAAATAAACATAAAATAGTTGTTTATTAGCAGGTGAGCTCAGACTCCATTTTGCAACAAAAGACCCAAGCGGTATGCTAATATATAGTAAAAAGTTCCTTTGGAAATTTTACAGTGCAGAATTACGACCACAGATGTGTGAAATAAAAACAACGGCATGGACAATCAACTCACCAGTTGAGTGATTCGTTATCTAAGATGACAAACACCTGGAGAAGGGGCCTGGTAAACAGGCCATTAAGGCGCTTGTGCGCAGCACATCAGGTTTGCATAAATCGTGAGGGACGTACCAGGTGGCTCCTATCCAAATTAAGTCTACAGAGAAATTGGAGTGAAGTATCCTTGGAGGGTTCGAAGTGAGCTGGATTCACAGGCAGCGGCTGATGTTGGGGATTTCGGTCACTCATTTAGAGTACCATCCTAAAGCAGTGTGGCAGGGACATTAGAAGCTTGCAAGTAGATCTCAGAATACTAGATTTGATCAAGTTGAGATCCCTGTGGTTTGCACTTGGAGATCAACGCTGGAATAGAACTGAAGGTTGTGCTCAGTACCAAGAGCTGTTGCTGATGTACAGATCGGTTTTCACGGTAATGACTGTCGTAACTCTGCCATGTAACAACGGTTTGCATCACACATTTCGACTATTTTTTGCGGGCTTGTGCGACTTCCGTTCTCTGGGCACATTTTCTGTACATCAGCTTGTGTTCTCTTGATATTTCCTTCTGACACTTGAAGTGAAAAAACGGAGTTATGTATAGCAGAATATATTAGCCCCAAACGTTATGACAAACATTCACTGAGCGTGTTCACTGCATGGAAAGTGCATGGGCAGAGAGTCGGCGAGGTCCTTTGATAAAGGAGTCCAGTGCAGCGCCACATTTTTGGTCCTATTGGTTCGAGTCCAAGTGCCTCACTCCTAGACAAGAGTATTCGCACCAGTCAGTTACAACACACAGAATGAACACGTGCCTAGGTGTGGGTTCTGCCAAGTTGCAAGAGTGAACGGGCTGACTGCAATGGACAGACCTCTGCAACCTCGCACCAGCCTCTGCAGGACATGCCCGGCATTTAATAAGAGACAACTGCAGCGCAACACTTAAGACTTATGAGACTGCTCTGAACATCTGAATCGCGGCACAAGTCTGTTCTACCAGCTGAGCTGAAGCCGGGCTACGACCACAAGCCGGTCCTGTCGGCAGGCACGGGACGGATCTCCGGGAGGTCAGCGAATTCAGAGTTGTCTCACACTTTCCTAGCACTAACTGAAGTTTAAAGTACAGCCTCATGGTGGTGCTGTTGACACTTTATAAATGTATTGTTAACGCACAAGAATAGTTAGGCAATACTTTACAGATTCATACCAGATATTAAACAAGTACAACAGAGACAGAAACTAACGATCAGCCATAGAAAGATCCCAACAGCAACAGACAGATGCAAAGACAGAGACAGGAAGTAACAGATTTGCAGATACAGAGTTGGCAGAGACCAATGTGTGTGGCAACAGAGAGAGAGCGTGGCGCGCGCTGGAAAGGGAGGGGGTGGGCTGCCTGCAACTCGAGTGACCATATGGAGAGGCCAGCAAGTTCGGGAGCGCATTCCTTTGAAGAGTGCTGGTGTGCGATGTGCACGCGGGGGCGGGGAGCGGCAGGCTTTGAACTGTGATTGGGGGGGGTGGCGGTAGCCTTTGTAGTGTGGGAGGGAAAGAGCATATGGGGATGGGGTGTGACTGAGGCCAAGTGCACACTGGCGAAGCGTCACGCTTCAATAGATCACATGAACTGCATAGAATCTGCTTGTTCAAAGAGTTTGTTTCAACTTCTATAGATCTCGACATCTGGAATGCGCTAGTGCATTGGCAGATGTCGAGACCTAAAAAGAGTGAGGTCACAAAAGGTACATGATTACAGAATGAGATGCTTAAAAATATGTCCCAGAATGATGTTGGCCACTCTTTCGGTCTGCTTCACCGTCTGTAGATGGTAGCATCAAGACCTAAGAATCAAATGTTATATAATACCTCTGCCGAAAACATTAAACTTATTCAAAGATTTTGACACTATGTGAATTGCATAGTCCACAGGAATTTCCTAATCATCATAGTAAAGTAACAGTTCCACTTTGCAATTTAATTGTTAACATCATAGTCTGGGCAAGGCCTATTCTATGAAATACAAAATGAATATGCAGACTTTAATTTAAATTTACTAGAGGTGTGGGAACAGAGGTAAACATGTTTGCATAAAATCTATATATAGGTAAAGAATCTTAAACGAGAACACTTGGGACCCACAATTTGACTGTCTGGTTGTGATTCAGTACAAAACCTGTTTAAGAATGTTGCCTTAAAGTAGTAATTTTAATTGCTTTATATAGGGCTTACTACTCCTAATGAGGTGTTGAAGTGCTTTACACCGGGCAGCACGCGGTCCTGGAAAACAAGGATAAGGATTAATCCAGTGGTTATTGGCGGTTGTTAGTTATTGGGATTAGTCATATGCGCTGAAGGAGCCACTGCATACATTTTACTCCATTATATTTGTGGTGGATTACATTATTAGGGACTTAGGTGTGACCATTAGTGGGAGGTATACGAGATCATGCTGATATTCTGTGGGATTAGTAGATGAGCTACCAGAGATTAGGTTTTGATAGTTTTCAGGGTATTAATCTCAAATAAGCACATGTTATGATCTTTGAGATGAGGTATGGGCAATTTACAGAAACAATATTAGAGATTAATGCAAACATGCACATGACTTACTAGGCTCTATTCCGAGAGTAAGGATGCAGTGGATGATTAGTAAGGAGATGGTCACTAAAAGAAGAAGAGGAAGGGTCAAGACAGCAAGGTCAAAATGTTCATGGACGGCTTCTGTATTGTTTTTTTAAGCCCAAGTTCTTAGTATTTTAAAACCTAGTAAGTCACCAAGGAACCATAGTTTATATGGTCTGTTATGATTGTTAAATTCGGATTATAAGCTTTGTTTTTTTCTACTAATGTTTTGGCAAACTGCATTACAGATGTTGCCACCTCTTTAATATACTTTGATCAGTATTTTTTCATTTTTTTTAAAAATTAAAACCAAATAAGTCTTTCTTAGCTAATACAAATGATCTTATCCAAGCAGTTGATAATTTTTCCCAAACAAATCGCTGCAGGAATGATGTTCGATGCTGAGAAAGCTCTTGACCCAGCTAATTGGGAGACACTGTAAGAAAAATAAGCTTCAAGAATTTGGAACAGTCTAATTCTGGATAAGTTGATGAAGTTAAAATGGAACTTGCCAAGGACGTTCCATGCTTCTGACTTTATTCGTCTTATTTATAGAGTCCCTGGTGATAGTAATATTTAGGGATACAGGTATTTGTTCCCTAATTCCTGGCATGGCTAAACTGGAACTTAATGCAGGTGATCTAGTCTTATACCTAAAAGCTTAAGATGTCAATCTGTTAGTGGTAAAAATTGAGGCTTTTAAGCAGGTCGGAGGATATAAAATCAATCAGGAAATATCAGCGGTGTTGCTTTATAATGCTACCCCCTAGTATTCGCCCTGTAGACCAAATATAGAGGTATAAGCCCATGTCAGCAATTAAGCACATGGAAGTTAATGTCTCTAATGACTACTGTGATTTGTTTAAATAGAATTATGAGGCCACGTTCCACAAAGCAAAAAACCTTCTGAGCAGATGGAAGTTAGTGAGAAGGTCGATTTTACTTCTCATGCTGGGGTTCACAAAATCATACGATTACTTCCTTCTGACCAGGTTCCGGTTTGATCTCTTCTATCTTCCCCTCGCCCATCCCAGGGGTCAGAATAATCGGTCTCGTCCTGCAGTTGCAATGCTATATCTCAGCAGGACATGGTTCATTTCACAATGTTTTGCCCATTTTATGATACACCTAGAAAATACTTTTGAATTCCCATCTTGAAACAAGCCACCTTTAGATAAGTACGGCCTGCTTTTATATTTCTTCAGCTGTTGAAGGGCAATACCGTTTTTTATGTGCTTAATATTTTTTTATCTGCTATCAGGCTTAGGGCGAGTTGTGACTTACCTGCCTGACCCTAGTCAATATCTTCGGCACTATGTACTTTACCCTGCTCCAATAGCCTGTTGAACTAATAACTTGATGAAGTGCAAGGTATTATTGTACCATTTAGTGTTTTAGCAGGTATTTAAGTGTGTCCCTGGTGACTTGGTAATTAGACACTTTAAGTGCATATAAAAAAATTGTTATCCTGTGTTTTTACCTTGTGCTTTCGTAGTTATATCAAAGGAAACCGAATAAAGCTATTTGACGACTTACTTCTCTTTAACTTTTTATTCAGCAATATTCTGCTTAGAATTCCTGAAACACATTAGCCAGGTGGATACCTTAATTTGTGATTTTGTTTGGCGTAATCAATCTTCCCAGCTGAAGCTTAGTTGCCTACAGTTTCATAAGGACATGGTGGGATGGTTCTTCCGCATCTATGGGTATATTTTCATGCAGCTTTTGATGGATACGATATCCAAATTAGATACCCCTTTGGTTGCTCCCTTTGTTGATAACTTTATTTTTTTAAACATAGAATGGTTTTAGATTTTAAACTACATTTACCTTCTTTTATTAAGATATTGGGCTTCCCAAAACAACCAGTAACAAAGTATTGTATGATTTTGTATTTTGTGGTAAATAATGAAAGAGTATGACATACCTTAATGGCATGCATATTTGACAGATTAGGGAAATTAACTCAGATTGGGAGAGGTGCAATCAATTAAGGATCCCTCAGGGCAGGTAAGGAAGGGGCTGTGGTTTAGTTTTGTTGAACTTAGAAACATTCTCAACTAACATTTACCTAAACGTACAAGCTTCCAGAAGCAATTTAAAGTGCATATGCAAAAATAAGATGGGGGGGGGGGGGAGGGAGGGAGGGATGTTGACATAGAATTATTGGTTGTATTAAACAAACGCCTCTCCACCCTCTCTGCATCTCAGCTAAACTGAAAAGGAGACTGGGTGAACTTGACGCTGAATAATGGGATGAGAACTCTCAATTTAGTGACAAGTTGCTTAGAGCAACAAACTTGAGAAGGATGGACATTTATTCCAGATGGCTTCTCTATTATAACCTTAAAGTGGACAATACATTTTATCCCTCTTCGCCGAATTGTTCCAGATCTTTTGATTCAGGCCCTGGAATGTGGCAACAGTCTGCCCACTGCCACATGATGGAGGGGGGGGGGGGGGGGGGGGAGAGAATAGCTTCCCAGAGACTAAATGTGTATTAACTGCATTCTTGTTGCTGGAGGGGGGAACAACAACAGACCAACACACTTAAGGGAGGAGGGAGACTAGGTTGCCTTTAGAAATTCTCAGAGACATTAAGATTAACAAGGGAATGCAGATTAGTCTTCCCTTACACTG
Organism: Lissotriton vulgaris; assembly: GCF_964263255.1. Taxonomy (NCBI): domain Eukaryota; kingdom Metazoa; phylum Chordata; class Amphibia; order Caudata; family Salamandridae; genus Lissotriton; species Lissotriton vulgaris. The sequence continues at coordinate 1,059,018,040 of NC_141697.1, forward strand.
TTATTTGATGGATGCTGAGGGTGGGACTGCAGATTCTGTTTTTCAAGGAGAGGAATTTTCTAGGCATGTTCCCAATTGCTGCTTCAGGAAGATCTCACACTTTATTGTGCCTATGTTGTGGGTGCTACAGCTTTAAGTCGGCCCAAGTGCTTCCTACTATGAGAACATCACTTTATCCAAAGGCTGCGTCTCCAGAGAAGCCAGAGAAACATATTTAGTTACAAACTAAAAATAAATGTACTCGCACAGAAAAGTGTGAAATAAGTTATAAAGCAATTACTGACAAACTTCTGTCTAGCCCTACAAAACTAGAGAGAGGATGCGGTCCATGGTCACTGCCTGCACGTTGTACCCTGCCTGCAGCAGCTTCAAAGCTCTAGCTGTACTTTTAAAAGCGGTGTTTAAAGTTCACAGTCAGAAGCAATGAAAGGACATTGTTAAAGATTCCGTCACAATGCCCAGTGTCCTACATACAGAGAAAATATTTCATGTAGGAACCGTCTAATGTATTCCGGGTAACAGAGCAGGAAGTGCCCATTGAGAAGTTGTTCGTAAGTTAAGAATACATCAGGGGCCAGATTCAGAGCTCACAGCAGGCACATCAGACAGACACCAGGCATGGCAAAGCAATCTACTGTAACCTGTGTTCGATACAAAAAACTGGGCCTGCTAACTTCTGATACGATTTCAAAATTTGAGGCACCACCGAGAAATATGCCAAGGCCTGAATCAAAAGATTAACAACTGACCAGATTAAAAAAGACAAATTCAATGTTGGAATGAGACACGACTAATGTCCTTTTTTCCTGAGGAAGGTGCAAGGCTCAGATTAATTGCAAATAAAAATAGGCATGCCATGATGGTTTAACTGACTTTTGACCACAGGTTTCAAGGTGAATTTAAAGATGTCTCAGCATCTCCAATTTTCCAAGAAGGTGGTGGACTGATGCCACCCAAAGCACTTTTTTTAAAGAGGAAAAGAATGATCTGAAAAAATGAGATGCAGGATATGCCATATCTTTATTCCAAGATGCAAGGTTATTTTGGGTAAAAATGTCAAAAAGAGAGGTTAGGTGAACAACAAAGAGGGACCTAAAAAGGACAATATTTATCGGGGTCCAGTGTACCTGTCCTAAGAACCTATAACCAAGTAATGTACAAAGTTCCCCAAAGGATAATGTTAGTATGGCAAAGTAGTCTCTCTCTCTAACTGAATGTGTAATCAACAGTCAGGGAACCAAGGGGATCCCTTCTCGGAACTTAGGATGCCTCACACAACTAATTAGCTGGATGACTATTTTCATCCCGCGAGATGGTTGTCTTGTCTCATCATCGGCTTCCTGCTCCAACGTCAAGCCGGCGCTGCAATGCCTGACTGGTAGCACAAGGTGCTACACTTTTATGGAGTTCTTTTGTTCCTTGCCGTGCTTCTAGGTGAATACCTGGACAGCGTGAGGCCGTTGCCTCTAGACACCTACCCCCACACTTCGGCGTGGCTAGGCACGCAGAACAGCAATGGCCTCACGCTGACTAGGTATTCACCTAGAAGCACAGGTCCCACAAGAACAGTCTGTGGGGACCTTTTCCAGGGTTTGAGGGGCTGATCTCCACGTAGGACCCTCGACCTGCTTTGATTACTTACCCCTCAGGTTGTATATTACATACATTATAGCCCTCTTTGGGCATCTTATGAGTTTATGAGCACAATTAGGTCCTGAAGAATTGCCGATAGGGCATGAAACATGTTGACCAAAGGTGAGGGTTGAACGAGGCCAAACTACATTGTCTTTGAGTCCCGGTACCCCTCCCTTCACTATTTTAATAAGGCAGTTAGCCACATGAATAAAGTTGTCTTAGTGGACTAAACTAACCTTTTTTAACACACTTGCACACGCTCACTACCTCACCTTCTTAGGCCCCTCATACGCACTCAACGGCAAGGAACAAAAGAACTCCATAAAAGTGTAGCACCTTGTGCTACCCGTCAGGCATTGCAGCGCCGGCTTGACGTTGGAGCAGGAAGCCGATGATGAGACAAGACAAGCATCTCACGGGATGAAAATAGTCATCCAGCTAATTAGTTGTGTGAGGCATCCTAAGTTCCGAGAAGGGATCCCCTTGGTTCCCTGACTGTTGATTACACATTCAGTTAGAGAGAGAGAGACTACTTTGCCATACTAACATTATCCTTTGGGGAACTTTGTACATTACTTGGTTATAAAAAGAGAGGTTAGCCCATCAGAAAAGGAAGATCATAGATAGACCCTACATGTAACCCTTGGCTCTATCTGTGAATCAATATATTGCTAACCCTTAGAATTGTCCTCAATACTTTTTTTGACCTCCCATCAAGTGAAACTGTGCTCTAATGATAAATCTACATTGTATTAAGATATTGGTCTATTGTTGTTCAGTTATGTGGCATGGGGGAACTGAATGTTTATAGAGTAAGGTGCAGATTTCCCATTCCCTGACTCCTTTTTCTGGATGTAGATGCCCACTGAGGAAGAGTCCCACTTAGAAATAAAGATTGAATCTCCAATGTCATTTTGAGATAAACTTCCTGCCCGAGGTCAATCAACCACAGAGGTAAAGAATAGCCTTCAGAAAAGCAACAAACCCATGTTCTGCTAAATTGTATATTCTGCATGTTCCCTCCCCGCCCCATCAGTCATAGTGCCATGAAGTTAATGGGTGTACCTGCACTCTATAAGGAATTGCTACTTACCAGTATGCATCTGTCCTTGGCATGTAGAGCTGTAGGGTTGTATACTTTAGCATAGATCGCCATCTGGTGTTGGGCTTGGATGATTGCAGTTTGTTTTTGTCGAAAAAGTCTTTATTAGTTACCAGATAGGGGTCTCCTCCTTAAGGTGACAATGTGCATGGGTATCAACTCAATCCCCAGATTGTTTTTCGCCATGAAGGGTAATGAATGAGTTAGTAGGAAAGTAGAAAAGGATGTCCATATGTAGTGTATCTAAGTAAGATAATACTGCAACGGATAAAGGTATCTGGGGAGGTGGGTGGGCGTATACAACTCTACATACCAAGAACAGATGCATACTGGTAAGTAGCATTTTCAGTTCGAGGCATATGAGTTGTAGATTGTATACTTTAGCATAGACTATATAGCAGCTTCTATCCTTAGAGGTGGCAACCTGTATCCTTTGCAGTGGTCTGAAAATGTGTCCTCAATACAGCCTGGCCCACACTAGCTTGTTGCTTTGCTTGCACATCTACACAATAGTGTTTAGTGAAAGTGTGTAGTGTAGACCAAGTTGCTGCTATGCAGATGTCATCTATTGGAATGTTCCCTAAGAGTGCCATAGAAGCCCCTAGTTTGCGTGTGGAATGAGCTCTAGGGGGAATGGTTAGCATGCGTTTAGCTTTGAGATAGCATATTTGGATGCACTTGACAAACCATCTTGCAATTCCTATTTTTGAAATGGAATTGCCCTTGTGAGGTGGGGAGAAAAGATACAAAGAGTGGTTTAGTCTTTCTAAAAGGTTTAGTTCTTTCTATGTAGTATAGTAACGCTCTCTTGACGTCTAGTGTGTGAAAGCACGTTCTGCCACTGAGTCTGGTTGAGGCGAAAACAACTGGGAGTTCAACAGACTGATTAGGTGGAAGGCAGAAACTATCTTGGGTAGAAATGTTGGGTTAGGCCTAAGAACCACTTTATTATAATGCATTTGTAAACATTTGTAAAAATGGTTCTTGTATGTGATATAGTACAAAGCTTTATTTCGATATGAAATATCTTAAAAAGCACATGGCAGTTAAAATACAATTCATTTGTAAAAAACATTAAATAAGCACTTAAACGGGGATACAACAATAAAAAATCATTAAACCAATCACAGCTTTGGACATAATTAAAAAGTAGTCGCCTTGTAAAATTATCTTAGGTCTTTCAGTCTGATCAGCCACGCCCAGCTAAGAAATTTGGCCACCCCACAAGCTAGGGTGGTGTTAGGATCTGTCTGCAAGATTCTAAGGGCAGAGGCATGATTCTTGGTCTCAAGCTGACGGCAAACAGGTTTTAACCATTTCGACCTAGGTTTATTATAAGCGCGACATACAAAGAAAAAATGTGGGATGGTTTCAGGTGCATCGGTACAAAACGGGCAATTGGCAGGTGTTTGGTTGGGGGGGTTCCACTTACAGGTGCGTTCACGAACCGGAAGAGTTCCCAGTCTGAACTGAATATATAGAGCCCTATCTCTGGGTTTCCTAATGAAATCCTGATAGGGTTCAAGACGATGTACTGTCTTGTGTAGACGGAACTCATCTGTCAACCTGCCCAGGTTAATATCTCTAGAATCTTGGGCATCAACCCATAGCCAATAAGCTCTCTTGATCTCCAGTTTAGACACCGATACACCTGTCTCCCATGCAATATTAAAACCAATAGCCAATAAAAACTTCTTTACCCTAGTAAGCCAAACAATTTTATGGGATCCCTGCATATTCATGACTTCTCTAAGGCCATCTGCGTAGCTAGATAGCTCAGGTGTATGCCACAAACGAGCCCAATAGAGAAGCGGGCGCAAGATAATGAGATCTTTAATTGATCGGCGTCCAAGGTCACATTGGGAGTGGTTTGCTTGGCGTACCCCTAGGTAATGAAACAAGCTCCCTAAAGAACTTATTTTCAGGCATACCAAGGGGATCAACATTGTTGAAACCCCAGAGCTCGGCTCCATACAATGCACTACCTATAGCTTTTGCGGAATAAATCTCCAGTGCAGGTGCTATGGGTCTGGATATTGAGGCCCTATGTTCCCTCCCAATGACTCCCAGGACACGTTTGTGATTCAGGGCCATTTTCTCAATATGTGGGTGCCATTTCAATTGATCAGATATCCTTATCCCTAGGTAGTCAAATGTTTTAACACGCTCTAAGGGCACCTCGTCAAGTGTAAGTGTACAGTTGGCTTTCTTGCTAGGGTTGAAATAAAGGAGCTTGGTTTTGGTTGTATTAATGACCAAGCCCCTTAAATTACAAAATGTGCAGAACCGGTCCAAAAGCTTCTGGAACCCCATAAGTGTTTTAGATACCAATAGCGTATCGTCCGCAAAGAGCATGGCGGGGACTTTGACACCGGCATCAATATCAGACAGAATTGAAATAACCCTATTTACGAACAATGAAAAGAGGGTCGGCGCCAGGACGCATCCTTGGCGGACGCCTCTATTTACCGGGATTTTGTCGGTTTTCTGCTCCTGAGTGCCCCACCGGATGCAAGCATAATTTCCATCATGCATACGGGCCAACAAATTCAGGATGGGCAAGGGGAACCCCATCCCCCGCAAAATCGTCCACAGGCGCTCTCGGGGATCCAGGTCAAACGCGGTCTTTAAATCAACAAAGGCCAAGTACAGACCGCCCTTGCCAATGGTTACTATCTTCCAGTGCAGTAAAACCAGCCTAAATGCCTGGTCAACAGTGCTTGTACACGCCCTAAAACCTGCCTGGAATTGGGAGATGATGTTATTCTCCTCCGCCCATGAAAGGATCCTCTCCTGAAGGACCCTGCCAACTACCTTCTGGCCAGCATCAATGAGGCTGATAGGACGATAGTTGGCAGGGTCTCCCCTTTGTCCCTTCTTATAAATCGGGATCACCTCGGCCCCTTTCCAAGAACTCGGAACCGGAGACCCCTGGAGGAGGGCATTTATCAAAAGGGAGAAGAACTTCGCCCATTGCTCGATATTGGCACGAAATAGATCGCCTAGGATGCCATCCTGGCCCGGTGCCTTCCCTGGTACAATTTTATTAATGGCTGTCTCGACCTCTTTTTGCCCTACAGGATCGATGAGGGACAAAGTATATATCATAGGTGATGTGTCGTGTCCAGGGGGCCCACTGTTATCTGTTGCCCCTACCCCTTCATACAAACTCCTGAAGTGATCGAACCACTCCCCATCAGTGATATGATTGGGTATTGGTTATGTGTCGCCACCATTTGAGCTTCTGACCAAAGCCCAAAACCACTCACCATTTTTAGACTGGCTAGCCAGCTTCAGCTCCTCCCAATGGGAGTCGTCCCAAACCCTCTTTGCCACCAGTAATACTCGCCTATACTGGGATCGGGCTAAGCGGACCTCAGCAGCATCGCGAGTTTTAATGGCAGATATCAATTTGGATTTTGCCCCCCTACAGTCCTGATTATACCACTTGGCTGCAGGTTTCCTGCTCTTTAGTTGGCTTGTAGCCCGCGTATCAAGGAAAAGAGCGGCCATCATATCAATTGTTTCGACATAAATCACATCAGCCTGGGCGAATCCCAAATCGTTAATGCAAATTGCAGAGAGCTTCTCGGTCTGGTCTCTTACAATCTCCCCAAGGGCGCTGGTTTTTTGTTCATCTAAGATGAATTTTTGCCATTTGATGAATCTTCTACAATTTGAAGGTATTATTTCCCTAGTCACCATCCTCGGTCTACTACTAGACTGAGGCTTCCCATTAAACAACTGGTTCCGCATACAAAGGGACAAGAGGTTCTTGTATGGTTAATACCTGGTGTTCACAAACTCTCCTGAGGGATGCGCCAGCTACCAGGAAAGCTACTATCCAAGTGAGGATAGTAACTCACATTCGTGTAGAGCTTCAAATGGGGGCCCATAAGCCTGGTAAGGACAATATGGACATTTCAGACTGGGGAGGGTGGAACTCTAGGTGGAATTATTCTTTTAAGTCCTTCCATGAACGCTTTGATAGCAGGAACTCGATATAGATACACGTGTTGTCTGTTGTGCAGGTAAGCGGCTATGGCAGCTAGACATAGTCGTATAGATATATATGCCAAATTACATTGTTGTAGATGCAAGAGATAACAGATAATGTTTTGAAAGGAAGCATCTAGTGGGTTGATTTTGTTATTTGTACAATAAACAACAAATCGCTTCCACTTCGCTGCATGGCATGCTCTTGTGGTAGGACGTCTAGCCTCTTTGATGATGTTCATACAATCTGGTGGGAGATTGAGGTAGCCAAACTCTAGGACCTCAGGAGCCAGATCGCAAGATTGAGTTGATTGGGATCTGGATGTCTTATCTCTCCATGGTTTTGTGTAAGACGTTTGGGTGAGAGGTGTAGCTTTTGATGTGGAACTACTGATAGTTCCAAGACTGTTGTGAACCATGGTTGTCAGGCCCATGTTGGAGCAACTAGGATCATTGTGAGGGAATGCAGTTTGAGTTGAACCACTAACGGAATGAGTGGGAGAGGCGGAGAAGCATAAGCAAACTAGTTTGACCAGTTCATCCATAGCACATTGCCTTCGGACAATGGGTGTGGATACCTGGAGGCGAAGTTTGGGGATTTTGCGTTGTAATGTGTGGCGAACAGATCTATGTCTGGGTGTCCCCATATTTGAAAGAATGGAAGAAGAACTTGAGGATTAAGTTCCCATTCGTGGATTAGTTGTGTTTGTCGACTGAGCAGATCCGCAATCTGATTGTGTACTCCTGGGAGATGTTCCGCGTGGAGGTATATCTTTTGAGGAATAGCCCATCCCCATATAGTTTGCGCTAGGCGTGAAAGTTGGAGAGAGAGCATGTCCCCCCCCCCCCTGCTTTTGAATGTAATACAATGCTGTCATGTTGTCTGTACGTATTAGGACAGATCTGCCTAGTAGGAAAAAGTAAGTGCTAAAAAGATTGCTAGTAACTCCAGGTGCTTAATGTGGAGTTGTTTCTGTTGAGGGGTCCATAAGCCCTGAACAGTTTGACTTTGTAGATGAGCTCCCCAGACGGTGAGCGACGTGTCAGTTGTTAGTACGATCTGTGGAACTGGGTCGAGGAACGGCCGCCCTCTGGCAAGGTTTTGTGTATTCCACCACTGCAGAGAGCAATGTGTGCGGCTGTCCACCAACACCAGATCTGTCAGCTAACCTTGAGCCTGGTTCCACTGATGTGCTAAGCATTCCTGCAAGGGAAGCATCCGGAGTCTTGCATAAGGGACGATGAGGATGCAAGAAGCCATCATCCCGATTAAATGCATAAACACTCGAGCTGGCAACAAGTGTTGAGGTCGAAATTGTAATATTAGAGCCTGCATGGAGTGAATCCTGCCTGGATTGGGGGTGTGCTAGAGCTCGTGAGGTGTCCAGAGTAGCCCCTAGATACTCTTGTATGTTGGATGGTTGAAGGTGAGACTTCAAGGTTTACTGTGAAACCTAAGTTGTGAAGTAAGAGGATAGTTTTGTGTGTGCGCTGCACACAATTGTGGTGGGATTTGGCCTTTATGAGCCAGTCGTCCAGATAAGGGAACACATGAATGTGTTGCCTTCTTAAATGAGCTGCTACCACTGCAAGGCATTTGGTGAAGACTCTGGGTGCTGTGGTTACTCTGAATGTGAGGACTTTGAACTGGTAATGTCCGTCTACCGTGAACCTGAGATACTTTCTGTGAGAAGGGTGAAAAGGAATATGAAAGTAAGCTTCCTTTAGATCTAGAGTGAAGAGGATGTTGCCTTGTTGAAGTAGTGGTAGCACCAGTTGGAGAAAGACCATGTAGAAGTGGTTTGATTGGATGTAGAGGTCTAATATTGGCCTGAGAGAGACGTCCTTTTTTGGAATCAGAAAGTAGAGTGAATAAACCCCGGTGCCCTGTTGGGGTAAGGGGACTGGTTCTATTGCCTTTTTGTGTATTAGAGAGACAATTTCCTGTTTGAGGAGAGTCAAATGTTCTGTGGACATTGTACGGTGTTTGGGAGGAATGTGTGGGGGAGTGGACGCGAGTTCCAGGCAGTAACCATACTGGATAATTTGTCTTACCCACCTGTCTGTGGTGAAGGAATTCCAGATGTGTAGGAACTGTGAAAGGCGTCCCCCGACAGGTGTTGCGTGGTCGGGGGAAGCACAGGAAAGTCACTGCTTGGTGGTAGGGGATCTGCGGGTGTTATTACCCCGGCCTCTGCCCTTGTTGTGGTTACCCCTTTGGAAAAGGAACTCGGATTAGGGCTTTTGTAAGAGGAGGATGGGTGCTCTGGTGTGTTGATTTTTGAGCTAGCCCTATAAAAGGAGCGTCAAAAGTAGCCTCTCGAAGAAGATAACCGCAAGGCTCCCATAGACTTTGCAGTTTCAGTGTCCTTTTTCATCTTTTCTAAAGATGTGTCCACTGCAGGGCCAAAGAGGTGCTCTTGGTCGAAGGGCAGATTAAGGATACTGGTTTGCGCCTCCTGTTTAAATCCCCATATCCTGAGCCAAGCATGCCTGCGTAACAATACGCTAGTATTGACTGCGCAGGACGCGGTGCCCGCGGCGTCTGGAGCATATTTGATTGATGTGTTCGTGATTAATTTGCCTTATTGTATAAGGTTATTGGTCTTGTCTTTGTATTGCTCTGGTAGGTGTTGAATGAGTTTCTCTAGCTCATCATAGTGAGCCCCATCATACCTTGCCAAGAGGGCTTGTGTATTGGCTATTTTCCAATAGTGTGCCGTTTGACACGCCGTACGATTGCCTGATGCGCCTAATAATTTGGATTCTTTATCTGGGGGCGGGGCGTCACTTGACCCTTGAGAGTTGGCCCTTTTACGTGCATTAGCCACAATCGGGGAATCTAAAGGAAGCTGACCCTTAATGTATATGGGGTCACTGGGAGCAGCTTTGTATTTCTGGTCTATCCTTGGGTAAGGAACCCTAGTCCTAATAGGGTCCTTAAACACTTCTGGTGCGTGTCTAATGAGTCCTTATAACATTGGTAAGAAGTGTGAGGTTTTTTGTGGCTGAAAATCTTCCTCTACAGGGTCAGAATGTTGATTTACTCCATGATATGTTGCGGTACTATTTATTAGGTGGGCAAAACCTACATTATCGTCTGGTGGTGATGGCTTAGAGGGATAAAGATCGGGGTCTGTTAAGTCAGGATTTGTGTTATAGTCAATCCATGGATCTGGCTCCAGTGGGGGATTCATTGTCATCATGGTCTCGTTGTGGGATTATGTTATCATCCCCTTGTCCGTCCTCAGCTCCATTATCACTATGCTCTGGTTGCAAGAGTGGAAAAGTGTGTTCTGGAGAGTGAACTGGAGAGATAAGTAAATTGGGATCAATAGGTGGAGGAGGAGGAGGAGGTGTAGGGGGTGGAGAGGTGTTAGTGCTTATGTCTATTCTTTTAGCCGGAACCGGTGAAGTTTGCAAATGGTCCGGTTTCCTTTATGTAGGCAGTTTGGAGAGAATATGACCAGTCTTTGGATGAATATAAATGGTTTTCTGGTTTGGATCAGGACAAAAAGTTCTTCGGAGCCGGTGTTCTGTATTGGTGCCAAAGATTTCTCCCTATGAGGAGTCTTAGACTGTTTAGGCATAGGGATAGTGTCCGGTTTAGAAGCCTTTTCTGGTTCCGAAGACTTTGGTGTCGTTTGTTGCGGCTCCGGAGTCTTTTGCATCAGGGGTTTAGGCATCAAAGGTTTTTCCCGGGATTGTTTCGCCTCCGATGTTTTCGGTGCCAAAGTTTTCCTTTTTGCTTTGGCTCTGAGGGTTTGCCCTTCAGCTATTTCGAGGCCGGAGGGCTTTCCGGTGCGGATGGAGGAAGGCGTGGCATATCAGCGGCCTTGGACTTCGGTGCCGAAGGTGGTTTTTCGGTACAGGATTGTGGTTGGCTCAAGCCCAAGCGGAAGGCTTGACTTTGCTTTTCCTAACTGAGCCCGAGGGCGGGCATCTGAAATGTTCGGCCAGTGTGGACCTGGGCCTTGTGGCAAAGGTGTTACCGGAGCCTTTGGTATGGGCCTAGGTGGGGCAGGGGTCTCGGTACTCACGGTCCGCTGAGCGGAGTTGACTTCGTCCTCGACGACAGAGTCATCTGCTTCAGAGACTGAAACCTGTTCCTCCTGGGCTTGTTCCGGAATGCTGTTGGGGCCTGGATGGAAGATGTCCGAAAGAAGCCGCTTCCTCAGGACCTCTCGTGGCGTCAAGCCCGACGATCACCAATGGTGTTCTTAGACTTGAAAGATAGACAAGCCTCATAGGTTTACTCTCGATGCTCTGGAGAGAGGAAGAGATTACACACTGGTTGTAGGTCAGAGTGTGGGAATTTAGCACCACACTGGGAACATTTCTTGAAGGAAGTCCGTTCCATCGACTTCCGTCTGAATCGGCGCGGGTAGGCCAAACGGCCCGCGTCAAAGTTTTTTGACGTTTTTTCGATTGTAGAAGATGCGCGCCGAGAAAGGGAAACGTGATCGAGACAATACCGTCCAGTGGTAGGTGATTGCGCGTCGAAGGAGTTTAGATAACGACACCGACCCGGAGGGCAACAAGTCACATCCGAACCCGATGGCAGAAAAAAAAAATCTGGGGATGGAGTCGATGCCCATGCGCACTGTCACCATAAGGAGGAGTCACCTATCTCGTGACTAACAAAACTTCTTTGACAAAAACAAACTGCAAACATCTGAGCCCAACACCAGATGGCGATCTATGCTAAAGTATACAATCTACAGCTTATATGTCTCGAACGTAATATTCACATCAAATCAAAGTGATATGAGCTTCATGCTTCTCTATCGGAGTGCTTTAATTTGTGGTTTTTTTAATACAATCTCTTAAAAAGGGAGAAAAGCAACATTTGAATTTGGAGTTACCAACCAATGAAATAACACTCTTCTACTGTAGGAGAAGACTCCTACTGAGAGGAGATCATGCAACCTTAGATCAACTTCTTTATAAAAACCTAGTGTCACTTTCAAATCAGGAAACAGAGGGTATCCAGGGTTAAAAAAAGATAAAAGGTAAAAAAAAAAAGACCACCACAGAAAAACTGTGCCCTTAAGATGAGTATGCCTGAAAAGTGTTCCAGAATTGTCTTATGCATAATAAAAAGCAGAAAGTAGCCCAACTGAAGGGTAAGGTTTCTTTTATGTTTTCAGAAACTTTTAAAAACAGAGGTGGACGAATTGGCAGTAAAAATGAGAAGTAATATGTTGCCTCAAGATAACATCATATGCCAAGGCGGATGACAAAACTGCTTACTGTCCCACTGAAGTGGATTGTAACTTGCTCTACACCAGTTACTGTTCTATGTTAAAAGCGAAAAAATGCTACTTCAGTGAAGGACTGATACAAAAAAATAGATATTTCACATGCTATGAATGAGGAGTGTACATACAGATCTGGGGAAAAAATAGGAGTGACCAGGTAGAAACATGAACATGGTGGTGGGAAGGGGAAGAGATAATGTGGAAACCCATTTTCAAGAAGGGGTCCTAATGAATAAAGGGGCTTGAACCCTCATAGATGAGATACCCACTCCAGGGAATTGGCACATCAGAGCACTACAGATGTAGCCAAAAGTTGGGGATGTGGGAAAAGAGGGGGTGATGGTGTGGGCAGCACCTTTAGAAAGGTGAAGGGGGTGACAGCACGGGAGCACCTTCAGGGTTCCAAACAGCTCGTCCTTAATATGGCCACCTCCAAACTCCTTTTTCACAGTAGCTCTGGTTGCTGCATATAACATCTTCAGTCGAACCTAGAAGCAAAAATATTGACAAATGTAAGGAGAAACCTCAGCAGGAAAGGTACACAGAGACAAAAAAAAGATGAAATATCCATTTAAAATATCTAGTAAAGTACAAACCCAACTGTAAGATAAACATGCACTGTACAGTGAAACAGATACAATATGAACAAGTGACTTGCCTTCGGTAATGCATTATCTGATAGAGACTCTATATAGCCGCAGATTCCTTACCTTAAAATCTTGGCTCTGGAAATTTTTATTGAACAGTATTACCTGTGCAGGGACAGACTGGCCGTAGCAGGTACAAGAAGGGTCGGGCCGGTTTTGGCAGGTGGGGGCGTTTTTGGTACAGTGACTGGTTTTGCAACGCCCATTCCGGCTGTGCCCCTGTGCGCCAGTAGGTGGCTTCATTCTGGTAGGCATGTCACTGTCATCCACACCAGAATTGAGGTGCACAGTTCCTTTATAGGCGCCATTCCAGAGCGCCGATACTTTTTGCAACTTTCCATGCTAGAAGCATGGAGTCACATAGTCCACTGAGCACTGGTGTGGAATACTAGAGCCTTGAAAGGGAAAAGCCCTGACCCTAGAAATCCGTTCGGAGAGTGGGGAGGATGGGTGGGTCAGTAAGGAATCTGCAGTTAGATAGTCTCCACCAGAGAAGGAGTTACTGAAGGTAAGTAACTTGCTTGTCTGGTAGAGACTTCAAGCTGCAAATTCCTTACCTTAGAATAGAATCCCAAGCAACACCTCCCCGGAGGTAAATCTGTGAACCAATTTCAGACGAGGAAGTCATTAAGGACCGAATGAGTAAATTGCCCATCCCTATGGACCGGACTGTTTAGGTAGTAGTGCTTGGTAAATGTGTTCAAGGAAGCCCACGGTGCAATTGCCGTAGATGTTCAGGACCAGAACTCCGCGTGGTAATGCAGTAGGTGCAGTTTTAGTTCTGGTAGAATGAGCACAAAATCCCTTAGGGCATTGCTTCTTATCCAATGCCGAGCAGATTTTGAAACAGAGCACGAGCCACCATGAGATGGTCCTCTTCTGTGAAACTCATTGTTTCTTCGCTCCGATAAACCCCATACAGAGATGGACGTCCACTTGGAACTCTTTTGTGCGGTTAAGGCAGAACGACAACGCTCTATTTGGGTCCAGATGTTGAAATCACTCCTCTTCCTTAGAGGGATGAAGTGGAGCGTAAAAAGTAGGCAGAGTGATGGATTGGCCTACATGAAATAGAGGGACCACTTTCAGAGAAAGGAAGCTCTTTTACAGGGAAATGATCAGATAAGGAGGCTTGGATGAAGAGGCTTGAAGCTCACTGACCCTCGGGGCAGATATTATTGCCATTGGGAAGGCTGTCTAGGTAGTAAGGAGCCTTAGAGGAAGTCTTCTTCAATGTCCTGACGTTCTACCAGGACGTTTTCAAAAAAGTGTCTTAGCCGTAAATTCCGCATAAGTTTAAAGAGACTGATCTTAAGTTCAAGGCAAATAGTGTGGCTTGTGGGAACAAAAGATGTACCTTTCTGTAAGGTGTTTAATTCAATGTCAGAGAAATGATGATCTGAAATATTTATCACTAAATTTAGCTCTATCCTGTCTTCTTCCCCTTGTCCTTCCCTGTAGTGGTGAATCCGTTGTTACTTGTCATTTCCTAGAACAGAACCATAACATCAGCCAGATTAAATTTCTTGTTCTTGAAGTTATTGACAAAAACGAAGGTAGAGACCATAACAACCATTTACTGCAGAGAGAATTTCCGGATCAGATACCTTGACGCACTCAAACCACATGGGATGAATGACAGGATGGAATTTCAATGCTACATATAACTTCTCTGTTGACTGATAGACTGACAGTATAGTAACTCCTTACAATCATTGACTTCATTTGTATATTTGACATTATCTGTATTTTTGATGGCGATTATTTTCATACCATTGTAATGACCCCATTTACAGATGCAACTTATTGTTTTTAGAAGAGAGAAACCATTTTAGTATTTTGTTCCATTGTACTGAATATTTGTATTTTCATTGTTATTTTGCACTAGAACATTTATCTACGCACATACTCTTGCTTAATTCCACAGGTTTGAGTTGTTTTAGTTTACATTCCAACATGGCAGCAATCAGTGACTTCCAATCGTGCACACTTGGGCGTAGTCCTATTTCATTTTCTTATTTTGCGAAACTGGTGATAAGATGAACACCGTTGCATCGTGTTTCATTCTAATTCATATTAACTGCACGCCGCTTTAGTGAACTGAACATGCAGACTGAGAAGCACGCTATTTTCAGAGCACAAGTGAGTATTAACAATACGGAATATGGCGAACGCCGAGCTTTAAACAGCATGCCGGTTTAGTCAATTTCCCTTTCCTTGTAAGACACCCAAGGCTACTTGTGTTTATTAACGGACATTTGTAAATCCACTGCTTTGCGTTTTACAACTACCGTCTTTGACTTGGGAGCACAATCTCTTCTTTTCGATTAAGTGGCGATACTCATGTTTATCAATGGGCATTTATAAATTCACTTTGTTTCGTTCACAATTACCGTTATTATCTTGGGATCACAACCTTTTTCTCTATCACGTGACAATCTGGGAACTGGACTATTTCTATCACATTGTGTAATTTCATCTCGTTTGGAGTTAAACGCTCACTCGTTTATACATCACTAGTTAGTTGAGAACGTGGCATGTATATTCACAGGGAATCACTTAATAACTTTTGTTGCAACACATGTATATTTCTATCTTACTTTTAATATATTGGCACGCTAACGTATAATGGCTAATTTGACTTACCTTACCTAGGTTACCACAATGATTGCATGGAAGCATGGGATCATCATATACCACGCCCATTTTATCAGAACTATACAACGCTTTTCCTACTTTTTGTTCAGTACTTATTGGAATGATTCCTCATTGTATTTCATTTTATTTATGTTATAGATTTATCCCCTGATGAAGGGCGAAATGCCCAAAATGCATTGGGATACTTAAAACTGAGAAGGACATATTAATGCATTTCGGATGATTCTGCTGTCAACTTGGAACTATGGATTGAATTTGAAATTCATATGATTTTGTGAAAAGAAATATACAAGACATTCTACAACGAATCTTGTATTATCTTCTTTATTTTGAATGAACTTAAATAAGACCCCACACAGGGTTTGGATTGTGCCCAGGGGGTCTCACCCTATTGTGGGTTTGCTATTAGTTAATTCTGTACACCAGGCCACAAATTTTGCCGGCAGGCATAAAGCATCTTGGTGGAGGGACACCTGGCTGCCAAAATAACGTCACAGACTTCGGGAAGAAGGTTGATATTGGTCAACTGTCGCCGCTCAATCTCCGCGCAAGAAGGTGGAGCGTTGACAGGTTTGGGTGGAGAACCCTCGCCTGCTGCTGTGACTGAAGATCCTCCCGTAAGTGCAGCCTAATCGAAGGACCTATGGTCATGCTCAACAGCTAGGGATTCCAGACTATGTGCCCATTACAGAGCCATAGCGTGAAACATGTCGACCACCATCACCTTTAGCCTCAACTAGGGTCACCTGACCTAACCTGCTGACCACCTAGTGAGCCTAACCCCTTTTTAGCTGTAACCAGGGGACCCACAGAATAAATATCGTCCGGGTACCCCTTGCTACATTTTAATATCCCACACACCATCACTTCTAGTCCAGCCCACACACCCCCACTCACCAAAAGGCAGTTGGAAAAAAGATCTCCGCTAAAGAGCCCCTCTTTGAGGTGAGCCCGTCGGGGATTGCACCGCCTCCCCGACGAGGAGCAACTGCCGATGATGAAGCATGACATCCTTCGGGGTGTGTGAGGCTATTCCATCCAACAAAATGGATGCCCCAGGATGTTATTCCAACATCTGCGGTCATGCCAGATAAATTCTCCACAGTAGGAACAGTACAGCAATCTCTTTTGTCTACCCATTACAGAGCCACAAGGAAGACTTGGGCCTGGTCGTTCTTGACCTTTTGGAGAACTCTGGGCAGGAGTGGTGTGGGCAGAAAGGCGTACAGGAGGACTGAACTCCACTCGAGAGGAAAAGCGTCACCGAGTGAGTGCTACCTTACAAATTCCAGCGTGCAGAACTGCTGACATTGCGCAAATTCATCGGTAGTAAACAGATCTTACAAATGCTCTTCCCACTGCTGAAAGAGACCTTAAACCACCTCCGGATGGAGACGTCATTTGTGATCCGCGTGGCATACGCGGCTAAGTTCATCCGCTCTGGCAATCAGGGAACCCGCCAGATATTGAACCTCCATGGATATGCCCTACTGTTCCAGCCATGCCCAGAAACGTTGGACCTCTTGACAGAGGGTCCACGACCCCACCCCGCCCTGTTTGTTGCAGTGTCATATGGCTGTGGTGTTGTCCATTAAAACTTGCACTAGCCTTCCCAGGATGAATGGTAGAAAAGCTTTCAATGACAATCGGATCGCTCGGAGCTCTAACAGGTTGATGTGGAGTCCGACTTCCACCAGAGACTTCTGCTCTCCACATCTCGCAGATGGCTGCCTCATCCCAGGAATGATGCATCTGAACTACTGTCAGATATGGTTGGGGAAGTGGGAGAGGGCTGCCGCTGACCCAATGTGCTCGTAGGCCACCACCACAGGCCCTTTGCAACGCCCTCCGAGATCTGGACCATGAGACCAAAGGGGAGCACAGGGAACTGAAAGTGCCTGTGGCACACCGTGAACTACAGGTTGAGTATAGGACTAAGGCCTTCTTGGGCATCAGAAAGCAGCGGGAATAGCAACCACGACCCCCTGCTGCCACCAGCACTCTCAACGGCTCCTTTGGCCAGAAGGGCCATCACTTCCTGCCGAAGAAGGGATAAGTGGTTCTCTTTCAGCCTCTCGTAAGACGATGGCCTGGAGGGAGGGGCCAATCTTGAAGGGGAGAGAAATTGCCCTTCAGATAATCTGCAACATCCGTCTGTCTGATGTTAATGACTGTCAGTGGGGCTGGTCACGCTGCTGCCCACTAGGTGCCCATGATGTTGGAGGCTGCGGCTCCTGGGGAAGGGGGGGGGGGAGGGGTGGACTGACCAGACTGCTGGATACCCAACAACCAGGACTAGTAGGTACTGTGACCACGCAGAAGTTGGGAACTCAGACAACGCTGTGACTGGGTGGGAAGGGACGCAGTTGTATGCCCCACGAAGGGTCGATTGAGGGTGAAGAGGGGCCATGGAACGGCCCAAGGACCTGGCCGTATCCCTGCCGTTCTTAAAGTGCTTCAGTGCCAAATCAGTCTGAAGAGACAATAGCCAAAGGGCATTTCCATTAGTGATGACTGGATATCCCTAGAGTAATACTCTACAAGGTGTGGCGCTGCAGGCCCACTGTTGATGAAAGCACTCTGCCTACTGAGTGGGTGGTGTCTAGACAGCATCTAATTGTGAACTTCGCTGCATCCCTCCTGTTGGACCCGGGGTCACCGGTCCACCTAGGGTAGCCTGGCACAGAGTGATAAGACCTATCTCGAAGTCAATTGTGCTATGCTTGCGTCACACTCACCACAGTAACCCAGCGCCCATCCACCAAAAATGACACCACACCTTGTTATAAAATTGAGAAATGCTTTATAAAAATTCCTTAAGTTAACTTATTCCGTTAAGCATGTATCACTTAAACACATAAAGCACTTCCACATTTGATTACCTGCATCATTTAGAACCCAACATTGCATTTAGTTCAAGAATCTTGTTCCCCAGAGGAAATGAATTCAGCAAAACCACTTAATACTCTAAATTTCAGGCAGTTACTTTTGCAGTTTAAATAAAATTAAGCTGTAAATAAACACAATACATCTATTCAGGGAAGCAAGATTGTGCATTAATACAGCAAAGTAACCATATTGCATATCTCTCTTAGTAAAGTTGGTCTACGCGTTGATGTAGCAGGTGCCAGAATTATATACTCCTGGTAAAACAAGAACAGGCATTACATTCAGTCAGTATCATGCATTTGATCTCGTAACCTGTAATGCCCTGGCTTCTGTTTAGCTTTAGTGTTGAGCCAGCAGCAGTTTCTATAGATGGCAGATTCCTAGTTCCAGTAGGGTAGTTTTGTCAGTTTAGGCTCCCTTGGCCTACATGACCTCTGTCACCAGGGTTCAAGAGAGTAGGCCATTCACTAGCCCCGTGGAGATTTCTCCAATTTCGTGTCCCGCACCAGCCCCCAGATCCCTGCTTACTTGTGGGCTTGACGTTATTAGTTTCAGATTCAGCCGTCACAGGCAGCTAGGGAAGATTATACCATCTCCGGCAGTCTCTTGATTAAGCGTCTCCTCCCTCGCAGGCAAGGCCGACTTACACGCTGGGCTTACGCTGAGGAGAGGATGCTTCCGCTACAATGCGCAACTGAAATTGACTTGGTTCGGCCACCTACGAAGGCAGCCACTCCTTTCCTCCGAACAGCCGCGCTCCACTGGACCTGCGCGTGAGAGAGGCGTCTGAGATATGGCGCCGCCCCCTCGGGGAAGCCGTCAAGCCCTCTTCTGGGCCTGTGTGTAGGAAGGGACGCCTCAATGCCGCTCCGCCCCTTGGTGAAGCTGGCGAGCCCTCCACTGGGCCTGCGCTAGAGACAAGACGCCTCAATGCTGCACCGCCACTTCAGCAACATTCACCTCAGCGAGAGGCAGCGGTACAGGCGGCGAATCCAACATCGGCTCCTCACCCTGGGAGGGAGTCGCAACACCCACATGGGCACCTCTAGCCCCAATGTCGCAGGTCAGGCGACCTCCACACCTCAGCGGTTCCCCTGCAAAATCGTCCCAAAAGGGGGGTGTCCTCTGCCCAGCGCTCCTCGACACAAGTGAGATGGGGCAGGCCAGCACAGGAGGGGGGATCCCTAGAGAAAAAGGGGGGGGGGGGGGGGGGGGTCAAGTTTTCACAGTCTCTTTCTTTACCCCCAGAGCTATCTAGCGTCCTCAGGGCAGCTCTCACTCCCACAGAGCAAAGGGGGAATACTTTCCACTCAGCACGAGCCCCAACCTTTACTCAAAACCACTCAGTGCGGGAGGAGGAGCTTCGCGGGCAACCAAGATGGCCGCGTGAGCTCGGAGCTCCGAAGACCCTCCGATCCTCCGTATTGATCCTGTTATCTATCCTGTCCCACAGTAGTGGGAATCTGTTGCGGTGCTGTTGCTGAGGTGGGGCCCGTTCTCCGATCGAAGATCCGGGTTTCCTGTGCTGAGTTACACCGTGGTAAAGATTGGAGACGACGACGCCATAACAGTCTGGCGTTACGAGGGTGACGGTGGTGCTTCCACACGGTGGCATTGAGAGTATTGGAGCTGCCCCGTTCTGCGCTGGTGGCCAGATCAGATTGTCCAGCGGCCTGACGTTCTGATGAGACGGTGGAGGCGATTACTGATTTCTGCCGCCTGGAAGCGGTAGTACCGTTGGACCTTTCTTCTGACTGTGATACCCCCCGTCGCCCATCATGGCGGGCAGAGGTGACCCAGACAAAGGGAAGCCCCCAAGAGTCAGCAGGAAACCTTCCCTCTCGCAGACCACCATCACTGAACGTTTCTCCCTCCCAAAGGGATCGCCTGGTGCTTCAGGTCGTACTAAAGACTCGCAGCGCGATGTGTCTCCGGAAGATGCTGAACCCACCCTCCGGGATGTTATGGGGGCCATTGCGGGCATTAAGGCCGAAATTCATAAGCAGCACGAAGTGTTGTCGCACAAGGTCGACACGTTGGCGATTGAAGTCAACCTCATCAGGGCCGACCTCGGAAAGACAAACGACAGAGTCAAGTCGCTCGACATTAAGACGTCGAGTTTGACTACTGATATGTCCGACCTGCAGTCGGAGGTTCGGGACCTGAAAGCCACGAACACGCTGCTTGCCCGCAGGCTCGACGATTTTGAAGGACGGGCAAGGCGCCAGACCGTCCGCATTATTGGTGTGCCGGAGGGCGCCGAAGAAGACGCTGCCGATCTCTTTGTTGAGAACTTGGTGTTGAAGCACTTGGCTCCCGGTGGACTGAGCAAGTTCTTTTCGGTGGAGCGAGCACACAGACAACCTGGTGGCCAACCGAAACTGGGAGCATCTCCGCGCCCCATCATTGCCAGACTCTTCAATTTCAGGGACCGAGATGCGATCCTGCAGGCATCGAGAAGAGGTGGTCCGTTGAAGTTCCAGAATGCCGATGTGAACTTTTTCCCCGACTTCACTCAAGCGGTTCAGAAACGCCGGCAAAGCTTTATGGGCGTCAAGCGTAGGCTGAGGGAGATGGGGATGAAGTACTCTATGCTATTCCCGGCGAAGCTTCGGATAGAACATGGCGCCCGGGTGGTGTTCTTTGACTTGCCGGAGGCTGCTGGGGACTGGCTGGACACCTTGCCTCAACGTCGGACTGCCCCTGAGGATCAGTCGGAAGAGGCGTCGGGTGGTCCTGATCTTCAGGAATGAACAATGTTTCCTCGGACTTCTTTCGGTGGATGGCCCTGCAAGTGCAATCAGTCACGGACTATTGTTTTTCTTTTCTTTCTAATGCTGCTTTTTCAAGACTGGGGGATAACGGGGGGTGATAGGATGTCTCCTTTCTCCTCGGGGGGCTTTCCGTAGATTAGTTTTTGGGGGCGACAGGCACACTGCTGGTTGGGGGGGCTTAGTCTAATGCAGGGGTGCAGGGTGGGGGGTGGTTGGTTTGAGTGTTTTACTTATGTTTCTCCTTTTTCTTTTCTCTTGAGGCAAGGTGATTATTCTCCTGTTTACTATGTTGCGGTAGTCGCTTTCTGGGGCTGGGGGTTGGGATGGTGCTTCTTTGATGATGGGGGGTAAGACGCTAAATGTATTGAGTTGGAATGTGAATGGGCTGGGGGATCGCATTAAACGTGGAGTGGTACTGCAGATGTTTAAACGGTGTGTACCCGATGTCATTTTGCTACAGGAGACGCATCTCATTGGCAATACGTGCCACGCACTCAATAGGAGGGGGTTTAAGGTGGTGGCTCACTCGGGGTTCTCTTCGGGGTCCCGAGGGGTGGGGATTATGGTGCGCATGTCTCTCCCGTTGGAGGTGGAGACTAGGGTGATTGATGACAGAGGCCGCTATGTTGCCGTTGTGGGTAGATGGGAGGGGCGTACCCTGGTTTTGGTTTCTGTTTATATCCCCCCAGGCCTGCAGACGACTACCTTCCAGGATCTCGGGGGCGCCATTTTGGGCCTGCCAGAGGGATTGCTCATAATTGGTGGGGACTTTAATGCGGTGGTGTCGGGGACCCTTGACCGCTTTCCATCCAGAGATCTTCGTAGTGCGCAATCATGGCTCCCAAATTTCCTGAGCACCATGGGTCTTATTGATTGTTGGCGGCTTCTCCATCCCGCCCAGCGGCAGTACTCCTTTCATTCGGGCGCACACGGAAGCCTCTCCAGGATTGACTATATCTTGACTCCGGCGGTCCAGGCCTCGACCATTTCCGGGGCCCGCCTGATGGCTAGAGGTATATCAGACCACTCCCCGGTTTGGGTGTCGTTTGACATTGGTACTGTGGCAGCCTCTAGACTAGCACCGGTCAATCCTTGGTACTTTCGCAACCCCAAAACTCCTGACCTCCTAGCTAAATCTATCGACCTGTATTTCTCCGAGAATACGGGCTCGGTATCGTCGGCCTTATCTCTGTGGGAGGCCTTCAAAACTGTCCTGAGAGGAGAAGCTTTCTCCTTAATAGCCGAGGTACGCAGACGCAGAGATGAGGAAATGGTGCGGTTGGAGTCGGAAATTGAGGACCTTGATTCTCAACTGGAAACGGACCCGACACCCGATTTGCTACACGCCCTCTCCTTAAAGCAGTTGGAGTACCGAGCCACTGCCACTGACGCTGCCAAGGCGATGGGCAGAGAACAGCAAGGGAGGATCTACGATGCAGGGGACAAGGCGGGCAAGCTTATTGCCTGGTTGGATAGGAGGGAAATGGCTTCCCGCGTGGTGCCCGAGGTTCTGGGTGAGGACGGGGTGGTTGTTACTGACCCCAGCGCTATTGTTTCGGCTTTTGCCGACTATTTCGAGACTGTCTACACCTCGGTCTCCACCTTGACTGAGTCGGACTCGGCCTCTTTTCTGGAGGGTGTTGAGCTCCCTTGCCTGTCGGACACCGAGCGTGACGACATGGACAGGGGCATTACGGCTGACGAGGTGGCGCTCGCGATACGATCTTTGCGCTCCGGCAAGGCTCCCGGTCCCAACGGTCTTCCGGTGGAACTTTACAAGATCAAGGCTGACACCGTCGCAGTGCCCCTGCGGCGCATGTTTTTGGAGGCTCGTGAAGCTGGTGAGCTTCCGCTGGACCAGCGATTGGCCACCATTGTGGTTATTCATAAGGAGGGGAAGCCCAGGGACCTTTGCAGGTCGTACCGCCCGATCTCCCTACTGAATGCTGAGCCCAAGATTCTGGCTAAGTTATTGGCCAACCGGCTGGTGGGCGTGATCTCCGATTTGGTTCATCCGGACCAGTCGGGCTTTATACCTCACCGAAACACCGCTCTCAATCTTCGGAGGCTTCACGCTGTCATGGCGCGGGTGCACAAACTCTGCGAGCCGACCGTCCTGGCCTCACTGGACGCGACAATGGCGTTTGATTCCCTCGAATGGAATTATCTGTGGGCGGTGTTGTCTAAGTTTGGGTTTGGCCCCGACTTTATTGGTTGGGTCAGGCTTCTCTATGCCTCCCCGCTGGCCAATGTAACGGTCAACGGCCGGGTGTCAGCTTCCTTTGCCTTGTAGGCCGCGTATTGCCGTTGTTAAACTGACTATCCCCTGGTACGATGGCTGCATTGCTCTGCCCGACATCCGCCGGTACTACTGGGCCTCTCAATTGGCCGCTCTTAACCACGGCTTTTATGGACCGGCGGAGAGTCCGGGGTACGCCATGGATCGTTGGCTCTTGAATGACAGGATGTACTACAGAGCTGTACAGAGCGCTGTACTCCAGATCTCTGGATGGAAAAATGACTGGTCCCACCAAGACTGCTGTGCACATTTGGAGGGCCATCACGAAAGCACTGGGGTGGTAGGGTAGACTTACTATGGCCACTCCACTTTATGATTCTGACTTGCTGGGTAGGCTGTGGCACTCGAAGGGGTTTGACCGGTGGGACCTTATTGGTATCTCCAAGGTGGCTGATGTGATGGCCAGGGGGGAAATCAAGTCTTTCGAGGTTCTGAAAACTGAGTTTCAACTGGGTGCCACAGAGTATTTTAGATACGCCCAATTGCGACATGCCCTTACGGCTGCCCTGCCCATTGGTGAGAAGGTTCCCGAATCATCCCCGCTGGAAGACAGGGTGCTGGACGGTCATATGCCTGACAGTGCCATTTCCCTGACCTACAAAAAGCTGATAAATGTTCGGACGGATCTGTTGTTGAATGTGAGAGGCCAGTGGGTGCGTGATGGGATTGAGTTGGATGATGAGGATTGGCAGTGTGCGGTGTCTTCCCCCAAAGAGGTGGCAATTTCGGCTAGGCTTCGATTAGTCCAATTGAAGATACTCCACAGAGTCTATGTAACTGGCCCTAGACTGATTCACATGGGGCTCTCTGTGGACGGTCTTTGTAGGCGTGGGTGCGGTGCACTGGCCACTTTCATGCATACCATCTGGGAATGCCAGGTTATTGTTTCTTATTGGGAACGACTGCATGCGGTTATACGTGAGGTGACTGGTGTGGATCTGCCTGCAGAAGCTCGGCGCTGCTTGTTGAACGTGTGGGGTCCGACTGACTACACTACTGCCCAAACCCAGTGGGTCACACTAGGGAACATGGTGGCCAAGCAAGATATTGCTCAGAAGTGGGGCGCTCCGACTCCCCCCACCGTGGAAGTGTGGAAAACCAATATGGATTGGTGCATGCTCCGTGAGAAGACTGTATGTGGCCCGGGGTAAGCCCAGGAGGTGGGGGGTTGTTTGGGGGGCCTGGAATGAATATAGGGGTGATCTTTGTGTGCCTCCCGATGCAGGTCCGCTGGAAGTTCGTCTCTCTCCCTAGCCCTTCCTTCCACCCAACTTTTTACTTAAACGGAATCCTGCTTTTCTTCCCCCCCCCCCCCACTTTGTACGCCTTTCCAGTATGGTTACTACAAGGAGCTAAATGGTCCCACCCGCCCCCTGGAATCGTGCATTGCCGCTCATGTGTTATACCTTGCCACTTCCTTTCTTTTAATGTTCCTTTCTTGTTGATTTTTTAGGTTTTTCATATTTATAATATAAAATGAAACCTGATGTGTTCCTCGATTTGATTTGGGCACACCTCTTCTCCGTTCTTTATAATGCTGCCTAGCCTCAGGGATGTAAGGCTGAATAGCTGTGTGCCTTGAATTTTCAATAAAGGTTTTCCAAAAAAAAAAAACACTCAGTGAAGGGACAGTTCCTCCTTTTTCGTGGAGACACCAGGTCTACGGGTAGAGGGGCGATGACAGCGGCAAGGAAGCAACCCTCAAGAGAAGTCAACCCTCTCAGTGCCCCATCCCCCCTGACGCCACAGCCTGCACTCCAGCCAGCCCTAAAATGCTCAAAATGGCCGCCCAGGTTCTGACCTTTTATACCCTAGGCCCAGGTCACTAGAATGGGCCGGAAGGTTCTAGATCCCTCTAATCCTAACCTATGGGCCAAGCTCTGAGGTAAAACTTTGACAGTTGGCAGGCCACCATTTTGTGAGGGTACCTGCCCTTTCTCTATTTTACAAGAGCACCTGCGCTGCATTACTAATAGGTAATAATGAGGCGCCCAAAGACCTAGGGTCAACACCAAAAAGAAAAAAATGTAGAAGGGAAAAAGGGGATAAAAAAAAAAATAATTAGAAGGGAAACACCCAAAGGGCTGACCGGTCTAACGCCTCCCATCGGCAACAACCTGGCAGAGCATAGCCCACGCCTCCTCCGGGACCATATGCAGCACCTGCGCAACCGTATCCCACAGAGCATGGGAACAGAGGCCCAAAAGGCATGTGGTGTCCACCGACCACAATACCGTGCTGTTGGAAGAAAACTTTTTTTTTGCCTAAATTATCCATCCTCTTGGACTCCCGATCCAACGGTGCGTTTGGGAATGTGCAAGGATTTGCGTGTAAAGTGGAGGCTTGGACCACCAAGCTCCTTGGAGTAAGGTGTTCCATGAGGAATTGGGGTTGCCGGAGAGAGCAGCGGGCAATTGTCTTGTTCACAGGAGCCCTTGTGTTGGGCTTTGACCAGGTCCCAAGCTGGACATCAGTAAGCGCTTCATTAAATGGGAGAAGTGGTTCTGAAGGGGACACTCCAGACCGATGCACTTCCATCAAGACATTAGTCTTGACTGCCATTGAGGGCAAGCTAAGGTTAGCACCTCAGCTGCCATCCGCACCACCATAGCGAATGAAACTCCCTCCACCATAGCCGTGGTGGAGAGTCCACTAGCTTTAACCTAGATCCTCGCAGCAGTCCAAGGAATCATAAGGTTGGTATTCCTCTGGGTCGAGCGACCCATCCCATTCCTCCCCAAGTGCTAGCCCATAGGAATAGGGTTCGGGCTCTGGCATGGAAGGCATGGCTCAAGTCGGCGCTGGAGTCTGTCGGGCAACGCCCCTGCGGCTTAGTGTTGGGATGTAAATGTGGATGGCTGCGCCAATGGAGATCAATCTGTGGGGCTCAACTGGTGCCGGAGCCACCAGCGTGGATCCAGTAGTAGCCCCTTTCCAAACAAGCAGGGCATGAAGGTGTGCCAGAGGGAACAAACAACCCAAATATGAGGTGCATAGCCTCATAAAACTCAATTGGGCGAAGGTCACTCCATCTCTTGGAAACACAGGGGAGCGTGGAGCTGGCCTAGGCGCTGACTCAACCACAGAGCCAGGCCTTGAGTGACGCTCCTCAGTCTAGTCATCCAACAGATAAGAAGTTGAAGCATGCATCGACTACTTCTTGAGACAGAACTTCCCCCCCAAATGACCCAACGCTTGGAGTGCGAAGAGCTTCTCAGACTCAGCGACCACTTCTGGGACCTTCCCCTCGATCTGGTGCTTGGCACCATGATCGAGCAGGCCTTCTGGTTGTGGTCACGTTCGAGGCACCAGAGTCATACAAAGTCAATCAAGAAATCAAGCGGTGACAGATGCCGCAGGGCTTCAAGCCAGCCATGTTGGATGACATATCCTACAACATCATGAGAAAAAAACTTCAAAACACTTTGACAAAATGTCAAAAAAGGTAGTCAGAAAATTACTAGGGGTAACTCTGCACTGACTGGCATAGAAAAAAAACAGCTGGGGTGGTGTCCGGCACAGACCACGCCAACTATGCCATGCAGAGCAGAACGACACCACCTAACGGCACGCAGGGCAACTGCTCAAGAAACATTTCCAGATCTACTATGACATTTGGGGATAATTCTAAGGTAAGGAATGTGCAGCTAGAAGTCTCTGTCAAATAAATATGTTCAGCAGAAATATAAACCGCTGCACAAAGACGTTAATAAATGCAATCTGAAAAGACATGGAAAAGTGTTATAACTAATTTATATACATTACAATGACACCCCAAAGACTAAGAAATTCAATTCAATTGGAAAATTAATCATGTTTTTTTTGGACACGTTCTAAACCAGGGGTATCAAAAGCTTGTAGTTGCCACTCAGATATAGGTCACAAAAATGTAATAATGCCAAAATATAATTTACCAAGGTAAGTATAAATATACTACTCTAAACTCTGCATCTTCGTGCCTTGAAGATATCCATGTAATGTTTCAAAATATATAACGGGAGTTAAGAACATAAATGAATAAAACTATACTTCTCTTTATATACTTATCTTCATGAGACTGTAGTAGTATATATTGTGTACACAGTATATTGGCTGAATTATATTTAAAATTCAATATTGTATTAGAAAATTGGAATGTTGGGAGCTCCATTGAAAACAATGGAGTGCTCAGGATTTCTAATGGTCGGTAGAAGCCCGGAGCTCCAACATTCCGATGTTTGTTGTGAACACAGACCTCAGGGAGCCTGAGGGCATTCTAGTCTCCTCCGGTTCACGGAGGCCTTTATTTGTTAGAACAGTCTGACCTCTAGTGGCAGAATGTTCTACTAGCCTTAGAGCCCTCCATAGCAGGCTCTACAAGCCATTAAAGCCCTTGGAGCGGACATTTAATCAATCAATCAAGCATTTGAAGGGCGCACTATTCACCCCGAGGGTCTCAAGGCGCTAAGGGGGGGGGGGGTGGGGGGGGGGAGCTGCTAATGCTCGAACAGGTCTTGAGGAGTCTCCTGAAGGTCAGCAGGTCCTGGGTCTGACGCAGGTGGATGGGGAGGGTGTTCCAAGTCTTGGCGGCGAGGTGGGAGAAGGATCTGCCGCCAGTGGTCGTTCACGGATGCGTGAAACGGTGGCGAGGTCAGCGGAGCAAAGCTGGCAGTTGGGAGTGTAGAAGGCGAGTCGTTTGTTGAGGTATGTTGGCCCGGCGTCGTGGACTGCTTTGTGAGCTTGGGAGAGGAGTTTGAAAGTGATACTCTTGTTGACGGGAATTCAGTGCATGTCTTTCAGGTGGGCAGTGATGTGGCTGTGGCGGGGGATGTCGAGGATGAGGCGTGCGGAGGGTGAAACATCCTTATGTACGCGGTCATTACACCGCGTACCATTACTACGCATGCGCTGTAATAACACGTAGCCTTTAGTAAGCATGTTATTACTTCGCATGCGCATGCGCTACAGTGATGGCGGCTCCGGGCACCCACTGAGGAGATACAGGTAAGAGGGACTGTTTAATTTTGTAGGGTTTGTGTTTGAGGAGTAGTGTTTTTAGTTTAAGGGTAGTGTTGTGGGTCGTGTAGGGTAGTGTTTGTGTGTAGGTACAGGAGTGGGGAATGGGGTAGGGTCGTGCAATGGTTAGTGTTTTAGTGGTGTTTGTGTAGCGTAGGGTAGTGTCGGGGGGGTCGTGCAGGTAGCGTTTTAGTAAAGGGGACGGACTGGGAGTAGGGGTAGGGTCGTGCTTGGGATTTTGTTTTAGGGCTTAGGGTACTGTAGTAGTGTTTGTGTAGTGTAGGGTAGTGTTTTAGGGTTTAGTGTAGTGTTGCGGGGTTATGCAGGGTAGTGTTTCAGTGTAGGGGATGGACTGGGGGTAGGGGCATTGCTGTGCTGGGGTAGTGTTTTAGGATTATGGGTTGTGTAGTAGTGTTTGTGTAGTGTAGGATAGTGTTTAGGGGTTTAGGGTAGTGTCAGGGGGTCGTGCAGGGTAATGTTTAAGTGAAGGGGACAGATTGGGAGTACGGGTAGGGTCGTGCTGGGGGTAGTGTTTTAGGATTTAGGGTAGTGTTGTAGTGTGTGTGTAGGGTAGTGTTTTAGGGTTTAGGGTATTGTTGGGGGCTGTGCAGGGTAGTGTTTCAGTGTAGGGGATGGACTGGGGGTAGGGGCATGGTTGTGCTGGGGTAGTGTTTTAGGGTTTAGGGCAGTGTTGTAGTCTTTGTATAGTGTAGGGTACTGTTGTAGGGTTTAGAGTAGTGTCAGGGGTCACACAGGGTAGTGTTAGGGAGTGGAGACAGGACTGGGGCTATGGGCAGTGTCGTGCAGGGGGAAGTGATTTAGTGTTTAGGGTAGTGTAGTGGTGTTTTAGTAGTGTAGGGTAGTGTATGTTTGAGGGTATTGGTAGTGTTTTTAACTTTGGGATGTGTAGTGTATTTGTATGTAGTGTTGGGTTTTATTATTACAAGGCAAGTTTTTAGTTTGCATACATTAATACTTTCAATGTAATGATATGCGAACTAAAAATTTGCCTAGTAACGGTTTTTGCTAAGAAAGAACCGCGTAGTAATGGCATGCTAACTAATTGCATGCGAAATAACGAGTCCATTCGTGCGGAGGCGTTCTGTATGCGTTGAAGCCTTTTCTGGAGTTTGGCCATGGTTCCCGCATAGAGGGCCTGGGTGACCGTCCTTCTGGTTCCGGTGGGGATCCATCTGTAGATCTTGCGAAGCATGCAGAGGGTTTTGAAGCAAGAGGAGGAGAGGCGTTGACTTGCTGGGTCCTTGACAGTGAGGAGTCCAGGATGAACCCCAGACTTACCTTATCTACAGTATGAAAGTGGTTTTATGTCTAATACTATAGCAACAGTAAAAGCGGGTAACATTTCTCCTCTTGCGGATTTAAAAATATATTTAACCAAAACTCAAGTTCATTTGCAACCAAATAAAACAAGCATTGGCATAGCCAATAGGTCTAGCCTTTGGGACCTTATAAGTGTTTAGTTACACATGTTAAACATATCTCCAAAATAATACATACATACAGTAGTCTTACAAGGCTAGCACTCTAGCACTTTTCAGGGCAGTGTTCACCCCCTCTTTCCCCTAGAGTGCCCAGGAAAGGGGGAGGGTGGGGGGGAGAGAGGCGTGTGGTCTCGTTTTTCGTCTTCTACATTATATTCTGCATCCCAGGTGCTACCCTCACGAGGGAAGTGTACAGGTCTACATACAGGTCTACATCCCCTCCTTCCACCTTACCCCAACTGAGGTACTCACTCCGCTCGTCACTAAGCAACTCGTACTGCACCTTGGCAGTCGCAGATGGGAATGGCTTCCGGGTGCAGCAGCTTTTTCTTCTTTGCCGTTCGTGCTGGTAAGCCGGTAAAGCAGGGGCGTACCTACAGGTGGCTTCTTGACTTGTTCCCAAGCCCCACCACCGGTAGCGAGGACTCCACGGAGACGGCCTGAATAGTCTTGATAAGGTCGGATCCTCCTGGTGATAACCCTAACAGTCACAATAGCCCCCTCCAAGGCACACAGAGGTCACAGACGCAGGTGACCACACGCTGTTACATGGGCGATGGCCCCCAATCTCTACTGCACAGTTGAAAGCTTCAACTTAAGCAGCCAAGTTTAACAGGTCCATGAGTGATGCGCTGTTCCAGTCCATGTTTTTTTATTCCATTGAATTCTGGGACTTGTCTTGTTTTATTACGGGGTAAACAGAAGTACAAGTCCCAAAATTCAAAGAAGAAAACTTGGACTATCCGAGTAGATCACAAACTGACCTGGGAAATTGGCAGGGCTGCCAACAATCCCAGTGGCTATCCTGCTGGCACACAGGGGTCACAGACATGGCAGAAGACCAAACGAGATCAGTGCTACTGGGTAGCATTCCGCAACTTCATGGTAGTCTAGAGTTTGCAGACTTCTGAAAGAGAGTGAAGGCTCTCTCGCAACAGCAGTTCCGACAAGACTGGGTGCCTCACAATATGCTCACTTAGAAACACTTATCGGCATCCCCACTGGGCCTCGCTTCACCCAGGCTCTCTCTTCCTCCTCAAATAATATGCAAATCTTGGCAGGCAGGCTTCAATACACTTTCCTCCTCCTCACAGGGTTCACTGATCTTGGCAGACTGCCTGTGTTCCAGGCAAATGGCAAGTGTTCTTGGCTCCTGTGTGACAGCCCCTGACCTAGATGGGAGATTGGCAAAGCAGTTGACAATCCTAGTTCAAGCGCATGAAGTTTTAGCAATTTTCCCTCTCCTGATGATAGTGCTGTTCAACAAAGTATGGGGTAGATGGGGGCGCTAGAGGGCGCGCACACGGAATGGCTGCCTAGCTGTGTAGCTCCCGTTCCTTGGATCATTATCCTGCACATATCCTTCACCACTGGTGAGCAAACCTGTAATGCTGCTCATCATCTGATGCAGCGAGTGGCTCCCTGCACTCGACCCGAAGCTTGGACCTCCAGCGGCTTCTGGGCCGGAGAAATCGCCATTTGAAAATCTGCCGCTGAGATCCTCGGAAACTGCTGGGTGCGGAGGCCGGCCAACAGGAGCTACGCGAGGCCGCTGCTCGCCACGAGGCTACAGGCCCCATTCGCGCCCTCGGCTCTGGCGCCTGGGATGGTCCTGGTTCTGTCCCCTTTGTTGCTGGTGTGGACCGCTGCCGACTGCGAGGGCTGGCCGTCACCCAGGAGTGCCCGCCCGGCATATCTGGTTCGCCTCCGGCGGACCCACCTCCTGAGACCCGCGCCTTCCACCTTGGCGCGGACCGGGCTGTGTGTCGGCCATCGAGAGGGGACGCCAAGGCTGCCGCTGCTGAGCCCGGACATCTGGCAGAGAGTGGACTGCCGGGCGGAGGGTGACCGGAGAGCAGAATGGTGCGCCCCGAAAACTGCCAGACAAAAATAAGCTTCGATGGCGCGAGGAAAGGTACAAAATCGGTGCCTACTGACCCAGGGCCCAGCAATGCAAATTCGTCTACCATTGCTTCTCCTGCCAAGGACCTTGACCTGCACCGCCTATTTCAGGAGATAAGACAGGGGTTCGCCACAGTCGTGGAAAAAGTCGATGGGATGACGTCTCGGCTGGACGCCCTGGTACATAAGGTGGACCAGCACGAAGAAAGGATAGCATCCACTGAGCAGCGTATATCGGACAATGATGACATCACCTCATCCCATACCACGCAATTGGCCCGCATGGACTACTTGCTTCGACTCATAGCAGCCAAGAACGAGGACTTGGAAGCCCGTAGCCGACGCAACATACGCGTTACGGGCATTCCGGAATCCAGACATGGGCAGAATGGAACTTTATATCGAGAAGCTCCTCAAAGGATCAGGGGGGGAGGATGCGTTCTCTCTTCAATTCATTGTCGAACGAGCGCACAGGTCATTGGCTCCTGTGCCCAAGCCCGGACTGCCGCCTAGGCCAATCATTGCTAAATTACTGAATTATCGCGACCGAGATGTGGCACTTAAGGCAGCCCGGACCCAACAAACCCTGCAATACAATGGAATCACTTTCTCCATATATCCTGATTTCACCCCGCTGGTGCAAGAGGAGCGCCGCAAATTCATACCCGTGAAGAAGAAACTACGAGAGGCCCAGGTGGAGTATGCCCTGCTCTACCCGGCGAAGCTACGTGTCACACACCAGGGGAAACATCGTTTTTTCACTAATCCCCAGAAAGCTGAAGACTTTCTAAAAACAATTCGTACGGCCCGGAAGGGCGGCCGAGATGCTGAGGCGGACCCGGAGGAAGAAGACCCGTCCTTAGAACCGAATGAACACTGATCACATGGCTTTGCCTAGTCCGGACTTACTGCCATCTTCCACGGCTTTACCCGGCCCCTGCTCAGGGTGTGCGGAGGGCATGAATTTTCTAGTGCAGAATGGGACTGGCTGACCTCTCCAGTGGTAATGTACTCCAAGGACCACTATCTCTGCCTTGGCCTCCACCGAGGGCCGTGTAGTATGGGAGGCCATTGCCTGGAGAAGTGGTTGTGCGCCTTTGCTGTTGTTTCCCTCACGGGTGCTCCCCATGCGTAATGTTCAGATGTTGCAGTTGAAGGGGGGGAGGGGGAGGGGGGATGGTGGGGGGGGAATGGCGGCTGCTGGCATGATTGGGATGTTGGGGTGGGAGGGGGGATGGGCTGGTTTTGGGGGGGCTTTCCTTACTTGGAACGGATGTTCGAGTTATGCACTGTCATGGTTACCTATATCGTCCACTTAGAGTGGGTCCTGTCGAATTGCGCAGAACAAGATTGGTTGAATTGTTATCTTCCTGTTTATGGCTGCCTTAAATGCTGATGCACAATTGACCTGCATGTCATGGAATGTTAGAGGGCTTAATAATGCCAAAAAATATCGGAATGTCATTGCTTATCTCAACAGACACCATGTCCAGGTGGCCATGTTGCAAGAAACTCACTTGTCACCGCAGGGGCAAACCACCTTTGCGAGCAAATGGGCCGGAGTCCGTACCTTCTCCTCTTATTCCACCTACGCAAGAGGGGTCACCATTCTTCTTGCTCGCACGGTACCCTTTCATAAATGCGGGGATTTGGTGGATAGCGAAGGACGTTATGCTCTTCTGTGGGGTCGACTGGGTCGTGACACATATACATTTGTTAACTGCTATGCTCCTAACATAGATGCACCCGCTTTCTTTACCACACTCTGGGGCAAAATCATGGACGTCGGATCTCGCCACATTATTTGGAGTGGAGACTTTAATTTGGCATTGATACCACAAATGGATAGAGCAGACGGGATGAGTCGCTACAAGCCTAGGGCTAGGGAGGCGCTGGATGGCGTGATTGCTGAGGGCAGGCTGGTGGACATATGGCGGCACTTACACCCCACTGGGAGGGAAGGCACGCACTTTACCTCGCAAACGGGCACATGGGCGCGGTTAGACTACTTTCTCCTTACCAGGGAGATAACTGCAGGGGTTTTAAGGGTGACACATTTGCAAAGGACATACTCTGACCATAGTCCCGCACTGCTGCACCTCCCCATACCTGGGTGGGATAGCCCCAGACCGCACTGGAGACTACAGCCTGAGGCTTTGTTAGACAATCTGTTCCGAGTCGAGCTGGGTGAAGAAATAGCTGCATTTTTTCCCAGAAACAGGGGATCAGTAGACTCGGTTGAACACATCTGGGAGGCCTTTCAAGTCACCATTAGAGGATACTGCATATCCAAAAGCTTTGGGGTCCTGCGGGATATTCAAAACACTATTCGTACACTAGAAAGGGAGCTGCGAGCATTGGAGCTTCGCATGGTGGCAGACGACAGCCCTGATGCGCATGCGGAGTTTAGGGACAAATTGTCGAAATATGAAGAGGAGGCTAATAGGGAAGCTAAATTCCGAGGGAAACACTGGCAGGCCAGAAAATACAGCGAGGGAGATAGGACAGGGAGGGCACTTGCGATGCTTACGCGGGCCCCACGGGATCGCAACACCATACTGGAACTTACTGACGATCAAGGGACCACAGTCAGGGACTCGGATGCACTGCTCGATACCTTTACATCTCACTAAGACACACTTTATACCTCTGACATCTTGGCTGATACACCTTACGCTGACTATCTGGGTGATGTGGCACTCTGCTGGCTCAGCGACGGCGCGTTTCTGGCGGCCCCCTTCGAACTGGATGAAATTCGCGAGGCCATCATGTCCCTCAAAAACGTCAAGGCTCCCGGTCTCGATGGCATCCCTACTGAATTTTATAAAGCGTACATAGATATCATGGCCCCTGTCCTCCGAGAGGTTTACGAGGAGACACTGGGCGACAAAGTCCTCCCTGGTTCCATGCGGGCGGTGGTCATTACTTCCCTCCTGAAGCCCGGCAAGGATCCTAGCTCCTGCAGTTCTTACCGCCCGCTCTCCCTCTTAAACTGCGATGTCAAGATTCTCGCAAAGGTCCTAGCTACTCGCATGTCCCTTCTTATGTCCAGGATCGTATTGCCCGATCAATCTGGGTTTGTATCCGGTCGGTCTACCTCTCATAACCTACGCACTTTATTCTCTTTACTCCGCACGGTGCACCCTGACTTACCAGTAGCGGCCGTCTTCCTTGATGCCTCTAAGGCATTCGACTCGGTCGAATGGCCTTACTTATTCTCTGTCTTAGCTAGCATGGGATTCCCGAAACACTTCATCTCCTGGGTCCGCTTGCTCTATACTCGACCTACGGCGAAAGTTCTTGTCAATGGTCGCCTTTCGAACCCCATCGACATCACTAGAGGCACACGTCAGGGATGCCCACTATCTCCCCTCTTGTTTGCGATAGCTGTTGAACCTCTTGCCTGTAGACTCAGTCAGCTGCATCGAGAGGGGGCGATACAATGCTTGCAGCGCCAAATTGATGTGTCTCTCTACGCTGACGACATCACGCTTTATATCAAACACCCTGATCTGAACCTCAACCCACTACTGAGAGAATTCGTTGTATTCGGCGGGATGTCAGGTGTACACATTAATTGGTCCAAGTCGCAATTCTACCCCCAGACGGAAGCGGTTGCCAACTTTCCCCTTGATTACCCACTAGAGTGGTGTCAGACTGATCTCCGGTACCTAGGCGTACAAATTTCCCGTGATAGAAGCGAAACGCTGCGTTCCAACTATGGAGTAGCAATCACGAAGCTTACCGCTGCAGTGGACCGCTGGATCACCCTGCCGCTCTCCATGGCCGGCAGGACGTCCCTTATCAAAATGGTGGTTCTTCCCTGATTCCTATACCTTTTCCTTAATATTCCCTATTTTCCGGGCGCTTTTTTCCTCAAAACCTTGAAAATCGGAACTATGCCGGTTATTCTGGGGGGGGGGTAAGAGCCCACAGTTAAAATGGTCCACGCTTATCCTGCCATATGACAAGGGAGGCTTTGATATCCCTGACTTTGAAGCGTATTATCAATGCGCGCAAGCGCAGTATGTCTACCACTGGCTGGTTCCCACCCCCTTCATGCCTCACCTTGCGGTGGAAGATTGGATTGTCCATCCCATTCCGCTCAATGATCTACTCCACTGCCCGGAATCATCAATACTTACACCGAACACTTCTGCTTCATGTACACTGGACGCATGGCGCCGCATGGCGCCGCATGGCCAGGAGAATGTCCTGCCGCCTACTGTACTCACCTAAGCTGCCGCTGACATTTCATCCTGACCTCGCCTTACTGCAGGAACGGGGCTTTCGCACCCTATGTGAAAGAGTGCGGGTTACATGTTGGGGCAACCTGTTCTCGAACGGTCAGTTCAAATCTGCTGAACTGTTCTTTGCATCCCATGACCGCACCCCGCTCGAAGTCTTTTACTACATACGCCTGCGCGCAGGGATGAAGGACATCCTGCCTGAATTCCCCATTGAGCCTGAAATCCTACTCTCACTTCATTTCTTATTGTGCTCACAGGACGGGGCACATTTAGTCTCTGGCCTTTATCGTAAGATCAGGACTGCGGCTCCGATGCCTGCGGCAGGTGCCCGGGTACATTTAAGTGCTGAGCTGGCAGTTGAGCTCACGGACGAGCAATGGCAATACTGCTGCACCCTTACGTCTCGTATATCTGCTAGCAGTAGACTAAAGATCATACATTACAAATTCCTGCAGCGAATATATTATACACCGGTGAAGAAACATAGGTTCGGCTTGGCTGATAAGTGACCGGTGCGAGCGCTGCCGTGCCGAGTATGCGGGCTTCCTGCATCTGGCGTGGGGGTGCCCTCTTGTACATCATTACTGGCAACAGGTGACTGACGCCCTCACTGCAATGACAAAGGAAACCGTGTCTATGGACCAGTTGTTCGCGCTTCTTGGGCATACTCCACATATCCCTAAATCCTGTCGGAAATTTGTAGATACTGCATTGTTTTTGGCCAAGAGACGAGTGGCGTGTCGTTGGGGCCGAGGCAGAGCGCCTAAATTTAAGGACTGGCTGGCGGACATGACCTACTGTCAGGATCAACACACTACCTTCGCTGAATTGTTGCCGATCATGAACCGACCTAAAGATATTTGGGGCCCGCTGGTAGGCCATCTACTCGCACAGACAGATGACAGCGATGTCCCTGGGGGGGACATACTAGCGACTAGAGGCACTGCCTACACTCAGAGAGGAGACACAATGCCTGCCGGCACATATACATTTCACCTCCTATATATCAGGGGTTGTATCCAGTTTACCGCGCAATGGATCAATGCCCTTCCCAACACACCTCACATGTCGTCCATAGACATTATACTCCCGAACGTTGCCACCTGCCCCCTCGCCCATTCCATGGCTCTTCCATTCTGCCCACGACATGTGCCCACCTCTCCACACTCAATGATACTCCATGACACCACACATGATGCTTACTCTAGCGTTTATTGTATGTCGCCATGACTACCGTTATATAACTGTGTATTTAAGAAAGAAACATACTACCTGAACTGCTTTGCTGACTCGGACTTCCACTTCCAAGTGTGTTTATAAGGCCTCGTAGTTTGTTTACTGTTGAGAAGTTTTGAACAAAAAAAAATGAAAACAATGTTCTACTGCAGTACATCCTCAGGTATTCTCCTCTACTAGATATAATACTCCTGTCGACTGATCCTATGGTACGCCGCCGGGCCTCCGGGATGCCGGTCACAAGGCTGTGTCATAACCAATTAATACGCTGCTGGTCTCAGGGTTGTAGGCGCATGAAGCTATGTACTGTATTAACTATGCAATAAAGCAGTTTTGAACACCCAAAAAAAATAAAAAAAAGTATGGGGTAGATGCTCCCACTTTTATTGTCCAAACCCAGACACATATGTGATTTAGTGTCTCATATTTGAAATTCCTGCCGGGGCTGTCAGCTCTTTTGAAGTGATCTCTTCTCTGAAGAGCTAAACACAGGCCAAAGGAGTACTAAGATCATACCAGACTGGTGAGGGGAAGGGGGTAGACAGA
Organism: Lissotriton vulgaris; assembly: GCF_964263255.1. NCBI lineage: Eukaryota > Metazoa > Chordata > Amphibia > Caudata > Salamandridae > Lissotriton > Lissotriton vulgaris. The sequence goes on from NC_141697.1 coordinate 1,059,055,732, forward strand.
GATAGAGAGATGTCTGCCTCCAGGTTATCTACCATGCATAGTCACACATGTGCAACCCACCACACTCTCTCAAGTATCCTGTATTATCCTAGCACGCGCACACGTGCTGTCTGTCGCGGCACACAAAACATGCAGGCCAAGTGGTATAGCCACAGAACTTTACACGAGTGGGCCTGTAGGTCCCCCACTCATGTGACACAGATTTAAAGACCTGTTCACATTACTGATTTTAATGAACACAAAATGGGTATGCTGCCACTGCCTTGCTTGTGTCACTTAACTCCAGGAAGGGGCAGCAGATCCCTACTTTCAATATGGTAGCGCTTGGCGCACCCCTTTTAGTCTGAACAGACTGTTTTACAGTGAGACAAGCCTAGATCATGGTACACAAACATGATCTGTGTTCAAGCATGACCAAAAATCAGTAGCAGGAATCTGGATATCTTTTGTAGCTGGAGCACTCGGGGCATGAGGGCACCTCAGTCACCATGCAGGTGACCTTTCCATTGCAGCAGTGTTTTGCAAGCTTCAGCTTCCTTTTGGCAAATAGGAGGCTCAAGCAATGCTTGGGGTAGATGCAACAAAAATTAAAATCATTGTTAGTCTAGGTCTTCCTGTAGGAGTGTTTACGGTGTTTAATTTGGTATTGGTTTTATTTAAGCATGAATGTTAATGTGATGGTTTTTATGATCTTGAGCAATCAAAATAAACTAGCTAATTCAGTCAATAATAAATATGTATAGTAACTTTAAGCAGAGACAGGGACCCTACACAACTAATTCCACAGTGAGGTTCATAAAAATCCAGCAATGCTTCAGAAATAGTGCACCACAAGTACTTCACGAGAAATTGATCTGTCAAACATGGCAGAGGTCATGCACAGTACCAATGAACAAAAGTCTTACTTCAGAAAATCTGATTTCAATGAAACAGTACATCATATGAAATACAATCTAACAATCACCAACAACAAACGCAATTACTCACAAAAATAAAATGTAGAACCAAATGTAACCATTAAATTACTCTGATCTATTGCCCTATTGATTCCCAGAATAATGGTGGCCCAATTGAGAGACACTGCTGCACATCCACGCAGCATGCACACTGGTGGGGGAACTCATGCACACTAAAGACAAGCCCACCTGTGCATGGCCTCTCCCAGGTCGCACCTGGCGCCACAATCTGAGCCTGTAGTCTGCCTGCCACACGAATAAATGTCTCTTTCCAATTCTACCTCACTTGTTTAATAGCCCCACCTTGTTCTGTTTCTCTACATGCACTTTTACTGTTGTGACTCCCTACTGAAAAAATTCGAATTAATCCTGGACCTCCAGACCAGATTAACTTCCTTTTCAAAACATTCTTTCGAAATTGCTGACCTGAATTCAGACAAAAAAGTTGATGGTTGCCTTTTTACTGAAAAATGGCTTAAGGATGCTTCTGCTCCAAATACCACCCTTGAAATATATGATGGATTCTTCATAATTCATCTAGACCACTTTATCTACAGGGATGAAGACATTGGTGTTATTTGCTCCAACCTTGTGTGTTCATTTCTGACTTTAGCTGATCTCTGATGCAGAAGGTGCAACCTTTCACCTCCACTCCTAGTTTCTCCCTGTTTGGAGCTCTTTTCCATCATCCACCTGGCTACGATGCAATCTTTTGTTAGCCGTCCAATGGCCCCATTTTTTTGGGGTACTCAAATTTCACAGTGCTGGATGAATTTAATATCCATGCTGGGGACACTGTCTGTGGCACTCAGGGATGCTTTACTTGCATTTTGGCTATCTGGTTGAAAATTGAATAAAAAGATCACAGTCTTAAACTTCTAGAACTTGTGTCTGGCTTCGCTTTGGAAAAATGAATGAGAATACTCAAACTTGTGATTAATGTTGTACAATGTTTATTACCTTAAAACATATGTATAACTGTTTTACTTGAAGGGTGCGGAGCCACAACCTTGTGTATGCTTTACTTGCATTAAAGCTCACTCAACCGGTCTTGCATTTCACGCACTTGGGAGGGCATACCCTCAACCTAGTTTCATTCAATTTATCACTGTTGCAAGATTCCTGCACTCTACCGTCCCCATGGTCAGATCTTTTTCTTGAATGCGTCCCCTTTGTCAATTTACAATACTGTCTGTCATTGTCAGTGCTTTGCTTACAGCAGCCCTAGACAAAATCACTTCCTTTAGAGTTAGAAGAGTACATAGGCAAATACATTCTGCGCTTTGGTTCTTAGGCTCTCTAAAACATACCAAACAGATGTAAAGCACTGGAAAGGAAACAGAATTCAACTATGACATGGAAGTTAAAGCTACTTATAAAGCTGAAATTCAAAAACAGTCTCATTAGGGTAACTCAATAAGAATATTTCTTCTGTAAAAAGACTGCAAGCGAAAAAATTAGTACCGTCAAATATTTTCTCGGACTAGATTTCTGTCATTTTCCCATTGCCCGAATGCCAAATATTTGCGATGATCTTGCCATGTCTTTCATGATATAATATCCAGATTTTTCAGAGCAATCTTTTCAACACCCACCTTGCCTTTTGTCTCTCTCTCTCATTCGTTGGAACCTTGCTTCTTAAGTTTAATGCGACTGTCATGTGCAAGTCAGAAGCTACCATTCTACATCATGAATCTTCATTCCTAATGGGTAATAGTCTCCTTCACATTTTGGCTTTGGCTATCAATTTTATCAATCCTATTTTAATTGAACATTCAAAACCTCTTAACTACCACTGCTCCACAGACTTAGAAACAGGTACAGGTCATCCATCCCTTGTTAAAGTAATACTCTGCAGACCCAGATGTTTCTAGCCAAGTACAAGCTTCTCAATCAGGTTTTAGACCACCACGTCATAAGGAAACAGCCCTACGAGTTGCATTAGAGCACATCAAAATATCCTTGACCAAGGTAGCTTGACAACCTTAGTGTCTTTGATCTGTCAGCATCATTCAATAGTGTCTCACACCACATTGCTGCAAAGACTGAACTAGAGGTCTGTGGCCTGGAACTTAATTAACAGCACTATTGGATGAAAGACAGCTGTCTTAAACAGAGTTTGGAAAAAACTGATCCTGATATTTCGCTCCCTTAACTCCACTCGGTCCCATTCTTAGTGGAAATCTGGACTGAATTCGTCTCAGCCCCAGCTTCTGTTGCAAAGAACCATGGGATCAAATTCAACACTTATCTTTCCTTTAACGACCAAACCCAAGTTGTTTGCAGCCTAGTACTTCACTCTTCTGCATTCCCTATAAAAAGCTTGGGCTATTCTCCACGTTGACACTCACAAAACTATTGTTCATGTGCTTATTACAGCAAGTCTAGTCTACACCAACTTCCTTTACTTAGGACTTGCCACAGATCTCACCCACTGCCTTCAGTTAGTGCAAAAAGAGGAGGCCAGGTTAATTCACAACATTTCCTGTCTGCAGTCAATCTCCAAATACTTAAGAGGTCTTCACTGGCTTCCTGTTCAGGAAAAATAAGCCTTAGTAATAACCCAAAGACCATGCCACAAGAAGAGAAAGGCCTACTTGGATTGGATTTGCCCTAACTGCCCAACACGTAATCTAAAATTCTCATCTGTTAACCTCACAAAACCGCTACATTTCTTAGTGCGAGAAAAGATGGATGCACTTCTGCCCTTCTCTCTGCAAAACTCCGGAACAAAAGTCCATCTGTTTCATGCCAGCTGCCTTCATAAGAAGTTGAAAGCCTTGCTACTCCACATTGCCTAATGCCTGAACCAACAATTCTGGTTTCCACAGACATCACCTGGTCTTGAAGCACTGGGACAACCTTTGACTGTTCAAACTTTGCAAAGCTTCCCATTCATTAATTCAAGCATTTTATCTCTTCATTCATTCAGACCCTTTGTTCACTCGCCAAAATATGTTCGAAAAGGACACTGCCCAGGATTGGGAACGCTAAACCGCTGATTCATAGCAAATAATGATTATTATCGCCTACGTTAGTCCAAACAGAACCAAAAATCATTCAAAGACATTAAACGCAAAATGAGGGCTGCAGATTTCCACTCATTGCCTCTATACCACACAAAATTCAGGGTACAACAAAAATAAAGTCCTTCTTGTTTGACATCCCAGAAGCGAGCATTGTAAGGCTCTGTCACCTTGCATACAAAAAATAAGCATTGGCAAATCAAATAGGTTTTATCTATGCAACTGCTGTGTAGCATGGCAAAAAGTTAAGAGAAAAAAGTGGTAGGACACGGCCAGCACTGACCAAGAGATGGGATTATTATCTGCCTTCACCCAAAAAAAAAAAAAAAAAAGTTTATGGCCAAACGACATTAACACCTGGGCAGCAAACCAACGACAAATGAAAATAAGCATTTATGCATCGATTTCTCTTTTTTTTTAATTGGGCAGAAATGGTGATCTAAAGGCGGAGGGGGCCTGGGCAAAGCACAAATTAGGCAATAATAACAATAATAAATGGTGGTATCTTCAAAGAAAATTCCACCATGTAGTCAATGAATAATACAGTGTTTAGCCTGCATTGTACTGAATAGAGTTTCTGGCTCCAAATGCTAGCTGAGACAAAAAGACCAAAGGGTTTGCCTAGAAAGAAGCTGCGCAGGCTGCTGCACAGCTTGAATTTATGTTGCAGAAGATCCCCACTGGGCTCTGGGTGACGCAGTCTTCTCTTCTCATTCTCCTTGAGGTTCCAAGTGTGACTAGCCGGGATTGCACACAGAGGGCTGTTTCATTTTGAGATCTAGATAGGGTGTTGTTTGCATAGTGTACCCTAGAGGATTTAGTTCACTGCATCCCCTCATTTTCCTCCACTCTAAGCTTTCAGGTGCAGCCACTGCAGATAAATGGATACAATTACATTGTGCGGGCACTCATCAATTACCCTAGCATGCCAAATTAAGGCTGTTCCTCATCGAAACACTGTGTGGGTTACAGGCCCTTTCCCCACCTTATGTGGGGCAAAGGGAGTAGAAGCCAGAGGTTGCAGGTGTGGGGAAGGAAATTGGTAAGAAGGGCTATATGCTGGCAAGTAGTGAATAAGATTGGAGGCAGGTTCAACATTTTCTCTGTGAAAGAATACAATTAAATTATGAGCAGGGCAATTAAGTTGATTTTTCAGCATATTCTTACTTTTATTTTTCATATTTTGTATACCTTTCTATGATTGAACTACATTTTTAGACCCCTGACTTGCATAAATGTTTGGTAACATGGATGCTATCACCTAAGGGAAGCTACTAAGATGATAAACACTGATCATCATATACCAGTGCCACCACCCTTCCTTACTGAATCAAGAATGCATTCTACTGTACCTTCCCTCATCACAGTTATCCCGGTAAAACATGACAAACGTTGTAAAAGAAGCTTCTTACTGGAGAATTATCAGGAGACCAGGAAATGAAGAGCCATTCAAAACCCTGCGCATTCTGGGTGTCCAATCTGTACAGTATGTAGCAAGGCTGAGTCTCATCTAGTAGCGGCAAAACATTGGAATCGTAGTCCCGGTCCCATGACCCAGATAGTTCTTTGTAGGCTCCCAATACCAACTGCTCTGCAAAGATAACAAAAAAACAAATTAATTTCCAGTAAATCTTCTCACTTTATGACAAGAAAAGTGCAATTCAATAGCCAGCATAGATGTTTAATGTACAGCAAGACTACTCTTTCCAAGATATCCTATCCCAGCAACAGTAAATCGCTTAGATGACTAATACCATCATAATCTGGTCTATTCATTTGATAAAGGAATAAATCTAGCTAAAGGTCAACAAAATTAGGACGTCAAGCAGAAATGTCAAATTACTGACTTCGGACCTAAATCTGGACCCTTTCCTTGCTCAAAAAACAAAAAATAACAAAACCGTGATTTCAGGGGTTGACATCAGTGATAAACATTCAGACCGAGTACTGAGCTGTTGCCAATGCTGGTTAAGTGGTTTTATTCTTAATAGCATCAAGGTAATTGTGCCAGGAAACAATGCACTGTGCAAATTCTAAACATTCTCGCAAGGCTACTGACTACACTGAAAAGTCTAAAGCTCTTCAGTGTAAAACAATGGTCAAGTCCATCATGGACGGGGTTAACAGTCAAGTTTAATGCCACTCCATTATGCACTGTCCAGGTGCACAGTTTTTATCTACAACACATTTGGAAATTGTCAAGTTTAACCTACACAAAACCACAATTCCGCATTTGACAGCAAATCCCTTCAAGCATTGGGGCCAGTCAGAATTCTATAAAGCATTATGTTACCCATTAAATTAAAGTTTTTTTAAATACAAAATGTTATTGATTACTGTAGACTGATTTCCTGGGAGACTGATTTACAAGCTGATCCCTTCAAGTAAACTTAGTTGCACCCAACCGTAGCAGTTTTGGTATAAGCTTATTTACTAACAGTTTCTGGATTAGGGATGACTGGTTGATTTTTTTCAATTATCATATGGATGGCAGACAAGGTCACAGTAACAGGCACTATCAATTGGCCAGTTGACCAATCAGAGTAATGCCAATGCTGAAAAGTCAAAGGTCTTCAATTCTTGGGTCAGAGTGGTCAATGGTCTTTCCTTCAGAGTTGGTCTACATTTAGACACAAGACATTTGCTCCCTCTAACCAATCACCCTGACCCTTTCAAAGAGATCTCCAAATACAGCAAATACAGCAAACCGAACTGCAGTGGCACACAGTTCATCATAGAAGAAGCTGGTAAGAAAGTAAAAGAAAATGCTTACAGCTTTGGAAGAAACTGCAAGTGGGGCTGCTCTGAAGTAGAAGTGGGCCAAAGAAGGAAATCAGAAGAGCTGGTACTTCCCCAATATATGTCCCCCTCAGCAATTTCAAAGCTAAAAACTGCATGTTGGAAGTGCATTTCAAAATGGTACACCACACTATTTCTTTCAGACAGTGAACTTCAATATTTGTATTTGGTTTTAGTACTTCTCTTGAAATGAATACTATTCAAAACAATGCTTCAATGGCTAAAATTCAGTGTCTCACAGGGGCCCTTTGCCTCCTGTCCAATACATATTTAAAGATCATTGACCATTAGTTGCCTCATGTTCGCCCAGCATTCAATGCCTCTGGCCCCTGGACATTACTCAGAACATTCTGCACATACTGTGGTTAGATCACTACTAAATCAATAACAAGCATTTACAATGCAACGGTTTCTCGTTCGTAAAAGTTGGAACTATTGGCATTGTAAATGACAAATTTTGTATTTATGTGTTGGTTTTAAAACAGATAAATAAATGGCATTGTCATTTACAATGCCAATAGCTTAATCTCTCACAAATGCGAGACCTATTGCATTTGCACACACACACAGAGCACAAACACACACACAGAAATGGGGGGGGGGGGATGGGCGAGGAGCAAAACCAAGGCCCAAGTGATTGGTTCTTTCTGAAATGATAGTGATGAGCTAAAACGATAACATGGAATGCACTGCTAGTGATTTAGAGTAATTCAAGCATTTCCACGTGTCACTTTTATTCTCTCCCAGAAATGTGCTGCCATCATTCTCACCTAAGATCCCATTACTTGTTAGACATGAGGGCTGATAATCGAAAAAACAGGTGTAAGAGCTCATATGTTGAGTAGTTCTTCTTTCTCAATATGCATTGCTGTGAGTGTATGTGTGTTTGTGCTCACATCAATAAAGAAGGGAGAATTTCGAATATATTTGTAAATTAATCCACCTGCTCTGGCCACTCCCCACTCCTCTCCCATCCTGCATTGTTAAGGTGGGCGAGAGGGTTTAGTATTTAACTGACAGGGGAAAACTTGGTCAGCAGACGCCATGAGAGTCAAAGTAGATGCAATGCCCCCATGACTCTCCAGCCGCACTCTGGGACTGCATACCTTTGCTTCGCCCACTCGGGCGACCTCATAGACAGTGGTCATTAGTAACAATACTGTTAGCCAGAAATATCATGACCAAATTATCAATACTACCATTATAAAGAGAGAACACAAACCTTTTGGCAAGGTAAACTCAGGAACCACAGCGCCAATCCACACACCCAATACATTGTTGTAATCCTCAGGGTGTGCAGATTGACATAGGCTATAGAAAAAAAAACGTAAATTAAAAAATATAACTTTAAAAAAAATGTAGTGCCCTGAAAGTAGCGCCGGCTGCGACGCTGACGGCCACGACGTAGCGCTGGCCGCAACGTACGTGGTGACGAGGAGGAGCGGCGGTGAAGTGAGGAGCTCGGGGAGGAGCGGCGGCTCAGGTAAGGCTCTGGGACACGGGACGGGAGGGAGCCAGTGCGGGAGGGTGGCCCGGAACAACTGCGGTAAGGCTCAGGGTCTGGGGGCAGCATTTCAGGGACACGGGACGGGAGGGAGCCGGTGCGGGAGGTTGGCCCGGAACAACTGGGGTAAGGTCTGGGGGCAGCATTTCAGGCTTGCGTGCACTCCCGCCCTGGACCCCGCCCGCCACGACATTGTCCGGGACACAGACAATGTCCTGGCGGGCGGGGGTGCACGCAAGCCTGAAATGCTGCCCCCAGCCCCCTTCTGCCCTAGGCAACGCTGGGGCGGGCTGCTAGTCATTTATAAAGGAATTGTCCAGGCTGCTTGACAAGGCAGCACTGGCCTTTAAGAGCCAAAATGACTTTCCCAGAAGTACTCCTATAAGTGTCTGACTTTGCCCCAGCAAAATTAGCTTTTGAAAATATATGGCATGTCAGCAATACTCCTGAATTCATAATGCAGAGCACGTCCATGACAACTATGCACCAGCCTAACCAAAGATTCTGTGTCTTGAGGTGTTTACAAAGAATCCAGAAGTTAGCCCCTACAACAGCTCCTGCACATAAACCTATAAGAGAACATCTTGCTGCTTTGAAGGCCTTTCACTGGTTGCCCATTACAAAGGAAGCCACCTTCAAAACCCTGTTTATGCCACACAAAGCCATGAATAGAACAGCACCAACCTTCCATCAAAAGATCAACACACACTACCTGAAAAGATTACCTCGCTGTAGATTGACACCACAACTGGTTTTTCTGACTTACAAAAAGAAAACCATTGGTTGCACATCTTTCTCTGTGCAAGCAGCAAAACGATGGTGCTCACTCCCAGTGGATGAAGGGTGCGTTGAAGCTCACCTGACATTCAGGAAGGCAGAAAAGACCTGGTTCTTCCTCTCTGGAATCAACTGACTGTACAAGTCACGCCACAGAGCACCAGAATCAGAAATAAACTCATACAAGATTAACCAACCAAACCTTCCCCAACCACGTCCGGGTTATTTCAGAGGCACCACCACCAACATGCATCCTAAATAAGCGCCGCATTCACTCATGCAAAGGTGTAACAAACAAACTAAAAACACATATTAGCCGGTTGCATATACCCAACCTAATAGTCCGCGCACAGCCAATACTGTAAGCAGCTCGCTCTTCTATTCTACCAAACATAACTAATCACTAAACAAAAACAAAACACTAATCACTCCCCCCTAACAGTGAAACTGACCGAGGCAATACACCATTAACTACTAAACACCTTTCCCTAATAACACTGAGTCCCAGTGGAGTAGCATGCTGTCTGTCTGTCTGTGGTTGTGTTATAATATAAACAAAAGGCATTGTGATGTACCAGTAAACACAATTCATTCAACATGGGGTATAAAATAAGGGTACTGCGATGTACTAGAGAACAATGCACCCAGATTGTGGCATTCTTCATACAAAGATAATGGGAATTGCTCTAAAAACATTGCTAAGCGATATACTAAAGAATATTGTACAGTTTGATGTGGAGCAAAATAAATCAAGACTAGTCTGATGTACTACCATTCACAAGGCAACGTCATTGAGTTATACTAAGAATACAGGGTATTGTGAGGACCTGCAGACTCAATGTACCTTGCTTGATACTGTAAGGGGCGAACTGAAGAGACCGTCTGTGAGGGAAGACAGAGTGGGACACGAGATGGCGGGCAGAAAGAGAGTGGAGATAGGCAGAGAATCAGAGGGGGGTAGAGTAGGATTGAGGTAAAAAGCTCCTGAGAGGTGTGAACCCCTAAAGAAGAGGAAAAACAAAAGAAGGGGCTAGGGCTGCAGAGTGTTCTCCTGCTATACGGGGGTGAGTGGGAAGGAAATCCTGTGGGCGCAAAGTTTAAACTGCATAGCTGTGTGTGTGCAGGGGGAGGGTAAAGTATGGAGTAAAAGGGGGGGGTGTCAGATCCATGTAATAGTGGAGAAGGGAGCGTGAGAAACAAAAGGAAAGCTAGAGATAATCCAGTGTGTGTGAGAGGGGCTGGGTGTAGTGAATCGTCCACAAACGAGAAGCAGAAAGGAGCGAGTAAAGCAGAGAGAGAAACAGATGGTCGAGAGGAGAGAGAACCCGAAGAGAGATGAACTCTACACAGAAGGTAGAGGCTTAAGAGAGAGATTTCATTACAACATTGGAGGAGAGAGAAACAGGAGACGAGGTTACAGAAACAGAGGGGGGATCTGTAGGGGAGAGAGAAAGACGAGAGAAGCAGGAACGCGAAGCAGATTGTAGAGAAGAGGTGACACAATGAGAGGGACTGGAGAGAAACACATGGAAAGTGCAATGTGTCAGGGGTGGCGAGGTAGAAACGCACGCAAGGGAAGTACAAGAGGGTTTTACAGTGGGAACGAAACAGGGGAAGCCGCGAGGAGAGAGAGTGGAGTGACCGGAAGTGTTACTGGGAGGGTGGGGTAGACAAGGGACAAATACCCACAAGGCTAGAGGGAAGGCAGCTCCACCGGGCATCGGCCATGTTGCTCGGTCTCATACATACATGGAAGTGTGTTGCATTGTTGAATAGGATGAGGCTTTCTTTTAGTCTGTAAATTAGCAACTCACCCCGCGCTTAGTAGTTCGTGCAAGATTTGACCCTGTGCTTCCTTCTACTGCTGCTCATCATTAGCACCTTGGGATCGCCCGTGTGCTTTAGGACAACAGAGCAAGGCACCTCGAGAAAGTCGTTTTTGTGACCGTGAGTCTGCATAGCAGGTCAGATCTCCAGGACACACCGTCGATCCATGGATCAGCCTCTGCCCGAGTCAGGGAAAAAGATGAGTGAAGTAGAGGGAGCCCAACTCGGCAAGACAAGTGGGAGAGAGTAGCCTTACCTCCGGGCAGCACCAGTGATAGGCGCACCAGGCAGGAGGTTCGTCGGCAGAATACGGCGGCAGCCAGTGAAACAAGAGCGCGGCGAGGGCTCCCCATTGGACGGCACGAAGCATGTGGGGGATTTCCAGCCCGGGCAGACAGCGGGAGGAATTTTAATAAGCCTCTAACTTTTTACCCCCACAGTGAAATAAACCGGAATGCATGGAGAAATGCCAGAAGGCATGGTTCACAGAGAAAGCGGCAGACTTGACAAGGGAAAAAACAAGCACATGCAAAGCAATGGAGGGGGGGTGGGAACGGAGACACGGACAGCGGGAGGGGGGCGGGAAAAGGCAGGACAGCAAGACAGCCACGAGCCACGCAAAGACGGAAAAGAAAGACGACAGACACGAAAACGCACAACAATACAAGGAGACAACAGAACACGGAGGCAAAGACGAAGACGGAAAACAACATATAGACACACACATATATATATATATATACATATACATATATATATATATATATATATATATATATATATATATATCTTTTCAGTTTTATATAGCGCCCACTCGACCAGAAGGTATTGCTATGGGCGGGGTGTTTCCTTCCATGTAGTCAGCTTCAAGCACGACTTGCTTGGAGTGCACACACTTAATACGCGCCAACCGGACATCATGAAACTGGAACGTGAGCAACAACAGTAAAACCAAGTGTTCCTATTTAACCAGCACGTTCATTAGAAGGGCACGTCAGACCTACACTGAAAGATCCAAAATAGCGCAAAAGGTTACAGGAAGGACAATAAAAACAAGGCCAGCGGGCTGTTCTCACTTACAGCTGCCCAACATAAAAACTCGGTCGAGTCAAGGCACTTTAGAAAGGAAGCAGCACACGAAGTACTGGAAAGAGGGAAGCTTGCCCTCTTCCCGACACTTACTCCTTTCTAAGTGCGCGCGAGTTGAGGATTTCCCATTCACAGTCCTTTCCACACGCTGAGCAGAGAGTCGCCCTGCTCAAGTTTGTAGTGCCTGGTGCCCTTACTTCCAGCGTGAGGATAAGGATCTCAAGCTCCCCCGAACCGAGGCTTTTAGTGTGCCAGTTACTTCCTGGCAACTTAAATCTCGCAGCCCACTCCGGCAAAAGACACTTCGAAAAAGACCAAAACAAGACGGGAAAAAAAAAACATCCGCCCACCGCCGCAATGACGTTGTTAAAGGGGCGGAGAACGCAAAAAATCGCCGGACCGCCCACGAATCTGCTCGGACAATGACTGACGCATCTCTGTTCCAATGGCTAGCCTCCATTTATGGAGCTAGCCAATGGAACAGAGAGGCGGGTTAAAGCCCCATACTGAAACTCATAAGATTTCGCCTGCACGAACACTGCTGCGCAGTGGACGCCAGGCGAAACCTAAAAAGGACCCTAACTTAGGAGACTAGGACAACGTTAACACATTTCAGAACCAGATATGCTCTTCAAGACGATTTAATCATTTGTGGACTCTGCTGTATTAGAATCACACTGATCCTCAGCCAGGGTGACATATATACGGAGTCTGTTTCAGCTGAACTTGCTGTAGATTTTAGAATTGGGGAGAATGCTAGCTATTGGAAATCTTCATCTTTTGGAGCCATTCGTAACTTTGAAGACCACACAATCCTTTAAGCCCGCCTCCATAAAACTGGTTGAGCAACAGCAGTTTCCTTGCCACAGTATGCTGCATTCCTGCAACTTATTTCCATTACTTTCTACCCCTGAACGGAGGAGTCTCTCATGGGTTAACCCTTATGCCTTTATTTGTTTTTATATATACATCTTCAGAGTCAACCACTGACTATAATTATTCAGGCTGAAGTGATGATCTGTAATGTTTGAGTTGATGTCACCCACTTCTTGCTAAAACCCAAAGGCTTAGAAAAGACACCAGGATCTGTATCCAGAATACTGATAGTCAGATATAAGACAATTACTTTAAACATAACCCTAACAAAACTGAGTTAAAAATGTGATGTGTGCATCAGGCATAGAGTAGCAAACCTTGATGGGCTTGGATCATATTGATAGCATGGAGAGAATATCACTGCAAAGCTAAATTAAAGCAAAGAGCAAGCAGCACGAAATGTGGCTTTGAAGATTATGGATATTAGAGCACTTGGGTTGAGTAAAGGGACCTTTAAATACAGTTTGAAGTTTCTCAAGAACTGATCTGTAGATTACTCCTTCCTATTTTAATGCCCCAAACTTCAAAAAGGTGAGTAAAAAAATACTAATTTTAAAGTGCAAGGGCAGATGGAGGTGGGAAGGTGTGAGAGGGAGAGATTTAAGTGAAGTAGGGGGAGAAGCATGGACAGGTGGAGAGAGGGAGGGTAAAGATTAAAGGCCTAGTTAGCAAAGCAATAAATTAGTTGGGTTTGTTATATGGGCTGGGAGAAATGTATAGATTGGGCGGGAGTGGGCATGGATAATGATCCTAGTTCATAGGACAAAATTGAGGGGGGAATCCCTTTACAATTCTATAAAATCACTCCTGATTCATAAATCACCATTCTTGAAACAGAATTCCCCCTTAAATCTCACAGATGTAGACATTCCATTCACTAATGTTGGTCCAGAAAATAAACACCTCTTCATGCAACTAGTCTTCAATCCCACTAAAAACATTCAGATGCCCTTCTTTATAATAAACCACATCCTCTACATGCTTTCAGTCGATGAGGTCTTTGTGACATTTTAACTCACCAGCAGACATGCCAGAGAGCGTAAAACTCCACACCGGTCTCAGTCCTCAATTAAACACCCCCCCCTTTCTTGGATAATTAGCCGGGCCAGAACAACTTTCATCTAACATAAGGACTCTTGTTAAGACACCTGGCTTGATAGACATCTCGACATACCACCTCTCCAACAGTGACAATCCACTGTTGTCAGAGGCAAGGGTAGTGGACAGTAAACTGTCCCGGGTGTATTGAATTGAACCTATTGCAATAAGTGCTAGAAAAGGCTTTCACCAAAAATCATCTAAAAGTAACCTAACAGCAGCAAGGTGCTCCATGACTCACAACTACTGCATCAAAACAACACCAGTAGATGCACACTTTCCATAACTTACAAATCAGCAGCTCACCCTATTCAATATCTGGTAACAGTCTACCATCATGGCTCAAACCACGATGTACCTTAACAACGGGGTCCTAACCATGAATGAGTCTTTAAAAAGAGGCACGCAAAGTAACTATCTGCGTTGTACAGTCATACAACCCCCTTTCAGGAGCCCAGCTGGGTCCATTGTCAGGTAATGAGTCCTTCCATCCCTAAACTGTGTGTCACACCTCACCACCTGGGAGTGGCATGGAGCCCAAAGATTTGGGGAGCGGGTGGAAGAGTGGGCAATCATCTCTGGTAACCAGCCAAGGAAACATTATTAACAAGCCATTTGTTTCGGATTGTCATAACATACAATTTAAAAACATTGCCGCATGCACTGCAAAGTACAGTTGTTTGTAGTGTGTACTTAACTGCTGCTACTACAGTAAAGCAGTTGTGCATCATTTATATGAACTGCAGATTGGAAACTGCTCCCAGTACACTATCCATGAAGGAGCCTGTTCAAACTGTAAACCACACCTTGAGGGGTTAAACGAAATGAAAAAATATTGCATTTGGATAATGGCGATTTTCTAAGTACATGATGAACACATTACTCTAGGGTACCAGACAAGTTGGAGTCCGTGAGCTTGAGATTGGTGGCTTTCTCAAAATGTTTCGCCCCTGTTACTTTCGCAACATCTCTTTCAATCCATGAAACACTGGCCAAGGTTCAATCAAAATGGAATTTTTGTTAGTTTATAGTTTTCCGATTGTCAATGGGAAGTAATGTTGGGAAAGATTTCATAGCCATCTAATATTGACATATTTGTGCTTTTTTGGATGTGTTGATGCACGCCTTTGAGGATCTCTTCCTGTTGTCAGGGCTTTAATCAGTTCGAGGCAAGAGTTTGGAATCTTTTGCATTCTATTTCAACTATTCATGGTAATGAGGGAAGCCCTCTAGTCATTCTGCATTCTTGTAGGAGTAGTCCACCGCTCGCTAGTATGTAGACTTTGGGCTGATGAACAGTGTACTATAGATTTAAAGTGATGAAGTTATTCCAAAAGTGACTTCTTATATTTCCAATTTGCACAATTTCTATCTTTCTCTGATAGCTACATTGATTTCCTAGTACTTGCCATCTTCACCTAACTAAATGGTATCAGGTTACCGATTCCTCCTCTCACAAATAAATTCACACGGATCTTGCTCTAAAGATGAATGATCCAAAACATTTGCACATCTTCTGATCAAGTAGAATGCGCTTTTAATGTGTCCACACACACAGAATACAACGTCAATGGAAGGTTAATTAGCGGGACTGATTTCTTGAACTCACTGTATCGAAGATATTCAAATGTATGACAGTCAGAACTCGTTTTCAACACACGCCCAAGGTATTTTTCTACATCATTAAAGTCCCATTCTTTTTCTGTCCAAGATTTGTTCCAATTTTGCTCTTAGTGTCATCACCCGTAAGAATATGTGCTCTGATAAGAATACTTGTGGTTTATATAAATGGGGATGATTCCTTTAGGAGAACAGGGACTTGAATCAAATTATATTTATCACCAAGCACAATTGCCCCTGACACCATTGATCACAAAAATCCTTTTTAACAGTAGTCCCTTTTATTGACTCTGTATTCGTTAAATTATTTCACTTTTCTTTACTGTTTTTTATATCACATTTCCAATCGTATTCTTTAATTTACACATAATTCATTTACAATATTTACAATATTTTTACTGTACATTCCTATACGTAAACTTTCACATTGTCGTGATATATATTTGATATTTACAACATTACAACACATCACTCATTACTTTGTATGGTGTCCTACTGTTTTTCAGATGTCAAGGTATGACTTTTTCTTGATCTTAACCACATTAGTTAGTATTGGTCCTATCTCATATGTTCAAAGTAATATATTTCCCTTTATCTTTTTACATTTTTGGCACAACATATCACTCTTTTGTATACCAAGCAAGTAGTCACAATATTCGACTTTTAGCAACACATATTGTAATGATATCGCCGACGCGTTTCGACCTTGTCGTGGTGGGACCTGCACGTTTATTTTATCAAGGTCTTCCTGAGGGCTGTGATTTACACTGTCTGTAGGACAATCTTCCAATCTATGAAATTAACAATAAATACTTTTGTTATAATAATGGGCATTTACAATTCAAGGAGTACCTAACACTAGTTTACTATGTTTGGCTTTTGGTTGTACATACCCGCCTGGATGTAATCGCTGGGTACTTTGTCTTTTCTCACCTGCGTGGCATAAAGTGTTTGTTTAGATTCTGGTGTGGGGGGTTGTTCGGTATCTGTTATGTTTATCGACATTTGGTATTTAAAATTCATTGCTACCTACCCTCGGTATCTTTTATCTGTTTGTCTCGAAGATTATTTTGCCAATGCCACTATACTTCTCAACAAACTGCTAGAGAGAAATTATCCAAATAAGCTCCTAAAAAAAGCAATGAAAAGGGCATGGTATACACCGAGGGAGACCCTTCTGATTCCAAAAAGCAAAGATACTAATACACCGCTGGTATGTGTCACAACTTTTTCTGGCGTGAGAAATGAAATACAAAAAATAATCAGAAAAAACTGGAACACTGTAAAAAGTTTAGAGCAATTCAGCAATCCGCCCATCTTTGCTTTAAAAAAAGAACTTAAGCATCAAAGATAAACTGGTGAGGGCAAACACTTCGGTAAAAACACAGAATACATCATTGAGGTCTATGCTGGCTTAACCACCCGTGAAAGGACATAAGAAATGTGGCAACTGTATCTCGTGTGCCAACACCATAGAAGGCACTAAGTTTCAATATGGGAAAAAATACATCTACCACGAGGAATTTACCAACTGCAACACGCAGAATGTCATATACTGTGTAATATGTCCATGCTCCAAAGCATATATAGGAAAGACAAGCCAACAAATAAAGAAAAGAATAACCCAACATCGGTCGCTGATCAAATGTAAGACACCGAATGCACCAATGGTGTTACACTACACAGAGATGGGCCACTCAGAAAAAGACCTAAAATGGACAGTACTTAAACATATTGTAGGCAACAATGTGGAAAACATCATGTCCAAATTTGAAGCCAAAATAATTCTATACTTGGGGACAACAGAAAACGGTCTGAATGAAATGTCAGAACTGACGAACTGTATTTAAAACGTCGAGACTGGCAAGAAAGAATATAAATGAAACAAGTTTCTAATAATTAAAAAACAGAGAAAAACCCAGGGTGAGCACAACGATGTGGGACACCGCGACAAAGAAAAGTAAGAGGTTTCCACACAAACGAATTGGGAGCTTAAATCAATGTGTGCTTAACGATGTAATAACCAGAAAATACAAAAAAAGAGAGCGATGGACACAACACATTAAGCATAAAAATGCCGACCATGAAAACATTCAGACAAAAGGTCGTGGTTTCATTTCAGAACTACAAATCCCAGAAACCCCTCGTATCATGTGACACAGAAAAGAAACCAAGAAAGAAACGCCACCCGCTAACAGCGGTTCAAAGACGCCGAAACACGGAAGCTGGAGAAGAGACGCTGGAGGAGTAAGACGAACGCGTCCAGAACAAGTGGAGAAAAAGAAATCAAACAGGTATGCGGACATAATATCATAAGCGCTATAAATGAGGTCCGACACAAGCACAGGAAAGAACTTAGAGGCGTCCGTTGATGTCAGAAGGCGCGTAATGAATCAACAGCTAAATGCTAAAACCCCGGCAAAAAACATAACAGGCTTCGAATTAACATATACGCGGCCAACACGAGTCTATTAGAAATGAATACAGAATGTGTGCAAAGCCCAAACCAAGGCAGATAAAGAGCTGTACTTGTAGCATAGATTTATGTGGGAAACACGCAACCACGAGAAACGGTTGTCAAACATATGACTACTTTAAGCAATACATCCACGCCCCGCATAACGGCATACCAGTAAACGGAATAAAGACTCATGATGTATAGCGAGAATATACATATTAACAAACTAAATAATACCTATGGTTTCCTCCACAGCTTTCCAAAAAGGAAAATGACGCCAAACAACAACAAGAGCCTACCATAAGATTCCCTCGAGACAAACAGATAAAAGATACCGAGGGTAGGTAGCAATGCATTTTAAGTACCCAAATGTCGATAAACATAACAGATACCGAACAACCCCCCACACCAGAATCTAAACAAACACTTTATGCCACGCAGGTGAGAAAAGACAAAGTACCCAGCGATTACATCCAGGCGGGTATGTACAACCAAAAGCCAAACATAGTAAACTAGTGTTAGGTACTCCTTGAATTGTAAATGCCCATTATTATAACAAAAGTATTTATTGTTAATTTCATAGATTGGAAGATTATCCTACAGACAGTGTAAATCACAGCCCTGAGGAAGACCTTGATAAAATAAACGTGCAGGTCCCACCATGACAAGGTCGAAACGCGTCAGCGATATCATTACAATATGTGTTGTTAAAAGTCGAATATTGTGACTACTTGCTTGGTATACAAAAGAGTGATATGTTGTGCCAAAAATGTAAAAAGATAAAGTGAAATATATTACTTTGAACATATGAGATAGGACCAATACTAACTAATGTGGTTAAGATCAAGAAAAAGTCATACCTTGACATCTGAAAAACAGTAGGACACCATACAAAGTAATGAGTGATGTGTTGTAATGTTTTAAATATAAAATATATATCACGACAATATGAAAGTTTACGTATAGGAATGTACAGTAAAAATATTGTAAATATTGTAAATGAATTATGTGTAAAGTAAAGAATACGATTGGAAATGTGATATAAAAAAACAGTAAAGAAAAGTGAAATAATTTAACGAATACAGAGTCAATAAAAGAGACTACTGTTAAAAAGGATTTTTGTGATCAATGGTGTCAGGGGCAATTGTGCTTGCTGATAAGAATACTTGGCATCTCTAGGTCAAGTTTCTTGTACAGAATATTAAGTGGGATTAAGTGTCTTTTCTCGCCTGTTCCATAACGTATCCATAACTCTAACAATCCTTGACTTATGAACATTGCAACAAATCTAAGTAGCACAATAATAGCTGCGTCATTTGACGGTACAATGACTTGATTGGAACCATTTTGAACAACCCATTCAACATGTGGCACAACACAAAGGCCAGCTTCCTCCGATTTGCTGTTAATTTCTTAAACAATATGGCCCAAACCTTTTGAATCTATTTCTGCAGGCATCAACTCCTCATTGACAATCATTCCACTTGCAATAATTGGAAATTTCGTGTTCACTGAAGCATCAGCAATGTTTTGGCGAGTTAACATTTCCAAGTTCATCTTGTTCGATGTTTATGACCAGAATTTATCATGTTGCACAGGTAAAGGTGTCGAATTGTTATTGCAGTCAAGGTCTAATTGTTCCACTTGTAAACATTAGTCTGATTCTGTCACCTTCTTTGACAGACAGTTCGAGATATCTGTCAAAGACAATGTGCATTTCTTGCAAGGTGCACACTGACTTTGACACCTGTAGAACAGTCTAAATGACCTCTACTTAATCGTGCATGGATGAAATCTTAACCATTCGCAATTGTGACATAGTCCACAACAGCAGTTTTCATTTGTGACATCTTTTTTCGATTTAAATTTTTAGGTGACCTAGCTCTTGTACGAGTTTGTGCTTCACTGTTTGGTTGCAACATCTTCATCAAATAATGAATTTGTTGGAATCATGCGAAGGAATGTCCTTGATAAATTCATCCCTTTCTTTTGCTACATCCATCTCTTTATGTGCTTGCGAAAGTTGTTTTTCTGTCAACTGTTTAGTAGTGGCTGGTTAAACTGTTTAGTAGTGGCTGGTTAAACTAAACTGTTACTATGGAAATGAAAGCGTATAAGTTTACCTTTAATTATGTCAAACATCGTTTTCTATTTCAATACAATTCTCCTGCTTCAGTTCTGTATATAGTTTTGATTCTCGTTCCAGGATATCTAGTAGACGTGTCTTTATATCGTTATCCACATATTGTTATTTCAAAGGTGTTTCCTTGCTGCAGCATGAAACGAAGAAGGCTGTCAACCTGTTTATTAAAATGTTCTCCTCTCCCACAAGTTCATGGTGAGGAACAGTTTCACAATGGTCCATTTATTTTGAGTTTGTCATCTCTCTGAAAACATTGGAAATAGTAAAGACTTCATGATAAACTAGCTGTCATGGAGTAGCACATTCACTTTTACATGTCTGACCAACAATTCCCTCAGAGATTTTCTGTGATCTCCTGTTCCAGTTTCTTATCTGGAGCCACAGCATTGTAACTTCTTTCTGTCTTTCACCACAAAATGTCTTTGGATGAATTTTCTGTAGAGGTATGGTTTCCCACCTGTAGCTTCTTCACTCTTTCCAAATACCAGGACTTATATCTCAGGTAGTTTATGCAATCAAATTATCGAAACACAGTAATCAGTGACTCCACAGACTTCCCATGCAGCTCCCAATCAGCATGTACCAACATTTTCACTAGAGCTGTCATGTGTACAACATTTCCTCAGTACTTGCAAAGTTCTGATTTTTCTTCACATTCTTTGAACATTTGCTAACAATGGGGAGAGCAAGGGATCGTGTTCACAGAAAGTGAACGGAGAGTACTCCTATTCCACTGTGGAAGAACTAAATAAACAAAGAGAGGAGTACCATCATTGGAAGGTCAAAAAGAGATTCCTAATGTGGTGGTAGGCTGACAAAAGGAAAGAATTTATCCTTTTGTTAAAAACCCCTCACTCACCAGCCTAGTGGTGACATGCTTCATCATCGGGGTCCACCCTGGTGGCCTAGCGTCACCAGGGTGTGCTACGACACCTGAAGTACAGTGGAGCAGGTTGTGAGTGTAAGTGCAGAAAAAAGGTGTGTTAAAAATTGTCCTGGTTTAACTTAGTGGGAAGATAAATTTTATTTACAAGTAACTGGACAATGTTAAAAAAGGTGGGGGAGATACTGTGAGGGTATATTAAGGCCAAGAGTATCTCTTATATGTGTGTTGGTCTACATGTTTCAACCGAAGGTGGGATATACCAGGTTTTCGTCAGGACCGGATAGACAGGGAAACGGGACGGTATGTACCCCCTAAAAGGCACACCCAATCCTCGTTCTGTGTAACCCAAATTAGCAAAATTCACTAAATGGTACAAAAGACTCTAGCCACGTTGGGTGAGTTCGAAAAAAGTAAAAAAAAGACTACTATTCAGATGTCTTATTTCATCGGAGGGCGGGAGGAGGTATCCCCACTACTCAACCAATTTAGTTCCTTTGTGGTGGAAATGGCGATTACCTATGTTTGTCCTCCGCTACCCTGCTGGTAAAAATGTCAGCTACAATATAGAAAACACATGTATCACAGAAAATTGGCATTATACGCTGGTCTTCAAGCTAAGCATGCACATTTTGAAAATATTTTAGACCTGTGTATACTTTTACAACGTTTGTGACTGGCGATGGTATTACTGGTAAAAACCCAATATTTTTCAGTGGGACGGTATTCTGGAAGATTAGGGTATGAATTCCAGCCTACAGAGGAACTGGCTTTTCTTCATCCTTCAGTCCGCACTGAATATCCGATATGATCAATTCAGTTAAATCAGTTTTGCGGACCACACCATCAGGTAGAAGATCCATGTCCTTACCCATATTGAATCTTTCTGGTAGACAGGGACGTGTTGATACCTTGTAGTGATTTTGCACACGTTGGCAGGGAAGTTGGGTTATAAGCTTTGTTTATGCCTAGAGCTGACACAGCTTGTTTTCCTGCAGCTTGTACATTGGTACAGTCTTGAAAAAGCATCACAGCAGTATCATATGTGCTGAATGTTCCAGACAAAGAAGAGCAAACTCCAAAATTAAAATTATCTAGAGAAGCAATTGTAAATCCTTTCCTGGTAAAGTGACATGGAAGTGGTGTGCTGTCGGAGTCAGAAGATCTTACAGCATGAGCCTCAAACAGGTTCCTGCTCCATATTAGGTAATTATACCTTGTTGAGACACCAAATGTATTCATTAAAGCTCTCTACTTTTAAACTTGTCTTAGATTGCATGAGCAGTCAATGTGCAGTGGAGTTTTCTTTTTGCCACGATGCAATTCATAAAACATGATTTGGAAAAGAGGGTACATTTTCACAGCATAAGCCTGTCGGTTCACGGGATTGTCTTCCACTCCTTCTCTTATATCTTCAAAGCCATTATCATTGTGGTCGGCTTCTGTTCCGAACTCAGGAACTTTCGTTTAAAACAATTTTGCTTTGCTGATATTACACAATAATGCAAAAAATGGTAAAACAAAATCAAGCATTCTAGTTGACTACCATGATTTGCAGGAACTTTGGGGCAACACTAAATGTGTCATTAAATTCAAAATCGAAATCTTTCAGGACATTTCTTAAAACGGTTTCTGCTGATTTTACTGAATCCTGTGATCTTATTTTGGCAGCAAGAACTTGAGGAGTCCAATCAGCTGAGAACCTAATTGGCTCATTCCTTTTGTTGGACTGACAATAAGTAATATGGTCATTGCAAATTCCCCCCGAAAAATCATAATTTCATTATTATGGATCAATACAGTTTCATCAACGTTGACCATTATTTCTCGGGTCTCACTAAGTGGGAACCCGTGACCAGCACTCAATCGTGGCTTTAAAATTAAATTTGCGGATGACTTGCGGTTAATTATGGAAAATGTAAACTGTGCTATTACTTAACCTGTATGGATGTGTGTCTGCTTTGGTGTAATGGATAATTTACAATATGTTGTATGCTCAATAAAAATAAATTAACAAAAAAACTTCATTTGCTTTTTCAAGGGGTGCAAATTAATTTGAAGGCTGGCGGTACATTGCTGCAGGGAGCTCTTTGTACATTCATATTTTCAAATGTGTGCACGCATCAAGTTTGGGTGGGAATACAAATCTGCTTCAAATACCATTGAGATCAACTACTCTACTTAAATCTTCATATTGGAAGAAACTAGATGCACATAAAAACATGTTTGCCATTTGGAACTCACATACTCTGTACTTTGTTCTTTCATTCGTTGATGCCTTTGGCCCTTGTTCTGGCTAAACCGCAGAAAACACATTTAAGATCCTCTGCTTTCTGATCAGTTGTTGGATGTGGGCGAGGGGTAGCCATCGATCTTCTAAGTGGATAGGCAATTGGTATGGTGGTCATCACTTTCTCAGAAGACTTAGATTCTTGTTGTGATTCACTGGTGTCTGCTATTTATTGACATTTATTTTCCAGACATTTTTCCATTGTATACTACTTGTAGTACTTGTGGTTACAGGGATCAAATATTTGATCCTCTTCACCCATCAGTTTCAATCTTTTGTGAACTTCGTATTGCCGTATTTCTGAAGCATCTCAAAATTCTTTTGTCCAGCCGCAGTTCAATTCCATTTCAATTCAGCTTTGTTAAAAAATACAACCATTAAAGCATTCTAAGAACAGTTATCACGCGAGAAGTCAGATAGCCAATACTGTTAAATAACATATTTATGTGAAAAGAAGTTATTTTAAAAACAATTCCTAAATCAATTAACATGGTACGTCAATTATGCAGTACATAGGATAAGTTACGGTCCAATATTTCGTGGGAGTCTTGATGGAAATCAATAGGAATTACTAGGTTGGTTTACAAATATTAGCAAATAAACAATTTTGTAATAATTTCCGTAAGGCATGTGAGAATTTATTGTAAAGTGCATCTGTGTATGCTAGGTCCTATATTTTTTTTCATACATTAGGGCCTCAAGATGTGAACTGTCTTTTCTTCTTTTGATTGTCATTTGTTTAAAAAAAAAAAACTACTGCATTGCATACTTTTTCATTTTCTAAACTATGAATGTAGTTAAAAGCAGATTTATAAAAATACAATTTACTGTCAAAGGTCATAAAACACACTTCCTAACATCTCTATAAAAATTAAATGCAATGTTTATTGCAGTGACTTTCCGTCACAGGGCCAATTTGGAAGGTTTCGGTTCCATTTACCCATAATAGGAAATGCAATCAAATAATAAAGAGTACCCATTCTCAACCTCAAGAGATAAAACCTGTGTTGTACATTTGTTACCCGTAGGAAGTATTGTTGCGTAGCTAAAACAAACTGTGCTTCAAAATAGAATTTAATCATCTGTTTTGAGCTCGCGGTCATATCTCTTAATGTTTTGCTTGCTCCTAGAAGCCCTAATTTTAGGCCCCTTTTACTATGGTGTTGGATATCTATACAGTCTTTAAAATCAGCATTCACATCACACTCATTTAAAAGTTTATGAATTTACTGCAAACAAGGGATCTTTTTGCAATGAATGAGGGCAAAGCAGTCCATCATAATTTCCTAGGTAAACTTAGTACCATCCTTGCTCCAGATCTCCAGCCAAACAGTAAGAGCTGCTGTACTAATATGAGGCCAGATGTAGGAAGCCAAATAGCGACTGCAAACGCCGAAATTCGCAGAATTTCAGCCTTTGCAATCACAATTTGGTTTTGAGCAATGTAGGCAAGATTAAACCTACTCGCAAAATAAGGATTCGCACAAATTGCGATTCCTTAAATGCAATGTAAGTAGCACAAAAGAAAGTGCACTTTAGCCTGAAGGAATGGCTAATTACCACCAACTTCAAGTTGGTGGTAATTAGCAATTTCCTTTTTTTAAAAACAACACTTTTTTGCTTTTTTTTTTTTTAAAGTGCCATGTGGTAGACATTCATGCCCATAGGGCCACATGTGCACACATGCACATTTCAGGGGTGCAAACAAGGTGTTCTTTTAGAACCCTTGCATCCCTGAAATTGCGCCCAGAATTTGCGAGTACCTCTTTGTTACTCCTCGCAAATTGCAGGCGCAAATCCTATTCATTCCTATGGGCCTCTTGGCCCACAGGAATTAATGGTATGGTATTCCTTGATTGCGAATCTCAATTTATGATTCGCAATTAAGGAATATTAAGGAATCGCAAATATTTTTGCAATTCCTACCTACATTCAATTCTGCGAGTCCTTAATAGCAATTCAGTAAAAATCGCTATTAAGGACTCACAAAATTGAATTTACATATATCTGGCCCATAGTCACTAATGTAGGATACTGACAATTCCTTATTAACAATATATGAAGGGGTTGAATTGGGACCTGCTAATAGCCGCCTTAAAAATATATTTTCCTGAGTCTGTAATAAAGTATGATTAGCGATCCCCAAAATTGCTGGACTGTAACAAGTTCCTGTAGGACACTTAGTCCTATACAGAGTCAGGATTTCCCTAATTGGCTTATTCCCCATTTGTTTTGAAAATCTGAAGAGGGCTTCAATTGTCTGTAAAAATTTTAATTTGCAAAGATCAGTGTGTGTTCACCAATGCCCTTCAGAAGTGAAAAGTTAACCCAAGTACGAGAAATAAAGTGCTTTTGCAATTTGCACACCTCCAAAGTGATGGTTTCTACTTTTTGATTTCCCATTACCAAATGTCATGGTAAAAGAAAATTTAAGATTACGTGTTATATCCTTTTTATTCATAAAGTTAGCAAAGTTTTCGATTAAGCATTGGAGCCCATTTGCTGTTCTGGATAACAGGACTGCGCCATCCACAAAGAAGAGGACCGGGGGCGACGCGATTACCAACTCTAGGGGCATCAGCATTCAGCTTTTGTAAGAGTTTGTCAACATCATTGTTATATAGGGAAAATAAATGCAGAGCAAGGACGCAACCTTACCGTATTCATATATTTGTGATAGGCTAGTGATAATATCAGTTGGGGTACTCATCTCAGTTAGGGTCTGTCATAGTTTTGCATGATTAGCTAAATCAAATGCACTTGTTAGGTCTACAAAACATAGGTGCAGATGGCCCGCTTTAGAAAGCGCATATTTCCCAATCAGCAATTCGAGGTCGATGGTCCCTATGTCCTTTCTGAATCCGTACTGGGTTTCAGAAAGGGCTCGGTTGTCACTTACCCAAGTTTCTAATCTCTCTAGGATAATTCTTCCAATCCAAGGCAGAAATCACGGAACCCACTGGAGGGTGAGAATTACTTTGCACAATACTTCGAATCCCAGCATGCAGCACCAGCGCAAATCAACAGAGACCCACCGGAGGGTAATTAACTATTTAAATATGCAGAGGGGAAGAGAGGGTGTGTGAAGCTTCGTGAACTGCCGGCATGCCTTTGAGAAAGGAGCAAGCTGCTCTGAAACGCGTCAGGCTACAAGATTTATTGGGAAGAAAAATGCCGGTTTTTGAAATAAAAGTTCATGAAGAACATATCTACTGTGAGTGCGTCTTCAATTACGGGGCATCTTTTGGAATATATATATATATATATATATATATATATATATATATATATATATATTAGTTAAGCACCATTAGGTCACTCAAAGAAAGAATTCAGGAACATATTCGGGCCATAAAATAATCATAACAGTAACAATCCACTGTCAAATCAGTTCAACTTACATCATGGTATCGCAGAGCTGCTGTATTTATAATTCCATGAGCTGGGGATGGCACATGAACATCAAAAGGGAGGTAATAGAACTTGTACACTTAGAAAATTGGAAACTTCTTGGATCACCAGACTCAAGGCAGTGGAGCTTGGTTTAAACTTAAATCTGAAGCTATATGTATATTAGGATGACTAAAACTTCTGTAAACCACTTATTTGATCTTTTGATGCAGTCTCCATATAAAGGAGACAAAACATATGTCTACCATGGACATGTAGGGTATATATTAAGAAACTGCTGTGGATAAAGAACAAAGCGGTATTTAGAGATGTTCTGTACTGGGATTGTCTGCATGGATTACAATTGTAATCATGTACATAAATAGGCCAACAAAGTCACATCTTTGGAATATATAATTAATTGTATCTTCTGAAATAACATTTATTTGTTGATAAACAACCTGTGCTAAATGCACATACTGTTCACTGGTTTTTCACTTCCTCTAGGTACGCATTGGCCTTTCACTTTTATTATTTTTGTTTGACTCACCACCTTTTTTGCTCCAGGTCGTTTAGTTATAAAGTATGGAAGCTTTGGGACTGCAACATGAATGTGAAAAATTGGACCACTTCTTATCATTAATCCGATTGCCTTTTTTCCTGTTTCATTACTCTGGCCAAATGAACAGTACGCTTTGGCAAGTTTTATTTACATCACATTACAGACCACTATGTATCAGTAAAAAGACTCTTTCCTCTCGTTTGATCACTCTGGCCAAACGAACGGTACGTTTTGGCAAGCTTTATTTACCTCATTCTTGCGATAGTAAGTGTTTTTTTTTCATTTCAACTGTTAGGCCCTTAAATATCACGTGATGCCTGGGAGGCCACACTTGTGTTGTCTCAGATGCATTCAGCCTACACACCGCAAGTCGGTGGCTATGGGTGTGCCACCACACCTTTGGAAAGTATCTCTGATCCTGTTGCTTCCCTTACTTTGAACAGGGCGCGTGTGAGACATATTTGGACTTATCAAGGTCCTTTGCGTAGTGCAAAATTTGGTTTAAATAGCCGTACTTGCTACGTTGTGGAGACGGAAACAGACTCACCAAGGTCTTAAGTAGTTAAAATTATCATGCACAAACAGTTGAACTGACAGGTGCGTGTATGATCTTGCAAATTTTTCCCCCCTCATTTTCTTATTTTACGTGTGAACTTGGACACTAAATATTGCGTTTCGCTGTATACTGTTTGAAGGTTGTCGACCTCACTTAATGGACCCTTGCGGACCTCTCCACTTCAGTTACCTAGATACATTTCAGGTACTTTGCCTGTGACACTGGTTTGCTAGTCTTAATTTCTCATGATACCCAACTAAGATCAAAACTCTTTCCTTTTACCTTGTCTTCCTCGTCCTCTGGGCATGAAACCTACCATTATCTTGACTTGCACGTCTTTAGCATGGTTTTATTTCACTGGAGTCTCTCTAGTACATGTAATTTAGCTTTTCTGAAATAAATGGACATTTATTCCACATGTTGGATTCTTTTGGAGTTTGGTCTAGTCATTGTACCTATGGTCTTGGGACATGTCTCTTATAACACATTTGCTCTAACATGGAGGTATGTGGGGAGCGCTGGATGCACTATCTTTATTGACTAGGATATATTTATATATATGTTCATTATCAACAGCCTTGGAAAAGTTGTTAAAGACGAAACACATGTCAGCTGTCTTTGATAGGTGAAAACAAAGTTGGACCATTGCATAATCTACAGTAAACAGGCCGGCTTTCACTTTTGCAGACCTATAAAGACTTTGGAGTGCTCTAGGTGTTATTTTCTAAGAGAAATAAAAGGAAACAAACAACCAAGAAACGTAGCGACAATTGATCAGAATTCTTTAATTCTCAGAGACTCTGTAGAAGGGGTTCGCCAACATGACAACATGGATTTACACACTTGTGCTGTATCATTTGAAGCAAGGTCATGACTAAGATAAATGATCAATATGGTGCTCCTAGATGAACCTGTGATCAACAAATGAAGCAATACTGTCAATCAAAAATGCATCAAAAGCACAAACCCACAAAAGTAAAGAATTGATTATTTGCCACCTAATGAAGGAGTGTAGGGGTAGATGAGGAAGCAATGAATATAACTCACATATTTGGTGAACAAGTTCTCTGAAAATGCATGTTCTGGAACTAATCTGCAGAGGCAGAATTGAACCTATGAGATGCCAGATTAACTTATGAACACTGTTGTAACACGATAATAGGTTATTCGCATTTCTCACCCTCATACCGCACGACTCTATTGCTGTTTATTAGTAGCCGCCACTGAACAAGGACATTTCACATTTAAATTGCGAAACACTATTGAGTAGCTGGCTGGCAGATTAAGAAAATGGTACAATGTATCCTTCTTTCAATATTCAAGGAGTTCTTTATGTAAAATTAATGACTTGAATTGTTGGTTCGAATTTCAAATCAGAGAGGTGAGTATCTGATATTTATACCTGTTTTTCTTTACACCTTAAAAAAATTCTGGCCTCCTTGGTTTCTGTGGTACAAAAGGGGTGGTGATGGACGGAGCATCTGAATCAATCAAACACTCACACCCAGTCAAAAGATCTGGGTTTAATCCTTCACCGTTCTTTAGCCCACTCTGCCACCGCAGTTCAGACATGGCTATATGCAAATCAGTCTGACCCTGTGCCTCTTGGGAACAGTCCAGCCCGAACTGCCAAGCCATGTCTTCCCTGGACCGGAAACAAGCTTCCGAGGACCGGTTTCTGGCATTCCAGCCGTCTTCAGCCCGGCTTGCTTGAATCCAGTGGCAAAGTGAGCAAGGGACTCACGTCTGAGTATACCCTGCCACACTTATGGCGGCCAAAAGCGGTACAAAAGGGGGTGGTGATGGACGGAGCATCTGAACCAATCAAAAACTCACACCCAGTCAACAGATCTGGGTTTAATCCATCACCGTTCAGAGACATTTACATATCTGTTGCGTTCCGGTCTCCTGCAGTCTTTTCCTCCTGGCTGTGCAGAGCTTTCTTGAGGTGAGCTCTTGTTCCTCAAAATGCTCATAGATATGAAGCCAGGAGAGAAAGGAAACACTTCTCTCCTGTCCATCCTTGGTCCAGGACAGCAAAGCAAGGTCTTTAAGGGGAGGGTTGAACGAAGGGTTTTCAGGGCTGGCAGGAAGAGGGGGAGGGGATCACATTTTGGGCAAATTTCCTTAAGGGTTTGCCAATGCTTTAGACTATCAGCAAGCATTCCTCCCACCCCCTTTTCAGAGTTTGCTTTGCCACAGAGAGAAGAGCCTTTGGCTCAAAAAACATTTGGCCAACCAAGTAAATTTGTTTCTACAAGAAACTACTCAAATGTACTAAATACACATATCAACCATGGAATTAAAATGAAATACTAGGATAGAATAGGATAGTTTATTAAATGCTCGAATGCCGAGGCGTCTTGGTGCTGAGAGGTGAGCTAGAGGGACTGCAACAGTTATACCAGACCTTAGATCGCGGGGAACAGCCACGTTGTTAACAATTTCCTAAAAAGCTGCCTATTCGATAGTTGTCTCATGGTGATGGGCAGCTGGTTCCACAGCTTGGCTACACCGTGTGATAGACTCCTACTAAGGAAAAAACATTTGAATCACTCATTACTTCTCCATTTACCAATATAAGGACAATATTCTCCAGTAGTGCCCCACATGTTAGTCTACCTCAAAAAACTATGAGGCCATGGTTACAGGAACTGCACTCTGGAAGCCGAAAATAAGTAGCAAAGTGAGATATGGAAAACCAATCAATATGCAGAACAAGTCTCGGTGTTTCAGTTGGAAAATGTAAATAACGAATAGTTTCTTACCTGTCGGTGTAGTTTTGCAGCTTGATGATCTTTCTGGATTCACTATGCTGTGCATATTCCGCGGTCTTGTGGTTGGGTCCGGATTCGTAGTCTTTTCTTTGTTTTTTTTGTTGTTGTTTTTTTTCGTCGCCCAGGTGGGCGTCGGCGTCACCCCTCCTTGGGTGTATTTCCGGTGACGTCGGCATGCTTCCTGCGGAAGCTCCCACCCCTGGGCGCCATCTTCGGATTCTTTTTTCCGTGTTTCTTTCGTCTCCGAAGTGATGGCAATGTTCTATGTAGGTGAAACTTCTTTTAACCGCTTTGTATATAAAGTCATTTCTGCTTTTTTTTTTTTGACCACCTCTTTCCTCTCCAGCCTCCTCTTTCTGGCGGAGGTAGGTGGGTTCGCTAGTGAATCCAGAAAGATCATCAAGCTGCAAAACTACACCGACAGGTAAGAAACTATTCGTTTTGCAGCGGGAATCTTTCTGGATTCACTATCCTGTGCATAGATTTTGTAACGGTTTCTCATTTCTGTGGCGGCTGGGTGGAAGATGAGCTTTGGTTTTTGAATATGTGCTGGAGCACCTTTTGTCCGACTTGTGCTTCTCTATTCATCTGAACATCCACGCAGTAGTGCTTCGTGAATGTGTGCACCGAAGCCCATGTTGCCGCCAGGCATATGTCTTGTATGGGTGTATTAGCCAGGAAGGCTATTGTAGCACCTTTTTTCCTAGTGGAGTGGGCACGTGGCCCCTCTGCTAGTTCTTGTCCTGCCTGTTTGTGGCAGAGTTGGATTGTTTGCGCGATCCATCGTGCAATAGTGTTCTTGGTTACAGCCTTTCCCATGAAACTGTTGGCGAATGACACGAAGAACTGCTGTGTCTTCCTGTGTCCCTTTGTCCTCTCGATATAGTGCATGACCGCCCTTCTGCCGTCTAGGGTGTGTAGGGCTCGCTCTGCGCTATTTGTTGGTTTTTTGAAAAAACTCGGTATCTGTATGGACCGGTTCATGTGGAATTTGGACACCACCTTTGGCAAGAAGTGTGGGTTGGTCCTCATCACAACCCTGTCATTGTGTATTTGTATGTATGGTTCTTGCAGCGTTAGCGCTTGAAGTTCGCTTACTCGGCGTAAGGACGATATTGCAACCAAGAAAGCTGTCTTCATGGTCAGCATTTCTAGTGAGGCCTTGTGGAGTGGTTCAAAGGGATCCTTCATGAGTTCCGTCAGGAATATGTTTAAGTTCCATGCCGGTGGCGGCACACGCTTGGGTGGTGCGATCCTCTTCGCTCCTTCCAGAAATCTCTTCACAACCTGTGACGTGAAGAAACTCCTGCCCATCTCACCCCTTGTGTAGGCGACTATCGCTGCCAAGTGGACTCTTAAGGAGGACGAGCTGAGTTTTTTCTCCAGTAAGTGCGTGAGGTATTTTAGCACTGTGGAGTCCTTCTTCATTTTATTGTGAAGTCTTTCCTTCCTGCACCATATTGTGAACCTCTTCCACTTTGCCACGTAGCACTTCCTTGTGCTGGGCCTTCGTGCCTCCCGAAGGACCCTGCGGGTGCTCTCTGGCAGCCTCAAGTGTGCGAATTCTATGTCCTCAGGAGCCACGCCACTAGGCTCAGGCTCTCTGGCTCTGGGTGCAGTACCTCTCCGTTGTGCATGGAGAGCAGGTCTTTTCTTCTGCCGAATCTGTGGGGTGCACTCTGTGCCATCACCATGATCTGCGAGTACCATGTCTGTCTGGCCCACTGTGGTGCGACCAGTATCAGGGTCATGTTGCTCGCTCTGCACTTGCTCAGTACTCTGTGTATCAGTGGTATCGGGGGGAAAGCGTAAGCAAATGTCCCGCACCAATCTATCCATAGGGCATTCCCAAGGGACCCCTCTTCGGGTTGTCTGGATGCGAAGCTTCGGCATTTGGCATTCTGGCGTGTTGCAAACAGGTCCACTGATGGCGTTCCCCACTTGTTGAACAACCACTTAGTCTCCTGAGCATTGAGCTCCCACTCGTGGGATGCCGATGTCTGTCTGCTGAGCCAGTCTGCCTGAATGTTCTCCTTCCCCGGTAGGTGTATGACCAGTAGGTCTATCCTGAGGGGGATGGCCCATCTCCATATCTCCTGCGCCAGTGTCGAAAGCATTGTTGACTGTGTTCCACCCTGCTTGTTGATGTAGAACATCGCTGTGGTGTTGTCTGTCTGCAGCAACACCCTGTGCTTGTACAGTCTTGTTTGGAAGGCTTTCAGTGCAAGGAAGATTGTTTTCAATTCTAGGTAATTGATGTGCTTTGTCGCATCTGTTGGTGTCCACAGACCCCTCACTTTGAGCTCCTCCATGTGAGCGCCCCATCCCTTCAGGGATGCGTCTGTGGTGATGGTCACTGTTGGTGTTGGGGGTGTTAGAGGCTTTCCCTTTGTTATGTTCTCCATGGTCCACCATGCCATTTCCTTCTGCACTGCGTGCGTCACAACCACTAGATCCTCCCAACTTCCTGAAGCTTGTGACCATTGTTCCTGGAGCCATTCTTGGATGGGTCTCATGTGGAGTTGTACATTTGGTACCAGGTGGATGCATGATGCCATCATCCCCAAGATCTTGCTCGCAGTCCTCACTGTCCGAGCTGGTCCCTTCCGGTAGAGGCGAGTTTCCCTCACCAGGGCCCTTGCTCTCTTGTCGCTGGGGAACACCCTGCCCTGTAAGGTGTTGATCTGTGCCCCCAGGAAGATCTTTACTTGTTCCGGCTCCATTGACGATTTTTTCCAGTGGATGGAGAACCCCAGGTTTATCAGCGTGCTCGTCACTGTATGTGCGTCCTTCCTGCATTTCTGTTACGAGCTTGCTTTCACTAACCAGTCGTCCAGGTAAGGGTATACGTGTATTCCCTGCCTTCGTAGGTGCGCTGCGACTGCCGCGAGGCACTTTGTGAAGACCCTCGGTGCTGATTTTAGGTCGAAGGCTAGTGTTTTGCACTGGTAGTGGCTTTCTCAGACCGTGAACCTGAGCATATGTTTGTGCTTTACGTTCATTGGTATGTGCAGGTAGGCGTCCTTGAGGTCTATCGTGACCATGAAGTCTCCAATCTGCAATTGCGGTAGCACCTCCTGCAGGGAGGTCATTTTGAATTTTTGTGTTCTTATGAATGTGTTCAGGAACCTGAGGTCCAGAATGGGTCTCATTGTCTCGTCGACCTTTGGGACGAGGAAATACGTTGAGTATATTCCCTTGTTTCTTTCTTTGAAGGGAACCCGTTCTATGGCCTTCTTTTGTAGGAGCTCTTTTGCTTCTTCCTGAAGCCGCTGTAGCTGTTCGTTTGCTAGTGGCTTTCTCTTTGGTCTCCTGCTTGCTGGCCTCCCTTCCAATTCTATGCAGTACCCGAATTGGATGATGTTTAGTATCCATATGTCTGATGTGATCTCTCTCCATTCCTGGAGGTAGAATCTTAATCTTCCACCCACTGGTGTTATGTGGTGGTAGTTGTCCACTTTGTCCTGACCCCTTTGTACGTGCTGCCCCCTGGGGTCTTTTCTGTGGGCGGACACACGGATGTCTTTGAAGTCATTTAGAGGCGGGCTGCTGGCCCCCTCTTTTATGCTGTCCTCGTCCATTTCCTCTCCCTCGAAAGGACTGGCCCCTTGACTGGTACTGCCAGGAGAGCTTCGGCTGACTCTGTTGCGCCTGCGAGTCTGCCTGGTACGTCTGTTGGAAAGCCTGGTGTGAAGTACCTGGCTGGTTTCCACCTCTTCCGCCGGGCCTCCGTGACTGGGTGCCCCTCTTGTTGCCTCTGAACTGCAAAGCTCCCATGGATTGTGCAGTCTCATTGTCTTTCTTTAGTTGACTGAGTTTTTCGTCAACTGTTGTCCCGAACAGCGTCTCGCCGTTGAACGGAGTGTTCAAGATACTGTGTTGCACCTCTGGCTTGAAGCCCGAGATTCTGAGCCATGCGTGTCTTCTTTCCGTGACACCCATCATCATGAGCCTGCTGGAGGTGTCTGCTCCATCTAGGGCCGTCTTGAGGCAACAATTCGCCGCATTCTTCCCGTCTTCCACCAGTTTCTCTGCCTTCTGCCTGGCCTCCTGGGGCAGGTCTTTCACCAGTTTTCCTAGCTCCTCCATGATCTGGTACATGTGCCTGTTTATGAGGGCATTGGAATTAGCCATGCGCCATTGGGTCGCGGCATTCCGTTCGATCCTTCTGCCCACTAAGTCCATCCTTTTGCTCTCCTTATCAGGAGGTGGTCCAGAAGTAGTGGCCACGTTAGCCCTCTTCCTAGCTGTGGCCATGATGATGGAGTCAGCTGAGACCACGCCTCGAATGTAGGCTGGGTCCTTTGATGAATGCTTGTACTTCTTTTCCGTTCTGGGAGTGACTGCCTTGCATGTTGCGGGCTCCCTGAATGCTTCCATCCCCTGCGCCAAGACGCTGTCGAGCATAGGTAGATACTGGCTCCTTGTTTGCGTGGGGAGTAATGTCTCGTGAAGAAAGTCCGCTTTCTGCTTCTCCTCGTCGAGCTTGAGTTTGAAAGCTGCTGCCGCAGACCTGATCACCGAGTTGTAGGCCCCGATGTCGTCCGGCGGCGATGGCCTCGAGGGGTATGTGTCGACCGCCTCTTCCGGGCTCTCGGTGTCGACATCCAGGTAATCCTCCTCCTGCGGGTCAGAGGTGGCCGACTCGGCATCCAACCTGCTGTCCTCTTCCTCCTCATAGCTGTAAGTCTCGTAGGGATTCTCGTCCTCTTCCTGGTAGTCGACCATTTCGGCGCCAGGCTCATGCTCCTCGACGTGTTCGTCTTCCTCCTCGACCAGTTCTAGCACGGGTGGCTTGGTCTTGTGGGGAATCGTGAAGGCTCTCATCTTGGCGTCGAAATCTTTTTTCCGCTGCAAGATGTTTTCCATTTCGGCTTCTAGTCGCCGTCTTTTCTTTTCCATCTCGGCCGCGTTGTCCGCGCCGGATTGTTCGGCCCCTCTCTTCGGCGCCTGGCTCGGCTGTGAGATTTTCGGTGCCGAGGACTTGGACGCCGAACTGGGTTTCGGGTCCCTGGACGGCGTCGGGGCTTTAGGGTCTTTCTCCCTCGACGACGATCGGTCTTTTTCGGGGACGATCTTCGACGACTTCTGCTGTTCAACAGCTCTCGGCGCCAGGGACTCCTTCTCAGAGGATCCGCTGGGCCTGTGGGTAGCCACGGATGCCAGGTGTCTCTGCGTCGGCGCTTTCGGGGTCTTGCCCTCGTTTTTTCGAGACTCAGAGTCTCTCGTGTTCTTGGGGAACGACGAGTCTCCTACCTTATCAGATGTCTTCGTGTAATCGGTCTCTACGACCGTGTAGCTGTCGTCTTCGGCGGCAGCGTTGTCCTCTTCCTCTGAGGACATCCCCAGCTCATACAGCGACGGCGTCGGGGCTTTTCCTTGGAGGGTGGCGTGCGCTACCCTCTGGCTCTTCCTCACACGAAGGGTCTTTGGGGCGAAGGCGGAGCAGGCGTTGCAGTCCTCGCTTCTGTGGTCTACCGGTAGGCAAAGGTTGCAAACCATGTGTTGGTCTTTCTGCGCGTACTTGTGGTGGCAGTTAGGGCAGAACTTGAACGGCGTGTTGTCCATCATCAAGTGTTCAGGCCTCCCTGACCGCGTGGATGTCGACAATCGTCGAAGTCCTCGATGATTTCTCCTTCCTTTCGCTCGTCAGTGGTCGGCGAAGTCTTCGGTAGTCTTCTTCTTTCGATATCTTCTCCAATTTCAATCTTTTCCTAGTACATTCTCCAAAAATGTCTGGAGCCCAACTGGAACAATCCAGACCCGACCGCGGAAAAAAGAATCTGAAGATGGCGCCCAGGGGTGGGAGCTTCCGCAGGAAGCATGCCGACGTCACCGGAAATACACCCAAGGAGGGGTGACGCCGGCGCCCACCTGGGCGACGAAAAAAAAAAACAACAAAAAAAAACAAAGAAAAGACTACGAATCCGGACACAACCACAAGACCGCGGAATATGCACAGCATAGTGAATCCAGAAAGATTCACGCTGCAAAACTACTCCCCCCATTACGGAGGGAATCTCAGTAAAGGTAGCCATGAGATACTTTAAGATAACCAATCCAGTGAAACATTGAGAAAGTGAGTTATAAGTGTTCTGGACAAATTGCAATCAGTGGTGTATGTTCCAGAACATTTTCTGGGGGTGCCAAAATTCAAACAGTCATACACTAGTTGACGAGCGAGGTGAAAACAACTTACTTTCGGTAACGTTCTTTATGGTGGATACTCTATCTAACCACAGATTCCTCACCTTTGTGAATATTTTCCAGGAGTCAGACTAGATCTGGAAACTTTAAAAGTAGTTCTCTAAAGGTGGCGTGTCAAGCTCTGCGCCAGCTTTGTTGCATACCTGAACAAAAAATCTCATGGTGTAAGGAGGGGGGCGGAACTTGAAGGGGGGGGGGGGCTGGTGCAGAGAAGTACCCAAGAGGCACTGTTGAAACCCACCCTGCCCCTAAGCCCCCTCCTCTCAAAAAAACAAAAGAAAGCTGGCTGGCACCGATGTCCTGGGGTGTTTTCACACCCTAATGGACTTCAGCAGTTCAAAGCCTCGGAAAACCAGTATTTACAGTGGTTTTCAGTTCATTTTTGCTGCCACCGTGTGATATCCGCTCCTCGCAGGCTGACCGCGTGATGGGGGCCGATATAGTGTGCCACACGGTAGCACCGTGTGAGACGGCAGGTATGCTGTTCTGCCCCAGAAGTGACTAGAGGAGTAGAATATAAGCCCCAGCTATGTAAAATGTTCAGTTCACCGAACAGATAGGCGGGCGGGTCTGTGAGGAATATTCGGTTAGAAAGAGTATCAATCAGAAAAAGAGATACCAAAGTAAATAACTTTTTATTCTAATGGATACCCCTAGACACAAAGGGCAACTCCTAAAACATTATTTTAGATATGGGAACATGGGGGAAACTGAACATCAAACAAAAAATAATCATTCTAGCTCAACCTATCTACTTCAATAAATGGAGTTATTCCAACAAGTCACTGACCTAAAGTTAATTGCCTTAAATATTTTATTTCATTTATCATATGGCATATACTTATTCATATTTTAGCATTTTTGATTTACAGCAACAGGTCTTAAATTATTTATATATCTGCAATTGTTTTTGAAATAACCATGAACAAAATATGGCTGTATATATAATCAAAGACGGGTTATGAATTATTATTTTTGGTTTGATCTTCTGATGGATATTTCTAACCATAAATTCCTCACCTTGTGAATAGATACTATAGCAATACCTACGAAAAATGTGTGTCTGTGAACTGGCTCATACCAAAAGAGTTTGCAGGACCGAGTGGGCAAAATCCTCCTCGACAGACCTAACCAGCGAGGCAGTAGTGCTTCGTGAACCCGTGTACTGAAGCCTACGAAGCCACCTACCAGATGTCCAGGACGGCAATCCTCATGCTAATGCAGTGGTAGAAGATTCGGCCCTGGTGGATTGATGTCACAAGCTGTCTAAGGGCTTGGTTCTTTGTCAGTGCGCAGCAGAACTTTATGCAGTGAAAAAAATATCAAGAGATGGTCGGTTTTTAGAATGCCTTGCGTTTCTTCGCTACAGAAAACCCTCCATAGATCTGATCATTCACTTGGTACAATTGATTTAAAAGCCGAATTCCCTCAAATGATGAAGCTTCATTAAAGGGACGAGGTGAGGCAAATAATTCCAGATGAGTAGCAGCCTGCCCCCAGAAGACTGCTGCAATTAATACATCCAAGGCCAAGGATGGTGACCTAAAAAATCTGCTCTTCTAATACCTCTTTACATTTGGATTTCCCATCATGCGGAGTAGTAGGGAAGACAATAGGATTATTTTTGCTTCTGCAAGCTCTCTGGTTTTGGTTGTTGAGTCAGAAAGGCTGGGTCGCCTGGTGCAAGCGATGGCAATGCGGAACCTGCCTGTTAACTGGGAGCCTTTACTTCAATGCTGAGTAGTTGTAAATCTCAAACTTCTGCTGCCATTCCGATCACAACAGTGAAAGAAGTGCTTTCCTCCATTGCAGGATGAGGCCAGTACCTTGGGTAGTATCCGGCCCACTAGTATCCTGAAGGTCTTCTTAACAGTTTTCTTCACAATTTTGGGGAACATAGTGGCCAATTTCATCAAAGTTATCATTGTCTGAGTCTGTCAAAAAGATTATGCAAAGCGGTCCAATCCCCTCGTGTGATATGGGCAAAGTATCAGAACTTGAAGGGTTGCCCAAAGGCTGTGTGCCTGTCACAGTCTGGCACGACCTCAATTGAGGTGGTGGTGAATTCTGCTCAGAGTCAGATAGCACTATGGGCTGCATATCCTCCTCTATTATCTATGGCATCAGAACTGATGTGAAAGGAACCAGCACAGGAGATGGCCCTGGAACTGAAGTCAGCACCGGTGCCAGTGCTGAACCCCATGCGGGTCCAAGGGGAATAGACTCTATCGAGGGTGGACCAGTTGGCAGGAATATGACTTGAGGTTCTTGTGGATCCTTGGTGCCTGAAGGTACGCCAGAGGGAGCAAGTAAAGAGACAAATATACATAGCATTGCCTCTCAGAAGGCCTCTACTTGTTCTGATGTTGGAGACGAACCTAGGAATTCAGGTTATACCGGGACCAAATTCCGAATATACTCCGATGGATATATGGATCAAGCCTGGGAAGCACATTGACACCTCTGGTGGCAGAGAATGACAAGAAGGGAGCAGATTCCAAGTTCGACTTTTTGCTCTTTTTCTTGGACTTATCTGAAGACTTCGCCTGTGACGATATGCCACAGGAAACAAGGCCTCCTTTCGACTTTGACAAGTTGAGGTGTGGAGTCTGCTTGTGCTTGGCGTTGTTGAGTTTGGCATCCCAGTTCCATATGGCCTTCGGATTCATCTGGGCAAGTCATCACAGGCCCTGGAGTCACACTCAGACCCAAGAACCACAGACTGACACCCTCACACAGACATCTGTTTGCGACAGTCCTAACACGGTATAAACCTGGTTGTTTTAGGGGATGACATTTTCCATTGCACACTGGATAATTTTGTGAAACGACTCAGACAAAAGGCCAAGGAGAAGCTCCGGATCAGTGTCTAGAGACAAGGAAATAAAGCAACTGACTTCAGCACGCACTGTTGTTGACTTTATGTGGCTCTGCTCATCACTTCTACAGCAGAACAACAGAGCCGCACACCACGTACGGGTGTGGAGGCTCACTGCTTCTAAACTTTTTGGATCCAGTTGGGTGAGTTGTGATATTTAAAAAAAAATGAAGACTCTGCAGTTAGACGAATCCATCAGAACTATCTGTTGGTGAAACACTTCACAGTAATCCACTTGTTTGCTTCTGTCGCACCTATATTTTGGTTAGTACCGTTCCAACAGTCATCTGTGAAGTAGCTGTCTGAAGACACCTTCACCATGAACCAATGCAGGCATAAGCTAAAGACTGTAAGAGAAAAAGAAAGAAATACTCCCTCATTACAGGCCATGTAATTAATGCTCAGATCAATGAAAGACTGTCCAAATGCAACAATTTTGGAGGGCCACACTAAGGGAAAGAACACGCCCAATTTGGCAAAACTTTTTCGGAACCGAAGTACCATCATCACTCCTACTCAGACAAGATGGATGTGCATTCTTGTAGGCCTACTGACTATGGGGCATTTGTATCAAGCCCTTTTCCCGTTCGCAAACGGGAAAAGGCCTTTTGGGATGTATCAACCCAAAAGGGCATTGCAAATTAGAGAATCTCAAAATTTGCGATTCTCTATTTTGAGATTGCACTTAAAGAATCGCAAATTGCGATTCCTTAAATGCAATGTATGAAGCACAGAAAATTACGATTAGGCCGTAAGGAATTGCAAATTACCACCAACTTCAAGTTGATGGTAATTTGCGATTTCTTTGAAAATCAAAGTGCAATGTGGCACACATACATGCCCTTAGGGCATCTATGTGCGCCACATGTGCACGCACACATACATATTTCAGGGGTGCAACAGGGTGTCCTTTTGGCACCCTTGCAGTCTTGAAATGCATTCTCAATTTGAGATTCTCTAATTGGTAATCGTAAATTGAGAATGTCTTCCCTTTCATTCCTATGGACCTCCTAGCCCATAGGGATGAATGGGAAGGTATTCCTGATTTGCAAATCTCAATTTGCGATTCGCAAATAAGGAATATGTGGGATTCGCAAAATATTTAGCGAATCTTACATACATTGCATTTTGCGATTCACTCAAAATCGCAATTTGAGGATCGCAAATGTCTTTATGGATACATATGCCCCTATGCTCCTATAGGAGCTTTTATCTATCCACAACTAGGCCCCAATACTGCAGCTCAGATGCTTAATTGTTTTTAGTTTTCCATTCATATTGCATTGTGTACAACATATGTTATGCCAGTGC
The DNA here is from genome assembly GCF_964263255.1 of Lissotriton vulgaris. Lineage (NCBI taxonomy): Eukaryota > Metazoa > Chordata > Amphibia > Caudata > Salamandridae > Lissotriton > Lissotriton vulgaris. The sequence continues at coordinate 1,059,096,759 of NC_141697.1, forward strand.
CTTATGTTTATATTAAAATGGTCTTAAAAACATTGTATGCCAACTGAAATGTCTTTCTTCTTCAAGTCCTGAATTAATTTCATTGCAATGCATGAAAAGGTAAGCATCCATTCACTGATTGGTGCAAAACAAATAGCCTTCCCCCACAATACCAGAGTAATACCAAAAGAAATGTGGAGTTACTATGGCTAGAAGTGATGCTTTAAGCTGTGCTGCCATTACACACAGACACAGCAGTATCCAGCTGCCATTCTTTTCCCTTTCCCAACCCCTCTAGCCGTGTAATTTTGCCAGGTGTCAGATTCTGCGCCTAGTTTGCTTTTACCCCCATCACTTGCTTCAACCATGCTACCCCTTACCTATCCTGTCACCACTGTAGTGCTGTGAGAAGTGCCCGTGTTACACAAGGTCAGGGGCGCACAGGCCAATTGAAGCATGCTATTCCTCTGGCACCTCTCCCAGATCCCTTGTCTGTGTACTGTTCGGCCTCATATGTTCCACCCTGTCTCAGATTATCTCCCCACTCCTTGAGCGCACTATCCTGATACCTTCCTGTCATAGTCAGCATGATGCTGCAGGACACAGTTCTGAAAAGGTAAGAGCTATGACAAACTTTACATATGACTAAGATTATACCATGCATGTGCTGTGTATCCAGCCAATGAGGATACTCACTTCAGGGACTCACTGAAGCACTTCAAACGTAGCACTAAAGCAGGTAAGCAGAGTATGGGAGGGGGTGTCAGAAATAACGCATGTCAACAACTTTCTCCGCTGTCACTTAGCAATCACTTTGATGACCATAAGTGTATTTGCTTGCTCTCGTGTTGTCTGTTTAAAGTTTCAGGCCCCGACCTGAGGCAGCCCATAGGCTATTGATAGCGCTGTAACACAGCAGGAGGGTGCCACTCAGAGTCCTTAAGGATGGAGGTGACCAATACTCCCATGTTCTCTTCAATTAGGTAGCAGAACTATTTAGACCAGTCCTGGAGCCAAATGCTGCAATCGTTGGGCAAAATCTGCAGTCTGTGCACTTTGAAAAATTGTCCTCAGTGTGATTGAGATGGGAAGCACAGGTGTGGCTGAGGTACCACACCCTGTAACTCAATATCCTTACTTGACATTAAAAAATCATCCGGGCGAGAGGGATGAACAAATAAATTATAACAATTGAAAACAGCAGGCTTCGTGCAGCACTGTGGATTTTCTTATGGAAGAGGCACAGTTCATAAAAGTAGAGGCAGGTGGGGGGTAACTTTAGTGTTCAGAAGTAACCTTAACTTTCCTAAGCACCTTTAAACAATCATTGTTTTCAAACATGATGCGCCAATTCAAAATCACACAACTCCTAGAATGCCCAAAATTATTAAATGACAGTTGAAAAAATAGTGCCTCAAAGACTCATGGGCCAGGTAGGCACTATCAATTGGCAAAAAGTGTTGCTTGCTTTTCCCAGGAGCTACGCATTCATCCACTCATGAACTGAAGTATCCTTCCATCCATCCACTCACCCATTCACTGAACTTTTCACTCTTTAACAGATACAGTCACTGAATAAAGGATCCAAGCAATCACTGTCATGTTCACCAGCTCACTCATTCACACAACAGAGCCAATCAATTAAATAGATCTACTGGCATGGTCAATGCTTGACTTTAGCAGCCGATAGCTTCAGAAGAAGGCTGTATAAAAAGAGATAGTAGCCAATTGCACTTCGTGGCCGTTGAATTGGCTCCACTGTTTAACTGTATTCTTTATCAGGGTATCCATTCAGACATTAAACTGGGACTGGAAATATGCAAATGACAAGTGATATCTTATGTTCTTTGTGTTGCTCACAATAGCTGCAAACGTACTAGATGCTTCCAACTAGCCTCCCTGCTCTAACTTAGGAAATAATATTTAGGAGGTGTTTCAATGGGTCTCCTTGCTATAGCACAGAATGTATGATGTGAGTGATGTTTCATTAATGAGTGTAGCTAGACCTCACAGTTCGATCAAATGACAGCGAGTGGATGAACAGGGAATTCATCCTCCTAGTGGGCTTCAACACAAATGCTTGCAGGTATCCTCGGAGTAACTACAGTAAAGATAAAGCATCTTTATCTGATCTTGTTAACTTCTTTTGCAAGGATACCCTAACTGAAGACCAGGAAATTACGTAGTTGCCAAAACCACAGTGGCAAAAAATCTCTGTAGGCTGAAGCGTTAACAGACCTTCTTTTACATTGGGTGAGAGGGGGTGCACGGTAGTTGGAGGAGTGAACGTAGGCACCGATTTGATGAATCAATTATTTTAGAATAGGCTACTACCCTGTTTTCCAGGTACTGCAGCAAGTTCACATAGATATTAGAAAGGTAAGCATTAAAGCCAATAGGTTCGACTTTGGTACAATGTATAAAAACATGCAGAAATACAACATTTGCATACCCATCGACAGATGAAGCATAGATGCAAATATGCACTCAGGTCAACATAGGTTCAAACATCCATGTACAATGAAAACATGACATGCAGTGACCAATACACACAGATCGAGACCAAATGTAAGAAAGAACTCTTTATGCGTGGTTACGTGCATTTATTGGGGGGGAGGGGGGGGGGGGGGGCTGATGCTACTGCTATATGGTCTCTGAACACTGGAGCACCGCAATACAGTCCCCAGGATTTGTCCTCTGAACGCTAAATGCATGGTAAAATTGGCTAATACCCATCTGGTTTGTTTTACTTCTAGTAAGGCCATAGTGCAGGTTGCAGGAAACCCATGGATGGCAAGGAAGTCAAATGTCATCTGCAGACTGTAGCATGAATTATACCAGCCATCAGGCTGATATTTAAAACATGGCTTCAGGCTTGAATGTGTAGCCTGACTACTAGTTTGTAAATCTGCAAGTAGACATGTCAAAACATAGTCTTTTGTTTATGGTAGAAATTCTTACTGTAAATTATTATGCAAGTCACTGAGACAGAACAATAGCTTAGGCTTTTTGACATGATGACCAGGGTGTGAGCAGGCCCCAGGCCTAGCTCTCACCGTTCCACTTATTGCATTGCTCTCAATACAGTTTTCTTCTTTTGTCCCTATTTTCACTGCGGTCTCCTTGCTTTTCCCTCGTTTTCACCGCTTTCTCCTTGCTTTTCCTCCATTTTTTGAGTGCCTTCTTCTTGCTTTTCCCTTGTTTTCACTCCTTTTCCTTGCCCCTTGTTTTTTGTGTGTCTTCTCCTTACTTTTCCATCGTTTTCCATGCTTTTCTCCCCGTTTTTCCCTTATTGCCACTCCCGCCTGCCGCCAATTTATCCCACCTCTCCCCATACATTGCCGCTCAGCACCCCTTCCTCTTCCCAGGAACTACTTAATGGAGGCCGCAGCAGGGATGCCAAAGGCAAGCCTGTCCGCGACTTGACTGTGCTCAGAGCCAGGAACCCAGGCCCTTTTGCCACCCACAGATACTCCGCCGCTGAGCTCTGAACCCAGGATGAGGTTACATCAACTGCTACCTTGCATCTCCATGATCAACGTTAGGACCTTTCACCTGCAGCCACTGCCTCTTCACCTGCAACTGAGTACCTCACGGAAACCATCACTACACCCAACTCCCCTACCACGACCGCCCCAGAACTGCTCCACTGCCTCCTGCTCAATGACCAATCACTCTGCACACCACCGAAGTCTAGGACATAATCCCCACTGTTATCCCTGATGTTATCTTCATCACAGAAACCTGGCTGAACCCCTCCTCCACATCCGATATCGCCACTTTGACGCCCAATGGCTACAAGATGAGACTCCGAAACTGTACCAACAAACACTGAATCAGCATCGCCATCATCCACGAAGACACCATCCGCTGCACCACCACCGAAGATGGCACTATACCATTCATGGAGCACCTCAACTTCCAATGCCAAAACGACGCCAGAATAAGCATCTGAAGCACCCTCTGCTACAGACCACCCAGGACCACGCCCCAGCTTTTGCATCGCTACTCCCGAATTCATCACCCTACTAGCCACAACCTCCTGGTAAGCATGAGCAACATCGGCCACACCCAACTGGTCACCAACCCCACACACAGTGCAAGAGACACCTATGACCCTATCTGCACTGCCAGCAACAGAGTCAAGTACAGTCATGTCACTGAACTTACCCGGACGACCATGCCATCGTCCTCTTTACATTAAAAGGATCCTCATCCACCACCACCAAGCCTCCCAGCTCCTCCCACTGCAGCAAGAACAAAGTGACAGAGATCCAATGGACGGATGCCTCAAATCACCCATCCAGACTCCGCAACCAACTTGGAACAGGCAGTCAAGACCTACTCCGCCTGGATCACCAACTGCTCCGACAAGAGTCACCCCTATCAAGCCCGCCAAGACCAAGAGATCCAACAAACAAGCCAGCAGGTATACACCAGAACTCAGGACCATGAAGCACAACTGCAAACACCTAGAAAGACGATGGCACATCAGCAAAGATCCCACAGACCAAGCTACCTTCAAATCATCCCTCAACAAATCCCATCAACACCCGAAAGACACGAAAAGATGCACCGTGGCTACTGCATAGAAGCCAGCTTCAACCATAGCAATGAACTCTTCAACATCGTCAGCTAGTTCTCCTGCCCTTCAGCCACAGAGAACACCAGCACCCCTACCCAGGAACTCTGCAACAACCTGTTGACTACTGCCACAAGATATCCACCATCTACAGCAGAGGTCTTCAAACTGAGGGGCGCGCCCCCCTGGGGGGCGTGGATGTGTTCCCAGGGGGGCGCAAATGGACCTGCAATTACATATAAATGAAGATAGCCTGGAAGCAGGATAGGCGTGTTTCCAGGCTGTCTTCACTTACATGAAGCAGTTACAGTGCATACAAAAATGTAAGGACGGTGTGGTGTTCATACAGATTTATCAGGATTAGTTTGAAAAGTTGGCACATGTTGGTCAACCTTTCCTTTCATATTTTCCTGACCTGTGTCGTGTTTTTCAGCGGTGTGACTCAAGTCAAGCACAGTAGCGTCTGCCAAGCTGTAAGTGAGGAATTTGAAGTAATGCATACAAAAATGAAAGGTCAATTTGGCAAAAAGTGTGTAACCGAGATAATTTTGGTGAATGTGCTGCAATTAACAGAAAATCAATTAATGTGTTTTCAGTGTGATATATATTCTACTGTGATCAGTCAGCATTATGTCCGTGGTGTGGATTGTTAGTTATGCCAGCTGAGTGCTTAAAATGTTAAATCTTTCTAGACTGTTTTAAAACTCAGAGTTCTGATTTTGGAAACAAGTTGTGCGCCATATACTAAGTCCTGGCACTGATTAGTGATACAACCATACAGTCCTGCGTTTTAACCAAATAGGACAGCTTTTCAAAATGATGGTGCAATAATATTGAATTGCTTTCCACGCATGCATATAGTGTTCTGTGCCTTGAATAGAGCGCTCTGTGGCATACTGATTAATAACTTATTAAATAAATATATCGTACATGTGTGGAAAGGGAGAACAAACTCAGATTCTTGTGATAGAGGATGAAACCATGAAGGCAGCATTATGTGCATTGCCTGTTGGTTATTATTGTGACAAGCATGTGCGTTCTGGGAATGCCATATGAATGTTCTGCTGAAGTTCTAAACCAAGAATAGGTAATCGCTCTGGCCCTTCTCAAAAGCACTGGTGGCAGCCTGGAATGGTATTATCTAAGCAAAAGAACCTCCAGTATGTTGATTGTGTTGATCTATGTAGTGTGGCCCAACTAGTCCTTCTGATTACAAAAATGATGCATGTACTACTTATTTCCAAACATGAAGGCTAGCCAGGTGTTTCTGGCTAGCTCACAGTGCACCATCTGGATCTCTACACCTCATAGGGTACCTGATGGTGTCTGCAACCTCAGAACATGACAAAGCTAATTCCCCCAATCTGTGAGTGGGCACCGGACACCAGTTATGGCAGTCTTCCTATGAAAAAGAACATGGGTGCCTTTTCCTTATTAGCATTAGAGCCCAAGTCACCAGTGTTGTGCACGTACGGAACAGGGCCTAAGCAACAGGGGGGCAGAGGGAGCCAAATGTGCTATTTTTCGTTGTTTTTTTCACACAAGGAATCAGAAAGCCTGCGTTGGGCATCTGGCCTAAAAGTAATGGCCCTGTTTATTAGACAGAGAAGATGGCCTGCTTCAGAGAGCTGTGGGTATCATTGGTGCTGCAGTTGCAGGAAATACTTGCTGGGCCAGTGTTTCTTTGAGCCTTAAAATAATGGCCCACGGGAGAGGAAAATTAAGCAGAGGAGACACCTTGATTTGGGCATCAGAGAGGGAGATGGATCATGGGAGGTAGAGGGATGGTGTGAGATGGGAGCCCATGTTAGCAAACATAAGAGGCAACAGCAAGGCAGTACATATCATTAGTGAAACAGGCACAGTAACACGTTTACACAGGGGCCCACTCATTCATAATTATTAATATTTAGACATACTAGGTGGGCATGGGGGCTCATTTTCCTTCATAGCATTAGGGCAGAAGGTGCCCTTGGCACAAAAAAAGGGTGGGGGGTGCAGAGTGAATTAGCACATTTTCTTCCAGAAAGAAACCAGCCTTGTTTCAAGATTGAAATGGTCATTCATGGTGGGGAAGGAGTGAAAGAAGAGGAGATAGCCTGCTTCTCAGGACCCGACCATCATTCATTAGTGTAGCAGGTGGAGTGCATTGGGCTCCACAGCAGGGAAATTATGGGCGGTAGTGTTTTTGGTCAATTCTTCAATGTTCCTGTCTGATGCTGTTGCTTTTTTATAAGCTCACATCTAGAGTGGATTACGAACTACAGACGAGCACCCTGAAAATAATCTCATGATCGCCGCCTTTTATGATCATCCCTCCTCCTCCGCCTATCCAAATCTTTGCAATATCGTTTTGGAGGGGGGCCTCACTTCAAAAGATTTTGCTTAGGGGGGGCTCAGAGCAAAAAAGTTTGAAGACCTCTGATCTACAGCAACTTCGAACCTCAATCCACAGACCTTTACAGCCTCCTCATGCCAACTGATGCCACCCACAACCATCTGCAAACCGCATGGATGTCACTCACCACAGCCATCTTGAACTCCATCCACTCAGGAGTATCCAGGGACCCCCTGCCCCACCATCTCTTCAACGTCGGGAGCAAGGAAAGCAGCTGTGAACTCACCTCTATTCTCAAAGCATCCATCACCAGAACCACCTTTCCCCCATCTATGGAAACACGCAGAGGTCAGACCCCTCCTCACAAAACCCTATGCTGACCCAAGCAAACTCAAGAAGTACCACCCTAACTCTCTCCTCCCGTTCCCCGCCAAAGTCCTTGAGAAGCCCATGAACCACCAACTCATAGAAACACCTGGAGAACAATCTGCTGGACAACTCCCAAACCAGCTTCCGCGCCAACCACAGAACCAAGACAGCCCTGATCACTGACAGCATCAGGTGCCTCCTAAAACGGTGGGGGAAACAGTGGCCCTGAACCTCCTCAACCTCTCAGCAGCGTTCAGCACCGTATTCCACCACACCCTCACCAAAAGACTCCGCCACATTAGGATCCAGGAAAACTCCCTCAAATGGATTGCATCCTTCCCCACAGGACAAACCCAAAAGATCTGCCTCACTTCGGAACGCAAGAGCATAATCTGCAGTCTCCCTATAGGCTCATTCCTCAACTCCTTCCGGTTGAACATGTACATGACGCCCCTTGCCGAAATTGTCAAAACACACTGCCTCAACATCATATCCTACACAGATGACACCCAGCTCATCCTCTTGCTCTCATAAGACCCCTTCACCACCAGTACAAATTTCCACAACTGCATGATGAGCACCACCGATGGGATGAAGACCAACTGCCTGAAGCTCAACACAGACAAGATGGAAGTGTTGATTTTTGGGAAAAACAACTCCCCATGGAACTACACCTTGTAGCGCACTGAACTCGGACTAACCAGCAGACCACGCCCGCAACCTATGCATCCTCCTGGACACCAAACTCACCATGAAATACCAGATCAACGCAGTCTCCTCCACCTGCTTGCACACCCTCCGCATGCTCTGAAATATCTTCAGATGGCTCCCTGTCAGTACCAGGAAAGCAGTCATTCAAGGCCTAGTCACAGCCTGCTGGGCTATAGCATTGGATCTATGGAGGATATACCACCCAACTCTCCAAGAGACTCCAGATGATGCAGAACTCAGCCGCCAGACTCATCCTCGACCTTCCCAAACAGAACCACATCAGCTCCCCCCAGCCCCACCTCGAGAACCTCCAATGGCTCCCAAACCAGAAAAGATACCAATTCAAGATGTTGACACTCACCTAGAAGGTCCTCCACGACCAATATCCAGCATATATCAACACCTCCTGAACTTCCACCAACCCTCCAGACACCTTTACTCCACCTCCCTAACTCACACTGCCTGCAGCTACCGAAGCAAAAAATGGAGAGCACCCCTTTGTCTACCTCACAGCCAAGTCCTTGAACGACCTCCCTCTGCACCTCTGAACAGCATCCTCTCTCCCTGAATTCAGAAAAGGACTCAAGACCTGGCTCTTCGAATGATCCCAGCAAGAACCCAGGACCTGGATACCCTCACAGGTGATTAGTTGCGCTCTGCAAATCAGAGTTGATTGATTGAGGTATACAGTTCAACTCATTGCATAAAGAGACTTTGTGGAGGTCCAGAAACGTCATTAACTTGAAAGAGACCAGACTAGGGCCTGGCCATTCACAGTTTTAAGTAGGATCTGGGGAAGCTGGGCCTTTTAATCCCAGCGTGCACTCCAGCCATCCTGACACCATTTACAGTGGATGGGACGCCGGTTCCAGAAGTTGTTCAAGTTTGGTGGTAGGAGAAAACTGCTCATTAGCATGGACACATCCCTGTTTGGGACCCAATGCTCCTTTCAAGGGTAGATATATTTCTGATATTTTGATTTTTCCTGAGAATAGTGTAGTTTGGTGTAGGATCCTAAACAGGATGTGGTGAAAAGGGGGTTGTTTGCCATTGGGACATTTTGAACCACTGGACTGGAGTTTTCTCCACCCACTGGTTAGCACTGTGAACAAAAGTAGCAACCCACCCCCAGCTAAACCTTTGGAGCTTTGAATGAACAGAAGAGAGAGACGATTGCTGGGGAGGCCTGTGAGGAGACCTGAAGTGATGTACCTGCTCTCACTTGTACCCAGTGCAAAAAGAACAATTGATGGACAGAATGCAGAAAAATGTCATACATTCACCCCAGTACAGAGATCTGGGCCTAAATCCATCGTTTTTTTGCTCACCATGTCATTCCAGTTTGGACCCAGCCATATGCAAATCAGTCTTGACCCTGCGCCCCATGGTTACAGTCCAGCCAGAACTGCCAGGCTAGGTCCTCCCTGGACCAGAAACAAGCTTCCTAGGACCGGTTTCGGGCTTTCAGCCCTCATCAGCAAGAATAGCTTGACTCTAGTGGCATGGAGAGCACGGGACCCACGTTTGGGCCTACCCGTCCCACTCGAGGTGACAAATGCAAAAAGAACAATTGATTGACAGAACGCAGAACAATGTCATACATTCATTTAAGTGGGATGGGTATGCCCAGACGTGGGTCCCGTGCTCACTACACCACTGGATTCAAGCTAGCCTGGCTGATGAAGGGTGATGCCCTGAAACCGGTCCGAGGATGCTTGTTTCTGATCCAGGGAGGACCTGGCTTGGCAGTTCAGGCTGGACTGTTCCCACAAGGAACAGGGTCAAAACTGATTTGCATATGGCTGGGACTAAACTGGGGTGGTGTGATGAGCATAAGAATGATACACCCTTTGTCCCCAAAAAAGTTATTAAGAAGTAAGAGCCAACTGTCCCGTATGTCAAACGAATGATGCAGTACAGGTCTACACAGGAATGGAGGAGGATGGCAATAGGTCCAATCAATTAAAACCAACAATGCTGAACCCAGTCCTGAACTGTCCCTTTACATATCATTGTCAGTAAATGAATTGAGCAATTGAAGCAAATAGGGACTATGTTGTCCAGAATGCTTTGATTTCTTAATCTTGAATCTTAATTGAAAACCCAGGGTCAAAAACAGCGCTTGGTGTCCAATAAGCAAATAAACTTGACTTCTACTTAATGCCATATGGCCAATTTCAAATAAATAGCATGTTGGCAATGCACACAAGACAGAAAAAAATACAAGAAAATGATAAACATGTTCGTGCTTTTACGATACTAAATGCAGACGTCTTCATTTTGGGTTCCTAGTTTCACAGGAGTGCAATGTTTTGCCAGTTTGCAATTGTGAGGCCGGTTCTCATTAATATATTCACCATACCCTACTTTCTGCATCAGTTTATCTTGCTAGCGGACAATCGCTTTCAAGCTATTGACCCCTCCTGGCAAAAAGCCTGACTGTAAAAACAAGAGCAGATTACAATTAGCCAGCCATGCATCTATATCTGACACATATACATCAGAGTAGTGCACCAAAATGAAAATAGAAGCTAATGAATTAGCATGCACAAACGAATGCTCCATTCTTGAGCCATGATACTTGGGTGCTTATTGCTCTTTCAATACAATAGCAAAACACTTCTTCGAGCCTCCACCCCAAACCCTCTTGTTATATAACAGACTGAATCATTTACAAGGAATAGTGCGAGCATCATTACACCAAACCTAATAAGCATAATATTGTGCAAGACATGTTACCCTTCACATTAAGACAGGGCAGACTATGTCTCAAACTGGAGATGTGAAAGCAAGCAGGCTGCAATTCTGTAGAGATAGTGTTGCCATAATTCAGAGTAAAGTATACAAGAGCACCCACCACTCCAAGGTCAATATTTCTAGGGGTAAACTGCATGCCTGGTTTGATGAAGCGGAGTACGCTTGAAAAAGGACACCAAATTGGCCTAATAATTTGAGATTTCATCCTGACTTTGAGACCCCACGGGCATCCCATTTTTTTAAACCTCCTTTGTAATTATCAATTGGATAAAGTTGCATCAGCCCCTGCAGGGCAGTGTTGGGGGAGGGTTCGTCGACCCTTAAGCCTTGTGGTGAGGCTTTCTGCCGAATGCCCATAAATATCTTTGAGATTTGGGAGACTCAAGGAGCTCTCCACATTTAGCAGAGGGGTCCAATTATTTTTGTTTGCGAGTCTTGGTGTAAAAAAATTGGGGGGGGGGGGGTGGGGTTGGGGGGGGGGGGGGGGGAGCAAGCAAGCAGATTAGACAACCGAAGAGAACATCAAAGTATCACCTTGTAGCTAGACATGTTAACCTTGACCTCACTATAGCTTAACCACTGAGCTCCCAGAACCAGCAACTGGCACAGAGCGTATGGCCATTGATAAACCTTATTGTCATCAGAGTCGGATTGAAAATTTCTGCTTCCTTGTCCCAGTCTCCTGTGTAACCCATTTTGCTCTACCCCCTTAATTTTCTCCTACTATCTCACTGTTTCCTGGTTTTCAGATATTTCTAAATGGCCGAAAGCCACAAACTTGTGCTATATGAAACCCCACAAAATATAGAACCTCCTTACTACGCATCATGAATTGTCGTAGGTAACTACAACCTTGCTATTTACTCAGACTGTGGCAGCACTCAAAGCAGCATATATTATCGTATCTACATTTGTTAAGGCCCAATAGGACTGTAGAGATACAACCCTTTCATTTAATTGTTCCGCTGTATTCAAAGTCAATTAGACACAAGATTTAGCTCTTTTCAGGAATCTTTAATGAGAGCGAAAAGTCAGGTCAGAGATTACCTCAGTTACAACTGAACTCCTTGACTGTTTTAGGAGATCATCTCACTGCAAACTAATCATAACCATGTAACTAGTAAAACGAAGATAAGAGGAAATTAAAATGACTGCATCTACCAAAATGACATCACCACTATTGAAAAAGACACTTGCAGTAGTTATGTGCTTGCTCTGTCTGAGTGCTACCACAACCTAATTAAACTTATTTTCCGTTGTAGTACAGATGTGTAAATACACAAAATTATTTCCTTTATATTTATTAAAAAATCATCTGTACCCTCTGCGCTGTCATTAATACAAGTTGGGTAAAGCTTAATTTTATACAGTGTTTCCAGTCCATATTTCATTTAAAAGAAAACCATGTCTGGAGACTTCAATCTGCTTGCGTTTAACAACCAGCACTCGGTGGCTGCAGCATGCCAAGATTTTCATTTACTGTGGCTGGGCATTTTATCTAATGAAACGATGTCCTTTTGAAGGGCAGTATCTGAATTATTTTAGGTAACACTTGCAACTTCTGAAACATATCCTTCCCGCGCGTCCAAAATATTTAGTGCAGTCCAAGAATGAGCTGTTCCAACCCCCTTTCGAAAGCAAGTAATATGCCCAAAACAGAAGTGCCTAGAAACACAAAGAGCGAGGTGCAGCAAGCCTCCCGCTTTCCATACATGGAGCCGCTCGTCGGTCAGACAGCCAGTGTAACCCCCCCCCCAACCCCGGTCACGAGACCGCATTCTGAGATACTCAAACTCTGGAGTAAGAGGACTCATTCCTCACTCTTCAGTGGGGTGCCCATTCACACGGCAGAAGTACTTCCGGGAGACAGGCCACAAGAGGGGGTCAATATAAAAACCTAGAAATGCGTGTACCCCAAAAAGCGCAGCCTGGCGGGCAGGAAGGAGGCCCGCGCGGCCATGCGTGCGCGCGGTCAGCTGTGTTTATCTCATCGAGCTATTCTCAGAGGCAACATTCCAGCCTGACTAGAGCAGACTTTCCGAGAGCCATCCGTCTCCGGCTCCCTGACTGTGGGGAACGGGGGTGGGGAAAATACTACACATGAAATCGAATTTAACAGAGAAAAGCGGACACTTACCATCCTCTATGACGACCTTAATCAGGCGGACAGATCCATTCCGGGCCTTGGCAAAAAAGTCCTTCAGCTCCGGTGTGGCTAAAAGAACCAAAAACATATTGGTCAAAATCTCCCAGGAAAATGCAGAAAAAATAAATAGATTACAATTTAGGTATCCCAAAAATTGATCCTGTGGACAGAAATAATTCGCTAGAATGTCTCGGTATTCCAGAACAAGGCACCGAGCCGCGAGTAGCAGCGACCTTTTCAAAGAAAGGGAAGGCAGCGCGAATGATCGCGCACCTCGCCTGGCCCGGTGTTAAGTATGGCCTGTGATGGGCATGTGATCTCCAGAACCCGATACGGCAACAGGAGGAACATAATCTCCCAAATTTAGATGATGGTTAGGCTGGTGCTGGGAGACCGAGCTCAAGTGACAAAGCATTCATCTCACAGAGTGTTCCGAGCCGCGGCTCGGGAGGGGGTGTTCGGGGAAGGAAATGTTTAGACTCCATCTATGTTTTGGTTACCTCTTGCTGTGGATGCTTCACGTCAGGCGCATGTGACCCCAGCAGGAGACCATAGGTTATAACAGTTTGTTTTTGTTGACTTTAAACACTCCCAGTCCGGTCTTATCGACCTTCAAGATTCAGCCACCAACGGCACTTACCATGAATGAGTAGACATAGACGTTTTACCCATCGCCCAAACTAGCCTGTCTGGCACCAGGATTCTCCTACAAGCGTCTACCATTTGTCACCCAAGCACAGTCACCGGGGGACTCATCCAACAGCACTAACTTGGCTCAGTAACAAATGCACCCTAAACTGTCAACAAAATGCAACTTTCCAACTGAACTTTATTAGCTGAAAAAAGCCCAATCACAAAGCATCCAACGCTAGATGGCTACAGCCCAAATTACTTGACTGTAAGAGGAATCAATCTTGTGTAGCAAAATTGACATTCCAGATTCAAGCCTCACTCACAATTACCAAATTAATCCTTGCTGTATAAAACCCAACGTCATGTGCAATAAACTAGCACAACCACAAAGACTCAGATGGCTCTACACAATCCGGTTCCACACAACAAAATCTAATGCCACTTACAAAATAGGATGTGCAATCCTGCTCAAACAAAACCTCCTCAGTGATAAAGACAGCTCAACACAATTACAGTATATCACCAACTATTAGTAGTCCGTCATACCTCAGTAGACCAATTTAAAAAATCATCCACCACCTCAAGGCACATAGGTCTCTATTAATGCACAAACAAGCATCTCACAAATAGTTAATCACACCTAAACATGGCCGAACCCTCAATCAGCAATGACAACAGTTCTAACATCCTCAAAACCTCCTTTTCCATCAACTAAAATTATTTGGTCTCTACCACAGATCATCTTTATCCCCCTGCATTGAGAGCCCTACATTGACTACTGGTTGCCAGAAGATACACCTGCAAGCTGCTTTGTATAGCCCACAGAGGAAAACATGGAATAGAACCACTTTTAATTAGGAATAAAATCACCAAATACATTGAACAAAGGAAACTCCACTCAAGATTGCCCCTTACCTCAAAACCCCACCATACAAGAAAAAGATCAAATGTGGTACATCTTGCTCTGTTCAAGCAGCCAAACTATGGGATTCATTACCCCCAAATAGGAGATCCATGGATAACTATCTTATCTCCAGAAAACTACTCAAGAGTTGACTCTTCCCTACATAACCAACATACTCAAACATTAATGTACAGCACAGCTCTGTGTATGTAAACATTTATAATTTGCTTATATGTATCTAGATATGAACATCTCTTTTTACAAATATGTGTAATAACTATGGGCACCAATACAATGGCGGGCGGTCACTGTAACGCCATGGAAAGGTCTTTCTGCTTGCCCATGCTAATATTGATGGCGGTGCCTGCAAGACACCGCCACCATATTAGCTTCCTTTTCCACCTGGTCGGCAATCCGACCGGCGGAAAAGCGGCAGAAGGTCTTCCCGTCCGCCGCTGGGCCCCTCACCATGCTTATATGGCGGGGGAAGGGGTCCAACAGGGGCATTTGGAGGGCGGATCGCCACCGCTGGCCCGGCGTTGGAGACCCGCCCGTGATATAGATATTCTTTAGGTCTGCTTAACAAATGTATATATTACGCTAAACTTAACATGTTTATAGGTCACTGCATAGATTTTGTATAAGTTATTGGATTAGATGTTTATGGGTCTCCGTTTTATTTATCACAATATGTAAATACTATCAACTCTTATCTACAAGCAGTTCACTACTGAAAATTGGCAAGATAAAATAAAATAAATTTTTTTTTTTAAAAGACAAATAAATTAGCTTGAAGTACAGCAACACTTTAAAATCTGAGTTCATACAATACAACTTTGAATCTCAATAATTAATGTTCCTTATACATATACACCCTTTCTTTCTGTGTCCTCCTGTATGTATATGTGTATTACTTTACTCCTACGTAGAAGAAAATAAATAAAACAACTTTGACGCTCTCCAATGCACTACTCTGCCTCACCCTATACCTCTCTAAATACATCCGCTACCTTCACTCGGACTCATCTCCAAATCTCATTCTACTACTGTAATCTCCAAAATAACCCTTTCTAGACTCTGCCCTACTGGCTCATCCCAAACCTCACTTTACTACTAGGATCTCCCAAACAACCATTTCTAAATTCTTCCCTCATGTATCCCTCCTTTGACTCATCCCAAATTTAATTTTATTTCTATTATCTCCCTAATTCCTTTCTACAGACAAGTCCCTCCTCCATCTCTCCTTTTACTCATCCCAAACCTCATCTTACTACTATGATCTCCCAAATAATACTTTCTAGACTCTTCCATCTATCCCTCCATTATCTTATTGAATCGAACTAACAGACTCACATATCCACCGCTAAAAATAACTCCTATTTCCCAATACTAATCCACTACTAATCTTCTTGTGTTCCGGAGTAGTGTGCTGTTTGCCGAAAAGATCTTCAACACCTCGTCAGGGGTATTAAGGGCTATATAAATAGAGTTACAATTACAATCTGGACCTAAAACAAGAAAAATATTATCTACTCTATACCCTATTCACCCAAAATCATCTAAAGTTCACTTTCTATCAACCAAGTCTGACATTCAGGGCCAGATGCAGATATGAATAAGAGAACACTTCTAAATCATTAGAAAATTGCAATGGGCAACAAATCTCATAGGGATAGTTGATCAAAATATTAAGAATTGGATATATAAATAATATGCCCACCAAAAACAGCAAGTTTGAGCTCCATGGCATAATGAGATCACAATGCCAAAGCCACTTAAGAGTGCTGCAAATTCCCACACACAATTTGTGAAGGTAGGCAAGCTAGCACAGCAATCCATTACAATCGTTCTCCAACCAGCTCATTGAAGTTCAGTGTGTGAGAAGCAAGTACAGGTAGAAGCGGTCCCATAAATGAAGACGATAACTAGAAGCAAAGTATTAGTTTCCAATTCAAAAGTGCAGACCATGCAGCAAATCAATTAATTAAACCAAAAAATGTAACCCACACAGAAAAGTATACCATACATCTGAAAGAAATGGTTTGCAAAGCAGAGAACAAAATGAGGTTTGCAAAGCAGATGTACAATTTACTAAACGGACCAAGTGCCTTTGAGAACCACGTCAGGCACACAAGCAAAGGAAAGAGCAGAGGCTACTATATTAAGGAATGCCACATCAGACCACGTGACTCCTGCACTTATGCCTTTGCAATGGCTACCAATAAAAGCAAGCTTTAACAAAGCCAATAGGTCTCGCATTCGAGACCTATTGGCTTTGCCAATGTTTTAACCCATACTATCAGCAGTGCAACTGCTCCACTTCTTTAACTCTGCAGTACCAATTTATTCTATGTAATCAACTGTATTGTCATGCGCATTTTGTATTACATGTATTTGACCCGTGTCGAATGTATTTCTGAATGTATGCTTCTTTTTTATTTCCAACTAATTAAAACTACTTTAACACAAAAAAAACACTACGATGCAGTCACATAGATGTCACATATAACATCCTTAATATTCAATGATGAGGTCACCCAATGCATTTCAGACTTTTCGAAGTCCTTCCTCAGGGGTCCACTGAAAGATTAAATAAAAACGTTGCTATAAACATTTTGCTTAAATGACTGCAGTTAAATGCAATTCGTAACAAGGTCACATAACTATACTGCTTTTGAAATCTACCCATGGTTATACACGTTTTAAGCGCTACCCTCGGAAACCACTTAATCTTTCAGTGGACCCCTGAGGAAGGACTTCGAAAAGTCTGAAATGCATTGGGTGACATCATCATTGAATATTAAGGATGTTAAATGTTTTACACGTGCTCGGAAAAAGGCCTGTTGTGGCATATCCGTGGTATGAAGTGTTAAAAAACATCAGCCAATCATGTGTGGATAGCACATTGGAATTAAAGAACTAATACAATTCAAAACATGGAGTAAAATGGATTTATTAGTGAAAAGAATAGAGAAAATGAGAACAAGTAATTTAAAATTGGTGCAACTTCAAAGATTATAGCTGTGCGTCTGGATTTGGGGTGCAGTCCCATCTGCTTTGTTTCTACGTGGCAAAGGGCGGACCACATCATCCAGGGAGCACGCAAAAAGGTTCACATTGTGAAACAAGGAGCATAATGGTTTAACAATCAAAAACAGGGCGTGCACGGCAACTCGTTAGAATTGTAAAATTTACTGCCCACTTGCACGTAGCACCCACAAAAGAAAGGAATAAGTCAAACAATTGATCAACAGATTCCAATGGACTTGAAAATGCACGTGAAAAGCACATCTTTAATGCTGAAGAAACCTGCTTGGGCGCATTTTGTTTTTACAGAGCAAGGACATGAGCACTATGAATCATTGTTTTGGACGTGGTTCTATTGTTTCTTTTATAAACTAGTTGGCATGTAAAATGTAAATTGTACGAACAGCATAACGTGGTCAGGAAGATCGTTTTTTTGCGTATGTGATAAGATCAACCGGGTGGGCGGGGGACAGTAAGGAATCAGCTGGGGTAATCACGCACGGTGCAGAGGGAGAAAGTATTGAACAACACGTAGGGGATTGGATGCATTTACCGGGTTTTGCGCACAGAGGCATTATGGGAGGTGTAGGAAGTTAGAGTGGAGGTTAATGACAGGTTGTGATAGGTGAGGTAGAAAAGGCGGGGCATCATCTAAGGAGTTAAATCCGTGGGAGAAGATGGCGTGCAGTTAAACGCCGCTATCGTGTGTGTAAATGGAACTTAACGTTACAGGTATGGAAATGAGAGGCAGCAAATCCGGGTAGAGAGTCAGGGGAGAGAGAACGAGGACCACTGGGGTGGTATATTGGGCACCGTACGTAAGGTTGTGGAGGGTTAAACATCGTGATAAGGGAGTTAGTTAGGGGATTCTTTTAAACCATAATTACGGTAGCATTTCCTTTCCTATTAAGATCTTAGAGAAGTGGGTAACTCGCTCTCTTTCTGGCTACCTGGAACACACTAGGTGGTTCGATGAGGACCAGTTTGGCTTCCGACCTGGTCATGGGACGGAGACCGCACTTGTGACCGTGCTGGACAATCTGCGTTCGCGTGTCGACAGTGGTCGGGCAGCCTTTTTGGTGCTGCTCGACATGTCGGCCGCGTTCGACACGGTCTGCCATCGGACCCTGGCTAGGAGGCTGGAAGAGTGCGGGATTTGCGAGGGGGCCAGAGACTGGCTGATCTCATATCTTGAGGGCAGGCAACAGCTGGTGTCACTTCCGCCTTTCAGCTCGGAGCCAAGGAAAATCGGACAGGGGGTGCCACAGGGCTCGGCCATCAGCCCGATATTGTTCAACCTGTACCTTCGTCCACTTGTCCAGCTAATAAAATCTTTTGGGGTCTCGGCATTTAATTATGCCGATGACACTCAGCTGGTGTTTTCCTTGGAAGGGAACAATGCGATTTCGCTGAGCACCTTCCATCGCTGTATGGCAGCTACAGCAGATTGGCTTCGAGCAAATTCTTTGCAATTCAATAGCTCGAAGACGGAGGTGCTCCACTGTTCCACTGATCGGATCCCGCGGGCTCTACCCACCGATTTTTGGCCTAGCACTTTTTCCGAACCAGTGTTGGCATCGGAGTCAGCTCGTAATTTAGGGGTCATGTTTGGCCCTAACTTACAATTAGACCTACATGTCAACAAAACCACGGGAACATGTATGATGCTGCTCCGCATGCTACGCAGAGTTTTGCCTCTGCTCCCCGCCCAGTCCAGGCCAGAAATAGTCCGTGGGACTATTTTAAGCCGGCTTGATTATTGTAATGGTCTTCTCCTGGGGGCCCCAAAAAACTTGATAGGGAAGCTGCAGAGGGTGCAGAATATGGCTGCTAAACTGGCCCTCTCTCGACCCAGATCTAGCTCTTCTACTCTGGCGCTTCGCGATCTGCATTGGCTCCCGGTAGATCTACGGGTCCAATTTAAAGCGGCCTGTTTGGTGTTCAGAGCGGTACACCTCCTAGGCCCTATCCCGTTACAAAACATGTTTGCATGGTATTCTGCCCCACGGCTTTTGCGGTCGTCATCGGCTCACCTTCTGGTGGTGCCTAGGTTTCAAAGAGTGAGGATGGGTGGCCGCTCATTTAGAGTGGCGGCAGCCAAATTGTGGAATTCTCTCCCACTCACTCTTAGGAGCTACCAGGACTATCTTCCATTCAGGAAGGCTTTAAAGACCTATCTCTTTCCCAAGTAATGGTTGTGCGTCTGTGCTTGTCTAGTGCGGTGGTTCTCTGATCAAAGCGCCAGGATGCCCTCTGGGTGACAGGTTTGCGCTCTATAAGTATGCTAAATAAATAAATAAATAAATAAATAAATTTTGGCTCCGGTTTCCGAGGGTAGCGCTTAAAACGTGTATAACCATGGGGAGATTTCAAAAGCAGTATAGTTATATGACCTTGTTACGAATTGCATTTAACTGCAGTCATTTAAGCAAAATGTTTATAGCAACGTTTTTATTTAATCTTTCAGTGGACCCCTGAGGAAGGACTTCGAAAAGTCTGAAATGCATTGGGTGACATCATCATTGAATATTAAGGATGTTATATGTTTTACGCGTGCCCGGAAAAAGGCCTGTTGTGGCATATCCGTGGTATGAGAAGTGTTAAAAAACATCGGCCAATCGTGTGGATAGCCCATTGGAATTAAAGAACTAATACAATTCAAAACATGGAGTAAAAAGGATTTATTAGTGAAAAGAATAGAGAAGATGAGAACAAGTAATTTAAAATTGGTGCAACTTCAACTATTATAGCTGTGTGTCTGGATTTGGGGTGTAGTGGCGCCCCATCTGCTTTGTTGCGCGGCTTCCAGCAGGCAGGCTTGAAGGTATGATGTAAATGTGCGCGTTACTGAGTTACAATGAAACAACACCTAAAACAACGGCTGGCATAGGAGTGACGCCACTTTCAGGCCCAATGGCTATGGGATACTTATTAGGGCGGTGCCGCAAAAAGGGCGGCATTTCAAGATTAGCTGCAGTGCACTTGCAGTGTGTACGCTGCTTGCAATACCATGGGGCAGTACATACCGGGGGCGAGCCGGGCCTCTCAGGCTCACCCGACCCTCACCAGCACAGTGACCGGCTAACTCGCCATGGCCAGCCTACTGCCCGACAGCCTGTAACGGAGGGAGCTGCTCGCCGCTGGCTTTCACCTGATGCTTAACTAGTTAATCCTCCTAGCGGCGAGGATCTACTGGTGAATCAATGCTGGTGTGATTTGAGCCGGGCGGGCCCGGATCTTAGAGGTGAACGCTGTTATTTTTTTCACGTTATTATACCTGCTTCACATAAGCACTGGCCACATCAAAACTTGTTGTGATTAATCAAGCCTACTGTCGGGCCTTTCCCACAGGCTTTCTTCAAATGAGAAAGAGAACAACGTGATGATTCATATTATTATCCGAACAGCAGCCCCCACACACAGATCTGGTGGTATCTCGCCTTCCTTTTTAGGGCTCGCCCCTTTCCTATTCCGCAGGAATAGGAACAAGCATTTGCAATGCAATAGGTCTCGCATTAGCAAAGTTTGAGCTATTGGTATTGTAAATGACACATTTATTATTACGTGTTGGGTTTTGAAAATAGCGAAATTAATATCTTTGTCATTTACAATGCCTATAGTTATAACTTTCGCAAATGTGACACCTATAGCAATGGCTTTTATAATAATTATTGCTTAAATATTATAGTTATTGTTATTTACAATAGGCTTTCCAATTTTGCCCTTACACTCAGGGTGAGAAAAAAAATGAACTCTGCAGCAGTTCCACCCTCCACTGCCTTTGATGTAACTACAAAGAGACTTGTTATAGTACCTTCACAGTCTCATCATTTTATAATTGAAGCATTTCCAATATTCTATACAAAGAAGCCACATTTGTTGCCTATTTATCTTATGCAACTAATACCCATCGACAAAGCCATTAGTCCAGGCTTATTGTAGGTGTAACGATACCTGTATTATATGTCTGGATGCAATGACAGAGCAGCAAAATACCAGTAGAGTGGATAAAACTAAGTTTTTAATCCTAAACCCTCCAAGGAAACTGGGCCGCCCACCTATTCTCAATTCTGTTCCCTTGGAGAAAGTATCCGAATTTGATTACCTTGGAATACGGATTACGGATAGCATGAACTGGTCACCTCACATTGCCAAGATGGTCTTGAACCATAAGAGAGTAGGAGGTGCCCTTCTGAGGGAATTTCGGGCATCACCGAGGAGGTCGCTTGCCCCAGCAATTGACATTTACAAGGCTAAGGGAGTAACATCAGCCCTGTATGGGGCAGAACTGTGGGGGCATTGCTGTCTGGATTCCCTGGCAACAGCAGAGAGCAAGCTCTTGAAATCTTTAATCGCCATCCCTCCGAGCACTCCAACGGTGCCTGTGCTGTTGGACACAGGTTGTAAGAACATTAAAGATCAAGCCCGGCTTCGCCCACTTCTCTTATGGACACGTATTTGGAGGGGTGATGAGCTAAAATCTTATGCTGAAGGGTTGGCTGAGATAATGAGCCTGGGCGGTTGGGCGAAGATTAAGTGGTTGAGAGACACCAAAAAACTTTTGGAGGAACTTGGGCTGGGGGACTGTTGGTCATCAAGATCGGCTCCACCAAAAGAGGTTTTGAAAAGATTATACTGGAATTGGGTTGCGGACCAGTTAGTTATAAATTCGGGACATTGTAAATCTACAGCTGCCTTTTTAACAATAAAAGATGTAGTAGTTTACGAGCCTTACCTGGACCTAATTACCCTTCCAGCTGATCGAGCACTGTATTTTAAATTCAGAGTGGGCTCCCTTCCAGTTGGGGCCCTGGTGTCAAAGTGGAAATCAGGTGCACACACGTCCCCTTCTTGTGCCCGTTGTTCCACTAGGATAGAGTCTATTGCGCATATCCTGTTCGAATGTCCGGACTATGCTAAACCCAGGAGTTTTTGGCTTAAACCCCTTTGTCGCAATATGGGTACGCGTAGTTATCTGGTAGCCCTTCGCATCCTAATGACGGACACTTCCCCCCCATTGTTTGTGGTGTAGCCAAATTTTTAAAGCATTTTTGGTTGATCCGATGCAAGAGACTGTCAATAGCGGTTTAATTCATTTTTAGCTAATTTATTCTGGCATTATATGTCCTTTTATCTCTCTTAAATATACATTCAATATTGCTTTTTAAAATGTTTTTTCTAGTTTTTGTAAATTGCTGTATTCTGTGTACGCTTACAAGATATCTTGCATATCGAATAAAAGCTTCAACCAGTAGAGTGGTAAACTATGCTAAGCATAGATTTTTAGCTTAGGTGTTTCTAATCTACGACCTGCATTATATCGAACACACCTCTTTGATACCCGCCCCCCAGTTTTTTCATCCCACTTAAAGCTCTGTCAATAGGGAAATGTCACATAAGCAAACTGAAAACTTGACAACTATGTTCTTTTATAGACCATGTTTTCCTGTTATTTAGGTCAGTTATATGAACCGCAATGCCTTTGCACTGTTACTCCCAGAATGCACTGGATTGTAACACGACATCCTTGGTGCCCATCCGCTCCATGTCTCCCCTTAGAAATAAATACCCTCCATCCATTGGTCCAAAATGACCATAGTTTGTAGTTCAGTGAAAAAATATTTATTGACATAAAATAAACTTTAAAACTAACCCTGTAATATAGTTAAAACCTGGGAGCGGCCCATTCATTTAAATTTTATGTCTGAAATATGCACGGTCCGTGCGTGGTCACCACTTTTCAAAAGTGAAAACCTAATTAATTGCTAACTTTATCTCGAAAATGAGCTTTGCAAATGAGATCTGCCTGGCTGGTCAGGGCAGCTCATGGTATTTTGGAAGGGGTGACAAGCAGAGGGTTGGGGTGATGAGGCGAACGAGGGAAGGAAGACGTGTTGAGAGGGGGAGGGAAGGAAGAACAAAGGTTAAAAGAGCGCATGTGTTCAGAGGAGGAAGATCAGGTTGAGCATGAAGAAAGCGTAGATGAGAATTTGAGGCGGGGGAGGCAGAAGGAACAACACCATGGAAGAAGGACAGGATTTAGAGCCATAAACGTAGTCACCATTGCCAGATTCCGTGGGGATATAGACAAACGTGGAAGGAAGGAAGGTTGACATAGTGGGATGAGCATATCGTTTGCTCAAGTAAAAGAAACAAAGTTAACCTGGGTTCAGCTTCAGCACGAAACCTCTGCTAGTTGTGGGATATCGACTTTGCGAGTTAGTGAGAGCGCCTCTCATTACATACTATAACCTATTTGATTGGGTGCTAACGCGTTCTTATTCCAGCCCAATGCCACTGCAAACAAGCTTCTTCCCCTCAAATTCTCAAAACACACATTTACAAAAATAATTCAGCACACTGTTATGACTTAAGCAAAATCCCTGAAAGCGTTTCTGAATTCCAAGTGTATATGATGTATTGTCGATGTTTTGCAGCTTACCCACCAGGGTAGCTGCATTGGCTGAAGCCCAAGAGGCTGCCTTTCTTACAATACTGTCGGGGGAGGATCATGTAACCTGCCAAAGACAGCCGGCTGTAGAGGAGACCGGTAGGGGGGCAAAAGAGGCAGGGAGACGGAGCATCGCCGAGAGACCGAGGAGAGGGGGTGGTTCAGCAGCAAGAGAGAAGGGAGAGGAAAAGCAAGGGGAGACAGAGGGAGAGAAAAGGAGAAGGTACAGAGAGATAGAGAGAGGATAGAGACAGAGCGCCGACGAGAGGGAGAGTGCAAGAGAGGGACGAGAGAGACAGGGACGAAGGAGACAGCGGGAGGGAGGGGGAAGAAGGCAGAAAGAACAAGCTTAAACTTGTTAGCAAGCATCTCATCTGCCAATTCAGCGCTGCGAGGCCTCCGGGCAGTTACGCGCTATATAAAAGCAATTTTTCATTTCATTTCATTCATGGCCCTTGGATTGGGCCAGCTGAAACGAAGAGCCCCTGCCAACCACTGAGACCCGGTGCATACTCTGGAAACTGCATGAGATGCGTACTGTCCCCTCTATAAAGAAGTTAGATCGGATTCTGTCTGGGTGACCGCCCCGCCGACAGCTGTGTAGGAGATTATGGTCACACACCAATTACTCAGCGATGTATAATCATGAGGGTCTGATATTTGCATATATATTTAATGAGACAACTATGTTGGACGCCTCCGTGTGTGGTTTGTTAGCTTTTAACCGCATATAAGGTCCCCTTCCCGAAGCAGATTCAATGCCAACAGCTACACTCCCAAACAATGCGGTAGTCATTTCAATTAGCAACGGTTGTGTTTTTAGCGAATAGCGGGAAACTAAGGTAGCTCAGCGGACTAAACCCCTACTTGGAGAGGTGGAGGTAACTGGTTAGAAACTCCGACTCAGCCTTTCATCCTTGCCAAGTCGATAACAGGCTTTCATTAAGCACTGATCAGAACACATGTCATTATGATTTAAGAGTGACGCCGTGTTATTCTGACACTGTTTTTACACGCTGCTTCCCTTTGCATGATGCAGAAGCCTGCTGCAGCACAGACAACTTGTAAAGGAAAGTACAAACCCAGTGAACGCATTCCACTTGTTTGCCCAAAAGCGAATCTAGTAATCTATCTGTACGCACGCGAGTCTGACTAGCTATACAAAAGACCTAAACGGCACAAACTGTGTAATGTTTAGAGTATGCGGGGCCAGCTTCGGACACGTTTCATGCGGTGATGGCAGAACAATTGGAAGGCTGGTGGTGCTCATTATTCAGAGAGCGCAATCAATATTCTTTAAAGACAGAATCAATTTTTTACATTTGCGGTGGCACGAAGCCAGCAACAGTGCAACTCAATTATTTTGCTTCTACAAACGGCAGTATGCAAATCGCCTCAAAAAGCCAGCTGCAGAGACGAGCCGCGGCCAAAGATCCGTTTTCTAATTAAGTCTATGACCTATTGACCTTTTTTTTAATACAGTTTTGCTGCCAAATGAGCTGCACACGTTAACAAGCAAGAAGGGAAGAAATCAAACAAAGAAATGACAGGCAAGGTAAAAGGACAAGCTCTTGGCATTGCTGTAGGGAGGGGGAAGGAGAAATGCGAGTCACGCCCGCCAGGCCGTGAATTGTGAAGCAGTGGGCGGGGAAGCAGATCCCTTTGAAGCTGCTGGGCAGAAATGCGAGTCACGGCCTGGCGGCCGTGAAGTGTGAAGCAGTGGGCGGGGAGGCAGGAGCAAGCAAATGGTAAGGGGAGCTTTGAAGAGCAAGGCAGGGGGATAGAAGCGCATTCACGAGCATGTGCACTTCTACAAATCCGCATCGTGAACTCAGCTTTGTGGTTTGACGGCAATAGGTCTCTCTGCGAGACCTAAAAAGAGCCCTAATGCAGCTAAACCACTACTTAACGCCAAGGGCTCTCCCCTACTTAAGGCCAAGGGCTCTCCCCAAAAGCGGATTTTGGGAAGTGCACGCCTCGCGCACGAGCTTGCCTGAGCCTTCTGCCTATCAGCTTGCCAGTCCTCCTCCCCTAATTATTCACTTCACTTATTCACGGCCGCAGGCCGTGACTCTGGCTCTTCAAAGGCTCTGCTCCCTGCCCCCCGCCTGCACTTCACAGCCGCCAGGCCGTGCCCCTGTCGCTTCATCTGCTTGCCTTCTGTCCCTTAATCTCCCCGTGAGTCCCCCCTCACCTCTCCCACTCCACTGCTTCAGGCCCCCACCATTTGGTCAGGACATTGCTTGTTTTAACTTTTTTGCCTCCTCACCATTTGAGGCACGCAGCACGGATACAGCCAGTGGTCCCCCAGAGTACAGGTCGGCCTGCCCATCAGTGGGAGCCGGACGGAGCCTCAACAGTCCTGCCCCCACCAGTCCAGTCCTAAGTCCTGCTCCTCCGTGGGTTTTTGGGAATTATCTCTAAGCATGTAGAACGTGTTTTTGTGGTTTTACTTGCCAGCCAGAACAGGCCACTGCTAAGAGACGGAGAAGGGGGAGTGCCATTTGGCTGTCAAACCTCTGAATATTATTCCCAGAGGAAAACATGACCAAATTCATCCATGTGGTCTTGCCTTTCTTCCACCATTCTTTACTTTAAAGGCTTTTTTGTGTGTACAATTTTACGGGTTATTTTTGTACGTAACTAATCTGAAAGTAAAGTATGTAATAAAAACAGGCTGTTTCCCTGTAAAAGGTGTGTTTTTTCTCTCCATTCCTTTAAAACTAACATTGTTTATTGGCAGGGTGATCATGGGAGGCGGCACAGGCAGTCCCTTGCTTGTAAAGTCGTGCCTGAAACTTGGAAACAAAAGCCACGCGCTGATGCTATCGCTTTTATGATAGCCCTATAAACATGCAGCAAACTCTGCTTAAACCGTTTCTTCCTTTCACCAAGGGGGAAAGTATTTGTTCCAAAAAAGATTACGTTTGCGTCGAAAATAAGGAGCTAGAGTAGTTTTTTTGTTACGTGCAAGGAGTTATATGGCTGATGACCTAGCAGTGTGACACTTTGGGAAGAGGATCTTTTTCTGTTTACATACTTTGTGCCTTTTAACTACAGCATGCCAGTTTGCGGACATGTTACGTTGTGTTATGTTGTCAGCTTTTGTGTAGCGCTTCCCTGTCATGTGTAAGGCCTCGCAGCACACATACTCAAGAAAAAATGCTGGTGACGAGTTGCTTGTTTCTGACGTACTTCCTGAAGGCCAAATGGAAATGGATCTTTGGCTGTCAACGGAAACCCATGCAAAATGCAACACTTGCTGCCTCCTCGCAGTTCGCATGTCTACGTGAACAGTGGCATCCATGTTATTCATGGGAGCGCTGTGCCCTGCGCCATTAGCATCTGTGTTTACCATGGGAACGCTGGGTCCGGTGCCACCTAACGTCCAGAGTTGGCGACTTTAGAGCTGAGGAACCAGGTTCTAGTCTGTCGTTGGTGCACATGTGAGACGGCATGGTACAGTCCATTAGTATAAGTTCTTTTTAGTAATGCCCCGAAATTCATACAAACTGAATGCATACATTTTTAGTTCCTTTATAGGAAACATTTTAACCATCACGCATATTCTCAGCTGTAGTGTAGATGTGCAGTCACGAGACCTATGAATACAGATGTGTGAGTGTGTGTATAATGTTGTGTGCATACTGTTGTGTGTTGTATAATGTAGCACTCTATCACCAGAAGGCCAGGTTTAAAAAAAAAGTTCATTCTTAATTTATCACGGGTCCATATAAGTCACAAAGATCGATGAAACATCACCATGCTTACATAAAAGGAAATGTTCTTAGGCGCCCAAAAGGACCCCCCCAAGGTATGCTTTCAAACTATCCAGCGCTCTATACGAATACCACTGACTAATAATGCAGGCTGTTCATGATAGTTTTTGTCTAAAATGTCCAACATAGTTTTCCGATGTTCATATCCATGCCAGGTTCTTCAACTAAACCCTGACCACATAATCATTTATTGTGTCTTCTGTCACGCCTCAGACGCCCCAGCGCGCAGCTCACGTGCATGCTGTCACTCATGTTTGCATCTGCAGACCGGGATGTGTTGTTAATCTTTCTCTTCCCTTCACCGCAAGGTGTAAAATTGTCATGCAGTGCTGGTCACGGCTGCATAGAATGTTCTAAGGAGGCCATACCCCACTTTCACCACCAATGCGGCCCATTGCACCACTGGGCCACCATCACACTACCCACTGTCTTCAGTGCCTGCACCAGGCCCACTTAGAAGCAAAATAAGTTAGTGAACCTACTAAATAGGTTCGGGTTGACATTCACCCCGATAAAAATCAGTACCAAATGGTGACTTTTACAGCATTTTTGCAAAATAAATGCTCAAAAAAGGCAGAGGTTTTGAAGGACACATATCAACTATCCTGGCTAGTACTTATGTGGTGTTCTGCGGAAGACTTTACACTCTGCATGGCTATTGGTACTTACACTTCCAACTTCACATGGCCTATCACTTATAAAAAGGTATAGAGCATCTTTCATCACTTAATATTTTTTGGGCCTGTCACTTCAAATAGATTCTGAGAATGCAATTTAAGGGGAAAGGGTGGTCCTCTTCAAAATATGGTGCTACAGACAGGAGCCATCACCAGTTACTCTAAAAAGCAACGCATGTCTCTTTCTAAATTTCTATGTATTCAATTAGATCTGTTTCTAGCAGTCGGTTAGTCAACTTCCCTGCACGTTTTAAAGAACGTTCGGACCTTGTTAAAGGGATTAGATTTTCTGCTGCAAGGGAGTAGAGGACATGTTCCAAACGCCTGCAACCCTGAATATTAACAAGCATTTGCAATGCAATAGGTCTCGCATTACTGAATGGTTGAGCTATCGGTGTGGCATTATTATTAGCAATGCCAATAGCTCAAACTTTAATAATGCGAGACCTATTGCATTGCAATTGCTGGTTATTAAATGCTGTACAAAAGGGGGTGGTGATGGATGGAGCATCTGAATCAATCAAACACTCACACCCAGTCAAAAGATCTGGGTTTAATCCATCACCGTTCTTTAGCCCACTCTGCCACCCCAGTTCAGACATGGCTATATGCAAATCAGTTTGACCCTGTGCCTCATGGGAACAGTCCAGCCCGAACTGCCAAGCCATGTCTTCCCTGGACCGGAAACAAGCTTCCGAAGACCGGTTTCTGGCATTCCAGCCGTCTTCAGCCCGGCTTGCTTGAATCCAGTGGCAAAGTGAGCAAGGGACTCACGTCTGAGCATACCCTGCCACACTTCTGGCGGCCAAAAGCAGTACAAATGCTGTCATCCAATGCACCCCAGACAGTTATTATTATGCACTAGTGGTGCACAAATTCCAGACAGAAACGGGCAGTTTAGTTCTTTTTACCGAGCTGCCCTAAGCTGTCCCTGCATCTAATCTTAAATGGTGTTGACAGGATGTTTACCCCCCTGCGTCGCAATTACCAAAGTGCTGACTCCGCCCTACCCCCCAAACATCATTTCGGTCCCTGGCAGCCGGTCTGACTCGGAGCAGATTGTGATCTATGAGACCAGTCCACTCTGCAGGAAAAGAATGAGAAGCTGCAGTGGACAGTATAAGTGGCAAACTGTGATGGATTCAGCCACTCTGAAGACTGTGTTGTATTTTTAGCTATAGTTATAGAAAACTCACAGGCACGCAAATCATAGTCTCTGCTTTGATTTACTCACGAGGAAGTGCCACTCAAAGTGTCACACAATGAAAACCTATCAATATCACACATAAGCAATTATAAAAATTGGCAGCTATGTAATGTTTTATGTTAAAATCGTGTCTAGGCCCTTTGCAAAATGTTACAATGAGAACAGAAGGCTGGTATTTTTCTCGGAGGTGGGAGACAGATGCAGGAGGGTAAGGGTTAGGGTTGTTAGGGTAGTTTCAATAACAAGCTGACCCATGCTATAAAATGTGCTTTTTAGGCTAGCGTGTGGTCATGAACAGATCATCTTCTGAGCAGCAGCAATGCCTGCCAGCCTGCTGTCACACAGTGTGTCTCTGGTTAGTACCCTTATATTTCTGGTGCCGTTCAGCAGTTCCAAGATGTTCTTAGAGTTTCTCGTTGCTCAAATGGGTAGAATTCCTGATATTTAATATGTGCCTCTCATCTTCATTGCTTGATTTTTGCCCGCAAGATAGTGTCACTCATGGATGTTGAAATGTCACTCATAATTACATTGGAATTATGAAAATGTCACACATTGCAATCTGAAACCTTGGCAGCTATGGTGGTGTGGTGCACGCGCGAGTCAGGCAGTCTCTCCTGGACAATGTCAACCTCCCGCGCAAAGACACAGGCTAATGCGGGGACGAGCCACAGGTCCCAGAGTCATGCTGAGCTCAGCTGCCGCCTGCGGTGCACATCAAGTGGGTGGCATTTCAAAGGTTTCTGAACTGCGCGACATCCTGGGACTCGGGATCCAGCCTCGAACTATTCAACCCTGTCCTGGTGCCCGGTGGGGATCTTGAGGAATGGATTGATTCAGGATTCCCACCACCGATGCACCACACGCCATCCGGGACAGGCAGGCCGGAGCTAATTTAAGTTTGTCAACAGCCTTCTAAGTGCTGGGCAATGTCGTGGAGAGCGGCTTAAAGCAGCATGGTAATGCGATCGCTCCTGGCGACTCGACCCATGACCTCAGGCCTACCTGTGGCTTACTCGAGGGAGGCTGGCCTACTGAGTCACTGGCGAACCGGTGCAGAAGTATAGGAGCTGTCTAAGCTTCTCCCGTTGTGGCACCTGCGCCTGATCCGATGCACAGCTGCCACAAGAAGTCATTCATCTGCGGGAGTCAGTACGAGTGACAGTAAGGTATGTTTTAAAGCAAACGTTTCTGTGCAGTGCCATATGTATTTTTTAGGCTACCATATGTATTTTTTAGACTACTTTTACAGCCTGCTGCATAACACGCACTGGTGCAAGTACTCTTAGATAGCGCAGGCTTTTTGAGGCTCACTCTCTCAAAATTATATATATTTGAAATAAAACTGCCTACAGCCGAGTTGTGACCCCTAGGCTATGTGTACTTTAATCAATCTTTTCTCCTGAGGCTTGCATGCACCCCCATGCTTAATTGGGTCTCAATGTTAATTGCTTAGACTTGCAATGCAAAGTAGCTTCAGCCTCAGGTTGTTAATAAATAACGGGCGGCGCCGCACACCCGGCTATTATCAGCGAATTCATTTTTATCAAATTGCTCAATGTGTCTTTTTGAGATAAATGACAGTCTGCAGAGGGTTTGTGACCTCTAAGCTATGCATGTACCCTGCCATTTCCAGTACTTTGCTGCCATTTTAACATCTTCTTACAGTTCTCTATGCTCAAATGGGTGTAATTTCTGATATTTATGTTTCCGTTGTTTTTATTGCTTGATTTTCCTTGCGAAAAAAGTGTCACTCATAGCTGTTGAAATGTCTCTCATAATTACGCTGACATTATAAAAATGTCACACTTAGCAATCTGAAAGCTTGCCAGCTATGACTTCCTTTATGTCCGGCCTGCTGTTACCTGTACTTCCGGTGCCAGCTGCGCCACTCCACGTGCACAAACCATGAGCTGAACATTGCAGACATTGCCCTGCAACTGCAGAAACGTAGACATGGCCGCCAGTTGTACAGTGGGGTGTCGGAGAACATTCCATAAAGTATAAAACCCTGCGAATGCTGGTAATTTCTACATTTTTATTTCTTTCTTTGAAATTTTATATCACACACTGACGACGTTAAAGTACTCTACAGTTATTTTTTCACAAAAAAATGTGAGAAATTATTCCAAATAATAAACGTACATTTTTACAAAGAAATGTTCAGGATGACTTCAGAGCATTTTGCAATTTGTAGATACATATTCTGAGAAATGCATCCAAGTCATATAAATCCATGTTAGCAAAGATGTGTTGTCTTATAGTGAACGTTAAGTCATCAGTTTGTTCTTCACGCTACGATATTTAATTTAAGAATTGCACTGCATATGTGGCGGTGCAGGTGCTGGAGAGAGCTGCAATTAAATGTCGCAAACGTAAGTGTTAGTATGGTTGCAGTCTGTGTGTTCTCCTTTGTACTGCCGGTCACCGGTGTTTTTAACTGTGTAGCCTTCGACCGTGTCATGTATGTGCATGTAACTTGCATGATCGAGGTAACAACTAGCGGCGATACGTGTCTCTCGATCCTTTTTCCCCAGCCCCCTCCCCCCCCCCCCCCCCAGGGGCGGAAATCTGAGGGATAGCCCCGGGCGCCACAAGCTCTAGCTACGCCTCTGATTAGACCCCTGCCAGGTAACAAGAGCATCTCCGGCACGCGGTATTCATGCTTAAACATGCTGCAAAATACAGGCAAACGCGTGCGGTGTGCCAAGTGACCATTCTAGTAGGCGTATACGGCGGCGTAATGTTCAGTGCTCTTTTCATAGACCCAAGCGGTCTGCACAAGTTGTGCAGAAGAAAAGTAATGAAGTGCGGTAAGGCGCGTGTCTTTCTGTTTCTGTGTGTGTGCGTGCCTGAGTGCGTGTGTGTCGGTGTGTGTGTGTGCGTGCCTGAGTGCGTGTGTGTCGGTGTGTGTGTGTGCGTGCCTGAGTGCGTGTGTGTCGGTGTGTGTGTGTGCTTGCCTGAGTGCGTGTGTGTGGGTGTGCGTGTGCGTGTGTGTGAGTGTGGCTCTGTCTGTGTGTGTGAGTGTGGCTGTGTGTGAGTGTGAGTGTGGCTCTGTGTGTGTGTGTGTGAGAGTGTGAGTGTGGCTCTGTGTGTGTGTGTGAGTGAGTGTGGCTCTGTGTGTGTGTGTGAGTGTGGCTGTGTGAGTGTGGCTGTGTGAGTGTGGCTGTGTGTGTGTGTGTGTGTGGCTCTGTGTGTGTGTGTGTGTGTGTGTGTGTGGCTGTGTGTGTGTGTGTGTGTGTGTGTGTGTGTGTGTGTGTGTGTGTGTGTGTGTGTGTGTGTGTGTGTGTGTGTGTGTGTGTGTGTGTGTGTGTGTGTGGCTCTGTGTGAGTGTGGCTCTGTGTGTGTGTGAGTGTGGCTCAGTCTGTGTGTGTGTGCGCGGCTCAGTCTGTGTGTGTGTGCGCGGCTCAGTCTGTGTGAGTGCGCGGCTCTGTCTGTGTGAGTGCGCGGCTCTGTCTGTGTAATTGCGCGGCTCTGTCTGTGTGAGTGCGCGGCTCTGTCTGTGTGAGTGCGCGGCTCTGTCTGTGTGAGTGCGCGGCTCTGTCTGTGTGAGTGCGCGGCTCTGTCTGTGTGAGTGCGCGGCTCTGTCTGTGTGAGTGCGCGGCTCTGTCTGTGTGAGTGCGCGGCTCTGTCTGTGTGAGTGCGCGGCTCTGTCTGTGTGAGTGCGCGGCTCTGTCTGTGTGAGTGCGCGGCTCTGTCTGTGTGAGTGCGCGGCTCTGTCTGTGTGAGTGCGCGGCTCTGTCTGTGTGAGTGTGCCGTTCTGTCTGTGTGAGTGTGGTTCTGTCTGTGTGATGTGAGTGTGGTTCTGTCTGTGTGAGTGTGGTTCTGTCTGTGTGAGTGTGGTTCTGTCTGTGTGAGTGTGGTTCTGTCTGTGTGAGTGTGGTTCTGTCTGTGTGAGTGTGGTTCTGTCTGTGTGAGTGTGGTTCTGTCTGTGTGAGTGTGGTTCTGTCTGTGTGAGTGTGGCTCTGTCTGTGTGAGTGTGGCTCTGTCTGTGTGAGAGTGGCTGTGTGAGTGGGGCTCCGTGTGGGGCTCCGTGTGGGGCTCCGTGTGGGGCTCCGTGTGGGGCTCCGTGTGGGGCTCTGTGTGGGGCTCTGTGGGGCTCTGTGTGTGGCGGGGGGGCTCCTGGTGTGGCGGGGGGCTCCGGGTGTGGCGGGGGGCTCCGGGTGTGGCGGGGGGCTCCGGGTGTGGCCGGGGGGCTCCGGGTGTGCGGGGGGCTATGGGTGTGCGGGGGGCTATGGGTGTGCGGGGGGCTATGGGTGTGCGGGGGGCTATGGGTGTGCGGGGGGCTTTGGGTGTGTGGGGGCTTTGGGTGTGTGGGGGCTTTGGGTGTGTGGGGGCTTTGGGTGTGCGGGGGGCTTTGGGTGTGCGGGGGGCTTTGGGTGTGCGGGGGGCTCTGTGTGTGGCTGTGTGGGTAGCTTTTTTGTAGGTGGATCTGTGTAAGGGTGGCTCGGTGTGTGTGTAGGCGGCTCTGTGTGGGTGGCTGTGTTTGTGTGGGTGGCACGGTGTGTGTGTGCAAATGCAATAGGTCTCACATTTGCGAGAGATTAAGCTATTGGCATTGTAAATGACGATGCCATTTATTTATAATTTTTAAAAACAAAAACAAATAAAAATAATGTCATGAGCAATGCTTGTTTATGCAAGCATGGATTCTTGCTATGAAAGCATGGAGAGGAGTCAAAGGCGGCTGCTTAAAAGATGGTTTGTAAGGCTATACATTTTATCATGTGTACACTGAAAAGAGAAAAAAAATGCGTAATAATTAAAATATTCTTACATTGCTGAAAGACTGGGCAGTAGATCTGATGGAGGATACAACCTTAAACAAAACTCCTCCTATATTGCTGATCATTTTAAGGCTGCAGTAACCACGCTTTTCGAAGTGAGAATTTAATTCAAAGAAAGATAACCTATCAGCGGAAGAAGAAATTATACATTTCAAAGAAAGGCGGAAAAAAAGATCAGATATGCAGAGTGGATGCCGAGTAACGGAACAGAATTCAATGCTGTAGTCGATATTGCAATATAATTTGGGAAAGCCAAAAGGCCTCGACTTTGGACTTATTGGTGTTGCCAATGCCTTCTGGTGAGGGGAAAAAGCGAAATGCTTCTGCCCAGCCCGATGCAGTGCGGCATCGTCAAAAAACGCAATTAAAAATAAAAAAATATGAAGGGACGATGATGTCACCATTGCTGGTGGTCGCATGATTCTGCCGATATGCATATATGATTAGATAGCTGCTCGCACAGGTGTCATGTTGCACGCACCTGCAGAAAAATGCAGGCCCCATTTTCTTTGGCATTTTTATTTACTAATTCAAGATGGCAGACAGCACTTAAATCAGAAAATAAAAACAATAAGATTTTTTCTGCACTAATTTAAGATAGGCAGAAGGGGTAGAGGTGGCACTTTTGTACTGAGTATGCGGAAAAGCAATCCACGAGTGAGAATGCAACGAATGAGAAGGTGAGTGAGAAGCCCACAATGGAGAGAAGATCCCAGAGAGAGAAAGACAAGCGAGTGAGTGTCACAGGAGGTCGGGGAGTAGCAAACAATGGGGAGAGAGATGCGGGGAAACACGCAAGAGAGTAACAAAGATGACTGAGGGAGAAGGCAAGAAAGCATCAAATGTGAGAGAAACAAGGAGTACAGGAGTGGGCATTGGGAAAGTAGCACCGAAGGGAGAGACTTGGAAAAAAATAAACTCAAGGAGGACTGACCAAAAAAGGGAAAACAAGTTCCCTAAGTGAGCAGTGGAAGGATACAAGTCAAACAATCAAAGCGATGATACAAAGGATCTGCTACAGGTGAAGGGCAAACACAAGCTGGGCAGGCAGAAACAAGGAAAGTTACCAAATGAAAGGGATACTTAAGCCAACCAGGGGTAAGGCTTAAGCCCCTGTAAGTTTTTGATAAGTAAAGTTCACAATAGGTCTTTCAAAAACAGGCAGCTTGCAATGTCTGGTAGGTGAGACCTAAAAAGAAGGTTGGAGCATGACAAATGGTGCAATTGTGCAGCTAGATTTTCAATATAAAGCAGTTTCATTGGAAACAAACCGGCAATGAGGTGTTAAGTTCATACAAGTAAATTATTTTATGTAGCCGTGCAACGAAACCTCTCCAATCAACAGGAGGTAACTGAAAACCCCCCGATATAAATCAACATGTTTGCTGTGCTTAGACCCAACACACAAAAATAAAAATTCTAAAGAAGTTTTGCGGTGGCAATTATTGAGCTCATAAACTGAAAAAAGATGATTTCTAGATCGATTGTTAGCATGTATCCAAGTAATTATTGGTATTAATATGGTGCAACCCTGCCGTGGGCTCGGTACAGCACAGTATATTTTGTCATAGCTCTACATGTTCACAAATTTACACATGATAGTGGGAAAGATCGAAGAATTAAGATGCGCAGGATCCTAATACCATCTATGGTAGTGGGTGTATGCAGGGTAACCCTCAAAACAAAGCAGGCCAACCTTTAAAATAAAATACATCTTTGGCTTCACTGAATAGCTTTATATCACTGGGTCAATCGAAATGTTAGAGATAAAATGATTTAATAAGGCTAGCCGAGTATCCTTTTTTCTCTGGAGCTGCATTTCCTAACCTGTGGTCTAGGGACCACCGGGGTTCAGCAAAGCCTACTTCGGGTGTCTGGGACTGCTTAGAAAATGAAATAATAGTAACAGATTAATAAAAGTGTCTGTAAATAAAGCCAAAGGTAACATTTAAAATGTTAAAGCTATCTGGAACGGGCGGAAACCTCGACTGAAACGCCAGATCGCCATGTTGGCGCCAGAACAGTGCGGAATCGGGATACCAGATCTCGCGACGTATTTCCAAGCATCCCAACTCCGCTTTCTAGTAGAATGGGTCAGGTGGGAATCGGGGAAACATTGGCTGTTTCAGGATCAGGAGGTGGCAGGTCGAACTTTGCAGGAAATTCCCTTCATGAGACGAGAATGTAGGCCGCCCAATCTCTATGCATCCTTCATTACACGGGTTCCTCTAGCAATTTGGGACCGAGTGGGGATCAGTCAGGAGCTTACCACCCACCCCTCCCCCCTTACACCCATCCCAGGGTTGGATGAGAGAGCGTTAGCGTGCTGGAAACCTGCCGGCTGCCGAGCTCTCCATCATGTCTATGAATCGGAAGGGGTGATTCCCTTCCGACAATTTCGTCAAGAATTCGGTCTCCCGGAGACGGAAAGACTCCGCTACCTGCAGGTGAGGCACTGGGCACTAGACACTACGTTACGACCGTTGGCGGATAGACACCTGACCAAATTTGAACGATGGCTGATCTCCCGCACCACTGACAAACAATTGATCACAGATCTCTATAAAATGTTGATGCAGAAACACCAGTACACGTATAATGTGGGCAGAATGCGCTGGGAGAGGGAACTGGGGAGAACTCTGACACACAAAGAGTGGGAGGGAGTCTATTACAGGGCGCGACATTCAGCCTACCACATGGGTCTCACGGACACGGTCACGAAAATTACATCCTACTGGTATTACACCCCCGAAAGACTGTATGAAATGGACAGCAAGCAAGACCCTTTGTGCTGGCGCGGTTGTGGCCAGATTGGCACTCTGACACATATTCTCTGGGACTGCCCACTTCTACAGGATTACTGGAACCACATCTTGAAGGAGGTAGACACACACTTTGAAACAGACATCCCACGCTTCCCCGCATACGTACTCCTGGGGTTACCTAACACACTGACGTACCCACTGAAATCACGAAGAGGCCGACTGATTGCGATCACGCTGGGTTCGGCAGTGCAGAATATTGTTGCGCATTGGCGATCCAAGCATGCCCCCACACATCTGGGATGGTTGCATCGTTTGTGGATGGTGCTAGGGATGGAGAAATTGTCCCTCTCAAGAGCTGGGAAGGGAGCGCGCTATGCGGAACTGTGGAAACCATTCTTGTCCCTATTGGCGTCTGAGTTCACGGAGGTAACCTGCCCCAAGTACCTCCGACTATTGAGAATGTCAGATACCGGCACGGAGATAGGCCCTCAGTGATCTGCCATCACGGACTTTGTAAGGCCCCGGCCGGAACGCAAACGAACAATGGACCATGGGGGGTGGGGGGTGGATTCGGCGTTTCGTTTTTTTGGGGGGATGGGGGCTCTGGGGGAAGGGGGCGAGGGTTTAGGGGTTGAGATACATTGCGATTGATTATGACAGGACCGTTCTACCTATTTGGTTGTGGGTTAGTTTCTTTTTTTTCTTGAACTCTTTAGGGCGAGGGGCCTCGGGTGGCGAGTGAGCAATAATGACGGCTACCAGAGCCCGCAGACGCGGCACCAGACTTCCACCGAAGGTGACGCTGGTCATCTAGCTCTCTGGCCTCTCAGTAGAAGGGGGGGATGCTTTGCTTCAGCGAAACGCACCAACCACCCTAGGCTTATGACGTGGCCGGCCCCGTTGGGGTTGTAGGCGGCTTGCTGTGTATTAGTTTACAGTCTCATTCGGTGGTTGGTTTTGGGTACTCCTCGTCGCTGTGTGGTGGGCCTGCGCTCACGGTTTCGTCATTTTGGAAATGTCATTATGTATCACCTCCTGTTGCACCCTCAATAAACATATGTAATACTAAAATGTTAAAGCTGTCTGTAAATGTTAAGTAATTTCAAATTGTTCTTAACCTTTTGACTTGTTGGCACCCACACTTAATCATAGAGCAATTGTAAGCTAAACATTAAGTTAGTATCCTCAGATTGATTAGTGGGAGCAGTGTAAGTGCATTAAACAGAATATAGTTGGGACGCAGGTTGGCCTCAACTGAATTTAGAAAATTACAAACTTCCCATTAAAATTAAAGCATTGGTGATTTATATTAGTTTGTGAATTAAATAGAATGTTTCATTTTTAGTGTTTTGCTTGATGAATACTTGTTTCTATATATTTTTGTGCTTTGTTTTGTGGTTCAAATCATCAACAAATACTTAGGCCAGGGTAACCGGCTTCCAATAATGACTCATGGGGGCCCCCTGATTCCAATAATGCTTCAGTGAGGGGTCCCCGGGTTCCAGTTATGATTAAGTGTGGGTGCCAACAAGTTTAAAGGTTAAGAACAATTGCTCTAGAACACTTGTCACAGGCCATCAAGTTTTGAGCCCCTGGACTATACACGAGCCCAGCTGATAGATTCTGTGGGGATTTCAATGACTGTTTTTAATTATCACTACTGTTTATTTCACCTATAGCATCACACCTCGTAAGGTTAAATAAAAAAGCATAAAACCATTATTGCTAACTAGGTGTCCATGCTTGAGCACGAAGTCGACGATCTATTGTCAGGTATTTGATCACCTTGTTGGTTCACAACTTAGGTTATCCAAAACTGGAATAACTCATAATTCTGCTGAGTCACAACTGCTTGTCTTCGTTCCTTATTCGGACAAGCATTATATAGACGGTGCCCCTCAGTAACGGTTCCTAATTGATTAACAAAAACCTAATTAACACGGATGCTAAAATACTGGCTAAATTGTAGGCTAACACAGACAATAGCCAAGTTTGTGCTGCCTGATCAGTCTGCCGTTGTACCCACTAGAGATGCACTGCATAACCCACACACAATTGTTGCTATGATACAACAACTAAATCCAGATCTGGAGTCAGTGGCTGTACTATTAGTAGAATCACTACATTTGACTCCTTAAAAGCGAATTTTCGTTTGACATACTGCACAGCCTGGGAATACTATTGACTTGTCTGGACTTGATAAAACTGCTCTATACCAGTCCATATGCACGTATATGCGCAAATGGTTTGATATTCAGTACAACAGGAATAACATGAGGCATCAGACAGGGGTGCTGGCTGTCCCGTATACGGTTTGCTGTAGTGGTGGAGCCACTTGCTAGCAAACTGGGGCAACATTATGTGCAATATGCTTTGAATTTGACAGAGAGGAAATGATTACTATCTTTATATGCTGATGACATAGCACTATATGTTCAACATCCTAAGAACAATCTGGCTCCAATCTCCTGTGATTATTTAAAATGTGGCAACCTCTCTGGGCTACTTATCAACTAGGGTAAATCTACTGTTTTCTATATTACTGCTGGCACAAAAACCGTCCCCCTTGAACACCCACATAATAAATGGTGCCCTGATTCTGTGAAATAGTTGGGAATATCGGTTCAACCAGAATTCTGACAGGGTTATGAAACCAAACTATTGCACAGCCTTCGCTAACCTTGAAGCCCAAATCAACCACTGAACAATCATATCTCTTTCATTAGTGGCTAGAATTTTTTGACAATAAAACGATTATTCTGCCTAAAATTCTTTATATCATCAAGAACACGCCTTTTTCACTGTGCAGGCAGTTTTTTAAGATACTCGGGTCGTTCTTGGTAAAACTGGCTTTGGCTGCGTAAGCAGCCCAGAAGAAAATGGGAGATTATTACTCTGCCATACGAGCAGGGCAGTCTTGCTGCCCCAGATCTAGATTAGACGTATGTGCACAGGAGCATTACTCCCACTTTTGTTGTCACCTTCCTCCGCAGCCACCGCATATGACAGCTGAAAAAGAAAATGCAGCACCAATCCTGCAGCACTACCGAACCATCCACTGAAAATAAACACTTTGAGATTGACTCAGTGAAAAGCACTATATATTCATGGGAGGGACTTAAGTGCACAGCCAGTCTACAAGATCTCTGTACACCACAATTGCTATTCATCCATCGCCTCGCAAGTATCCAAATTTGAGGAGAAATCCTTACAAACACCGCAGAAGGTCAAACTGAACACATTTAATGATTTATGTCCTGGGGATTAGTCCATTCACTTACAGAGGTTCACTGTAGCGAGGTTGTAAGTCATAAGAAACATTTCTATATTGTAGAATTCATGCGGAATGTAGGGCAGCATTCAATACATTCCCGCAGGAACTCACTCACTTCTAAACTCTCAACCACCTATTTGCTGTGGACTCCACCAAAGGCCTTATCACAGGCCTGTGCAATTCTAATCAAACAAAAGTACTAAATGGGGGACCCAAGGCCAGGGATAAATGAAATCGGGAGCTGCATGATCAGTCTCGGAGGCTGTTTGGGCTGATAACAGTCTGCAAACTGCAGCACTAAGGCCTAATAGCAGACTATGCATCATACTTTAAATTCTTTCATAGACTATCACTTCCCACTCGGTCAGCAGGCCTTCAATCTTAGGGAGGACGCAGTCTACCCTAGACGAGAGGCAGCAAACACTGGATACCTAAATCTGGTGTGGTCATGCCCCAGGATCTTGGAGTAGGGCCTTCCTAACTAAGGCAGTGCCAGAAATTATATGCTATCCAGTTCATCTGAACCCCTGAAATATACCTCCTGGGGCTCGTAGTGGGTATGCAGTCACGGGTGAAACAACTTTCAGGTATATTGCACTACTGCTTACAAAATGCAGGGTGGCAATGCGCTGGGGCGGGCAACCATGTGGATAGAGTGGCTTGGGGCCTCACGTACTGTAGTGAGTAGCAAGAAACGTACGCATGCTTGCTTCCCCACGTGTTGCGCCCCACGGATATATGGGTTCCACTACGCACTTACATGCTTATCTGGGGGTTTGCTGTGGCGCCCAATTAGTAAGTTGGTCCCTTCCAGGGTTGAGTATGCGGTCATCATGATTTATCACGCCCAACTCATACACCACATAATGGTTATTGATCCTTTAGAATATCGGCTTTCATTGAAGAAATCTATGACAAAATGTTGTAATACTTGCTGTAATGTAATGTTGCATTCAAATGCGTTGGGTAGATTCTTCAATATACTTATTAAATGTGCACTTGCTGTTAACATTTGATACGCTTAATAAAAAAATGCAGTTAGTAAATTATAAGCAAGTTAGATGGGCAAACTATTAAAGACAAAAAATGTGCTAGACTTCCGTTATCAAGCATTAACTAAAAGTAAGTTTGTGTGTATGTAACCGAAAGGGAAAGGCTCAAACCAAAAAAGTACAGATTCATAGGCGAACCCCACCCAAACAAGGGACAAGATAAATAACGTAATCCTCTCTGATGCTTGTGGGGTGTTGCAGTTTCTCCCTACAATCCACCCTTCCCCCATACAACTAGACACTAATGGTTTCCTAACTTCACCAAGTAGTCTCATTTTACCTAAGCGAGTATGTAAAAACGCCGTGGGGCAGATTAGTCTTTCAAGATCAATAATGTATGATTCCTCTCTAGGTGACCAATGCTAGAGCCATCCGACAGGTAACTGCAGACCTGCTCAGCCATTAATCATTCATTGCAAGAGTGCTTTGGGGGGAGGGAATGGGGGGGTAGGGTAAGAGGTGAGTAGTAAAGAGGGAAGCAGTCACGAGTGTATTTACAAACCAGTAAGCAAACAGAATGAAATTAAAGGGCAGCCAAGGGCCAAATTATGAGGCAAACAAAAATAATTATGCAATGTATAACGCAATTAAAGGAGAATGATGCAGCACGGTATGCAGTCTCAATATTCAGCTACTCTGACATTTATCAGTGATACGAAAGGGATTCAAATGAAAAATATACTGGTTACCTAATAAGGGAAACTATAAACATTCTGCAGATAATGTTCAAAACTGTATTCACTAGCAATGAATGATTTTATCTTGCCTGGGAGAACAGGAACGCCCTTTTTAATAGTCTTTTCTAGGTCTTAAGTGAAATAGTTTCTATAAAACATCTGCAATCTTGCACTCATAAGAAAATAAGACTGCGTACATGCACCCGCTTTCCATATTCTGCACCATTAAATTAAGTTTATAAATGGTCTTCAGATTCGGGATTACCCTTGTTCATTCTAGATGTATATTCCCCTGGAAACACATTTTCCATTACAAAAACAGCTCTTCGGTACTGGCACTTTAAGATTCAAGATGTGAAAATTAAAAATGCTACGCATGTGCTTCTCAATACGGGATGTACTGTATTGTAATGAATGCTGCTCTGAGAATATGGTGATGTAAACATGATTTTTTGCCTCTAATGAAACAAAATATTTCTATGGAAAAAAATTAATTACTATTTCCAGTTTCTTGTATTTAATTACAAGTAAATATGTGCGTTTTGTGCTTACTGCTGTAGACAACAACTCTCTGCTTAGCCCATTGTTGAACCGGACATCATTGGTGTGGTTTTCCTCCGACTTTTTTTGCATTCCATCCTCCTGTTTTTGGGGACTCCATTTGTTCTGGCCTTAGGACTCTGCACACTTTGCCACTACTAACTAGTGCTAAAGTGATTGTACTCTCTCCTTTAAACATGGTAGAATGGACTTAAACC
Organism: Lissotriton vulgaris; assembly: GCF_964263255.1. Taxonomy (NCBI): domain Eukaryota; kingdom Metazoa; phylum Chordata; class Amphibia; order Caudata; family Salamandridae; genus Lissotriton; species Lissotriton vulgaris. The sequence continues at coordinate 1,059,139,632 of NC_141697.1, forward strand.
CAATTGACACATTTAATTTGCTTGAAGGTCTTGAGTAAAGTGGTACAACAGGTATCCAGGGACAGAGTTAAATGCTACTAGCGCGCTTGCAGCACTGAATGGGGAACCAATTTAAGAAGCCTATAAAACATGCCTTGGGCTTGCCAGCGCACCCTGTGTAGACAGTTTTAAACTGCTATTTTGACCTGGCTAGATAAACCTCTTGCCAGGCCATAACCTTTTTTAATACATATAAGTCACCTCCAGGGTAGGCCCTAAACAGCCCAGAGAGTGGTCACAGTTTATTTAAAAAGCTGAACAAGTACTTTTAAGTTTTAAATGTTCTGTAGGTGAAAAACTTGTAAATGTGTTTTTCATCACTACTGTGAGGCTTGCATTTCCCATAGACTCACCCTGGGTTAACTTATTACATTTAATATGTGATACCTTCAATAAGGATCAGGCAGGAATGGTGAGTTTGGTGTCTAAAGAAGGCTACTTTGAAGCTCAATTTAATGATAATCAGATTTTAAGTCACAATTCTAAAAATTTAACTTTTAGAAAGTTGGCATTTTCTTGTTCCCACCATTTGGTGTACACGGCCTGTATCACATGACTCGGTGTAACTGGAAAGTGGTCTTTGTGTATTGCTCCTAGACAGTAAGACAAACAATAGCTGGTAGCAGGATGGCCACCTGTGCCTTGATGAGGGGAGGAGCTGTCACATACCACACCTGCACATCACAAAGGAGCTTCCGGAGCACTCTCACAAAGGGGGTTAACACTGGTCTTTTGGGGGTGGAACCCTCCAGAACCTTCTCTTACTTCAAAGCTGGCACCAGGTAAAAATAATGTGCCCTCAGATCCAACTCTTCAGTACACCTCTGGACCGGTGGAATAGTCAGAAGAACTGCTATGCTGCTCTGCCAGAAGGACTGCTACTCTGTTGTACTGCTAGTTGAGTGAAGAACCAACATCTTGAACCCAGAATCAGGCTCTTGAATCCATCTAGAACCAGAACCTGGACTCAGTCTGCTCTGAGTGTTGTCCCTCCAAGTGGTGCCACCCTAGTCCTGGACCCTTAACAGTGGACCGAGGGTGTTCTGCCAGCCCAAGCTGTGCTCCTGTGGGCAGGACCGACACAGGGCGATGCATCTCCTCACAGCTCTGCTTCGGAACAGCCACTGCGCAGTGCATCCTCAGTTCTGGCCTTCGCATTGCAAGCACCTCATCAACAGCATCCTTGGCGACACAAGACTCCATATCAAAAGCCCCTAGGGAACTGCTGCTACACGACACATCCTCGACCTGGGATCTCACACCACTCTGCAACTAGGATCTAAGGTACTCCTGTTCAGCGTGCCTAACTTGGTTGGGGTATTTGGCCTGCGCTTCATTGTGATCGGTCTGATATCCATAGTTGGGGTCTTGTGCTACTAAACACTCTTTTTACTTAAATCTTTAATAATGCATCTCTCTGTTTTTACTGACTGCAGTTTTGTTGTTTTGGTCTTGAATAATTTATTACACTTAACTCTACTTTTCTAAATTGGTGTGGGATTTTTCTTGTGTGGTGTTTTCACGTTACTACTGTTTGAAATACTGCATAAATACTATACAAATTGCCTCCAAGTTAAGTCTGACTACTTTTGTATCAAGCTACCAGAGGGTTAAGCACAGATTAATCTTGGATTTGCTTCTGCTTCACCCTAATAGAGATCGCGGTTGATGCTTGAGTATGGTTTCACCCTCCGAAACCAGTAATACAATTTCCAACACCCATTAATTTGCTAATTTCCCACTTGGGCAAAATGGTCATCTCTTTAAATAAATTGATACAGTAAAATAGAGCATAGAGTTATATCTTTTGCAAATTATCTGGCGCAGCTGTGTTTTGTGAGTGGCTTTTTAAGCCCGAGTTTAAAACAAATATATTTTAGCAAAATGAGAACATTAAGCCCAACAGGTAGACTAAAAATTCATATTTAAGCTGAAGATGCATTATAATCATGTATTCGAGGGGCCTTGCCTGTATGTTGGCAAAATGTGTTAAGCCACAGAAGCATGTACTTCTGGAAAAGCAAGAAGAGCAGTAGGTTAGACATGAGGCCCGAGGTCCCAGTACCGCAATATTATGTGTGCTGGAGGATAGAGTTGAATACATTGGTCGAGTAATCACTAGAATAGCAGGCATTGCAGGTCAGATATGCGGTGCTCTGGCAGAGTCTTGTTACCTCGTGTAATAATGACATGATGCATTTCATCTTCATCTGACCAAGCATCTCAGATGACAGTACAACTCTCCAAGAGGATTTTGTTTCTCTTCCCACCTCCCAGTGCGGCTATTCTGTTGCTTCCTGTATTATTCAGACATCAGCATTGTTTCAGGTGTGAAGTCAGTATGTGGGTGACTCAAGTTAGTTCATCATCCCCAAATTAATAAACTGTGGGCTTAACAGCTAACAGCACCACAACATCCTCAAGGCAAAAGACAAAGGTAGCATCCAGGCAACAACAGACATTGAAATAAAGCCTGGGAATTGAAGATCAAGTTTGAAGGGTTTAAACCTAGCACACCACATTACCCTTCAGAAGCAGAAAGCTGCAAGTGTCACAATAACTAAATGTTTGAACCGTTAAAGAGCCAGCAAAAGAGAAATGGAGGAGTTCTGCTGGCCACAAGGGGAAACCAGTTTCTCGATGAGGCAGGTTTTCATGCCAGCAGAAATTACGACAGTTAAAATAAATTATATTAACCATGAACCGAATCAGAACATTACAGGGGCATGAAAGAATTGACAAATGTGGAAGAGGCACACATGAAAATGGCACATAAAGACGACAACTTGGAAGATAACCGGGTGGACCTGAAGGTACATCGCCAGGACTTACTATTTACTTGTGATGAAATGCCACCCTGGAAGGTATGCTGCTTGCTGCTTCGATTTATGAAGAGACCGTTATAATTGAATTACCTCAACAATCTACTGCTTACAGAGGAACGTATTGTAAAGGTTTGTCGAAAAGATCACGCAGCATAATGAGACATGCATGATTCCCTTTTGATCCTTATCATTGTGCTCCTCTGTAATGCTGTGACCTTTATATACTTATCAGATATTGTGGCCAGCTATGACTACTGCTTTTTTGTTTTAATTGGTTTTTAAAATATCAATCTGAATTTAAAAACAAATTAATCAAACCCAATTTTCCGAGTACTGGAACAACGGAGAGCTTTTTCAATAAATCTAATTTCTAAAGGAACCTCTCAATTATCGCCATCTATTACCTGCTAGCATTTTCTGATATAGCTGTAAATGGAGACAACATAGAAAGTGTTACTAGTTTGTAAAGGTGGGCAACAGGTCTTGTCAATGTATCCAGATAATTCACACAAGAATTACACTTGGCTTGTTGGTCTTAAAAAGAACAAAATGGTGAACCTAGTGGTGGTTTCCTATCCAACATCTCAACCACCCTTCATCAGGACTTATATTTTAGGGGATCCTAAAGTAAGAAACCCCATGATTCATTCTAGACTAGAGAGGCACATTTATCCTGCAAACTAGCTACTTTCCAGAATATGCAGCTATCATCTTTATACTGTGTGAACACCAACATATTATTCAGTTCCAAAGAGCTTCCCTCATCAGGTCCACCCGTGACCTTTGAAATATTTCAATATATCCCAAAAAATGACGGTAGATTGCTTATTTGAAAGTCTACACTCTAAGACCACACCCAGCTTTCAAACACCTTCAAAGAATGCATATTGCACGGCATTCAAAATGTTCCTCACGGCCTACAAGCAACCAGGAACTCAAGATACGCCTATTTTACTTCTCGCTTTCAGTGATACTGCCCAGCAAGGGCTCTTAAACCAAGAAAGGCTGCTCACCTTCTGTTCACCCCACCAGCCAAGAAATATCACATCAGGCATACAAAGATCTACTCGCTAAAATGAATGAATATTGGTGAAAAGGAAAAAAAAACTAATCTGTTGACTTCTGGTCATTCATACATTAATTACTGAGTGGACAGAAAAGAAACGGTATCAGCCAACAGATGTTTACAACCAACATTTCCTCAAGGGTGAAAATTTTAAAACAAAAAAGGACAAGGATTAATCTTAAATTTACACACTAAATGTAGAATATTCTACAGGATTTATAATTGGCAATATCATATGCTATTCTTCATGCTTAACTGAATTAATAGTCCTGCAAACAGTTGAAAGTTGGCAACATCTAGAGCTTTTCTTTGCCCTTAACACCTTGGCTGCGCAGGATATTCCTCTCCTGTGCAATAATGATCTTGGGTGTGGTCATGACGAGCTCAGCTCGTCATGAGCACACGAGCACCATGCCTCATGACGAGCTGAGCTCGTCATGAGCACCGAAGGGGTTAAAGATTTCTGCTTGCCAACTTCAAGGTTTGGTTTGTGGTGCAACCTCCTGTTATTACATAAAGAGCGACACCAAAAAGCTCTTATATTTTCAGATACAATATTAATCAATGTAGGCCTTAGTTTGTTACTCGAAAGTACCCCAGCTTTATTTCATCTCGGCACTGTTCTTTAAGAATTAACACAGCAATAGTGTTATTTTGGCTCCCTCACACCAAAAACATATTGACTTTGAGCTTAATTGGCAATATTATTCTCTGGGGTATGCTTGGAGTCATCTTTGCAAAGTTTGGCAGCACTGTGATCTCCACTCTGAAAGTAGAGGTTTGATTGGTGAAATTCAAGCAGGAATGCTGGTATCCAGGCTCTACGGTAATCTATCCACCTGGGCTCCCCAAGGATTCTGTTGAATAAGTATTTAAAGTGGAGTGGTACACTCAGGGGATCAGGGTAACACTACAGGCACTCATCCAGTCCAATAAAAGGGTGATTGTGACTTCAACTGGAGAGCTCTCTGAACTTTACAACTTAGAACGAATGCCAGAAGATGAAGATCAATTGTCTCAAGTGCACACTGGAGAAGCAAAGAAGGTAGATACAGGCACACCATAGAAACGGTAATGGTTGGGGAGGGAGCATGCACACCCTTCTTCAAGTCTGAAGACAATGGAGCAGCTCTTCGACTAGATCATTGTTCTTGCTACTCCTGGGCTGGGACACACTCATAGCAATGGGGCAGTTTCAGACAGTCAAGCCAGGCCTCTGAGCTTTGATTATCTTCTCCTGTTTAAGGCTACTCCTGGCAGACATACTCTAGCAAGACATGTTAGCAGGTAGGTAAGTCTTCTTTCTCGCCACAAGTCAAGCAGCAGTAGTAGTATAATACAGGCTTTCTGAACTTTGGTCTAACCTGTAGGGGAAATGTCAAACAGAGTTTCTACCCGTGCCTCTGTTGCAGTCATTCAATGTGCCTTTTAGAACCATAACCACCCACCAAAAGGCAGGACAAATGTGAAGGTTAGCCACTGGAAGTAAGGGATTTTCCAAAAGCACACAAAGTAACAAATAAGAAGTGAGGGGTGTGGTCAACATCACTGGAGGAGATACAGCAAGTCTCGCAGAGCAGCGCATGCGCTGCTAGGCTCAATCTAAAAACTGGTGAATGAGGCCATTACTGAAACTCTGGTGGACAAGATGATTTGGTTTCAGCCAACATTTGAAAGCTCAATGAGTCTTCTAATCCTGGAGGAGAATGTTGCCGCTTCTGCTGGTCAGTTTTCACAGGCTTCCTCAGTGGCAACACTAATTAACATTCATGATAGATCAGGTGGGTGGGATAAGTTCAAGAGTTCGGAGGGCACCCAATTCTGGGTTTCCACTATGCAAGTTATGCAAGAGAGGTGGATTTCACTGCAGCAGAGGAAAACTGAGAAAGAATGAATCTGAGCAGGCCACCTACCCCTACTGATCAGGAACACAGTTAAAGGGAGGAGGATGAGAGATGTGACCATGCAGGCTAAAATGGACACTGACAACCAAGCATGAAGGATACTACCATATTGTGCAGCACACAGAGTGCAACCGACGCCCGCATTCACCAGTCCAGACAGACAAAGACACACACAAACCACACATGCACAGGCATCATTACATACCCCCACAAGATTCACACAAATAATCTCAGTTATGGAAGACTGAACATATATTTGATTGGGAAGCCAGTATGCAGTTCCCAACATATTTGAAAAGGCTCTTGCACCAGACTAGAAAACATGTCACAATTCTCAGGCTTCCATAGCCTTGTAGACAGGGTAGTAGCCACTCTCACAAACAAGCATTGGCATAACCAATAGAACTCTCTTTTGGAACCTCACAAGAGATTACAATGCAAGCGCTAGGCTATACACCTCTCTCAGTGAATGAGCATTTTTCGATAGCACACTAGGATTGGCAGAGGTAACGCAAATACTCCAATACTTAACACAATTACGAGTTCCTCCCACTTTCAGTTGAGTTCAAGAATATGTTCAACCATAGCATTGGCTGTTGGGCGACCAGGAAATGCTGCTATACCGAACAACCGTTCTGGTGGTGGTGGTATCTTATTTGAACACATTTATTTTTTCTTCATTTGTTGTTTTAGGTGGGGCAGAGTCAGCTTTGGAGGTCAGGAAGATCTGCTAAAATTAATTCAGGGTATTTTTTTGGCTTATACTGGGTGCTCCCTTGTGTCTGGACAAAGCTATACCTCTCTGAAGAGCTCTAATTAGAGCGAAACACTGTGTCAGGGGTTGCTTTTATTCATTTCAGGTTGGCTTGGTTGTTATTTTACCAATTCAAAGCTGTAATATGGTGCCTGGAGTGATAAATGGCTTTTGTCATTTTACAGCTCGGCAAGGACAGCACTGTGCTAGTCCTATGCTTAAAATCTTTGCTGTAGAAATGGCAAAAGACTTTGTCCATTTCTATCTTGGCGGGGATAGCATTGTGCTAATCCTATGCTTAAAGACTTTGATAGAAAAGCAGACATTTGAGGTGAGCAGATCTAGAGTGTCGCTAGTATTGAGAGTGCTCTATACAGGAGCTGCTTTGCATCTAAATATGAGAACTACCCAGAGTTCTCTGCTTTTTTTTGCATAATTTATTTGTTACTCTATGCCTGAAAGGGTATTATATATATATCGTCGTCCAATCCTTGACATCTTGGTTCGAAATACGGCGCGGACACCGTGGGAATCAATTATCAAAGAGGAGTTATTTTATTCTTAAACAAAATGGCTCGACGCGTTTCGGCGGGGAACCCGCCTTGTTCACAACATCTTAACACTGGGTGCTACGTGCAATATATACAAAGTTTGGGAGCCTGTTTGTGACATGGTTTGGTTACTATGGTGAATCTCCTCCCTCTAACAGTCATGGAAAAGGTATGTTAGATTCAGCGTATAGTCTATTGCATTACATATAGTCTTTCTTCCAAATTGAGTACTATATTTGAAAAAGAATTTGTGTGACACAAGTATGCAGTTCATTTCACAATTAAAAACATTATGAAAGATCTTTTTAAACAATTGCATTTGAAATGACGCTATTGCAATTATATTCTTTGCAAATCTGCCTGTTCTCTTCAGGGGAGGCGACGAGTGGTGAACCATAATAAAACTCGTGAAATGTGCAAAACAAATGAAATGTGAAAAACAAAGCAGTACTGAACTAGACTGTGCAATTTACACGGTAAAGATGGATCGCCTTCACTAGACTACATTCAATAACCATGGTTTGTGTGTTCTGCCCCAGTGGGCTTTGGTTGTCATGTGGACGAATCATGAACCGACTGTGGACTGCTGTTGTCCTCTGGGTCAGTGTATTTGTGGGAATATTCCTGTTTAATAATACATTGTCCCATCTATTAGCCCTATATACATAATGCTGTATGTCTCAGTGCTGCAGTCAATATAATTATGTGGGTAAGTTTACAATGGTGCCAATTTACCTACAAGCTCCGAATGGTGGTGTTCTTAAATGTGATAAATTAAAAATAATAGTGCTGTTCTAATTATACAAGCACCTTTGTTATGAAGTTTTCAGAGGAGCGGGTTTAGGAGCATCAAAAGGAGCAATGATTTTCTTAGGATTACGGATATAGGACCTTCTTTTGTGTTATACTATAAATGTACACTCAAGGCTTCATCTGAATTTAGGCCATTTGGAGTCTTGGTGTCGAGCATGATGATATACCTCGACTCCAGCCTTCTGAGTGCTAAGAGTCTATTGCCACCTCTTATATTTTTGTTAACACTGTCGATGACAAAATATTGTAGGTCTTCTATTCTCCCACTGTGATAAGCATTAATGTGGTAAGCCACCGGGTAAGTCTGATTGTCATTGGTGATTGCTCTTAAGTGCTGTAGAATCCTTACATGCACTGGATGTAATGTACTACCTACATAACGCTTTTTACACGTACATTGTAAAACATAAATGGCATAGTCTGTTTTCCAATTGAAATTTTCCCTTATTTCTAATGGTGTCTTCCTGAGTGGGAGCTGCACTTTGCTGGTGTTTGTGCCATATTTACAAGCTTTGCACTTAGTGCACTTGAAGAATCCCTTTTTGCTTTGTAGCCAGTTGGTATGGCTAACTTGGCTCGGGATGTTAGATACCAATTCCTGCTTCATCGACTTGGCCCTTCTGTATGTTATCTGCGGCAGTTTGGCACATGATGTTCCTATTGTGGGGTCACTACGTACTACGGGCCAGTGCCTGTACAGAATTCTGCATACTTGTGCATGATAGGCATTGTACCCTGTGATGTGTATATATATATATATATTCAGAACATCCAATTCAACGCCAGGTAGGACGCCAAAGATCAACAGGACACGGACCAGTTAGGTGCATATCATTTATTTAACGCAGCCGCATGACGTTTCGGATAGATATATATATATATATATATCCAACGAAGTTGCCTCCAGGTGACCAAGCCACTACTCGGCGTGGTAATCCGTATATTCAGGTGAGTAGCAGCCAAGCAGTGCGCACAAAATCAGCCATACGCGTTTCGAGCTTCCTATAGCTCTTGTTCACTGGCAGCACAGAGACAGGAACCGGAATTGAGAACATAGATTTATTTAAATAGAGAGTCCCGCCCCAGTGGGCTGCATGGCATGCTGGTCCTAGTAGTCCATATAGCTGCCAATTAACTCAAAGTTCATTAACCAAGTGGCTCCGTACCTGCCTCAATGTTTGGGCAACCTGTTTCTTTCACATATATGGCGTGCTTGCACATGGGCTGGTGGGAGGAACAGGTCCTCATGGTACAACATCAGGCCATCATGACGAATCATGTTCCCCTCTATTTGAGGTATTTAGATGACCTTTTCTTTATATGGCAAGGTACCATGCAGGAAGCACATCAATTCGTAGAAAAATTGAATTGTAATGACCTGAATCTTGAGTTCACATCCACCATAAGTACATCCCAGTTATGCTTCTTAGACAGAGGTATACATTGATGCAGGGAACCTAGCGACGAGGCTGTACAGAAAGCCGACTGCAGGCAATACTATCCTGCACGCGGCTAGTCAACATCCCCACCACTTGATACAAAGCATCCCCTTTGGGGAGATGCTTCGCATCAAAAGAATATGCAGTGATGCAGTGATGCTAAAGCTATGGAAGCGAGTAAATTACGCTTCCTGGCGCGAGGATATTCTGAAAAAACAATCGCCAGGGCAATGGAACGCTCTAGTATTATATCAAGAGCCCAGATACTGGCGCCTAAACCCAAGCCGGGTTCTACTCATCCAGGCACTCCATCAGAATCTTCAAGGGTGGTGGTGACATATAATCAGCAACACAAGGAGATCCGGCGGATCTTCAGTCGCAATTAGAACCTGGTGACGGGGGATCCTGTCATCGGGGGTTCAGTTGGTAGAAGGCCAGAATTTTCCTTCAGAAAATCAACCTCTATGTCAGAAAGGCTGGTCAAAAATCTTCTGGAACAACCTATATCGAAAACTTTCATGAGTCTAAAAAAAGGTTTTTTAAAATGTTCCAGTTGCAAGGCATGTAAGAATGGGTGCAACAAATCACAATACTGTACACCATTCAAAGATGATCCTATGCTCATCACAAAACAGTTATCCTGCAAAACGGAGTTTGCTGTGTATGTGCTGCAGTGCCCCTGTGACCTCCGGTATGTAGGGAGCACCCGACTTCCGGTTCACAGGATAATACTGCAGCACATAAGAGCAATTTCCAACAATGATCAATCCTATCTGGTGGCGCGTCATTTTCAAAATACCCATGAGAGTGACCCGAAACATCTCACTTATTATGTCATTGACTGTATTTTGCCCCTCAAGAGAGGAGGCAATAGGGATGCATTGTTGAGGGTCTTAGAAACTCGTTACATCTTGGAACTAAACAGTCGTACACCTGGAGGTCTAAACGCCAGTGAGGATCTTTATACCTGTTTATGATTCCTCAGTAATTGTCTTTACAAACATGGGCGTTCGCCCATTTACTTTATTGCAGATAAAAGACATACCTCATACTAAATGGTAGCCACTATTCATTAATTTGTTGGGTTTCTGTACCATCTTGCACTATGGTATGTAGCGGTTCATTAACATCAGTCAGATATCTGATTTTACAGGGAGGGGCTCCTCCTTTCACAATTTCAGAAAAATTATTCACTTGCACTTAGCACTTTTATTAATCTAATTTGCACTTTGCTAGGATGTCTGCTCCTTGCCACACGATGGGAATAACAGTTAGAATTGTCCATGTTTACAACATTTATTGTTTACATGTAGCACTAGACACTTTAATAGAGATTCCCACTTGGGATGAATTCTATACATGTTTTTTCAAAAGTTAGGAAACATGGTCTTTGTAAAAATGAAATCAACACTGTGTTTTTATATCTTATATATTTATGAATTTATTTATATACATATTTATTTATTTGCTCTAATTTGCACAACTGTACAGATATTTTGATATCATATTATTCATATACCCACTGTGGGTTGTATCCATGACCAGGAAAGCTATAAATTATTTGTATAGTCCCCTGTTTGTTTCCGTAAACCTTTGAAAACATTGTTTACATATGTGGGTGGTTACGTTTAGTCCACCTTTTGTGTCATTGATGTTGCATATATTTCCCTTGTGGTTTGAGATCACATCATGTGATCAAGACAGTGGATACTGTCGAAACGCGTAATGGCGGACATGCTGAGCGAAATTGAGCAGAAATAAACACGCACTTTGTTTGGCACCATTTCTGGGTTCCTCTCTTCGTCTTTTCCGATCTGTGAACTATTGTGGCAGTGCTGGAATTTCCTTGACGAGTTCTTCTTCTATATCAATATATAATATATATATATATATATATATATATATACATACACACATATATATACATATATATACATACATACATATACATATACATAGATACACACACACGTTGTATAAAATTAGTCTGCCTTTGTGAAGCATTTTCAGAGCACATGGACGTACATACATGCAAGCCCATGTGGGTAATGTATGATATACACATATACAGTGAAAGTATAGGTTGTTTGGAGTTAATTGGGGGTGGATTCACTATTCAATAGCTTGATTACCCATGAAATAAAGGTGCTTTATGTTGACGAAACGGTGGTAAATGAAGGCAACACATCACTGATGAGCTACTGCATCCACTGGGGCCGACATCTGAAGGAGAGGTCTACAACTGACAGCGGGTGACACCTGTAGGTCTCAGCGTCCTAGATCTGACCTTGCATATGACGAAGGACCCACCTAGAATTGGTGAAAGACAAACGACCAGAGGCCCAACCCCTGCGCTCCAGTGTTGAAACCGGAAACAAGGTGTGCTGCTGCTGCTGTTGTGTGCCTCCTGGCAGATGCAGAAGGCCACCCCATTGACAATGTGTAATCAGCATGTACCAGTGAAACAAAGAGTGGAACAGAAGGGAGGGAATGCCCTGCAATCGTTGCTCTGCACTGTGGGAACCTAAGCTCCTGCACCCTTGCACTGGAATCTTAACTGCTTGCTGACGATATGGGAGCATTGCGGAGGAAACGGTGGTACCCCAAACTTGGTTTAAGGAATGCATAACATTTTTCTAAAGACCTGCAGTACCGGTTTGTTGGTTTCCAATTAATAAAACTGTAGTGTATAAACCGTGAAGCAACCGTCCCGCTTCACCACCTTGTTCCAGGTGTAGTTCGGTTTACCCCATGCATTACTGGGAGATCTAGCTGCTGAAACAAGAGACAGTGAAGATCCACTCAATGCAAGACAGATCCTCCCCCTCACAGCCTATGCCTGCAGCCTGATCCATCTCCCCCTGGAAGACCATGCCCCACTCCTGCATGGCACGCTTGACAGGCAATGCCCATGGTGTGAAAAGAGGTTACTCACAAAGTCCATTTTCTGCAACTTTAACACCTCATTGTAACCTCAGCTCTGCAGCTGCTTCTTGAGAGCCAAAAGCAACTTGCAGTACAGCACATCTCTCCCTGTGAACAAAGCCCACCACTGCCATGTGACATGGTCTATGACTACTTCGAGTAAACGTCAAAGAGCGTCCTTTGTGTCAATAGTCTCATTATGTGCACAAGATAGACACCAGAGCCCAGCCCCCTCATGTGACATGTTACATGGGTGCTTTGAGTAAACATCAGCGTCTTTTGGGTCAATAGTCTCATAATTTGCATGGAAGAGACACCTAGTGCTATAGCTTGGCCAGCAGCAGAATTTTTAGGAGTAGGATGCCGTTTTAAAGTCGCTCAACAATCTGAAAGGGCCGGAGGGAGTGGCACAGCATTGCGGTATAGGACCACAAGTGGTCATTCTCCATTGTTACTTGTTGGACAGTGGCCGACACATGAAGCACAGCTTCCGCGAAGCGGGCACCATGCAGAAAAAATAAAAAGCTGCGTGGCAGCACAGGGCAGTTGCTGTCGACATGCAATACTGACTCACCCCGCTAGGCTTAAACAAAGTCATAAGAATGGCAGCAACATATGGGGCAGGAGGGGCGGGAGGGAAAATGCAGTAAAATACAGCACCGAAGCTGAACATTCACCCACAGTGTAACACGAGCAGGGAAGAAAAAGAAAATAGTCCATTAAACAAAAGATAAACAACCAAAGCATAAAGATACAGTACTTGATCCATGCTCTATGGGAGGAAACGAAAGAGAAAAAGGAGGGACAAACAGTCAGGACTGACCAGTAGCAAGCAACAATTTTTAAAGGACACCGAAACAAGCAAATGAAAAGCAAGAGGATAGCTTTAAGTAGACAAGAGAAGTATATACTTTTTTTTCTTTTTTAAGAACATTATTGAAGATAAAGCACGTTACAATTTAATCATTCAATTGTGCATTTTGACATTTGGCATTTAGCAGTGACAACAGTGTGAAAGAAATATATGACATCTTAATAGTTACCCGGGCATGCAAACATCGTTCTTGGGCTACAATGGACACAAGTCATAGGATCTCACAGTCAAAGTTACAGGCCCGATAGTATTAGGCACTGTGCAGGGGCTCTGGCAGAGGGATCTGGCATTATGTCTCATGGGCATTCATCAGTGTGAGCAGATTGGCAGAGGTATGTCACCAGGGAGCCCAGATATCAAGCGGCCTGCTCGCCAGGGGCATCAGGTTCCAGTATTCGTCCAAGTGTGTCTGACAGTGTGCTGTGTCTGCAAGCCAAGTGTTGGCCAATGGCGTCAGCATTGCTACCAGTCTATGGCTGGCATCCGGGACCTCCCGGACATATCCCAGTAGGCACGTGAGGGGGTCTGGAGTGATGGTGTTGGAGGTGATGGTGCTACAAATTTTGCACACTTTCTGCCAGTAGTTAGCAATTCTCAAGCATGTCCAGGCTAGGTGTGCGAGTGTTGCGTCGGGTGCCGAGCAGCACGCACGTCTCGCATTCGTGACCAGGCCCATTTTATGGAGTGTGTTAGACTTGGCATCTTTTGGCATGTTTCCCTTGAGTTTTTGCTTTCTGCCCTCCCGGTTTTGACTCCGTTTTTGCTGGTATAACGTTTCTGCGTGCTTTTCGCACTGCTGATCAGTGGTAAAGAGCTGGTGCTCCTGTGGTTAATTGCGTTATGATTGGATGTGTGACTTACTTGTCAGCCCCCAGTAAAGGGGACTGCGGGTGCAGGGGCTTGTGAGTCTACCGCTACTCGTGGGCCTACCGCACGGATTGTGCCCATGTACGTAGCCTTAAAAAAGGTATAAGTGACTGAAGTTTGGTATGCCTGAACTCAGCGTCTAAAGACGCAGCCTTTAGCAAGGGTGCCCTTTTCATTCTGAGTTCATAGAGGCCACTTTTAGAAAGTGGGTATTAATTTGCTTGGTCATCCCGTGTGCCTCTGCTGATGTGGTTGCCCGTCTGGTTTTTGGACGACAGAGGGCTGGGAAGCAGGGTGGCTCCAGATAGTCTAGGTAGGTCAGGAAAGGGATAAATAGACCTGGGTTACAATGGGGAGGAAAAGGGAGGAGATTTCCTTCCACCTCAAAGAGCCTGGTCTGCCTCTGACAAAGCAGTCTCCACCTCCGGCCAGGAATTCACGCCAGAGAAGGTCCAACTGGTTCTGGCCGGACACCGACACTCTCTGCCAGGCAGATCAAAGGATTTTTGTGTACAAATACTGGGTCCCAGAACCCTGAACTTTAGAACTCATCTTGATCAAGAAGACTGAACAGAAGAAGAGCCGGAGAAACTGCTGAATAGAACGACCGCTTTGCTGCGTGCTTTGCTGGCTAACCTGCAGTGGCTGCTTCTGTCCTGGCCAGTGAAAGGCCTGGACTTGACTTTCTGCAACTGAATTGGTGGGACTCTCCAAGGGCTTGAGGTAGAGCTTGCCCCCTGTTCATGAAGTCTCAGGAACAGCAAAGAGTTCTGGTTCTTTGACCCGCAGCACTGAGGACTGTGTGTTTTGTGCTGCAACCTGAAGAACGCCACCCGACGAAGTCTACGACGACCCTGCTGAACCAGTGTCCTGAAGGCACCGCCGCACTGCGACCCTGGTCTCACCTACGCCACCTGCTGACGCCATCACCAAGCCGCTGCTCGCACCGTGACCTGTGGGCACCGCACTCCGCACTGCTTTGCTTCACGCCAAAGCTTTGGCACCGCCGCCACGCCGCGACCCTGGTCTCACCGACGACGCCTGCTGATGCCATCACCAAGCCGCTGCTCGCACCACGACATGTGGGCCTGCACTCTGCACCGCCTCGCTACACGACGACGCCGGGGCCTTCCAGGTGCCGCAACTTCCCACCAAAATAGACGCCGCTGCCTGCACTGTGGTTCAGGGGAACCGCTCGTAAGTTACACGACGCACCGCCCTCATCCCACACCACAGCCATGGCCCACTGACACCAGTGTCATCGACTCTAGTTCGTCAGCCGACAACAGCGCTTCAGCAACGACAATGCCCCAGCTCGAACCGTGACCTGCTAGCACCATGACGAGCACCGCCTCCAACTTGCACCGCGACCCTGGTGCCATCTGACGACCCCATCTGACGACGCCACCGAGCCGCTGCTCGCACCGCGACCTGGGGGCATCGCACGCCACACCGCTGAGCTTCACACCGCAGCACCAGACGCCTGCTGGCGCCAGCGCTCCGGATCCCATTAGAAAGGAGCGCGACCTGCAACGTGAGTGACTTCAAGGGCCCTGCATCTCTGAAAGGTACTGTTTGCGGATCTTCCCAACACCGTAGTAGGCCTGTGATACCGCGGTCAGCCAAAACTGTTTTTGGATTTATTTCTCCCGACGTTCTCCCACTCCCACTGTTCTCCTTGACCCCAGGTGTTACTCACTGGTGTACCTACGACGTGCATGCCGGTGACAGCCCCCCGGTGAAACATAAGATTTACCGGTTGGCTGACCAGGTCAAGGCCAGCATCAAAGAGGAGGTCTCGAAGATTTTGGTGTTAGGGGTGGTTGAGCCGTCCAGCAACCCCTGGGCCAGTCCCGTGATCTTGGTCCCGAAGGCACCGGCGCCCAGTGACGCTCCGGAACTGCGGTTCTGCGTGGACTATAGGGGACTCAATGCCGTCATGAGGACTGACGCACAACCCATCCCCCAAGCCGATGAGCTCATCGACCGGTTGGGAGCGGCCAGATTCCGGAGTAGGTCAGGGTACTGGCAGATCGCCCTAACCGAGGGGGCCAAAGAGATCTGCATTTTCGACCCTGGACAGGCATTACCAGTTCCGTGTGATGCCCTTCGGCTTGAAGAATGCCCCAGCCACATATCAGAGGTTGGTCAACCGGATGTTGGCCGGGCTGGAGGAATTCAGCGCTGCATACCTGGACGACATCGCAGTGTTCAGTTCCAGTTGGGACGAACTTCTGCAACACCTCAGGGAAGTGTTGCGGGTGCTGCAGACGGCAGGCCTCACGATTAAGGCCAGTAAGTGTCAGTGGTGTACTTGGGATACCAGGTAGGGAGCGGCCAGGTGGCGCCCCTACAGCCCAGGATTGACACCATTCTGGCTTGGGATCTCTGCAGCTGAGGGGGGAGAATCCAAAACTGCTGAGGTGGTCCATCTCCCTACAGGGAAAGGACTTCCTGGGACAGATCACGCCAATGCAGATGGCATGTCCCGGTTCTTCCGCCTTAGTGAGGAGAACTCCCAGGAGTGTGGGTAGTTCCCCCTACTTTCAGCTGAATGCAGTTGAAAGGGCAAAGGGTGCAGCCAGAAGTGAATGGAAGCTAGCCTATGCGCAGTGACCATAGAGCTTGAAATTTGGGGCTCCCATTCCGCCGTGCGAGAAAGATAATGTCAAGGTTTCGTAGGCGATACACGGCTGACAGGCGGCCCATATTAAAGTCATTATGCGTGATCGCAGCCTCTTGAAGCAGTGCGAGGTAAGGGGTATCGAAATAGTCAGAAACAGGTATAGTAGTTTCGGCAGAATTACTATTTTGGCTATCACAATGCAACCCACAAAGGAGAGCGGGTGATGTTCCCACATGAGAAATTTAGTTTCCAGCCAGTCCATAGCTCTACTGAAGTTTGCTTTCCAAAGCTCCTCCATATCCCTGCTCAGCCAAATGCCAAGATATGTGGTTGGTCCCGTAGCCCTCTTTATCGGGTATTCCGTTGGGAAGGATTGAATTGCATCAGTTGGGGGAAAGAGGATGGATTTGCTCCAGTTTATTTGCACCCCAGAGTAGCCTCCTAATCGGATCACCTCTCTCGTCATTGGTGCCAGGTTATTTTGCGGCTCGCGTATATATAATGCAACGTCGTACGCATACACAGAAGTCCCCAAGCTGTGGGTCGAAAAACCAATGACTCGCTGCGTCTGGTGCATTCGCGTTGCGAATGCCTCCATCGCAAACAGCATTAGAGAAAGCAGGCAGCCCTGCCTTGTGCCCTTAGTGACTGTAATGGGATATGTAATTTCTCCATTCATTTTAATATGTGCCGAGGGCAGGGTGTATAGCAACTTGATTAAAGCCAGATTGGTCTGGGTGGATTAATAGGGAACGTAATCAATCAGTAGGGAGGAGAAATAAGATCCATTCAGTTCCCCGATACAGTAGTGAATTAATCAAAAAAGGATAATGGACACTTGTAGCTTCATAACCATTGGTTACAATGGAACACCCTCATAAACGCTACGATGTTGATGCGGTATATATTGGTTGTCCGCCCCACGTTCAGCGTTATGGCATATTCATCGGGTGTCCAATTATCGTGCTATATGCCAGCCTCAACCTGAGGCAACCTCTGGTCTGGGTAGCAGTGTCGAGGGAATGTGAGACACCCCCAGAGGTGAAGGTGAAAAACAGAGAAGAACAGGAAAATTCTTTTAAAAACACAATGCTTTTCCAATAGGGAATTTTAATATAAAAAGGAGAGGTAGTGTTATTAAAATGAAATGGATATAGTGGTCAATCAAGGTCCTGAATCACCTTATATCACTTAGAAAACGGTCGACATGTTTCAGCTCTTTCTGGCCCAGCCGGGTCTATAGAGCATTCGTCAGGACATACAAAACAATACAATAAGAATGATACTTACACTAATTGTGTAGTATTCTGATAGTGTATGTAATTAACAGCACTTGATTTCATATATATTTCATTCCTATAGTAGAAAAACCAAGAATAACAGAGCAAACATCCATATTATGAGTGTAAGGGTTTTTCAATATAGCACGGTGGATGGGGGGGGACAACGCTTCCTAAGTGGTAACACTGGGAGCTCCTTGTACGAAAGCAAGTCAGATCTTTGTTATGCTACTGGTTAGTGGTGATAATTGGAATCACAGATTGGTGGGCTATAAGAGTGTTAATCTGTGTGTTGTAAATCGCAGTGTCTCAAAGGATTACAGCTATACTGAATATTTCCTCCACATAATTGAGGTAAAAGTTAATTAGGAATTCTCCTTGTAACTGGAGCATGAACTTGGGGCAAAATGTGTTAAATGAAATGAGTGTCTCTCTCAGGTCGGTTGAACTCCTATGGATGCCCAATTTATAATACAGACTGATCTATGGGTCGTATAGCAATGTCGAAAAATGACCAACTTATTAATACGTTATAATGCAGTCATTAAAGGTTCATAAACTGGTGAAAACGGACACTCGGAATACTGAAGGAGGTCACACATGGTGTGTACGCTTACTAACGAAAATGAGGGTTTACCTTCATTAAGTAGAAAACACACATCATCAGGGTGCCGGGATGAATTTAACCTGAGCTTTTGTGGGAAAAGAGACCTCAATTAACGGCTCGCAGTTCGTAGTCGACATACCTTAAAGCGTTGGTTTTACTGCGCCGCCATTCTTACCCGCGTGTTTGAGTGGTTTACTCGCCCTGTGCTGGCTCTGCCCCTGGATTAGCGGAAGCCGCTCCCACTGTGTATTTTTATGCAGCATTTCAATAGAAATAGGACTGTGTTTTACCACGCATCAATATAACACCGGTTAGATATGTTGTATCGGGAATATCCTTTGTAATACGTAGGATAGTCTGAAAATGTGTAACATTAAGAAAATACATAGTAATATTTACGTAAAGTCGAGGTATGACCGTATTACGTAAATAAAAGCAAAAAACATTGTATGAAGGTTATTGACTCTCGGAATCTGTGGGAATGTGCGTTGTTAATTACAGCACTTCCGAGGGATTGCTAAATTGCAGGATACACAGGCGCTTTCATCTCTACATTATGGGTGGTTACCGGGGTTCAAAATTCGATGTTAAGTGATGGAACCTCCTTACCTCAATAAGAGCATTGTGTGAAAGATGGTAATGCATCATGGAGGTTTCAAGATGCTAAGTGTGAGGAACTGATCCGGAGGTAGCTGCATGAGGGACTGATTATATGGCGACTGAAAAGAGGAACAGATTGTTTATAGGGTTTTATGTGAATTGGTGCCAGGGTATATTGTCATTCAAACCTGTAAGATGTGTTTGCAGACGGTTCACCCACCTCTGCTCTTTCTCAAACAGTATTTTCTCGGCATTGGTGCTTTTGTCTGTTAACATTTCTAAAACTGTCCATTTCAGTTCTTCACAGGTATGGCTGGCTTCTACGAAATGCGAGCACAGTTTGGTGGTATTTTTCTTCAACCTGATATTACTCTTGTGTTCTCCTATTCTCACCTTGACTTTTCTACAGGTCATGCCCATGTACTTCTTCTGACAAGGACATGTCACCAGATATACCACGTGTGTGGAGTTACAATTTGTATGTGGTCTTTGAGTCCATACTAAGGTCTCTGTGAGTTGTAGTGTTTTCGTCGTGGTGGCGAATTTGTACACCAAGCAAGTTCCGCAGGGGTAGTGTCCAGTGACGGGCGTCATGTTGATATCTCTGATCTGTGGCGTGGTCTTCTTGTTGGTTGGACGTGTATGTACCAAAACGTCTTTTAAATTCTTCGTGCGTTTATTTGCGAACCTTGGTTTTGGCCAGTTGTATTGTCCAGATGAATTATTTCATCTGGACAATACAACTGGCCAAAACCAAGACGTTTTGGTATATACACGTCCAACCAAGTGGGAGGAGTCGGTTTGCTAACAATTTAGCATATATCTTATTGTTGGTGTTGATTAACGATACGGGGCAAAATGAATCGCAACTCAGGTGCTTTGTCTGGTTTAAGAAGAAGTGTGAGTATTGCCTCATGGAATGGGAGGGAGGGGGTGGAGTGGCCACTAGTGACCAATTCATTATATATTTAGGCAAGCTGGGGGATGAGGATAGAGGCGTATTCTTTTTAGAGTGCGGGTTTAAGACCATCTGATCCTGGTGCTTTATCGCCCGGAGGTCCAGCAATGACCTGTGCGAAATCCTCAGTGGTGAATGGTTCATCCAGGCATTGTATGTGTCCTTCACTGAGGCCATTGCAACTCGATCAAGTCAAAATATTGCTCTATGATATCATGGGGTGTCTGCGCCCCAACAGTGTATAGTTGGGAGTAGAATTACATGATTCTAGCAATTATTTCACTGGGGAAGTAGTTCTACCCGCAGTGTCATCCAATAGTTCTGTTATGTATGAGGAGGCATGGGACCTCCTCAATAGATTTGCTAGTGTTTTGCCAGGGTGATCTCCCTCTCCATACCGGCGTGCCGGGGCCTCACGGCCAAGGTATGCCGCCTCCCGTCTGGCTACGGTGTGGTATTCGGCAAACTAAGTCCTTATGTTTGCCAGCGTAGTGGGGGAAGGGTCAGTTATATATTTCCACCTCTAGCCGCTCCAGGGCACCCCGAATCGATCGAAGCACGCCAGATTGCTCAGCGATGCATATCCCCCCGGAATACCCCCTTAAAGGTTTCCCAGAGGACAGAGGGCAATCAGTTCAAAGAAGTCGACAAAGGCAGCACGCAGTTCCTCCCTGAATGCAGTGTCGCGAAGTGCAAAGGGGGGGGAAGGCGCCATGCAAACATACGCTGAGAAGTGAGTGGGGTCCACAGGGTCAGGCGCACCAGGGAGAGTCAGATAGGGTGTGCACCATATACTAACTAGACGAATGAGGCCCAGCATGCAACATCCCATGTAATCAGCCATAGGTCAATACGGGACCAAGAGCCACTTGTGTTGGAGTTGCAGGTGCCTTCGCGCCTGCTAGGGTGAATATATCGTCAAACGTCAACTAAGGCATTATCTTGCATAAGTGTGAGCAGTGTAGCAGTGGCCTAAGGGTGTTGTAGACGCCTACCAGAGCAGCCTAGTGTTCTTTGTGGTGCAATATTAAAGTCCCCACTCCATATCAGTGGGTAAGGGCAGATTGAAGAGATCAGTTTCCACATACGGAGGTAGAGGTCCGAATTGTCCGTGTTTAGGCCGTAGACAGTTGCCAGGATCACAGGTTGGGCATAGAGAGTCCCCACCAGCACCATGTATCTTTCCTCAGTACTATGTGGGTTTGAGTAGCACTCCATGGCAGGTTATTCCTAAGCAATACAGTGACTCCTATCGCGTAGCTAGAGTAGAACAAAGAGTAGGAGTCGCCCAAGTATCTCGCGCGCAATTTAACTGTGTTGTTGACTGTGAAATGTGTCTTTTGTAAAAAGCGGACGTCGATGTTCTGTCTGTCGAGATATGTATGTACGAGTCGTGCTTTGCGGTGGCCATTCATGCCCCTAATGTGTCATGTTCAAAATGTCACGTCAGCTATGCGCAGTCAGATGAGAGTATGGTGTGTCGCCATCCGTTGCCAGTCTTACAGCGGGAAGATGATGCATCATGGAGCACAGTGTAGATGTCGTTGAATGCAATCAGTAACATTCAAAATAAAAAAGCAACAAAAATGTAACAAAACCCAGGGATTAAGCACCTCATACCCTCCAAAAGCTGCCCATCCCTGCCCCCCAACTCCAACCCCCCTCAACTAGGTTGAGAATCATTCTACCCCCCAGTAGAGCATGGGAATTATCCCTATGCGGTTCATGGGCTCTGCCAGTCTTTCCCCTTGCCTGTGAGGCAGGGTGGCCGAGCGACATTGTTTGCAGACAGGAGGAGTGCATATCAATCTAGTTGGCAACAGTTAAACAGAGGTAAGACAAGGATATAAAATCGATGGCACTGCTACAGGTCAGTTCTGTAGCCCACCGTGGGTGTTACAGCGTTTATTGCACAATTTTCCTGCCATGAAAGTCAATCATTGTCACTAGTGCGGCCATCTTCGGAGGATGCAGTTCGATCACGGGGGAGGGATTTCTGCAGTTGTTTGGCGAATGTTAGCGCAGCTTTCAAGTCTGTAAAGTATCAGGGCTTATCACCAGAGTTGATTCGCACCTTGGCAGAGTATAGGTAATGTGTAGTTGCAGTAGCAGCCGTTTGGCAGGCAGAAAATGTAAAGAAGATCTCTTCAATCCAGGTTATATAGTTGAAGTAAGTCTTTATTAGTCAGAAGTGAAGAGACCTCCAGCTCCTTCCACAGCTTCCTCTGTACTGTCTGCTATTCACATCATAACATTCTAACCTCCTAGCAACATCCCCACAATTCCAAGAAGCATAGATCCCAACACATCTCCCCCATTACAATATCAGAAGAAATGTACAAATGAAATATATAAAGAAAAATAAAGCATACAGGAACAAATAAAAGTCTATGGAGCAATACACTTTGCAACATTGCCACAGCTCCAAGCAGAACCATCATTGAGAATGAGAAAATTTTTCTTCACAAACTTTACTTGTTTAGGTTGAGAATATTTGCTTTCACCTTTAGTTACAATACCACATTTCTTTGTCACTACCCAATCACCAACACATATATTCGGATCTTTCACCCTCATTCTGAGCCTCCCTCTCAATCACAGAGTAAGACACTTCTGCACCCTGTAACCTCCTAGATGCAAAACCTATAATCCTTTCCACACCATCAGATACCTGAGAGAGTACAGCCCCAAGTCCCACAGCACTAGCATCAGTGGTAACCAAAGTTTTGGCCTTAACGTCAAAATGACCTAAAGTAGGTGCATGAATAATTCCTACTTTCACGCGCTTGAAAGAATTCTCACATTCTTGATCCCATTCAAAAACCACACCATTCTTCATTAAACGCCTCAAAGGCTCAACCACATCTGAAAAATTCCTAATAAACTTAGAACAATATTCAGCTAACCCCAAAAAAGATCTTAGCTGATCTTTAGTTGTTGGCGTAGGAGCATCATTAATTGCAGAAATTATGCTTTTCTTTGGTTTAATACCTAAACCTGATATCTCATGACCTAGATACGTCACACAATCTCTCTTCAATTGACATTTTTCCTTTTTTATGGTTAGACCATTAACCTCCATACGCTCCAGAACTTGTGTTAAAATCTTATCATGATGTTGGCAATCCTTTCCAACTACTAATACGTCATCCTGAAAACATAATACATTCTCAATACCTCCTAAGACTCTTTCCATCACTCTCTGAAACACCGCTGACGCTGAAGCCAACCCAAATGGCATCCTGCAATAGCGAAATGCCCCCAGTGGAGTTACAAACGAGGTAAGGTGTCTTGATTTCTCGTCTAAGTCAATTTGGTGATAGGCTGCAGACATGTCAATTACACTGAATATCACACCACCACCCATGGCACTTAACATTTCAGAAATATTAGGCAATGGTTGCCTATCGACCCATATATTCTTATTTAGATCGCGTAAGTCTACACAGAGACGAATTTTGGTCCCACCATCCTTGGGCGCGACTACAATGGGGGCGAGCCACTCAGATGCCTCAATAGGTTCTATAATCTTCAGATCTAATAATTTATCCAATTCTACTTTCAGGGGTTCTCTCATCAAGTGTGGTAAATTTCTTACTTTATGAACCACAGCTACCGCATTTTTCTTAAGAATGATCTTATGAGAAAATCCTTTCAATTTTCCTAACTTTTCCGTAAAAACATTAGGAAACTTCTTCATCACATCTGTCTCAAAAGTATCAACATTAAGAACAGAGAATGAAGAAACAGGTTCAGGAGCATTGGGATTTAGTACAATTCCTAGATCTTTCTGGTGACGCCAACCAAGCAAGTTAGACCCTTGCTTAGTGAGATACACTCTCCCAAACACTTTTTTATTTTGAAATGTGATTACCATCCATTTGAGACCTAAGATGTCAATGGTCTTTCCACCATATCCTACAGCTCTTATATCCGGAGAGGTCCAAGAGTTGAGATCCACATCACCATCCCAAATTTCTACATACATATCTTTGGACAACAGGGTATAAAGGCTTCCTGAATCTACCAGCATGTTAACATTTCTAGTTTGAGCGTGCATAGGATCTCTAGAATCAAAATTGATTAAACAATGTGGCTTCTCAAGCTTATCAGTACTCTCAGTAGCCACATCAACAAGACAAATAGGGTCTTGTACGCAAGGACAATTTTCACTTAAAACCAGCCCATCTACACACAGCATTAAATTCTCAATATTTTCGCAAGAGTCATCAATTTCATTAACATATTGAGTCTTAGCATTGCAAGCTTTAACTACGTGACCCCTCTTTCCACATCCTCTGCAAATAGCATTTCTAGCTGTACAACGAGGACTCGATGCAATGTGTCCTGGAGATCCGCATCTATAACATTTCACAAGACGTGAATTCCCTTGTTGCACAAAATTTGGAGGACGATAATTTGGAGGATGGTAGTTAGACAAGTTATTGCTTTTAGAATCAAACTTCTTAACAACTTTAGTTTCATCAACAAATGCTTGTGTTTGAGATTTTACACTAGACTCTGATTCCTTTGCCACACTATCTTTAGATATAGAACCAGAACATTTATCCATTTCTTTTATCCATAAGTCAGTATTTTCTATAGCTTTAACGATCTCAATAGCTTCTTCTAAGTTACAATCTTTACTAAGTAACTTCTCTCGCACCCTTTTATTATTAGTGCACCTGACGATCTGATCACGGATCAGAGAATCTGTCAAATCTTTATACTGACAATTAAGTGACAATCCCCGCAAGGCTGCCACATAAGTTGCAACATCTTCATCTGCTTTTTGAACCCGACAAAAAGAACTTATGCCTTTCTAAAAGAGTATTAATTTTTGTGATGAACCTTTTCTATAGCATCAACATACTTATGTCATAGACATTAGCAGCATGACCATCTCCCACACCTAAAGATATCTCGGGCAAATCTTCGTATAATCTTCTACCTTCCACCCCCAAATTATGAAGAAGAATGGCTTGTTTGCGAACAGGACCATATTTGTCCGCACCAGATGCTAAAACATATGTGAGGAACAATTTCTTCCATTCTTTCCAAGGTATTGGGGGTTCACCAGGAGTAGGGAGGAAGGAAGGGGGAGTAGAAAAGGTTTGATCACCCATGGTAAATAATCAATAGCACCTTTGTAAACAATTAACAGCACCTTTTTCCCCTTCTTTTTTTTTAAATCAAAGAAGATTAATACAGTAAATAAGTAAATACTCAAAGTAGTAGTAATTGCAATCCAATCAGGGAAGAATTTGGCAGTTCAGCAGTATTGCAATCCAATCAGGGAAGAAATCGGCAGTTCAGCAGTCTAAATTCAGTTCAACCGGCAAGCAGGACGATAACGCGCTAAAGGGAAAACAGTCTCAAATACTAGACAGCCCATAAACACATCGGAATGGGCAAACGAAGCTTCCTGGACAACCAAGATGGCCGCCACGTTGAATCACGCAATGACGCTCCCACGTAGACCACGGAGGTACGTAATCAAGCTGGTGATGTCCACAGGTTCGGAAGCGGCAGCGGGTTCTGAAGCTTCTTAAGGCGGCGGTTTTGAAATCGCGTGAGCAAGTAAGCAGGCACAAAATGAAAGATGCGATTTGAGAAAAATGTAGAAATCTTTAAAATCTTCCTTAAACATTCAGCGTTACCAACATAGAGATGAAAAACGCTTTAGCAATGTTCAAAAATAAAGCGCAAAGGTGGCAAGATAATGAGATGAAAATCTAGTCGCACAGCTGCCAGTCAAAGAATTCGAAATTTGAATAAAACTCAATCTATCTATCTACTTCCAGGATTTAGATAGAGAGCAGTATATAGGGTAAAATGTACATACCACAAGGTTGCTGCTGCCTTGAGAAGAAAAGTAAGAAACAAAGTTGGAGGAGTAAATTGTATACCACAGTCCAATCCAGTTGTAGTATCATCCAGGGGTGGAGGTCAATTCCAATCTCTGCCCCTGCCAGAGTATAGGGTTTCCTCGTCGCCAATGTAAAGATGATACTTCAACTATATAACCTGGATTGAAGATAAGTCTTTATTAGTCAGAAGTGAAGAGACCTCCAGCTCCTTCCACAGCTTCCTCTGTACTGTCTGCTATTCACATCATAACATTCTAACCTCCTAGCAACATCCCCACAATTCCAAGAAGCATAGATCCCAACAGAAAGTCTCTCCCGGTAGCTTGTACGGACAAAGTGAAATCAGGGTAGAATGAGAGTGTGTTGCCTTGGTGCAAACTTTGCCCATTTCCCTTGCCTTTCGAAGAATGGAATCACTGTCTCGATAGTGGAGTATGCGCTCTATTATTGGACGCGTGGAGGCCGAGGGAATCGATGCGCCCGTTCGACAATGAAGAGGCTGATAGGACTGTGCCAAAGAGTTCGCGCAGCAAGGATTCCAGGTAGTCCTCCATTTTCACAATTACTGTAGATTCAGGAATGCCTGTGATATGGATATTGTTCCTGCAGGATCGGGATGTAAGATAGTCATTCTTTGTGCGGATTAGCTCCAGAACTCAGTCCATCTTCAGAAGGCATTGCCGATTCTCCGCACCAGTGTCATCAGCGTCGGAGACCCTGGCCTCTAGCTGCGTAATACGGGTATCGCATTTATCTACCCGCTGTTTAACTTGGTCGAGGCAGGATGCCAAATGGTTGATTTTAGAGCCAATTGTTTTCAGGCTGGATTTAACCTCGAGAAGCAAGGAGCAGATATCTTCGTCCCGCACCAGATGGTGCGGTAGTCTGTGTAGCCTGCTCGCCAGCCTCATGGGGTGGGTCATCACACCTGCCATTCCTACCGCCCTCAAAGTTAACTTAGGCTGTTTGGCATCAGCCTTCCCCATTGTTGCAGTAGTTAGAAAGTCACAGCCAGATTGAGGGATATGCAGTGATCAAACCTCCGCCCGCAGTGTGGCGCGCTGTGTTTAGGGAGGTCCGCCTGGCAGGTCCTGCTCGTTCAGATGGTGCTGGGAGGATCCGGGCCCAGCAGATTCTGCTGAGAAGTATATACTTTGTGTGACTCTGGCCATAAGAGCTGATGTTGAAACCATAGGCGTTTCATGCAGATAGAAAGGACACAGAATGGAAAAGCTCAGAGAGAACACAAACCAGTTTAATACTATAATATGCCAAACTGTATGCCAAACCTGTGAAAATGTGTTATTATGGGCCACTTCCACCAAGCTGCCATTTGTCACTTAGGAAGTACCTACACTTACCAAAAAATCTAAGCTGAAGCTTCCCAGGGCTTGTCAGCCAATTCATCACATATACATAGGGTGGGTATTGTACAGGTCTCTTATTCTACAGCGATATACGTTTATGTACAAACATAGCTTACAAGATATACTCAACTATATCTTCCTCTGTGACCAGTAATTGACCAGGAATTCCATCCGACCTGATCTGTGTCCTACAGAACAAGAAAATGTGACCTTTCAAGTTGCATGCCCTTTCTTCTTCTTCTGACTTTGAGGTTCTAGCTCTCTTTTCTATAGTGGTTGTGGCCCTAACCTGAATCTTCAGGCCACTGGTTGGTATTCAAGTCCATCATATTCTCTTCCTAGTGCGCTAGTCTGAAGCTGCCCTTTAAGAATGGCCACCAATTCACCCCCCTTGCCTCTCTCCACATCATGGTCTTCCATTTGATTTGTCCGTCCTGTGTAGCTGGCCATTTCACTTCTGGCTGTTAGCAGCCTTTGTGCTCAATGTTCACTTCTCAAGTCTCCTGTGGCATGCACTGAACCTTTGCAGCCTTTGTGATAATCACTTCTTTAACAAGCACTGGCGTTGCCAATAGGTTTCGCATTTGGAAAGTTGGAGCTATTGGTTTTGTAAATGACATTTTATATTTATATATCGTTATTGGCATTGTCAATAACAATATATAAATATAAAATGTCATTTACAAAAGCAATAGCTCCAACTTTCCAAATGCGAAACCTATTGGCAACGCCAGTGCTTGTTTTCTATGTCGAGGCCCATACAATATTTCCCCGACTTCAGATGCAGCCATCGTTAGTCCACTTGGCACGTGCTGTAGTGGATACGACGGACTTATTTATTAGCAGTTTTATATAGCGCAGATATGTCCTGAAGGCATCAGAGCGCTCTTCAACACACAGGATACAGGATTACAGTAATAGTAGTTCAACTTAGACGTTTACATCAGTGGATTCGTCCAAAACTGTTGTATACCTGGTTTGGGCGTTTCAGCAAGTTGTGTTGTTCTGAATATAATTTGTTGCCTTTCACTTATGTCACTTAGAACGTTCATTCACTATGTAACTCACGTCACTTTGAGCGTCATCATTCTGTTTTTCCCCAGCTGTTATTGATAGCCGCTCTGCCTCCCAGCTGTGTGGGCCTTGTTACCTTAATAAATACTTATATTTAATACTTACCTGCTTCTTAGTGTTTCGTGTCGTGTACCATGACACTTCAAAAAGTTACCACAAGAGACAGTTACAACAGTTGGGCAGAGGAAATATACATAGCTGCCAAGGTTTCAGATTGCTATGTGTGACATTTTCACAATTTCAATATAATTAGGAGTGACATTTCAATGACTATGTGTGACATTTTCTCACAACAGTCAATTGTTACGACCACTTTGACAGCGGGCCCCCGCTATATGAGCGCACTAGTATCAATGCTCAGACTGCCCAGGTAGAGGGGCCCTATTTCCCTGCTTAGCTCAAAGCTACTGTTCCTGTCCTTGCAGCCAACTCAGTCTTGTGGCGCCATCGAGTACAAGTATTGGGAAGTCTTGTATGCTCGGATGTGTGGGGAAAACTAACACACTGCTCTTGGCCTGAAAGGGGGAGGGGCTTTTATTCCAGTGCCGCAATCAAAGCTGTCCCGATTTACCAGGAGGGCAGAGATGGCGTCATCATCTGCCCCACAAATATGCAGTGTAATATAGGCTGTGGCGGTCAGAAGTGCAGAGGTGACG
Organism: Lissotriton vulgaris; assembly: GCF_964263255.1. Lineage (NCBI taxonomy): Eukaryota > Metazoa > Chordata > Amphibia > Caudata > Salamandridae > Lissotriton > Lissotriton vulgaris. The sequence goes on from NC_141697.1 coordinate 1,059,168,727, forward strand.
CCCGCCTGTAAGAGTTACCCCAAAGCCAAGCGGTCCGGCCCGGTTGTCAGCACAGATGAGCTGCCTAAGCACATGACGCTTGCAACTCTGGGACAGCCACCGTATCACCACAGGGCATTGATTGATGTTGCCTCGGGATGGGACACAATTAGCCGGGTGGCAGGTTAGGAGTGTGCTAGGGCACGGTTTACGTTGCCTTACGAATACCTCAGTGCGAGTCATATAGTATTATTTTTATTAACAGTCGGACTCACCTTGCGAGCTGCGGCATTTCAGTTTAACGGGCTGTCTAGTGGTTGTGATGACTGATTTCCGGAGCAAATGGCCCTATCACCTGGGCATTCATGCTTGGCTAGCAGAGCGGAGATATCTCCTCGGAGATCGAATTCCTGCGCTATATAAGAAACATAAATAAATGCTCTGGGCTCCAGCGGCTGTTGTGGTCCGTAAATAAACTGGTCTGTGACGTAAGGCTTAAGAGGGTACAAGGGAAGCCGGATGGGGCGGGAGAGCCTGGTGGGGGGCGGCGGGAATGCGAGCGAGGGGAGAAGTGTGGCAGGCAGATGCGCGGAGGGAAGCCGGATGGGGGCGGGAGAGCCTGTGGGGGGGAATGCGAGGGAGGAGAGAGAAGTGTGGCAGGCGGATTAGGGAGATGCGCGTGCTTGTGTGGTCACGTGACTCGCTTTTGTGGTCACGTGACTCACATGCACTGTGAAGAAACCGCAGTGGTTTCACGAGTCGATCGAGCCCTTGAATTTTCGCCTATTACATTCGCAAGCAAATGATAATAGGCGAAACATAAAAAGCACTTATTACCCCAATACTGATGTTGCAAAGGGTTGCAAGTAAACAGGTTTTATTATTGCTCAAATAACGGTACTCAATTTACTAAACACAAAATGATAGAAAGCTGAATAGCCCTTGCTGAGATTTCATCTTGTAACCTACTGATTACAGAATATGCACACAAAATCAACAAACCAATGAGTAATATGAGCCCGGATGCTACTATAAATGGAAGAAACATTTATAAAGAGGAAACAGAAAACCACACTTTGCCAGCTCTGCTCCTTGATATGGCAACGCTGACAGTTCTTGACAAGACTGAAACTAAGCCAAAAATAGCAGATTATTCATGGTTTATTCACAGCCAGTCTGTAAAATGCGTCTAACAGGACTGTGTCCGAATACTACTATTCTGCCCATACCAGTCCCGACTTCAATATATCCATTTGTATCAACTTTTCAAAAGAGTACTGAGCATCAGAATCCTTTATAATATCACTCAACTAAGACAGCTTGAAGCAATCGGAACTAGTAGTGTTATATCCAAATAAGCCTTTAAAAACACAGGAAATTAAAGAGCTGGCAATGTGGTGCGAGTTCACTCAACATACATGACGAATGAACTGAACTCTGCAAAGTTCTTGTTGACCATTCCTACCAATCAGCAAAGCACTTTTTCTATGGTGGGTGGAGAGCGCTGGGCCCCTAGATTTGTTTTCCGTCTTTTCTTGAAGGTGGGGAGGGGTCTATTTTTTGCGTGCAAGGGTGACCCAAATACTCTCTTAGTTCTCAGTTCTAGCGAACGGGTTTGGGTCTTTTAAGTACATGTTTGCTGCAGCCCCCTTTAGTCTACAGCCAGACACACTATGGTTTTCATTGTGAGGTCCTCTTTAATACTGATGGGGCTAATAACCAGATTACTGGCACCATTAGAATTAGGAGATCTCTTCAATTGTGGACCTGCTGCCTTTTTCCAGAAACCTCACCTACTGAAATCAATTGGGAGTGTCTACGGAGGAACCATAGATCTTGTAATCCTGATTTGGCTGAAGGCAGGAGTATAATACCTGGGAGTAAATAATGAGACCCCTAGTGAAACTGCTGATCATTCTCCTCTGTTTCTGTGTATTAATTCTCCTCTACTAACCCTCAGCATCTAAACCATTAAATACTTCGTTCCCCAAACACCATAAAACTCTAGAATCTGTGGGACAGGAGACGAAGTGCCAACATGAAGATAACCTGATTCGAGCCATCAAGATTGCTTACATTTTGTTTTAAATAAAAACAGGAAAGGCTTAGGATGCCCAACCACTTCCCAGTTTCGAGGGAAACATCTGCTCACTCAAACAGCTCTTCTAATGATAATGCTGACAGAGAAAAGTAACATTGACAGAGCCAATGGGTCTGGCATTGACAGCTAGTCTTTTGGCTTTGCCAGTACTTGCTTTGTTTCGCTGTGACTTTTGTCAAACTTTGTAGATGCAGGAGCAGCTGGGCCCATGCCAATATACAAAACAAATCTAAAAGCAAAATAAATACATTTTAAATATATATTTTTGCTCAAAAACTGCACGTGCTCTAGTTGCCTATGACACTAAGAGAATTGCTTACTCCTTTTGAAGGAGTAGAATATGGTCACTAATAGTGAAGTTAGCAAATGGCTGAAATGGGCTGACCCACTGCCGCATGTTGTATGAAGTGAGCAGAAGAAAAATGTGAATGAGACAGCAAAAGACCAATGAATGAAGGGGAGTGTCTGAAATACTTTTATTATGCACCTGTACATAATTTCAGCAAAACAAAAAGGTCTTGGCTATCGTCTGCCCATAATATAATGTCTCCTACTTTAGAAAAAATGGACTGATTTCTGCTACTACAATGGACTGAACAGCTATAACTTTACAATATCTGCTTTTATCATGCTAGATAGACATTATACAATAGAAAAATACGACAGTTATTAGAGGGTATGCATGGGGCGGGGCCACTCCTCATCTGGAGTGGAGTCACCGGGTGCATTCGGAAGTGGAGCCTCCATTCTAGATTGGCACCTCACCTCAGGATCCCACCATGCAAAAAGTAAACCATAGGCGGTGCATCCTTCTCTCTTCAGGCAGCCGGCCTGTGGAACTCTTTACCCCACAGATTGCTACCTTGCCTTCGTGGGAATGCTCGGGAGTTGGCTCTTCCCCACATGGCCACCGTACTCGGACACAGGTGTGTAGCGTGCCACCGTGTGTCTGAGCAGTTATTTGGATTATATATGTGTATCTGGATATGTGTGTTCCTTTGCGTAAATGTGTATAATGATCGTTTGTAAGTGGATAGATTTTTATTGGTTCTGCTTGGAAAGTGTACATGTTAGTTGTGGTTGTTTTTTGTTGACATGTATATAGATCACTGCATAAATAAGTACAATTTTATAATAACTATGGTCTTCAATTGCTTTACTCTTGAGGGGTTGGGGGAAAAAATTATATCATATATACATATACAGACACACACATACACGGATGGGTTGGCTTGGAGTAGAGCAGTGCTTGAGGGTCTGAGTCTATTGGATACAGCCTGGGTCTAGGTATATTGCCTTACTAATACATGCCTTCCATGTACTTATGTATCTTTATATTTGTTGCTTTACCCCTACTTCAGCATCTCCAGTGTACTACACTAAATCTCACCCCATGCCTCTCAGTGTATCCGCTGCCTCGAATCAGACTCATCCAAGGCCTCAGTCTACTACTCTCTCCAAAGCACTACCCTATTTCTCACCCTATACCCCTTTCAGTATATCCTCTAAAACCACTCTCGGACTACTATGATCTGCAAAATGACCCTTTCTAGACTCTTCCATACTATGGCCCTTTCTGGACTCTTTACTCCTCTGCCCGTCCCTTGCATCCATCATCTCAGGCCTCTTTTGCTATTCAGATCTCCCAGGCAAGCCTTTCTTAACCCTTCCCTCTGACTCTTCCCCTCCTCTTCTGCTCGTCCCAGGCCAGCTCCTGCTGCTGGGATCTTCAGATGGGCTCTTTCTGGACCCTTCCCTCTCCTACCCCTCCACTGTTCTTTTCTGTCCGGCTGGCGGACTCAGGTGTCCACCACAGAGACCGATTTTGTGTTTCCCTGTGTTGGTGCACAGCTGGTTCTGTTTTGGATCTGGAGTGACGTGCTACTCCTTAGGAAGTGATTTCAATGTCTCATCAGGGGTATCAAGCGCTATATAAATGCAAACCCCTCCCTCTTCTATCCATCCACTCAACCCAAATAACAGACTCATTTCCACCGCTCAAATTAATTTCATATTTCCCTATACTAATTCACCACTAATCCTTTTTGGGTTCCAGAGTAGCGTGTTACTCGCCGATAAGCGCTTCGATGCCTCATCAAGGGTAGTGAGCGCTATACAAATGCAATTACAATAGTACAATTAGCAGGAGTTTGAATAGGCACAAATGAACATCCCAGAGAATACTGGACATCCCCACTTATTTTGTCCAATAGTAGTAAACAAGCACTTAGAAACAGAATCCGATGTTCTGTACATTAGGAATAAACTAATCCTAAACACTGCATTCATTTTACTACTAACGTACTCGTTTTTTTAACGGTTCAGTAGATGATGCAAGAACACACTATTCACAGCAACATCAAGTACAAGCTGCAGCCTGCTTGGCCAGTGCAAAGGGACGAAGTAATCTGCTGCAAGACGAGACCTGTTTAAGTAGCGAAGAGTGACTCAGCCGGGCGTGTTCTTCCCAAACAGATAAATAAATGACCGTACTGCATACAGGGACTTTAAAGCTACAAGGCGGGCTGGCCTCTTATCAAGAGCCCTTCCCTCGCCCCGTTCCCCCAGGTATTACCACACAACCTACACGATTAAATACAATCATCAAGTTCCCCGTGCCTCTTTTTCCTGTGCAATGGTTTGCTGTTTCCTCAAGGCTTGACCAGCGGAAGCCCACAAGCCAGGACTCAAATCTGCAGTGGGAATATATTTGAAGTCGCAGCAAAAGACATCCTGCAGTAGGTGTAACTGGCACTCGTGCAAACATCATTACATTCGTTCACTGTGGACAAGTTTGGAAGGAGTATAATATACATGAAAACTTTATAATATGTATGCTCGATAACACAAGTTACAGCTAAAGATATAGGAGCGACAATACTGTTTGAATAAAACTTTACTCAATCTGCTGGCCAGGGGGCGAAGTGCACGGTCCCTAGTAAACACAGTTTTGGCAGCTCACGGAGGCACCCTCTGATGTGGAGTGTCCCTGTTGCTGGGATGGGAAGCAGGGGGGCTGGTTTCGCTGGCTTGTGAACACGGGGTGGTGACTGAGAGTGCTCTGTTTGGGCGTGCTGATCTTGGCAGAGAGCAAAGGAGAAATTTGTCTATCGCCCTCACTCTGTCTATCTATCGTCCTCACTCTATCTATGCATTTTTAATACAACAACCATTCCAATTTTGAGAGGAGTAAACATCTCAATGCCCATTAGATTCCCCATGTTGGACTAATGTTCTGATTTGTTACCTTTGCCTCAAATTGTAAAGCGCTCTGATATCCTTCGGGGTCAAGTTTGCGCTATATAAAACTTTATAAATAAATAAAAATACCAAGTTTCCTACCGCATTTGGTGCTGCTACAACGCCAGATTTCTACTGCAGTTACCATTTCCTCAATATATCTAGAGGTTAACTTACTATATAGAAGTAAACAATTCTGCTCCTGTTGAGTGGGCCAAACTATTCAGGTAAGGGGGGTGGGCTTCTGATTTCATCAACATTGACGGATAGGCTAGCTTTCAATGAAATCCAGATAACAGAAGATTTTATTATCTAATGAGCTCTGCTAAAATCACCATTTTCCATAAGGCTAATGTTACTTCCCTGGCTCATTATATCAAGTCTACTGTCTGGGTGTTGAAGACCTACTGTGGCCTTACCAAGAACATACCCATAGCTTACCTATGGTTGGCTTTCCTGCCACTCTCCTTTGCCTGCATGTTTGTGTACCAAGATTGTCTATCTTTTGTCTGTCTCTTCCATGTAGCAGCACAGCATCTGTACCATCCCTTTTGGCTGGCTTGCTTCTTTGCTTCCACTGCTTGTTATTCAAGCACTACTATTTTGTTTGGGTTAAGCACTCCATAAAGGGTCTTTTTATGTCCAGCTATCTCTCATCTATATTTCTCTTCTCCCTCTTGCAGTTCCACCTTATTCTCTCGCCCATTGCTTTCCTACCCCTACCGTGCCCTCCGTGTTCTTTCCCACCACCTACACCCTGTTTCTCTCTCCAACCCGTTGATTCTCCTCCCCTACCCAGGATCTCCATGTGGCTTCTCTATTCCCTACCCCGGCCTAGTTCATGTGTCTGCTGTCCCTCCCCGGCTTTGATTCTTCCTACACACGCCATCCATGTTGCCCCCATGCTACAAAAATAAATAAAACCAAACGCTCTTTTGTGCCTCTTATTTTATTTATCGATCCAACTGCTGTACATTGAAAGAAAAATCCAATCACGTAATTTAGTAGCATCGTGTATGCATAGTGCACACACAAAATTACGTAACTTTTTTTTTTTTTAAACCATTTTTTCTTGGTTTTCCTCAGCCATGCTGCAGGCATCAGGGATGCTGTAACGTATGGCTAAGAACCACTGCAAAACCAACAGGCCCTAAAGACGAGGCTTATTGGCTTTGCCAGTGCTTGCGTTTCTTTTTATATGGATCATCAATGCCTCCAGACCTGTAAATAGACTAGAAGCAGTATTACCAAATGAAGTTGGAAATGCATTGTGTCATTCATTGGCATAATTCATCATACACCAGTGGTCATCCTGGTTTAATAACGAGTGCACCTTAAAGATTTGCCACTGTCACAAAGGGACAAGAATAACTATTAACAACTATGTTCCTCCTCCTGAAAGCCAGAAAAAAATGCTATAACAGGAGGTACACACACACACACAGTATTTCATTATTCAGTTCTACTAGTTTACACTGGTACCTAAGAGGTTACAGTACTTCTCTTCATCATCTCCCAGGTAGTAGAGCTCAGGAGTACCCTAAACCTATCTTGGAGTTTGCAGTTCAGTAACTAGTGAGGTGGCAACTATACAGTGAAAGCAGTTGTGAATTTCCCTCTGAGTCACATCTACATTCCTGCCTGTGCCTAAAAACCCTATCAGAGAAGCTGTTACGAACGTGATAGTGGCTGGGGGGCGTAAGGCCACCTTGCCACCTCAGCAGACAACTATCAAGGTGTCTACTGCAAGGCGATCTGTCTCCATCATGGCACCTATGCTGGGCATGGCATGAAGGGGCCGCAGTACGCACAAGCACTGTAATCGGGCCCAGCCCTCGATTACAATAAGGTTCATACACTCCAGTGCACACAGCCAGCCAAATGACCAGTGACGTCATTGTTAATCCATTCTGGCATCCATAACATTAACAACGCTTGCATTAACCTTCCTTCTAGAAGAATTTGCAAGATCAGGATCCTGCAGAGCCTCTACATAGGTTGCTTGCCTCATATTCCGCTGAACAGTGCACTTACAGCAATCATACTTCCCTCTGTGCACACACACACACACATATACGAGAAGGTAAATTAATCACAGAAACAAACATATATGCATTCCTAAAAATCAGACTGTAGCTAATGAAAGATTATGTGGTCCGTGCATATTCTTTTAGCGCTTGCAGCAGCTATGAGACACTTGCAGCACTGCACCCAGGGAGAATATGATCAGGAAGTCAGCCAGGACTTTCATGTCATATTTTAAAATGTGCTAATACATTGCATAACAAAAGTAAGCTTCGTCCGCTTTCACTTACAAGCTAGGAGCCCACTCTCGCTTAATGCCCAGTGCTGGCGGGTATCCTGATCCTTAAACTCCTGCTATGCTTCTGGAACGGATGCAGACGGTTGTGCAATTCCTCTTGCACAAGATGTCGCAATGAAATGATCAGTACAACCATCACGAGACCCCAGCCCATGAGTAAATCAGTCACTCCATTACTTTTAGGGCTTGGATTGCGATCCAAACTCTGCAGTCTGATATTTAGTGTCATTAAAGCTCTTAAGAGCCGATAAGCTTTACTCATGATCATAACGAAAGAGGCAACCAAAAGCAAAAAACATTTCCTTTTAAAGTAAATGTTCTTGCTATCCAACTGTAGTGACATCATGATTACTCCCCTACACGGCAATGACACTGGTCACCTAAAAAAGCCCTTTTGCAATGGTCTGATGTCACTGACCGATACGTGCAGGCACAGTCATTCTCCATTAATGCTCAGGTCTGTGAAAGGCCAAACCCGGATGATAATGATGATTAAAAAAAACAAAAAACATCACGTGTTCCCAGTTTAATTTTCTGGTCTGAAAAGGCCCTAGCCAGATAATTTAAAACCATGCTTGTCCCGCTTATTAAGCTTCAGCGCAGTAGCGCTTGTATTTACAACGCAATAGTTTGCCTATCTTTGCAGTCTCTCTCTAGCTCCAGTTAGAATTTGGATTACTGTTCTAGATCAAGGTATGCAGGCTCTTGCGTTGTAATGTGCAAAATAAATCACTAAAACAATACAGGGTTACAGTTCAAATCACTCAATGGAGTGCGCCATTGTACACTGCAATTTAACACGGTTATCCTCCAATGGGAAACCATGTCCACACAGAGGAAGGTCTTGCACATGAAGAGACCAAAAGATAAGGCGTGCACCACTGCGAGACCACAGAAGAAGCAGTTTTAACGCTATTATGGATATGGAGCAGGTAGAGAACAGCAAAATCTTTACTGATGAGAATTTAAAACAAGCATTGGAAATGCAATAGGTCTCGCATTAGAAAAGTTGAAGCTATTGGTCTTGTAAATGACATTTTTTATTTATGTTTTGTTTTTGAAAATAGCGAAATTAATAGCTTTGTCATTTACAATGCCAATAGTTATAACTTTCGCAAATGTAATACCTATACCATTTGTAATGCAATATGTGTTGTATTTACGTGACTTACATGTATTCATATTACAAATGAAAATGGCTTTTAATTTTTTTATATTTAATACTTAAATAAAAGGTATTGTAATTTAAAATGGCAATAGCTTAAACTTTTGTAAATAACTTTTGTGAAGATTATGTTCAGTGTATTTTATTGTGACGAAAATCCAAGAACAGAAATGAAATATTAACATATTTGTTACATTTGCAATAAAGCTTGAAACATTGAGAGAACATATTTGAACCAGTTGTTGTTGAATGGTTGCACAAATTGATGCTCTGGTGGCGCTGAGTGATGTTGTGATGGCGAACGAGTGATGCTGTGGCATTTAGTGATGCTGTAGTAGAGCATAGTGATGTTGTGGTGCCCCTGAGTGATGCTGTGGTGGTGGTGAGTGATGCTGTATGCTATGCTATGCTATGTTTTGTTTTGATATCCTATGTTTTGCTATCCTATGCTTTGATTGGTTATGCTAGGCTATGCTGTGTTTTGTTATGCTATGCCATGTTATGCTATGATGCTATGTTTTGTTGTGTTTTATTATGTTATGCTTTGTTTTGCTATGCTATTATATGTTTTGTTTTGCTATGCTGTTTTGTTGTGTTTTGTAAAGCTATGCTATGTTTTGTTGTGTTTTGCTATGTTTTGTTATGCTATGTATTTTTTAATGCTATGTTTTGTTATGTTATGCTGCTTTGTTATACTATGCTATGTTTTGTTTTGCTATCCTATGCTTTGTTTTGTTATGCTATGCTATGTTTAGTTTTGCTTTCCTATGCTTTGTTTTGTTATGCTATGCTATGTTTTGTTGTGTTTTGCTATGCTCTGTTATGCTATCTTATGTTTTGTTATGCTTTGCTAAGCTTTGTTATGCTATGCTATGTTTTGCTATGCTATGCTAGGTTTTGTTATGCTGTGCTATGTTTTGTTATGCTATGATATGCTTTGCTATGCTTTGTTACGCTATGCTTTGTTACGCTATGCTTTGTTATGCTATGCTTTGTTATGCTATGCTTTGTTATGCTATGCTTTGTTTTGTTTTGTTTTGCTATGCTTTGTTATATTATGCTATGCTTTGTTTTGTTATGCTATGTTTTGTTATGCTATGCTATGCTGTGTTGTGTTGTGTTGGGTTGGGTTTAGTCATGCTATGGTATGCTTTGTTGTGTTTTGCTATGCTGTTTTGTTATGCTACGTTTTGTTTTGCTATCCTATGCTGTTTTGTTATGCTTTTGCTATGTTTTGCTATCCTATGCTTTTTTTTGTTATGCTATGCTATGCTGTGTTTTGTTATGCTATGTATTGTTATGCTATGCTGGTGAAGGTGTGAGGGTGTGTGTGAGGGTGAGTGGGTGAGAGTGTGTGAGGGTGAGTGGGTGAGAGTGTGTGAGGGTGAGAGTGTGTGAGGGGGTGAGGTGGTGTGAGGGTGAGGTGGTGTGAGGGTGAGGGGGTGTGAGGGTGAGGGAGGGTTGTGAGGGAGAAAGAAAACAGAACTCTCTCTCCGGAACCAAATCATTTTTACGAGACCAGACATAAGTAGCAACCATTTCGAAGCCCTCCCGCTCGTAGTTTGAATCATGAAATGAACATAGGGGCCAAAGTGAAAAGATAGAACAATAACACGTCCGTACTTGTGATTGAAGTTAAGGGACATGGACCCACTCTTCCCCCATTTAAACCCAAGGAACAGACGTTTTCAAAGATGGAATAACACGTCCTTGGACCCCCACTAACAAAAGGAAGATATAAATGCGGCACGAATAAACAGGCCAGCGAAGTTCCCATACCTTAACAACATCGCAATATCATCAAAAAGCCGATCCATCGCCGAGCAGTGATGCGTGGAAAACAGCAAACCCGGAAATACCTGGCGTGTATTAGAGCTTTTTTTTATGATTATTATATATATACTTCCCGCGTTCGGCCCTGATCCAATCAGGGAGCAGGGCAGGATAGAGACTGCGGTAGGGAGAATCAAAATCCGAAATGGAACTAGGAGTCATCAGACCGGGTGCCTGATATCTCACACTACTGGCGGCTCGGGCATTCAGACCCCTCCTGCCCCAGTTGTCAGCATTTGTCACATTTGTGCACTTTGCTGAGGATGAAAGTGTGCTGGTATCAAGTGACCCACGGTTTATACAGAGACCAGTTGAAGAGGGACATTTATCTACTGAGCTAATTTTCGGACATATTGTGGGATCTACAGGTTTACACACACATCATCAGTATGTTCATTAACTAAAGAAGTTTCTGTTTTGATAATGGCCAATAATATGAAGGTTTGGATACAGGTCTCCCCAGTCAGCGTGTCGACCATTGAGCTATTTCAGAGCGAGTATAGCGGCTGTGCTGAGATACTAATGGAAATTGATACAATGATTGTTCCCGAATAAGTTATTAACAATAATATTGTCACCATTATAGTAATTATTAGTATGAATTTTGCGGGAACGTCAATGAGATAAACACGGAGAAAGCAAGGTGAAAGCAGCTGCAAAAATCAAGGAGAAGGCACTCAAATAATGAGAAAAAGCGAGGAGAACTCGTTAAAAATGAAGGAAAAGAAAGGGAAAGGCACTGAAACTGACAGGAAAGCACGGAGAAGACGTTCAAAACAAGACGGAGGGCATTGCTGGGGGGAGGAGAAATGCGACACGGCCGCAGCAGGGAGAGCGGCCATGAGGGTGTGAAGCAGCAGGGGCCTTTGAAGTGAAGCTAAGCTTCACTTCAAAGGTGTGGGAGGAGTGCTGCTGGGGAACAGATGGCGATTTGATGATATGCACACGCATTTTAGGTCAATGCGCATTGACCTAAAAGCGCACGGGCACAGCACCAAATCGCCAGTTAGTTAAAGTCTGTTTAAAGCCCTATAGTCTCGCTTCTCTCAATGCGCATGCGCATTGATAGGTCACGAGACCTAAAAAATGTTATGCAGCCAAACATGTGGACATGGACTTTAAAGGGATAAATGGTTTATGAAAAGTACAGATTGCACAAGATTGTAATCGTCATATATTTAGGAAGGTTATGTAGTTCATAGGATAAAATATATAGCTTATGGGATTGCTCAGACGAATGGACATAAGTGTTAAGATGCACTGGGCTAAAGTGAGGGTAATACCAGTTAAATTAATATTGATAATATTGAGGGGGTAGCAAATGATGGAGCAAACTGAACACAAAAACATAAGGAATCTTATTGGCCAGGACAAGGATTAAGACAGCTGAAACCGACATGAGCGGATAAGGTTTCATGTTAACAATTAATTATGCCCTCTAATGTTTACTCAGAATAGAAAACAACAGTTATAACACACAGTGTAAATAAGCCAAGAGCAACCCAGGTCCAAAGCTTCAGAGGCCTTTCTTACCATGCAAGTGCAGCTGCAGCCGTGGTTTACCATCTGATGCCAGTGCAGAAATGCCCATGCACCAATAAAAGGGTTAGCAACATGCTAGGTTTCTAGGGCTGGTTGACAACGCAGTTATCCCAAACCTTATGTTATCATCAGAAAAATATATTTTAAAAGCACTACTTAGAGTGGAGCTTTGGTTCCTCTCAAATGTTGATTATCTCAAGTACAGATTTGGATGTACCAGAGGCTATATTCTTCCCATCTCTAAAAGAGTGCTTGTTCTACACTTGTTGCCTTATGAGAACACAACAGGACTGAATTTGTTATGGTAACAAGCGACTGATCAAGGCGATAGGTCTGGTCTGTTTATTCTGAAAAACTACTGCAAAGACAGTAGGCCTGACTTCTGTATTGTGAAAAACCGGTTAAACCCAAAAACACTTTAGGGTGGACTGCCATTGCACTGTTTTAAAGCTTGTAGACAGGTATTTTATTACAGGGCATCTCAGTTATAATCCTAGTCAGGCACCTTTCAAATGGGGTGCACTTTGTTTTCCCACTGTAATGTTGTACATATTTGTAACTGTACAAATGTGCCCGATTGTTGCCAGCTTATTTTTAATACAAGAGACCTCAGTTGGTTATGGCAACAAGTCATTGTATAGGTGTGATTGGTTCACTGGAAAATGTTATGTTAGATAACATAGATCATATCCATTTCTTATGAAATATTACGACACAGATTAGGCCTGGCTTATTGTGAAAATGCATTTGTTAAAGCTAATAGGCATTTAAGGGTGGATTGTTACACTGTGTTGTAGGTGTTCATCATCGTGTTGCGTCTGATATGTTCGCCCTAAGTGGCCACGGGTATGCCCAGACGATGGTCCCTTGCTCGCTGTGCCACTGGATTCCAGCTAGCCTATCTGATGAGCAGTGATACCGGGAAACCAGCCCCAGGATGCTGGTTTCCGGTCCAGGGAGGACATGGCCTGGCAGTTCAGGCTGAACTGTTACCATGAGGGACAGGGTCAAGACTGATTTGCATATGGCTGAGTCCTAACTGGGGTGGTGTAGTGAGCAAAAGAACTATGGATTAATCCAAGATCTGTTGACTGGGGGCGAGTGGTTGAAAAGTTTCAGCACTCCGTCCATCATCTTGTTGTGTTTGGTAGGTTGTGTAATGGCATTTTGTTACACAGAAGCTTAAAGATTAACTTAGTCAGCAAGTGTTTGGGTGTTGGTTAGCTCCTTGGAGAAACTCTTAGTGTATATTGTTAGACCTTCTTAAGAGGTGTTGTATATTGTTTTTTCAGGGTACATTTTATATGTATTTGTAATTTTTCTGCTTGTCTGATGGCTGCCTTGTCAGGAAGCTGATGTTCAACACAGTAGACAGGAGATGGCGATGCAGACAGGTCCACGAGAAGGTTATAGGCCTCCGCAATTCATTTCGGAAAATTATGTCAGATGCCTGTGGATTGATATGTTTAATGTGAAAAGTTATGACAAAGACAACAGGTCTGACCTACTTATTGTGAACAGCTTATGTTAAAGCAAATAGGCCAGTAAGGGTGGATAGTGATTACACAAGATTCAAGACTGTAGAAAGGTATTGCGTTGTATGGAATCTCAAACATTAGAGTGGTAGTCCAGGCCTTCAGAGTTGGTTACCCCCCTGAGACAAAGCCTGTGGTAGATCTGGAGTTTAAGGTTCCTCGTTATGATAATTTAGGAGGGGCTGTATATTGCTTTTGTCAGAAGTAATTTGTAATGTTATGCTTGTATAAATATGGTTGCTTTGTGGTAAAGCTTGTGCTAAATGAGTGGACTTCTGATCAGTCCTTTAATTCTCCATGTTATTCCTTTTATAGGTCGCCTATCATTTCTTTCCTTCTCTTATTTATATTTATTGGGTGTACTACAGCTCCAAAGTCAGTCGCACCAGTCCACTCAATTCATCTGCAGTATGCTGCATCATGCATGACAACTAATTCCAAAATGGGTGGCCCCCTTGAAATTGTATTGTCAACAGTGTCACACACCAAGATCGGGCAAGTGTACGGTTCACACCCTCAGATCCCAGAAAAGTGATCTCCTAATCCTGGATTATCTACCATTTTTTCTCTATGGATACATTATGTTTATGGATGGAGAGGCATCACCCACGTAATTGAGGCATGCTTCAGCAATGGCCAGTCTCCTCCCCCCTACCGCCAGGTTAAGATGACACGAACCTGACGGTCTCAATCTTAACCCAAAAAACTAATTGGGAAAGAAACCTCAGAATAAAGTATGTCCTGAAAGCAGAGAACCAGTTCTAAATAGATTAAAACTGCCCCTGGGCATACCCAGGATATCTCCTTTATTATTTGTATTGCACAGGGTAGGATAAAAACTAGTTAGTGTATACACTACCATTGCAAGACGGTCACCTATTGATATGCTTAATTTTGTTTTGTATTGTAAACATATACCCACCAAGTTTAGGTGGCGGCATGTTTTATTTTTTTCTACTGTTATTCTTATTTAGCTTCAGTGAGTTTGTGGAGTAAGGGTGTCTGTTTTATTGAGGATAGGTAAGTGAATGCAAGAATGAGTCAATGGGGTGGGGTGTGTAACTGTAAGGATGAATGATCGACTTACTGAGTGCCTAAACTCAGTGACTGAAGGGCACTTTCAGTTATAAGACCGTTCTATTGGCATTGTGAACATTTGTTATCAAGGTTTCAATTGCCAACTGAAATCTATTTTACTTCAGCAATTTAAGATATTTTATTGATGGCACTTCTCCATGCGACAGATTACCACCCAACAGAAACAAATTTGCCAGTCTGACTCATTTAACACAGCATATTCACGAAGAACTTCCACAAATGATGTATATGTGCAGAAGGGAACTATGTGAGCATGTCTTCAAACCTAATCCACCAAACCAACCTCTCCCAGATAGGTCTAACCACATCCAATACCCTGCCAAAAATTCACCTCCAAATGGATGCCCTGAGCTAATGTAAATCAAAGTGCTTAGTGGCCTTGTAAGGGGTATAACGTTCTATGCAAATGCTCCTATACTAAATAATACAGCATGATGAATATGCTATACAGCCACCATTTGCTTTGCTTCCATTAGTACTACTGAGAAATAACTAAAACAAATACAACTGAACACAAACATATGGCATAAATCCAACACAGCACAGACACAAAATATACAACTATCATGCTAATCCCAACTGCACTTGCCATCAAGCTGTACTACACCAAATATACGGTACCTTTGTCAGAACGTCTCTCATACGTCCAACACAGTACAGATATGCCATATAAAAGGATATGGCACTGACTTCAATAGCACTGGTCAACTACATAAACTAAACCCACGCAGCTGAAAACACTAGATAAAACAATTCAAGCATTTCCAACACAAGAGATGTGTCATACTGCAAGCTGTGGCAAGGCTTTCAAGACACAAATGAAACTACATCAAACTTAACAGAACACATATGACAGAACACAACACACTCCTAAGCACAGTTCAAACACGCCACACAGCCAATAATAAGCAAGCAGAGAACTCGAACTGCGCTGGTAACATTAACACACTCCCAACACCATACTGTCCCATTTTAAAGAATAAGACTGTCATGCAACCATTTAACAGGACAACTTGCAGTACTTCTTCTATAATTAAACCATATTATCAGCCTCTACAGCACAGAATGGATCAACATAAGCTTTATAATGGGCAGCCACACAATATCTAGAACATACGATCATACAAGTCCAACGCTCATCACCAGGAAAAGTCCATATGCATGTGGAAACTCAAGTCCCAGCCAGCCCACAGCTACAAAGACATACTACAGCACAGTAAGTAATAAAAAGATTTGCCAAACTGAATGTCAAATTGTGAAGAATTGGGAGCTGCTGAGAAGATAATGGCAAGTAACGGTTGTATGTGATTTAATACAAAAACTATTTCATGGAAAACCATTACTGAGAAACCATTTCACCTAAACTGTTCAATGGAAATTTTCAGAATGAATGCCATTTACCATTTCATAGAAATCAATTCACAGACTGTCTTTTTGTTTTAAATTAGCCTTTGCATGTTTATTGCTTCAGTTATAAATCAAATGGTTGCAGGTCTTACTTTCATTAACAGTTTTGTTTGAGGTACTATTTCAGTGCTTTACTTCAGGGGGACATTATTTCAGATTCATATATTTTACATCATTAAAAAATTACTTTGGATGATTATAATTCATCGACCCCTCACCACATCTAAACTCCCATTCCCGGCCCTTCACAGCTCCTAAAGACCATCAATCTATGTCCCCTAAAAAACCCTCACCACACCTAAACTCGGCCAGCCCAGAACCCTAAAAGTCTTTCCCACCCCTAAACTCCACTGATCCCAGACACCTATCAACCCTTCTCTACACCTAAATTACATCCATCTCCGACCCCAAAACTACACCCATCCCTGAACCCTAAACACCCATTCTACGCTTGTACTCAATCCATACCTGAACCGTAAAACCCACTCACCATCCCTAAACCATACAAACCCATGTTTATGCCTAAATCCCACCCCTCCCCATTCCTTAAAAACCCTCACCACAGCCAAACTCCACCTATCCCTAAACCCTAAAAACCTCTCCCCTTTTGAAGAAGAAAAAAAACCGTCTCCCCATCCCCAAACATTACCCATCCTTGAACCCTTAAAAATACTTTCTACGTCTAAACTCTCCTCATCCTTGAAGCTTTAAAACCCCTCACCACAATATCTCCACCCAATCCTGGACCCTAAAAACTCTTCACCATCCCTAACCTCTACCCATCATTGAACCCATAAAATCCCTCACCAGTCCTAAACTCCACCCATGAAAACTCCCCTATACTCCACCCATCACTTAACCCTAAAAACACCACACACCCATAAACTTCACTCATCCATGAACCCTAAAAACCCCTCACCACCCCTTAACTCCACTCATTCCTGCTACTTTAAAAAAAATCACAACTCCTAAACTCCACCCATTTATGAACCCTAACAAAAACACTCACTGCCTGATTTTCACCCATTCCTGACCCCTAAAAACTCCTGAGCACCCAGAAACCCCTCACTAGTCCAAAACATCACCTGTCTTTATTAGCATTTTAGATTTTGCCTTAAAATGATCTCTCCTTAAAATTGGTTTTCCATGATTTGGTTTCCTCCAATGTGGTTTCTCAGTTTTCGTTTTTCCATGAATGTATATGCATGAAGCAGGTAATGCCAATACAGGTAGATACATTTGGTGGTGTAAACTGATTTCATGGTCTCTGGCTAAATGGCGAGTGTGAGAAGTTGGCCTGATATGTAGTGTTTCCAATTCTGGAACCACTTGGTATCAGTCCAAACAAACCCCAAAGATGTCTGGTTGTAAGTTAACCTTGTTAGACAAGCTATCCTAGAGGTAGCATGGACTAAGCAGCCTTAAAGGCTTAACTTAAGAGGTCGTGTTAAGCGAGCTGTTTTACCACATACAATCCTGTAATCAAATGAAAGGACACCACACAAGTATATATTATAAAAATATATGTATTTATTTCTAAATTACTCCCCAGTACTCTTTATGAGGAAAGGGGCACAAGCGTTAAATCAAAAGCACAGTATAACATACAAAGTTGCACAGTTTTGGATAAGGGCCGGTGGCCACTTAAACCATATACTAAAAAAAGTGGTATAAGAGATACCAATCGAACAGTGGTTAGGCCTAGGGCCTAGAGATTCGCTGGGAGCAGTCAGGACTAGCAATGCTGAAGTCGGGAGTAGCCCACGGAACTCGGGTGCAGCACGGAAAGTGCGGCTTGCACCAATGCAATGTCAATGGTGCGTAAAAGTTACACAAAGTGAGTTTAAGGGCACTTCCGCTGAACCTAGAGGAAAAAAACTTAAGACACAGACCCTAGAGGTGTGTACCAGTGTAGGGACACCGGCGTTGCAATGTTACCTCACCCACAGGAAGTGGGTGCACAGGGTCGAAGTGGCGTCGGGTTTTGACACGCAGGTTCTTGGCGCTTGAAGCTGAAGATGCTGCAGGCGATGTGAAGGAGAAGTGTCCGGTGGATCCAAGGGTGGATCTGAAGTGGTGAAGACCTGAAAGCAGAGGGGACAATGTTCAAAGTCACTGACCAGTGACCACCGTGGAACCAGATTGGAACCAGGCAAAGTCGGGTGCAAACAGGTGATCAGGGGTTGCTTCTCTCTGCAGCCACGTGGACACGAAGAGGTCAAGGACGTCCAGGAGTCGATCACGAGCTGTCCCTCGAAGGCTCTAGCTGATGGCGGTGTCGGCAACTCGATTGAAGCAAACAAGCCTTGGCTAATGCAAGCCACGGGAAAAGTGAAAAAGGCTTATTACTCGGACCAGCAAGGTCAGAGCGGGTACTCCTTTCTACAGGAGCGAGGGCAGGTCTGGAGCAACCAGACCTACAGTGTAAATCGTAGGTTTCGTCCTCAAGATGGCCGCCGACCACGTGACAAGCGGCCGGGATGGCGAGTCGAGTGGCAAAAGGGCCCCACGCAGATCGTGGAGATGCTAGAGGGCTGATCTTTGGTGCAAATGCTGCTCGGTTGTGGGGCTTCTTAAACCCCAAAGCACAGAGTCGAGGGTGCCTCGGGTGCTGCGCAGTCAGCGTCTCTGGGGTCTTTCAAGATGGCCGCTCCCACGTCTCTCGGTGCCTCCACGGGTCCCTTCTTTGCAGGGACTGTGGATCGGGCTGGGAGATGTCTGGGAAGCTGGGTCTTGTCAGGCTCTGCACTCGGACTCCGGCGGGAGGCGGCGGCAAAGCAGACGTCGAGGTGCTGGGTGATGCCTGTGTTCACAGGGTGGCCCCTCCTAGGCCACAAGGGAGATGCTCTTCAGTCTTCTGTTCATCAGAATGTCGAAGTCCAGTCGTCTTCTTAGTTTAAAGTTGATTTCAGGATGATCTGAGTTGCATTGGCACTGCTCCCACTCTTATTCCAATCTGAGGGGTGGATCTCCTGCTAGGTCCCTCCCCTATGGGTGGGACCAGGAAGGGGGGTGGTTACACCCCCTTTCCTTTGTCCAGGTCTCACTGGAGCTGGGGCTGGGCTGCCCCAGAACCGGTTTGACCGGATTATGCAAGGGGAAGCCTTGTGCTGCCCAGGCACTGTCTGGTTTCATTGAAACCTCCCTGCTACAATCCACTATCTCCTGTCTGGGGTGGTTTATCACCGCCCTGTGACAGGAAACCCTTTGTCCAGGCCACCATTTGCTGAGTTTCGGTCAGCAGCAGGAGGCCAGACATGTGTCTGTGGCAGAAGCATCCATTTTGTGGATCTGAGGCTCTTTTAAAAATCAACCGCGTTTTAGCAAAAGTAACATGTCGTCCCCTCTAGAGGGGTGGAATGCTACCCCCGTCGCCAGGACTGGCGAGGGAGTAGTATTCCAATTCGTATGACACCTTACACGACATGTTTTGATAAAGCCAAACCAAAGTTGACATATAACCGCGAGGATTATAATGCACTTAATAGTATATGGTTTGGCATTATCCCGGAACAGCTAAGGGAATTGGTCCCGGCAGCTGCAGACAGGCTCAGCTCATGCTAGAGCACCATCTCACATTAAACCACGCACTCTGCCTTCAGGATTGTCAAGGCCTGCCATAGGAGTGACTCACAGGTTTATATGTGTCCAGATAGGTTTAGATATAGGCATACTATATCTAAGCAAGGGGTGATTACACCACCTTGCCCCAGCTGAGTGATCAGCCAGTTGTGTCAATTTTATATAGCCAGCCAGGGGTGGCAAAAGATATGCTGCAGCCTCTGGTAGGCCTAGGATGCACCTATGCCCTGGGCACCTATAGTGCTCTGTACAGGGGCTGATAAGGTGACCCAAGCCAATCTAGTTATGCACCTAGGGTACATGGAATCCATTTTACAGAGAGAGCAGATAGCCTGGGGCCCTGATTAGCAGGGAACCAGGCCAACTAAGTCGAAAACCAGCTAAACACAAGGCAAAAAATCTGGGGTAACCATAGTCAGGTAGCCACCTTCCTACAGCGAGGAACAAATTTATTAGAATTAAATCAAGTACACTAGTTCTGGGTGCCATAGACAAGACAGATATTTCCATCGTTAAGCAGTGTTGATGCATAAGTGGAAGATTTTAGAGAGATAAATAATCTGTTTTTCATAACATTTATATGTAGTCTTCACAGATGGTACCATAATAGGGAAGACCAAAGGTGGAGATATCACGAATGATGAAGGGGGTACAGCAAACAAATGCAACAACACAGTCAGCAGGTCTACAAGTAGAGTATAGAGGGTTAGCTAATATATTTGCAATAACAATTATTTTACCTCGTTTAACAACTGTTCTAACCTTCAAGTACTTTCGAAATAAAAAGCACCACCAATAACAGTTCACATTCTACTGTAAGTGATACTAAGCCAATGTAACTTTACCACGTTTTGAAAAACACAGATATTTGTAAAGATCACAGAAGCCTTTAATTGGTTCAAATTTGATGGTGCTCTGCTCAACTTGTGTACACTATTCATTGCCAGAGATTGGGAACATATGATGGCAAAGAGTGTCACATATGGAATCATGTGACAAAGAATATGTAGATTGTGTATTTTAGGTACCAGGTAGGAATGTGGCTATACAAGCCACTGCCACTCGTCAAGAGTTGCATGCTGCCTGAAACAGGTTCAAACTGTAGTAAAATTAAAATGAAATGACACAAAGACACACAATTTGGCATTATTTCTTCCGCATTCATCCTAATCTCATTCAGATTAATCACTTGTCACACATTTTTTGATCTCATCTTTCTTTATCATCAACATCTTCGCTTGCCTTTCTTCCCTCTGCATTCCCTTGGACACATTGTTTCTTACCCACCCCTCCACCAACTCCTCTCCTTTTCACTACCTCCCCTGTTTATCAACTGCTAGCGAATGGCAACATGCAAACTGACACAGTCAGCATGTCGTGTTTTTTTTCAGCAAGCACAATTTAGCATTTTAGGATTTCTTACCAAATACTATCCGAGTTAAAAGTTAAACTACAAATCCTGGACCGGTGATTGAGTCATATTAGGCCAAGGAGATGCCTATGTATATTTATTGTAACACTGCATTGACAATTTGAAGGCAGTCTAGACCTTTTGTGGCAATGTCCTACTTTATTCCAGACTTACACGCCTATTAACAACACTTGTACCTAGCCGAAATTTTAGAACCAGGGTAAGTCTCTTTCACCATATGGTCTTTATTCTCCCCTATGTCATCCAATACCAATAATATAAGTGAAGCCGTTCTGGAAGGAAATTCTCGAAGGTCAGGGAAATACCTCATTATGAGACCTAGAAAGGACAAGAGTCTTTGGAATCGAAGATGTACATGGAAAGATGAGAACAGGAGGGAAAGCAAAGGCAAGGCAATTTGCTCTTAGACCGTCAGGGCAGCAATCTACCTAAAAACTGTCTCTCACATTCGCATGTACAGGGTGCCCGTCTAGATGGAGTCTGTGCTACCACTCAACTAGGGCTCGCCTGCTTTTGGGAGCATTCGAGGGAGTTTGAACCCATGCTCAAAATTCTTGCTTCCTTAAACGTAGCTGGAATAGGTGAAATCTGGGCCTTTTAAGGTGTAGTTTCTACTCATGCTGCCAGACTTGAATGCTCTTCCACATACTGTCTGCTAGATGGGACGTATTCGTTCGCAATAGACAATGTTTTTGCCTTTTAAAATTAATAAAATGGTCCACGGCTACTGCTGTAGCCAATTACCATTTGCCCTTTGGGTATCACTTTTTTATTCAACAACTTACTTGCTCGTATCGCTGCATGGAATACTGGGCTTTTTCTGATTTACCTTCCCCCATTTCGGTGTACGGGCACACAGCATCAAGCTGACCCTGTAGCTAGCCTGTTAACCAATATAGTAATTATAATTTCACCTTCACCGATCACATCACCAGGCGCATCCTGTAACAGGTGGACGTCACGTACGACATGAATACACCTGCCATATAGGTTAAAAAAAAACACAACCTCCCAATCACACCCTCCACTAGGCTGTAGCTAGCTATCCATGCCTGTAGCGCTTCTGTGCGCTACATAGGAGTGTTAAGTGCTATACAAATGTTAGAACACAATGGCATGGGCAACTTGATACCTAGGCATATAGCACTCATGCCCCCTTCCTCGCATCTTATTTTGTTCCTGCCTTGTCCATTGATCCTCTACCTTTTCCTATATAGTCGTTTTTCGTCACTCCTTCCCACGTCACCTAATTGTCCATCTTTCCTGATCCATTTCCACTGCATTTCTAAATCACTCCACCCTCTTTCTCTTTAACGTCTATCCAGTATCTTTGCATTCATTTTGCTTGTGGCTTCATTTCGCTCTTCCTCCTGTTCCCGCTATCCCTTGCTTCATTCACCCTTTCCCTGCTCTCTTTTCTCCCAACATTCCATTTCGATAATTCTTTTCTCTTGTCCACACCCTTCTCCTTTTCAGCTCCACCGGCATCCTTTCCTAGATAGAATTTCTTCTTTTCCTTCAACCCCACGCCTCCCAGAAACCCACGATCCCTCCATCACTTCACCGCTTCCCGCAGGTGTGTGAAACACCCCCCCTAATCTTACCGTGGATACCGGTCTGATGCGCCATGTCTGGAATTTGCAGATGGGTCACAGGTCATCGGGGTGCGGCTACTCTTCGTCCCTTCTTCCGGGTCCTGACGTCAAGAGGTAGGCGTGCACACCAGAGGGAAAAACTTCCGAAAATGGCGAGACGAATAAGAGGCGGGGTTTGCTTAAGCCATAGAGAGCACTTCCAGCGTAGAGAGAATCGACTGAAAAAAACATAGACATTATAAATATGGGGTTCCGGTAATGGCATAAAGATGGCCGCCTTTCAAGAGCGGCAGAGGTACACGCATTTTAGGGAAGGCTGGAAGGGCAAAAAGAAGAAAAAAATGAAAGATAAAGGCTAGGCAACTCTCTTTGTTGTGGTGATAATTAAAAGCAGTGATTTTTAGTTCAAGAAATTGTTTTGGTCACCTAAGATAAAAAAGAACAAATATTGTATTGCAAAGTTATATATAAGCATGAGACTAACAGGCGTTATTTCTTGAATGAACTAACTTGATTTAAAGCATTTGTTAAATTGTTTGGGCTATGTTCTCGGCGTATTGGAATTTGGAAAGAAAGTTGAAGTGATAGGGAACACCAAAGTCTGGATTAAAGAAACGCCCTCACAATTTAACTTAAGTGTAATTTTTGCAATTTGTGCGTAAGTGGGAAATATATAAAGTAAAACGCCTAACCTGACATTCCGTACTTTGCTAGTGAGCACTGAACTTGCGAAAGTGACTGAACGCCATAAACATGCTGTTGCTTTTGCTAACCATATAAACGAGTTCTCCTGTTGCTCGAACTCATTTATGAATGAGCGCCGAAGGAATGGTGGCCTAAATATACTACTGTTGGAATTGGGGAAAAAGGTACTCGGGAAACTCATAAAATGGGGACAAATGTGTGGCAGAGGAAAAGGGGCGGAGTCCCAAGGGGAGGAGCTTGAAAAGCAGATTTTTACTGTAAATGTATTTATTTTAAGAAACAAATGCTGCAGAAAATGGTTAACGAAGAAAAATATGATGGCAAGCCTTTTCTAGCATAGTTACTTGGTTACAAAGTGGCTGTATTATAAAATCTTACACGGTTAAGACACTTGCAGAGATCTTTGGGTGCCCAGTCATTTTGAGGGGATTATAGTAACAGTAAAATAGTCTGGTGGTTAATGCAGGTGTGGGAGAGGTATGCAAATCACATTGTGTAACATACAGCTCACAGATTTGTATTTTTTGTAGATAGGTAAGTGGACTACTGATTTTGGCATTGAGGTCTTTTTGTTGCTTCCAGTTCATAAGTTGCAATCCTTCTAATATAGCACAGTGTTCTATTTACCGGCATCAAGGAGCTGCATGCAAACTGTAGATGCTTATTGATTTTTTTGTCAATCTTGTTTTTAAAAGAATGGCTCCTCTGGGGATTAATAACGTCTTGATTGTGCAGACCATCCCAATCACTGCATTACGTTTTATATCCTGACTTTGTGTTTCTCCTGACTGTTCACTCTTAACATACAATGTCTATAAGTATGGATGATATGTCATTCCTTCACCTTGAAATAGTCCTTGTCTTAAGTAACATTTCCTGTACATTAATTTACACACTTATATGCGCTTATTGTGCCTGTGTGTGTGATGTGAAGCGCTCTGACACCCTACATTGGAATAAGTAGCGCTGTCAAACAACTAAGTAAAGTAGTAGGTGGTGCTATTTAAACCATTATTAGTGTAATTACTGATTTACACTGATAAGTCTTACGTTCTTACAATGCATGCACATTTCTTACATGGGAGGGTTGAACAAAGTCAAAAACCTGTCTCCAAGTCAGAGTTTCTCTGAACTACTTGTGAGGTGATCAGCTATGTGCCTTTTTTCCTTCCAATGCGTTTACATCTACGTGTTAGGCTCCAGATGGTTCACAGCCTGGATGATAATTGGAAAAAATGGGCTGATGACCCTTTAAATCAAGCCTTTGTTTGTGCCTGGCTGGAAGCAAAACAAACAAAGGCCCTAAACAAAATGCAGACAACGTGCAGGCGCTGCTGAATTGTGTTCTGGTGTCAGAAATGTTCCCAACAGGTATTATGCAGAGGCAGTTTTAGAGATGTATGCAATAGGCATTACAAAGAAAGGAAAAGCCAAGGAGTCAAAAAAGTTTTTTCATAGAAAGTGGTATTATTTCCAAAGGAAGTTGAAGGTCAATACAGTTAAAGCAGCACTGTACAGAGTGGATCGTGTGACAACCCGGTGACACTTGGTGCAGGTGCTATATACAATCAGTGACATGTAAGTGTGCAAGTGTTTTAAAAAACAACAGCAGTGGCGACGCATTGAACTGGATTCACAACATCAAATAATGGCCCCGGTAGAGACAAGTAATCATTACTCGAAACAAAGTTATTATAATGGGAGCACAAGATGTGGAATGCGTCGTTGAATTCGAGTTGTCTAGTCGACGGCGTTTCGATCCCAGTTGTTCGGGATCCTCATCAGGACGGGGTTGTCGATGAGAACAGTGCTGTGGAATCCAGTTCAATGCGTCGCCACTGCTGTTGTTTTTTAAAACTGTATTGACCTTCAACTTCCTTTGGAAATAATACCACTTTCTATGAAAAAACTTTTTTGACTCCTTGGCTTTTCCTTTCTTTGTAATGCCTATTGCATACATCTCTAAAACTGCCTCTGCATAATACCTGTTGGGAACTGTTCTTATCTACATATTGCACCCATCCCAACGTGGTTTATGGGTTTTCTCCTGTTGTTTTCATACTGGTGTCAGAAATGACACTAGAACTAGTTTAGCTTATTTCTCTCGGTCGCAGGGTCCAGAAATAGCTGCCTAAACCAGTATATGGCATGATTACCCTACTTTCCAGCACTGCGTACTACTGACAAAATGGGTAAACATATTTACTAAGTCCCAAAGGGTTTTCACACACCAGAGTTGCCAGGTTTCCAGTCTGTGTCTGTGTAATAGTTCCATGGTTGCAGGTAGTGCAGGGTTGCCCCTTGCCCCTATTGTACTAGTGTTTCTGCTATTTGTAAGTCCCCATCAGTTTAAAAAAAAAACGGACACTTCGCATAAGCCATTACTTTCTATCTATGGAATATAGCCTTCTAATTGCAAATGCAAGGCGGCATCACACCAAAATGATTTTATATATATACTTTACTTTATTTCGGTCGTTACGACCATAAAAGTGCAACGCATACTATAGAAAAGGAATAAAAGCAGGCATATAAATTCCTTAACTGTAGGTTAGCCAAACCTTTGTTATGACAACCAACAAGTTGTGTATCCAAATACGGGGATTGATAGCAGCATGAATTAAAAGCCCAGAACAATTAATGGTCTACAAACTCTGATGAAAAGGCCAAAAAGTGCAAATGCATACAGTACAGTAGGAAAACGAAGCAGCATGCTAAAACTGGTAGGTGAAAACGAACACAGTCCATCTAAATACCCGTATAAGTATGCTAATAATTATATGGTATTGAAGTCCAGAACAATTCATAATCTGCAACCCATAGTGAGAAGACCAAAACGTGCAAATGCATACAATACCAGCAACAAATGGAGCATAACAAACTAAGGCTGTGTAACGGAGTAGCCGTACAGGATAACAACATCAATGATCAAGGGACATTACAGGACGTTTTTCCACCTTCAACAACCCTCTTCTACCCTTCACAGAACATCGATGCCCAAGCCAGCACACAGGAGAACGAGGAGATACACTGACCCTTTAAGGACGAGACAGCAGAGGAATGGGCGGGGCTGTACGGTGAGATGGTGACGTCTTATACGAAGGAACGCCAGAACCAGGTGTGTTTGTTCACCCGGAGGGAGACTGACGAGGAGCGGAGGATTACGGACGTGGAAGCGGAAGGAACGGAAGAATCGGAGTGTGGTGAAGCTGCGGCGTCAAGAGCGGACGAGAAGCCAGGAGGCCAGCGGCTTTACGAGTCGCCCAGCCACACATCCAGGGGAGGTGTGTGGCTAACTCAGGTACGCGAAACTATCCGGAACTGGGTGGGACGTAAGGGCGGTTCGCCTAATTAATCTCGATACCTCCTGGTCCCGGTGTACCTTTTCCCGAGCACTTCCTTGCACGTTAAACGCTACGAGTGTTACACAGGTTACAGTGTCCTCACTCCTTTTCCCCTCACTTGTAAATTTATAAAACACCCATCGCACGAGAGATTATTTCTCTTTGTTTAAATCCGAGAGCCAAAACGGACCCGGAGGAAGAAAGGCCACGACGGAGTCCAGAAGGCTTTCGCCGACTCGACCCTTCTGAACGTCATCACAGACAGCCAAGTAGAAGTAGATCTCCACGACGGAATACAGCGTTAAGGAGAACGTGTACTGATCACCTGTACAACATAATAAATCCCGTTAAAACTAAAACCCGCTTATTACCGATTCCTCTTGACCCCGTCACAGTGGTGGAGAATGCGGGCATCAACACCATCTGTATAAAAAAGATGGAAACAGTCGTAGAGCAACTAGTGAAAGGGCAAGAGAGACTTGAGTGGGTTGTAGAACACCAATTATCATCCGCACAAGCTGACCGAGAGATTTGGAAGAAAGCTTTAGAAGTACGAACTGAAGTTCCCCTCCCATGGACTGACCCAGTACAGCGGACTGGGAGTGGAGAAAGAACCATTACACATGGAGCGCCAGCAGTTTCTCTCCAGAAATACCAACCTGGTGAAGACCCTGACTCGTTCCTGTTGAACTTTGAACGGGCCGCTAGAGCATGCAGGTGGCCCACCAGTAAATGGCCCTTCTTTCTAGCACCATTACTAGGAGGTGAAGCATAGGCCGCATACCAAGTAGCCAACCCCACCGGAGATACTCCTCATAGTGACATAAAGAAAATAATTTTAGAGCACCTAGGTCTCGACGCAGAAGCCTATAGACTGCGGTTCCGAAAAGAGAGAGGGAACGCTGGAGAAAATCCAAAAACTCTTTTCGTTAGACTAAAAATGGCAGCCGATAAGTGGCTCACTCCAGCAACCAGTAGTAAAGAAGAAATACTTGATCGCATCTACCTGGAACAATTCCTAGAGGCTCTTCCCTATGCCACTCAGAGATGGCTTAGACAACACCATAATCTGACAACAAATCAAGCCGTCGAGTTGGCTTCCACATTTTCCAGAGCTCAACCTAAGAATCCCAGCTGGGATTATGAAAGGTCATATAAACCAAACCCAAAAAACGATTACAACGACCAGTAGACCCTCCACGATCCCGCACATGGAGAACAGAACATACGGGACCATCAGAACCGCAGTGCTTCAACTGCGGTAATTGGGGACATATCGCACGCCTATGCCCAAAAAGGAAAAATACAGAAGAACCGATGGAGGTCGGATACTTGCCTCGAGCTGTACTATATTCTGCAGAAATGGGAGGTTCATACAGAGTAAGTGTTGAGGTGAATGGTTCCTCTATACAAGCACTCTTAGATTCAGGCTGTCGACAGTCAGTTATACAATCGCAACATGTGCCTCTTGATCAATATATTCCCCAAGAGAAAGTAAACATCAGGTGTGTACATGGGGATATTAAACCTTACCCCTTAGCCAACGTAACAATCCAACCCACCCTGGGAAATCCCCATACTATTAGGGTAGGAGTCCTCGCTACTCTTCCTGAAGATCTCATTATAGGGACAGATAACCCGAGATTTTTACAAATGTTTAAAAAAACTTTGGAACAGGATCCATACGTACAAGACCAAGATATTTGTCATAAAGAACTGGGCACTAAAGGAATTAACTACAAAGAAACAAATGCTGTTGTCTTACGTTTTGTAAAATTGTCCAAAAATGCTACTACTCCAACAAGAGGCTCCAGTAAAGCAGCCGGTTATGATTTATACAGTGCCTATGATTATATAATTCCTGCACACGAAAAAGCACTGATAAAAACGGACATTCAAATTGCGGTTCCCCCAGGCTGTTATCGAAGAATCGCCCCAAGGTCTGGATTAGCGGCAAAGTATTTAATTGATGTAGGAGCTGGAGTCATTGATGAAGACAACAGAGGAAATATTGGAATCGTCCTTTTTAACTTTGGAAGAAATGAGTTTCAAGTGAAAAAAGGTGATCGAGTAGCACAATTGATTTGTGAACGCATATCATACCCTACCTTGAAGGAGCTAAACGTTCTAGATGACACTGAACGGGGGGCGGGAGGTTTTGGCTCCACAGACAAGCAACATGGTCCATTTCCAGCATTACTCTCACCAGATCCATGGGTCATGGATAAAAGTTTTCGTTTCGCACTGTTCAACGATCCTACCCTATACAATGCCTGGGAACAGGCTCATGAAAACCAGGATAAGAATACCAATGTATATCCCAAATTCGTAATACACAACGATCTACTGTATAGACTAGGAAAACCTGACGATCCTCTCCAACTCCTAGTACCCGTATCCTTTCGGGATCAAGTATTATTTTTCGGCCACAGTCATTTAATAGCCGGACATACAGGAACGGAGAAGACTACACAAAACATCCTCAAACATTTTTTTGGGCCGGGAATATATAAGGACACATCCGTATATTGCAAGGAATGCGGGATATGTCAGAAGAAAAACATGACCAAACCACCATCGGTCCCGTTACAACCATTACCTATTATTGGTAAACCATTCGAGAGAGTCGGAATGGACCTTATTGGTCACTCACCCAAGACCAGAAAGGGTTTCCAACACATACTCGTGATAGTAGTCGATTATGCCACACGGTTTCCTGAGGCTTTTCCTTTAACGTCCGCTACGTCTAAACAAGTTGGTGAAAAAATGATTCAGTTATTCAGTCGAGTGGGATTCCCCAAGGAGATCCTAACGGATCAGGGCACGCCGTTTGTGTCGAGATTAATGAAAGAAATCTGCCACAACCTGAATATCCACCAGATTCGTACCTCTGTATACCACCCTCAGACGGACGGTCTGTGGGAGCGTTATAATCGCACCCTGAAGTCGACCCTCAGGAAGATAATGGAAGTCAGCGGATCAGACTGGGACCAAATGCTGCCCCTAGCATTGTATACCATCAGGGGTCAGAAACATAGCAGTATGGGAACATCACCCTTCGAACTCCTATATGGACGGCTTCCACGCTCTCTCCTGGAGATGACCAGGGATGCATGGGAGAATGAGACCCCTGAGGAAACCACCGCCACACTTGACTATGCCAGGAACCTGCGAGCCAGACTGGGGAAACTTCGAGACTTGGCTTTGACTCACCTGGAGGAAAGTCAGAAACGTCAGAAGACGGCCTATGATAAAGGAAAAAAATGGAGACAACTTCACATTAATGACTGGGCTCTGGTTCTTCTTCCCTCGTCCACACAAAAATTTCGTGCTGAATGGGTCGGACCCTATAAAGTGGTTGAAACGGTTGGAAAAACGAGCTACAAACTGCAGATAACCCCACACAAACGGCAAACGTACCACATAAATTTGCTAAAAAATAGTTGGGACCACTACCTGCAGCAGTACAATTGGTATCTGATCCGCAGCGAATTCCTCCACTCGTGATCAATTAATCCTGAACGATGAACTTAGTGTTCAACAACAAACAGACCTTCAGAACATATTGTCTAGACATGATTCCCTATTTTCAAACACGCCAGGCAGGACAAAGCTGGCGGAACATTGTATAGACACACCACCCGGGAAGAGAGTGAGGATAAAACCTTATCGAATTCCGGAGGCGAGACGCGCTGCCATCAGAAAGGAAATTAACGACATGCTGGACATGGGGGTTATTCGTCCTTCAAAGAGCGACTGGTCGAGCCCCATTGTCATGGTTCCTAAGCCCGACGGGAATCGACGCTTTCGCATGGATTTTCGTGCCCTTCATGAAATTTCAACCTTAGATGCATACCCCTATTCCGCGGGTAGACAAACTTATTGAGAAACTGGGTGATGCCCAATACATCACAATGCTGGACCTCACGAAGGGGTATTGGCAAGGGCCCCTCAAAGAAGACGACAGAAAGAAAACTGCTTTTTCCACTGAAGATGGACACTTTGAAGTTACAGTACTCCCCTTTGGCCTGCACGGGGCCCCCGCCACGTTTCAGCGCCTCATGAATACTGTTTTGAAAGGTTTAACGGACTTCACATCAGTTTATCTTGACAACATTGTCATCTATAGCCCGGATTGGTCCACACATATCTCACACTTACACACGGTCTTCAAAGAGTTGGAGACTGGAGGATTGCGGATCAATGCAAAAAAATCTAAAGTAGCTTTTCAGAAAGTGAAGTACCTGGGCTATTTACTCGGACATGGGGTTATTGAGCCGCAGATAGAGAAAATTCGGGCCATAGCTGACACACCATTCCCTTCGAACAGGAAAGAGATGAGGGCCTTCCTAGGGTTGGTTGGATACTACAGGAGTTTTATACCACAGTTTGACCACGTGGCGGCCCCCCTCACTGACTCACTGAAACTCCAGGGAAAATCCACAACCCCCATTAAACCCATGACTAGTATGCAGGACGCCTTTCATAGATTGAAATTGATTATCACATCTACACCGGTCCTTACATCTCCGGACTTCTCCAAACCTTTTGTCTTACACACGACGCCTCAGACTATGGTATTGGCGCGGTTCTTTCTCAGATCGGATCGGACAATCATGAACACCCCATTTTATACATAAGCAGAAAACTTTTTCCCCGTCAGCTGAAGTATGCTACAATAGAAAAAGAATGTCTCGCCATAAAATGGGCGGTGGAGAAACTCGCATACTATCTTGAAGGACACAAGTTTGCACTGTATACTGACCATGCCCCCTGTTGTGGATGGCTCACAACAAATCGAACAATGCCAGGGTTATGAGGTGGTTTTTGTCCCTACAGCCCTTTAAATTTACTATCCATCATCGCAAAGGTTCGGACAATGTTGAGGCAGATTTTCTATCCCGTCACCCACTCCCCGATCGTGAGTGTCTAAGGGGGGAGGTGTGTAACGGAGTAGCCGTACAGGATAACAACATCAATGATCAAGGGACATTACAGGACGTTTTTCCACCTTCAACAACCCTCTTCTACCCTTCACAGAACATCGATGCCCAAGCCAGCACACAGGAGAACGAGGAGATACACTGGCCCTTTAAGGACGAGACAGCAGAGGAATGGGCGAGGCTGTACGGTGAGACGGTGACGTCTTATACGAAGGAACGCCAGAACCAGGTGTGCTTGTTCACCCGGAGGGAGACTGACGAGGAGCGGAGGATTACGGACGTGGAAGCGGAAGGAACGGAAGAATCGGAGTGTGGTGAAGCTGCGGCGTCAAGAGCGGACGAGAAGCCAGGAGGCCAACAGCTTTACGAGTCGCCCAGCCACACATCCAGGGGAGGTGTGTGGCTAACTCAGGTACACGAATCTATCCGGAACTGGGTGGGACGTAAGGCCGGTTCGCCTAATTAATCTCGATACCTCCTGGTCCCGGTGTACCTTTTCCCGAGCACTTCCTTGCACCTTAAACGCTACGAGTGTTACACGGGTTACAGTGTCCTCACTCCTTTTCCCCTCACTTGTAAATATATAAAACACCCATCTCACGAGAGATTATTTCTCTTTGTTTAAATCCGAGTGCCAAAACGGACCCGGAGGAAGAAAGGCCACGACGGAGTCCAGAAGGCTTTCGCCGACTCGACCCTTCTGAACGTCATCACAGACGGCCCAGTAGAAGTAGATCTCCACGACGGAATACAGCGTTAAGGAGAACGTGTACTGATCACCTGTACAACATAATAAAACCCGTTAAAACTAAAACCCGCTTATTACCGATTCCTCTTGACCCCGTCACAGGCTGATAGCAAAAGAAGGAGAAAAAAAACAATCTCAAACCATCTAAACCTTGATCAACAATAATTTAGTGGTAGCCTAGGTAATGTTGAGCCTGCAATACAAGAGAAGTGAATGTATGCGTGCAAAAAACAGTAGATCAAACTCATCTAGCATTGCCAATTAGACACAATATACTAAAACAATGATAAAAACTATTAAAAGGGGTTAAAAGACAGTTATAAGCTATGACTGCATAAGTCTATACTGTAGGAACAAAACAGCATGACCTGCCATGCGGGCATAATGGTAAAGATAACACTCAAACCAAACCTAAAATGGGTATATACATAGATAAAACAGTATAAAAACGGATCTTTAAAAAAAGTTCCAGTGGCTGTCATTTCATCACAGACCTCCTAATGATCCACATCCTACCAAGACATTTTGCAACTGCACAAACTATTAAAAGACTTGAGTCAGATTTTAAAATGAGCAAGGCTTCAC
The DNA here is from genome assembly GCF_964263255.1 of Lissotriton vulgaris. NCBI lineage: Eukaryota > Metazoa > Chordata > Amphibia > Caudata > Salamandridae > Lissotriton > Lissotriton vulgaris. The sequence goes on from NC_141697.1 coordinate 1,059,201,884, forward strand.
TGTGGGATCGGGTACCAAGCCACCTGCAAGCCGGAGCCAACCACTTAGTTCTTGCTAGTTGGTATCTGGGGCACACAAAGAAAATATGTCTGATTGACTCGGCTACAGGGGCACAGCCTGGGCAAAGTTGCGATACTGTGGGGGACTGGCGCCAGGAAGCTGTATAGAAGTTTACAGGAAGGGAGCCAAATCTAAATTGCATGTAGAGCTTCCCGTCCTGCGGAATTATGATAGTCTCCAAGTATTGTTCAAAGGTGCGTGTCGGTTTAAACTCCATAAAATCAAGTGTCATACGGCCCCAAGTTAGACAAGTAATAGAGGACAGTGCCACCCAGTCCCAATATTGCTTCTTGATCAGGGCTTTACTTAGTAGCAATGCTTAGTCTTTAGTGTCCCATGCGCCTTTCAACCCTATAGTATCGAGCATAGACTTCACCTCATTCATCCATCCAATTTTGCTGAAGTGATCAAGTGCATATACCTCATCCAGGGCAGCAGCATATGGATGCAACTTAGGGGTGGTTATTAGGCATAGCCAAAAGAGTATGGGCCTTAGCTGGGCTTTTTCTGCAATTGAGGTTCTGTCCATGTCTAATCTCATCGGATGCAGGGAAGTACTCTGGAGGAGTGAACATAATGATCTTAAGAATGTATTTTCGGTCATGAGTAGTGCATCCAATTTGTCAAACCCTCAGAGTTCGGCCACGTATAAAGCTCACCCAGAGCCTTATGATCGTAAATGCAAAGAGGGACAGCTATTGGCTTGCTCGACAAGGTCTTATGCTCCTTGATCAGGGCCCCTGTGATTCTGCTGTGCTGGATGTCCCGCCTCTTAACATAATGTTTCCAAGTCAAATCTTCAGAGAGGGTGACACCCAAATAATCAAAGGTGCTTACTCTCTCTAGAGGGGTCCCATCCAGAAACTGCTTACCCTTGAAGGGTCTATGGGGATTCAACATTAAAAGTTTGGTCTTTGAGGTATTAACCTCAAGACATCTCAGTGGAGAAAAGGATTCAAAGCATTTTAAAAGATGTTGTTGGCCACTAGGTGTCTTAAAAACGATCATGGTATCATCAGCGAAGAGTAAAGTTGTCACCTTGTGCCCCCCAGGGTCGACTGAACTGTCAGCGAGATGCTGTACAATGCCGTTAATAAAAAGTGAAACGAGGGTAGAAGCCAGCACGCTGCCCTGGCGGACCCCCCTGTCTACCCTAATCGGGTCACTCAGTTGGCTCTGGCTACCCCATCGGACCCTTGCGTAGTTGTTCTCAAGAAGGTGAACAACCAACGCTAGTATCTCAGAGGGAAGGCCCATCTCCTTCAGAACACACCAGAGTCTGCGTCTGGAGATAAGGTTGTATGCAGCCATTAAGTCAATAAAAACTACATATAAGCTTCCCTGGACAATAGTTACAGTCTTCCAAGCTAATAGTAGAAAGCAGAAAACTTGATCGATAGTGCTAACTTTCCATGGAAATCCTGCTTCATAAGGAGACAGAATGTTATTGTCACTTCTCCAAGTTTGTATTTTTGCAGAGTGCACAGGCAAAGACCTTCTGAGCCCTATTGATCAAGCTAATAGGTCTGTAATTCGAGGGTAACGAGCAGTCGCCCTTCTTGAACACCGAAATTACTTCTGCCCCTTCCAAGAAGCTGGAATTGTGGAACCTGCTGCGATACCATTGGCTAAAGTAAGAATATAGATTGACCAACTCTCAATGTTACTGAGAAAGACATCTCAATAAATAACATCCGGCCCAGGGGCTTTAGATCTAACAATTGAGTTGATGCTGGGCCTTATATCTGATACAGATGTCTTAGGACAATTGATTTCAGGCTCGAGGGCCACATTTGCGTGCTCAGTTTCTCCAGTGTATAATGAGAAAAAATGTCGGTGCCAGGCATCAATAACAACATTGTTATTGGGTGGCGGAGATCTTGCTGCATCACCCCTGGTCACCAGGAGCCAGAATCGCTGCATGTCATTTTTGAGACAAGCTTCGCTGATCAGTGACCAGCGATCTTGTTCCCATTCCTTTTTGACTTTATTTAAAGTCATCTTGTAGGTCCTCCTAGTTTCCCTCACTGCCGCCACATTATTAGCTCGAATAGCAATAGCCAGTTTAGATCTCAGGTTCCTACACTCTCGATTGAACCAGGAATGTTATGGGCTATAGCTCTTAGAGGCACGCTGGATGAGTCCTGATGTTCCAAAATATGAGGCCATCTGATTAAAGAAATTGGTGTGGCAATGAGCTAACTTATCCAAGTCTTCCGGGGGCTCAAGTAGTCTGAGCATCTATTTAGTTTTAGTCTCCAGGTCGGTGTTCATTAAATCTAGTTTCTCAAGGTTCATGGCTACACTTGCCCATTTAAGTCGTCTGCTGTCGTTGGTGTGGAATACCTCCCTAGTTGTGAGTGTGATATTTGGGAGAGTTAGGCTTTGGGCCCAGGGTAAAGTCATAGTGAGCTTGAGGGGCTCGTGGTCACTATCCATAGTGGTTCCTACTACCATATCAAATACATTAGGCCGCAGGCCACAGTGAGTCATAGCTGCCAATGTTGAAGGTCTGATAACTAGTAGGGTCACTATGAGAGAGCTATGAATAGGGAATCCCACTGTGTCCCTGATATGACTAAGGACTTCTTTCCAAAATAGCGTCAGACTGGGACAAGACCACCAGATGTGGATGAGGTCACCTCCATCTCCCTGACACCTCCAACAAGCCCGAATGAACAGGAGTAAAGTACCATTGCGTCATAAACTTGTAGGCCGACTCGCGCTGTGGGATGCTTTGGTAAGTTTTTGGGATATCTTGCCACAGACGATCCCAGCTCTCTGGGGATCTCTTCGCCAAGATCTATATTCCATTGTTTTTGGTACGTGTGGGGTTGAAGTCGCTGCAAGTGTTGCATGACTTTGTTAGTGTGAAAGATCAGTCCCCTCAAATTTGCGAACTAAAGTCTGAAAGGCAGTGAGCTGCCTGGTCGCTCCTTGCGTGTAGGTGGGGAGAGTAAGCACTGGCGAAATTGATAATATTACTTCTGTACTTTGTCAGTAAGATGGAATGATTTTTTGTACTGGTCAAAAGTGATGAATTTGTCACCCTGGAATAGATCCTGTATTATACCTACGGCACTCACCATCCATCCAGGCGCTAAAGGCTTGAGGTTGCAAAGCAGGAGGAAAGATTGGGTTACGGGCTATGGTGGTGTTAGGGGAAGGGAACAAGGTCAAGCCCTGGGATATCGCCAATTTGTCCCATATGTCTGAGCGTTCATGTGGGAGTGGCTATGTATGCACTACGGGGGCGAACCCCACGAGGAAGCCAAGTTAGGTTCCACAGAGGTCTGCATGCTACTGCCTGATCCAAAAGGAACCAGTGCGTTTCACTCTCCCAGACCACCCATTCTGAGATGTATCAAAGATGGCAGGCTCAATAATACTCAAAAAGGTTAGGGCATGCTAGCGAACCCCCCCTGTTCTCGGGGCAGCATCAGGACCTTTTTGGAAAAGCGTGGGCGAGATTTGCCCCAGATGAAGTTGGTTAAGTCTTGCTGGAGAGACAGAACATCACTTTGTGGAATTGGGGTAGGGAGGGTTTGGAATACGTATAATATCTTTGGGAGGAGTGACATTTTGACAGCGTTAATGCGTCCTAACCAGGAGATGGGGAGGTTACGCCATCTGCGGATCTCTTCCCGTATGGCACATCTATAGCTAGGCCAGTTGGCTTGAGTCCAGGAAGAAAGCAAAAGGGTCAGGTCCAGGCCTAAATATCGAATCGTCTTCTCAGGCCATTTTAGGCGGATCAGGTTTTGTAGTTCTCGTATCTCCGAGGTGAGTAGGGTGAGATTCAGGACATGAGATTTGGCTAGATTGATCTTGAAACCTGAAGTGCCCTCAAAGGAACACAAGAGTGCAGCTAGTGCTGGGAGAGAAGAGGACGTAGTAGTTAGGGAAAGGAGGAGGTCATCCGCGAACAGAGAAATCTTGTGTTCATGTCCCCCCAGGGGGATGCCCGAGATGTTGGGCGAACGGCAGATTGCGATCGCCAGAGGTTCCACCACTAGGGCAAATAGGAGTGGCGATAACTGTCATTCTTGCCTGGTGCCACAATATATGAGGATGGAGGAGGTTAGACTGCCATTAATACAAATGCGTGTGGTCGGCTGCGTGTATGGGTTCATCAGCCTGGAAATCATGATGGGGCCTAGCCCTATTCTTTTTAGAACCTCCCTAAGAAAGCGCCCGTCTACCCGATCAAAGGCTTTCTCAGTGTCTAGTGACACCAGGCACGAAGGTGTATCTCTATAGTTGACTTTTTTGATGAGATGGGCTATACAACAAATGTTGTCCGCCCCCTGGCGATGGTGAATAAATCCAACCTGGTCTGGGTCTATGATACCTTGCAGATAGGGTTTCAAGCGATTTGAGAGGATCTTCGTATAAATTTTCACGTCTGTATTTAGGAAGGCAATGGGATGGTACGAAGTACATAGGGAAGGATCTTTTCCTGGCTTTGGGAGAAGCACTATCTCAGCTTCTGACCTAGTTGGAGTAAGGCCAGTGGCATCCGTGAAGTTATTAAAAAGCTGAAGAAGGTGATCTTGAAGCTTTGGGTAGAAAGTGCGATAAAAAACAACCGGAAGGCCGTCGGGCAGGGAGTTTCCCTTTTGGAAGCTATTTCTTCTTGTGAAATTGGTTAGTCTAAGACAGGGGTACTCATAGTTTGGATTTTTGGATGGATTTTGGATTAGGATTTATAGAGCGCATAGCTACCCTTGGGCATCCCAGCGCTAACAAGACCTAGTTTTCCTGAGGGGAGGGGGTGGCGGTAAGGAGGAAAGGGTATTTAAGGGAAGAGCCAGGTTTTTAATTGCTTCCGAAAGGAGAGGAGGTTGTGTTCTCTCCTCATGGCTACTGGGAGGGTGTTCCAAAGTTTAGGTGCGTTGTAGGCAAACAAGCGTCCGCCGGATCTTGACTTTTTTATTCTTGGGATGCTGGCGAGGGCAAGAAAGTTGGATCTTAGATTTTTGGTAGACTGGTGGGGTTTCATCAGGGATCTGAGGATTGGGGGGTTTTTGTCATGCATAATCTTGTGAGAGATGCACAGCGTCTTGAAGGTAATTCGCTCCTTCACTGGAAGCCAATGCAGGCTTTTGAGTGCTGGTTTTGCCGAGCATCTTGCTTTGGTACCTGTAAGGATTCTAGCTGCCGCGTTCTGAGCCACCTGTAGTTTCTGAACGACTGATGCCGGGGCTCCCAGGTACAGGACGTTACCATAGTCTAACCTGGAGTTAACCAACCCCTGCATCAGTAGCTTCCTGGACTGGAAGGGGATCAGGTGGAGGATCTTTCGGGACATGCGGATAAGGCCAAAGCAGGTCCCTGAGGTTTTTCTGGCCTGGGTTTTGAAATTTAGGTCCTGGTCGAGCCAGATGCCTAGACTTTTGACCTCGGTTTTTGGGGTAGGGTTGGTTCCCATGCAGTGAGGCCAGGAGAGGTTTGTTGGAAGTTTGTTTGGGTTGCCAAGGAGAAGGATCTCCGATTTGTCTCCATTAAGTTTTAGTCGAGAGTCACACATCCATTGGGAGACTCCTTCTAGACACCTGGAAAGATTTTCTAGGCTGGTATTTGATTGATTGATGGAGACCACCAGCTGTGTGTCGTCAGCGTACATTACTGTTTTGACGCCGAAGGGGGTGATAACGTCCTCAAGGGGGGACATATAAACGTTAAAAAGTGTGGGGCTCAGGGAGGAGCCCTGAGGGACCCCACACTGCATGGGTAGAGCTTTGGACGTGGAAGTACCATCTGACACCTGGAAGGATCTTCCCTCCAGGAAGGATTTAATCCAGGCAAGGGCGGAGTCAGTGACTCCCACTAGACTTAACCGGTGGACCAAGATGGCGTGGTCCACCGTGTCGAAGGCGGCGCTTAGGTCGAGGAGGATCACTGCCACTGATCCTCCTGCGTCCATGATGCTTCTCGCCTCTTCGACCACTGCCAGTAGGGCGGTGTCGGTGCCTTGCCCCGGTCTGAAACCGGTCTGAGAGTCACGTAGCAGGTGATTCGTCTCCAGGAAATTGGAGTTGCTGGTTAGCTATCCGTTCGGCTACTTTGCTGATCCTGGGGAGGAGCGAGATGGGTCTGAAGTTGGAGGGGTCTGTGGGGTCTAGGTGGTTTTTTTTTAGGAGGGCTTTGACGGTAGCATTCTTCCAATTGGCTGGAACGGTGCCCTCTCTAAAGGAGGCATTGATGAGGTTGGTGATGGGTGGAGCTACTGTGGTAGCTACCAGTTTTAGCTTACTGATGGGAGCTGGGTCGGATGGGGAGCCACTTTTCACAGTTTGCAGGGTAGCTAGGAAAGTCTCCGTGGTGATATGAGTGAAGGCTCGTAGGTGTGGAGCCTCAGGTTTGAGGGGTGGTGGGGTGGCGGAGTGAGGGGAGGTGGGGATCGGGAGTGAGGTTAGTATTTTCTCGATTTTCGCGGAGAAGAATTCGGCCATTTGATTGCATCTAACGCCCTCTGGATCTGGAGGGGGTAGGGGGTCTTGGATTTTTGTGAGGAGACGTACTATGCGGTAAGTTTCCTTCGCAGAATTTGCAGCTGCTGCAATCTTTCCTTCAAAGAAGGTGGCCTGTGTTCTTTTTATGGAATTCTTGTAGAGCCTGATGGCAGCTCTGTACTCGTTTTTGGATTCCGTTGACCAAGTTTTTCTCCATGAGCGCTCAAGTTTTTTGCATGTCTTTTTTTGGTTTCGAAGTTCCTGAGTGAACCATGGTGATTTAGCTGTTTTCTTACTGCTGGGCAGGTGTTTGAGTGGGAGGGAGGTTTATAGGGATTGATGAATCCACTCCTGTAGTTGGGCGTCTGCTTTAGAGGGATCTTGGTCGAGTTCAGGTATAGAGGAGGAAAGGGCCTGGGCCCAGGAGTTTATGTCCAGTTTATTCCATGGGCGAGAAGGGGGTTGGGTGGGATGTCTGTCAGGGGCCTTGGTGGATAGTTGTAATTTGAAAGGGACCAAGAAGTTGTCTGACCATGGGAGGGGGATGGGAGGTTGAGTTGTTAGTCTCGGGAGGTTGGAAAATACGGGATCCAACAGATGTCCTTTGTTGTGAGTAGGTAGGTTATTTAATAATTCGAGACTGAGAGAGCCTAGGTCTGCTTTGAGGTCCGCAGCTGGTTTGCTGGAGGAATCATCGAAGTGGAGATTTAGGTCTCCCAGGAACGTGAAATTCGGTGATAGGCAAGCTAGGGAGGAGATAGAGTCAATGAGCGACTCATTAAAGCGTAGTACCGGTCCCGGTAGGCGGTACACTAGCAGCCCCGAGAGGGTGGTCGAAGGCGGCCGGTGGACGGAGAAGAAGACGTTTTCGCAGTCTAAAATGGGGCTGTCTTTGAATTGGCATGAGAGGTAATCTCGATATAAGACTGCTATTCTTCCACCGATACCTACGGGTCAGTTGTGGAACTTGATGAGGTATTCCGGTGGGAGAGATTGGATGATGTCTGGTTCTGAGCCGGCTGTGAGCCAGGTTTCCGTCAGGAAGAGTACTTCTATATCCGAGTCCTTTAGAAGTAGATTAATTTTGATTTCATGCTTCGGGAGGGATCTGCAGTTTAGCAGGGCCATGTTGAGGCAAATTGGATGTAACGGGGGCTGAGGACAAAACCTGTAAGGGCAGTTTAGGCAGCGGGAGTGTCCTTCCTCTGGGGAGATCGAGCCGTAGTATGTCGGAGCTGAAAGGCTTCTTAATCTTTGCAGGGTGTCGCTAGAATATTTGATGATGGTTTGATTAGGGGGAGCAGGGGTTCTGGGCTCTGGGCGCGGTCTGGCGCGGTCTGGCGCGGACGGGCGCAGACGGGCTTGCCTTAGGCGTGCCTTCGGCGCGCAAACGGCGCTCCCGCTGCGCTCGTCCGCTGCGCTTCCGTCCCAGGCACATTTTATATGGGTTTGCTGAAGGCAACTGTGAGGGGCGTGGCCTAAAAAGGGGCGTGGCCTGCGTCCTTGCGGTGCTCGTCGAGGGGGAGTGAACAATGTCAGGCAGCGCGGTAGCGTTAGGCTCCGCTCCCCGTGCCTGGTGTTCTGCTCATGGGTGCCCTCAAAGTGGTGAGTTAAAAAGGAAGTTTTTCCTGTTGCAAGTGCGCAAAATATACAATTTTTAACAATTTTAAAACAAAGTGCTCTCCCGGCTTCCTCCTCAGGAGTGTGGTCGAGTTTCTGGTTAGGCGCTTGTATTCAGCGTATTTATCCTAGAGGAAGGGGGCGTGGCCTAAAAAGGGGCGTGGCCTGCGTCCTCGCGGTGCTCGTCGAGGGGGAGTGAACAATGTCAGGCAGCGCGGTAGCGTTAGGCTCCGCTCCCCTTGCCTGGTGTTCTGCTCGTGGGTGCCCTCAAAGTGGTGAGTTAAAAAGGAAGTTTTTCCTATTGCAAGTGCGCAAAATATACAATTTTTAACAATTTTAAAACAAAGTGCTCTCCCGGCTTCCGCCTCAGGTAGTACGGCCCGCGGGCCTGTGGCGGCCCGGCAAGCCTTTCCTGGCAGCCCGCGGACCCCCGAGACATCATCCCTGTGTTTTACGTTTTTTTTTTAAGTGTCTACAGCAGCGCGAGAGACTCTGCTGCTCTGTGGGAGCTGCCGGCCGGGCGATCCTAGCAATGGCCAGAGTAAAGCTGCAGGGGCCTAAGAAGAGGTGAAATACAAAGGCCACATTAACATGCAAATGGTCTTTTAAAGACCTGTTAAGTGCTCGGGTGCGGCTGTGAGTGTGTGTGCGCCACGGCTGGCACACAGGCAGGGTGAGATGACAGAGGGTGACAGAGGGAGTGGGAGGGAAAGGGAGGGGGAGGGGGGCGGAGGGGGAGGGGGGCGGAGAGGGAGTGAGTTTGGGAGAGAGTGAGTGAGTGAGAGTGAGAGGGAGTGAGAGAGAGTGAGAGAGTGAGAGGGAGTGAGAGGGAGTGAGTGAGTGAGTGAGTGAGTGAGAGTGACTGAGTGAGTGGGAGGGAGGGAGTGAGAGAGAGGGAGGAGTGAGTGAGTGAGAGGGAGGGAGTGAATGAGTGAGTGAGAGGGAGGGAGGGAGTGAGTGGGAGGGAGGGAGTGAGAGGGAATGAGAGAGTGAGAGAGAGGGAGTGAGTGAGAGGGAGTGAGAGAGTGAGAGGGAGTGAGTGAGTGAGTGAGTGAGAGTGACTGAGTGAGTGAGTGGGAGGGAGGGAGTGAGAGAGAGGGAGGAGTGAGTGAGTGAGAGGGAGGGAGGGAGTGAGTGAGTGAGTGGGAGGGAGTGAGAGGGAGGGAGGGAGGGAGTGAGAGGGAATGAGAGAGTGAGAGAGAGGGAGTGAGTGAGAGGGAGAGAGTGAGAGGGAGTGAGTGAGAGGGAGAGAGGGAGTGAGTGAGAGGGAGTGGAAGGGAGGGAGTGAGAGTGAGGGAGTGAGAGGGAGTGAGTGAGAGGGAGGAGTGAGTGAGTGGGAGGGAAGGAGGGAGTGAGTGGGAGTGAGGGAGTAAGTGAGAGGGAGGGAGTGAGTGAGAGGGAAGGAGTGGGAGGGAGGAAGGGAGGGGGAGGGAGGGAGAGGGAGGAATGGAGTGAGAGGGAAGGAGTGGGAGGGAGTGAGAGGGAGTGAGGGAAGGAGTGGGAGGGAGTGAGAGAGAGGGAGGAGTGAGTGAGTGAGAGGAAGGGAGGGAGTGTGAGTGAGAGGGAGGGAGTGAGAGAGAGGGAGTGAATGAGAGGGAGTGGGAGGGAGAGGGAGGGAGGGAGGGAGTGAGAGGGAAGGAGTGAGTGGGAGGGAGTGAGTGGGAGTGAGTGGGAGGGAGTGAGTGGGAGGGAGTGGGAGTGAGGGAGTGAGTGAGAGGGAGTGAGTGAGAGGGAGGGAGTGAGAGGGAAGGAGTGGGAGGGAGAATGAGGGAGGGAGGGAGTGAGAGGGAAGGAGTGAGAGGGAGTGAGTGGGAGGGAGTGAGAGGGAAGGAGTGGGAGGGAGGGAGGGAGGGAGTGAGTGGGAGGGAGAGGGAGGGAGTGAGAGGGAAGGAGTGAGAGGGAGGGAGGGAGTGAGTGAGTGGGAGGGAGAGGGAGTGAGTGAGAAGGAAGGAGTGGGAGGGAGGGAGTGAGAGGGAAGGAGTGGGAGGGAGGGAGGGAGGGAGGGAGAGGGAGGGAGGGAGGGAGTGGGAGGGAGTGAGTGGGAGTGAGGGAGTGAGTGAGAGGGAGTGAGTGAGAGGGAAGGAGTGGGAGGGAGGGAGAGGGAGGGAGGGAGTGAGTGAGAGGGAAGGAGTGAGTGGGAGGGAGAGGGAGGGAGTGAGTGGGAGTGAGGTGAGGGAGTGAGGAAGGGAGTGGGAGGGAGTGAGAGGGAGGGAGTGAGTGGGAGGGAGTGAGTGGGAGGGAGTGAGTGAGAGAGAGAGAGGGAGGGAGAGGGAGGGAGAGGGAGGAAGAGAGAGGGAGGGAGTGAGAGGGAAGGAGGGAGAGGGAGGGAGGGAGGTAGTGAGAGGGAGTGAGTGAGTGGGAGTGAGTGGGAGTGAGAGGGAGGGAGTGAGTGGGAGGGAGGGAGTGGGAGGGAGTGAGTGAGAGGGAGGGAGTGAGAGGGAGGGAGTGAGAGAGAAGGAGTGAGTGAGTGAGAGGGAGTGAGTGAGAGGGAGGGAGTGAGAGGGAGTGGGAGGGAGTGAGAGGGAGGGAGTGAGAGGGAGGGAGTGAGTGAGAGGGAGGGAGTGAGTGAGAGGGAGTGAGTGAGAGAGAGTGAGTGAGAGGGAGGGGGAGGGAGTGAGAGGGAGGGAGTGGGAGGGAGTGAGTGAGTAAGAGGGAGGGAGAGGGAGTGAGACGGACAGGGAGGGAGAGGGAGTGAGGTGGAGATAGAGAGGGAGGGAAAGGGAGGGAGACGGAAAGGGAGGGAGACGGAGAGGGAGTGAGACGGAGAGGGAGGGAGAGGGAGGGAAAGGGAGGGAGACTGATGGGGATTGGCACGGAGGGAAAGGGAGGGAGACTGGTGGGGAGTGAGATGGAGGGAGACTGATGGGGAGTGAGATGGTGGGAAAGGGAGGGAAATGGAGGGAAAGGGAGGGAGACTGAGAGGGAGGGAGAGGGAGGGAAAGGGAGGGAGACGGAGAGGGAGTGAAGGGGAGGGAGTGAGAGGGAGGGTGATAGGGAGGGAATGGAAGGGAAATGGAGGGAGAGGGAGGGAACGGGAGTGAGACGGAGAGTGAGAGGGAGGGAGACGGAGAGGGAGGGAGAGAGAGACGGAGGGAGAGAGAGAGTGGGAGTGAGAGAGAGGGAGTGAGACAGTCAGAGTGAGACAGAGGAAGACAGGAGAGAGGGAGGGAGAGAGAGCTAGAGAGAGGGAGAGAGAACTATAGAGAGGGAGGGAGACCAAGAGAGAGAGAGATGTGTGTATGCCGGGACGGCTCAGTGGACGAAGGCGTCCGCTGCAGGGACCTGTGATCAACCTCATGGTCAGTTTTATGTTGTTGCTCTAGCCCCGCCCCTCCCCCACCGACCCCACCCCCACCGATGCGGCCCTCGGACACAAATCAAACATTAAATTTGGCCCCCGAGAGAAAGTTTGTGAGTACTCATGGTCTAAGAGGTTCATGTGATGAGGGCTGATAGTTTCCCAGGGCAGGAATCAAGAAAGGCCGTAATTTCCTCTGGAGGACAAGGTTTGTCTGCGTACAAATCTCTGTAGTAATTTGAAAGGGTTACGCTCTTGTCAAGCTCCAATATGGCCCAAGTACCATCTGTGCGCAAAAGTTTGGAGATGTGAGCTCGCGTGGTTTGGGCCCGTAAGCGCCAGGTTAGGCATGACCCAACCTTGTCTCCTCCTGTGTAAAACTTTTGTTTGAGAACGAGTAAGAGGCGCTCTGCTTTATTAATGCGGTGTAAAAGGAGCTGGCTCGCAGCTCAGCCAGCTGTTGTTTATTGTGAAGGGAGGGTTGTTGGTGGTCCTTGCATTCTAGGACTTTGATGCCGTTAGTGAGGGTCAATTCTAACAGGCGGGCTTCTCGAGATCTGGCTAATGCAATTGAGGATATGACTCCCCGGATGGTTGCCTTAAAAGCATCCCATCTAACAGTTTCAGAACTATCAGAGGTATTGTTTGTGGTAAAAAAAGGCCTTGATCTGTTTCCGGATATCTGCTAGGTCGACTGGATCCCAGCGGGCCTGAGGAGGTAGTCTCCAACGGGGTTGGGTGATAGGCTGGGGCTTGAGAGGTTGAACAGATATCGAGACAGGCATGGTCAGATAGTGAAATGTCGGATATCTCTGGGGCTGCTAATAATTGGAGCAGAGGAAGGGAGAGAAAATAATAATCAATTCGGGGGTATGAGCGGTGTGCGTGGGAGAAGAAGGAGAAGTCTTTGGAGTCGGTGCAAATATCTCCAGGTATCAAATAGCCCTAAGTCAGTAATGGTGTTTTTAAAAGCAGCGACATGGCGCCAGTGCCCTGATATATATGTGCACTACGGTCCCAGTCAGGAGCCCACATCAGGTTATAATCACCCCCAAGAATAATCGCTTCTTTAGGCGGTTTTAGCAAGTCACGTAGGTCTGAACGCAAGAATATGTCTTGGTTCTGATTAGGGGCATAAATATTTAAGAGGGTCAGGGTTCGCTTGCCCCAGTGTATTTGCATTTTAAGGAACCTCCCTTCTGCGTCCCTTATCACCTTTGGGGCATTCCCAACCAGACCAACCTTAAGTAGTATGGCCACCCCAGCAGTTTCTGTGGAAGAACAGGCCCAGTGTTGTGTTGGATACTAGGATGTGACATGAGGCGAGTGTCAGTGGAGAGAAGGTGGGTCTCCTGCAGGAATATAATATCAGGGTCCTGGAGGAGAAGATACCACCTGATCTGGCGTCTCTTATTAGGAGAATTAAGTCCCCTAATGTTTAACGAGAAGAGTTTAAAGAGATTAGTCATTGTTGTCCTGATAAGATGCCCCATCAAAAGGGACAGTGGGGTCCCAACCTCCCACCCGGCGAGTCCCTGGTACAGTAGGGTGGATAGAAACATATGTAAGGCAATTGGAACAACAGGGTGTCCCCAAACAACGGCCAAACTCCCAAGGCTGGGAATACCTAACCAAGTCTCCCCTAACAGAACCGCATCCAGGGAATAATGACAGGGAGGGGTAAAGAAGGGGTGGAAATGTTCCCAACAGGGGAGGGCCAAACGAGGTCAATGTCTACAAGGAACAGCCCACTGTCCAAAGGACGGGCCATTCTGAAGAATTCACTCTTCAAGGGAGCACTGTAGACGTGGGGGGGATGGCAGGCGCAGCTAGTTCCTTAGGTCTCCCCTTCCAACAACCTGCTGCAGAGTGGCACCCAGAGGTGACCTGGCGGCGGGCGACTTCTGGGTAAGCCGAGAGCCGGTGCCATAGTGGATAGGGACGAGGTCAGAGGTCTCAAGACGATGCTAATCTTGGCCATGTGTCCGTTTCCGGGAGGCAACGTCTCCCCAGTGTGTTAAGATGGTTAGGCATGTTGTAGAAAGTTAAAATTCTCGCTAACTTGTCTAAACTCTAGGTCGCTATGTTGAATCTTGGAGGCTCGAAGAGTCTGGCATTCCCTGTCTTGATCATTCCTTGTGCTGAGGAGATCGAGGTTGGGGGGAAGAGTCACTCAAAGACTGGATGTGATTGATAATCTCCTGTTTAGCCTGGGAGGAGTCCCGGTCCCGAAGGTGTCTCCTGTGTTTGGGTTGTGGGACAGTAAACCATTCCAGGCGGAGGGATTTTCCGGAGAACCCATGTGGGGAGGGAGGATCCCCATCTTCAGGTTTTAATGGGAGATGGAGGAGCTGTTTCATTTCCTTCCGTGAGCGGAGGGCGTGTCGTTTGCCCTCCCAGGTGAATATCCACACAAAGGGATGATCCCTCTGGTATTTGATATTAAGTTCGCAAGGCTTGTCTGTGAATGGCCTAAAATCTTTTTGCCTCCGGAGGGTGGCAGGGGCTATGTCTTGAACAATTTGAATCAAGTGGCCGTTATAGGATAAGGTCTTGGCTCCATGGATCTTTTTCAAGATGGCTTCTTTTAATTGGACCCGTGTGAGTATGTTCGGGATGAAGTCCGTGCGGTTTCTGGGGCCTGGAACACGATGTGCTCTGTCCAGGACGAGTGGAGATTAGTCGCCTGAAGAAGGTCCGCTGTGAAGGCCATGATGTCTTTACATTCCGCCCCTTGAAGAACTCCTCTGATGCTAAGGTTATTACGCCTACTTCGGTTCTCCAGGTCCTCCTGCTTGAGCTGTAGGCTAATGATGTGGTCTTCTAACTCCGCCATCCGCCGCCGTAGGCTCTCGTGATCCTCCGACCTGGCATCCATGGTACGCTTGAAATCGTCCACACACCCGCCGATTTCTGTGACGTCCCTCCGGATATCCTGCAAACTAGCCTTAAAATATTGTTTAAGTGACCCTATTTCGGCCTTAATTTCTTGGAGGAATGAGTTCATAAAGGCCTGCGTAATCAGTGTGTCGGGTTGGTCCCTTTTCATCGCAGACTCCAGAGAGACGGTTGCAGGCTGCAGGTTGGATTTTGACCACAGAGAGGTTACCAGATTGTCTGTAGCCGAGGTAGGTTCTAGGTCCTTATTTGCTTTATTTTTGGGGGGCATGGCGGAGTATTGCTCCTTGACGGCATCTCAACTGCTCTGAATGAGGTATCGCTGTAGGTTAAAGATGATACAGCCAGATATATGTCGAGTTCAGCCGCGGTCCAAGCTGTACAGGTTCTTCCCAGTAGAGGGCTATAAGCGGGGGGGGTGTAAATGTGTCTTAAAGGCAAGATGCAGGATACAGGATTTACTGCTGTCCTTTCAGTCGATAGGCGCAGGCCTTCGGAGCCACCGATAGAGTTTATTGACTCTCTCCTAGCTCCGACGTGATCCCCTGGTTAGCCACAGGCCAGCGCGCAGGGCAGGGGCACTGTGCTTGGAATATCTTAGTGAGGAAGACGTCCCAGGCTCAAGGCAGGATCAACAGGGGGACCCCAGCAAGCCAACAGGAGAAGTAAGGGGTCCCCATCACCCAGATCTCGACAGGCCTGCTCCACCTAGGCCTCACACAGAGGGAACCGCGTTTTCACCAGCGATGGCTATCCGTCAGTAGGGCCGCAGACCTTCCTGGGTCCATCCGTCACTGCAGAGCAGCACTCAAGTGCGGAGGGGGGCTCCCACTACCTCTAAGCAGTAAACCCGATTCTCAGGTAATATTAGGCCCACAGGAGAGACACTCAGTTCTCTTGTAATCAAGCCCCACTCTGGTACCCACAGCTGGACAGGTCAGCTTTAGTTATGGGTCATAGTGCATACCGCCACCATTGAGGTGTTCTCCAGGGCTCATAGGCTCTACAGCTGAGCAATCCTGTATACGTGGTATTCAGAATGCGTGTCTCACCGCTTTAGCCTTCCGTGCCTGAAAGACAGCTCAGCGGGAGGCTCAGGCGTTTCCCGTGGCTCGTGTTGCTGCAAAGGACCTGGAGTTAGGGTCTAAGAGCCAGAGATTATTCCCAGCCGCAAGCCCTCTCGACAGCTCCCCAGGGCACAGTGTCAAGGCAGCTTGTCCAATATCCAGGACAGAGAGTAGAGTCTTGCAACCCCCCAACCCATTAGCCAATGGCGGCGACATGCATGGCAGCGGCTCCCCTCAGTGGCAAGCCCCAATCCCTCTAATGCCCATGGGGCGAGGCAGGCCCCAACAAACATAGACCACCTACTTCAACAATTCACTGCCCATGAGCCGCTCCGCTTACGTTGCAGTCTCCCCCACACGGAGGGCAGCTCCACAGATGGTTCCGATGGCTCCCCCAGTGTACACCGCACTAGGGGTGACGGGCTCTGAAGCCAGGGCTCAAGGTCCCCCGTCAATCCGAGCACACTCCAGAGACCTCTCCGGGCAAAGCAATGAGGCAGCGAGTCCAGGACCAGAGGCAAGGAGAAGATTCCTTTCAGTCTCTTCCAGGCCAAGTTGGCAGCAACATATTCAGCAGCGGCTCCCTTCAATAGCAGCTTGCACAATAGCGGAGGCGACCCAGGAATGTGGCCTGGACGGAGGAGGATAGAATGCCTATAAGTCTGGCAAGTTTTCTCAGGGTTAATAGGTGTTGTTTCAGAACAAAGCTTATCTCCTTACGTATTTTGGCCACCTTCTTCGTTGGTAGGAGGAGAATAGATTTTACCGTATCGATAGAAAAACCCAGGAATTCTATGTTATCGAGGGTGTTAGAATAGACTTTTCTTTGTTTATGATGAAGCCTAGATTCTCTAAGAGGGCTATTGTTCTCTCTAGATCTTTGCGAATTTGCATCTGACACTGCGACATTATGAGAATGTCATCCAAATAAATAATAAGACGTATTCCTCTCTCTGAGGAAAGATATGACTGCTCTCATCATTTTTGTAAAGCACCAGATGGCTGATGCTAGACCACAGGGAAGTGCTGAAATTGAAAAAGATTATGTTGCCATAAAAATAGGAGGAAGCATTGACATTCCTGAGCCATTGGAATGGTAAAGTAAGCGTCTTTGAGGTCCAGTTTTACTAACCAGTCTCCCTCTCGTAATATGTCTCTTGGATGCCCTCCATTTTTAAGTATCTGTAGATGAGGACCCTGTTTAGGTCCCAGAGATTTATAACTGGTCTCCAGGATTTGTCTTTCTTTTAAATCAGGGAGTGTGTGCTTATAAAAACCTTCTGACGCATTGGTATTTCTATTATGGCGCCTTTTCTCTTTTTTTTTTAACATAGAGGACATCTCCTCTGTTAGTCTTGAGGTAGACTCAGTTCCCTGGGGACATGGTATTGGTGTGGTGGTTTTATGCAGTCTATCTTGAACCCTAAGACCATATCTAGGACCCAGGGGTCCCTGGTGATTGATTGTTAGGTTTGAAAAAAGTATATAAGGCGACCCCTCACTTTTACCTGGGAAGAACTGAAAAGGAGAATTTTGGTACTCACTGTTGAAGGTGCTTGAGATCTTTTTGCGTCCTCTTGGGCCTCTTGAACGAGAGCCTTGGCCACATTGTGGGTAAAAAGGTGGTGGTTTTCCTTGATGGAAGCCTCTGCCAAAGTCCGTTGCTCTGAAATTGGGCCTGTATGAAGATCGGCCGGGAGAAAGGGCCCTTCTTCCAAAAACATTTGTCCAGAGCAGTAAAAGTAGCGACGTATTTACTGAGTGATTTGATCTTGCAATCTCCGAATAGGAGGCCTTTGGAGTTCTCTGAAGATTCTTGGGTAGCTAGGTCGCTCAACTTGGGATTTATCTTTGATAGAATAACTCTACGTCGTTTAGCATTTATGCTTGCATTAGCGTTACCTAGCAAGAACAGCACTCTTTGGCTCCATCCCCTAAGGAGAGGGACGTCTACCGGATGTTGGTTTAGGTGGCATTCTTCAGCCATGTTGATGATACTAGCTAGGGGACCCAATAAGTCGAACAGACGATCTTGGCACATTTTTAAAGACCTCTCCGTGCCCTTTCTAGGGTCTCTAACCATTTTATGAGTTCTGAGTCAAGGTTTGGGGTTAGGGAAACCTTATTTTGAATGACCTGTCTAGAGCATTCAGATCGGAGATTACGTGTCTCCCTCTCTAGTGGATTCCTTAACCACTTTGTAATAAATTTGGCCATGTGGTCTTGAGGCCACCATTCCGCACTTCTAGGGTGTTTAATATTGTTGGGTGAGAACGTTTCTTGACCTAGAGGGTCCAGTTTTCGGTCCTTAGATGTGAAGGGGGCCTCTTCGTTAATGAGTTTGTCCACATCTAGGTCTCTCTGGTCCAGATCAAGTATGTATTTGTCCAGTAACTCCTCATTCTGGGAGTTGGTTTCTTCCAGTGCATTTTCCTGAGTCTTTCTCAGACTAGTGCCGGTACCGGTGTCATTATGTGCACTCATTGGGTTTGTGTCGCTTAGGACACCCATCGTCTTTGAGGTGCTTAGAACTCCATTGTTTGCTTAGACCTCCTCTCAAATTTGAGGGGCTTAGACCTCCTGTGTGTTTTGAGGTACTAGGATCTACGGAAATGTCATTGGAAGAAACACCCTCAACGTGTTTGGTCTTTTTTAATCTCTTTCCCCTTTGTATAAGAGTCTCAGAATCCCCACCAGACATTGAGTCCGGGTCAGTTTCTTCCTCAGAGAGGATGGCTCTTTTGTTTCTGATGACCTGCTGTATGTTCTCACGCACACAGGTGTGCATTTCTTGTTGTATTAATTTTTTTTATCAGATCCTCATTTAAATTTTGGGGGTTTTCTGAGCTCTGACTGTCAAGATCTGACATGTTGAGTGCTTTAAACTAATTTAAAGTATATATTTAAAATAAAAGAAAAATGGGGTCTTTGTCTGATTTTCTTTTGTTATTAATTACGTTTTTTATTATGTATATATTTTTTATTTAGATTGTTAAATTGATCAATTGGGTAATGCCCCCTTGTCTTACCTTCCAGGCTTAATATAATTTATAATTTTTCACTTTTTATAGCTATAGTGGGCTATTAAGCTTCAAAATGGTCTTTTACAATTTTTAAGGCCATCAGAGAGGATCGCTCAGCTGTTCGCTCGGAGAAGCAACTGTCAAAGTTGCACGAGCGAACAGCTGCGTCTATTACTGCCCGAAGCGGTCGTTGCTAATGCATTTTCCTTAAATGAATCCTCTTCCGACGCGCTCTAAAGCAGGTGGGTGTCGGGAGAAGCAAATTCCAGGAAATGGACTTGTCTGTGCTCCTTGTTACGCTGCAAGAGTTGCCCTCTTTGGTGTATGAGGACAGCAACGAGGTAAGCTGTGAAACGGCTGCCCGCCCGTATGTCGCCGCGGTGGTAGCAAAGAAAACGGAGTGATTGGCTGTCTACGGCATGGTATCAACCACAAGCACGCTGATTGCAGCTGATCGTAAAGGGGGGTGGGTGAGAAGGGGGAGCCACCACAGATTGGAAGCCCTGCCCACGACAGTGTTGAATGTAAGACAGTAATGGCACAATAAAAGACAGATAAAATTAAAATCTGTTAAATAATAATTACATTGTAATGAAGGTAATAGATGGTTACTTATCTGTGTGGACCCGCATTTAAAAGGCATATTGCACTGAGTGCATGCCTATTATAGCCTGACTGTATTATGTTTTAGAACAATCTACACTGTGATGTAATACTTCAAAAGTGGCTGTGTGGAGTTGGCATTAAAAGATTAATGCATAATGGTAGCCTCAGGTCTTGTAATGAAATCTAAAAATCTGTCCATGAAGACTTTCCGGTGTAAATTTCTGCTTTTGAGCCACTGACGACTGTCTAGAAACCCTTGTGTTATATCTTATGTTCATTTATTATTTATTTATTTATTTTTTTTTTTTAAGACGTTTATTATTGTTCAAAAGTGCAGTACATATAGCAAAGCCTACAACCCTGCGGGCCGGCTGCAACAAGGCGATGGATCGTGAGGGTAAGGGTTTACAGGGGAAGGTGCTCCGTTGCACCTTACTTGTCTTCAGTGATCTAGTCTTCAGGTACTTTGGTCATATCACACTTGTTCAGCACATAATTATTTCTGTAAGTGACGTCTTATTTTTCATTTTTCCTATAAGTAAACCGTTAACTCTGCAAACAAAACAGAACAGTTCGTATCGGTGTGTCCCATTTTTTTGTAGCTGCGCTGCCTCGTGCCCTTCCGGCATGCATGGCACCAAAACCCACTGAACGGAGCAGTGATCACTGAGGGTGTGTCAGTGGAATAGGGGGCTAGTGGTGTGCGTGCACAGATTGCCTTAGACCTGATGTAGGACAGCCTTAGTGAGCAGTAGGGCCTCACTGGTTGTCGGCCTAATGTGTGGTGCGCTTAGCAGGTGGATGGAGTAGCCTAGCTGCGGTTTCGGGAGGTGCTGCCCGTGCCCGGTCTCGCGGCCGGACACGTGGCCAGTTGCATCCTTCTAATGTGGCGTGGAAGGGGGTTATGGCTACAGCTGGAAAGCAGGAGTCCGAAACCGTAAACATGGGAATATGTAAGGGATGAAGAGTGGGGGGGGGGGGAGTGTACTCGTGAATATTCATTTATTATTTATGTTCATTTATCAGTTTGTTATTATATTTTCATTCATGTACCTTTAACTATGTTATGTTGTCATTGCATCTTTCAATTGGATCTGCTTAGCAGTTTAGAATGTTGGGCTTGTACTGTCCAGTATAAGCTGAAGCTGATAGAAGAAACACTCTGTTTGGATCTGAGTGCTGCACTTGTATAAGAATAAACTTTATTCTTATTTATAATACTTTTTCATCTCTTCATTGGATGCAACATAAATTTGGCGTCGAGGTGGTCAAGTCTGCACTCCCTGAACCCATCGCTTTTGGCCAAAAGAAGATCCTATCAGATCTACAGTGCTTCTTGTTAACTGATGGAAGATCTGCTCATCTTTAAGAAGATTATCTTCCTCAATTGAGATAAGTTTTCTGATAACTTTTCAATTACATTCAGCTTTACTCTGAAGATTTTTACAAGCCTTTAAATCCTTAATTGCGCTTTTGAGTTTAACTCTACTGGGAGTTTTATTAATTTCTTCGATGCAGGCTCGTAGCATTTGAATTCCTTTGATGTTCAATACTCCTCGTTATAAGCTCTATTGTTATGGATTCATATTTTATCTACTGGGAGCTTCGCTGCATACGCTACTCGTAGAGGTACTCATTTGGATGCTAGACTCTTTGCGCGTTATTTTGGCTTACTTTTTTTTACATTTAAAACCATAATGATTACATTTTTGATGAAATATTTTCATTTTCAACCTTTGGACACTTGTGAACTTGATAGCATCTTTTAAAATTTTTACCGGCTGATTTAGAACACTGTGGTCTTCATTTTCGTCATCCTCCTCTCTGAGCAGACATCACCGCTCCATTCAGGAATTCACCACAAACATTCGACAGTGACTACTTCTCTCTACCATTACTCATCTCGTTGGTCATACGTCACCAGCGTGAGCACTCGAGAGTGTCTTCCCTTCATCCATCATCTCGTTGATCATACGCTTCTACGTGTCTACGCTCTGACGTTCAACGTGGCAACCATTTTGTTTTACTTCGCAAAGGGGTTTTCATCGGAAACACTTTACCCGGTTACAATTTTTGAAGTAATCATTGACAGCTGCGACTTGCTGATAAAGTTGGTATTTATACCCTGCTTTACAAGAAGCTATATTTTTCAACTAGACACTTTAAAGTTTTAGTTTTTTGTGTGCATTCTCTCGCTGATATGCACAGCTTCATTAACATTGGGTTGTTGTTTAATTCAGATAAAATTCTGATTTATATGTTAGAATACACAGTGTTTGTTTAATATTTTTATTCAGGCCGAATGGTTCATCTTAAGGTCACAACCTAGTTTCATTGGTATAATGAGAATGTTTATTTTCTCTAGCAAAGTAGGAAGTTTCAAAAAGATTTAATATTTAATATCTTAAGTTTTCTGTGTAACTACTTTGTTATTCTTTCACAAAATTATTATTGCCATTTTGTCTGGTGAATCCATTAGTTCTATATTTCTCGTATTACATTATGGCTTTACAAACGGCAATACTTCCCTCACCTTTTCTCCCTGAGCCTGGCACACCTAAAATTAAATGGGTCCAATGGTTTAAAGCTTTTAACAGCTACATAATAGCTATTGATGGAGTAAAATGTTCTCCCACTAGGAAAAACGCCATGCTATATAGTGCTTTGGGTGCAGAAGGACAGAGAATTTTTGATCATCAACCTACAGTTTTGCGCCCACCTTCTGATGATTGGAATGAATACACTGAGGCAGTGGCGAGATTGGAAAAACATTTTAAAGATCAGCCGAGTATAATTGTTGATAGACATAAGTTTTACACCAGAAAACAAAGAGAACATGAAAGTATTGATACCTTCTTAGCAGAATTAGGAATTCTCGCTGCGTCTTGTGAGTTTGAGGGTCCTATCGAACAGTATTTAAGGGATCAATTGGTGGTAAATTGTTTTAATAATGAAATTCAAAGGAAGATCTTATGTTGTAGGAATCCTTCACTTGCTGAAACATTAGAATTAGCAAGGGGCATTGAGAGATCTGTCTCTGCTTCTAAAGAACTTGGCAATAATTTTGTCAAGCCCACTATTACTGAATCGGTAAATAAAGTGTCACAACACTTTTCTCAGATTTCTCATAGAGATAAATCTATAAGCAAAAATGAGTCGAAAAAGGGAGAAAAATCTCTCCAGTGTTTCAGATGTGGGTCAAAAGCACATCTTGCTAACTCTCCTTATCCGGCCTTAAAGAAACAATGTACCAATTTTAAGAAAATTGGACATCTTGCTTCTGCATGTAAATTTAAGTCTAAAACGATGTATCTCGAAATGGATAACTTAAATGAGGTGGGCATTGTTAAGCATAATGAGTCCATTAAAAAGGTCTTATTATCCATTGACATGGTTGATTCACTCCAAGATTCTAACGGTGGTGATCCCATATGTGATATGAAAATTGGAGAGGTTCCTGTAAAAGTAACAGTTGACTCTGGTTCCCCTGTTACTATCCTGTCTGATATATTTTTCTTTAAAGAATGGAAAGGAATTGATCTAATACCTCCTAACATTCGTACAGTAGCTTTCAATGGACAGGAGATTGACATGATGGGTTATTTTAACGATAATCTCACCTTTGAAGACATGATCATTGAATCTAAGATCTATATAGCAAATAAGGGTTATAATATCCTTGGTTGGAAGGATCAAGGGAAATTTGGTATGGTATTAAGACCTGGTACTGATAAACCCATTTCCCTCGATCGTTCCAAGAATGTGAGTTCAGTGATCACTGATGGCTCATTATTAGAAGCTGTGATCAACAAACATCGTGATGTCTTCTCTGATAGTTTAGGTTCAGTCAAAGGCTTTGAACATAAAATTATTTTGAAACCGGATGCTTTTCCGACTATTCACAAGGTTAGACATGTCCCTCTCAGTATTAGAGATAAACTAAAAATTCATCTTGATCAATTATGCAATGATGGAGTTATTGAGCAAATTGATTCATCACTGTGGATTTCTCCCATTGTAGTCGCTCTTAAAAAGAATTGCGATGAGCTCAGACTGTGTATTGATCTGAGATCACTAAATAAAAAATATTTAAATTGATTGTTTTCCCTTACCCCGCATCCAGGACATGTTGGCTCAGTTAAAAGGAACGAAGGTCTTCTCCACCATAGATTTAAGAGCCACTTACTACGAAATTGAATTGCACGATGACTCCAAAGATCTAACTGCATTTAACATGCCATTTCGTGCTTTCAGATTTTTGAGGTTACCGTTTGGTCTGGCTTCTGCAGCCTCTGTTTTTCAAAAATTAATGTACCAAATGTTTGGCGGTGTTAAAGATGTTTTAGCTTATCAGGATGACATATTAATCTCTACCAATTCAGTGCAAGAACATCTTTCAAAATTAGACCAAGTTTTAGGTATACTACACAAATATGGCATGACGGTCAAAAAAGTGTAAATTTCTATTAGATGAGGTAGAATACCTAGGTCATGTCATCTCTCAAAGAGGTATTAGTCCCAAACAGGATTTGTTGAAGGCTATCCGTGAATGTGCTTGACCTGCTAATAAAGATCAGTTGAGATAATTTTTAGGGTTGAGCGAATTCTACTCAAGGTTTGTTCAAAATTTTGCCCTGATTAGTGAACCTCTAAGATTCTTAACTAGGAACAAGATCAAGTTTATGTGGGGGAATGAACAAACTTTGTCATTTGAGAAACTCAAGAATTTGATAATCACTGCTCTTGTTCTCAAACCTTTTAATCAAGATGACACTTCATACATCACGGTTGATGCCAGTAATATTGGATTGGGTGCTGTGCTTAGTCAGGTGGTTGAGGGAAACGAGAATATCATTGCATTTGCGTCACGTCAACTCTCTTCTTCTGAAAAGAACTATAGCACCATAGAGAAAGAGGCCCTTGCTTGTGTGTGGGGTGTTAAACACTTTTCCACCTATGTTTGGGGCAGAGAATTTACCCTGATTTCGGATCATAAGCCACTAATTTTTATGTGGAATGATATGGGGACAAGAAATGCTAGTCCTAGGCTGGTTCGGTTGTTTTCTAAACTTTATTATTTTAATTTTGTCATGAGACACATACCGGGTGGGAAAAATTTCAAAGCAGATTTATTATCCAGGTGTCCATTACAGGATTCTGAGCTGTGTTGGATGATAAAGAAGTTGTAATCAGTCTGGTTGAAGGTTTGAGATTAATGGAGAATGTTATATCTCAATCTAATTGGGTAAAAGCCTCGGCAGAAGATTCTTCTCAAGAAATTCTGAAGACGATTTATATCTGTGGGATGGCCAAGAGAAAATCAACTTGACAAAAATGTACTTCCTTTTTCTAAAATTAAGAAGGAGTTGAGTCTTGAGGACAATTTTATTTTGAGAAGTTTCCTACTCATTCCTCCAACTTCAATCAGAGATAAAATTATTGCGCTAGCTCACAAAGGTCATGGGGGAATCACAAGCACAAAAAAAGATTGAGGCTACACTACTGGTGACCTGGAATGGATATTTGTGTGGAGACTTTGTTAAACAACAGTGTTGAGTGCTCCCATGCTGAAAAGTCTCTTCACACATATAATTCTCCTTTATCGCCAGTCAACTTTCCGAAGAATCCCTGGGAGAAGCTAGGAACTGACTTTTTAGGTCCTGTGGGTGGGTTGAATCAAGGTTTCAGATTTATTTTGACAATTGTTGATTACCACTCAAAATGGGTGTGTTTTAAATTTATGAAGGATCCCAATACCGAAAATGTGATAACATTTTTGAAAAACCTGTTCAGATCTGAAGGGGTTCCTACTTATCTGGTTTCAGATAATGGTGTGCAGTTTGTTTCTCACGTTATGAGAGATTTTTTGAGTACTCTTCGAATAAAACATTTAACCACAGCACTTTACAGCCCACAGGGAAATGGTTTAGTAGAAATAGTAAACTGTGTAGTAAAAGATTCTGTCCAGTTAGTCATTTCTTCTGGTCTGTCAGTACAAGAAGTAGTAAGTGACAGAATTTGGTCGTACAACAACACTCCACACTCCACAACTGGAGTCACCCCTTTTGCTATGTTGAGAGGGAGAGAGTCATTTAATGAACTTTCTCCAGAATGGGTTGTGAGTAAAACTCATTTTGGTAGAAATGTACCTAATTTGGATTTTGTCGAAATGAAAGTGAAGAGTTCTCAAATTAAGTCAAAATCTAGATATGATGAGAACAAACATGTAAAAAATGAAGAATTTAAGGTGGGTGACAAAGTTAGAATTAAAAGACCTTTTAAGGTTAAAGGGTCTAGATTCTATTCGGAAACAACTATTGTTAGAGTAGGTAAAATTCGGGTATGGTTGTAGGTGGACAATGGTGGAGTAACAGAAATGTTGCCAGAGTGAGAAAGTCTGTAGAAACGGACTTTAAGACACATTCAGATGATTCCTTTTATTGTCCATCTAGTCACACGGTGTGTTCCTCTTCAAGGGCAAGTGATTTGTCTGTTCTTAGAGATGTTTCACATGGCGTTGGTCAAAATGTCTCACATAATTCTGCTTCAATTTCTGATGCACATATTGAGAATGATTCTGTGTCAATTTCTGATGCACATTTAGAGAATGATTCCATTGTTTCTCCAGATGTGTGTAGTTCCTCCTATTAGAACTAGCTCTAGGTTGAAGTTTATACTGAAGTATTTGGAGAATTATGCAACTTGAATTTGTTTTAGATATTGTAAGGTGAGGAGGTGGGTTATATCTTATGTTCATTTATTATTTATGTTCATTTATCATTTTGTTATTATATTTTCATTCATGTACCTTTAACTTTGTTATGTTGTCATTGCATCTTTCAATTGGATCTGCTTAGCAGTTTAGAATGTTGGGCTTGTACTGTCCAGTATAAGCTGAAGCTGATAGAAGAAACACTCTGTTTGGATCTGAGTGCTGCACTTGTACAAGAATAAACTTTATTCTTATTTATAATACTTTTTCATCTCTTCATTGGATGCCACACCTTGGCTATTAGTTGTTACAAAAAAGTTGTAGTAGCAGTAATGGTAGTAGTAGTTTTAGTACAATAAAATGTAAGGATCACATTTATTTAGAGTTTTAAATAGAGCGAACTAGACCCGAGACATCGGGTATCAGAGCACTTTACATGAGCACCAGTTTCGTTACATGAGAACACATTCATTTTTGTTAGGCACGAGGAGATTAAGTATTTTCCTAGAATCATAGGATGTTTAGCGTTGTTGCCCAGACTCGAACCTCCTTCCCCAACTTCGAGGTCGACCGCTCTAGCCGTAAGGCTACAGTTCATTAAAGAATCATTTCCATTTATAACACATTTAATTAGTTACAGCACTTAACATAAGTAAAGCATCTCTTATTTAAATACCCTTTATTTAAAAAGTTAAAATTTTAAATACATTTGTCTGTCAGTTGATAATGATGGGCATAAAATTAAAACAAGTATCAAGTCATTCACTGCATCCTAGGGTGACTAGGGGACATTCTCTTTCTACTCGAAGTATGTTTTGCCAAACTATAATGCATGTTATATAGTCGATAATAGCCACTGTGTATTTATGGTTCAGTCTGTTTCTGTTAAAAAGGTGTTTTTGGTTTGCTTGTGTCTTTGACGCCAGTTAATGAAAAGTAACTAAATTTGGGACATGCTCTGCACATCGGTTTAATCTTGAGGAAAGATACCTGGTGATACTCAAAGCTGTGACTAGAAGATAGATCAATATGCAGGAAAAATATTATGCATGCGCTCTTGTGATCTGGGTAACAAGCTTGCTAAATTAATAGCATGTTTGCCAAGACAGTGGGAAGTCTGGAAATGGGTGGGAATCACTTGAGACTCATCTGGAAAATAAATGCTGACTAACACAGAAAATACAATGGTTTTATTTGTTTTGCTTTATATACGGCAAACTGACCCGAAGGTATCGGAGCGCATTACATGAGCACCAATTGCGTTAAAGACAGACACCTTCATTTTGTTAGGCACGGGGAGATTAAGCGATTTGCCTAGAATCACAGGATGTTGAGCGTCCACTGTCGAGACTCGAACTCTGTTCCCCAGTTTTGCGGTCGACCGCTCTAGCCGTTAAGCTACATCCTCATGTTCCCTAACTACTTTCAACACTTAATTGCGATTACAACAGTTAGGAATGACAATGTTCAAAAGCACGCAGCAGCTGACCAAGGTTTCGCACATCAACTTTGTCTGTTTCAAAGATATTTAGTGGTGCAGCTACTCTCACCATCCGCTGCCGAGGATGTATATCTGAGCAATAGTATAGAAGAGTAGAGAGGCGCACTCAATGAAGTCAGTAATACAAAAGAGTCCATTAAATGTGTAGATCTTCTGTTCTTTTTCTAAATATATTCTTTATTTTCTTTCACAAACAACGGCACAGCCAACGCGTTTCATTCCCATTCGTGCCAAGGGAATTTGATCAGGGCATATACTAAATAGTCAGGTCCGTACGATAGTCCTAGATGAGGTTCCTCCTAGAAAGCTGGTGTAGAAGAATGGTCACAGTAGACCACAACGTGTTCCTGAAAAAAGCTTCACACTCAATTCCAAATGGAATGGTGATTCGAGTCCCCCGAATTAGCTGGGATGTGTCGCTTTGGAGAGTCAAGAAGTGTATTAATTCCGGACCCCTTATTTATTTATTTATTTAATGGTTTTATAAAGCGCGTAGTAACTCAAAGAGCATCCCAGCGCTGACCTGTTTCTCCAAGGGTTTCAGCCGTCTGATGAAATTATGTCTGCGGGAAAAGGAGGGTCTTTAGGGTTTTTCTGAACTGGAGGTAGTTCGGTTCTGTCCTGAGTCTTCGTGGTAGATGGTTCCAATGTTTGGCCGTGTGAACCGAGAAGCGACGGCCACCGGTCTTGGCTTTTCTGACTCTAGGGACTACGATAAGATTTTCTACGCTAGACCGGAGGTCTCTCTCCGCTTTGTATGGGATTAGGAGTTCTTTGAGAAGAGGGGGGCCGTTATTGTTGAGGGTTTTATGGGCCAGACAGAGGGCCTTGAAGACGACCCTTTCTCTGACTGGGAGCCAGTGGAGGGATTTAAGAGCCGGCCTGGCGGAGGATCTTCCAGGTGTGCCCATGAGTAGGCGGGCGGCGGCGTTTTGGACTTTTTGCAGCGAGTTCAGGGTGGCTTCAGGGGCTCCCAGGTAGATGGCGTTACAGTAGTCTAATCTTGCCAGGATTAGACCCTGAATGAGGAGCCTCCTTGCGGTATCGGGGAGCAGGGGAAGATCTTCCTGCAGGCTCTGAGTAGCCCAAAACATGTCCCTGCCGTTCTTTTAGCCTGAGTTTTAAAGCTCATGTCCTTCTCAATCCACACACCAAGGCTCTTGACCTCTTCCCCCTTAGGGGAACTTCAAGGCGGAGGGGGGTCAGTGCGCTCGGGAAGATGACCGGCTTTAATAGTAGTTGTATTCGCGTTAGTACGCGACGGTACCTATGATATGGTCTCCGTTCTCCGCCGCTCCTCCTCGTGGATTAGTGGACGGAGACGATATCATAGGTACCGTCGCGTACTAACGCGAATACAACTACTATTAAACTCAAGTATTTGAAGATGCTCGAACATGTGATAGTGTAGAAAAAGGCAGCTCTTGTAAAATAAAATATTTGCCTAGGACAGCACAATTTGAGAATAATTTACTGGTCTAGTACATTACAGTTGGGTCAAGTAGATTAGTCAAATGACTAGACTTGCAGGTCTATGAACATTTTTCAAGGCTTGCATTTTTAACTTTATACCTTAATGAGGTCATCCTAGAAAAGACTGCACCATAACAGCCTGTCCCGATGCTAGATATGAAGGTCAAGATCCTGGCCAGGCTTTTGCTTGAACTAGTGGGTGCTATTAATAGCCTAGTGCACCCAGATTCATGCTGAATAACTCCACTATGATAAATGACCTGGAGCTTCACAATAGTCTGTCCTGGGCCAAACCTGTGTCCGAACGGCCTTGAGAAGATGTATTTTAGCCCAAGTTACAGTGACTACTTACCCAAACTACTGCAAGTGTGTAGGTGAAAGAAATATTATCTCAATCTCTCCCCACTTTTACTATCCTTATCTCTAAAGCCTTTGGGTTGCTTGATAAGTAGTGATCCCAATGCTAGAGGGATTTGATGGAGCAGAGTGTGGGAAGATAGGATCACATTGTATGTGAGTAGCATCTTAATAATATTGCTAGAGCGCGCAGTTTCCCCCAGGTCACCCGAGTTACCAATTCTTTTACACGCACTGGGCCCTTGGCGTGAAAAAAACCTTTTATTACCACACTAATTTGTTTGGGTGAACTGGGTGAGGATTTCTCCTCCTGCACGCTGCTAAGAGTAATAAAGTTTGGATTTACCTCTGCTTACCATGTACCCGACTTACCACAGGCACAATTCTTACGACGGACCTGGAGCTATTAGGGAAAACAGTAGACAGGCCTAACATCCAATACACTTTAAAATCAGTAATATATTTTCCATAATTCTGTAAAATGACCACAGACACCTGATGAAGTTAAAATTTTTATATAAGAATTCAAAGAGAAGATGCCAAGATAATAAGCGATACACAGAGTAATATATCAAACATTAAGATCAACACCAATAGGTAACTTTGTATCAAAAATAAGACCATTAGGATATATGGGAAACTAAAGGTAGACGTTTTAGAACAAACTAGTCACTGCAATTTTATACTAGAACGTAGGATTGGGGATGAGACCTAGAACATGTACTTAACCTAAGTATTGAGCTATTCTTGCTAAGTTCACTGCAAACCACTAAAGGAAAGGGGAAAAAACGGGAACATGCTATGGTTTTATAAAATCAATGAGTTTCTAAAGGATGGGGGGAAGAGAAGGAACCAACTAAAATTCAGTCACATATAATTGCAATGGCAATAAAGCAATAACACAGGTAAGAATGCCTTTACCAGATCAGATAAACGCGAGAGAGAGAGAGAGAGAGAGAGAGAGAGAGAGAGAGAGAGAGAGAGAGAGAGAGAGACGTAAACCCACAATCTATATTTACCTAGTTCAGATTGAAGACCAACCCTGGCCACGGGTCAGTTGAGAAGACGGGGACAGGGACCCTCGGAAAGGGAATGCCAGAATGCGAGCAGGTACAGCTCACGGACAGTAAGGACAGGATACCCCTCAGGTTCAGGTCAAGGACTGGGCCTCCCAGGGTACGACCAACACCCACAGCTTCGGACAGCAACGCCTGCGTTACCCCCTCCTGCAAGTACTCCGCCAGAAACCCCGGTTGGATTTTTCGAATTCCCCAGAAAAGTGCTTCGCCAGCACTTAGGATTTTCCACCCCTTAGGAGATTGTGGAAAGTATGGACAAAGTGCTCCGCAGCACTTTCAGAATGAGCACCTATTGAGATCGTAGGGTCAGTGACAGGTCTGCTACTCGGACAAGTCGGACAATTTTCCTAAGCTAAACTAGGGTAATTATACTATTTTGGGGACCCTTAGACCACCCACTAATGTTGCAAGTGACAGTTTCCCACCTTGTGATTGGTCAGGAGAGGTGGTGCGGTCATTACCACCTCCTAGAATTCGGCTTTCACATGTTTAATATTCAATTTTATACACCCGCCCCCCGGGTTCACGTTCCCATGCATGGAATACAGTAGTACATGGACAGTTCAACATAGGTAGCAACAGTATTGCTTTTTCCAAGGTAAGACTCCGTATTCCCAGCGATGTTCCCAGGCGCATTGTGCTTCAGGAGCCAGCTGGCTAGATTTAGCTTCTGCGCGGTTGGAACTTTCTCCGGTCATGTGACGGTGCCCAGCAGAGCTTCAAGTATGGCTCCGCTCATGATTGCCCCAGCCCACAAAGACGCGGTACATGAAAAGTAAGCGAAAACAAATTAAAATCATACATAAAAACGATCGCACTGTATACCAAGATAAAACTTAACCAACCCTTACTTTATAATGACTATAGCATTAAGGATTAGTGCGAAAAGACAGATAGGCTAAAGCAGCTGCAGCAAGCAGAGAGCGTGGTGAGAGACAAGCAGCCATTTTTAGCATCAATGCGCATGAGCACAGCATCCCTCCAGAATGCGAGTGCGTCACATCACATGGGTATGACCGACGCATGCGCAGACTGAACTTCGGCAAAGCAGCCATTTTCAGTGCAAGCTTCGTTTTAGTACGAAAAGACAAACAAGCAAGCATCCTAGGGACACCCGCGTGTTGGGAAAACCGCTTTATAAATGACGAATAACGAGGTTAATATTATTATGCAGTTTAGACAAGGGTTTTGCATACGAGCAAGGCGTTTACGGGCAAATCCTTGCTCCATCAATCCCCTCTTTGATGATATTTACTATCATCACTACATGAAGGAAACAGATGCCAACTTTTCTCATTCATCCACATCACTCATCCGAATTTCAACAAAATTGTCGTTTAGTTTTCTTGCAGCTTCTCTATGAGAGTGGTCATTTTTCGCCTTTTTGTAAATTGCACTCTTCAACTCTTCTAATTCTAAATCATCAATATTTCTTTTCACCCCCCTCGGATTTACTGTATATTTCTTTTTGTACTTTTGACATTTGCAGCAGATAAAAATGATCAATACAACCACACCTATTATAACTATTGGCATCAGTATTTTCCACAAAATATTTCTACCTAAGTTAGTAAACCAACTACCTATAGAGGAGAGACCTCCAGTCAGTCTCGTCCAGGCACTGTCAACCTCCAATGGTTTGAGTTCCCTTTCCAAATTAGTTATGTTCTTCACATATTGTTTTAATTCGATACTTTTATCAGGAATGTAGGTGCAACAATGTTGCGCTTTCAGCATTCTACAGACTCCGCCCTCTTTTGCTAATAGGGTGTCAAGGGCAAGACGGTTTTGTAAAACCATTGATCTGATCGCAACCATTTCAGTATTGACCAGCAGGAAACCAGCAGCAGTGTCCGTTGATAACCGGTCCACTACTGTAGACAGTTTGCAGATTCTATGGGTGTTCAGAACTACCCCCATTCCAGGTATCAGTGCACTAAAGATATCACCTACAATTTCGCCTACACTTTCGCGTCTACTACGCACTAAGCCATTAGTTTCATCATCGCTTCCAGCTGCGTTATTCACATGGTATACTTTCGGGAAAACAATGCCAAAGTAGCAGCTTCCATACCAGTGATCTGGCAATTTGAAATAAGCCTTGTTCCCACATATATAATATATTCCGGGAAACACAGGTTCTGACCCATTTTTGAATCCCCAGCCTCCAATTACCTTATAATTATGTTCACACTCGCTGGAACCGATGAATACATTGTTATAGTACTCTGTCTTTTCCCTATGGATACAAAGTTTCCCCTTTCTTTCAAAATCCAGCAACAAGGCAGGACTGGCTTCGCCTTCTGAGGTGTTATCCATGTGCTCAGCCCACCTAGGGATTCTATCCTTCTCGTCATTTGCCTTCTTTTGAAACTTTTCCCTCCTTCTGTCTGCCATCTTTATAAACATCTTTTCCTGCTCTTGCAGTGAACAGGTCAGATTGTCTTCTCTTGCTTGATCTAAGTCTATGTTACCTATTGTCAGGAAATATTCTCCCATATAGCGGGTCACGTCACTTGTAGTATGTACACGGTTCAAATGTCCTCTAACAGGAAGTTCCGAAAATACTACGTCATCATTTGAATAATAGTACTGCAAGGTGCTTCTATAGAACAAGCTAGCTAATATACTACAGGAGATTCCATAGGTCAAAGGTAGATGGTGGTATGTCACGCCTTCAGCCACTGATGTTGGTAGCTTCATGCAGACATAACAGTCCTCTATTTCCATAGCTTCTACATAATGCACTAACAAGTTAGCAAAAACATTTAGATGCGTCCTGTTTCTCATTTTGTGAAAATGTAGTCCATCCTCATCTGGTGCTTCTAAATTAGGTCGTGTGTGTGTCAGTCCTACTCTTTTGTCGCGTCTTTCTAGTCTTCGTGGTGTTTCTGCAGTCTGTACAACCCCTACTTCTACTGCTTCGGGTTCAGTAGGGGACAAGTTTGGATCTCTACTTATCATAAAGGGTAGAAAAACTGTTAGTCCTATCCACATTACTATTAGCATAGCTACACTACACAAGCATATCTTACAACAGGTTTTGAGACACCCACACCGGGATTTCCCAGAGACACTCGGATCAGACATTTTTAGCTTACAGGTGGCTTTTGCTATCCCTCTTCGTTCCTTTGTACCAAAGGCTCACTTCAGGGGTTCTCTTACGGAGGGTCTTCGTCCGAACTCCGATCAGCAATGGACTCGTTGTCACTGTTGCCACTGTGGGGTGGCTCGTCAATTTCTTCCAACACAAAGTACGTCCACTCAGGGCTCCGATACAGTCGGTTCTGTTTCTTTATTCTGTCGCTTTTTCTCAGCGATTTGCCTTGGGCTGCACTTCTTTCACTTTGAGCCCTTTTTCGGTCTTTATCGTTTTCTCCGACTGTCTTTAATCTGAGCCTTAGTCTCTTGACGTATCGGGGTTCACTTCTTCCTCCGTGCCTCCCAGTGGTTGAGGAGACTTCGCCTTCCTCGTGTACTCTTTTCACTTTTTGATGTGGCACTTCTATTTCCCTGCCTGTCTGACTGGTTCCAGGTCTTTCGTCTATTTCTTCTGCCTGGTCCCTATTCTGTCCCTGCTCAGATTCAAATCGCACTTTCTTTTTATTTCTGGTTACTGTTGTTTCTGTTGTCTGAGCACTTTGATCTAGTTCTATCTGTTCCTGTTCATGCTCTTCGATCTCTTCGTTTTCTTCTGCATGAACGTCAGCTCTAACTTCTAACTGTCCCTTTCTCGGCTCCGGAGTTTCAGGAGGAGTCTCGAGATCTTGGTCTGACCCTACTTGGCCTATGTCCTGATCAGGTGTGTTGTGGCTTTCGTTGACCTGACCTGCTTCTTCTATTTCTGACTCACCTGGGCTATCCCACTCACTGTCTAAGTAGGAATATTTCCTGGTTCGTATTGGGTCATGAACTGGTTCGTCGGCGGGATACCATTCAACGTCTCGACTTGTGCTCGGCAGTTCGATGTCAGCTAGTTCCGGACCTTCCTCCTCGGAAGTCTCTTCAGCTGTGCTGCCTTCAGCTCCAGTCGCGTTTTCTCCAGATACCCGCTTTGTGTGGCTGGCGTGGATCCACTTCGGTACACCAGCGCACTTCACAGCAGTGGTAGTGACGAGGATCACTTGTCGTCGCTTTCCCCACCTTGGCTTCAGGCAACTGCTCCGGGTGTGTTTCTTTAACACCACCCAGTCTCCTGGCTGCAGATTGTGTGCTGGAGTCTTTGGCCACTCGTCTTCTGTCTCTCCAATCTGCTGAGAGAGAGAACGCACTTGGTCACCCAGCTGCTTGCAGTATTCTAGCACCATATCATCAGAAATGCTTAGCAGTTTGTTTCCGGGTACCCATGCTTGGCGCATCACTCTTCCCATCAACACTTCATGGGGACTTAGGCCAGTCTTTCGATTCGGGATACTTCTCAAACTCATCAGCACCAGGGGTAAAGCTTCTATCCAGTTCATTTTTGTGGAATCACACATTTTTCCCAGTCTGGACTTCAGAGTGCCATTTATTTGTTCCACTACCCCAGAAGCCTCTGGGTGGTAGGCACAGTGCAATCTTTGCTTCATTTTGAAGGCTCTACAGAGTTCCAATAGGACATCGTTGGCAAAATGCCCACCTTGGTCTGTTTCGATCGTCTCTGGGATCCCATACCTAGGTATCAGCTCCCTGAGCAACAATTTGGCTGTGGTGATAGCGTCATTTTTCTTAGCTGGATACGCTTCCACCCACCTGGAGAATAGACATACTACGACTAAGACATATCTATATCCCTTGCATCTGGGCATGGTTATGAAGTCTGCCTGCATTCTAACGAAGGGACCCACTGCCTTTCCAATAGTACTCTGTTTCACTACAGTCTTCTTTCCTGCATTGAATTGCTGACACACTAGGCACCTCTGGCAAAGCCTTTCCGCCTGGTCCCTGAACTTTGAATTACAGAACACTTGTTCAAACACCCGACACATCGCGTCTCTTCCCATATGTGTTGGCTCATGTATCATTCTGACCATGGGGTCGATCAAGCTATCAGGCAGTACAGGCACCCCAGCCGGATTTACCACCACACCATCTTCTCGCAATCCGCATTCCTTTGCGGCCCACCTGCCCTTTTCTTGCCTGTCTGTGGCTTGTTGTATCTCCTTTAATTCTTCCCACGTTGACACACTATCAAACAACATAAGTTGGCAGCTGGTTCCATCCCACAGGGCAATTTGCAGAGACATCTGGTGACGGGCACAAAACTGTGCAATTTGGTCAGCGTACCTATTACCGGCAGTCACGTCATCATTTCCAGATCTGTGAGCCGCACACTTGACCACAGCCAATTCTTTGGGCAATTGGATAGCTTCCAGTAAGTCATGCACTATTTTCCCATTTCGGATGGGTGTGCCAGAGGAAGTCATGAATTCTCTTTGTAACCACAATTGGCCGAAGTCATGAACAACCCCGAAACAGTACTGACTGTCTGTGTAAACAGTAATTCTTTTGTTTTTTCCCCTCTTACATGCTCGAGTTAACGCGATGAGCTCTGCCACTTGTGCAGATTTCACCTCGCGCATGTAAGATGCCTCGACGACTCCTGTCAGTGTAACCACAGCATAGGCAGCACTCAGACTCCCACTTTCATGTCTCAAACACGAGCCATCCACAAACATTGTTTTATCCCCGTCACGTAGTGCTATTTCACGAATGTCAGGACGGGGCTTGGTGCTGTATTCAGTCAGGTCGATGCAATTATGTTCCCCGCCCTCATCACATTCTCCATCCAGAGGGATAGGTAACAGTGTCGCAGGATTTAGGACATTGCACCGGGAAATAGTTACATTTTCAGCACCAATCAAAATTCTCTCATACTTAGTCAGCCGACTAGGTGTGAGGTACTGGGTCTTAGTTCTAGTCAGTAGGATGACAACAGAATGAGGAACATAGACAGTGACGGGATGTCCCATGACAATGCTCTCACTCTGTTCCAGACTGACGCAAGTAGCAGCAACGGCTTTCAAGCATCCAGGCAATCCAGCGGCCACTGGATCTAGGGTGGCCGAAAAGTAGGCTACTGGTCGTCTGACTGATCCGTGCTCCTGGGTCAGGACTGAAAGAGCACAATTTTCTCTGGTGTCACAGAACAGTTCAAAGGGTTTAGTGTACTCAGGCATACCCAATGCAGGTGCGGTACATAGACAGTTTCTCAGAGTTACCCAAGCATTCATGCTTTCACTGTCCCAGTGGACGGGGTCTTCCACTCCTTTCTTTGTCATATTTATCAGGGGTCGGGCTAGAGCTGCAAATCCTACAATCCATTGTCTGCAGTAACCCACAACTCCCAAGAACATTCTCACCTCTTTCTGCGTTCTGGGCAGTTCCATTGTTTTAATTATTTTGATCCTTTCGGTAGGGACCTTCCTGATTCCTTTTTCTATCTGGTGTCCCAGATATTTTACTGAGTTTTTACAGAATTGTAATTTGTCAGGCGACACTTTATGTCCTCCTTTTCCTAGGTGATTCAGCAAGGCAATTGTGTCGGTGACACAGTCAGACTGGGTTTTAGATGCCACTAACAGGTCATCTATGTACTGCACCAAAACAGACTCTCTTGGCAGCACTAGGGATTCAAGGCACCTTTTCAGTATCTGGTTGAAAATCGATGGACTTTCGGTGTACCCCTGGGGGACACGATTCCAGACATAGATATGGCTGTCAAATTCAAAACTGAAAAGGAACTTGCTTTCGGGATGCAATGGGATGGAAAAGAATGCGTGGCACAGATCGATGACAGTGAACCATTCTGCGTTCCAGGGAATCTGGTAGAGTATCACTGCAGGGTTGGGCACAATAGGACAGCAAGGCACAACAATTTGGTTTACCTTGCGCAAATCTTGCACCACCCGGTACTTCCCACTAGGCTTTTTGATCCCAATGATAGGCGAATTACAGGGGCTGCTCAACACTTCTTCTATTATTTCTGCTTCGAGCAGCCTCGTAATTTCAGTCGCTACTCCTGCTTTTACTTCTGCACTCATTTTGTACTGTCTGGTTTTGGGGTATACAGCATTTGTTTTTATTGCTATTTTCACTGGGTCCACATTTGCCATCAGGCCTACATCTTTTCCTGTGAAATCCCACACTTCTGGTACTACCCTTAACTGTAGCTCCTCAGGTAAATCCTCAATTGTCAAAGGCTTGATATCAGCATCTTGTCTGACTAACATCAGTTTGTACAGGCCATCTTCATCGGGGGTCTGAATTTCAACGCCATTTGGTGTGCAGTAAATGGTACAACGCATCTTGCACAACAAATCACGTCCCAGTAGATTTACAGGACTGGAATCACAGACCACAAATCTGTGCATTTCCTTGAAATTTCCTATGGAAATCTCCATTGGCTCAGTTACAGGGGTACTTATTATCTGATTTGAGACACCCACTACTTGGATTGCTTCTCCCGAGAGGGGTAGGTTAGGAACATCCACTGTTCTTACAGTAGATCGGGTAGCACCAGTGTCCAACAGAAAGGTGACGTCTTTGCCTTCAACCTTTCCTTCAATGTATGGTCCAGTCTGGTCTACCGGTAAGGAGGCGCCAAGTACGCACTCCTCATCCTCCCCTCTCAGGCCCCGTCAATCTTGATCTTCACAAAGGAAGGTATCATTTAGCAAGTACTGTGGAATGACTGCATTTCTTCCACTCTCAACCTCCCATTCTTCCGCCCTCTCATTCTGCTGACCCTGACTCTTAAAATTCTGTCTAGGAGCGCGGGGTACTGGAGGTAATTTTACCTGTTGCTGGGTTTTTCTTGTCCCCTCTTTCGGCACCTGTGGATTTAAACCATTTACAGGGGCATTACCGGCCTGTAGGTGTGGACACTCGTCTCTCCAATGCCCCATCTGGCCGCACCCATGGCACGGAAACTTTTTCATGGCCTCTTCACGACTCATTTTAGGTCTGGGCTTTCCTCCCCCCCCAGAATTGGTATTCGGAACATTATTATCAGAAGTCATTTTACTTAACTGTTTTTCTTGCTGTTCAGCTAATTTCACCTGTGCCCACATCACTTTCTCCTTGAGGGCTTTCTTTTTATTTTCGATTTCATCTTCGCAGTATTTTGCATATTTCAGGACATCATCTATGGGTTTTCCCTGCCAACTTATTTTGTTATCTCGAATCCATTGTGAGATTTCAGGCCTTAATCCTAGCACAAACCTATAACTGAAATGCGTCATGTCTTTCATGTCTACATTATCGATACCACTGTAAGTTTTGAATACCTGCAGTAACCTTTCATAAAATGAATGCACCGTTTCATCACGTTCTTGGGTGGTTCTATCTATACGGGTCCAATCTGTCTCCTTTGCTGGCACCTTTTTCTTAAGGTACTGGATGACCTGGTCATATTTCCTCATTACATCCGGTGAAGGGGCCCCCGTTCTCTCATCCCTGGGATATTCATCATTAGGCCAATCAATTTCTATTTTACATTCTGTCCACAGATCTACAGGGACCACAATGTCGAAAAACCCATCCAGGTCTTTCAGCAGGCATTTCTGAACTTTTATGAAACGTTCTACCTGTCTGTACCAGTCAACTGGTTTCTCACGTAATTTTGGGAAGTCGTTTGTAAATGACACAATGTCTTGTCTGGACCAAGGGACATGGACATATTTTCCTCCCGGGACCTCTCTCATGGGGCACAATTTTTCAGTTGGGGTTACTTCCTTTAATACGAATTCTGAAGTTACTGACCCAGCCCTGCTGCCTTCCTTTTTCTTTGCCCACCTTGTTCTCCATTTTCCCACTTCGCCCCATTTCTGCAAGATTTTCAACAATTCTCTTACTTGGATCTGTTTTCCCATCACATTCAGGCTTTCTAAATCCTTGTCTGAGAAGTCCACTCTGTAGGGTTTCTGAAGAATTTTGGAGCGACTAACATCAACTCCCATTTCTGTGGCGGCATCCATTATCTTTTCATGGAGCACCCTAGCACTCCGGGTAAGATTTTTACTGATGAATAGTAACTCTTCTTCATTATACGAGCTTAGGCGCTCAACTCCCACGTTCCCAGCCATCATTTCTTCTATTTCTATTCTTAATTTATATATTTCCAATGCTTTAGGTTGGGGAGTGGCCTCCTTCTCTAGCTCCTTTGTCCATCTGTCCAATTCTTCAGGGGAAACTAAAGTGGCACTCCTAACTCCAGTTGCACTTTCAATCACCACTTCCTTTTGTCTGGGCTGACCTCTTGTCCCTACTACACTGGCCCTAGACTCCCTTATGGGCAGATCCATCAAACTTCCAGATTCACACTCACTTTCCTGATCCTCATCTATGAATACTTCCTTCCTCGGGGTCTGGAAGCTGGGAGTAGGCAGTATTGGGGTGATAACAGGAGGAAGGGGACTAATCAGGTCATTTTTATACATTGGGATAGCAGGACCAATAGTTACCGGAATGGTCAAGGAATCAGGATGGGGATGCATCTGGGCAATGGTTCTGACTAATTCCTCTCGCTGTTTAGTCAGGGCTTCTCTCTCTTTTTCCTGCAACCCCCTTTCAGCAGAGTTGCCATGCAATACCTGAGGTACTAAGGACGGATAGATACTCGGGGCAGTCGGGGCGACCAATCGAGGGGGACTTTCCCCGAATGGCTGATAATTCGGGACTGTGGACTTAGGTCTGCAAAACTCATCCCTTCCACTATATTTACTGCTTGTAGCTGTCCCGTCTGAATCACTTTCCCTCCTACTTCGGGGGTAATTGGTAACAGAATTTTGAGAATGCACCGAATCTGATTCTGCTACATAGGGAGGTGGATCCTTCATTAACAAGTCTTCCAGGTGTTCATCTTCCATATCCCCCATAGGTGCTAGGTGATGGGTCTTTTCTTTTCTTTTTCCTCTTTTCTCCTCTAATACCCCCATCATGGGGAACAGCCCTTCAGTTAACATAGACTGCCTCCACTGTTTCATTTTCTGCTCTTTGGTTGGCGTTGGAAGTCTGGGATACCACTTACTCACTCCCTTATCCATTCGTGGTTTATCTCGCTCTGCAGCCTCAATCTCCCATTCTTCCAAAGCTTCGTACTGGGTCAACCTAGGTCTAGGGTGTAATTCGTTCATGCGGGTCCTTAAGTTAAACAGGATCCGACCATTAAATGTACCTTCAACAGGGAATGCTAGGACTCCGTCATCTACAGTATACTTTGCCCAATTTTCTAGCCAGACACAAGTGTGATACCCTTTATCAAACAACATGAAAGAGGCAGGGGTATTTGGCGGGGGAATGAGTACGCCTTCCCTCGTTCTAATGGGCTTGTCAGTTTTGAAAAAATTCTTTACTTTATCGGAAAACGACAATTTTCTCTTTATTCCATACATCATGTGCGGTCTACCTCGTATAAGCTGATCCTTATGAAATCCTAGGTACTTTGGATTCGGTATGAAATCTGGATACCACATGCAACTCTCCAGACTCGCTTCTAATTCGGCTTGATTAATTTTGTTTACTTTTGTGCTTCCAATGCTAGCGCGACTTTTATTTCGCACCACCCAATCAGGTCAGGGAATACAAATACTGTTAACCAATGGGTGCGCGGCCTTTTCGCCAGACAGAGTCTCACGCTTCGGCACTCACCCCTCCTTTACAAATTCAGCTCCACTACCCACCCGCTGTTTTGACCAATACCAGCGCGGCACGGAGTGACGTCAGAGCAGCTCTCCGACTGACTCCCTCCTTCACAAGGTAACGGAAACTTTTTACTTTCTCTAAAGTGCGAGTGCAAGTTTTAGTCAATAACACACAACGTTTGCCACTATGTCTGAGTGTTCTAAAGAGAGAAAAGACTTTTCTTTCGCTACTAGTAAACCACTTCTGTCTACTTTTCATTCACTCTGGATAGACTTCTTTGCCTGTCCCTTCACACTAGTAACATAGAACCCGTTATTCTTCTGACTCATCCACCTTAGTCGGGGATATGTACTGAGCCAGGATTTCACCAGCGAACTATTTTACTTACCAGACAAGCCTCGGAGACCCTACTACTCCTTCCGTATGCGACCCTTACTAGGTGATATCGCAATGAAAGTTTTATAATGGACTCGTAGCTATCATTCACTCCAGAAACAAAGGTCCTAATTAGTGCTTCCAGTTATTCCTTTAACCCTGCACTAATGATTCAAACTTAGTGACTTCAACAGCTAACCGGATTCTACTCACCGTTTAGCTAAAATACTTCCCCGGGGATTCGGACTACACTGAACATTTACAAACAATTCTGGGTTAATTCAACATGCAATATTTATAGCAGCAATGCAAAATCATGCACATTTATATATAAAAACATATTTCATAATTTTTGGAAAAAATACAGTAGAAATCAGCAGCACGTTTTATTTTCACGGTTTGTTTATGACCTATCCTGTCTACCTAATCTAACTAGTCCAAACCATCCTCTGGCTACCAGAAATTACTGCTAGAGCGCGCAGTTTCCCCCAGGTCACCCGAGTTACCAATTCTTTTACACGCACTGGGCCCTTGGCGTGAAAAAAACCTTTTATTACCACACTAATTTGTTTGGGTGAACTGGGTGAGGATTTCTCCTCCTGCACGCTGCTAAGAGTAATAAAGTTTGGATTTACCTCTGCTTACCATGTACCCGACTTACCACAGGCACAATTCTTACGACGGACCTGGAGCTATTAGGGAAAACAGTAGACAGGCCTAACATCCAATACACTTTAAAATCAGTAATATATTTTCCATAATTCTGTAAAATGACCACAGACACCTGATGAAGTTAAAATTTTTATATAAGAATTCAAAGAGAAGATGCCAAGATAATAAGCGATACACAGAGTAATATATCAAACATTAAGATCAACACCAATAGGTAACTTTGTATCAAAAATAAGACCATTAGGATATATGGGAAACTAAAGGTAGACGTTTTAGAACAAACTAGTCACTGCAATTTTATACTAGAACGTAGGATTGGGGATGAGACCTAGAACATGTACTTAACCTAAGTATTGAGCTATTCTTGCTAAGTTCACTGCAAACCACTAAAGGAAAGGGGAAAAAACGGGAACATGCTATGGTTTTATAAAATCAATGAGTTTCTAAAGGATGGGGGGAAGAG
This sequence comes from Lissotriton vulgaris, assembly GCF_964263255.1. Taxonomy (NCBI): domain Eukaryota; kingdom Metazoa; phylum Chordata; class Amphibia; order Caudata; family Salamandridae; genus Lissotriton; species Lissotriton vulgaris. Next base: position 1,059,244,166 of record NC_141697.1, read on the forward strand.
AAGGAACCAACTAAAATTCAGTCACATATAATTGCAATGGCAATAAAGCAATAACACAGGTAAGAATGCCTTTACCAGATCAGATAAACGCGAGAGAGAGAGAGAGAGAGAGAGAGAGAGAGAGAGAGAGAGAGAGAGAGAGAGAGACGTAAACCCACAATCTATATTTACCTAGTTCAGATTGAAGACCAACCCTGGCCACGGGTCAGTTGAGAAGACGGGGACAGGGACCCTCGGAAAGGGAATGCCAGAATGCGAGCAGGTACAGCTCACGGACAGTAAGGACAGGATACCCCTCAGGTTCAGGTCAAGGACTGGGCCTCCCAGGGTACGACCAACACCCACAGCTTCGGACAGCAACGCCTGCGTTACCCCCTCCTGCAAGTACTCCGCCAGAAACCCCGGTTGGATTTTTCGAATTCCCCAGAAAAGTGCTTCGCCAGCACTTAGGATTTTCCACCCCTTAGGAGATTGTGGAAAGTATGGACAAAGTGCTCCGCAGCACTTTCAGAATGAGCACCTATTGAGATCGTAGGGTCAGTGACAGGTCTGCTACCCGGACAAGTCGGACAATTTTCCTAAGCTAAACTAGGGTAATTATACTATTTTGGGGACCCTTAGACCACCCACTAATGTTGCAAGTGACAGTTTCCCACCTTGTGATTGGTCAGGAGAGGTGGTGCGGTCATTACCACCTCCTAGAATTCGGCTTTCACATGTTTAATATTCAATTTTATACACCCGCCCCCCGGGTTCACGTTCCCATGCATGGAATACAGTAGTACATGGACAGTTCAACATAGGTAGCAACAGTATTGCTTTTTCCAAGGTAAGACTCCGTATTCCCAGCGATGTTCCCAGGCGCATTGTGCTTCAGGAGCCAGCTGGCTAGATTTAGCTTCTGCGCGGTTGGAACTTTCTCCGGTCATGTGACGGTGCCCAGCAGAGCTTCAAGTATGGCTCTGCTCATGATTGCCCCAGCCCACAAAGACGCGGTACATGAAAAGTAAGCGAAAACAAATTAAAATCATACATAAAAACGATCGCACTGTATACCAAGATAAAACTTAACCAACCCTTACTTTATAATGACTATAGCATTAAGGATTAGTGCGAAAAGACAGATAGGCTAAAGCAGCTGCAGCAAGCAGAGAGCGTGGTGAGAGACAAGCAGCCATTTTTAGCATCAATGCGCATGAGCACAGCATCCCTCCAGAATGCGAGTGCGTCACATCACATGGGTATGACCGACGCATGCGCAGACTGAACTTCGGCAAAGCAGCCATTTTCAGTGCAAGCTTCGTTTTAGTACGAAAAGACAAACAAGCAAGCATCCTAGGGACACCCGCGTGTTGGGAAAACCGCTTTATAAATGACGAATAACGAGGTTAATATTATTATGCAGTTTAGACAAGGGTTTTGCATACGAGCAAGGCGTTTACGGGCAAATCCTTGCTCCATCAATATGACCTATCATCCCCATGCTCCTATGTATCGTTAAGGAATATGGCAGACACTTGTTTCCGCATAAATTGGGAAGAAAGGATCCTGTTCCTAATACATGAGTGGATGTCAGGGCTACTAATGGCATGTCCCTTTCAGGTTGCCAATGGTAAATTCCCATACTAGAGCATTACTGTTGCCAAAGCTAAAATCAGTTTTCAGAGCACAACATTCACATCCTCCAGCATATATTGATGGAGGAAATGCTGCCTTTAAAGAATACTTCATTTTTAATTCCTGGATAGGACAAACTTCTTTAAAATAATTCCTCTCCTGGCTTCATTATGTACTACAAAATACCTTATACTGATTGCCTTAGAAGACTCTCAAGAAGTAAGATGCATTAATGAGAACTCTGTTGTGGAAGGAAGGGGCACTGCCAATTTCCATGTAGTCGCTGTGTAAAGGAGTACAGGATGGTGAGTTCACTCTCCTACATTTTAGGAACAATTATTAAGTATCACAGCTGGTCATGATCTACAAATTGGCATTTTTCCCAGAGGAATAGTCATTTCTAAGACTTGACAGGATGGCAGTGAGAAGAGAATTGTACCATGGTGCTGCCAGAAATAACGTGTGTGGCCATACACTTGTGGAAAGCTAGCATCTCATTTACTGCATGGAATGGTAAACTAACCCCAGAGAAGTACACCTGGACACAGTTTTGAAGACTTAAAGGATGGAATTTAATATGGGAGAGGGCCGCAACAATGAAGTCATTCGACCAGCTCCTGTCAAAATATGTGCTGTACGAGTCAGGGCATTTCATATATTTGCAATTTGATGTACATTATGGCTCTGTTCAGATGTAAGGCTGAGATTTCTAGAATTCCTACTCTTGGAGGCTAGCATGATGATCATATCACTAGAAGCACCACTTCATTTTTAAATAATTTTATGATTCAATAATCTTTCAGAAAAGATGAAAACATCACAATTGCAAACATTATGATGGTCTTAAAAAGCATATTTATTATAAAACACATTTGTGTATAAAAATAACAAGTACGATCCCACTACCCTGATCCAGTAACTAGCACAATAAATATTTATTTATTCTCTATATGAAGTCTCCAAAGTTAATTTGTAGTAAGTGGAATGAAGGACACATGTCAATCCATCTCACCTCACAAAGGTATGACCGGTTCAACACTTATGCTGGGAGACTTTGAAGATTAATATGGTGGGAGGACAGACTTTGTTTATGTCGAAGCAAGGTGATAGGCTGGATGTTGGGGCAAGACAAAGTGAAGGGTAACTTGTGAAGGGTTGTGGGTTGGAAAAGTGGGTAAAGATCCATGGGCTGGTGCTTCTTGAAGATGGATGGGTAGGATGGAGACATGGGGATAGGTCCAATCTAGGAAAAGTGGGAAGAAAGGAAAAGGGGCAATAGAGAAATAAGGTTCTGGAAGGGGGCAGGAGAGAATAGTGACTGCCCATTTGCTTGGGCACAGTTCTGTAAGTTCTGCATAATACAGAGTGGTCATGCAGGAGGTGAGGGTAAAGGTAGGGCATGGCCTCAGTATTCATTTTGTAACCTTCTTAGTAAGGTTGTAGAACCCTGGGCATCCCAGAGATTGGGTCATCAGTCTGGGAATTTTTAGTATTGTTTTCCACAGTGTGGGTGTGACATGGCTTAGGAGCCTTACAGGTATCATGCTCATCTCTCACTGTCCCGCCAGGTGCACGGGGTGATCAAAGACTGTATTCCCTGAAGTCATCTTCCTGGGCTCTTCCCAACGTCAGTTGCCCTTTCCTGTGTTCTCAGAGATTCTTATTCGGGGAGGGCGGGGTGGGGGGGCTTCTCCACTGCTCCTCTTCCCACCACAAGTTGAGATATTTCTGCTCATGTTGGTCTCCATGCAAGTCAGCCTTGGATTGTCACCCAACCATGACACACATTTCCTCCTTGTCGCTTCCTGTCACTGTGGTTTGCCACACATGATGATGGCTGAAACTTGTTGTGACACCCAGCCCTCCCATTGTGAAATCTTCATCCCCTTTTTTTAGATTGAGACTTGTGACTATGTGGGATTCAAACAAAGAAGCAAAAAGAAATGAGTAGCACATAATTGAGTATAGATTTTCACATAGCAAACCAGCAGCAGTAATGATTGCACAAAAGAGGTTACATAAAATAAGATAAGCAAGATAAAAAAGGGTGGGCGAGCGAAATCATATTATCAAAGGCATAGAAATTGTTGCAGCAACTGCTTCAACCTAAATGAATGTAATTTATTTGTGTTTACTCTAGCTCTGGAGTGTTAGTAGTAGTAGTAGTAACAAAATATGTTTTTCTGCCACCATTGAACGAAGGATAGTGGGTCTTTATCCAGCTATCTACAAGCTATGGTTTTTGTCTCAGCCTTAAGTTAATCCGCAATGCTTTAAGCTAAAAGGATTTCTTATATCTGGGCTAAGCCCGAAAATAATGAGAGCAACAGACCTACCAAAGCTCATGTCACATGCTCGGAGCTTGCAAAAAATCTCATCCCTGAATTTTTCGAAGGCAGCCTGCAAACGTGAGAGGGATTCGTGTCCAATCTCCCTTGTAATGGACATACAGAAGATAACGGCGGGCTTCGCAGGAACAGCTCTCTGTGAGTGTAATATATTCTGGCTAAAGTGTGAAAAATGTGCATTGGCAAAGTAGAAAAATTAACATATGGTACCATATTAATAGATGCTTCAGTAAACATTTCCTTATCTATTGTAATGCTAAGATCCTTAGACCAGTTAGCATTTGTCTCTTTCAAATCTGAATGGGCATTATTGCAGCATGTGCAATAATATTCATATTTAGCATGTTCACAAAAAAACTGATGTGGCCTGCTAAGAGTCAAATTAGAAAGAGTCCCAAATAGTGAAATTTAAACTTTCAGTCAAAGAAATACATTTAAGAATCTGGTCTTTAACAAGATTAAACTGCACGCAAAGTTCCTGAAATGAAGCCAATGGTTATCTTGGATCTGTTGACCACTATATCCAATTTGTTCCAGCTGTTAAACTAAATGCAGCAGAAAAAATACATCTCAGATCGGTATCTCGTATTCTTGCACAGGACACAGATCCCAAATGGCTCTGAAATCTCCCAGAAACCGGTCCCAGGATGCTTGTTTCTGGTTCAGGGAAGACCTAGCTTGGCAATTCGGACTGGACTGTTCCCATGAGGCACAGGGTCAAAACGGATTTGCATATAGCTGGGTCTGAACTGAGGTGGCGAAGTGAGCTAAAGAATGATGATGGATTCAACCCAGATCTGTGACTGGGGTGAGTGTCTGAAAAGTTTCTGCCCTCTGTCCATTTTCTCCTTGTGTTTGCTCTCAAATCTCCATCCATGCTCTAATTGGAGCCAGAGTGGATTTCAGTGTGACCTGCTTGAAGAACTGAGGATAGTTACATTTACAGTGTTAATTACTAGGAACTTGATTGGAAGTGGAAAAAAAGAGAATTAATGTAAGATAAGCCGCTGAAGTGTAAAGAGAAGTACATTGCACATAAGTACCAACATTTGACTTTATAATTAAAATGGAAGATGAAAGATGCTTCACCTGGGAAACCCTACAGGTTATGCACATTAAACAGGAAAAAATTCTAGACAGGTGTTAAACCAGACCCTTTGAAACAAATACTTTAATAAACTGTTTGTGAGTCTTTTAGGAGTGACCGTAAGTGAAAAAGGAAATACAACTGCATCTTTCTTGAATTTACACAATTTAAAACATATAATCGTCCCGCATAAGCAATTTACTGTGATCCACTTTTATGACATTGGTGAGCTTTTTCCTTCAGCCTCTGCAGTCGTCTCACACTTGATTTCCTCTGTGAGTAAATGTTTGGTCGGTACTGCAGCCAAAAAGAACTGGGCAAGCAACTGTGTTATTGCTTTACCAACTCTCTCGCATTTGAGGCCAACACACGGATAACAAAAGTCTCCTTCTGTTAAATAAATCATCCCCATTTTTAGGTCGAATCGTACTAGACAGTGCATGCTTTGTCTGTTGTGAGGCATATTGTCAATTTACAAATGGCTTATCGCCCACCATTGCGTACCATTGGTTGGCTTTTATTGTCACTCTCATTTGCATGCTTATTAGTTGTTGTGTGGGCCTTTCTTCCTCTTGTTTTGTTTGTCCAACCCCTGGAGCATTTCCAAAGTACTTGAATCCTTTAACTACTCACTTTTGGAGCACTACTTTTTTGTGATCAAGCACTCCACAAGGCTACATGTGCTTTCCAGTTCACTCCCACTCAACGCTGAGCTGTCTCACACTTATACTTCTGTTATCCACCCACACTCATGTTGCTCTCTGTCGCCTGTGTGTTTCTGTGCCACTCCACTCTTTTCCGTATTCCTTTCATTAGTGTGCTACTGTGCTCTCCCGTCTCCGCCATGTTTCTCTCCTTCATCCGTGTGCTTCTCCCCCACTGCTCGACTTTGCTTCCTTTTGCTCGTGTGTTTCTTTTCCCGCCTTCAATTTTGTTACACTCCTAAACCCCGTTAAAATTAAATTTGAAAAAATGCTATGACCTGACCACATGATTTTGCAGACATGCGAATGCATTCAATACACATGCATGTGCCTACAAAATGGCCCAGCTATGCACACTTTAAAAAAAAAAATCTTTCCTTCATACTGTACGCCATCGGCTAGGATTCTCTACAGCATAAAGAAAAACAATTGCCAGAGCCAATAGTCTTGAAGCTGAGACGCATTGACTTTGCTAATGCTCGTGAAACAGGATACTAATATTCTCCCTTAAACTACGCATTGAAACAGGAACATCCTGATCAAATGAAATTTTCACCACCTCCCTCCGATTCGGACCAGTTAAACCTAGATGCATGGGTTTAAGCATCTGTACATTTGCCACTAACTTTGGGGTGAGCTGGCGTGGGACCAGGGTACAATTCCTGAAAAAAGAAGTGGGGGGACTAATCAAGTGAGGCAGTACACAAGTGACATTCATGGTGCATGAAATCACTGCTCAAAATCATGGCGCAGCTTCACAAGAAGTGACATCAGATCTTAACATCTCGCACATATGTTTCACAGGTCTATCATGAGTACATTCCAGCTCATTATGAGATTTAACAAATTAGATTTTGCGTCAGGATAGTTGTGCCAAAAATGTGACGCATTTCCGATGCAACATGTGAGCCTTAATTTATACATTTATTTTGTAAAAACTCTTCTTCAAAAAATTGGCAACCAGAAGAAACGTGGCAGTAAATCTGTTCTGTTAATTGGTTGCAAAAAAACAGATATATCCTGAGCTTAAATTCATACAAGTAAATGTCCTTATTAAATCACAACAGAGTAGACAATCTTCTTTTCTGGCGTATTTTTTTCCCGAGAGAAAACAGCCCTACTGATACAGACTAATTACAGATGAATTTGTGATTGGAGACATGCACGCAGAGGCCACATCTTGTCTCTTGATTATTTTGCCCTAACAAATAATTTTGTCTTGGGAAATTCTCCTACTGCGATTTACTACGTGCTCGCTTTCTTCTATTACCTTTTTCAATTTTTTGCCAGCCCTGACGATGAATAGACGAAACACGTGTTGGCTAGTACCAAGTTTGGAAGATTGAAGAATAAATGAAAAATGAAAAGAAGATTGTCTACTCTGTTGTGATTTAATAAGGACATTTACTTGTATGAATTTAAGCTCAGGATATATCTGTTTTTTTGCTTAGAAGGTAGAGACTCTTTTCCTACTGATTGGTTAATGGTGGATGACCATTAGCTTATCCTTTGAGCTAACTGTTTTGGAGTACTATTTACTATTGTTCAACCCTGCACTATTTTACCCAGTCATCCGGTCATTATTATATTTATTTGGTTGTAAAGTCCACATTTTTATTAAATATCTTGAGGATATAAAAAAATGGTATTTAAAATGTTGTTGGTGTAGATACTAGGACAGACCAGCACATTTGACATTCTTGCAGTGCATGCATATCCCTTTTGTACAGGGATTGAAGAAAGTAAAAAGCACTCTCTTAAGTATTAGTGAAGAGATAACAAACTGTGACCCTTTGTTTCTCCTCCCATGCATCTAGGTGTGACCTCTCAGATAGCTCCCAGCCAGGATAGGTGAACAAAAGAAGGCCGGATGGCCTCTTAAATTCGGCTATTGGTATGAGCCCAGCTGGAGTCTGAAATACGAAAGTCCCTCTCACTGCCTGCACGTTTCGGCTCTAAAAGAAAGTAGACAATGTGCAGGTGCAGCTGAATGCGTCCTAGTGCCTGGAAATTACACAGGGACAAGTTTATCATATTTCAGTGGGGCCCAGATTCTTGCAGGGTGGACGATGTCCGCCCTGTGAAAATAGTGGGTGGACCCCTAACTTGTGCCCTGGGTGGGACGTTGTCCCCAGCACGCACCTCTCCTTTTCCCTGCTGCACCTGAACTTGCTTGACCGGAGGAGGGGCCAGCATTGGCCCTATTAAAGCGCAATCCAAGCACCGCTGCGCGGGACGCCCATTGTCCCCACCACACACCTCTCTATTTCCCTGCTGCACCGTGCCCTACTTTCCTGGAGGGGAGCCTCGAATTAGAGCTATTAAAGCACTATCCAAGCACCGCAGCGCAGGATGCGTCTGGGTGAATACCGGGACAAGATTAGGACAGGCTGTCCCGTCTGTGGCCGGACGAGGCTGGGCTGGGCCCCCACTCTATCATGTCTCCCTGCGGTCATCAGCAGCAGCAAGGTAGGATCCTTTGCTTTAGGCCCTTTTTTAGGACTCACCTAGCGACGCAGCGTATGCGCTGCTCGCCTTCGCAAAACCTATTGTTGTCGGTTTGGTGGGCGAAGGGGAGAGGACCTGTGCACGCGTGTTAAAGACAAGAGATGTGCACGAGTACGGCTTGCGACGTTATCACAACTCCTGCTCGCACCATACGCCTGCACATCTCCTGTCCGGGCGTGGGGCGCTTAGGTCAGCTGCTTCCATTTACCAGCTGATTTATTTTTCAAACAGTGTGTTTGCATGTTTGTGAGGTCACATCTGGGCAGAGGCCAACTGAACTTCTGCTAGTCCGAGAGGTCCAGCAGGGGCCTGCGGATCTCGGGCAGAGTCTGTCGCATGCCGCACTGATGTGGCACTGAATCTGGCCAGCTGTGGCAGCCTGTGGACCTGCATAAACAATGGCTGGTAATCAGGAATAGTAATACCGAATACAATATTACCATGTATTATTTACGCGCCTTTACCGGCCATTAGAGTTTCTACATCTGGAATGAAGAACACCATTCCGAACTCGGTGTTAACACACTCGTTTCCACATCATTTCACCACATTCAGGGCCATTTTCCATGCATATTTTTTACACCCGTTTTAGCAGGTGGATAAGTGTCTGAGCAGTACCACGTTATTTGTAATTCAGCTTCAGCCACAAATAATAACACATGACCACTTGGGCTTGCCTCCATCTCTCCAACTCTGGGCTTTCATTTACAACACGGTGCATTCTGGGAGCTGTAGTCCAGTTTTACTTCAGAGGGACAAACACGCTTGGTAATCCCCTACTTTAATCGGGACCCAGTCTCTCTCTGGAAGCGCCAGATGAATGTGGAACTCCCTCGGTCAGACCACCTCATGAGTCATGACACCAAAAGACCTCAAAGCTCTTGTCTTTGAATGTCACTAGGCTAAGCCACCCCACCTCTTCATGCTCCTGGTAGGTGCAGTTCAACCTCAGCTACTGCGTTCTATTGATGAACAATCTGTGGGCCGAGTCCTTCCTCATATCATCTGCTTTATTTGCTAGGTTGTGTTATGAATATGTCCACTGCGCGTTCTCTCCTGCAAAGAGTGACCTGGTGCTGAGCCCCTCCAGGGATCCTCTTTGTATTTTCCTCTTGTTATTGATCGGTTTTGACTCTATTGTAAAGCGCTCTGAAACCTGGGCCAAGTCTGCGCTATATGAAATCACAAAAATACATATATACATAACTAAATGTAAGTGGTTCGTGGTAACAAGATGAGCTTGTATGAGGGTAAGAAAACTCAATGCCAGAAAGGAATATGCATTTTAGCAACACCATGGTAGGCGTGGTTGGTTGTATTTAATTTGTTATTTCACTCGTGGGCCTCTTGGCAGGAGTGTATCAGTCAATAAGCACAGGCCTTAGGACAAGGATCATGTATTTGTATTTGTATTTGTATTTTGTGGGGGTATTTGTAAAGCGCGGCGTTCGCTCCGGAGGGAGCATCTTGGCGCTAAGTGTTCTTGATGGCCGGTCTGGGAACGGAGCGGGATTAGATGGCTGCTTTAGTGAGATCGTCGGGAAGGCTGAAGATCCAGGTCTTCAGAGCCTTTCTAAATGGTCTTTCTTGTGTTATTTGCCTGAGGTGTTTGGGCAAATTGTTCCATGCCTTGGTGGCTAGGTGGCTAACGGTTTTTCCTCCTTTCGTCTTCAGATTGTATTTTGCAGGCAGGATGAGGTTGTCCTGTGCCGAGCGGAGAGATCGCCTGGGGATGTAGTGGGGAAAACGTTTGTGGAGGTATTTTGGCCCGGACTTGTTGAAGGATCTGAAGGCGATGATTAGAATCTTAAATAGAATTCTCTTGTGGAGAGGTAGCCAGTGTAAGGAAAGAAGGGCTGCGGAGGTGGAAGCTCTCCGGGGCAGTTTGAGTACAAGTCGAGCAGCTGTATTTAGCACGCTCTGGAGTTTAGCGAGAGTGCTCTTTTTTGTCCCTGCCAGTAGGCTGTTGCAATAATCTAATCGGGAGATTATAAGGGCCACTGTTACGCTCTTTCTGGCGTCGAGAGGGAGGAAGTTAAAGAACTTTCTTAGGGATCTTATTGTCCCGAAGCATTTGCCGGCTACAGTCTTAGCATGGTGGTCGAATGAGAGATCTGAGTCAAAGATGACGCCTAAATTTCTGGCAGTAGTTACAGTTTGGGGGGGGGCGATTGAGTCGTCAGGCCACCAGAGGGCTGGGCAGAAGGGGGTACTCTTGCCGATTGGGAGAATCTCCGTTTTATTTGAGTTACACTTCAAATGATTTGCATTCATCCAGTGGAAGACTTTCGTTAGGCAGTTCTTAAGGTTGAGTTCTGCGCTGGTAGAACTACCATCCAGAGGCACGATGAGCTGGGTGTCATCGGCGTAGGAGGTTACAGGAATTCCAAAGGATTCAATCAGGGACAGAAGGGGAATGAGGTAGATGTTGAAAAGGAGAGGGCTTAGGATCGAACCCTGCGGGACACCTGAGAAAATCGTTTTCTCTTTTGAGTGAAAAGGGCCCAGAGCGACAGTCTGAGATCGGTCAGCCAGGAATGATTTTAACCAGGCTAGAGCGTGGTCTGAGATCCCTATGTTCATCAGTCTACTGATGAGGATGGAATGGGAAATGGTGTCGAACGCCGCGGTCAGGTCAAGAAGGATGAGGATTGAATTTTTTCGCTGATCTTGTAGCAGTTTGATCGTGTCTGATAGTTCTATCAGTGCTGTTTCCGTCGAATGTTTGGGCCGGAAACCAGACTGCTGCGGATGGAGTATATTATTTACTTCCAGGTAATGTCTGAGTTCTCTGTAGACCAATTGCTCGGTAATTTTTCCTAAGGCTGGAAGTAGTGAAATCGGGCGAAGATTAGTCAAGTCAGATGGTGGTTTATTGGCCTTTTTCATCAGAGGCTTGACAATTCCTTTCTTCCACCGGGGGGGGACAGTTCCTGTGTTAAGCGAGGAATTGACTATGTCGTTAATTACTGGGTTGATCACGTCGATGATTTGGTGGAGGATTTTGGGGGGACAGGGATCGGAGGGGGAGCCGGATTTACAGGCCAGGATGACTTCTCTAGTTTGCGCAAGAGTTACAGGGGAGAAACTGCTCAAATTTCCGGGAAGGGAGTCAGAGGGAGGGGGGAGTGGGGAGGTACAGAAAGGAGGAAAATTGCTTTGAATGGAAACAATTTTCTCTTCAAAATAGTCGGAAATTTTATCGCATAAGTCCTGTGATGGAGGTATTTCAGGTTGCAGAGTTTTGGGATGGGTGAAAGACTTTACTATGGAAAACAGGGTCTTTTGTTTTTGGTGGGATTCTTTGATGGCGTTCACATAGTATGACTTCTTGGCTGATTTAATACTCGAAAGATAAGATTTTCTTGTTTGAGTGTATAAGAGACGATCGTCAATGTTATAGGACTTACGCCATTTTCGCTCTGCTTTCCTACAGAGTAGGTGAGAGGTGGCTAGTTCGGGAGTGAACCAGGGGGCATTGCTCTTGGATTTTCTATGGGAAGTGCCTTGACGTTTGGGGGGGTTTCTGGTTGTCATTTCCTGCGTGAGCCAATTGTAAAAGAGGTCGGCGTCGGTTACTGCATTTCCGGACAGAGTGGGGGTATGGGATTGATCCATAGGTTTAAGAGTCAAGCTTTCTTGGACTTTTTTCCAGTTGATGGAATTGGGGGCGAGTGAGTTAGTGTTGTTACGGGAAGGGGAACGTACACTGTGGCACACAGCTGACTAGTGTAATGTCTAAAACCTTCAGCCAGTCCTAACTATTTACAACACTTTGTGTATGCCAGACCTGGATTTCTATATTTAAATAGGAAACTAACAGCAATAGGCAAAGACAAAAGGTCTTGCCCATGACATCTTATGGCTTTGCAATGCTTCTTTTTCTGTCTGAGGGGCAGATGTATCATCCGTTTTTTTTGTCGCAAACACTACGATTCGCAAAAAAGCAGCGTTTGCGACAAAAAAAATCGGCAAATGCGATGTATGATGAAAATCGCATCGCAAAATTAACGAATCACAAAATTTGCGATTCCTTAATTTTGCGCAAACATTTAAGGAATCGCAAAAAGCGATTCCTTAAATGCTATGTAAGAAGCATTCAAGTTTTGCGATTTCACACTAAGAAATCGCAAATTACCACCAACTTGTTGGTGGTAATTTGCGATTTCTTTTACAAATGCACTTTTTGGCATTTGTAAAAGTGCCATGTGGCGCTCATACATGCCCTTCGGGCATGTATGAAGCGTTCAAGTTTTGCAATTTCACACTAAGAAATCGCAAATTACCACCAACTTGTTGGTGGTAATTTGCGATTTCTTTTACAAATGCACTTTTTGGCATTTGTAAAAGTGCCATGTGGCGCTCATACATGCTTTTAGGGCATGTATGTGCGCCATATGTGCACATATGTAAATTTCAGGGGTGCAGCAGGGTGTCCTTAAGACACCCTTGAAATTATTCTCAATTTGCGATTAGCAAATTGCGAATCGCAAATTGAGAATAACTTCCCATTCCTTCCTATGGGCCTCCTGGCCCATAGAAATGAATGGGAACATATTCCTTAATTGCAAATTCACAATTTGCAATTCGCAAATAAGGAATAATAAGAAATCGCTAAAAAATGAGATTTTTTTTAGATACATACCATTTTGCAATTCTCAAAAAGCGATTCTCAAAAAATCGCTATTTGAGAATCGCATATAGGTATTTTGATACATTTTCCCCCATGTGGCTACAGTGCACGTATGCAAATATGGGGCGGCATCTTGGGTGTTTTCTGTTTTAAGAAAAACCACTTACAAATGTGTGTGCATGCGTGGTGGCCATCTCTAAATGATTTTGCTTAAAATTAAAAAACAACCATTCCAAGATGGCACCCACAAATGCATGCTGATGGACACAAATCTATCTTGGCAAGGTTTAAAATCTATTCAGACTACAGATTCCAGAATGTAAATTGTTGGTAAGGAAGTCAGGGCTGGCAGAAGGTAACAAATATATTGTATACGTTAGGAACACTGCTGCGGCGTCTCTACTTGAGACATTCATAGCATTAAGAGCATATCCCTAGCTTAATGTACTCCAGCATAAGTGGGGGTGGGTAAGTGACTTCCTCAATATATGACCAGTCAATCCCTGGCCTCTCTGCTTAGATAGACTCGAAACAAAGCTGCAAATGGTGCCAGTTGTGATAGTATTTTTAAAGAGCACTCTCACACAGATATCACTGTAGGATATTTGATGCTTCCTATCCCTGCCATAAAGGATGTGTTGGGATCTATCTTGCTATCTATGGAATGCTCCCGCAGTATGGTTCCTTGCGTGAAACAGAGAATGTTCTGACTACGGCAGTTGCTGCCGGGGAGCTGCCATGACTGGACTTAATAAATGAACCTACTCACTTGACAACGTTTTTGACTTCTTTTCATTGGCGACGAGTGGTTCAGTCTTCGGCCTCCCCATCCTACAGTGATCCAGTTTTCAGCTGACCAGCCCAACGCTAACCAGCTCCTGCCTTCTCCTCGCTTTTGCTGTTGTCGCTTCCCAGCATTCATGTCGTTTTGGTGGTCTCCTGCTAGTAATTTGATGGTCATCTTTACATCTCCGAAAGCTGTTTCTTCGATTTGGAGGTACATTTGATCGAGTCTGTTGCTACTGCTCCTCGCGCTTGTGACGTCATTGCTCTCGCATCACGTACTACCTGCCACGTTTGTCTCCTCTGCCTGACTTCCTTAGCGACCCCCACACAACGTCCCGACGTTGTGTGCAGCCATCTTGGATTTTCTTCAGCCTGCATTTCCCAATATCCTGATGGCAACGCTTTGCCGGGTCTACCGCTGACGTGCACAACTGTTAATTTCTCAATGTGCTCAGTTCAATTTCATTGTCTTTCTGCTGCTTTCTTCGCAGATGCGCACAGCATACCCTCAGTGACATGCACACTTTCTGCCTAGTTTTGCGCATCATCACCTTTATTCATCATTGTGTATTCGGTGATACGGAAACCTTTTCCCTATTTCCTTATATCAGCGCATCATTTTTCACCTTTTGTGCATTCGGTGATGCGCACACAATTTCTCATTTGTCTTCACACTGTATCAAATTCTCACTTTTATTTTCAATAGTACAATTCATATCAGTGTTGTGCAGCAACTCACCCACGCGCAGTTATGGATCGTGTTTTGGTACCTCCACCTTTCCTACAGTCTGCTGGCACACCACCTGTGAAATGGGAAGAGTGGAAAGATACTTTTGAGGCGTAATTAGAAGCCATCAATGGCGAAACTTTCACTTCTAAAAAGAAGGCTCTTTTGATCTATAACCTTGGTTCAGAGGGCAGGAACATTTTAAAAACCTTACCTCTGGAGGTAGTAAGTACTGTTGTGAGTGGTGGCGACAGTGGAGATTCCCTACTTGTTGAAGAATATGCTTCTGTCATCAAAACCTTGGACAAAAGGTTTAGTCCTAAAAGAAATATCGTTCTGGAACGTCACAAGTTTCTTCAATGTGCTCAAACTCCCGGTGAGTCTATTGATGATGTTGTCGCTGCCCTTAGAATTCTAGCAGTCAACTGCAACTACAGAAAATTCAGGGATGAGATCATACGTGGTCAGTTAATTGAGAAGACTTACAACTAGAAAATCCAAGAAAAACTGCTATCCTCAGATTATCCTGACTTGGTAACTGCACTTACGTTGGCCAGAAGCATAGAACATTCTTAGTTCTGTGTAAAAGAAATGAGCAATACTTCTTCAACAACTGAAGTAAAACTGTTAAATACAAAAACTGTTTCCAAACCTGAGAAATCATCATCTGTCAGCGTTCCACGTCTCTCTACATTGAACCCTACTAAGGCTACGTTAGAACAGAACGATGTCATGTGCTTCCGCTGTGGGGGCAAATCTCATTTAGGAAATACCAAATAGTGTTTTGCACTGAATCAGACTTGTTCAAATTGAGGAAAAAAATGCCACTACTCAAGAATGTGCAAAGCTGTTTCCATCAAGAAAAGCCCAACTCTAAGTGTGAAAGCCATCGCTGAGGAGGAGAACTATGATCTACTAATGCTGTCCCCTTCATCGTCTCACACTGAAGGAGTAGTTGAACTATCTCCCTTGGACGGAGTTCGCAGAAGGAAATCTTCTTCTTGCAACATAACTGTAAATGGTACATGTCTAAGCTTTCTGGCTGATTCAGGTTCCCCGTTTACTCTGATTAATGTCACGGATTGTGATAAAATAGCCAATGCACAACTTGATCAATCCAACATCAAGTTTTTGCATATGGGGATAAAAGAGTTGAGGTATTGGGAAAATGTACTGCCAATCTTATTTTCAATACGGACCATGCCACTGGAACTGTATTTGTAGTTAAGGAAGGTGCAAACTTGTTAGGTTGGGGTGAACAAGGAGCGTTAAACATCATCTTGGACCCGAACCATCCCGACATGGTAGTTTCCCGAAGAGTGCTCAATCAGTTTTACAAATCTTCTCTCAATGCATCCTCAGCTGACAACATTACCCAATTAACCAATGTCAAGTGGGAACACATGTTTCTTGAAGTTTTCGATGGTAAGCTTTGAAAGCCCAAAGGGTTCCAGCATCGAATCATTCTCAAAGGAGGTGCAAAGGCCGTGACGGACAAAGTTCGCAAGGTGCCTTTGAGTCTTCGTCCAGAACTCAAAAAGGAATTGGAACGTCTATGTGCTGCTGGGGTCATTAAACCCATTGAGGGTTCCGAATGGCTCGCCCCCATTGTTTAACGCGAAAATCAGACAAATGTCTTAGGATGTGTGTTGACTTGAGAGACCTCAACTCTAACATCTGGGTCAATCGTCAACCACTTCCTAGCATCAATGAGTTGGTAACCACTCTTGAAGGTGCCAAGTTTTTTACTTCCCTAGACATTTCCTCGGCATATCATCAAATTGAGCTGTGCAAAGAGTCTAGACATCTAACATTTTTTGTCACTCCAAAAGGTGCTTATCGTTACGTCCGTATGCCCTTTGGCCTTGCCTCACCTTCAGCAGTGTTTCAGAGGTTAATGAATAATCTATTCAAGGACATTTCTGGAGTCGTCTTTTTTCAAGATGATATCCTCATTTATGGGAAGACTGAATCTGAGCATGATGAAAGAGTAAAACATGTACTAAGTATCATTCAAGCAAGTGGTTTAACACTGAGGGCTGACAAGTATAAGTTTCTCCAAGAGGGCGTCGATTACTTAGGTCATCATATATCTCACAACGGTATTGAGCCCAAACTCAAAATCTTAGAGGCTATTCAGAAAGCACCCCCACCTACGAACAAGGACCAACTTCGTTTTTATTTAGGGTTGGTGGAATATTACGCAAAGTTTGTGAGCAATCTTTCCACTAAAACCGCTTCCATGGACAACTTGCTTAAGAAAAATGTTAAATTTGTATGGGATGATGACAGTTGCAACAACTTTGAATCCATCAAACAAGAAATTGCACAAGCCCACCCCTTAAACTTTTTAACATCAATGATTTATGTATCATATCTACGATGCCAGTAATGTTGGGTTAGGGGCTGTTCTTCTCCAAATGAGGAGTGATGGTCGGGAAGAAACCATAGCCTTTGCTTCGTGAACCTTGAGGGGTGCTGAGGGCACTTACTCAACTATTGAAAAGGAAGCCCTGGGTTTGTGGTGGGGTGTTCAACATTTTTAGTATGTCTTGTGGGGGAACAAATTAATTTTAAGGACTGACGATAAACCTTTGGTCGACTTATTCACAACCAAGGGTGGCAGGAGGGCCATGCCACGTATTTCGAAATGGCAATTCAGGCTGCAAGAATTCCGCTATCGACTTGAGTATGTGGCTGGGGTGAAAAACCATGTTGCCGATTGCCTGTCCAGATTTCCCCTCCCGGCTGAGCACAATGCCTTGGAACATGATGATTCAGAAATTGTTTGTGCTGTATGCTCGTTGGAAGACACTGTGGGTTGTGCCCTTTCTGAACGTGAATGGCTAGAGAGTACGTTTGAGGATGTTGTTGTCATGAAGGTCATCGACCACTTGAATGGTGTGTGGCCCTGCAACAAGGATTCTCCCTCTGAGTTGGTGTCCTACAAAAGAGTCAAGGATGAGTTGTCTGTGGTGGATGGTGTATTACGAAGAGGTGGGTTACTAGTAGTTCCTTTCTCTATTCGCAGTAGAATTTTAAATCTGGCTCACGAAGGTCATCCTGGTATTCGAGCCATGAAGCGCAGAGTGAGGCAAGATTTTTGGTGGCCAGCTCTGGATAAGGATGTCGAGGATTTTGTATGGGTCTTCTGTAGGTGTGTCACAAGTGATTCTCATGTGACCCATCCCTCTCCCATTGAACCTATTGTTGTGAAGAATACTCTTTGGACCAAACTGGCTTTTGATATTGCTAGTCCATTTGGGCTCATTGGTAGTTCCCCTAAATATGCTCTTGTTCTGGTTGACTACATGTCCAAATGGCCTGAACTTAGATTTGTAGATAATGTTAACTCTTTTTTTATTATCACATTTTTTCAAGACATTTTCCTCAGGGAAGGTTTTTCGGAGGAGTTAGTATCGGACAATGGTACCCTGTTAACTTCTTCCGAAGTGCAGAAATTCCTCAAGGATGCTGGCATCAAACACATTCTTACGTCCCTTTATCACCCTCGTCGCAATGGCTTGGTTGAGCGTTTCAACCGTGTTGTCAAGGAACACCTGCAACTTTCTTTGGTGAATGGGTTGCATTGGCGCAAGGCTGTTTGAGATATGTTGTGGGCTGTGAGGACCACTCCTCATTTCAGTACTGGGGTTGCCCCATTCACTTTACCTCGGGGGAGGGTGGCAGGCTCCAAACTGAACAAGGAATGGATGTCCAGGAGAGTGGTGGATGCCAAGAAGTTGTCTGTTGTAACTGATGTCAGGACTGCTGTTCAGTCTAGATATGACACCAGGTCTGCTGTGCGTCATCCACTTGATGTTAAGGTGGGTGATTGGGTGAGGATCAAGAAACCGGGATTTCTTCGCAAGGGAGAGTCTCTGTTCTCGTGTCCTAAAAGAGTGTCTGCTGTAAAAGACCATGTGGTGGTATTAATGGATGGGAGAGTTTGAAACAAGTCTACCATCTCCATTGTACCCAAACCCATAATAGATGTGGTCAACAAAAAATTGGGCGTTCATTCCCCTCCTGCTGGTGTGTCCACCAGTGTCCTCAGGAAGGGAAGTGTCGTACATTCTGACCATGCTGCTTTGAGGAGTGCATCTTCCAGGTTGAAGTTTGTTCCTGTCAAATTTCGAGATTACCAGATGTTGTAATTTGTTTTTTTTTCTTGTCATACTGCTCATGCAATTTTGCTTATTCTTGTTCTCACATTTCTTTTTCTGCCTCTTCTTCCTCTTCTTTCTTTTCCTTTCTTTCGTTGTGAAGATAGGGAGGTGTTTTGGGATCTATCTTCCTATCTATGTAATGCTCCTGCAGTATGGTTCCCTGCGTGGAACAGAGAATGTTCTGACTACTGCAGTTGCTGCCGGGGAGCTGCCATGACTGGACTGAATAAATGAACCTACTCACTTGACAACGTTTTTGACTTTTTTTCAGAATGCCATCTCAAAATGAACCAAGGAGCAAACCAAAAGAGCAGAGAAAAGAAAATGTGGTGCAATCATCTTTAAGGGGTACAAGCACATAGCTTCCAACTGGACCCATATCCTGAGACACTTTCAGTCCTGTTTCATATCTAACAGCAATGCATTCTGGGATTCAGAGGCTTTAGTTATAATTATGGCTCCCAGTGTACCATTTTTACAGATGAATAAGACAGAAAACAATGTGTTTCCCATCTGTATTTATTTTTTAAGGCGCAAAATACTCCAAAATTGTGCTTCTAATTAGTGACTTTCCATGCTGTCTATTGTGAATTCCAAGACAACAGATGAGCAGCTAGACAGCATTGGGGGTTAAAAAGCGGTTCATATATCTTCAAATACAGACATATGTTAAAATATATTTGGAGTAAATTACTAATTTGTACCTGTGGGTGTAGTGTTTTGCTATATATGACCGCTAAACTTGCTAAAACGCAACAGGCAACAATGTATGAGTGTATAATTATCAGTTAAATAAATGTGGAAATGTACCTTTTTTTACTCCACTAATTCGCATACCCCAAAATAAATATAGATTAATACTAATAAGATGGGCAATAACTAAATATGGATAAATACAGACAGAAATGTAAAAAAAAAACATAAAACCAGGAGCTCTAGTTACAATGGGAAAATCCAAATAACTAGTCAGTAGGCAATAAAGCCAGGACTGGTTGAGGATGCAAAAACTTGACATGGGGTCAGTTGGCAGGTGTACAATGACATACCTGCCAACTGGCCTCGTGTTTATTATGGAAGATTGGATACAGATCCATCTGTGAAGATGTACATAGCTACAAAAAAGATATGCAAGGACAGTGTAGGACTGGGTGGCCACATGTAAAGGCGATGAAGGCATTTCTAAGAGAATTCCAGTCAAGTCCATGTCATAATGCCCACCAGGCACCAGTGCTCACTGGGTGTCTGAGAGCCGGTTAGCTACTGCTCCAAGTGAAGTGGCTTAGCGGGTTAATGCACCTGCTGTAGAG
Organism: Lissotriton vulgaris; assembly: GCF_964263255.1. Lineage (NCBI taxonomy): Eukaryota > Metazoa > Chordata > Amphibia > Caudata > Salamandridae > Lissotriton > Lissotriton vulgaris. The sequence continues at coordinate 1,059,264,052 of NC_141697.1, forward strand.
ACGCGTGCGCCTACTTTACAGACCTGTGGGGAACATCAGCCCGCTAGAGAAAAGATATACATCAAGAACAGACGTTGCATGATCTGCAGCAGTGGGCTCAGCCTCTATGTGTCAGTGACACCATCCTTGCCTTGTGCAGAGGGTGACCAGAATTTTAAAGCCAAAAGGAGGGACATTTCACAACAAGCATTAAAAATGCAATAGGTCTCGCCTTTCATTAAGTTTAAGCCATTTGCTTTTGCTATACAATACCATTAGCAAAGCAAATGGCTTTAACTTAATCAAAGGCGAGACCTATTGCATTTTCAATGCTTGTTCTCCTACTCGTGTCTATTTTCATCCGGTATCATGGGGAAGACAAAAAACACTCGTTTACTCAAAGCAGATTCCAAAGGAGCCGCTTCATCACCCTTTATCCCCTCAAATGTATCCTCTGCTAAGGGAGCTATTTCCACTGAACTTGAGTAGGTGGAAACCTGCATTGACGCCATACAAATATTGATAAATATTCAATCAGGGTCATCACCACCATCTTCTAATCCTGACAGGATAAGCTGCTGTTCATCCAAATAACTCTCCTAAGTCCCCCAACAAGCCATCCTTGCATCTAGTTTCAATCCCTGTATCTTGCACAATTCCATGGGCAACATTTCTATTGTTGGTTCCCCTCAAAACGTCCCTTAACCACCACTTTTAAAACGTAAGCAAACAAAGGCGAAACACAAAGGGGATAGGGTAAGATCGCTAAGCCAAGCTCCAAAGCTATCACCTTATTTACTAATCCAGCTCCCAACAGCGTCCTGAACACTAATGTCAGTCACGTCTTGCGGAACATCTGTAAACCTTTTTTTGATAATGTGAAATTTATACTGAATGAAATCCAGCAACATCTTTTACACCTTCACATTTCACACATTTTGACCTTTTAAATAATAAAGTGCAAAGTGTGCGATTTTCCACGCAACTCTCAACAGCTCTGTTCCAATCCACCCCCACAACTCAGCTCCCGCCCTGCATCTATAGCCAACGCATTGAGTACAGCACCTTGTGCTACTAGTTATCCTGTACCCCCCCCCCGCCTGTACACCATACATTATAGACCTCACAGGCCTTTTCCCCTTTCAGTGAAGGCCCCCTGAAGACTGTCAAGCACTAAAACAGAGAGTCGCCCATTGGTTTGTGTCCAAATCTGGCTGGGGAAAAGGCTTGAAGGATGAAATTTTCATGGTCGTAGGGCTGGATGGGTAGGCCATGCCCCCAAGTCTATCCGTGGAGATTGTGTTGTCATAAACCTTAGAATTTCCAGGCTGGTTAACTCCCTACGTCATCGCTTGTCTCATCTAGCTACTGGTCATGCAAGGATTTGCGCTCTCCTCACCCCCCCACCTCTCCGCTTCTTCTATCATTCTGTATTTCCACCAGGACAAACCAATGGACTGCCTGACCAGGAAGTTGTGTCCCTCAGTTACCTCCTGGACTCACATGCACACGAGAATCATTTTGCCCCACTTTCCGGTCTCTCAGATAATGACTGACTTGCTACACCATTAGTTTCTACCCGTACCTCTGTGCCCTTGAGTGAGCCTTCCACTGCTGGGGCTTCGTCATCTGACTCCAATATACACTCCAAGTCAGTCAGGCCAGGTGGCTTAGGGTTTCTTTCATGGATTGTAGCCATCATCGACAAGAAACTGGACCATACGGATTGGCTAGAAATTGTTAATCGGGCCGAGGAGGTATGCTGCCAAGAAACATGGACTCTAAAGTACTTTTATGTAAATGGTTTTCAGTCCTTCTGAGTTCCAGCTACATCTTCCTCATCTGGGAGAGCAAAGGGCCGGCTGGGTCTGGTTATTTCTCTTAATATGCGAAATGTTACAACTGTTGAGCTACAGTCTACACCCTGGTATCAAATTTTGTTGATGAGCTTTCCTGGTTTCCTCACCTTCCTCCCGATAAATTTCTATTTGAACTTTTCCTCTAACTAACCGGTCGAATTGATCTGGAAATTAGACGATTTTATCTCTGATTTTCTAGAAAGCTGTCCTGATAGGGTGACTATCATCTGGTCGGGTGATTTTAATATATCTAAATGCCCCCTACCATGAGACCGCATTTGCGACTTGAACGATTGGAAGGGGGAGGATTTATCTTACTTCTTGCACAACTCCTATGGTTTAAGCACAATCTATTGTTTAACTTGGACTTTGTAAACAAAGGTGCATCACTCCCACAAACGTGAAAGGTCGGGGATCCACTGTCGATTTTATTCTATTTTCCTCTCACTTATCCCCTTTAGTCCTGGATTCAGCAATTAAACTATCACGTATTAAATGGAAGAATTTGCACCAGGCAAAGTTTTTTTACTGACCTTGTAAATGACAGGAGAGCAGATGTGATGTGCTGCCTTTCCGAGCTAGCAGAGCCGCAATTAGTTTTGGGTTATTTTAATGACGTGTGTAAATAAATGTCAACCTTCAAGTAAACCCCCATTCTACTCATCAATGGTTTAATAATGCCTGCTCTGTAGCCTCTTAGGTATTAAAATGGGCATTCACGACAACTCCCAGAAACAAAGAGGATATGAGGCAAGCACAGAGGTCCTACATGTTCGCCCTTGAAGCAAGAAAGCAAAAGACACACAGATGATGGACGGAATGCAGAGCTAATCAAACATTCACCCCAGTCAAGAGATCGGGGTTAAATCCATTGTTCTTTTGCTCACCAGGCCTCCCCAAATTGGACCCAGACATATGCAAATTACTCTTATCTCTGTTCCTCATGGGACCAGTCCTGCCTGAACTGCCAAGCCAGGTCCTCCCTGGACCGGAAATAAGCATCATGGGACCGATATCGGGGCATCACCCCTCATCAGCCAGGCTAGCTTGAGTCCAGTGTCAGAGTGAGCCTGGGATCCAGGTCTGAGCATACACAAGCCAGGTCCTCACTTGAAGCAATAAGGCAGGAAATTAGAGAGAAGGCTGGTGAGGATTTACTTGCTGCTGCAAAATTCAGGGATTCCAAAGCCTTTTGGGATGTGATAAATCACCCATATTTCGTAGTCGAGAATAACTTGAAGATTGATTGCCATGCCTCTTCTGAAGCCTGGCTGTCTCATTTCTCCTGTATCTTTGAGGACAAGTCATCTAATTACCAGTTCCTGGCCCTCCCACTGCCCCTTTATCCAGTGATATTCCTTTTGTTCCCTTCATGAATAGTTGTAATTATTTTTTTACCTCTATTGACATTGTGATGTAGCACTGGCGATCTTAAAGAGCACCTCTGGTAAGGCCCCTGGCCCAGATGGGATCTCATTCAATGTTTTTAGGCAAAAGGTAATTTCTGGGCTCCCTTGCTGGAAAATGTGTTCCGAGCCGCCATTGTAGCCGAAATACCAAATTACCAAATTCCTGGAGGAAATCCACCATAGTTCCCACCTTTAAGAAGGGTGACAGCTGGACTCCGCCATGCTATCACCCAATCGCGCTGTTGGACTCCTCTGACAAAGTCCTCAGAAAGGTGATTCTCCAGAAACTGGAAGATTGTGTGGAAGAAAAAGTTTTTGTATCCAATGTGCAGTTTTAGTCCAGGCTTGGGCACGGTGGAGCAATCCCTTAACATGCTCCTGCTCACAGGGAAGTACACCAAGGTCATGGACCTTTCTAGCATGTTCGACCAATGGACAGCGGCAGGCTTTAAGATTTAATGAGTAGTGCTGGGGTCGATTGTGCCCTTATTGACTTCCTTTGGATACCGTGAGTTCGGTAAGGCAGGGAAGGGGAATGCACGCCTCCTTTCAAAATCCACAGCCCGACAGGGTTGCATTCTAGCTCCCTTTCTTTTCCACTTTTACATCAACGCACTGGACCAAGTTTTGTCAGCTAAAGAGAAGGATCTACCTAGGGTAGGGGATAGGCCAGAGCCCGTACTTCTCTACTCAAATTATGCGGTGTTATTGTTGCGTACTGCAGACAAGCTGCAGCTCCTCCTGGCCTCCTTCAACGACTTTATGGGGGACCTGAAGCTAAAGGTCAATCAAAAAACGTCATTTATCATGACCTTTGGTCCCAGAAACACTTGTTCTCGCAGGTTCACCATCGATGAGATGTCATCAATAAAGTCACAAATTTTAATTACCTTGGAATCATGCTAGACCGCCATTTTAAAACGGTTTAGCTTATGGTGCAGAGAGGGCTTAAAATGGATAATGCAGTTGATGCCCTTTTGATATATTTACCAAAAAACTTAAACAAAAACCCATCAAAGAGTTGATTTTCCTCTATAAAATAAATGTATATCACTGGGCACCTACGCGGCTTTAGTCTGTGAGTACGCAGATTATGAACATCTACAAACAATCGAAAATACATTTCTTGCCAGATTTCTGGCAGCCCATAAAAGCGCTGAGAGGTTGGTCTCCCTTTACATTGAGGATGCCATTAACATGACCTACTCCTACTGTGGGCAAAAATCTGGAGTGCTCCCTTTCTAAAATGTTCTCGCCAAGTCCTGGTTGACTGTATCAAATTAGAACATGGCGATAATAAAATCGTTTGAAGCCCTTGGCGTCTCACACAACCTATTCCACTCACCTTGTGAAATTGATGGCAACACAAGGACCCTTATACCTTCCCACTTTCAAAACAGCAGGGATTTAAAAATGGCTAACTGGTCTGAAGAAATGAATGCTGTACGCCATTACATGGATATCAGCCCCAGCGAAAGTCCTGCATCATACTTATAGCATGGAGCATAGATTTTATTTAACTTGCTTCAGGTACAGTCCTTTTTTTGGCTCATTTTCCACAACAAGGCTCCTGGTTTTCCTCCTTGCCCTGTTTCCCTTGTGATAACACCAGTCACCAATCCCTTATCCAGTTTATGTTTTTTTGTAGTTTTTATATTACCCCCAGATTTTCAATTTTTACGCCCTATTTTGCGTATCAACAAATGTAGATTGGCTAGTATGAGTCTCAAGCTTTTGCAGCTCTTAAATACTGTACCTACTTGTTATGCTGAAATTAGTTACATTTCTCATAGCCTTAGGATCAGGAGTGATTTAGGGGTTTCAGAAAATGGGTAGTGTTGATCTGCTTCTTGTTTGCCTTTTTGCATCAGTGATGCTCTGCTGCACTGTTTGCACTTTTGGATTGTATGTTCTTATTTGTTTTATTGTGCCTTTGCCACCTTTTATTGATGCACTGTTTTTAGTGCCTGGATTTTAACTGTATCTTTCTAATGTGTAGCTGTCTTTTATGGCTTTGTTAGCAGAATAAAGAATATTTACTGACTGAATTAAAGCTTGGTAATACATTCCTTTACAATTGCCGCATAAATTAGGAACATTTTGTAAGAATCACAATTGCTATTTCCCTGCCATTCACAACAGCCTTTAGATTTATTATACTATTTATTTTGTTGATGACAGGTTACATAAACACATCAGGGAGCATCTAGCTTTGTCGTTGCTCATTATGATGAAACTACACCCCTTTTACTTTCCTTTTCTCCGCGTCCCAGGGAGTAACTCGTTTTTCCTGTTCTACCTGTTTATGGCTAAAGTTCAACTTTACCTTTAATTGAGCTGTAAGCGGTATGTTTATCTAAGAAACCTTAAAGTTTTATACTTCAGACCACAGCTGAATCAGATTGCTTGGTTTTGATGGAATGGGGAAGTGAAACCGTCATCTGCTCTTTCACACGGCTAAACCTAAACGAAGACTTTTTTTCTGCTTTGAGAGTTGAGATATTTCTAGTTGGACTGCTAATAATCGGAAGTCAAAAAGGAGAGGGTATGGGAAGCCGTTCATGTCAAAATTACAGATCCCCATATAATACAACGCCTGAAATGCATGGAGTGCTGCAAAATGAAAACGACACGCATCAGAATGAATGCAATATGTGTCAAAATTATTATGACACCCGGCAGAGTGAATCTGACTTGAATTGAAAATAAATATGAAACCTGGCAGATTGAAAATGCTACTTAGTGATTTATATGAATAAAACACACTCCACCTGAATGAAGGCAGTACTGAAATATATATCAATCATACTGAAATAAATATGGGCCTCACTGTAAATAATATAGCTATCACTGAAACGAATACAATGTGCATCAGACAGAATGGGAAATTTCTTGAAGTGACTGACATATGGCAAGAGGTATACGGCGTGCATTGAGATGAATATGACAGATTAAAATGAAAATAAGTTTTTGAAATGAATATATTATATCCTGAAAAGAATACAATGCACATTGAAAATATTGTAACATAAACTGAAATAAGCATCAGACATATTGCAATGATTATGAATTGTGGTGAAATGAATGTCACTCACATTGCAATGAATATGAGATATACGGAATTAAACAGACGATGATTTAAAATGAATATGGCTTGTATTGAAATGATTATCAGCCCCATTAAATTGAAGTTGACTCACCTTAAAATAAAAATGACCAACGCTGAAATTCTCATGGCATTTGTCACAATGAATATGGCATGCATAGAAATGAATATGACACATATTAAACTGAATTTGATATTTGCTAAAATGAAAAATGTGCATCTTAAAATGAATATGACAAGCGTTAATATGAATATGGCATTCATTGAAATAAATATACCATTAATTGAAATGAATATAACACATGTTGAAATGAATACAATATGTGTTTAAATGAATATGAGCTTTATTGAAATTAGTCTGACATGTTTTAAAATGAATACAAGTAACGTTCAAATGAAAATGATATGTATCGAAATGAATACAGGTTACATTGAAAGTAATATGAAACACATAAACATGATTATCATATGTGTTGAGATGGATATGTTTCATGTTAGAATTAATATATGATGTGTTAATATGAATGAGACATCTATTGAAAAAAGTATGACACGTGCTAAGATGACTATGACATGGACTGAAATCAACATGAGCCCCATTGAAATATATTCAACATGTCTTAAAATGAGTATGACCAATGCTGAAATGAAATTGAAACTTGTCAAAATGAATATATTATTCTTTAAAAGTAATCTGATACATATCAAAATATGTCTTGCATGTACTACAATGAATAAGACCTATGTTGAAATGGATATGACCCATGTTAAAATTAATATGGCAAGTGTTAAGGTGAATATGACATTCATTGAAATACATTTTACATTCAATAAAGGAATAGGACACTTGTTAAGAGGAATATGACCCACTTTGAAATGAATATGACACCTGGTGAAATTAATATGGCCTACATCAAAATTATCATGACATTTTTTAAAATTATTATGGCACGTTTTGAAGTAAATATGAAACTATGTGAGATAAATGTAGCATGATTTGAAATGAATAAACTATATATCAAATTAAACACAACCCATGTTTAAATGAATATGACCCCTGTTTAAATGAATATGTCTTGCATTGAACTTATGTTGATCAGTTTTAAAATGAATATTACATGTTTAAATAATATAACATATTCTGAACGGAAATGATAAGGATTAAAACAAAGTAACTAAAATTAATATAACACACAGGAACCAGCCTTTAGCATGCATCTATTAGATGCATCCATTTGCCACACAGTAAAGTATGTCTACATTTGTCACACAGTACTTTATCAGGTCGGTAAGTATTTTAGTAAATAAGATATTTTTTATGTGTGCATAGAGATAAAGGGAAGTAAGGATTATTTTAGGGTTTAAAGGTGGTTAGAGGTAAAGGGAGATGAGGATAATTTTGGGTTGTAGGAAGTGGGTAGAGGTAAAAGGAGGTAAGGAATGAAAAAAGGGGGTTCTCCATCAAAAAATAAACACACACACATATATATTTATATATATGCATAGATACATATATGTCCTGCGCGCCTATGTGCAGACAAAAAATATTTCCCAGGTATTTTTGCACTGCAGTGCGAAAGGGAGTACTAGAGGTCTTCCGTCTCCTCTTGCCCACTTGGACTCTCTGGCATTGTGTTCAAAGATATGGTGATACCATGGACAGTACATCATGAGGATTTTAAACATGAAAGGTAAACGCTGCACAATTTATACGTCACATTTTGTTGAACATTACAGTGCACTCAGACTTTTAAACTGTGATTTGGTGTGCTATCCAGCAAGATCTACATCACGTCACAGTGCACTGGGCAATGACTTTAATCAGACGTTGTCATCAAGGCGCTACACAGTAAGCAACCGGGGTGCAACAACACCCCGGTTGCAATTTAGAAATTGTAGGATTGCACCGGGTCACGTGATCATTGTTATTTAAATAGTGCTAGTTTATTCAATGAGTCTTTTCTCACCTGTGAGCAAGGCCATGGCCATTGCCCGAAAAACTTAAGGATTGATGCTCTGCCACCCTTGAGACACAATAAAGCCAGTGATTTATCAAGTTGGTCTTCACTTATCTTTTTATTTGGTGTGCCAAATCACAGAATGCTCCATGCCCGTTTCTGTGAAGCCGCCCTGCAGGGATTGGAGCTCCTTTGTGTGTATATATAAAAAAATTTTGGGGGGTGGGGTCGATTTGCTGAGTAGACGCCCAATCGGCGATGACACAGGAGGCGGCACACCAGGAGACGGCACAATAAATGATTGTGCCGTCTCCTGGTGTGCTGCCCCTTGTGTAATCGCTGATTGGGGCGTCTACTCAGGAAATCCTAAAAAAATTCAAGCGGGTGCTGCTGCCGCCGGCTGGCACCGACGCAGAAGGGAGGGAACCGCGGAAAGCAGCGTCAGGTGGAATCACTCTCTCTTTATATATATATATATATATATATATATATATATATATATATATATATATATATATGTATATACATCTGTGTGTGCACACAAATATGTATATATCTTTATCGTTTCAGGACTAGAGTGCCACATACATTATGCATAAAAGGAAGCAGGGAACTCTGGGTAGTTCCCAAGTTTACGTGGAGACCAGTTCCTTTCTATGGAGCACTCTATACCACCACCGACCACCAAATCTGCTCACCTCAAATCTACATTTTTCTAGGAAAGTTTTTAAGCATAGGATATGTGGAGTTCCATCCACACCAAGCTAGAAAGTTACTAAGGGCCTCATTACAATGCCGGTTGAACGAGTGTCCGTCAGGCATCATGTTGGAAACTGGCCATCCCGAGAAGGAGTTGGTGGTCCTGCATCCCTAATTAGGATGCAACTGCCTTCACGACATTCAGAAAGTGAATATTTCCTATTGTGGCTTGTCCCGTGGGCTACAGCACAAGCCGCAATAGGAGAATTACACTTTTTAAACATCCATACACATTTAGCAGGCACCATACGGTGCCTGCCACACGATGCATTTTTGTTTGAGGGGGCATCAGACCTCATTGTGAATGGTGTGGAGAGACAGGGGCCCTGCTCGGGGGGCCCCCAAAGTCCATTTCCGACAGCCTTTCTATGGCAGTCGGACCACCATAGGAAGAGTGCCGGAAATGTGCATCATAATCACCACTGTGGTGCCTGAGCAGGCACCTCCTCCATTTTGGGGATTACGAGCCGCCATCAGTCCCAACGTCTCCTTGAGCCTGTTGGAGGCAGATCAGCAGATCGGATTCCCACCGCAGGCATCAGTCGGACTGCATGTATGCTAATACGGCGGTCGGACTGTTGCCTCAGAGAACATGTGCACTACGCGCCGCTCTCAGTGACACTCTGACTGTCACTCAAACTGAGTTGAGTGCTGCCGCAGTCCCTCCCCCACCCCCTTCAGTGGCCGATTGCCGTGTGTGTGTGTCCCAGCAGCGCAAGAGTGGCGGTCCAGGAGTTGAGAGAATTCAGAATTGCTTCTTTTGATTTGCTTGCACGAATTTAGGGCGATATGGCTGGTGGGGCAACGCCCCAGCGCCCACAATGGACGCACCGCCACTGGAGAGAAGGGACCAGTCTCTCCAGTGAAACATAGAATAATGTCCGCCCATCAACTCAAACTGGATGTACAGAAAAGCATGAAGCTCTTTATAAACAGAGGAAGAGAGAGGACTGTGTACTGCGGTAAGGCACTTCGCAACATGGTTCCACGCAAACCTTAATCTGAATAGTTGTGCAAAGCTCTGCGAAGAGAAACACTTTTGGATGACAAACTCAGGCATTGCGATAAAGCGGGGACATTACTGAAAGTGCTTTATTCTAATGTGAGATGTGCGCCACTTGGCAGGGCTTATCAATAGCATCGACACCGATAAAAAATTTGGCCAAAGTTGAAAAATAGAAGAGGAATGGAGGCTTGAAGGGAATGTCTATACACACATTGCTGGACAAAAGCGCTAAATGTAATAGTACACAAAGTGCCACCTCGGCCACATTTCATCTTAGATTATTTCCACTTTCCTTTGTAGGAGATATCCTGGGGTTATGAAAAAGATGTGTGGAAAAGGGTTACTGCTGGACTGGTAGGGTATTAAATGATATACAGCTTGATGTGTTAAGGTGCTGTCATTTACTGCAGGCAAGTGTACTGTTTTGCACACAATTTAAAAACCATTACCCTTACAGATTGGTTTAAATATGACAAATGTTTAAATTGATATGAATAATAGTGACACAAATAATTCTGTTTTCAAAATGAATATGGGCATTACTGAATTAGGAAACGAATCACATTGGGTTGTGTAGCATACTTCATGAACTGGATAAGAGTGTGAGTGAATTGGATATGGTGAATTGTGTGTATAACATACACTGAAAAGCACATGACACCAACAGCCAATTACAGAGGAGTTCAAGGCGAGCTCCGCAAGAGGAGGGGTTGTGGACAGGAGCACATTGAAAAACACGTGCAGAAGCAAGGAGAACACAGTCCAGTCACACCCTTTTCTGCTGTGCTATTTGGATCACAGGGCTGTCAATCTCCTGAAGTCAAAGCTCTACCAATGAGGCCCCTGCATTTGGTGGTCCTGCCCCCACTTTCCAACCCATAATTCTATTCAGGCCTTCTTCGTTGGTAGTAGCACGAGCTCCCTTTTAGGCCTCAGCTAAGAGGAGCAGAAGCCTTTGGTGGCAGTGGCACTGATCAGCTGCCTGCCAGTGCCCAAAAGCCGCACACAGCATCAGCCTAGCTGAGCCCTGCAGCCCCGGTGCTGTGTCGCAGCATAAAGGATAGAAATTAGGACTGGAAGCCACGGTACGTAGACTGGATTCAGCCCTTTCCCAGAGGCCGCAGTGTAAAGTGTGTGAGGGAGGAGGGTGGTGTGGGCAACAACAATCGTGTCTCGTGGGACAGCCCAGACTCCGTCACATGCAGCGCCGTTGTACCATTCTGGGGGCAGCAGCTCAGTGCGTAGGCTGAATGGCGCCGAGGAAAGCTGAGCCGGCGGCGAGAACAACAGGCGACCCTCGGATAGAGAGGGGATTGGCCAGCAGTTAGGGGTCTGTGGCGCAGGCAGTGCGCAGCGATGCAGCAGGCAGGTGTCAGGAGTGCAAGCCTGCACGCACCTAGGGCTCGCTGGTGCCACCAGTGAGGTGGGTTCGGGCGTGTTGGAGCCTCAGGTAATTATGTTACCCGGTCAGCGGATTGGGCAGGGTCCTTGGCACAGACACAGATAATTATGCGATTTCTACTGAACGCTTTAACTATGTGCATCTCGCACACAATGGCGCAGCACACCAGCTCGGAAAATGACGGACTGCTGTGCACGGTGAGTGTGGCGGGCCACGTGCTGTGCTTGTGACCAGTGCCTGTATGTCCAAGAGTACGGGTGTGGGAGGTTGGGCGTGTAGGTGTGCACTCTGAGTGGGGTGAGCCGTGCTGAGCAGGGGAGCAGCGTCGGTGTGGTTAGGACTCGGATGGGCCTGGGGGCTGAGTGACCTGCGCGGGGGCGGTGGCCGTGCCTGCGTCTCCAGCCAGGGGCATCTGGCAAGCTGTGTACAGGGGCGAGAGAGAGCATCGGGAAATTGGGGACTGTCATCCGACGCCTTGTTAAGCCGTCACAAGTGCCTATGGCCTCTCTCTCGAACCCCAGGTGCCCAAAATATGGTCTTACAGCCACCCCTTGAAGAGGGGGTGCTGTGAGTGGGAGAACGTTGACAGCCACCACCTCAAACTGAAGCCCTCCAGAACGCCCTTTACACCACTGCTCCACTAATCAGGGGGGTGTTAGGAATTTTGCCAGAATCCCCCCCGCCACCCCACCCCCAATTAGAGTACCACCACACCTACTACGGCCCCTCCTCAATGACTGATATTGCGCATGAAGCGTAAACTCGAGCACTCCTCACGCACATTTGGGGAGATTTCAGGGAGCTACATGCCACTCACAGGAGTAACACCAAGAAGCTAAAGACCAAAGAATGCAGGGAAAAGAGATGACACCACGTGCTCTTCTTACACTGTGATCAACACATCTATCGTCACCCACACCCTGCAAGCTCCCTCACTGCTGCACCTCAGGAGCAGTGAAACTACTGCCCTCTTCAAGCCACACCTTACACACACCACACACGCAGGCAAGCACGCACACACACTGTCACTCTAAAGACGCCACACTTTCTAATCCGAAATTGGCGGCATTTTTCTCACAATTTGGCAGACTGAAAATATACAATCTGATAGATGTGGTCATACTGCATACCCTAGTGTCACATACACGTGCGTCATATTAAAGATATTCAGAGGTCAGAGGTGGGCGCATTACAGGCCTAATTCTGGGTGGAAGGGTCCTATTACATTACAGACATCACACCGAAGGATCTTCGGAGGCTATATTGCAGACATCGTACTGTGTGTGTCACGGACGAAACAGTGGAGACGAGCTAGTCTATATATTACAGACTCGTCACGTTCGAAAAGATAAGGGCATATTACAGACCCAACTGTCTGATACACCGGGTACATATTACGTTGTGCTTGATGCCTGATGTGCCGGGGATCTTTCAGACACCTCGTGTATGGGGAACATCGCAGACATCGCATTTCCTGATGTACAGTGATAGCCGAGACCTGTTTGTCTTTTTCAAAATTGTGTCACAGGACGGCAGAATTCGCGAAGGCCTTTAGATAAGGCACAGCCTTTCGGGGAAGGGCAGGTGCTCAGAGAAAGAAAACAACTCTCTTTCCTTTCTTGCCCAGAGAAGAAAAGGACAGTGTCCACTTCTGGCAGCTACCACCAGCGTTTCTCTTTTTCTTTCTCTTATTTTCTCCAGGTCTCACGCTTCCTCATTTGCTGAAGACCGTGACTTCAAGACACGGTTTCATCCTTTCTTTTCTCTCCTTTATTGGTTTGTTTGAGAAAAGAATCTGAAAAGAAGGAACACTTTTTCAGAAACTTTAGTACTTTTCAGACGTTTTTCTGTATCAAATGGCAGCCTCGAGACGGAGAGAAGATACAGGTTTAACGTACGGAAAAAGTGAAATAAAGCAAGATAGAGTGGTTTTAAAGTCAACCTCTTCGTTTTAAAAGTCACCCAAACGCCTTAGCGCCACTTGACAGAGTTTGCCAGTGAAGATCTTCTTTCATTTTCTCCTCTTTCTTTGAACAGCATTGTTTTCCCTGGATGTGGAAGTGCACTGTTACTGGAGGTATTGCAATATCTGGTTGATGCATGGCGTGGAAAGCTAAATGTTTAAATGTGATCCTTATCAGCTGTTTTTCTTATTTTGGTTTAGGAAATGTGTAAGGCAGCTGTGTGTTCAGGGATGTGCGGCCACATGCATCATTGCATGGTTTTGCGATTCCTTATTTGCGATTTTTAGGGAATCGCAAATAAGGAATCGCAAAATGGGATGCATGATTTTAATCGCATAATATTTGCGATTCGGTAAAAATCGCAATTTTTACCAAATCGCAAATATTATGCGAATTCTAATTTGCGATTTCGCAATCTCATTGATTCCTATGGGCCAAAAGGCCCATAGGAATCAATGGGAAGGCATTGACATTTTGCGAATTTCAATTAGCAATTCGCAAAATGTTAATGCATTCCATGGGTGCAGGGGGGGGTCCAAAGGACCCCCCCCTGCACCCCTGAAATGTATTTTAAAGTGTATTTTAAAGTGCATGTTTCACACACACATGTCCTAAGGACATGTGTGTCTGTAACATGACATTGTGTAAAATGCAAATTTGAGCATTTTAATACTTTTTCGCAAATTACCTCGAGGTTCAACCTCGTGGTAATTTGCACCCCCTAATTGCGAATTCGCAAATTTTAAAGCAATCATGCATTGCTTTTAAGGAATCGCAAATTTGCGATTCCTCAAAAGCAATTGCATTTTTGGAATTCGCTAAAAATAGTGATTTTGCCAAAAATGTTTGATGCATCCCAAAAACCTATTTAGGAATCGCAAAAGGCCGAATTTACCGATTCGCACCGTTTGCACTTCCTAAATAGGTTGAAGCATGTGGCCGTTGGTCTTTTTAAACTATACTGCTTCCATTTTGTAAGTACATAAGCAATTAACATTGAAACCTGTTCCTTCCAGGCCCTGTAGTCGTGTCCTTAACTTTTCAGGCAAAAACACAAATTAATTTCTGGATGAGTTTAAAAGTGTTGTACCTGCTTACATTTCACATGCTTTACTTAATCTTTCATTCCCTATAAGTGTTTTCTTTTTCCAGGATGTTATTGTTTGTTTCAGGCAGCGTAATACTCAAGTCTACTGCATATTTTGAATTAAGTCACATCCGGGTGTTTATAGCGGGTCACAATTGGGTTGTAGCTGAAGGCAGTGCAAGTTTCTCTCAGTGGAGCAGTATGGTGTTCCGTGGGGGAAAGATGTGGCGCTATGGCCATAGCGGCAACATTTGGAACGGGAGAACCAGGTTCAGCCTTTATGACCAGACCACTGTCCTGAGGGACCACATTCCAATGCAAGACCTCAAAAGCCTTCTTTTCTAGGCCCTAATAGTGTGAGTTAACCATGAAGGCTTGTCCACCACAATCCATACTTGAGTTCACCTCCAGTCTTGCGGGCAGGCCTATGAAGCAACACACCCTAGAGCATGGGTACTCGTAGTACAGCCTGCAGGCCGCGAGTGGCCCGCCAAGCCTTCCTTAGCGGCCCGCGGACCTTGCAGAAATCATACCTGTGTTTTTGAAATTTTTTTTAGAGTGTCTGCAAACACTGAGAGTTTCAGCAGCGCTACTCTGAGAGACTGCTGCAGGGCCGGGGCTATTCCAGTGATAGAGTGCCGCTGCAGGGGCCTAAGAAGAGGTGAAATGCAACAAAGCCCCATTAACATGCAAATGGTCTTTTAAAGACCTGTGAAGTGCTCGGGTGCAGAGGCTGTGTGTGTGTGTGTGTGCCCCTGAAGCTGTCTCAGCCAGGGAACACACAGGCAGGGTGGCAGAAAAAGGACTGGGCAGAGCTGCTGCAATTGTGGAAGGCAATGCCCGGCAGGCACTCAGGGTCATGCGGAGCCCAGTGGGAGCCCGACTCAGGAGCGGCTGTTAGGAGGGGACCTTCGGGAGAAGATCGCCCCGAGAAGTCTGGGGGCTGTCCAATGCAGATCCAGACCCCCTGCTGGCTGGTGAGGTGGCCCAGTCCTCTCTGCTGCTCCGTGATGCTTTCTACAAAGCGAGGGTCAGGAAGAATATGGAGTTCTACAGGTGCCCCCCGCCAAGACCAGTGAGTGCGGAGGATAATGCGGGCCCGCTGGGGAGGAGGGTGGTTCCGGAGCAATTCTTGGCCAGAGAGCTTAGCTCGCGGCTGCACTCCGGGGATCTCAATGGCACAGTGTGATCTGTGTGAGCGCAGCGGGATCCCTCCTCGTTCTGCAACAGAAGAAGGCATAAAATAGGAGCGATGTCCCAGCCCGACGCGAGTGCTCCCTCCATCTGAGTGGCGTGTCCACCTGTGAAGCACCATTGACAATACAGTGGGCCAAGCTCAGACCTACAAAAGACCACAGGAACCGCTCAATCATTACTGTGAGCTAGGAGATAACGCTGCCTTGCACGCAAAATGCCAAGGGGCCCTGGAGAGACTTACACACATCGCAACCTTGACAATCCTCGTCCAGCTGCACATCGTCAAGATAGCAATAGCCTGAGACTAGGCGGCCTGGGGGCATAAAGGCAGTGATTAATTGTTGCTCGTACCTGTGAAGCATGGGAGGGGGCCACACCAGCAACCTGAGGAGGGGGTTGCTACCTACCCCCCACTAGACCAACAAGTGGAACCAGGGTGTGCAGTGGACACAAGCCCAGAGTCGTTCAACCCCCTGCCTGGTAGTCAGTGACATCACAACCCTTGGGACCAACATACAGCACCGGAGGACGACAGGGAAGGCGTTTGAGGCGGTGTGTCCCAGACGGAGGGAGGAAGAGAGAGGGAGGGAGACAGTGGGAGGGTGACAGAGGGAGGGAGACAGACAGAGGGAGACAGAGGGGGGGTGACAGAGGGAGGGAGACAGAAAGGGAGAGGGACGGAGACAGAGAAAGGGAGAGGGACGGAGACAGAGGGAGACAGACACAGGGAGACAGAGGGAAAGTGACAGAGGGAGGGAGACAGGAAGGGAGACACAGGGACAGAGATGGAGAGAGGGAGACAGGGACGGAGACGGACAGAGGGAGGGAGACAGAGGGACGGAGACAGAGAGAGACAGAAGGAGACAGACAGAGGGAGGGCGACAGATAGGGAGGGAGACAGACAGAGGGAGGAGGGAGGAGTGAGACAGAGGGAGGGCAACAGACATAGGGAGGGAGACAGACTGAGTGAGTGAGACAGACAGAGGGAGGGAGACAGACAGACAGACAGACAGAGGGAGACAGAGTGAGGGGGAGGAAAGGAGATATAGGGAGTCAGAGGGACAGAGAGAGAGAGGGGGAGAGAGAGCAGGGCCGGCCTTAGGTATGTGCAAGCTGTGCCCCTGCACAGGGACACCAAATCCCAGGGGCCACCACGGCAATATATATCCTTAATATAATAATCCTCTGAGGAAGGATACATATTTGTGTGGCGGCCCCTGGCAGGGATTTGGTGGCCTCTGGCTCTGTTCCACTTCCAAACATTCTGACCCCCCCCCCCCCCCCCTCTTCACTGGCCTCCGCGCTCCGCCCTGCCCGGACCCCCTTTTCCAGGGGCCCCCTTCCTACGCTCCTGCCCAGGGCCACCATGAGCCTAGAGCCGCCCCTGGAGAGAGGGAGTGAGACAGTCCGAGTGAGTGAGACAGAGGAAGACAGGGAAAGAGGGAGGGAGAGAGATAGAAAGAGAAAGAAAGAGAGAGAGAGAAAGAAGGAGAAAGAGAAATGTGTGTATGCCAGGTCTGGTGGCTCAGTGGATGAAGGCATCCTCTGCAGGGACCTGTGTTCAACCCCATGGTCACAGTTGTTTTTGTTGCTCTAGCCCCGGCCCCTTCCCCACTGCTCCCACCCCCACTGGTGTGGGCCTCGGACACAAACCACACTGTATATTTGGCCCCCGAGAGAAAGTTTGTGAGTACCCATGCCCTAGAGCAACAGCGACTCTTGTCAATGAAGTCTCAGGACCTTTTAGACCAGTATGCCTCACCCAATGTGTTAGAAGGGCGATCTCAGGGGAAGGCCGATTTCGCACCTGACCACCCTGGGACCCATCTCTCCTAAGAACACAGCCGAGCACTGGCGGGAGACCCTCAGGGTGAGGATCTCGAATCTAGAATGGTATGCGCTGCACAAGCACCACTCAACAAAGAGACACCACACCGTAGGTTAAGAGAATGTATTCTTTATCTCTTCAAGTAAAAATGGATCTTTATGATCCGCAGTTTTTCAAGTACAGGCGAACAAGGGCTCAAAGAGTCTTGGTAGGGGTAGGGTAGCGGGACAGTCTCAAAGGCAAAAGTATCCGGCACACAGCTCTCAATCCTCGAGCTGGGGGATACGGGGTGGTCTTGGGTCCAGCCGGACCAGAATAGTCTCTGAGCCGCGATCGAATCAGCAGGGCTCGAGCAAGAAGGTCGTCGTCTTGCGGTTTCGGAGAGCCGCGATCAGATCAGCAGGGCTCAAGAGTTCTCAAGGTAGCAGGGGAGCCGCGACAGTGTCAGCAGGGCTCGGTGGTTTTCTTCGGTAGCAGTTGAGCCGCGACAGCGTCAGCAGCGCTTGGTGATCTTCTTCGGTAGCAGTGGAGCCGCGACAGCAGGGCTCGGTAATCTTCTTTGGTAGCAGTGGAGCCGCGACAGCGTCAGCAGGGCTCAGATAGTTCTTCAGATTGCAGGAGAGCCGCGAAGAGGTCAGCAGGGCTCGGTAGTCTCTTCGGTTGCAAAAGGAGCCGCGACAAGGTCAGCAGGGATCTCGTAGTCCAGGATACAACTGCCTGATCGTTCCAGAGCCACCCTTGATATAGGACTCCCTTCCTTTGATGTCCGGAGTCCTCGCAGGCGGAGGTCTTAGCACCTGGGGGCTGGTTGTTGGGGGTTCCGCCTCGGCAGCTCCTTTCAAGTGGGGTCTGGAGGGATCCCAGACACTCAGCAGGCCTGGAGCCAGCCCTCAGGGAGGCCGGATAGGTGATCAAAACTCATCTCTCGAGGGGAGGTGGAAGGTGTGACCAAGCTACTCCTCCCTCTCTCGCTCACAGGGAGCGCTCTACCCCATGGCTGGGTATGGCGCCGTCGGCCGAGGTCGGGCTGGGGCCGGGGCGGCCATCTAAGGTGCAGGGACATGGGCCTCAGCTTTGGTTACCAGGAAAATGGGGGACGAGGACGGGAAGCCCAGTGTCGGGGAAGTATGACATGGCGGGAAGGTTCGGGGGGCTCAGGGTCTTGGGGAGATGCCTGGGTCAGGGGTGACCATGCCACGAGGCCGGGTCCAACACAATGGTACCACTTTTAGCATTGTTCCAGCAGTAGCACACCAAACTATGGTGCATATTTACAAGCCCCTTTCGCCAACAGAAGTCATTTTTTTTACATTGTAGTGGTTAAACAGGCTTTACCTTCTTTGCAAGGCAGAGTTTGTGGCTTAACGCTGCCTTGTACATAAGGCACCCTTTTACACTATACTTATTGTGCAAAGGGTGGGCAATGGGTGTTGTGGTAGGCATTCTGCCGCAGCACCATTAATTTGGGCGCTGCCCAAAATTTACAAGAGTGATGCAAATATTGTGCAGTGCCAAAATTAAGACTAGGGAAAACCTGGTTTTAACAGGGCACAATCATTATAAACACTTTACTTTTCCTCGTTGTTGCTGTTTTTATGTGTACTGCATTGTGCAGCACACATAAAAACAGCAAACCACCATTGTGTATGTGCATGAATGCTCCCCTTCCTGCACATAAATTAATATTTTTTATAATGATGAGTTTCAACTTCTATGTGTACTGTACAAAGCAGCACACATACAAGTTACATATCGCCCTTTAAGATTGTTTATGTGCAGGAAGGCACACCTTACTCCACATAAACAATCATTCCCCACAACGCAGGCACCCATGCACTATATGGTGCAAGGGTGCCTGCGTTAGCCCTAGGCAGCTACATTTAGCACCAGCGCAGTGGAAAAGCAGGGCTGCACCCTATTGTTGTGAATACGATGCAGCCCCATGTTTCAGAAGTGGCAGAGTGCGGTGTTAAGCCAAGCAGGCAAACACCACGCTCTGTTACTCCTTTCTAAATATGCCTCTAACTTTGCAAACTTGACAGTCTCTGTGCTTCATGCACAAGCACTTTTAACATGTGCTGCATGTTTTGGGGCCACTGGGATTATGCTGCAATAGAGGACAAACCTATCTTGCAGTGTTGACTAAATTATACACCAAAATAAAGTCAGCAGCGTAATGCAGTACATTTTCTGATACTTCATTATTTTGTAACTTTTTACACATACTAACAACAAAGAGTTTGCCCTATTAGAACCAGTGTAACGTACAAATGCGGCAGTAAGAAAGGTGACCAGTTAACCTTTGCAAAGGGCCTTCCACTTTGCAGCAACATATATCAAATACATTTTTAGTATTATTATTATTATTAGGGAGTTTTGTAAAGCGCCTGGTTTACGCCCAAGGCGTGTCCCCGCGCTGTGGTAGGTAGGGTGTCCGTGAGCATTTTTACATTTACATTTTTAGTATATTTTGATCTGTTTGAACTACAAAAAGCTGTTAGCTAAAATCGTCAGATTATGCATTATGTGGCAGGTATGTCAAAGCCATAATTTTGTGGAAAACATTTGCCAACTGGGATGTGCTTTCTGGACAGACCTCTGACTCCACCCACTGACCTAATCCTCAAGTTATTCCCACTCTCTGATTCTCCTCCCACACTTCCCTTACTTTTTTCCCCACTTCGACAACTGCTCATTGCTCTCAGAAGTTTGGCAAGAGTGAGTGTTGATGCACGAGAAGCCTGTGTCTAGGTTGCTTTGTGTATGAATGTAGTCTAGGCATCAGCGTGTGTTAAACAAAGGGTGTCGTCTGGGCATCAGTGTGTGAATCTGAGGCTATGGACCGGGCATCAGTGCTCACCTTTGGACCTGGGCCAGCCAGTGTGTGTTTATGAGAACCTGTTGAGTGGACATCAGTGTGCATGACTGAGAGACAGTCGAGTGGGCATCAGTGTGAATTAATGAGAGACAGAAGAGTGGACAACAGTGTGCATGAATGAGAGACAGCAGAGTGGACATCACTGTGAATGAATGAGAGACAGAAGAGTGGACATCAGTGTGCATGAATGAGAGATAGAGTGGACATCAGTGTGTATCAATGAGTGACAGAAGAGTGGACATCAGTGTGCATGACTGAGAGACAGTCGAGTGGGCATCAGTGTGAATTAATGAGAGACAGAAGAGTGGACAACAGTGTGCATGAATGAGAGACAGCAGAGTGGACATCACTGTGAATGAATGAGAGACAGAAGAGTGGACATCAGTGTGCATGAATGAGAGATAGAGTGGACATCAGTGTGTATCAATGAGTGACAGAAGAGTGGACATCAGTGTGCATGAAGGAGAGACAGTAGAGTGGAAATCAGTGTGCATGAATGAGATGGTGTGACAGGGCTGCACTGTACATGATTGAGAAATAGTGGACTCTGCATCATTGTGCATGAATGCACATTTCAACTCACCTTCACTGATGGGTTCCACCCCTTTTGACTTGTATTCAGCCTCCTCATGTTCATCGACTAATGGGGAGGTAGGTCATTGTCCTTTCAAACATATTTCTCCCTCCCAGAACTGTATATTTTCCATTCACTGTAATGGGTTCAAACTGTTAAACATCGGACTTCACCCTCATTTATATTGTTGTCAGGTCGAGCCTAGTACACAAAGCATTCACTGTCTGTTGCAAGGCATGTTGTGACTTAACAAGTACACAAAGGGCTTAGAGCCTCACTTGATAATCATCAGGTTGGCTGGTATGTGGATGAGACGCTGTGCACTGGGCAGTAGGGTACATCAATGAGAGGCTGTAGAATGTGCAGCAGTGTACATGGTTAAGAAACTGGGCTTGGAGACAGTGTTTCAATGACAAGGTGTGACTGGGCTTCAGTGTGCATGAATGAGAGGCTACTGACTGCGTAGCAGCACAGCATGCATAAATGAGAGGCTATAGCAGGGGTCTCCAAACCGGTTCTGGAGGGCCGGATCCATGCCAGGTTTTTAAAATTACTACATGTATCTCAATGGGGATATCCAAAAAATCTGGCATGGATCCGGCACTCCAGGACCGGTTTGGAGACCCCTGGGCTATAGTCTGAGCAGCACGTCCATTCTAGGCTGCAGTGTGCATCACTGACAAGGCGTGCATTAAGTGGCATTGTGTGTGACAGAGAAGCTGTGGTCTAGGTGTCAGTGTGTGGGAAAGACAAACTGTGATCGGGGCGCCAGTGTGCGTGAAAGAGAGGCTGCAGTCTGGGTGCCAGTGTGCATGAGTGAGAGGCTATGTAATGAAAGTGAAATACTGTATTTGCTGCTATGCAGATCATTTTACTGTCCATAAAAATGTACCTTCTGCCTGATTTGTTTATGTTTTCCTTCTTCAGTTGTCTCCTTCTTACTGTTGGTGGTGCCTATCCATCTGACGTCTCCTGATCACAGACTTTAGATAACACCTCTTCCAACAGTGACGGGCCAGAATGTCCTGGTTAAGGGTAAATGTTTTAAGGACCTTCCTGTGGCATCTATCTAGTTTAGGCTTGGAAAGGCCAGTTATGGTTTAGGGCCCGCCCACAGTCCTTTTACCATTTCCCCCGTTCTCTCACATTCCATCCATTTTTATTTAACCTAATTCATTTTACCAATGAGGGCCATGACACAGCCACTGTTTGTTATTTGTTATTTTTCTTGTAAAGCGCTAACAATCATCCTAGATAGGATATCACGGCGCTGCAGCGACTATAGTGAATGGTGGCATAACTTGAAACTTAAAATTTTAATCTGATTTAGGGAAAAGGAGAGTTTTCAATTGTTTCCTGAATGATATGTGGCAGTCTGTAACTCTGAGAGCCACAGGCAATTCATTCCACTGGGTTGCGGCTATATGGGAGAAAGCTCGCTCTCCCACCCTGGCTCTCCTCACTCGAGTTGTTCTCGCTCTTGCAGTAACTTGCGAGCAGAGATTTCTAGATGGTACATAAAACTGGATCCTGTTTCTTAGGATAAGTGGGCCAGTGTTATGCAGTGCTCTGTGTGTTATACACAGCATTTTGAAAGTTGCTCTCTGCCTCATTGGCAGCCAATGGAGTTCTCTCTTGGGGGAGTTGTATTTTCTTTTCTTACATATGGCCTTGGCCGCCGCGTTCTGCACTATTTGTAGTTTGGCAAAAAGGTAATCTGCCATACCTACAAATAGGGAGTTACCGTAGTACAGTCTACTCATCAATAGTGACTGGACCAGGATCCTTCTGCACTCCATAGGAATCCAGGGGAAGACTCTTCTAAGCATTTTTAACAAGGTAAAGCCTTTGCCACAGATTGTTGACACGTGGGATTTCATAGAAAGAGTGGTGTCAATTGTGACTCCCGAATTCCTTGCTGTCAGGGTGGGGATCGGAGGGGTGCCCAGGGACGCCGGATACCAGCTGTTATTCCACAGTTGAGTATGTCCACCGAACAGCAGTATTTCTGATTAGTCTGCGTTCAATTTTAACAAGTGACAGTACATCCAGTCAGACAGTTCGGTGAGACAGTTTAGTAACCTGTCTTTAGGGTCATCATTCTCGTCTAGAATAACGGTTATTTGGGTGTCATCTGCGTAAGAACAGATTTCGACACCCCACTTTCTTCCTATCACTGCCAGGGAGGACACAAACACGTTGAACAACGTTGGGCTCAATGAGGCCCCCTGCGGCACCCCATATTTGATGTACCGGTGTGGGGATGAAAAGTTACCCATACGCACTGATTGCGTTCTTTCCACCAAAAACGATTGCAGCCATCCCAATGCTCTGTCCTGGATACCTTTTGCTGCAAGAATTCTTAATAGCAGGTTGTGAGGTACGGTATCAAACGCCGCTGAGAGATCTAATAATATCAGGGCAACTGTTTTCCCCGATCCACATGCATTCTGATGTTATACAGCACAGACAGGAGAGTAGTCTCTGTGCTATTGTAGACCCTAAAACCCGTTTGCGAAATATCTAATAGATTATTAGTTTCAAGAAAATTGGACAATTGCCTGTTGACCAATTGTTCTAAAACTTTAGCTAGATAGGGTAGTTGAGATATGGGTCTGTAATTAGCAGTATTCTCGATGTCTAAGCCTGCTTTTTTTAGTAGTGGGGTAACTATGGCATTCTTCCAGTTAGTTGGAAATTCAGCAGATTCCAGCGAATGATTCAATGCTTGTGTTACTGCTGGGCATATTACTGGGGTGAGTTGCGAAAAAATGTGATGTGGACATGGGTCCAGCGGGGAACCTGATTTTATTTTTAACATGACTTTACTCACTTCTTCTTCCGAGAATGGGCCAAAGCTGGAGCAACTAGTCTGAGGGATGGCTAGCTTGTGGGCCTCTAAAAAATCTAATTTAGTATGTGAAAATGAGGAATAAATTGTGTCAATTTTCTCACAGAAAAAATCATTAATTTTATTGAAGCCTACTTGAGAGGGGGTCAGTTTTGATGAAAGGCTTGCAGGACTACATAGTTCTCTGACTATTTTAAAAAGTTCTTTGGACAAATGTTTGTTTTCTGTTATTCTACAAGAGAAGCATTCTTTCTTTGCTTTCCTAATGGCTTTATTATATAGTAAGAGTTCCTTCTTATATGACACTCTAGCATCTTGAGTTTTTTAAAGTCTCCATTTATGCTCCAGTGATGTACATTTCCTTTTTAAAAACTTTAATTCTGGCCCATACCAATTTTCTGACATGGTACGCCTGGGTTTGTTGTTAGTGTGTAGTACTGAACAATGTTCCAGTGCGTTAATGATATGGTTCTGGAGATGATCTATTTCATCATTAATACTAGTTTTTACTGAGTAAGAGTTTGTGAAATGTTGCTGGAAAGCTTCTACTGTGAAATATTTCCAACTCCTACTAATCGCCACTACCGGATCAGACGGCCTGGTATTTTTGACAGGTAGGTTAATGATGAACTCAATCATGGAGTGATCTGTCCAAGTAATTGAATTAATCCCTTTAATGAGGATTGAACTTAAATTAGAGAACATCAGATCTAATGTGTGTCCTGCCCTATGTGCTGGTTGTTTAATTCTTTGAGACAGCTGTAGGATTTCCATATTCTCCTCTAACTGTCTGATTATTGCTGTTCTCATAGTGAATATTAAAGTCCCCTAGAAGTAGAATATTTTTGTTTTTTTAGACAAACCGGCATGATTTGCGCAAGAAGCTGAGTGCTGAAATCAGACGTACAGCCCGGGGGATTGTATATAATCACCCCACCAAATAAAATATTGGTATTTGTAGACACTGAAAATGCCATAGCTTCATGTCTGTTGGCCTGTGTAATCACCTCTTGTCTACACATGAGGGAGTCTTTAAACAACACTGCTACCCCACCTCCCTTCTTTTTTCCCTGTTTAGATTAAGAATTTTATAATCTGCTGGGAGTGCCGTTGCAATATCCGGGGTGCTGTGATTATCAAGCCAAGTCTCAGTGATAAAGGCCAAATCCGGTTGATCGGTATTCAGAATATCCAAGATTTCGATTGCATGTTTTGGGAGGGATCTTACATTGAGGTAGATACATCTCAATGCCAGACCTGGGATACTTGTGTTGACCGGACAATACCAGGGATTGCTCTCCCATTTGCAGTTCCGGCACCCGATTGGCCCCATAGTGTTAAGAGGTCCTACTTGTACACATGACGCAGAGTGTTTTGTGTCAAAGTTGTTAAGCTTCCTAAGCTCGCTGCTTGTATATGTATTGGCTCTCGTTGTCATTTTCAATGTTTGGCTGGTCAGTTGAGCTGGGGTTGTGGCCCCTGGACCCGGCCCGTCGTGGACAGGCGCAGACGGGCTTGCCTTTGGCGCGCCCGCTGCGCCCGTCCGCTGCACCTCCGGGATAAAGGCTCCATTTTATAGTGACGAGTGCGGGAGGGGCCTAGCACTAGACTGCCATCCCTGCTCCTGCTCCTCACCTAAGATGGCGGTCCCCCAAGCAGCGTCTAATCTGCTGCAGTGGGGATGATCCCGGAGGGTTCACAGCCAAATGGGCCCGATAATTTACTGCACCAGTCCGTTGGTAGAGAAGGATAAACCGCTAAGGTCCAGCGGTATTTAGGCGGGTAAGTAACAAATGCAAAAAAATATTTGCAGACTCGCATTCAATGTAAATTTAAATCCGGCGATTTAAAAACAGCAGCAATTGCACTCTACTAGTCCCGGCTTTCCTCCTCAGGACGATTTAATTAACACACCACACACACAATCGCAATCATTGGAGTGTGGTCGGAAGGGCTTTTTGTAGTGACGAGGGCGGGAGTGCGGGAGGGGCCTAGCACTAGACTGCTATCCCTGCTCCTGCTCCTCACCTAAGATGGCGGTCCCCCAAGCAGCGTCTAATCTGCTGTTGTGGTATGCTTGCTGTTAAGGCAGTCATTATTCGGTTATACGCAAAGGATTACTCAGTAGTCTGTACTTAAAGCCCTTTGGAGGCTTATAGAGGTTGGGCATATTCAGCACCAGGGTGGATTCTGTACAATACTTACATTGCTTTAGATTGCCTTGAGAGATTGGACATCTGTCATTCCTGGGTGGACTCTGTGAAGTACTTAATGGTGGCTTGATAGTGCTTCAAGATGCTGGGCTTATATCTGACATGGGTGCATTCCATATAGTATGTAGTGGTGACCACTTTAACAGTGACATCAGTGGTTGGGTTTATGTCACTTCCAGATGCCTCCACATCATAATCTCCTCTGGTGAAACTCTTCCTCTTTCATGACATGCAAGGCCTGGAGCACTCTTCCAAAGAGATTAGAGATCAGCAAGATCCATTTAAAAATCATAAAAAAACTCGAATGTGCGGCTGCAACAAGTCTAAAGCACATATACTCACAGCTCACACCTCAACCGACATCCTTCTCTGACCATGTGAAACAAATAGACGTGCCACATACTGGACCATTCTGAAAGTGCTTTGGCAATTCGTCAAGGTTTAAAAAAGCGCTACAGAAATACCATGCTACAATACGATACTTGGCAGCAGTTTGCATGAATGTGAGGCTATGAACTCACAGCATTGTACATAAACGCTGGCAAATGGACTAACTATGTATTGAAAGTCTGTGGACTGGGCTGCAGTATCTACATGTATAAATGACAGGCTGTAGATTTGTAGCTTGTGCATAAATGAGAGGTTGTGGACTGGGCGTTAAGTATGTATAAATGAAAGGCTGAGTAGATTGCAGCTCAGGCATAAGTGAGAGGATGTGGACTCGGGCTCCCCTGCAAAATGTAATGAGGGGGCCTCAACAATGGCAATTAAAAAGGTAATCGTGTAGATATAGAAAAAGTTGTGCTGAGCATGGGTCCCTTGTGTGATGGTATTCCCAGCCCTGCTAGTGAGTGTGTGTGTATCATATATGCGAAAATGAGAAGCAAGGAACTCTGGGTAGTTCCCAAGCAACCCCACTACAGGCTTTCATGTAATAGGTGCTAAGTAATACGCAGTGCATCTAAGTCACAATGATATAACAGCAAAAAAATAAATGGAAGCAACTGCTTATTTAGACTTTTTTACAAATAACATTAAAAGTTGATTGGTAATTTAAAATGTGCAGTACAGCATAGTTCTCTACAGAGTATTATTAGCAGACATTAGTGGTTCAATATGTATTTCAGGTTTATTTACAACCATTCAGAATTGCTTTGCTAGGAACTAAGGTGTGAACAAAAGTGATTCCTTAAAGGTGCCCCTGCAGTATATTTTGACAAATGGAGGCCACAAGTTAATTCTTGAATTAAATGTATACATTTTGACTACACATGTAATACTAGAGAATGTGGTGTTTTATGAAGGGTGCAGTATAACTGCATCTGTTGAAGTCCCGCACCTCTGAATGGGGAATCAAGGAGGGCAATACCATTTGTTTTCCCACATTACTTGTTGAAACCTCAGAATAATTGTACTTTTCTCTTACACATATTTATTATACTTTGCAAAAATCGTGCAGGGAAAATCCTTTTGGATGGGTTAATTTCCATACCTTATCAAACTTGCAAATTTGTCAGATGATATGAGTTTTTTACACTGTTTTTACATACTGATATGTTCTTTTTTCCAGATCAAACTAAAAAGATGGCTGCAGAGTCAAAGGTAGTGTGTGACCTTGTTGATAGCCTTTTAGCTCAGCCATCAATTTTGGAGGCAATAAGCCACACTCTAGATGTACCAAGGAATCCGACCCATGTTAGGTCCGATCAAACCTTTTCAGGAAGTAG
Source organism: Lissotriton vulgaris (assembly GCF_964263255.1). Taxonomy (NCBI): domain Eukaryota; kingdom Metazoa; phylum Chordata; class Amphibia; order Caudata; family Salamandridae; genus Lissotriton; species Lissotriton vulgaris. Next base: position 1,059,291,849 of record NC_141697.1, read on the forward strand.
TAATGCCAATTCTAACAGTCTAAGTATATCTAGATCAAACTACAATACACGATACAGAAACAGAGGACAAGAGGTGGACGAAGAAGTAAGACACGTATTTACAAGAGGAAGGTGTTCTTCAAACCCAATGGAATCTTCCAGGTCAGCCCAAGAACATTCAGAAACACGTGTGCAAAGCTCTATGACACAATCGCCAATATTTCACTTTACACGAAACTTTGGAAGACAGAATGGTGAAAGGATGCAACAGCCAAAATATACTCGGAGGTTAGATTACATATGATATACTATTTCATTGATTTCATTGTCTCCAAAATAATTTTGTTGTAATAAATTTCACTATGAGTTTCATTTTACATTGGGTGTGTGGCCTGCAAACCACTGTGGTGGTGGATGCTCTCCTTCCTCAGACCCAGAATGTCTCACTTGCCAAATGTAGTGTTTCTTGTTGTGTCAATTATGATTTAACGAAAGAGCTTACTGGAGAGGAGCACATTTGCAAAAAATGCAATGGAGTGCTATGCAATAGTTAATGTGCAGCATTTTTTTTGCTTTATTTGCTTTATTTTATTTGCTTTATTTGAAATAAACACTTGAACTTGTGGTTTCCAAATTTTTTTTTCAATACATATATTTTTTAATACATACATATATGTATATTTACACACACATATATATATATATATATATATATGTGTATATATATATATATGTGTGTGTGTGTATATATATATATATATACATATGTCAATTCAAAATCCCTCGCACCGGAGAGATAAAAACGGGACAAGCTCTGGTGTCTCTTACTTTTTATTCCTTCAGCATGCGTCTAGTAGGCAAAGTATGATCAACGAGTTTCGAAATATCCAGATTCCTTGCTCACGATCGTGTAAAAAGTAAGAGACACGAGAGTTCGTCCCGTTTTTATCTCTCCGGTGCGAGGGATCTCGAATTGACATATGGAGCGGCTTGGTTCCGCCGCAGGGAAATGAATCCCCAACCCGCTGCATGACCCGGTAGCTGAAAACCAAGGAAAAGGATATATATATATATATATATATATATATATATATATATATATATATAATACAAGCACAGTATTCCACTTTGCTAGGAGCCCCTGTCCCTGCAGGGTGGCCTCGTATGAACAGGCAAGGAGTCTCCCGACCTTTAAAACCATAACACAGGAAGAGATATCCTTTCCAAGGAAATGCTGACTCTGTGTATTTGAATTAAGCTGATGTTTTACGGACTTGAAGCATCGAGAACTCTTCCTGTGTTGTGATATATATATGTATATATATATATATATATATATCATAGAAAACCAAAGGTTACAGGGACGCTATAGTTATGAAGTAGAAAAGAAAAGTAGAAATTCACTAAAAAGTGAAAGGTCACAGGGGTGTTACAGTTCAGTTCACAATTTTACTCACTCTAAACCATAGATATTCAGCATTTATAGTTCGTTATCTCTAGTTACTATAACTCAGGCCCTAAATAAACTATAGCTTTCATCCCCACCATTCATACTTTTGTCATCAATACTTTTACAGCAAATGTTTCACTGATATTATCAATGATTTAATAGAAGATGTCATGAGTGATGTAATATGTGGGGTAATTAGCAGACCTTTGCAAAGGCGCATGTTATAATCCAGGGTCCTAAAATGGCTGCCACTACTTCCTGGTTGAAGTGGCAGCCAATTAAATCTTACCATTAGATCTGTCGGATCCGCAGAACCTCCATGTCCCTACATATACAAAATAAAGAACAATAAGGATTTACTTAAAAACTACCGAACAGATTTCCACCAAATGACAAAAAAAGAGATCTTTCTGGGCCAAGATCTAGCTTCCTGCCAAATTTGGTGTAATTCTGTTCAGCAGTTCAGGCTGTAGTCATGTTCAAAATCACTATGGGAAATTGTATGTGAAAACACGTTTTGGGACCCTCCCTTTTTCATGCCCCACACAAAACAAATTTCTCTCAAACTTTGCAAATAGCTGCTGAGGTGAGTGGTCAACTAGTTTTAAACATGTTGTGAAGATTTGTCAAACGGCGTCAAAGTTATTAGTAAAGAAAAGTAAGGTTTTCCTACGGAAACTAGGTTCCACAAGTTGCCCAAGGCGAAGCTCAGTCGCACAAGAACCAACACACATATATATATATATAATGCAAAAGTCAGGAAAGCGCACTCACAGGATGTAGCACAATGGTTCATGCACGCCACTTGCCATGGGTCTCACCGTTCCAGAAGGGCCAATGAGAAGATTATATATATATATGTATATATAGATAGATAGAGAAAGAAAGAAATGATGAGCACAGTCCAAGAACTCCCTAAAAATGGTTTACTCAATAAACACGCACCCTGATTGGGCTAGAGGTGGTGTAACAGTTCTAAAAATAAGATCTTAAACTTGTTATTTTATGCTTTATGAACGCTTTGCTCTTTCAGGACCGTTGTGCCAATCAAATGTTGTTTTTTTCTGATCTAATGTTGTTTTTTTCTTGATACTTCACATCAACTGATTTTTGAATTGTGACATAGTACAAAGTGTAGAATTATATTCAATTTCTAAATATATAATTGACATCTGGACATGACTTTGCATTTCAGGCATTTTCGTGGGCCTCCTACATTCACTAAGGAAGTAATTCTTTTATCTGGTCCTCACGATGAGATTGTTGTGAAGCAAGGAACAAAGCAATTTCTTTATGAGAGTGGACATATCATCACAACATTTGAATTTAACAAATTATGGACTAACCATGAGGTGCAGGACCAACTCCATGTGGCTTTTAGCCCCAAAATTGACAATATTGAGTAAGTCAATTTTCATTTCGCATATTTTTATGCATTACTATTTTAAAAATATCAGCAAGTTGTATATGTAATTGTTGTCTATTTCCACTTAATTAGGTAACAGTCTTGCATGTAATCTATTTTGTAAATCAAAGCCATATACTTTCAATGTATTAAGAGATTTTTGGTTATGTGTATGGAAAATAACTTATGAATACATAAAAATGTAAGAAATAATGAGTGTCAATGGTCAGATAGACAGAGCAAGGAAACAAACTGCAGGTGTCAATTGATACAAATCCTTTTTTTACACGTACAAGATTAGTTCATGGAGTGATATTCTTAAAAGGAGGAGTACAAATAAATCAATAATTGTGCTAGTGGTCTAACATATAGATGCTTATATTCCTTACATTCAGATCCGGAGGAATCAGGACAACTGACGTGAAGGAAAAGCATAGCACATTGTACAATCAATATAGTGACAATTAGAATGCTGTAAGATAAGCAGTTCCATCTGTTCAATTCTTATCCACAGCGCTACCTCCCATCCACCATATAGATGGTGTTGGAAACTGTGGGGCTTATTTTTAAAGATTTGTTGTTGGGCAGTGCCGCAAGCCATCTTTCTGCAGCGCCCTACACCAATTTGAAAGGGCTGGAAATGCACTGTATATACAAGAAGCAGTACATTTACTGTCCTTTCAGACCACGCCAGCACACAATATCCAGCCATAAATGAACGCAGGCACCCTCACATCATGTTGCAAGGGTGTCTGCTTTGTTTGAGTGATTTGTTTTTGTGCAGAAAGGGGCACTTTCCTGGATAAAAACGATTATTAGAGGCATTTACCTTGTTCTATGTTTGCTGCAGAATGCAGCACAGATGCAAAGTGGAAAAAATGAGAAATGTAAACATTTCTCCTCATTACGCATTCTCTAGAGAATGGACTGTCTCCTTGACACAGAGTAAGGCAAGGCAGCAACTTGCACTTCTTTGCTTTACTCCATATGTACGAAGCCATGAAAAGCCATGTAAAGTGGCTTCTAATGGCCTCGTAGATTTAGATCTGCACATGGCGCCTCTGGAAGGTCACAAACGTGATGCTTCGGCAGCGCAGTTGTGCCACAAGGGACTTGTAAATAAGACCCTGGGTTTCTGGTTGGCAAAGGCATGCACCATGTCTAAAGAGGAACCACAATCCTATTAAGGGTATCTCGGATACACACTAAAAGATTACCTATGCTCAACCTCTGGTAGGTTGGCACAGAACAGTCCGTCGAATCAAAATAGTCAATGTGTACAGTATTTCTGCTACACAACACACAATGACACTATGAAAACACAAAAATACCACACTTAGGTTTCGAAAAACAGGCAATAATATTATAAATTAATCTAGAACAAACCAACATAAATTGAAAGACTAGAAGTGGAGTTCTGAATTCATAAAGAATAAAAAGAGGACTAGCCTTTACAAGCAATATGCAACAATTGGGGTTATATGATCACGCTGGACTGGGGCAAATTCAACAGCTCAGGCCGACGTGATAGATCGGAGACCAGGGACAAGAGCCATCCAGGTCCAGTAAACATAGTACATTGATCCTACAGCAAGATACGGAGCGCAGGGGAGCAGCATGTCGATCCCCCATGGGTGGCGATGTGTCGGTTCCGAAGACGAAGTGCCGAAAACGAGGTGCTTTTTTTTTTAGTGTGATGTTCCGAACATCAGTTTGCACAGGTGTTGCATTGGTTCTGATGTGATCTGCCGATTCTACTCCTGTCACAAGGACGATGCATTGGGTTCTGCTTCATACAAGCTAAGGATGGTTCATTTCTCTGGAGCAAGTATCTGGGTCCACTTCCAAAGGACCAGGCACAGGAGCAAGTTTATATACTTTGATATCGCTGAGTCGCAAGCAACAGGACGAAATCAAATAAGCCCTTGGAAAACACTTTGGTCGCAAGGCAGAGTCCAGCTGTCACTCAGCAGGGGCAGTGAGCAGCAGGCAGAAGGACAGCACAGCAGAAAAACAGGTTTTCGAGATCAGCAGTCCAGAACAGTGACAGTCCTTGAAGCCTCACGGCAATCCTTCTGACAGTATTGTTACAGGTCTATGAGCTACCTATGGACTATCTTAGGGGTGACATATTTGTAATAAAAGGGATATTTAAAGCTTGGATTTTAAATGCCAAGTTGGAGTGGCAGTAAACTGCACACACAAGCCCTGCAGTGGCAGGCCTAAGACAGGTCTGATAGGCTACTTGAGTGGGTTGCACAATCAGTGCTATAGGCCCACTATAGCATTACATTTACAGGTCCTGGGTATATAGAATACCATTTTACAATGAACCTACAAGTAAATTAAATATACCAATTGTGGATAAAACATGTTTATGGCAGAAGCACAGGCACACTTTAGCACTGGTCAGCAGTGATCAGAGTCCAAAGTCCAACACAATCATTAAAAAGTGGATGTAAAGAAGCAAAAATTATGCCGGAACGAAGACCACTCAAAGACTGACAGGTATAACAGATTGTCAGCATTGCTAAAAATTGGTCAGCTTGTTGTCAAACAGGTTTACTTCTCCGTTCATGGATGATATTCTGAGTGATACAGATTTAGCATTTCTGATATTTTGAGATATGTTTAAATGTATAATTTTAAAGTTCATGTTTAGTTAAACTAACACTCCACTTTTTGTTTTTATAGCATAAAATTTCTGATGCCATGCCATAACAAATTAGTGCAGCCATTGCTAATGGACAAACAGAGTCTGTCAGGTCTTATAATCTCAAAACTCTTCAAACAGAAATCAGTCTATTTACAACCATCAAGGCAAATTCTTCAACTTCCTGATTCCCAGGGGCCTGTAAGTACTACTTGCATAAAGTATGCTCTGTGGTTTCTTTTGAAAGGTATAGGAAACATATCTATTAATAAATATGCATGCATTTCCATATTCCCATAACGTTTTTATATTGCATGTTCTTGCTAGTGCAGTTGGATAGAAAAATATTTTTATAGCGTAGCAATATCGATCTAAAGCAGGAAGTAAAATACTGTACTATTTTTTTACAGAAAATAAAAAGGAGGGCATTACTTATTTAGATCGGAGTATCCAACATTACTTTAAAACATAATTCAATATCATCCACTTTGTTTTAATTTGGGCATTAAACAGCACATTCCAATATTTAACTATATTAATATAGCTATGTATCATCATCCTATGCGGTTCTCTCTTACTCTATATGGAGAGACTGCCAACAAATGTGAACAATTGATTGCTTATACAGAGTGTGTGATTGAGTTAATTTCTGTGTGTGTATAAGATGCAGAGAGGAATTTGACCAAAGACATGGAGTTAGGGTTGAATGAAATACAAATGCGCATCGACACAAGTATGGTTATTTAGTGAAATACAGAAATCTACAAAAGGGTTAGGTTGGTAGCCTGTACGGCAAGAGCTATGCAATAGTGTGTGATGAGCGGAGAAGTATTCTTACCATCTTGTGCTGATTCTGAAGTTACTCTTACAGGGAGGTTAGAAAAGAATAGTGACAAATACATTTGCCTGTGTTCATACCTAATGTCTTGTAAGTGGGTCAGATTCTACTTGGAATGCAGGTGTGCTGGCTTTACTTTAAATGAAAGGATGGGATCTGTTTCAGAATAGTCTGGTTATTATGGCCTTCCTCAATTACATTTGACTATGTTTCATATATTATGTGTGAAGAAAAGAAGTGGTCTCATTTTTTCAAGTCTCCAGTAAGTACAAGATGGTCAGTAAATGGTAAGTGCCTTGAGCTGAGAGTTCTATTACATATGTAATGTCGGAATTAACATTTGGTAAACATAGAGTTGTGCTATGGATGATCTGGTAGACAGTTTAAATCCGCCTTATAGGAGTAGGATTTGTCTATGGTCAGCTGCCAGTGAACAGTGGAAATGCTTGTCAGATGCGGTCCTGAAGGAGTAGTTCATGCCTGGCTACTCCACACTGGCTATTTGTAAATTGTTTGATTACTAACATTTCTTTTATATCTTCATCAAGATTCATGTCATGTGCCATTGATGTTTTTTGTAGGATAAAGGCATAGATGAAAAAACGGACATGGTGATGTGGCTGGAAAGTGAAGAAACTTTCAGCAATAATTCTGCTGAAACAGAATACCTGAGTAGTTCAGATCCATTGAAAGTCTGCAACATTACAGCAAATCCAATTCCTGCTAACACTTCGGAAGAACATACATTGCAGATAACGCCCTCTCCCACTCTCATTAGCGAAGGATTTGATGACCATTATCGGTACTGCTTTTCTCAACCCAGATACTCAATTGAGATTTGCTTGTTTTTTCAATATTGTTGTATCATTTTGAAAGTATTTGGCTTTCATAAAAAAAGCTATTGTCTTGCAAGTTTTGTCATGAGCAGCCCAGTAATGCAGGACCATGAAGGAGTTTTTTCCCAGCTCTTTTCTGTGATGTAAGGCTATTGGATCATGCAGTTAATGTACAATGCATCTGAAGTGGTCAAATACTTTTTAAAGAGAAAATAGTATATCAAGGCAGGTAATGGTATGTCAGCAGTCACTTAAATGATGCAGGAATACAACAATGTAAAATGTACAATCCCACGCAGTAGTTGTATGGCATAATGTAAGATGTTGGCCATGGCATCTTAGCATGCAGACAGAATGACAACATTCTTAATTTAAAAGATGTAAAACTAAATGTCTAGGGGCCTAGTAGTCAATATGGAGTACCACAGGTATGTACTTCCGAACTATAACACCCTTGGTGTGTGGCATGGAGCTAGTTTTGTTCTTGTTTTACATATTGTATGGATCTTAACTATATGCTACCACTAACCCATCTTCTGTCTATTAAAATGCATTGCTGGTGCAAATGTAATCTGCACTACTATGCTAAATAAATGTGGAGGGCAAAAACAAGAATGGCGATTTCTACAAGTCTAAAGTAATTGGCTTACACAATTAAGCATAATTAATCATTAAAAATACTCAGTTTGGTTACATGATCATAGCTTGTGTGCACAAATTAGATGAGTTCTCTAGTGATGATTGTTGCTTAATTTGGTAAAACGTTAGTAATCCAAACCTAGGAACATGTACATGTAGTCGCAAATGTCCCTATTCACAGCATCAGGCCATTTGCATCAGCAAAAACACTTTTATGGAATCTCAATTTGGGTTCTGTGATTCTGTATTAGAAAGGGGCATGAGGAGGGCATCCCTTCCTAACACAAAATTGGAAAGGTATGTACAAATGTTTTGCGACTGAAATACGGTGGCAAAAACATTATCAATTTACAACCAATTGGTAACCCATTCACAAATGTGAAGAGGTCTCCAAGAGACCACTTCACCTCTGAGAATGGTTGAAAAATATTCAAGGGGCCACTGGCCTGCTCTTAAAAACTGAAACTTCCAAGTTTCATTTATTTCTTTTTTAAACTCATCATGGTTTCTTTTAAGGAAAATGGGCTGCATTTAGAAAAAAACAATAGTTTCTTTATTTAAATGCAATCACAGACATGGTTGTCTGCTGACCCCAACAGGCCACCATCCCTGTGATGGCTACGATACCTAATGGATTGCAAATTGTGACCTACCTGAACCCACTACAAATCAGTAATTAAACTCTAAAGACGTCAATACATTAGGAATAGCGATTTCAAAATTCTGATTCACAGTGAATCGCAATTGGCAAATGGCTATTTCTAACTTTTATACATGTTGCCCTATAAGTCATGTATAAAGGTGACTTGTAACAGGAAGGCATAGGATGATACTTTGATTGTTTGTTTTAACATAATAATAGTTGACAATATTCTTACTGTTTTAGATGTTACACTGAACTGTTGGTTGATAATGCGCAGATTCCTGATGATGAAGAGTTTGATACCTCAAATATCAATATTTCTGAACAAAATGAGGCGCACGAAAGGTAATTTTATAAGTTTTAATTCTGATTTATACGTTTAATTTTTAACTAATACATTTGATAGCTTAGCTTTATTTCCTGTATTTCAGTGAGAGCGATGATATAACGTTGAAGGATCTACTATCAAACCTTGCTTTACAAATTGACTCTGAAAAGACATGCAAGTTCAACATAAATCGGCGAAACATTTGGGATGGAGCACGTCGTGCGTTCCTTCGCAAAACCTATAAAGCAACCAACCGTATATCTGTCATGTTTACTGATTCCTCTGGTAACTCTGAAGGAGCTGTGGATTTTGGCGGCCCAACACGGGAATTTTTGCGATTGTTAATGCATCATTTACAGCATAGCAAACTCTTTGAGGGACCCGAAAACAGGAAGACACTCAGTTGTGATGCCCAAGGTACCTTACATTTATTACATTCCAACCTTTCTAAACTGCTCAAATTCTAGAGGGAAAGATTAATTATTTAAAGTGTAAATAATGTTTATATTATATTACTTACTGACGTCTTCAAAGTTTGTTTGATACCACTGATCAGGCATTCTCAAAGAATTTTAACTAAAAGTGGAATAGTGAAGGGAATTCTGAACTATACTATTCATTTATGCAGCAAGAGCAGACTGATTTCAATTCCACCCACTTAATATATCCCTTGCAGCTTGAAAAACAACCTTGCTAGCATGTACTCAATTATATATTTTATGTTTGCTTTGCATTAAATGAGGGGCTAAGGTTTTCCTGCAGTAGTTACTGTTATCAATTTAGAGAAAATTCCTGTGACAAGTACTTCAAACAATGGCTAACTTTAGAGATTCTGCATTAGGTCATCTTAGTTGATGCTCTGGTGCAGCAGTGTGTATGAATTAATCACCCAAACTGTACAGATGCATCCTGCATATTTGGAAACATAGGCCCGTATATCAAAGGCAATAACCCACTGCGTGAATTAGTTTGATACATGGGACTTGAGAAACTGGTCGGGTCATAAAGGTAGGAGTTTTGTTGTGCATAGAAATTCCAGTCCATTGTAGATGCAGATCTTTTTAAAAAACAAGTTCTCAGGATAGACTCTTTCCTCCACTGGAGCCCATCAAGACATCTTCTAGGAGGTTTGCGAAAGCAGAACTTTTTGGGTACAGCACCTTATTTATGGTAAAGTTCGGAATATGTTGCAGCTAAAAGAAAGAAACATCTGGAAGGTCCAAAAATGGTATATAGTATTCTATTCCTGGTTAAACACCATGTTGTGAATATCTTTGGGCAGGAATGACTTGTACCTTTTAATCTTGTACTACATATATAAGCACGAGGTGGAGACATTTAATCTGGGTTATTAACACATGTCCCCAACAATCATCCTCCAAGGAATTTAACTTTGCCAGCTTTCAACCCTTATTGGAAGTTGTGCCTGGTGATGTCGGGTTCCTTAGTGAGGGAGAGGAGGGGTTGGGTGTCGAATGCGTAGAGGGACGATGTTGAACCCATGGTTTCTGATGATGCCTGTGAGGGGCGCCATGTAGACTTTGAAGATGGTGTGGCTGAGGCCGGATCCTTGGGGTACTCCGCATCTGGTCTCTGTCGGTTGTGAAAGGAAAGAAAGAAGTCTTATTTTCTGTGTTCTGTCCATGAGGAATGAGCGGATCCAGTCTAAGGCTTTTCCTTGGATGCTGGTGTTGTAGAGTCTGGTGGTTAGTGTGCAGTGGGAGACAGAGTCGAAGGCCGCTGATAGGTCCAGGTGGATATGGGCTTCCGTTTGGCCTTGGTGAAGGAGTGTGCAGATGTCATCTGTGGCGGCAAGGAGGGTGGTCTGGGTGCTGTGGTTGCTGCGGAATCCAGAATGGGAGATATCTAGGATGTTGTTGGTTACAATTAAGTTTGTTAGCTGGGTGCTGATGGCCTTTCCGATGACCTTGGCTGTGAAAGGAAGCAGCAAGATGGGCCTGAAGTTCTTACGGTCCGCCGGGTCTGCGAGGATTAAATTTGGAGGGGGTTGACTTAGGTGCGCTTCCAGTTGTCAGGGAATGTGATGGTCACAATGGAGCAGTTGATGGTTCAACGTAGCTCGGATGCGAGGGCTGTGGCAGCCATGTGTAAGATGTGTGGCGGGCAGGGGTCTGTTGGGTGACATCGCTGGGGGTTGGGGTTGAGGTCGTGCAGAGGTCTTGGTCGTCCAAGTTGTAATAGAGCGTCTTGATCTTGAGGTGAAAGAAGGAGCTGAGTCTGTTGCAGAGGTCTTGGGAGTGAGAGGCATCTGTTGTTTCGCTGTTGGGTTTGGCAAATTCCTGTATGATGGAGAAGAGGTCCTTGGAGTTGTGGGTGTTGGAGAGTATTCTGTCTTTGAGGAAATTCTTCTTTGTGGATTTGATGAGTTGGTGGTATGCCATGGTGACTGTTTTGTAGGGGATGCATGTTTCCGGAGTTTTGCTGTTTCTCCATGTTTTTTCCAGTCGACAGCAGGCATGCTTGGATTCTTGGAGTGCTGTGGTGAACCAGTTTGCTTTCTTGTTGTGTCGTCTTGTAGTCTTCTGGAGGGGAGCGAGTGTGTTTGTTCAGTTGGCGATCCATTGGTGGAGGTTGCTTGCCACAGTGTAGGCATCTGTTCGTAGTTAGGGATGGAGTGCAGGTGAAGGCGGAGGTGATGTGTTCTTCTGAGATTTTGTTCCAGATTGTGCATGGGAGGCGACGCGTGTGCTTGTGTGTGGTACGTTTTCTAAAGGAGAATTGGATGCAATGGTGATCAGCCCAGAGCAGTTCCATGATGTGACAGTGGAAGATGCTATTTCCTTCTGCGAAGACAGGGTCAAGTGTGTGTCCTGCTGTGTGAGTGGGGGCAGAGATAAGTTGTTTCAGTCCTATGTTGCTGAGGTTCTCTAGGAGGGTGGTGGTGTTGGGGTTGTGGTGGTTATTCAGGTGGAAGTTTAGTTCTCCAAGTAGTATGTAGTCTGTGGAGGCGAGTGCGTGGGATGTGATGGGGTTAGCAATGACATCGGTAAATGTAACATGGGGCCAGGCAGTCTGTAGGCGACGGTTCCGCTGAGGTTCGTTTTGGGGTTGGTCTGGAAGTGGATGTGTTCCATGTGGGCGAGGCATCGTCCGAGTCAGTGGTTGTCATGCAGAGGGAGCTTTTGTGGATGCTGGCGAGTGGGGCGGGTGGAGCGGTCTTTCTTCAGGATCTTGCATTTGATCATTACTGGATATAAAATAAAAACTCAACTGTCGTTACATTTTAGCATGCAAAACCTGTCGAAAGATAATGGGAGAGAAACACAGGGTATCTACTATATCATGCAGATTTTGGTGTTTTAAACACCAAGATCTTCATGCTATTCTTCACAAACTAGCAATACGTGTTATGTATCACTACCAATATTTAATGCACCCTATGGTAAAAATATTTATCTGGTGCCTAAAGTAACAGGTAAACGTGTAATCAGGCCATCCGTCTAAAACTCTTGTTCTATCAAAAATATATTTGGGGTCCTGATTTATGAAGTTACTGTTAAGAGTGTGGAGTCTTGAACTGCAGTGTGGAGATTCTGTACCGAGTACGGAGACTATGTCCCAAGTACAGTGATTAAACACCCTTGTGTGAAAAGGCTCCGCCACAAATGCCGAAACTCTGCATGCTTGACTTACTGCACGTAAGTACCTTCGTGAATCAGGCTGTGTATTCTTGGATAATATGTTTTCTAGATTTTATGCAATAAATTTAGTTTCAGAGATATATAATAAATGTTTTATAGATAAGCAGAACGCAATACATTTAATTTATTTTTTCTTGTTTAAGGTATGCGAAATGATGACTATTACCTGGCTGGGCAAGCCCTGGCCGTTTCCCTAGTTCACGGGGGGCCTGCTCCAAATTTTGTGTCGCCTGTTTTGTATCAATGTTTAGTTTCTGATGCAAAAAATGTGAATTGCAGTTTGGTAGATGTGGTAGATCCGGATACACGAGACATGTTGCAAGAGGTAAGCAATAGATAGTAAACATTTGTGCTGATGAATGTTTATCAATTTTTATTATTTTGTTTTCACATAGTAGAAGGTCTATTAGTCAAAAACATGCAAATCATTTGCGTTTAATTTTGTGGTAATAGTTATTCATGCACCTTAGATTTATGTATAATTGCCATACGTACTAGAAACGAATATGAAAAGAAATACACTCATCTATTTGATATGGAATGGGGTCAATCCTGAATGTCTATTCTCCGTCCTCCACACTGTTTTAAAGTTTCCAGGGCAACCTCTACGTATTTGCTACTCTCTCAACTGCCATACACAAATCCACATTCTTGCATCAGTGATCAATCAAGAATGTCCTACTGTTAACCCGATGTTGATCTATATTTCTTGGTGATACCACCAAATCAAAAGTATGTGATATGTTCTTGATATGTTAGAGTCTTCACATTACAAGAAGACAAAGTTTCAGGCACATAACTAGAGTCATACCATCTACCACTTGCAGTTGCCCCATGAGACTTCCTTGGAATTGCTACAGTTTTCAACAATGACTAATAACATAATAGAAGAGGCCTTCCTGACCATGTTTCTGCAAAGAATGAGATATAGGAGAGGACCTATATATCTGTATTCTGGATTAATACACTTAGTGTGGAATTTTGCAATTAAACTAAAAGAAAACCTACTGCCAAACACAATCAGGTACATTAGGCCATTGTGCTAGTCATCTTTGTATAATTCTCTTGCGCTCTTTCCCATTTGTTGTTCCATTCAGCGAGAGAGTGTAGCTAGTGTAAAACTACAGTAGCATTAACTACAGTAGCAGTTGATGCTGTTTTAGTCCATTGACTGTTAAACTTTTGTAAACTTACTGAACAAATATGTTTATTTAGCAGATGGCCAAGACAAATTATTCTGCATCATTAAGGTTTAGTTATTGTTTTTTTTTGTTACAGTGAAAATATTTGTTGTTACTATTTAATAAAAATATCACAATCTTAATTTTTCCATAGATTGAGGATGCTTCGTCTCTTGAAACTCTTCAAGGATTGATTCAAAAACACAGCACAATTCTAAGTGTGGCAGGTTGCTTCCGTCCATTTAAATCTCTGAATGACAAAAAAGAACTATTGGAAGATATCATCAATTGGTACATTGTGGGGAGGACTGTTCCTTCACTGGTTAGGTACAGTGATATTTATATACATATGCACTATAAATCAATATCCTTTTGACTTTGCAATACATGCATGTCCATTTAGAAAAAAGTCATTACTATAAATCACTGTCCATCCTAATGGCATCATACATATTCACACTCTCAGAAATGTCCCAAAGACAGATTGTGAAATCAAGCACATCATGGGTTTCAAATATATTTTACATTTACTTTGTTTCAGTTTTTTATTGGCATTTTACAATACAACTTGTGCAGTCCTTCCTCCAGAGGGCATAAATAGAAGGCTAACAAAAATTACAGGAATCCCAACAATCCCATAGGTTCAGCCCACGCAGCACAAATCAAAACAAAGAAAACAAACAGGAAGACATAAAAAAAGAAAGGCCTTCCCACCTCTCCAACTTCCCCAAATATAAATTGCAATAAATATTATCCAACAACTATTTTCTTTTCACAGTCACAATGGGCATCAGCATACAAAGCAGAGCATCAGAGGTATTGGACTTCTCATATTCAAGTCTTGGCAGCCCAAATGGAGTTCTAAAAATGGAACAGATTCAGGGCTTGCATGTGTATGGGATAGAAAAGTAACGGCAGCCCGTGAATAAAAACTTGATCAGCAGGCCACACATTTCCTCAACGTTTCTAAATGTATCCACCAGGGCATTGAACAGTCTAACAGTTGTCCGAATAGTCTGAGATATCACATTAAGACTGGTGGAGGGTCGACTTCATTCAGATCCGCCGCCAGTGTTGTTTTATCTGACCCCAAACAATTACACATATTCAATTTATCAGCAATTGTTTCATATTTTAACAAGTTACAGCATAGTTACAAAGCTTAACCTGGTATATCCAAGTATCACTTTAAATTCTGTAATGATTTCTAGAAAGAGGGGAATCTGAGGACTTTACCACCATATGTGTTTAAAGCCTCATAATAATCCACAAACTGCCAACAAAGAGTGTTGCCCTATTTTTCAAACTGAGTAGGATATAGATCTCAATCAAATATCACCTGATAATGAGCTTCCCTTCCTGCTAGCGTGTGCAAGACTGTTTGGGAATTGCGCCATTGCGTAGACCGGGGCAGTACTATCTAACTAAGGCCTTCAATGTTATCTTAAAATTCTTGCAGAGGCAAACTAAGAGTTCGGACCGAGGTGAGTAGTATAATATTTAGAAAGGTGATCCTAACCCTAGGCCCTCCTGCACAAACTTCTCAACTGAAAGGAGATCTTTAAATCTCTGGAAGCTGCTTATTTGTTCAGGTTTGGAGAGACCAATTAGATCATTGAGTGTATCTTGTACATTTACAATAATTTTCTATTGCAGGCTCCAACAGTAAAAGTATCTCTTTCCCCTGAAACCTAACAGATAGAATGGCAGCCCCTCCCTCCTACAGGTTAATAAAGGGACCTGGATCTATTGAAGGTTTAAATGATGTATTCAAATCAATGGCGTGGGTCTAGAGGGGAATGTTGTCAATGCAGATTTCTTAATAACCATGTCTAGACTATGAACGTTGCCTTTTTGAGGGTGCTTAAGTATGCATTCAAGGGTTGATCAGATGTTGAATTCCAGAACAGGTCCCAAATGTAGCATCCTATCACCAGCATTTTCATATGTGGCCAATGCTTCTCTGCATCTGTGTTTTTCAGAGCAACCACTTTACTATCGCCCTTATTTGGGCTACCCTGTGGTATAAGGGCAAGTCCTGGTAGGGCAAGTTGCCCACATGGTTCGGTAGTCATGTATATTTATGCCTGTTTATCAGAGTGTAGCCCTTTCTGCCAGCCCAATAAAACAACTGTTCGAATGATTAAGGGATGCAAACAGTTTCCTGTAGACCATTATAGCAGGTGCCTGGAAAAGATAGAGAACTAGAGGAACTAAGTTTATCTTAATTGAATTGAGCCTCCACAATGAAGATAGGTACAGAGAGGACCACCTCCGACAGTCCTCTCATATAACCTGAAGAAGTGGTGGAAAGTTAGCTTTGTAAAGGTCCTCAATCTTAGGAGTTAATATAACACCCAGGTATGTGCCTGCCTTATTTCTCCATTGGTACTGGGTGTTTAGTGCTAGTTCCTCAACCTTGCCCCAAGATAGTGTAAGCCTGAAAATTCTTGACTTTGCTATGTTTACAATGAAGCCTTATACTCCCTCAAAGCGAGTAAGAAGGTGTTGAATTCAAGGGAAAAATCTTGAGGGATCAGTAAATGATTAGAGGACATCATCAGCGGACAAGAATGCTTTATGAATCTCCTGCCCAAAGGTTATGCTTCCGACCTCCTTGTCGGCCATATTGTGCTTCACAGGGTTCTAAGCTTAGAGCGTAAAGAAGCAGTGGGAGTGGGTAGCCCTTCCTTGTCTCGACCCACTGTTACCCTCTCTTTCTTCTGCAATTCGCTATGATTTGGGACATAGGATTATTGCAATTCAGCCAAACCAATGCTATAAATCTGGGACCAAACCTCTCTATAGTCCTAATGCGGAAGACCTAGTCCACCCAGTCGAAAGCTTTCTCGTGTCCAAGGCCACTATATGACCAGGATCTTATTTATGTTGACCTTTTCCACCAGCTGTTATCATACGTCTGTCTTAATTAGACAAATCCTGACTGTGCTGTGAAACAGAGCTATTCAGCTTTACTGCAGGAATTCCAGAGCAAAATTTAACATCAAGATTTAACAAGAGTGTCGGTCTAAGGAAGCAGAGCTGGTGAAATTTCTTTGGTTTAGGTGTTACTGTAACTAGGGCTTCATTCATTGTTATTGAAAGTTTGCTATTTTGCGGGATACTATTAAATAAGGTTGTGAAGTCTGGTACCAACACCGGTGGGTGTGTCTTGAAGAAATCACTTGTAATGCAGTTGGCCCCAGGGGCCTTGTGCATTTTAAGCTCCTTAATTTCTCTATTAGGTGGAAAGAGGTTCTATATTCGAATACCGCTGTGTTAACTCTGAACTGATTAGCTATCCCCTGTCAGTCAGACAATCTCAGGGAGTTCAGTGTACAAAACGTACCCCAGTCTGCACTTGTGTTTACGGGGAAACCCTTGCTCCAGCACCAGAAGCTGATATCCTCATTTAAATGAGTATGTTCTCTTTATAGTGGAGCATCAGGCAGGCACAAATTTGTAGATTTAATTCAGAGCAATCACTGCGCCATGCTGTCTTGCCTCATCACAATATCTTTGCTCAGCCAATTCGGGTCACTGCTGATCCCAGCCATGCTAAATATCAGTCCCCTCAATCCACCAAGCGCTTTTAATGATCAACAGGCTCTCCCGTGAAGACTGCCTCAGAGAGCCCTCTACATTACTCAGCCACAGGGCGCCATCTTAACAGGGTCAGACACAGGCAGCCTGCAGCTGAGGTATTTTCTACTTATCCCCCCTTCCAGCAGTAGACAGGGTGACTAACTATCACTTCTCAGCAGAACGAAGGCCAGGGATTAAAATATTCTGTAAAAATTCCTAAAATGGGTTTGTGATGCCATACAAATTTGATATTTTATAGCAGTGTATTGTAGGCGTCACTTAAAAAATACTGAATCAATATAAGATGTTTCAACATTTTATGACTGTAAACCAGGTGGTCTTTTCATCTAATGCATAAAATAACATTGTATTATGCAGGGTTGGCCAGGCCTTGCTCAAAGTACAAGCAAAGTTTCTAAGGTCCTATTCACACACTCCAAAGGCTCCACAGTTTGAAGTCAAAAATTGGCTGCCAAAAAGATCTCAAAATCAGCAGTTTGTTCTTTACTAATGTGCATGCTGGATTTGGTTACTTTCTTTTAAAGAAAAGCTGCAGGTCATGTGCTACCTTGCTGCTAGGAAATCCTCACAAGACCACAGGAGAAAGAGAATTTGCCTTTGTCAGTGCTCTCCAACCGCTAACTTCAAATATTTCTATTTAGACTGAAGCTCGAACATAGGGCACTGAAGGATTTTTAGATGTTTCATAGACATACCTTAATTTTATAATAACTTTTACATTATAATTTGACCAATAGTTTGTCTATTTATGATTATTCTTTATTGCAGATTAAAGGAGGGGTTAAAAACTCTGGGAGTACTTCAGGCCATGGAAATTCATAAACAGCTTTTTGAAGAGGCATTCATTTGGGTGGAACACAAAATCACCACTGATATCATAAATGGAATGTTTAACATTCAATTCAGTTCATCTGGCAGTAACCACCGGTTACAAGAAGAGCACATCATTGGTTACTGGAGAGATTACCTCCAAGATTGTGAAGGCAAGTTAAATTTTTTCATTATGTTACAGTTCAACTATTGATGAGACACATCAGTTGAAACTATAATTTAAACCAGCCTATAATGGGAAACATGGTGTCGAAGACTACAGAGAGATACTGTAGAGAAAGAGAGTTAAGGAGGAACAGACCAACCCGTTTTATTTGTACCGAGTAAAATCTATAATAAGAACAAAAGGATAATGCATCCAAAATTGTAAAGTCTATGCCTGCTTTATTTCAATCTTCATTTTGCACGATATGTCTATTATTAATGTTGTTCAAACTTCATTGTAGTGTCCTGGCAGTAAAATGTTAGCTACCCCATTAGAATGAAGCTACATGTACTGCATCAAGAAAAAGTAATAAAAATCAATATAGAGCATGGTTGGGTCTGCTGTGTGGGTCTCTGACAGAGTAAAGCCTTTTCACAGGGGAGATTACAGTTACCTCCAGCCCTTAAGAGAAGTTTTTTGGCTTGTCGCAGTTGTTTGTCTAAACAGTGGTTTGTGTGTGTGAAGACTCAGAGAGAGTGTCAGATGCAGGTCTAGCTGCATGGAATACCTATGCTTACTCCATGTTGAACAATCGGAAGACTTCTAATAAAGGGAGAGTAAGGCGAGCAGGATTGTGGAAATGGTAACATACTCTCACACCAGATATCAGTGTTAACAACAGATAATCTTGATTTGAGGAGTTTTTTGTGAAATGAAGCACAGCAAATCAGCAGGGGTTTTATTATTCACATATCAACCATTACTGAAGTATTCATTTAGCAGATGAAATAAAAAAATCACAATCGTTGCAGTAATCACAATTTTATTAGTTTGACAAATATTTCTTTTTTCTTTTAGAGCTTGCATGTGAAGCCAAATTAAAGGACATTCTGTGTTTTGTGACTGGCGCTAACACAGTTCCACCACTTGGCTTTAATCCTCAGCCATCAATAGACTTTCTGCATGCATGCGATGGCCAAGTCGAAATGTCTATGTTTCCAGAGGCAAACACCTGTGGAAATGTGTTGCGCCTCCCCCTTTTAATTTCGTATGAAGAATTTAAAAAAAACATGGACTTTGGGATACTGAATTCTCCAGGGTTTGGACGAGCCTAATGATCATATTGAAATGAGCGGTATAATGTATACATATGACAAAGTAGTTATGGATACAAAGGATTGATCATGCTGTTGTCGCGGAAGGTGAGAGTCTCATGGCAGCATACGAAATGCAAGGGCATTGGACTTCTGTGAAATAAACTCATAGCCACAGGGCAGGTCTCTGTGCCTTGATAATAGCACATTTCTTCCCATTCCTGTATTCATCATGGCAAATTAGAAAATGTATTGAAAAAAATATTTTTCCGGAAACTTTGTCAATGTTTATTTTTTGCAATGATTAATAAAGTTTTTTCCAAACCATCTTTACCAATAAAACTACATTGGTTGACAATAAATAGAAGTTCTTCAGATTGACTGAGTTCTTGCTTTCATCTTTTTAGTGTGTCTTGTGTTAGACCCTGTTTGGGTGGCCACTGGGCAAGCAGGGGCTACTGGGCCTGAGGCCTGTGGTCATTTACCTCAGATGTAAAAGGCTACAGTGAACCTTTGGCTGTGCAAACTAGGCTATGTACAATCTCTTTAACACTTCACTCTCAGTTGTAGCAATGGCAAGCAGTTAAAGGCTTATCAGTGAGGTAGTGTGAGGGTATGTAAACTCGAAAGTCATCTATTGGCCTTCAAAGCAGTAACTGATCATGTAACTCATAGATTTCCTTTGCTTATGAAAAATAACTCTATACAAATGTAAAACTTAATGCTTCACAGAACAGGTTATAGCTACAATTATTTTACTGAGCTACTGTGCCTTGTGCCCTAGTCCTCCTCTCACAGGTGTTTCCATCCTTCTGGGTTCGAGCGCTCTAGTGTTAGTATCAAGAGTCAGGTGGTGATTATCATTATGAACCGTCTCAAGTAGACCCGTGTGACAATTCTCACCAGAGTGAAATTGGTTCAGCACACCACGGGTGGTCAGATGCAAAAAGAACAATTGATGGACATAATGTAGAACAATGTCATACATTCACCTCGGTACAGAGCTCTGGGCCTTACGATTAACCGTGTATATATAGCATGTAGGATTTACATTGAATGTTGCATTATTCTGTTTTGTTTATAGAGATATCCCCTGGAAGAAGGCAGTTCATATGCCGAAATGCATTGGAAATGATAACATTTTTTTCTCATGAATTAAAATGAAAAGTTATGAACTTTACATCCATGTGATGAAAACATGATGAAATAAAACGCCAAGGGCCAGATGTATCAAGGCTTTTGCGACTCGCAAAGGCCGAAATTTGCAGAATTTCGGCCTTTGCGACTCGCAAACAGCCTTTTTGCATTTTTTGCTATGTATCAAAAAATCGCAATTTAAGGAATCGCAATAATTTGCGATTCCTTATTTTGCCATGGCATTTAAGGAATTGCAAATTTTACGATTCCTTAAATGATATGTATGATACATTTTTGAATTGCGAAATTGTGTTAAGAAATCGCAATTTACCACCAACTTGTAGTTGGTGGTAATTTGCGATTTCTCTTAGAAATGCCCTATTTGGCATTTGTGAGGGTGGCATGTGACACACATACATGCCCATAGGGCATGTATGTGTGCCACATGCACACACATGTAGATTTCAGGGGTGCAGCAGGGTGTCTTTGAGACACCCCTGCACCCTTGAAATAATTCTCAAATTGCGATTAGCAAATTGCGAATTCGCAATTTGAGAACTATTGCACTATCATTCCTATGGGCCTCCTGGCCCATAGGAATGCATTGGAAATTATTCTTTATTTGCGAATTTGCAAATTGCGAATTCGCAAATAAAGAATAATAATGAATCGCTAAAAAATAGCGATTTTGTACATACGTACCGTTTTGCGAATTCTAAATAGCGATTCGCAAAAAATCGCTATTTAGGAATCGCAAAACGGTATCTAGATACATCTGGCCCCAAGTTTCAAACAGACAAACTATTGCACAAATTTATTGAACCTTCCACGCAGGAGGATTTCATGGAGCCCGGGGGACATACCCCATATCTATGGGGGTGCAACCAATGTAGCCTAGGTGTTCCCACGCATCCTACCATGCATTTTGGCACATTCCCAGATATACCATTACTGTCAGATCTGGGAATGGGTAAAAATGCTAAGCCTCCCAGGTAGGCCCTGATTAGGTGCCTACAATCAAGTGATATCATTTTGAATGCTACCTTTGTAAAGTTCTTATTGATAGTTAAAAAGAAATTAGGAGAATAATTACTTTTATTATGTAATTTACTACGAAACCAAATGAATTTATTCGATGTAATGGTATTTTAAGTGTTTTTATATTTGAACATAGCTTTTACTGCTTTCTCGTTTTAGATGTGTAATATTGTAAGATTTTAAATAATCACTACAATAAAGATTACTTACTAAGCCTCCCAGGTATAGCATAAGGAGGAAAAATGTCTCTATTTCTCCTCTTTTGTTCCGCTTTCTATGTGTGCTGCAGCACACACAGCACAAATGCTTCAGGGGATTTTTTTAGTGTAGGAAGGTGTCCTGCTAAAAACACTCCTGTCTGCAAGGCAGCACATAGTGCTCCAGTGCAAGTAAAGTGCAGGAATACGCGGTTTCATGTTAAATACGGTGCAATTGTGACCATTATCTTTCCGCAGCATAGTGCAGCATGGTGGCTTGCTGCACCACACTGCATAAAATAATGATAAATCTGCCCCTCAGGATGTCTGTCAGAGGGAAACAGCAAAGTTCAGTTCAGGTCCAGTTGCCACTGGTCAACTGGCATTCTTCACAGGAACGTTCTTTTAAGGTTTTTTTTTTGGTTCCTGGAGCCGCCCAGGGGAACAGCCCCTTGATCTTTGGAGACCTTTCAGTCTTTGGGTTTAATGAAGGTGGGGGTCCAAACTCTTCAAGATCTTCCAACAGGTCACAGAAGCAGAGTGCAGCAGACTCAGACTTTTAGCAAGTCTGCCATTTTTCAGAGAAAGGCTGGATGAGGGTCCAGAATTATTTGGTTTATCAGCTTGTGGGGGAATGGTTACACCTTATGACACCCCTAGTTCCTCTATGACCAATGGAGTAAAGATTCCCAAGCAGTAGAAAAAAAACTGTGGTTTGCAGTAGTTCCTGTTTACCTAACTGTAAACTGCCCAAAAATGCAATGTGTATTAGAGCAAATTCTGTACGGCAAAGGTCTCTGGCCACAATAAACTCGGGCTCTGAGACTGGGGATGTGAATGTGGAGTGTACCCTGGTAATCCTAGTGACCTTCCACATCTAATAATGACGTTCAGTTTGAAGCACTCACTATACACACAACAAACCCAGAGACAGATGCCTGGTAGGTCACAAGCAGGGTCTTTCAGTAAAAGGCATTAAGTACACAAAATTGCCTTGGCAACCTGTTCTCTCACTGCCAAGTGTTAGATGTGGCTTCACAGACACGTTAAGCAGGATTGACATTTTGGTGTCAACAGGATGCCCACAGCCTTCTCTGTAAATATTCTATGGAATTCTGATGGGTCATCTGCCCATGCATGCAGGTCAGCCTATTGTTTGCTCCTGGGATGCAGTTCACATTTTTTTTTAAAACCTACAGCTAGGCTTGAGTAGAGGCTAGGAGTTGACAAAGGATAATGCTATTTAACTTTTCGAAAGCTCATGCATATTAATGCTAACTTTCTATTTATTATTTCTATTTATTAAAAATGTGAAATCACTCTGTTTTTACACATAGAACAGCAAACTGATAATAGCCTTTAGGGACTTATTGCTTTAGGGACATTGTCATGTTAATTTTTAACATGTGGCACTTTTTTTTTTTATCACATTTTTTTTTTAGCTCAGCAGTAAAATACAAGGTAACATGTAGACAACCATTATGGTGTAGGTGCCCTTCAATCCCTATTTCTACACCTGCGTTAGAGATCTGAGCTTTGGGGATAGATGCCATGTGTCCATGTAAGCTGGTGAGGTCGCTACCCATCAAGATAGTGCATATTGGAGCTCCTGTATTCCAACCCCCCTCGTGGCCCTCCCTAACCCCAACTGCCCCCTCCCCTGGTGCCCCCCCCCCCATTCTTACCCCCCTCTCCGGTGTGTTCTGCTGAGTCGTCGCAAGGTAACCAAATGGACCCGAGTTAGACAGTGTCTCACTTATCTCCTGGTGGTGTCTTATGGAACTCTTCCGCTAGTCTGAGGACCTATAGGTATTTGGGGCAGGTAAGCTCATTGAATTCTTGGGTTAACAGGGAGACTAATGGCAACCACGTTTCTCTAAAGGTGTCCGATGTTTGTGTGAGAGAGGCTTGTATCCTTTCCATCCCCATTATATACCAGAGCCGGTGAAGCCACCCCGTATGTGTGGGCGTCCGTGAGGTGCCCCATAGGGAGAGGATGTGTTGCGTCGCTGCCCCCATTGCCAAACCCCATTTGTTTCCCCCCGTAGTGACTTGAATGGGAACGTGAGTTTGTTGGGTAGGCCTAGGATCGTGTATGCGGGGAAATGGGGGATCTCCGTCTCAAAGTGTAAGTCTATGTCCAGGAGAACCATCTCCCAATATTCTTGCACCGCTTCGCATTCCCATAGCAGGTGAATCATGGTCCCCGTGTGTCCGCATCCCCTCAAGCATGTGGGGTCTCATCTAGGGTTACTCCGGTATAGCCGCTCCGGAGTCAAGTGCCAGTAATAGGCCAACTTGACCATCAACTCTCTACTGGCCATGTTTCGAGCCATGTGGTGCGCCCAATCGAAAACGTCCTGCCATTCCTTGTCCGAGAGCGTGCGCCCCAGTTGTCGCTCCCATCGTCTCTGACCTGCAGATCTTTCCACGGGCAAGGGGGGAGACAGCAGCTTATACAGTTCAGTGATCGCCCGCGTATCTGCGGATTTGGTATAAAGCCACTTTTCGAATGTTGTGAGTGGGC
Source organism: Lissotriton vulgaris (assembly GCF_964263255.1). NCBI lineage: Eukaryota > Metazoa > Chordata > Amphibia > Caudata > Salamandridae > Lissotriton > Lissotriton vulgaris. The sequence goes on from NC_141697.1 coordinate 1,059,316,038, forward strand.
GGCTCACATGAGGGACAGTATCCTTGTGGGTAAGCCAGTGCCGAAGCAGAAAATATTGGAAGCGTTGTGGTTTGTCAATCGCATATACATCCCTTATGACGTCCAACGTCATGAAGCCCTGTAGGTCAAATGAGTGCCCAGCCGATCGACACTCCGTCTGTCGCCACTGTGGGAAGGAACCGGTGACCAGACCTGGCGGGAAAGCTGGATTATCTAGCAGGGGTGTCATCGGTGAAGGAAAGGACGTAAGGCCCCGTGGGACCGCCACTTTGTCCCATACCTGAGGATCGTCCTGGTGATGGGTGACTTTTTGAGGTAGGCTGGCCTGTCTTGGCGCGCTATGAATGGGACTCTTCAGAGCGGCATGCCTGCCATGGCCCTGTCCTGAAAGAGCCAGTGTTTCTCTGAAGTCGGCCGGGACCATTGTAAAAGGTATCGCAGTTGTGATGCCTGGAAGTATCGCTGCAGGTCCGGCACGCCGTGTCAGGTTCACCTGCATGACTGTGCGATATGTAAGTCTTCTACGCATCAAGCATAGCAAGGAACCATGAACCGATAACAAAACTACATCTCCCAGACTAGGAAGGAGGTATTTGAGGACAGTCGACACGCTTCGTGTTGCGTGTACTTCTATCGACTTCCGTCTTGTCAGGAGGAAAGGAAGCTACTGCACGCCGCAAGGACTTTGCGGCTTTGGTGTTCCGTTCTGGTGCTGTTGACCGGGTCCCCGCATCAAGGTAGGACCGGGGAGCTCGGGGAAGCATTTCCGCGATTCTGGGGTTAGCTTCATGTAGCGCTTCAGCGGACGTTTGTACATTGAGTTCTACGAGCGGAGCACGGTGGTCAAGGCCACGCGTTACCGTTCTACGATCTAGAAGTGCCTGAACTTCTATGATCTGTTTTTGGTTGGTTGAATCTTGATATCGGCGGAGTGTCGGTATTAGCTGAATCCCCCTGCGGAGCGCAGTAGTGGTCGCAACTACACGCTACCGTGTGGGTGACATTTTTCTTATTTCTATTATTCTACATGCGAGCGGAGTGAAGGGGCCCTGTCTTCTCACTGCCGTGCCTGCAAGTTCTCGGACATAGTTACCTATGCACCCGTTGGGCGTTTATTGTTTACCAGGAGCTAGATGCTTATAAGTTATGACATTTCAGGGTTGAAATACAAAGACTCTCTTTCTCCATTGTATACAGAGCGGAGTGTTGTGGTTCTTGCTCCCTACACACCACCGTTTCTGGGATTACAAGGTGCTGTTATAATTTAACCTTTTCAAGAGGAATAATTGGTATCGCTCAAACCCAGCAGGGGAGGTCTTGCTACCAGAATCCAGTATTCATACACAGTATCTTTTCACCTCTGTTATGGTACGCAGGGAAAGGATGTCTGCTTACCTATATGTTTGTTTCCTATGGGAGTATGTATGACTTATGACCTTTGCTTATGTTTCATCAGGCCTATCAGCCAAGACAGGTGGTGATTGATGATACGTTCTGCCCAGGGTCTCTTTCCTTTATTCTAACAGGTATACAGAGTTATTAGCGAGATCATATGAGTGTAGCCTGATGAGCAATGCCTGTTTGATAAGTATATGTTTTGTCGTTACAGGTTTATCCCTTCCCTGCTGTCCCTTCCCTTTCCTTCCGTTCTTCCTGTTTTTTTCCTCGCCTAATGGCTCAAATACTCTGTGTATTTACAACAAGAGTGTTTGTGACGTTTGAACATGGACCATTGTATACATCAACCGGATTCTGTGGAGCAAACCTGGAGACGCCGAGCCCGCCCTCCGCCGTCACCCGCGTGACCAAGTCGCGCCTCAGCCGAGGACGTTTACCGGCCAAGATGTATTGCTGTATTGTGTCCTGCAGCTTTTTAATCATGCCTATAGGGGGGGTGACTGGGATGGTTTGGAAAAGGTAGAGCACCTTTGGCAATAGGGATACTTTAACAGCTGCCACCCGCCCAAGCCAGGAGAGTGGCTGTTGTAGCCATCCTAGAACATCCCCCTGAACGCGTGCCAGAAGTTTAGAGTAGTTTAGTTCGACTTTCTGGGCTGTTGTGGGCGTCAAATCAATCCCCAGGCATGGCAACGCCATTTGCGTGGTCAGCCCCCCATTTGTAACAATCCTCTGTTGGCCAGGCAGGTGTTGCTCCCCAGGGGTAGAATCACGGACTTCCAGATGTTCATTTTGAAGCCTGATACCCTCCCGAACAGCTCCATTTCCTCCAGAAAGGCAGGTATCGATACCCTAGGGTTGTCCACGGCGACAAGGATGTCGTCTGCATAGAGGCTGATAGTTTGTTCTTCACCCCCGAATTTGATGCCTGTGATGGCTTTGTTGTCCCGTATGTGTTGGGCGAATGGTTCGATATAGATGGCGAACAGCAGGGGCGAGAGCGGGCAGCCTTGCCTCGTGCCTCGTCTGATGTCAAATGGCATGGAGCTGATCCCGTTCACCTTGATTGTTGCCATGGGGTGACGCGTAACAGATAGCCACCCAAGCTTGAAATCTGTCACCCATGCCGAACCTCGCTAGCGTCTTGTCTAGATGTTTCCAGTCCACCCTGTCAAACGCTTTTTCGGCGTCGACTGATAGGAGGGCTGCATTCGTAGCGTTAAAGTGTGCCTTATCGATTACATGCATCAGGCACTTGGTGTTGTCTGCACACTGACGGGAAGGTATAAAGCCTGCCTGATCCGGTTCTATTATACCTGGAGACAAGGGCCTAGCCTCGCGACTAGAATTCCTGCAAATAGCTTTAAGTCAAGGTTGAGGAGCAAGATCGGTCTATAGGCCGCACAAAGGGTCGCATCCTTGCCTGGTTTCGGCAGGACTATAATGTCTGCTTCCAGCATCTCTTGTGGGATTGAACCCGGGTCCTGAAAGTTGTTGAATAATTTTGTTAGTATAGGGGCCAGGAGGGGGCAGAACGTTTTATAGAAGCCAGCGGAGAATCCGTCAGGGCCCGGCGCTTTCAGCGGTTCAAGACGTGCTATCGCCGAGATCACCTCATCCAGGCGTATAGGGGCATCTAGGACTAGGACAATCGTCTTGTTGAGGAATATAACTTCTGCGTCCTCTAGGTACGTTGTCCCCGCCACATCATCCGAGGTCAGATCAGCCGTGTAGAGCTTGGCATAAAATGCCCTGAACGCTTCCGCAATGTGGTCGTCCTCTCTGATCTCCCCTCCGTCTTCCGCGCGAATGACCGGGATCTTGGAACGGACAATTTTTGCTTTAAGTTTACTAGCCAACAGACGGCTGGTCTTGACCCCCCCTACGTAGTATGTGTGACGGAGACGTAGTGCCGCATATTCTGCCCGATCTAAATCGAGGCTCGTGAGCTGCGCCCTGGCTGCCTTCAATTTGCGCCAGATTCTGGGGGCCCATGTCCGGCAGTGAACTCTCTCTAGCTCCAGTACTTGCTCTGCTAGCTCCTGGCGTCATTGCTTCCGCTCTCTATTGTCCGCTGCCGAGATCGCTAATAGTTCCCCTCGCACGACCACCTTGAGCGCCCCCCAGATCGCTGTCATGGCCACTTCCCCTGTGTCGTTTTGGCTTAAATAGTCTGTGATGCTCTGGGAAAGTTGCTGTGTGACCCCTTTGCGGGAAAGCAAGTTTTCTCTAAGGTGCCATTTACCCTTGTGCGACTGTATACATGGGACCAAAAGGCAAAGCACCACCGCATCATGATCCGATAGAGCCTCTGGGGCGACCTCTACGTCCCGGACCATGGGGGCCAATTCTGTGGAACTTAGAAAATGATCTATCCTGGCATATGTGCGGTGCACATGTGAGTAAAAGGTGTACCCTAGAGTTGTGTGGTGAATCTCTCTCCATGTGTCGAGGAACCCCCTACTGGCCAGCCAACGCTTCCCTTCAGTGGAGAGTGCTCCGGAATCGCCAAACCTTCGACCCGATCTATCTCTATTGTTGTCCATGACTAGATTTATGTCCCCGCTTACCAAAATGTGTTTTGTGTCTGTGCCTATTACGTCTGATAGTGCCCCCTTATGGAAAGCCTCTTGTTTGGTGTTGGGAGCATACATGGACCCCACTGTAACCGACGGGTTTCCAATAAGGACAGTGTAGGCCAGGAGTCTACCTTTGATTTCTGCCACTTTATCTCCCACCCGTCCTTTAAAGTGTCTAGCGAACAGAAGGGCCACCCCCGCTTTCTTCTCTGTGGTGGAGGAGTAAAACTGATTCGGGAAAGCCCTGGACCTCATACGATGCCAGTCTTTGGCCAGCAAGTGCGTCTCCTGGAGCAGGCATATAGCCGCCCCAGAGTTTTCTAAATAGGAGAGCACTGCCCTTCTCTTGACTGGGTTGTTGAGCCCTTTAACATTGAGGGTGAGAACCTGGATGGACTCGTCAGCCATGAGGTGATGTGTGCCCTGTCCCTCTGTGCACTGGTCTGAAGCTACCCTGTGCCCCTGCGCACGCTGTCTGATTGACGGGAACACACCGGAGCCCACCCCCCTCCCAGTCCCCACCCCTTTACCCTGAACCCCAACTGCCTTTACCACCATAGACTCCTCTCTTCCCACTCACTCCCGTCCCTCTCTCCCCTCCTCAGCCCCCCCTGTGAATACCCAACTGGTGAACATTGTCCCAGGCCTATACAACGTCAGTCCAGGCCTGTGGTAGAGTTTCGAGTGAAGGGAAAATGTGGCAATGGTGGCCCTGATATCCCCCGTCCCACCCCCACCCCCATCGTAGTGCTGCGGCTATGCAAGATAACACCCCCGCTTGTGTCTTCTCATGATCCGGCGTTTGTGTCCTTAGAGACCTCTTGTATCGCCGCTGCGTGTTCTTGCGCCACAGTCTCGGGATCTGGTTTGAGACCTCTCTTGGATGAGCGTCTACGTCTCACTCTCTGCCAGCCATCTCTTGTCATCTGTGGGGATTTTGACTGGGACGGCCGCAGTCCGGAGTCGTCGTCTGATGCGTCCCCCTCATGGGGAATGCCTAGCAAGGTGCAGGTGTCTCGCAGGGACCAGAGTTGGTGAAGGGCCCCTTTCCATTTGAAAATAAGTCTAAATGGGTGTCCCCAGGAGTACGGGACCCCATTGTCGCACAAGAAGGAGGGAGCCACTTTGAATGCCCGTCGCTTCTGCAGAGTGATCACTGACAAGTCTTGAAATAACTCCACCGTGTGACCCTGAAAGCAAAGGGGTTGTTTTTGGCACGCTGCCTTCAGAATGCGCTCTTTGAGGGGTAATCGGGCAGGAAGGCTAGAATGTCTGGAGGGGGAGCTGGCGCTCGGCGTGCGAGGCCCACCCTGTGGGCCCTGTCGATTTGGATCATGAAGTCCTCATTCTCCTCCAGTATTTCTCGGAACAGACACTGCAAGTAGGCCATGACGTCTTCCCCCTCCGCACATTTCGGACCCGTATGTTGTTGCCTCTTGAGCGGTTCTCTAGATCTTCCGTGTGGGCCTGCAGGTCTGTTTGTTGTTCATGGAGCCTGATGATTTCCTGCTGCAAGAGTTCTACCTCTTCACTCCCAGTGTTCTCGACCGCTTCCACTCGTTCTCCAATGTTGTCTATGTCGCGGCGCAGCTCTTTGTATCCTTCTGCCATGTCTTGCTTGAGGGTTTGAATGTCTTCCCTGAGAGAGGTGAATAGGGCCTCCATGAACGACTTTGTTGCCGGGGCCTCCCCTCCGCCCCGGTCCTTCTCTTTAGGCTGAATCGACTGTGTCGGTTTGTCGGGGCTCTTTTCCCACTTAGATGTTCCTTTAGCCATCATTTCTGGGATGGTGAGGCCCCCTCTGCGGTTTGTGGATGACATGCTCTACTCCCTTACGAGTCCGGTAGTGCCCCATGCGCTTGCTGTGTCCCTAAGTGAGTCCACCGTCACTGGCAGGCCTGTGAGGGAGGCGATGTGTCGAGCGTGCGGGCTGCACTGCGTTTCGATGGACCCCGTGTGTCCACCGGCAAGGGGCTTATGGCTGTGCTATCCGGCGGCCTCCCGGGCCAGCCTTCCTCAACGTTGGGCCTGCAGCTGTGCCCTGTCAACTGGACTGTTGCCTCACTGCGTGTTGGGTTGCCGCTGATTGCCGGGGGCTCGATTGATGCCCCCCGAACTTACTCCCTCGTCACCAGGGCCTGTCCCCCTCGACCTTGCGGGCCCTCCCCGGTGACTCGATGTCAGTCCTCCGATGCCCCTCTACTGAGGCCTGGGTGAGGCCGTGTGGACGTGCGGTTGCGGCTGTGCCTAGGCTTTGCCTCGTGGCGTCTCCCTCCGTAGCGTGGCCGTATGCTGAGGGGTCTCCATTCTTAGGCCCTGGTCCGCGCCGTGCCGGGGGCTCGAGTGCCTGCCCCCCGAGCTTCAGCCCCTAGGCGCCCCACCGGCTTGCTCCTCACCTCCGTGCTGGTAATCGCCTGCCTCCCGCTGCGGACGTTTCTGTTCCCGCTGAGTAGGCCCAAGCCGGGGCCCCTGTAGTGCTCCCTGCCGTCCGGCCGAGCTCCACGCTTTGCGAGCCTCTCAGGTTGCTACTGGTTGCCGGGGGCTCGACTGACGCCCCCGAGCCTGCACCCTCGACACCAGGACCTGCCACCTTCAACTTTGCCGGCCCTTCCCGGAGACTCGGAGTCTGTCCCCCGATGCCGCTCCCTTTCAATCTGGGTGAGGCTGTGTTAGACCTGTCAGCCCTAGGGTGGTCTTTCCCTGTGATTTTTTTGCCCTTGCCTCATTTTTCCCACCTTCTTTTTGTTGGCCCATAGGTCTTCGGGCACCTTTTCCTAGCTAATCTGTGTTAGGGTGCAGGTGCTCTCTACTTCAAACATGGCTGCCACTAGCCCCTGCTACTGCAGCGTGGTCTTTTAGTGTAGCACCCTAGTTGTCAGGAGCAGGCTAGATCCCCATACAATGTTGCAATACCAGCCACCCAGCCCCTGTCCATAGGTAGAGTGGGGAAGCTCCTGAACCTTCCAGAACGAAGGCGGAGTTAGGTTTTCCCGCCTTAGAGAGTGGTCACCTGACCTGGGCATATATAAGCAAGGGAGGGAACTTTTTCTAGTCAGTTGGGGCATCACTGACTGCGAGCCTTTCACTGGCGATCGGCGGCCGATCCTTCGCTCCTCACCTCACGTCTTGCTTCTTGTGAGCGGAGGTCAGTCACGCCGTCTGTAAATCCGCCACGGAGCGCCCCGCCAGCCGCTATCGCTCTGTGGGCCGGGCTGCTTCATTCTTGTCCCCGGCCGGGGACAGCTTTCTCTGCCGCTGAATGACTTGCGCCCCTGTATCCGGCGCGTGTGAGCTCGTCCGGGGCCCCAGCAGGTATCCCGCTCAAATCTGGCAGCCGATAGAGCGTGCAGGGGGCGAAATAGTGTGTGTTTACGCTTTTAATGGGGGTTTGGAACGAGGAGCCTCTTCAAGTCGCGTCCTCTCAGGCCGTCATCTTGGCTACGCCCCCCACATGTGGCACTTTTAAATACCATCCAACCAAGCGTGTTGGCTACAACACAGAGGGGTGACTTCCAAAATATTATTAAATATAATATTTCAAAGGAAGCTTTTTACCTATTAAAAATGATTATTATAACAGTTTACTCTGCAAGTATTAAACTGCAGCAGTCAGGTTACAATGGTAGCCCCAACGTCATGTTTTTTTGCTTTGTCCTACTGAGTGGAGTGTACAATACGTGCGGCAGTCCATTCCTTGGGTGCAGTTTGTACATCATACACTATGGCCTTAGCATGGCAATAAATGATTAGTCAATGTCTAAATGTTTTAGGGTCCAGAACACATACACTGGGCATTGATAGCAGTGCCATGTTGTGCAAAGTCTAAAAAAACAATATATTCAGCCAAAAAGAAGATGAGCATGTAAAGAGGAGCAATTCATCATGTCCAACTTGACCCTTTCTTGCAGCAAATTAAGCATTTGAACACTGTAGGTACACTAATGCACATGTAAACACTTTATGAGGACATTTCTGAAAGTGTCACCTTAGTTGTTGATCACTCGACCCCTGCTTGCAATGTTTTTCCAGTTCAGTCCCAGTAGAAAGTATTAACAATGTGTTCTTTCACTGTATCAGGCATCAAATCAAAGCAATCACCTGAATAATACCAATGAAGATAGGCAGACATGTAAATTACAAATGTGTAACAATATGCATAGGAATAATATTGGGATATGTGTTTTTCCATGGGTAACGGTAAATAGTGTCTTCTTGGCCGATGGCTATTGTGCAAGAAGAGTCTTCTCATTTTGGAGAGGCCAAAACAAGGTATCACCTACACTTAAGAGGGGCATTTCTGACAATAATTAACAAGGAAACAGTCTGCAAAAAATAATTTCAAGTGTAGTGTAATACGAACATAACCATACGAAAGTGAAGCTCTGAATCTATGCTCCACTGCTGACAATTTGGAAGTATGAATATGTATCCAACCAACATAATCTCTGAAACTGAGCCTCCAAACACCAATTTCTAACGAGGAAAAAAGAAATAATTCCAACTGTCTATGGGCTCATATATCCTGTATGTGTATCCAATCTTTCACCAAGAATTTGCTATTTTTCCATATGTTCCATGGTATAACTATTTCAAGTCCTGTACTTTTAAGCCAATACATTAAGCTATTAATGTTCACTATGATATTTGTATGTTTGTGTATTTTATTTTGACTTACAGTGGCTGAACATTATCCTCGTAGTTGTAATAATTTACGTAGCACTAATTTTATTCTATTTAACTTTACCTCTGCAAGGGTGTAATGTGCCATCACTCATTTATCATGAAAGGCATATGTTTAAGTTACATCCTCTGCTGACAATATTTTGAAAATGATTTTGCATTCAGAACATATTTAAAATGACTGCATGTTTAGTGGTCATTGAAACACACAATTGCAACTAGCACCAACACTTTAAAGCTTAAAACTGTTTCCACTTGCTGTCCATCTCAGGGTTTCCACAGTTTATTATTTAAAATAAAGAGACCAACAAAGGCCATGTTGAATAACAATATATTTTTTGATCCAGTAATTGTAAGTCCACAGTGTGGAATGCAAACATTGACATCACAAATACTTTAAGTGTTGTGCAAAATATGTAATTTTTACATTAGTAAAGAAATTGATATATACCTTGCTCAATGATGCATAAAAACGAGAAAAGTATTTTTTAAAAGACAACAAAACATTGTAACATATCGGAGAGCAAAACGAAATACTTTAGATTTAAGCATTGTCTACATTGTTATTTAGATTTGCAATAAAATTACATGTGCTTATAAAAATGTCTACTGCATGATTAGAATTATTGGTGTCTGGATCCATTGAATTCTCTAGTGCCACCCTGTTTTCTTCACTTAAAATGAAAACATTGTCAGGGACCTGCACAGAATTGTTTAATTCAGCAGTAAATGTGTGTCCATAGTCATCAACACCATAATCATCTCCGACACAAAAGGTGTCTAACATTGAGGTGGCACAGAGCATACCACCAGTCCATAACTGTAAAGGAGTTAAGTGCCCTTCTGTACGCAAATGGTGATTATTCCATTGGTTCACAAACTCAGCAACTGCTTTATTCAGTCTTTTTAGGTAAATAAAGTGCAGTGCAAAAAGATGGACTTCATTTTGAATATCTAATATTCCATTTTGTTCCATCCAAAAGAACAAATCCTTGAAGTAACGAACAACAACTCTGTTTAACTCTGCCCACAATCGCTCAATACGTTGATTGTGAACACTTCGACCACAAATAAAACTGCCTCTGTTTAATCCTCTTCTACATATCATGTAACGTGCAACATCAACATTTTCAACACCCATGTCGCCTCTAACCCTCAATGGCAGTCCAAATCTGGATATTCCATCTCTGAAAAGGTTAAGAACGGTGCCTGCACGATTATTGTTGCAACATTTCACATATATAATTGCTCTACTGAAGCCATCGATGCAGCCATGGAAGACAAACCTCCACCGTATCAGTTTGTGATTACTGTCAATATGCCTGATAAATAAAACAAACAAAAACACTTTATAATGGTGAATAAATATTTCATACATTAGTGAAAAACAAAAAAAAACACAATGACATTCATGATGAATTGAACGGATTTAGGTGCATATCTACGGGTTGGATCTCCTCTTGTGGCCACTATACCCATACTAAAATCAATGATTATGTGTTTTAGTGCCCAAAAAGAATTACTGGAAACACTGATTGCTGATTAATACATAAGTAAAGGTGAGATTAAATCAAACCTTCTCTTTTTATGTAATTAACTTCTCCAATAGTAAGAAATAATTTTGAAGACAAGGAAGGCTCAGAGGTGGAAAAGATGTTTACGGAAAAGGGGGGGATGAATCCATTCAACTACAAAATACATCTTCATAGGTTGCTTCAGTCACAAGTAGAGAGATACAAAGGAAACATTTTAAATGACTCACTCTATTTTACCAAACTTACTCCTCTACCAATTTTAACGGTAGAGAACATTACAATTAAACTAGATTCACCCATATCCTCCTGGCTCAAGGAAGCCAGTAACGTATACGCCCTGAAACAGAAAACAAACCAGTTCACCGCCATGAACCATCACAATTGTATACAGAGGAACTGAGAAAAGCTGAACTTGAGCAATGCCAGTTATAGCGAAAATGGCAGAAACCATCTACTCCGGAGAATAAAGACATTTTCATGGTGCGACTAAAAACCTACAAGACATCAATTTGGGGGGCTAAATATGCATATTTATCAAATCAAATCCTACATGCTGGCAACAAAACAAAAGAAATACTTGATACTGTCAGCGAACTTTCTAACCCCGATCGCTCAAGTATGACTACTTGGGCTTCTTTTTCATTGACAAAATAAGGTTGATGAAAGACAGTATTCCTCCCAGCCTCCTGACTAGCACTACTGGCTCGGAACATGTGAATTTTATAACATCCTCAGTTTTACCGGCCATCACTATAGATGACAAGTGGAAATTGATGACTTAGGTCAAATCTGGCTCTCCAAAAGAGACCTGTCCCCCCACGGATCCTAAAAGAAATCTTCTCACATTTTCCCGATTCTGTGATCTCTCTGCTCAACGTATCCCTAAGTCAAGGCATTGTCACCCATACCTTCAAGGAGGCGGTAGTCATCCCACTTAAAAATAAAAAGGACGGTCCCTCCATATTGAAAAACTATAGCCCTTTCACTCCTCCCTTACTTAGCAAAGTTATTAAAGGCACACATTACCCAACCTTTAAGCACATTCTTAGAGGACTTATCTTTTCTCAATCACCACCCGGTAGGGTTTTGCCCTGCTCACACCAGAGACACAGTTATTCTCTCCGTAATTAACGATATGAAAGAAACAGACACAGGAGTGACCCAGGCACTGGTCCTCTTAGACTAATCTGCTGCCTTGGAGACAGTAGAGCGCATGACATCTTAATCGAATATGTCAGGGTCGCAAGTGTGCAGGAGTCGGCATTAAACTGGATAAAGTAATTCTGGTTGTTCAAAATCAGTAAATCTCACTCCTTTTTCCTTGTCAAAGGTAGAACTTAACTGAGGAGTACCACCCATCTTTTCAACCTCAGTATCCGCCACTTAGTCTGCACCCTACGGGGACAGATGGTGAACATATACAAGTACGCCGATGATATGCAGTTGCTTTTCAACATCGATGACACAGAATCTGCAGAATGTTTCTGAAGCACCATTTATACATCTGTGACTGAATGAGTTGTCATGAGTTAAAGTTGAATTCAGATAAGACTGAAATTGTGACGCCTGAAAACAAAATGCATAGCTTGAACACTTCCATTTGGCCAGTGAAGATGGGTGAGCCTCCTTCCCCCCAAAAAGCGGTCAAGAGCCTTGGGGTCATGATAAAATCAATCTATGAAGCCTCAGATAAGTGCACTAACTTTATCTTGGTTTTTTTCAGCTCTAGAAAATTTAAAAAAATCTGATAATATTTTACTTGAAGCTTTTACTCAGATTATAATCGCCTTGGTCATGTCGCCATCAACTATGCAAACTCACTCTATATGGGACAGAAGCTGCAGCTGGTTCCAAACCAGGCTTGTATGGCTCCACACTAAAGCTCTAATGTCAAAATAATACTGTCATCCATTTTCCCAAAGGTCCTGATTTAAAAATGGGCACATTATTTTTAAATCTCATAATGGCAACTATGCTACCTTTGTGAACTCCAAAATTCAGGACTATACACCAAAACGTAATCTTAGATTATCTCATCAAAATCTGCTTGGGGTTCCCAAGTACAACAAAAAGATACTGAGTGCCTAAGGTTTGCATGTGGAATTCTCTTCCACGACTCATTAGAGTCACAACTTCCCATAGAAGCTTTAGGACCTTGCTAAAAATATGGCTATTTAGACAGGGTTATGGATAAGCTCCGAGTCCCTTGCCTCTTTTGCACCAGCGCCATGAAACCTTTTTGGTGTATGTGTGCAATTTAAATTCTTGGTAACATAACATACAACACATCCTTTTTGCTCGGCACCAATTCATGTAAAAATTTGACAATCAACTTCCCAATAGTCAAAAAAGGCTGCATCAAGAGCGAAACCCCAATTGCGGTTGACTTCTTTCTCCACCTCCCACTATCTTTCACCTTTTTAAATACTAAAACATATGTCAAGGGTCAGATAAACAAACAGGCGATCTGAAGAAAAAACTTCCGGGACACAAACTGCTCTATCTTGAATAGAAGATCATTATAAAATTAACCAAACACATAAATGAAACCAACATTACTTGTTTAACAGCACATTATAATGAATCCATGATGGATATGGCTAATGAAATTGTTTCTCGAAAAAAAAGACAAAATAATCCCTCTTCTTTGCACTAATTTGCAAATAATTATATGAAAAAAAGAAAATTATTTGCACAACAGACAGAATATGAAGGTGATACACTGCCACTTTAAACAGGGAAAGGTTAGCTCAAAATTAACCCAAGAAGCTTTTTGAAATTGTTAAAAACTATTGAGAATACCAAATGTTGTTACATGCCATCAAAGAATCCAAGAGACAGTGTGAAAAAGTATCTACCTTCTTGCAGTAAAAAAATAAGAGAAGTAGAACTCTCATAGCTGACACTCCTGAGATACTCTCATTCCTAATAGTCTGTGAGTCCGCACTGATATGATCTTTGTTTTATAAGATAAAACAGGCAGTTTTGACAAAGACTGTTGGTAATCTAAGACCCTCCTGTCATTTCTGCCACTAGATATCAGCGAAGCGAATAAAGCATATCAGCCATTCCATACATAACAATCTTTGTCAGTTTCTCCCTGTTTAAAAATCAGCTAAGTCATTCTTGTGTTCAGAAAACAGTGATCCGATTAAGAAAATCAAAAAATTTCTGACCATTTTTCAAAATCCCTTTCCTAGACAAGTTTTGGAAAGCTACATCATGAAATAATCAATGCTTTTTAGCAATGAAAAAAAAACCAGCTCCTCTATGATCTTCAATCAACATTCCGTGCTGGCTGTAACTTAACAACTGCTGTGGTAATAATAGTAGATGATGCTGTCAACATCCTACTCTAATGATTTTTACTCATTCTTCCCAGTTTATCACAGTCAGAGTTACTTAATATAGTGAATCATGCCATCCTTTTGAGAACAGTTTAACAGTGATTGGGAATCTGTGCCCCAACCCTGAGAAAAACTGATTGCTGGAAATAAAACTAGCAAACTTCCTGTCAAAAAACATAGGGCCTATTTACGAGTTTGCGTTCCATAGACTGCTGAGCTGGTGGTGGCAGTCTGAGGGTGGCGGTCCATCTGCTGTATTATGAGTTGGCAGTGTTGCTGTACTGGGACCTTAGTTGAACCGGTGGCACTGCCAGCACAAGGTCAACTGCCGGCCCGGCTGTCACGCAAAGGCAGCCCCCATTGGACGGTCAAGCGGAGCAAGACCGCTGACCGTATTACAAGTTTACTCTTCTGCCAGCTCACCATCATGGTTTCGAAGGCAGAAAGGAAGGGTTTGGGGTGCATACTTACACCTGTTCTGTTTTTTCATAGAGATTTCGAGGGGGATCTTCACCCTGAGGAAAGGATACCAAAATACAGGTAAGTGCATATCATAACAAATACCCATTGCCGAGACTGCCCACATATGGCTCAGAGCAATGGGTAGATGGGATCTAACCATATATATATATCTTGCATATATATGCATTCAACACATATGCAGTCGAAATGAACACCTATGCATCGATATGTATGGGGATATACTACCCACAGCTGCAGCCACTCCACTGGCCGCCCAGGAAACTCATGCTATGGCAGGCGGGAAAGCTCCATCACAGCAGTGTACTAGCAGTCACAGACACAGTCCAAAAGCGGTTGGACTGCCAAACTCATAATCAGGCCCTAAGCCTAAGTACCAAGGAGTACGCTAATAGTCCATGTTTTTCCTGACACTCTTTAGTGCATACACAGAACAACTCTTCACACTTCTGAATCATTCAAACATCTACTTTTGCTTGTATGTGAACAACTGCAGCTCTGTCTGAGAGTCTCCTCACTAGAAGACATTATTTGAAGTGGGTGAGACACTGAAGTCATTTTATCACCACCACATAAAGGTAAACCCCTACAAACATTTAGCTCCTCTTCTTCTCTACATTGACATGCACCACTCCAGTGAACACATGGTTAGATGAAACTAAACATGCAGGACTGAAAAACAATTGTAATGATTGCTTGACCCTTGAAATAAAGGCACTTACAGGATCACATCGATGCCCAAGCTCAAAAAGCTCACCACCAAAACAGACTCGAAAGTTTCTTAAAATATTTCCTTGCTTTCTGAATATTGCTCTATTAAAAGCAGACATCAACACTGAAGATGGGTCAATGTCTGATCATACCATATCACTCAAACAGATTTACATGGAAAACAGAAGTATTTACAAATTAGCCCTCATTATCCATAAGTCTATACCCAACACCTCCCCCCAGCTATCTAGCCGACAATTTGGTAATCTCTGGCGATCAAGTATACTACAGAGTGCAGACTCTCTCCTACTGTATACTCTAGCCTTAAAAAAACCAGAAGTCTCACCCAGGCTTTCTCAGAGAGTGGTGCTAGAATATGAAACTTAACCCCCCCTCAATGGGTATTATTACATCTTTTAATGCCTTAAAAAAAACTCAAAATCCTAGTTTCAAAATGATATTTAACCGGATAGATATGTGAGGTGATCCTCTCTCAGAGGGTTTGCAAATAATTATCTAGATTCAGCTATGTTAGACACCAGGAGGCAGTGGCTTTACAAAAGTTGAGGGGGACTCCTGCAAGGTACATTGATGGGCCCCCTCACTGGATTAATCCAGAGCTCTCAGGCCTGAGCACTGTGCTGAGGGGGCCCCCACGGGGCTGTGGGAGCCTGTGTTACGCCACTGCCCTGAGGGCTAGTTATTAAGTGCATTTTGTAGTACTACAGTAGCACTACTAGCATACAGAGAATGGAATTTACAAACCTCAGTGCATAGTTTCCACCTCTACTGCTCCTAACTTTTCTGGGCATAGATCTCCATCCTGAGAGTGAAGTGTCTACACAGGTAAGTATGCTTTTTAGTAGTAAATTCGGAAGGGACAGGGAAGTGGATGGACAAAACAGCATACTTACTACTAAAGAGGAGGAATTAGGGAGGAGTTTAGGGAGGAGCAGTGAGAGGTTTAGGGAGCCCCTTTGGGACACACCAGGTGTTAAGGGCGGCGGGGTAACTCACCAAGAACATGTGCATTTGCCGTTGACCCACCCACCCACATCTGAAATGCGGGCGTCGCAGCCACAGGCAGAGGTAGGGCTCAGGCAGGGTGGAGGCAGCACAGAGGGACAGTAGTCAGATCTGAATAACCAAAGAGGAGCTGCTCAAACCCGTGTCCTTGGGATGTCTTATGTCAGGGGCACAGGGAGCAGGCGACAGGTCAGCATGGGGCAGCAGAGGGAGGACATGGCATTTGCAGCCCGGGTCAGGCATGAGGGCCACCCTTCAACACTTGGCAGCAAGGTGTAGCCTAGAGCCCACAAAAAACGGTTAGACAAAGGGGGTATTCGCTCAGGGTACTGTCAAAAAGGGTTGTGCTGTCAAAACTGAAGCAAGGAGGCAGGAATTGCATTATTGTTTGAAGTGTTATGATGTTTGTATATGACAATATGTAAATCAAACTATGACCTTTTGCACCATAAATGAATGAAGTGTTTTGTGGAATAAAGTAATTTGGGATACATAGGTTGCATGTGGGGCTGTAAGCTCAAGGGCTTATGCTCCATATCTTTTCTAAATACAGAGCTTTTTTGTTTTCACCCTTTCGCCCAAAGCAGTGAAGAAAATTGTCTTTGTGTCAGCGTTGTATGAAAGAAAAATAATTCTGGGCTCCAGTGTACAGCCAGTTCTCAAAGCCTGAGTGCCTACTGGTAATTGCCTTCAACTTCGAACAACCTCACTATGGTTTGCAGGAGTGGTGCCTTTGACCATACCCATACATTTGGATAGTCTCAAAATATAAAAACAATTGAACCACACATGAACACAGCAAAAAGGAGCTATACTGCAGAAAACAACAGAAGCTCTAGCGGGCACAAAAACACAAAATGAAAGCAAAACAGCAAACATAACAATACAGCAACACTACACTGAACAAAACTACACAAACACAACAGAAAACATTAATACTGCAAGATTCAATACTGTTAAACAACACTCAACACAGCCATGTGCAATAGGTTTGGAGGATTTGAAAAATTACTAGGGGCACATGGCCTTAGTTCAAAATCTCTGGAAACAGAGCATGGTCTGAAACTCAAAGTTGTTTCTGAAGGGCAAAGAGTTTGGATAGCATTTTCTAGTTTTGGCCTAAATAAATCACTTATCAAACATTCTTAAAGTGAATCACTGACACTCGTAGAGAGGGAAGTAACCTATACATTATAGATAGACAGACAGATAGAAATATAGATAGATAGATAGATAGATAGATAGATAGATAGATAGATAGATAGATAGATAGATAGATAGCAATGCTTTACCATAAATGATTTGGACCTTGCACATGGTACACCCTTCGTCGAATAGCTGTACGTTGTCTAATTGCTCTACCAACAGGGTCAAGAAGATGAAGTCTATTTCTCACTCTCCATCTTTGAATTCTTAGTCCTCTACTTCTCAAGCTTCCACATACATAACTTTGTCCCGAATCAGGTGTTGAACTTAAAATGTTTATGATTTGTTGATCAAGCTCTGCATCACTTATATTGGTAAATCTGTTTTCAGAAGATGTGCACAAACCCATTTCAACTCTTCGTCTGTGAAGAGTTGAGGAACTTATGTTCAAACATGATGCAATCGATGTCCATGAAAATCCAATCTCCCATAGGTACTCCATATTTTCTTTTGAAACAATAAACCTGCAGAAAAAGAATTAAAATAGACTGTAAAAAGCTGGTTGCAGCTTCGGAAGCGGACGCTCCACACGACCCCTGGTCCCACCTGGGTATCGTATCTCACTGCACTCTGCTGCCGATTTACCCTGCTTATTACTATTTTTACTGGTGCCTGCGCTGCAAGCTACACTCTGCTGCCGATTTATTCCTGTAATTTACTATAATTTCTCCTGGAGCCTGCGCTGCTCGCATTTCATCCTCAGCTGCATCCGCCATAATTTAGTAAACTCTCAGCTGCTGTGGTGTGGTGCTCGCTTTGTGTGCCCTCATTGACTCGCATTGCCTCCGCATTAATTAATAACGTGCACAGCCTGTCCCGGTTTCGAATCACCAGCCATTGTTGTTGTTGTTGTGAATAGGAGCCCGGCCCCTCCACCACCATCCCGCCTCCCAGCTGATCCTCCCTCGCCCCTCCCCCTCCACTATCCTCATATGACCGATGCATTTGCGTGCAGCGTTCACGCGCAGCGAACGCGCCCCATGCGCACTGAAGGTGCGCCAAATGTAAGCCCGTCTACGCCCGTCTGCGCCTGGACTGCGCCCAGCGCCAGACCCCCTGGCCCCCACAAACCGCACTCCACACTCATTACGTATGACGCCGCCACCATCCTAGAACTGAACCCCGGACGCACACCACCATGCTACGAAGCTGCCCCAGGACGTACCCACGGTCCCTTTGCCTGCCACTCCTGCAAGTTCGCCTGCATCAAGACCCACACCAAATCCACGACCTCCAAACACAGCTCCGACTCCAACAACCTGAAATGCATCCTGCTAAACACCCGCTCAATCCATAAACACGCCACAGAACTCTTGGACCTACTCGACACTGCGTCACCGGACATCGCCTTCCTTACAGAAACCTGGATGAACGCATCATCAGCACCCGACATCGCCATAGCCATCCCGGACGCTTACAAGATCATCCGAAAAGACCGCACCAACCAAACAGGAGGCGGCATCGCCATCGTTCATAAGAACACCATCAGAATCACGACCAGCTTCGACGACTACCTTGCAACCGCCGAACACCTCCACTTCCAGATCCACACCGACCCCAGGACCACACTTAGAGGCACCCTCATCTACAGACCACCAGGAACCCGCAAACAATTCTGCGAAGACATCACTGACTTCATCAGCCCACATGCCCTCCCCTCCGAGAACTACATTCTACTGGGAGACTTCAACTTCCACCTGGAAAAGAAAAACGACTGCAACACCACCACCCTTCTGGACAACCTGGCCAATCTCGGACTTAAACAACTTGTTGACACCCCCACCCACTTAGCCGGACACACGCTCGACCCTATCTTCACCTCCAGCAAATACATCTCCTTCAATCATACCACAGCTCTCCATTGGACAGACCACAGCTGTGTTCACTTCAGCTACAAAACTACCACGACTCACAACCCCCCACAACCTATTCCTCGAAGAAACTGGAACAAAATCACCACCGACCGACTGCTCACATCGCTCAACCAAAACCCTCCCGCCCTCTCATCAGACCCAAACGAAGCTGCCACCAAACTCAAACAATGGATCACTCACAGCGCTGACGAATTAGCACCCCTGAAAAACCACCAGATCAAACAAGGTAGTAAAAAGGCCCCCTGGTTCAACGATGACCTTAAGAATTCCAAGAAACTATGCCGTACTCTCGAAAAAACATGTAGAAAAACCCCAACCACTGACAACTTGACCACCTTCAAGGCAGCCACCCGCAAACACCACCAATTGATCCGCGCCACCAAGAAATCAGCATTCAAGGATCGACTAAACAACAACGCCCATAACAGCAAGGAACTATTCAACATCGTCAAAGAATTTACCAACCCCACCGCAGCCTCAAACGACATTACTCCCTCCCAAGACCTCTGCGACTCATTATCCTCTTTCTTCTACAACAAAATCGCCGACATACATAACAGCTTTAAGAACATTTCGAAAGAACAGCCCACCCCACCCACTTCCAAAACCAAGCAGCTCTCTAACAACCTTAACGCCTGGAACCCAATCACCACTGAAGACACCATCCGCCTAATGAACTCCATCCATTCAGGTTCGCCAACCGACCCCTGTCCCCACCACATCTTCAACAAAGCAGACTCCATCATCGCACCCCATCTCCGTGATGTCATCAACTGCTCCTTCAACTCCGCTACCTTCCCAGAAAGCTGGAAACACACCGAACTCACTGCCCTCCTGAAGAAACCCACAGCTGACCCCTCTGAACTTAAGAACTACCGCCCCATTTCCCTCCTCCCTTTCCCAGCCAAAGTCATTGAGAAAGCCGTCAATAACCAGCTCGCCGCCTTCCTTGAATCCAACAACTCCCTCGACCCCTCACAGTCCGGCTTTCGAGCCAAACACAGCACCGAAACGCCCTCATTGCAGCGACAGATGACATCCGAATGCTACTGGACAACGGAGAAACAGCTGCCCTCATCCTACTCGACCTCTCCGCCGCCTTCGACACAGTCTGTCATAGCACCTTCATACAACGCCTCAGCAACATCGGCATACAAGGAAAAGCATTAGATTGGATCATCTCATTCCTCGCCGGGAGAACCCAGAGAGTCCGACTCCCCCCTTTCAAATCAGAGGCCACCGAAGTCATCTGCGGAGTCCCACAAGGATCATCACTCAGTCCCACCCTCTTCAACGTGTACATGAGTCCCCTAGCATCCATCGCGCGACAACACAACCTCAACATCATCTCCTACGCTGACGACACCCAGCTGATCCTTTCTCTCACCAAAGACCCTAACACCGCCAAAACCAATCTTCATGAAGGCATGAAAGAAGTAGCCGAATGGATGAAAAACAGCCGCCTAAAACTTAACTCAGACAAAACGGAAGTTCTCATCCTAGGATCTTCACCCTCTGCCTGGGACGACTCTTGGTGGCCATCGGCCCTGGGCACAGCACCCATACCCACAGACCACGCACGCAATCTGGGCTTCATCCTAGACTCCTCCCTCTCGATGACCAGACAAGCTAACGCCGTCTCATCCTCTTGTTTCAACGTACTCCGTATGCTCAAAAAAATCTTCCGTTGGATCCCCACCGAAACAAGAAAGACGGTCACCCACGCACTGGTCACTAGCCGACTGGACTATGGAAACACCCTCTACGCCGGAACGACAGCCAAATTACAGACAAAACTCCAACGCATCCAAAATGCATCGGCCAGACTCATATTGGGCATCCCTCGCCAAGCTCACATTACCGGCCACCTGAAAGACTCCACTGGCTTCCCGTCAACAAGAGAATAACGTTCCGTCTCCTCACCCACGCTCACAAGGCCCTCTACAAACTAGGACCCGAATGCCTCAACACTCGACTGTCCTTCTACACACCCACCCGCCAACTAAGATCCTCCAACCAAGCGCTTGCCGCAGCTCTGCGCATCCACAGATCCACCATGGGAGGAAGATCCTTCTCCTACCTGACGGCCAAGACCTGGAACTCTCTCCCCACTCACCTCCGCCTCACACAGAACCACATTTCCTTCAGAAAGGAACTTAAAACCTGGCTAATCGATAAATAATGCTCCCCCTCCCACAAGCGCCTTGAGACCCTATGGGTGAGTAGTGCGCTATACAAATTTCTGAACTTGAACTTGAACTAGTGCAACTGAAATAATGAAATTGAACTTACCTTGGCCTTCCTACACCTTGATTTGCTGCAGGTGTATGGAAATTACTTGCAGAAACAGTTGACAAACTGGTGATCTTGTTTTCAATGTTTGTCATTGAAACAGAAGTGAGCCTACACAACTCTTCCAAAATGAAGCTCACAGTGATGGTTGCACTTCCAGAAAGATTGTAGGCCGTTAATATAGCAATTAAAATTTCCAAATGGCTCTCCAGTTTTCTATGCAGGTGTTCCAAACAGTTAATATCAACACACAACAAAGCTCTATCTAAAGCAAAAAAGCATGATTTTAAAGAGGTGAGATAGTCCACAAGATCGTCTGATAATGCCTCATTTAAGAAACAAGCAAGCAAAATGAGCAAAAAACTAAATGTAGAGGCATTTGTTAAAGCCATGCTCACTAAGGGCTAAAAACTCAAGGACTGAGCATTTTCAGAAGTTGGTTTTCCTGTGTGACTTGTCCTGCATTCTGATTGGGCCACAATGTCATGTGACTTCCAGTGCTACTGAATCAGCCAACTCAGTAATATGTATTTAATTAGCCAGTTGTTGGTTAACTGTAGCAGTCCCTTTCAGTTTATGTGCATATCATATTTAATCATAGGACGTCATAGTTGATTAGGTGAACTACACATTACTTTCCGTCCATGCTATAATCATGTCAGTCCAGATTGTATTTACTTCATTTGACTTTATTATTTGTGTGGAGTGTGATATACTAATTCAACGATGTGTCAAACTGATTTAATGTAGGTCAATATAATTTCAAAATGTGTCATACCCATTTCCAATTAGGTCATATTTATTTTAATGCATCCTATTTAATGTGTGTCATGTTAATCTTAAACCAGGCCATATTCATCCAAGCCTAGATCATATTATTTGAACAGTCATTTGAAAAAGTGTCACATTCAATGTAATATGTGCCATATTGATTCCAATGGATGTTGTATTCGGTTCAAAGCTTCTCATATTTATATCAGTGTGGGCCATATTCATTTAAATGCACATCAAATTAATTTGAACTGCAATCATATTTATATTAACATGTTTCATATTAAGCTCAGTGTTAGTGATATTCATTTTGACACTAGTCGTATTTATTTCAAATGATCTTTTATCCATTTGAACATGTGTCATATTAATTTGAACATGGCTTGTATTCACTGTTATATGTCTGACATTCACTTCATGTGTCACAGTCATTTTAAAGACTGCCAAAATCGATTTAATATGTGCCATATTTGTTCCAGTGTGGGTCACATTCATTTTAGCACCGGTGTATGTCATTTCAATAAGATTTATATTCACTTTAGTGCTTGTTGTATTCTTTTCACCAACAGTCATATTCATTTCAGCGTAGTTGCTATACATCTCAGTTCATCTTATATCCAATTCAATGTGTATTATTCATATTGTCCAATAGATAGTATGTTTATTCAGCCATGTTTCATTGATTCTAATGCATGTTGTATTCAGTTTAAAGCTCCTCATATTCATATCAGTGTGGGTCATATTCATTTAAATTCCACACCAAATGTATTTCAACTGGAATCATATTTATATTAACGTGTCATATTCAGTTCAGTGTTAGCCATATTCATTCTAACACTAGTCATAATTATTTCACCTTATCTTGTATTGATTTAAACATGTGTCATATTCATTTCAACATGGCTTGTATTCATTGCAGATTGTCTGACATTCATTTTATGTGTGTCACAGTCACTTAAATAAGCGTCATATTCAATGTAATATGTGCCATATCGATTCTAATAGATGTTGTATTCAGTTCAAAGCTTCTCATATTCATATCAGTGTGGGCCATATTAATTTTAATGCACATCAAATTCATTTAAAATGCAGTCATATTCATATTAAGATGTCTCATATTCAGTTCAGTGTTAGTGATATTTATTTTGAGAATAGTCATATTTATTTCAAATGATCTTTATTTATTTGAACATGTGTCATATTCATTTGAACATTGCGTGCATTCAATGCTGTATGTCTGACATTCACTTCATGTGCGTCACAGTCATTTTAAAGAGTGTCAATTTCAATTTAATATGTGCCATATTTCTTCCAGTGTGAATCAGATTCATTTCAGCACCGGTGTATATCATTTCAATAAGATTTATATTTACTTTAGTTCTTGTTGTATTCTTTTTACCAACAGTCATATTCCTTTCAGCGTAGTTGCTATACATCTTGGTGTATCTTATATCCAATTCAAAGTATATTATTCATATTGTGCGATAGATAGTACGTTTATTATGCCATGTTTCATTCATTCCAATGCATGTTGTATTTAGTTTAAGACTTCTCATATTCATTTCAGTGTGGGACATATTCATTTAAATTTCACACCAAATTTTTTTTAACTGGTATCATAGTTATAATAACGTGTCCTATTCAGTTAAGTGTTAGTCATATTCATTCTGACACTATTCATAATTATTTCACCTTATCTTGTATTAATTTGAACATGTGTCTTATTCATTTGAACATGGCTTGTATTCATTGTTCTATGTCTGACATTCATTTCATGTGTGTCACAGTCATTTTAAAACGTGTCAGATTCAATTCAATATGTGCCATATTCGTTCCGATGTGGGTCATATTCATTCCATCACCATTCTATATCACTTCATTAGGGTTTATATTCACTTGAGATCTTGTTGTATTCTTTTCAGCAACAGTCATATTCATTTCAGCGTAGTTGCTATACATCTTGGTGTACCTTTTATCCAATTCAAAGAGTGTGTTATTCCTATTGTCCACTAAGTAATATATTCACTCTGCCATGTTTCATATTTGTTTAGACACATGTTACATTCATTCTGGTGTGTGTCAAATTTATTTTGGAGCACTCCATGCATTTCAGGAGGTGTCTTATAAGGGGATCTGTAATTTTGACATGAACGGCTTCCCATAGAGAGGGTTCTTTAAGAGCGGCTCAGCTGAAAGGGTCAAAGGACACAGTCTGCCAAGCACAAAACGAGGCAGGAGTGAGAGAAGGGAAAACTGTACGACAGGTGGGAGAATGATAAACAAGTAAGGTTGATGTTTGACTGCTGCCAACAGTGAAAGAAAAACGAAAAAAAAACGTAGGTAGAGTAAAGGAAGAGAGGCGCCGAGAGGAAGCGAGGAAATAGATGAAAAAGAAACGTACTAAATTGTCAGAAGTTAGGAGGACACTGATTTTATATTTCAGGAGGTTCCTAAATGTCTTTTAGTCGGCTTAGGAAATTATTTTTTGCTAAAACTAGGCGGTCGTTTCCTGAGGAAGGTGATAGCCGACCCATTGCCCGGGAGTTAAAAGCACAGAAGACCACGGTGCCCCGGAGACCTCGGTTCCTGCCTACAATCTACAGAGAAGGAAAGAGTCTTGGCCTCAGACCCATATCTTCCTCAACCAAGGACTGGCCTCTCCAGTGGGACACAGGATATGCAGAGTGAGTGAGGGCTCTCTTGGGACTTAAGTAGTTGACTTTTGATTTTACATGGTTTAAATATATATTTTAAAGAAAAAGCAATCTATCCATCTTCTCCCTAAAGTCCTTCTACCTACCCGAAACTAACATACCAACCCTGTGCTCTCCTTTCCTCCTACGAAGATCCAGTCTCTGGTATGCAGAATGTCCATCTTGTGTATTTCGATTGGAACCTTTCGGTCGATGCCAGCCCCTATATCTGCAGGTGCTTTCCTTAACCTCTTGAGTAATCCCTGATTAACCTTCCCATTTCATAGGTCTATCAGTTTAATTATTCTATTTCTGGGGAGTGATATGCACTGCTTTAACCCAGAGAGGATCTGTAAGTTCTGAGTTGGTGATATTTAAAGTAATACTTACTTGTTATATCTTCCTATCTGTGCTGTATATCTCACTTTGTCTCTGATTTCGTTCATTGTGATCCCTTTCCGTCACCTTAACTCTTTTTCTGGTTCGATCCGGTTTTTTTCCTGCTTCATGCATCTTCTTCAATTTGGCTTGTCTCAGTCTCTTTTGCGTTTTTCTTCCTCCCTCTGTGCTGACTTTCTTTGTTATTTTACTCATTCTTTAAGGCTATCTTTATTAACAGTCCTCTTGCAGTGTACTTCCTCTCTAACTTTCCAGGTGCTCCTCGTCTTAGTTTTTTGTTTTTCTTTATTTTAATGCTCTTTCCCTGTATGTTCTCTGTGTCTAAATTGTTTCTGACTCCCTGTCTAGTTGTATTTGGTTTCTCTTTTCCATTGATACCTCTCTTATACTGCTTGCATCTCCCTTCTTCTTAAGCTGTTACAATATTTAATTTTATTGTTTGCTTAGTCATTATGCCAGTAGGGTGGTATTCTCCAATTGAATATTTATCGCCCTAGAGTCATTAATGCACAGAAGTCGGTTACCAATGAGGACCAGGCGGTTTGCTGCCATGTACACATCAGGAGGACCAGGTTACAAATGGATGTAGAAGAAGCCCCAGAAGTAAATCCAGAGAAGGTTGGTACACAATGGGAAGGGAAAGAAGGTGGGTGGATTCAGGCTGGTCTTACCCATGGATATGGATGCAACAGGTTTGGTTCTGTAGGAGATATTCATAAAAGTAATACTTTTTCAGGTCTTTTATATCTGTGTCTTGAGGCATGCCGAAACTCTCTGTATGATAAATGATTTGAAAGAATTTGATATTAGACTGATTTTGTCAGAGGAGTTGTATTCAAGATGATTAGCTGCCCGAAGTAAGAGATATTAAGTCTACTAAACGCTTCCTCCATTGATGTGAAAATAGGGTGTGTATGTATCTTATTGTAAATAAAGATGCTACCACTTCTTTAAATGCAAAAGGAGCTGTGTGTCTTGAGAAACAGTATTTTAGCATAATATTACTAACAAAAGAGAGCAGCAAAATAATATTAATTGTTTCATACTATTGCATGCCACAGAGCGAGCCAGCATTAACAGATTTTCCTGATTGTCCATATCTGAAGTATTGTAACAAATGTATGGTATTTAATAGAGAGCTGTCGTTTTTTGCATGATTTATGAACATAACTACTGGAATCATGTAGCAGGGAAGGACACAGTTATGCGGCAGGATTGTCTATATTATGCTGCACGAAAAGGCAAATTATGCAGCGTAGTGCCCACAATTTGTGATAGCATTGCTTCGTTATTTTGTATTTTTTACACAGGTTAATACTGTCTGGGCAAAGGTTTTCCCTTATTAGTAAATTTTAACACCCAAATACAGTGATAAGGAACAGAAAGGGGATCAGTCAAACTTTACAAAGGGTCTTTCACTGAATGGCAAAAGATTACGTCATTTTTAGTAACTTTTGAACCATTTAAGCTAGAAACATACTTTATTTTGTCAACATCTGCAGATTAAACAGCAGATGATGGAATATGTGGCATAATTATCTGGAAAACGCTGCCACCCCAAATTAACGTAATTCCATCAATTTTCTTTTTTTTTTTTTTTTTACAGAAGTACTTGCTCTACGTGACATAGAGTGAGAAATACTTTGTTATGGAAATCTGTCACTTGTATTCCTGCAATTGCGATGTTCTCAGGAATACAGAACACTTTTGGTCTGTTGGTATTGAATGAATATGAGATTGACTATCAACTAATTGTTACCTCTTTCATTTGCAAGGTTTTTGAAAAGTCTAGAAGAAAATTATGTGAGGTACACTGAGGTGTATTGAATGTACATACATGAAGATAGTCTTTGGTACCGGCAATATGGTGCCTAAACTATTATGGTCATGATTGTAAAGAGTTGGGATGAAATATAAATGATTTTGCATGGATGGCAGAATCAAGTACTATAATGACAAAACTGAGAATAAGAACATGCCTGTAGAAAGAAACCATTGAACCCACGAGACAAGCCGAAAATAGTACCATCCAGCCAGAAATGCCTCACCTAAAACACTAGTTAATGCATCCCTGAGATGGAAATAGATTTTATACTAAATGTATGTGGTCTCTTCCCAAGAGAGGGAAATGTGAATATTAGGGAATAGTACATTTTTCTTACTTCCTTACATTTCTTTGACACTATCGTACCTATTTCTGTGTTTGAATGTAACAAGATCCAAACATTACATGCATTGTTCTAAAAACTTATATTAATGTGAAGGAATAAAGTACCAGAGATTGGTAGCAGTTTACCAAGATGCCTAGAAGGCTTTCTAAGGAATTTAGTGTACACTATGGCCTTCGCTGACTTCAATAGAAATTGCTGTTATGGCCATTCATATACATAATATGAACATTTTGTGTTTGTTTTGTCCTTGTTCAGCCACATTCACCATTGCAACTTCACAGGATATCAATTTCACACATCACATACAGGCACAGAGGGACCAACTCATGCAGAGCTTGAAGGCCCCTTCATACTTAGGACCTTATTACGATGTCATTAGTCTGACCGCAACAGCCCATTGTTGTCAGTCCGATCGCCATATTACGATACTGCCGGTCAGACCCACAGCTATTGAATGCAACATGTCCACCTCCGCCAGGATCATAAATCCGATGGTGCGGCAGTCAGAAAAGCATCCCAGAATGGCGGCGGTGCCAGCGGCAGGCACCATAGGTGGGTTTACAATATCCCTTTCCAACAATGTTTACATGATGGAGATCCCGTCATATAAAGGTTGTCAGAAATTGAAATTGAAATTGAAATTGAAAGGCTCTTTTATAGCGCATGGCTACTCGGAAGCATCCCAGCGCTTGATGAAAGTGGAAGGGTGATGCAGAAATAATAGATGGGAAGACTGGTTTATGGTCTAGGAAACAATGCTGTTTTTAGTTGTTTTTGGAACACCAGCAGGCTGGGTTCTAAGCGAAGTGATAGCGGTAGGGCATTCCACAGTTTTGCTGCATTTCGGGAGAAGAGGCGGTCCCCAGACCGAGCTTTGTTGGTCCTGGGTGTTATAAGGAGATTTTGGTGGTTAGAGCGAAGGTGCCTAGATGGAATGTATGGTCTGATCATATCCTTCAAAATGGGGGGGCCGTTTCCATAGAGAGTCCTATGGACCAGACAAAGGATCTTAAAATGGACTCGCTCCTTTATTGGGAGCCAATGTAAGGCCCTTAATGCAGGTGCTGCGGTGGTGCGACGGCTGGTAGAGTAGCCTTGCTGCAGAATTTTGAACTATCTGCAGTTGACGGATGACTGAGATGGGGGCTCCTAAGTAGAGAGCATTCCCATAGTCCAGCCTGGATAGAATGAGGGACTGGACTATGGTTTTCTTCGCAGTTTCCGGTAGCTGGGGAAGAATTTTCCGGATGGTTTTTATTAGACCGAAGCACGTAGCCACTGTCTTTTTTGCCTGGGTTTTAAAGGAGAGCTCCGTGTCGAGCCAAAACCCTAGGCTTTTTATCTCCGTTTTGGGGGTGGGTCCAGGTCCCATGCAGGAAGGCCACATAGAGGGGGTGTTAAAGGTGGCCTTTCTTCCGAGCAGCATCAGCTCGGTTTTTCCTCCGTTCAGTTTTAGATGGGAGGCATCCATCCATTTTGCAACTTCACCCAGGCAGCTACAAAGATTGTTCTGAGGGGAGTCTGTCTGGGTGAGGGAGACTACTAGCTGGGTGTCATCAGCGTAGCTCACCAGTTGGATTCCGAAGGGGGCTACTACCTCTGCCAAGGGGGCCATGTACACATTAAACAGTGTGGGGCTAGAAATGGATCGAGGGGGCTCCAAACAGGACCCCCGGTCATCGGAGCGCAGAGTAAAATGTGCCAGGGGGTGGGGGGTACATGTAGTGCCCCGTACATTCGCACTCTCATGTGTGCACTGTGTGCCAGGCACAACATAGTGCATGACACGCAGTGCACTGACGTGCTGAAGGTGCTGTATGGCGGCGGCATTTGCTATAGCACTTTCCAGTGCCTGTGGCATGCCCCGCAGTGTTACCACAGAGTTCTGACCGCCAGCTTGGCGGTTCTATCAAAATTCGGCAGGCAGACCGCTGCATGCTCTTCAGGCAGTCTCCCGACCACCGCAATGGCTTTTGTCTTTTCCGATTGCCTGGCATCATGAGGCCCTTAGTCTTGATTCCTACAAGCTACCATTGCCACTCACAAAGGTTAGACATTCTGTTCTGTTAATATTTAATGCGGTCAAACTTAGATTTCATTGTGTTTCCTGTTGGATGCTGTGGATTGTGGCAGCTTCCATAGTCAAGGCTTGATGGACATAAGGTAGATTGTACCTTTTCAGAATTGGTGATGAGAAGGGTGAACATTTTGATACAAATATACATAATAAACTCAATTTTGAACAGGCTTGTCATTCAGGATGTTTGTATTGAATATCTAGCAGTAGTTGGTCTCAGTTTACTCTACATTTTTTAAAAAGCTGCTAGACCCTTCCAATTTTTAGGAATGTTGTAATATCACCTTAACAGATGCCGTGCCTCTATTTTAACCCATCTACCATCACTCTTGTTTTTTTTATAATACAATTACACCTTTCATCTGTTAAAGCTAAAAATCCTAATCTTGTACATTACCTCAAGGTTAGTTCTACTATTAAGCAGCACCAACTTTTCCTTTTCACCACGATCCTTTAAGTTTTACTTGTATCTACTCAATCTATTTCTTCCACTCAGGAAAAGCAAGTGCAGGAGCCTAAAGGTTTTCTTTGGTGCTGCTGAATGTCATACCTCTTAATGTCACTTCATCCACCACTCTGCACCCCCTGTTGCCTTTTCTCACTCTTGTAGTTTATTTACGATCCTATTTTTTCCTTTATCTCTGATTTCCTATCTTGTTCTTCCTTTTACTTTTCCCCATTTCTGATGATGAAAAATAAGTCCAAGTCCTCAAAAATGAGCACTGAGGCCAATTACCTGCACAAATTAAGCACTACCTGCATGTCTCATTCTAGACATTCTTGTGGAGAAGTGTGGCTCAGGGGTTAGAGGCGGCAGACCCGGAAGCTGAAATCGGCCCTGGACCAGGGTTCAATTCCCCGCCTCGGCGGGTCTTGGGCTGAAAATTCCACGGAATCGATAATTCTCGCTCCGGTGCCTTCTCGACTCACGGGATCACACTCTGCGACTCTGGGCAATAGCTTGCTTAATCTCCACAACGGCCCCTCGCGGCGGGATGCCTGGCTTTCACCTTGTGGATACCCTGCCGGGGTTATCTCACAGGGGAATACCAGGATGGGTTCCCTAAGCAAGCGCCGGGAAACCCACTGCGGGTAGCTGTGCGCTATATAAGCTCAAATACATTTACATTTACATTCTTCAGTTCATTGTAATTATTTTTACTATTAGGTTTCTAAAAAATAAAATGTTGAAATGTATGTTGGTTTTGTCATCAAGTTCCCTAGTTAAAATCCACATGGTTCTTTAAGGAACTAATTATTCTGCATTGGTGCACCAGACTCGCCTGTCCTGTGTTGCTTGTGTTTCAGCTCAGGGAGGACCTGGCTTGGCACTTCGGGCTGGACTTTTCCCAGTGAAGCAGGGTCAAGACTGATTTGCATATAACTGGGTCCAAACTGAGATGGTGTGGTGTGCAAAAAAACAATAGATTGGGATGCGACCCGAGTAATTACCAGTTGCTGAGCTATTTCAAGCATTCCATCAAGCACTTTTTGTGTAGTTTAATGTGTTGTCCAGACATGGGCCCCGTGCAGACTGTGTCACTGGAACCAAGCTATACTCAGTTGATGAGCCCATAACAAGGGTATAACCTGTCCTGAGTTGCTTGTGTTCCGGTTCAGAGAGGACCTGGCAGTGGATGTGATGAATTCAAGCATTCCATCCAAACATGTTGTATACTTTAGGTGTGCAAATGCTGGCTGTCTCTGAAGCACCCTCGAGTGCAGCTAGCAGCACCGGATAAACTCCTATCTGCTGCTAGTCCAATGCTGCAGACCTTCCTGATTCAGAAGCATTGGACAAAGTTAAGGTAGCTGTGTTAATCAAGATTTCAAGATTTTTTTTTGGGTGATCGGTCTTTTTTAAAAACAAAAACCATTACACCAAATAACGTTTTTAGGTCGAGCGTAGAGCTGCGCATGCGTAGCATGCGCTGTCTAGCGCAGGACCTATTGTTTTTAGTTTCCGGGGAATCTGAGGCAGCATTCGGCCACGCGCCTCTGCTGTCTCAGATTTGTCCTCGTGAGCGCGCCTCGCGCTTTTGTATCAGGCTGCCCGTCCCCTGGCTCCGAATCCCCGCAAACACGCAGGCATGCCCACAGACACACACACGCAGGCAGGCTCGCGCGCGCACGCACACACACACACACACACACAGGCAGGCAGGCACGCGCGCACACACACACACACACACACACGCACCCCCCTCCCCCACCACCACCACCACTCACGGGCTCATGCGCACACACACGCGCACACACAGACACACATATCTCCTGCCTCCACTCACCGTGCTCGTTTGTCGCGTCGCCTCACCGCGCTCCTTTTCTCCGGCGCATCTCCACACGCGGGGCACTTCTCTGTATTTTCACGCTACCGCGGGGCTCTCCCTCCATGATGGGAGCCCCGCATCAACGAGCAACACCGGCCTCTTCCGGCCGCGTCACAGGCCCCGCCCATGTCACGGGCAAGGATGCCTGACTTCCTGGTTATTCTACTGAACGGCAGGGCTGGCTTATACTGTCCAGCAGTGGTCACTCTCAGCTAACGGGTGTAGTTACATTTTTGTAACGGTCAGTGTGAGCTGCTCGCACGACAGATATGGACTGTCACTCACGGCGCACGGGTGTGGACAGAATTAATGTGCAGTTGTTTTGGCCAGTGAATTGAAATGACAGGTCATGATGTCATAGTTAGAATGTAAGTTGGGGTTATTTACTTTGTGTGTTAGAATGCTGGTGACATGTACACTGGTTACTTTACTGTGAGCTGTGTGCCTTTGGGGGGCGTGTGTGATCCATGGTTGCATGTGACTTAGCTCCCGTGCTAGCGCCTTTCAGGCTGACGTCCTGGCGCTTGCAGGGGGCGCTGGGTGAATTCAGTGTGGGTGCGCGCTGGTGGGTATCGTGATAGGGTGACAGAGGCGGGCCTATGACGTGTACTCCTGTGACAGCTTTACAGTACTGCTGCGCTACCCTCCTCCCCCTTAATGTCTCTTCCTGACTCAGCACCGCGTTATTCTGGGCTAGTTTCTTCATATTATCATGGCGCCCACTTCATGCATATGTTTTATGTAGGCGCGGTGGGCACCACTACAGTGACATACGTTTTATGGAGAAGACGAGAGGGTTGAGTAATATTGTTTTTTGTTTTTTTTTGGTAAAGCCAGGCATTGTTGTGACATTCATC
This sequence comes from Lissotriton vulgaris, assembly GCF_964263255.1. Lineage (NCBI taxonomy): Eukaryota > Metazoa > Chordata > Amphibia > Caudata > Salamandridae > Lissotriton > Lissotriton vulgaris. The sequence goes on from NC_141697.1 coordinate 1,059,348,464, forward strand.
ACTGTCGTTATGACAAGATTACACTGGCATTGTAATGACGTCGTCATGGCTCCGATTCCAACATTTTCCCCACCTGCAAATACCTCCAAGGACCTAACCTCACCCGCTGGTTCTCTGACTTACTACAATGGGCAGATTCTGAAAAGGAAGCCCCACTGAGAGAAGCACGTCGCCGCTTTCGGCCGTGGGTTACGCACATGCCTAGCACACCAGATTGCAGGTTTGCCCTCAGATAGATGGTTTGGCCAGGATTATCTACCTCCAGCATAGCAAAATTGATACCGAGGACTGAGTGAACCACTCCTAGGTGAGACTTGCCCTCTAACCTCTCCCAACCAGCAAGTGATCTCGAGTTCCCCAATACTGAAGTTAACTATATCATTGTCCCCACAGTTCCATTAATAGGATAGCTCTACTTAAAGTAAGCTTGTTTCCTTACAGCGTGCGCACACCACTTGTGGGACGCTGTTTTTTTTTTTAATTAATGGTAGGCGTTTTGTCTGTGCTTTTATTAGTGGCTTTCCCCCCTTCCACCTTAAATGCTGCTAATTGCTTATCATGGCATTCCTGGGCTGCTACAGTCAGTGCAGATCTAATGGCTTTTGTGAAGATATGTTGCTTCTGGTGGAATAGGCTACTGCGTTCAAACAGTAATCTTCGCAAAATTGTTTGATGCTCCTCTGAAAGAATGCTGTTGCTGTAAACATGTAACCCACCACAGAACGAGCTCACCATGGCGCCTGTGAATGTGAAGCTGTTTGTGTAGATGATCACGCATAGAGATATCCCTGCATACCCCTCACAGTCAGCTGTCCTGCCTATGCTGACGGTAGGAGAGCAGGAAACAGGACAGGTTTAAAAAGAAAGGCGCAGCACCATGAGGTGAAACATGCCGAGGATCGGCCATGCAGAACGACCTGCGTTACGGGACAAATATTTTTTTACGGATTCTGGGCACCTTCATCAATGAAATTACACCATCTAAAGTATTGTATTATTAAGGATAGCAAAGGTGCTATATTTGATCAATGTATTCCCTGAAATAGCATTTAACAAACCAGATATTACATGATTTGTTCACTATGTGGTTTCCTCACACATCCCCATATATTTTGATTAAAACATCTTGCATGTGTGAACACCTTTCAAGCAGAGGGCTGCCAGCTTCTTCAGTAACACTATAGTTAATTTGTAGCTAGTCACTTCCGCTCATATACATCGCAATACCCAAATTGCATTGCTAACATTTGCGTACATGTTTTGTTCATTGGACTATACCATAATTCTCAAACTTCGATTGGACTATACCATAATTCTCAAACTCCGAACGTTGCAGAATCTGCAATAGCTGTAAAGTTTTAGATTACCCAGCTCTCCCGTGTTGCTTCATTGCTCTCTCGTGCTTTTGCCTCATTTTTTATTGTTTGTGAGCACTGTTTTCTTTAATGAGTTTCTCCTACTGCAGGCACAGCATGCTTTCCTGCAACATTCAGCGCGCCATGCACAATTTTAACTTTTTGAGCAGAAGGGTCAATGGCGGCCGCTTCTTTGAACAGGTCTCCCATTTACAAGTGTTTGAGCGATTGGCATTGTAAATGTAAATGACAATGCCTTCTATTTATGTGTTAAGTAGCAAAACAGATAAATAAAAGGCATTGTCATTTACAATGCCAATAGCTTAAACTCTTCCAAATGCGAGACCTATTGCATTGCAAATGCTTGTTTAAATAATACTACTACATATATACACATAGAATAGTTTGCTTAATCATACAAAAATAATTAATATGTTACTTTTATGCGTCTAATTTTTAAAATTTCGTTTTTTAAACAAAGTAAAAAAAAATCTTGTCTTTCTAGCATCATTATTAAAAAAAACAAAAAAACAGCACTTTGACTCTTTTTAATTTTATGGTTAGCTGTTAGTTTTTTTAGAGAATCTTTTTTGCGCTCTATATAGTTTCAACCGATTTCCTTTAGATACACGTTTAAAATGTTCACCCCTCTACATGCTAATGGGATTAAGGTCCCGCCGAGCCAGGTAGTTACCGCTTCTCTACATGAGCGTATATTCAAATTGTTCAGTAGTGATTTTAAAAGTGCTTTCCGCTCATTTAGTAACATAGGGCATACACAGAAAATGTGTTGAATAGATTCGTCTTTATATCCGCATAGTCTGCAGTCTCGATTTTCCCTTTTATCCTTCCATGCTGGGATTAAGTCTTTTGTTTCTCACATGCCCAGACGCAACCTCATGAATTGATGTTTTAAAGTACGTGAGAAATACGGTGATAAATATTCCTGAGGCTTCCTTTTTCCATATGAATTAATAACTGTCCAGGCATGCCGTCTTTGCAGTAGGGTGTTCTCATCCTTTGAGTGAGACAAACATTTTATTGTGATGTTAATTAGTTTGTTGAATGCCTTTTTTCCTATGCTAAGATTCCAAATATCTAGGGCGGAGAGGTCCATTATCACCTGGTTTAAGTAACTACCCCTGGATCCTTGCGTTTTCTTTCCTTTTTGTCTTTCTATTTCTTTCCAGCATAGGTGATCTATAGTTCCACTTGCAGAAGCACGCAATCTCCAGCACAGTTTTATAAAAGATCCTTTGCTGCGAAATTCCTGGTTTAATAAGCCAAACTCTAGCCGCACCTGTGCAGGCGATGCGCTTTGCTGGATATGGAAGACTTTTTTATATACTTTTGTTTGTATTTTGTTTAAAACCGTAATTTCACATCCTTTCATTATTTCAGTGCCATAGGTTACTGTTGGGATTAACTGTGCTTGCATAACTGTTAATAAGTTGCCATATGATGAACTGCTTAATTTCTTTTTTAATACATTGAAGCCATATATCAGATTTTGAGATTTTGACTTCATTGAAATGAGCTGTGATTTGTGGGTTAGTTTTCGTTCTACCATAAATCCAAGATATTTGTAGGAAGCAACTATTTCGACTTTTTTCCCCTCTACATACCATGTATATTTCTTGTTTTTGTTTTTGGCATCTACTAGCCGTACGACCTTTGTTTTTGATAAATTCAGTTCTAGCCCTTGTACTGTTAAATATTTGGCTAAGGCATTCATTCCTCTTTGTAAACCGATTTGCGTTTGACTTAGGAGTACTAAATCATCGGCCTACTGAAGGCACCTAATTTCCTCATTAACAATCAATGGTGGGTGACTATTGATTTCCACAAGGGCATCTTCAAGATCAGATATATATTACCAGCCTGAACCTAACGCAACATATCTCTTCGCCCACCCATATCAAAGGCCACACACTTGATCATGTTTGGACCACCAATTTAACTCTTTCCCAGCCTCTTATTTCCCCATGTGTCTGGTCAGACCATCATATAATTGATACCACCATTACCCTTATGGGGCAGATCATGGCTCCCTTGATGGCAGGCTGCCACTCACATAAATGGAATGCCTATGATTCCAAAGGCTTCTTAGCGACCCTGGACGATACTCGTCCTACCATCTGCACCCATGACAACATTAATGTGATGGACGCTAACGTTGGCCACTGGCTGAAGACAGCCAGTGAGCAGTTCGCCCCCCTAATCACATTCCCCCGCACCAGACACCCCAATTCCCATAGGTGGTTCTCTGACGACCTCAAGAAGTATAAACTTGAGGTGCGTCAGCGGGAACGCATATGGAGACGCGATTATTCCGTGGCATCCAGACTGAGATACGTAGCTGCCCGCAAAGAGTATAAGCAGGCCATTCTCTCAGCAAAATCTGAGCATTTTTCCTACAGAATTCTCTCTGCTAGTAACAAATCTAGAGAGGTATTTAAGATCTTGAATGAGCTTACTTCAGACGATAGGACCCTCCCAGCTCAAACCCCTACCATAGAGACCTGTGATACACTCAATTTTTTTTTTCATCGAAAAAATTATCAAAATAAAAGATTCTATTATGTCCCCTTCACAGCCACCACCACCTGACACCTTTTGTAATAACCCATTGTCCTTTACGCAGTTCCCCGCCTTGGATCACACCACCTTAGCGGAACTGGCTATCCGGGTAAAATCAGGCTCCCCCAATGACCATTGCCCTCCCTCGGTGCTGCGAGACATCTATCTAAAATTGCCTGAGTGTATACTACCCCTGCTGAACAGATCTCTCTCTAGTGGCACGGTTCCCAGCTCCTTCAAGGAGGCCATTCTTGTGCCCCTTTTGAAGAAGCCTGGCGTGGACTCTACAGAACTCACCAACTATCGCCCAATACCTCTGTTGCCCTACCTGTCTAAACTCATCGAAACTCATGTCACCAGATGTCTCTCTAATTTTATCGAGAGTTCACACTTCCTCGAAACCAATCAGGCGGGCTTTAGACCGGCCCACTCCACGGAAGCTGTAATCCTGGCTGTTCTGGATACCCTGAGGAGGAATTCTAATGCGGGAAGCCCTCAGGCCCTGGTACTCCTGGATCTATCTGCCGCGTTCGACACGGTGGATCACAACATCCTTCTCCACCGGGTCGAACAGGCTGGCATCCAGGGCCTCGCTCTTGGGTGGGTGGAGTCATTTCTTACCGGCAGAACCCAAGCCGTTCGTTTGGGATCATTCACTGCGTCCAAAACCACCATCACCTGTGGTGCCCCCCAAGGTTCCTCCCTTTCCCCTTTATTATTTAATCTGTACCTCCGCCCCCTCATCCACTCACTTCAAAGTTGGGACGCTACAGTTTTCAACTATCGGACGATCTGCAGATCGTCCTCCCGCTTCATTCTCCACATGCTGTCAATAACTTTCACTCTATTATGACCCACATTCAGCAGTGGATGAATCACAACCAACTAAAACTTAATCCTGGGAAGACTGAGCTCCTTCTCCCTGGCTCCAGTGCTGCTTACTGGGGTCCGCATTTCTTGCCCATTGAGCTTGGCCCCCCTCCTGCTCCGGCCAAGACGGTGAAGAGCCTTGGAGTGACAATCGACGCCGAGCTTTCGCTTAAAGCCCAAGTAGGTGCCACGATCTCTTCGTGTATGTTCCAGCTCCGAAAGATCCGGAAGATCATGTACCTACTACCACATGCGGCACTGGCCCAGGTTGTCATGTCCCTGGTTCTTTCCCGCCTGGACTTTTCTAACTCCCTTTATCACGGACTCCCATGTTCTCTTGTGGGCCGTCTCCAGGTCGTGCAGAACCAGGCAGCCCGCCTTATTTACAAAGTCCCAAAATGGCAGTCTGCGAAGCCCTTGCTTCATAAGCTCCATTGGCTGCCAGTAGAACGGAGGGCGGCCTTTAAGCTGGGCTGTTTTACATTCAAATCCCTCCAATGCACCAGTCCAGCCTTTCTTAATTCACTGATCACTCCGTATCAACCTGCACGTAACCTCCGGTCAGCTCATCATCACCTACTTGTCACTCCCAAAGTCAAAACCAGCAAGGTTGGGGGCCGTCGCTTTGCCCACCTCGCACCTAAATTCTGGAACTCTCTTCCAATGGCCATTAAATCCAATGGTTCCCTACTCCAATTCAGGAAGCTCTTAAAAACTTTTCTGTTCTCCAAAACCGGTTAGTTTCTGCCTTGGGACTCTGTTTTAGTTCTGTCAGTTAGCGCCAAGAAACCTCTGGTGTTAGTTCGCTTAAAAAGTTTCATTTAACATAACATAACATATGTACAGGTTAAAAAGGGTAGGAGCTATTACGCACCCCTGTTTCAGGCCATTTTTGGTGTTTATTTTCTTTGTTACCCACCGGCCACCTCTGATGGTAACAGATTTATGGGGATGCCCCAGCTGGCCAGTTTTTCCCAAAGAAGTTCACGGGGCTCGCTGTGGAAAGCTTGCTTAAGGTCCACAAAACAAGCGAATAGATAGGTGTTTTTAAATTTAGCTTTTTTGGCTAACAATGTCAATGCCGTTAGATCTGTTAGAGTTCCTGCTCCCACCCGAAACCCTGTTTGAGATCTCTGGATGCAGTTGTTTTCATCGGACCATTTTTTTAGTTTGATTAGTAGGCAACTTGCATATAGCTTTGCTTCGATATCAATTAAAGCAATTAATCGGTAGTTGATCGGCATTGTTGAATTTTCCCCTTTGAAAATTGGCTGTATAATACTCCCCCTCCAGGATTCAGGGATTCCATTTGTTTCAATCAATTCATTAAAGAGTGGGGAAAAATAATGGGCCCAATATGAAGCTTCTCCCTTGAAGAGGGCATTTGGAATGCCATTTGGTCCTGGTGCGCCCTCCGAGTTTAGCTTTTTGATGATTTTTATTAGTTTGCTTACTTCTATTAATTTGTCGGAGCTTTTATATTTCGGGGAGATTAGTTTGTTATTCGCATTTAGGCCCATAGGGAGACTTTGTGTGTTTGTTCTATATGCCTCCTGCTGTCCTTTTTAGATGTTGGACTACCTAGGGTTGGTTTAAACTTTGATTCTTTATACATACTCATTATGTGGGCTACCCATTCTTCCTCGTTTATCCCTGCATTTTGATGTCTGTTTTTTCCGAGTGTCAGTAAATTTATCTGAGACCAGAAGTGTTTTCCATTCCGTTGTTTACTAGCCAAGAGGAGTTTATTCCATATTGCGACCTGCTAACTAGATTTAGCTACTCTGCAGTTTTTCCTATACTGTTTTCTTAAATTTTTAAGCACGCTTCTGTCAGGTTTTCCCCCTGTTTTTAACTGGTTTGAGATTTCTCTTATTCTGCGTACTATTAGGCTTTTTTGCTTGCGAAGTTCATGATTGAACCAGGGATGGTGGCTGCTTGTCCGCATGAGCTTCTTCTGGTGCCTGGCTGAATGTTCACTTTTGTTATCCGAAACGAGTTCCATTAAGGATCCTGTTAGGATGTCCCAGGATCTTACTCTTTCACCTGCCCTACTTTGTGGTGGATCTGGGCTTGCGGATTCCACTGAATTTTTTTCACTTGTACCCGCTTGGCGGTATACTTTTGCCATCGCCTTTTCGATCCCTATTCCACGCCATTTTAGTCTTTTAAAATTGTAGGCATGTGGCGTGGGAAAAAGTTTTTTTGAGGCTGTCCGCCTGGCTGTAAAGTGCTCCAATTGCAATAATTGTGGCATGTGATCGCTCTCTATGCGTGGAACAATTAGGAATGTTCGTGTTTGGCATGCTACAAATTCACTCACTAAGGTATGATCGATTGTTGAACTTTTGGACCCACTTAAAAAGGTTATTGCCGTCGGTGAATCATCTTTTGTATTTCCATTGAGGTGAATCTGTCCTAATGATTCAAGTCGTCGTCTGAAGTTATTTCCCTTTTTATTCATATTCCCTGTGGAAATACATAAGTTAATATTAAAGTCACCGGAAATGATGAACTGTACCTGGCAATACAGCCTCTGTAGTGATTTTATTATTCCTAACAACGTATTCATGTGCTCATCTTTTGTCTCCTCACTCGGATGGATGTAAACATTAAGTATTATTAATGTTGTTACAGACCCATTGCTTTTATGCTGTTCCAGTTTGGATGCAAGGACTCAATTCGTCCCTACAGTTAGTTTTTCTAGAGTCCAATCCAATTTGGTCAAGAAATAAGAGGATAGGCCGCCCTTTGGGTGACCAAATTTTGCAGATTTTGTTGCTGGCTCATGATGGCAGGCAAAGCCTGTTAATCACAACAGGAAATAATTTGGTTAATCATTCATCATTTGATAAATGCTTGTATATGCTTTATAGTTAGAGCTCACTGTTTTATGTTATTTACTTTTTGAACATTTCCATCTGTATCTTTCTATATTTATTTTTGGGACATCCTGTATGTGATTATGCATATTTATTTTGTGTTTTGTGAATAAATGAATTTTTATATTTATGCACTTATGTTTCAGATAAATGTGCACATATACTTAGCTGTCTGCCGGATTTTGCTTATTACTAAGCCAAAAATAATAAAAAAATAGCAACCACATGAAAATATCAGCATTATAGAATAATCTTCTATTCAGACAGCCAATCATACAAAGAAATCACATACCTTTTTAATAACTCCCCATGCTGGCAATCTGCACAGCTAATGACCTGGAATTAATGAATAACAGATTGGACAGTAAATCAAAAATTTCACAATTTTCTGTATTTTTCCACTTTTGAAAATATATGCACAGTGATTTCTGTCCGTATTTATCTGTAAAAATCAGTAAAATCTGAAAACTGGGAACCTTATTCGTAGTACACCTTTCAAATGGGATGCTGCTTTGCTTTCAAGTAATTTTTTGTGAGTTCACAGTCGCATCAGTGATGTTTTCTATATTAACTTGTCTGACATTAGCAAAAACAAGCTCTAAATTGTAGATATTTCTTGCTGTTAACGTATTTGAACGAATTACGCACCATATGCATTAGTAGCATACCAAAGAACTCATGTTTAGGGCATGTAAAGAGGATGCAGTTTTTATTTTTGTATGTTGGCAGATTGTTTTAGTAGTAAATGCAACATTCCCCTCTTCTGTGCTGAATGAGACTCCACGAGTACTACAGTCGGAGGTAATGGGGCAAGCAGTGGCTACTAGGCCTCGACCTTGGATGGGACTGTGGTTATTTATCTCTAATGTCCCAAAGTCTGTCCCACTATGACTCTGCAAACTGGACCAAGTACAACCCCTTCAGCACTTGCCTTTCCGTTTAGGAGCGCAAGCAGTCACAGGCTTCTCAAGGAGGTAGTGTAGTGATGCTCGAGCTCAGAATATCAGGATGATAAATGATCGTCAAATCTAGGGTTTGACTTTAGAGAGTAGAAGTAATTTAATGCACACTAGACTAGAACTAAATACAACAAACAGGTATGCACACAGTACAATTAGTGTCCTGGTACTAGAGTACATTGGTGCCTCTCTCTCTTATGGCCCTTGGTCTTCCCTTTGGTCCAGGTGGATCCATTCTTTGAACTACGGTTAGCAAGAGTTGGCCCAGGTGCAGATTAACGCAATAGTTCAGAGAAAAGTCCACCCAGGTATATTTACCAATGGCTCATAAAGAGTCCACTAATTACCATGCATAGCAAGGAGCTCACCAAGGGGGGGGGGCGCAGCAGAAAGGTCACAGGATAAAGTAAATTTCAAGTATAAGTATATAAAATCTTTATTTTCTTTTTTTCATGTTTAATTAATAAACTTGTTATTCAAAATATCAAACACCATAAGAACTCAATAAATAAGTAGAAAATTACATCAATAAATACACATAATATAACATAGCTTCCCCACATCAACCTCAACACAACCACACACTAGTTTGTCCTTCAATCACACACATACATACACACAAGTACCACACTCAATACAGCTTCCTCAACGTAATTCCCAGAGTGACACAGGGGTGGGATCCAGCAGAGCCTTTGTAGCACACAGCCAGAGAGTCCAGATCGATCAAATAGAGTCCCACAGTCAGGTAACGCCAACGCGCGTTTCGGTGCCAAGGCCCAGATCTACGGGTGCACCTTCATCAGGGCTTTCACGCCGAGGGAGGGGGGGAAGACACAGCTCATAAATGATACACCAGTGACAAATCTGTTATAGAAAAAGACTTAATTTAGATTAGGCAGTCTCATTTCAGATTCATAGATTTACAATTTTGCACTTAGTGTATACACAATCTACACAAGAGTCTGAGGTTTTTCATAGGTTCTTCAATTTCATGTATCATAGGTGTACATTTCAAAACATCAATATATAGTTCAATGTTTAACAAGTTGCTTCAGAACCCCGCCCCTTGCAAGGTGAGCTCCAACGTTGCAGAGCAGATAATATTTTAATGAATGCAAGAAAGAACACAGTTCAGAAACACACACCAGGGAATCCCCAATAGAAAGAATAATCAAACATCACATTCAAAATACTCCTTTCAGAACTCCAAATTGCCAGCCAAAGAAGTTTATTCCTCCAAAGTTTGCCGGGTTAATAGCCCACTACTTGATTCACCTAGGAAATGGTCGTATCTCCACTTGAGAATAGAAACTAAATGTTTTATTAAAAGAAAGTGTCTATGTAAAATAGGGTACCATCTCTCTGAGGTTTGCCACTTGACCACCAGAGAATATATTTGGAGAGTGTTGGTGTTCTGAAAGGAGTATGGACTTTTCTCTGAACTATTGCGTTCTTTTCCCCTGACGTCTGCCCATATTCGTTACAGGGGGCCCCTCCTATATTGGCCCAGGTGCAGATTAACCCCAATTCTCCTGGACTAGCACTCAGTCTGTAGCTTTTGTCATTGTTTCCACTCATCCAGACTTTCTGTCCATATATAGGGCCCATCGTTTCAGCATCTGCCTTGCTCTTCCCCGACTTGGCAGCTCCTCATCTTCTGTAGCTAGGCATGCTTCAACAGTTCATTTGGGGCACCTTTAAGGTTGCATCTGCTGCTGCTCCGGTCTGTTGATGGCTACTCAAGAAAATACTTGTTCACAGCAGGTCTGGTGGTGTGCAGTGCTATCCTACCTGGGATGTTCAAGCACAGATTAGTGCAGCTGCGTACATACAGGGTTATTGCGACAGTTAAGGCATCAAGTAGACCCTCCCAGGTGGGTGGAATGGCAATAGCTTAAACTTTTGTAAATAACTTTTGTGAAGATTATGTTCAGTGTATTTTATTGTGATGAAAAACCAAGAACAGAAGTGAAATATTAACATCTTTTTGTTTCATTTGTAATAAAACTTGAAACATTGAGAGAACCTATTTGAACCTGATAGAGGGGCCTTTTTATCGACCCTGGTAGCCTGAAGGCCCTACATGGCCCTGCGTGATAGAAATCTGAAAACATGCTAAAATAACTAGCTTTCCTCATTAGTAAATAAAGGCCCCAGGGCCCACTATGCTTAAGGCTTAAAAACACACGTTTCTGTGCATTGAACTGAACAAGGTAAAATTAGGCCTTCAAAGATTAGTTAGTTTCATTGCCAGCTTCAAGACGAACACACACACACACACACACAGATGGGTGCCCGTTGGTACAGCTTCCTGAAACCCTTGCTAACGTTATATTTTGAAACATAGCTTGCACAAGTATAAGCAGCAATTTCTGGCAATAAACAGCATCTATCATGGGAGTTCACACTTTCAGATATGTAGAAATGTACGTGACAGAAAAATGTCCTTTTTTAGCAATGTACAACATGTAACCATTTTTTTTTAGAAATAAGATGTCCTGAAAATGTTCTCTTTCTAAGGTACAAGATGTCCTGAAAATGTTCTCTTTCAAAGGTACAAGATGTTCTGTTCTAAAAATATACAGAACATAATGTACTGAAAAGATTTCCTTCCGGTGTAAACCACCTGCACTGAAAGGGCGTAGGTCAGCGTCATCATAGAACCCTAGTTCCTCAATTTTGGGTATATCAGGCCCAACCGTCAAATCTGAAGCCAGAGCTCTGCTGATGCGACCTTTGCATGCAAGCTCTCCGGCTAGCCGATTGTCTGACTTGGGTCTTCAATTCCTCTCTCAGGTGGTAGACTTCCTAAGCCAGATAATACTTTTGTCTTTTTAAATCTCTGTCCTTGCTCTGTATTTTCCATTCACACCCAATTCCTTGCATTTTTAGGTTCCCTTAAACTATTAGGCCCTGCTGGGATAGTCTCCATAGTTAAAGTGCTTCAAGGCACTAGGCTTTATAAAGTGTTCTGCTTTCCCTAACTAATTTCTATTGTGCCTTTTGAAAGATCCCAGTCCTTTTGCACCTTGGATCTCTTTAGAATGTTAAACTTGCTTGGGTAATTTCTTCAGAAAAGCACCTTTGTAGGCGCTATGTTTTCTTTGAATGTATTCTGAGCCTTTTTAAATCGCCTACTGATTTCGATTATACCGGTTTACAGGTCCTCATTCCAGCCTGTTTTCTAGGCTCTTGCACATAATGAATGTGAACTTGCGTTTTGTTTTTATCCTGACAGATTAAAAGTCAGACTTTCAAACATTTCATTGCTCAGGCTGATCAATTAATAAATGCATTTTCTGATGTACTTAAGACTTAACAAATAAAATGCCACTTTAAATGTGATCTTTGTCATCTCATATCATTGCTCCTTGTTCCTCAGTGAAGTGTGCGTCGGTGACCTGTGACCACGGCTCATGACCACAGCAGGGTTGTTTGTGGGTTGTGACTCGTGACCACACCCCAGAGGGCTTCCTTTCTCCCTCAACAGCTGGCGCCCAACGTAAAATCGTACTACCTACTGTTTGCAGCGGATCCGGTGCACATCCACGACAGGTCCCTGAGGGGTCCGGACTCCGCTCCTTTGCGGCAGAGACCACGGGTAAGACAAGGTTTTTGTTTTTCCTTGAATCTCCTGGGTCTCTGCTGCCTGAGGGTGCGACTGACTCTTTTTGGACTGTCTCTGGCTGCCACCTGTCCCCTGCAGCACTATCTCTAGTCACGATTTGAACCCTCTCTCTCTCTGTCTTTGTGAGGTCACCATTTGTCACTTTCTTGTCAGAGGCCAGTATAGGCTTTTCTGCTGCATATTGGTTCATAACAGTTGTGCCTTCGAGGTTGGGGGTTTTCCTGTTTTGCACTCTTGTTTGCCCTGCCGGTTCCGGTCCGGAGGGGATGGTTATAGCGTCAATGGTTCTAGGTTTTTGATCCCTCGACAGTTAAAGTCTGTGCGCAGGGTGTCCCCCGGAGCCTCTGTGTCCGGGGTCGGAGTTAGAGTCTCCCCTTCTACAATTCAAATCTGTGGGCAGGTTTATGATCCCTCTCCAGTTCAAGTCTGTGTGCAGGGTGTCCCCCGGAGCCTCTGTGTCCGGGGTCGGAGTTAGAGTCTCCCCTAGTTCTCCATTTTTGCATTATGGTTTGACGTGCAATTGCATTTTGTTCTTTGCCATGTTCTAGGTTGATAACACATTACTACTTTGCATATTGTATTTTTTAAATTTATTTTTTTCTCTCCAAACTGTTTATTGCCTATTTACATAGCATATTGTGCTCTTTCTCTGTTCCGGTCTGTTCAGTCCTCATCTTCGCACTTCCTTGTTGCCCATTCTTCTCTCCCGCGCCCTTCCTCTGCCACTTGTGCCCCTACGTTCTCTTCCATGAGGGCTGCCTTCACGCCCTTCCATTGTTTACTTTCTTCTCCTCACGATTTATTTTAGCAAGGTTTGGGTGTCCATATCTTTTGTTCAGTTCCACTTTTAGTCTGCTTTACTGACTGGCTTTGTCAGTTGCTGCCGTGTTCTCTCGTTCCGCGAAGGTACAGAAAGAGGAAGTAACTTGTGTTATTTTCAGATTCCCCCCTCCTTTCTCGCCCATTCTTGCGCACCATGGTTCTCCACCGTGTTTAGTGAGATTTAATATCTAGGTCCTTTGTACTGTACTTTCAGTTTTTATGACGCATCTTTTTATATCTTTTTGATTTGTCTTTAAATGTGTTTCATGGTTGATATTTGTTTTTTGCCTTGCTGTTTGATTTGTCTTTGAAAGTATTGTAATGGTGGATATTTGTTTTTGTTCCATGTAAACTGTTCATTGCTTTGCTCTGTGTTGTAGTTGCGCTTTGAAGGTGCTTCTCTGTGCGTCCAGTGACATAGCGCCTCAGTCCTAGTTGCACCATCTCCCACAGCCGCCAGGTGCCCTACCCGGCCTTCCCTTTCCCATTGCTGTCTGGGTTGTATCTCCCTTTCCTTATTGCAGCCCTGCTAGGTAGGTAGCTGGCCTTCTTAAGACACGAACCATCCTTGCATTTCATTGCCACTGAACTCAGGAAGGTTTTTGCCTATCATTTGCCATAGCAACTGATAGCCAAAAGGGGGGATAAGTATTCAAGTATTCCTCCTAGCCCCTTGGCGTCTTCATCACATCCTCTATATCCGTGATGTCCAACACCACCCCACATACTATAAATTGCTCTATCCATCTGGTACATGGCATCCCTATCTCAGTCCATAACACCACTTTTAACACGTTAACAGAGCTTGATGACAAGAGCCGAGAGAGACTAGCCACTGCTTGGGACCTTCTGGGGTTCATCTTCACTCCCAACACCCAGGTTCACATCTCTACCATTTCCAATACTGACGTATTTGCCACCACAAATACATTATTCTGCAACTCTGACAACTCGTCTAGTTCTGATGCCCTATCCACGTCTCACTCCGCTCATTCGATCCATTCCGGTCTCTCAGACGGCTCAAACTCCATTGTCATCACTGATGGGGAAAACGCAGATTCATCAGAGCCTACGCAGTCTGTTGTAAGTCCACCCATTCGTCACCACCAAGACAAAAAGCCCCATGCAGACGCTTCAGGCAGTGTTTGAGAAATGAACACTAGATCGATTCCCCAACTTTCCCAATGTCTAAGGTAGAGATACATAGGAAGGGCACACCCACCCTCTGTGCAAGCGAATAGCATTTCTCCTAGCTCACAGGGAACAACATACATACTAGTGTCCCTACAAATAGGATACCGAGTTCTACTGTATATAAAATACCTACTGACTTTCACAATATATTTTATCTTAAAAATTGAAAGTTGAGAAAGACTGATAATTCTATCAAGCTATTGAACAAAATACCCACTTCCGTCTAAGATTGCCTATGCCAGTTGTGGCGGCCAGCTCCACTACCCTGGTTGCGTCCCTGCACAGGATAAAGAATTAGAAGACGGTATATACCTCTGTGTCATTAAGGGTATAGGAGAGGGACCTATACCAGATCTCAATTACAGCCACTAAGAAAGAAGAAGCATAGGCAGAGTGTGGTTCACACCAAAGACCCCCATTAAAAGATTATCTTGCATTTATACATTTAACTGGGGGGGTTTAACATAGAATGCTTCTAGGTGGGCAATAAATAGCAGCTAAAGCTTCAATGACCCTAGCACCAAGGAAATAATATGAGGAATAAGACTCCCAATGCTGCATGATTTATTACTCTAAAATAAGCTTTACAAATATTGGCAAATTCAAAAATTGTTTCTTCAAAAATAACATTACGCGTTTAGAATATACCAATCTTTTATATCAAATATATGCGTTTCAATTTTGATATACATACATTAATTCAACAAAGCACTAAATAGGTTTTAATTTCGTAAATTGAACTACATACTGGAGAGCTACCAGTAGCTCAAGAGCTACTGGTTGGAGAAGCTTGTTGCAATTACAAAGCAGTGGTGGTTGACATGAGCATGTAGTGTGTTTTTCATTGTAGGTTACATTTTTAAGTAGTTCCATTTATTTAAAATATTTTTCTTTGCATTTGAATGAGTCTGATTTGCACTCCAGAAATGTGCATGTAAATGCCAAGACTTTGCCAAATGCCCATTGTAATGTTGAAAACAGTTCTTCTACCATATAAATGAGGTATTTTTTTTCTATAATGTGCACATCTATGTATGTCATAAATTTGCAAAAGCACCCCCTCCAATTAGAATGCCTTGATTCATTGTCCCAGGACCGTGAAATGTCACCCTTTCAGTGTATCTAAATGTACTTTGAAGTTGTAAATTCGTGCATGGTTAAAGTTTCCGCATTTGGGAATTTCTGACTGATTTCTAATATTCCTTTAAATAGTCATTCTAAAATAATTTGTTGCCATTTTAGCTGCACCTGTCAGTCAGATAACGACAGTCACCAAATTTCCCCTTCATCAAGTCACTTTGTGGTTTCCTCTCTCGGGCCTGGCAGCGTCCGACGCCTTTCGATTTCTCTCTCCACATTGTAGAAAGTGCCCTCTGCTCTTCTCCTTTTTCAGCAGCTACCTCTCCTTCCCTCAGTTTACATGTGGAGTCTCTCTACCTCTCTTGCCTGGCTTATGGGCCTTTCTCAGCTCTTCTGCTCACAGTGACACCACAGGCTTTCACTCATGTGTAGCGAGATCTTATATATGGGGTTACATCTCTCTTATGCACTGCAGTGAGAAGTGATCAGCAGGAACATCTGGGTACGTGCCAAGCACACCCACTGTAACTGAGTATATACTGTGTCTGGCTACCAAGTAGCTGCCTTCATGGCTATTAATTACGTCTTTTGAGCACGGTTTTACATAGGCTCCCTTGTTTTAACTCATTACACCCTGATTGAAGTTCATTCTGTACTTTGACTGCCACACCCCACGCTTCTCACCTAAAAATTTCTGGCGCACTTGAGCACTTGATAAAGGTTCCTCCCACTTGAATATTGAGTCAAGTGGTAGGAAGAGGGGGAGGAAGGATTTTGCAGGCATTAAGTGACCACATCACACAGCAACCTTTTTTATGTTTTCTGGTTGCTATTACACCCTAGACTTGGCCCAGTAGCAAATAATAGGCCAGCCACGCAAAAGAAAAAATGACATAATAATTTGAGGTCAAGGACTGTCATCCATGACCTCCCAGAGCCCAATGGTAGAAGATGTAATACAGGGTAAAATGCAGCTTTTCCCTTTGTATTTTTGAATCCTCATTCTATTCAACATGCCCCACAACATCTAGATTGACAAAAATAGAGCAATGAACAAAGATTGTAAAAATGAGTAAAGTGCCTTGCTGGTAACATACAAAATATCTTCTTCCTTATTGAAAATAGATAAATAATTTTGAGACCTACTGAATTTACCAATGCTTGTTTATTTTTATGTTGCAAAGTATTGGTACCTACCTTATTTTGGTAGTTTAGTGAAATGTTCTTGCATTTTGTTTTTTTTTGAACATTTTATTTTGAAAGCAAAGAATTGTCGGTCTTGCTTTTAAGCTTCTGCAAATATTTGCATCTAATTGGAGAACATCCTGTAAGCAATATGCATAGTGTCACATTGCTAAATATTGAAAATAAGTGTACACATTTTTATACTCTAACCACTATCAGAAGTGCAGTCTGGGCTTAAAATGGAAAGATCTGTTTACCAATGATAATGCTTGTTCCCATGGCCCGTCTTTTTCATTGTTTATCACTTGTAGGATGTGATCAGACTGTTTTTCTAAAATGCTGGTACTAAGGTTAAATTGGAAAAAAGTGTACTTCCACTACCCCAGGCCACTTTTTACCCACATGAAATGGACTTCTTCAACATAGCCCCCTATTGAAACTGCAAGTACGTGTTGGTACACCGATCCAAGAACTGCAATGTATAAATTATTGCCAAAATTCCTCCTGAAGGAGTTCATTCCACACTTTTAAGTGCCTATGCTGTTGTGTTCTGACAATTGGCCACCGTTCATCTCACACATGATTGAGGGGTTGTGCAAGGGGCAAGGAGCTACACAAGAGACTACAATGTGCCTGTCATCAGCAAGCAGGGTGCAATGTTGAGAGAAAGAACTGAGTGTTGAAAGATCATATAAGGAAGATTTGTGCATCCACTGAACTGACCTGGATTGATGCACTTCCACTTGCTCTGTTGTCCATGAGTAGCACTGCAAAGACTAACATTGTTAGGTTCTGTAAGCCCTTCCTGAAGAAGGGACACCAGACAACACTGCCTCTGGCCAGATGACATCCTGGATCCACAGCTCCCACACCAAGAAAGGAGCATGGCCAGACAAAGGAGGGCAAGCTCAACCTGCACCAATAGTGTCATCTGAAGTACCCCACAGGTACAATGTTCACTCCAGCAGACCAGCAACAACAAAGAAGGATTAGAGGAGAGGCAGATCCCTGCTCGCCGCAGGCCAGGCCTCCTCCAGGAAAGCACAACTCAACTGAGGCAGCTCCCTGCTACCCAGAGCAGGCCAGGCCTCTTGATACTATCATCCAAGGACCCCTACGTTCACTTCAAGTGCTAGTGACTGACTTTCTTGATCCATGGTTCTCATACAAAGAAAGCAGTGACTCCGCCCCAACAAGAAAACCTCCACTGCCTTCCCCTGCTTCTCATCAAGGACAGCCTCATTACAACGTCCGTCCCATGAAAAAGTACAAAGTGGGGATGGTATCCCAAGCTCATCCTGATGGGTTGCAGGTGCTACACAGCAGAGAAGAGAAGAGTGTAAGTGGACCCCAACGATACATTACCTAAAGACGTCTGGAACTTCAAATGCCCCAACCCCTCAGTCTACAAGTTGTGACGAGATATCTTTTCCTTCTTCATCACTTTGTTTTCTTCATTTTTTGAAAGTGCCTAGGTAATAGAAGTGCTTGAAAACCTCTCAAAGTACTTGAAGACAGGCACCAACGGTTAATTTTTCTGTTTCCAGGTATCATCTCTGAGGCTCTACATAATTACTCAGCAGACCTTTTTTTTTAAAGACTTAAAGGACAGCAGAAGATAAGACATTCTTCCAACTAGTCACACTAACCACACGTACCAACGATTAGAACAATGCCTCAAGACTTTCTGAACAATTAGGAAAAAAATGACAATGTGTGCACAATGTGGGCTACTAGTAGCATTGAATACTATTACTGCCATTATAATGATTATAAATGTATCATGATCACAGTGCTTGCTATACCTCAGATACTGCTTAAATGACACAGGGATATTGTGCCAAACTGAATAAATAGCCATTGATAAAGATGGGACAAGGGGACAGTTGACAGGGCAGGATGTTATGTTTGCACACACTGGCCTACAGTCACAGAAAAGAGCATGTGTCATACTTGTCTCTAAACATGTGGGATGTGTCCTAATGAGCATTATGCTCCTCAGCCAGCACCACATGTCCGTAGCACTTCCTGCACCTCCTGCGACTGGCAGAATTGACACGTAGCACGTATAATTTCGTTCTTTTTGAAATGAACGAAAAGGGGGGAGATGACTCAGAGTCTGTTTTTTACCCCAGGCCAATTCTGCCCACCCTTGAGGCATGAGACCCTGATAAGCCCCCACCCGCTAGCATAAAAGGAATCTGTTAAATTGACCAAACTGTCCCAGCTGTTCCTTTTCTATGAAAAGGCCCCAAAATGTCTCTCTCATACAAATCTTCTCAGTGAGGCTCAGCTCCCCCGAAGCCCCCACTTCCTCGATCTGCACCTCTTCTCTTACACCCACATAGATACCGCAAGAATAGCAATACCGCAAGAACAGGGAACTTCCCGAGCTAAAAGAGATATAACGCAATACCTGATGGTTGGGGCCACTTGCCATCTGTCATCTTTCATATTATTGTGACTGTTGCTAGCCTTAATGTAACTAAGACATGCAACCAACATCTTCCTAAATGTTTCTCTTTCTTATAAAAGTTTCCCCAAAGTGACGGAAATCCTGGTCAATAGATGTGCAATTTCATTGTGATTCATGGTCAAACATCCTGTGACCTTTTGAGAAACGCCCTATAGCGTGGGTGACACTTCTGTGTTCTTAAAAATGTTCCAGACAAGACCAAAATGTGTCATGTCCTGTAGGGACACCTGATAATGTCATCATCCTCATGTCAATAGTTCATCAGTGAAAGAGTATAAAAATCTGTTCCTCAGACCATTCAGGAGACTACCTCGTGGCAGTGACCCATTGGGTCACTGACGCCTGTGTGGCCTCCTTCAGCCCCTATCTAAGCATCTTTGGCTGAAGCTCTAATTGTTTCTGGCACTTTAAAATTGTCCTTCTCTCTCTCTCCTCTGCTTCGCCCTTATTCTAAAAAACATTATTGCAATTGCAAAGCAATAACGTTGTTCCTCGTACACTTAACAAGTGCATTAATAGCTTTGCAGTCAAGAGTAGGTTTCATTCCCTAAGCAATTTCAATTGTGCCGTTTCAATAATCCTGGCCCCTCACACTCTGGGTCTCTTTAAACTGTTTAACCTGCAGGAATTATTCTCTTCATGAAGGCTTGTTTCAAGTTCTCTACATTGTCGTAGAATGTATTCTGTGTCTTTCTGAAATCTCTAGCTGATTTAAATGTGATTTCTAATGGATCCTCACTCCAGCTTGCCTTGTAGTTCTCATCAGAAAGGCTTGATTCTAGGCACTATGATTTCATAAAAAATTTACTCCATGTCTTTGAATCACTGGCAGTTTTCCATTATGCATTTTTAGGAGTTACTCATTTCAGCTTGCCTCGCAGCATTTTAGAAGCAAGCTCTATTTAGCATGTACTCCTGGCAGAGTGAAGCCAGGTTTTCTTAAAAAGTATTCACTAGAAATGCGTTTTATTGAAATACATGTGTTTTGTGCAATAAAATGACACCTCAACTGTGATCTTTTTGTCATCTCATATCATTGTTCCTTATTCCTCAGTGAAGTGTTGCGTCGATGACACGTGCACACAGCTCATGACCACAGCAGGGTGGTTTGTGGGTTGTGACTCGTGACCACACCCCAGAGGGCTTCCTTTCTCCCCTCAACAAACCAGGTGTTGTTGAATGGTTGCACAGATTGATTCTGTGGTGGCACTGAGTGATGTTGTGATGGCGAACGAGTGATGCTGTGGTGTTCAGTGATGCTGTAGTAGCGCATAGTGATGTTGTGGTGCCCCTGAGTGAGGCTGTGGTGGTGCGGAATGATGCTGTATGCTATGCTATGTTTTGTTTTTCTATCCTATGTTTTGTTTTGTTATGCTATGCTTTGTTTTGCTAACCTAAGCTTTGATTTGTTATGCTATGCTATGCTGTGTTGTGTTATGCTAAGCATAGTTTCGTTATGCTATACTATGTTCTGCTATGCTATGCTTTGTTATGCTTTTCTATGTTTTGTTATGCTATGCTATGTTTTGTTGTGTTTTATTATGCTATGCTTTGTTTTACTATGCTATGTTTTGTTATGCTATGCCATGTTTTGTTGTGTTTGGTATGTTATATTTTGCTATGCTATTATGTTTTGTTTTGCTATGCTATGTTTTTTTGTGTTTTGTTAAGCTATGCTATGTTTTGTTGTGTTTTGCTATGTTTTGTTATGCTATGTGTTGTTGTGTTTTGTTATGCAATGTTTTGTTATGTTATGCTATATTTTGTTATGCTATGCTATGTTTTGTTTTGCTATCCTATGCTTTGTTTTGTTATGCTATGCTATGTTTAGTTTTGCTATCCTATGCTTTGTTTTGTTATGCTATGCTATGTTTTGTTGTGCTATGCTATGTTTTGATGTTTTTTGCTATGCTATGCTTTGTTATGCTAAGCTATGTTATGTTTTGTTATGCTAAGCTATGTTTTGTTGTGTTTTATTATGCTATGCTTTGTTTTGCTATGCTTTGTTATGCTATGTTTTGTTATGCTATGCTAAGCTTTGTTTTGTTATGCTATGCTAAGCTTTGTTTTGCTATGCTATGCTATGTTGTGTTTTGTTATGCTATGTTTTGTTGTGTTTTGTTATGCTATGCTATGTTTTGTTGTGTTTTGTTATGCTATGCTATGTTTTGCTATGCTTTGCTATGCTATGTTTTGTTCTGTATGCTATGTTTTGTTGTGTTTTGTTATGCTATGCTATGTTTTGTTGTGTTTTGCTATGTTTTGGTATGCTATGTTTTGTTATGCTATGCTTTGTGTTATGTTATGCTATGTTTTTTTATGGTATGCTATGTTTTGTTGTGTTTTCTTATGCTATGCTATGTTTTGTTATAATATGCTACGTTTTGTTTTGATATGCTTTGTTATGTTATGCTATGTTTTGTTATGCTATGTTTTGTTATGCTATGCTTTGTTGTGTTTTGCTATGCTATGTTTTGTTATGCTATGTTTTGTTTTGCTATCCTATGCTTTGTTTTGTTATGCTATGCTTTTTTTTGTTATGCTATGCTGTGTTTTGTTATGCTATTCTATGTTTTGTTTTGCTATGCTGGTGAGGATGAGTGAGGGTGTGTGAGGGTGAGGGTGTGTGAGGGTGAGAGGGTTGTGGGGGTGAGGGGGGGTGTGAGGGCAAGGGGGTGTGAGGGTGAGGGGGTGAGAGGGTGTGAGGGTCGGGGAGGGGGAGGGTGTGAGCAGGAGGGTGTGGGGTTGTGAAGGTGTGAGGGTGAGGGGGTGTGAGGGTGAGGGGTTGTGAGGGTGAGGGGTTGTGAGGGTGAGGGGGTGTGAAGGGGAGGGTGTGGGGTTGTGAGGGTGAGGGGGTGGGGTTGTGAGGGGGTGAGAGGGTGTGAGGTGAGGGGGTGTGACTGTGACAGGGGTGAGGGTGAGGAGTTGTTAGGGTGAGGGGGTGTGAGGGTGTGAGGGTAAGGGGGTGTGAGGGTGAGGGTGTGTGAGGGGGAGGGGGAGAGGTTGAGGGGGTGTGAGTAGGAGGGTGTGTGAGGGTGTGGGGTTGGGAGGGTGAGGGGGTGTGAGGGTGAAGGTGTGAGGGTGAGAGTGTGAGGGTGAGAGTGTGAGGGTGTGGGGGTGTGAGGGTGAAGGTGTGAGAGTGAGGGGGTGTGAGGCGGAGGGTGTGGGGTTGTGAGGGTGTGGGGTTTTGAGGGTGAGGGGGTGTGTGGGTGAGGGGTTGTGAGGGTGAGGGTGTGGGGTTGTGAGGATGAGGGGGTGTGAGGGTGAGGGGTGTGAGGGTGAGGGTGTGTGAGGGTGAGTGTGTGTGAGGGTGAGGGTGTGTGAGGGTTAGGGGGTGTGAGGGTGAGGGTGAGGGGGTGTGAGGGTGTGTGAGGGGGAGGGGGAGGGTGAGGTGGTGTGAGGATGACGGGGTGTGAGGGTGTGTGAGGGGGAGGGTGTGGGGTTGTGAGGCTGAGGGTGTGGGGTTGTCGGGGTGAGGGTGTGAGGTGAGGGAGGGTGACGTGTGTGAGGGTGAGGGTGGGTGAGGGTGAGAGGGTGTGTGTGAGGGTGAGAGGGTGTGTGAGGGTGAGAGGGTGTGTGAGAGTGAGTGTGTGTAAGGTGAGGGTGAGTGGGTGTGTGAGGGTGAGGGTGTGTGAGGGTGAAGAGGTGTGAGGGTGAGGGGTTGTGAGGGTGAGGGTGGGTGAGAGGGTGTGTGAGGGTGAGGGTGAGAGGGTGTGTAAGGGTGAAAGGGTGTGTGAGGTTGAGAGGGTGTGTGAGGGTGAGAGGGTGAGTCAGCAAGACCTAAAAACAAACAAGCTATTGGTGTTGCAAATGCCAATGTTTTTCAGTTATGTTTTTTTTTATTTGCAGTGGAGTGATCATTTGACCTATTTAAAGAGATAGGAAGGAAAGGGGATGTAGAGCAAATAGTAAAAAGCGGTGGGAGGTACGACTAGTGGTTACACTGCTGCCGTCCCGCCGCATTAAACCTGCATCTGTCCCAAAACTAACAATGGGTAAATTAAGCAACTGGATCACCGTCATTATCCCACACAGAACACAAAATCTAATAAAGCAGGCGGAAGATATGAGGCAAATGAGCATGCGCTCAATAGAGACACATTTTATATGCCACATACGTAAAACGTGAACACATAATTGAGAATGAAACAGATATAAAAAAAGGATAGAAATAAAGTTTCCTTTAAGCAGCAAAAAGGTGTCAACAAGTAATCTAATGTTATTACACAAAAAGTAGAGCATAAGTAATCCCATACCACATAATGAGGCGTGCACCGCGCTGATCTTAACCAACGGGAATGGAGTTGATAAAAACAAATTACCAGCTTCCTCGTCACATCTAAAGTGCCAATGTGGAGGGGGGAGAGGGTAGGGAGGAGGAGACAGCTGCAGGCTGGGAGAGGGAGCGAAGATCAGCTGCTCGGAACGGGAAGCAATTAACAATGGAGGAGTCGCTCTGCGCTGTGCAAAAGTAAAGGCGTGTGTGTTAAAGGCCTGTGCTCAGCTCTGCAAAGAGCGTAGATTATGAAAAAATAAAGGCAAGTTTAAAGTGAAAGCTGCACCTTTAATAAAGACTTGATGTTTTGAAAAGTGGATGCAGCGAGCCTTGCATAAAAAAAAGGCACTCAGCGCTATTAATTCAGTGAAAGCGCGGCATGTTGCGCTTTGAAAAGTAAAGTCATTGTGGTTTAAAATGGTAAAATTAAAAAATGGCACTTCCGCTATATTTAAAGAGAAAGCGAGACATACGAACATTAGCAAATAGAGAGCGCAGCTGTTCATAATTACAAGGAGAATTGCCATGTTCCTGCTCTGGCCCATGGATGAATCCAAAAGGGTTAATGGTGAGAGCTCCGAGCCCGTGCGCTCTCGGCATTGCTGTGGCGGGGGAGTGTATTCCATTCAAGTCTGATGCGGGGGCGGGGGAGCGGTAGTCTTTGAAGTCTGATGCCGAGGCCCAGACAAATGGTGGTGTGTGATGTGGCTGGCGATAATGTGCATGCGCATAGCTCATATGAACTGTACGCGATCCGCAGCTAGGTAGACTTTTCTTTTCCGCTTATTTTAATCTCGCCTATTTATTCCTGCAGGATAGAATAGGCGAGACCTAAAAAGTCTCAAAGCAATGACTGAAGGGTGCAGACCCCAAAGGCCACTCTCTATACATTATAAAGAATACATCTAGCAGACCGCTAAAGCTGTCAAACCAGGCCTAAAAAGATCTGTAATTATTGTCCTTAGTCCTTACAGAACACTTCTGCATCTGTCAAGATTTTTTTAAGAGAGAGCAGTAACCCCATATTCTCTTAGAAACTTTTCTCTATTAGATGCGAAGCAATCAGTCTGTAGACTGTTACACAGCACAGAAATATGATGGGTTAAAGATATAGTCACTCTGTTTTGGCATCCTTGTTCTATTTTTATGCTTTTTTTCTAGTTTGAAACCGCTGAACTAAATGTGACCATCCACTATCCTGCTTTAAACTTATTGTCTTTCGCGAGTTGATTGACCTTGATAGTTTCTTATTGTACAATGCACATTTGTTATAATGTCTTGCTTGTACTGGATTGTACAATGTAACTTAAGAATTCCTCTTTCAGGATCTTTTTTTCTCTTTTATATTTATTCTTAGTCTAATTTTCTGTGTAGCCATGTGCATTTTGCTCTTCTAAATTGCAACCGTTTATATTTTTCTACATGTTGGCAGTGGTAGCATCTCTAGAGAGTGGTCAGATGGGTCCCATCCCACAGCTGCATTTCTTATATCTCCCCCCACTCCTGTGCCCCACCACGACAGCTGCTAAATGTACCAGGAGGCAACACAGAAAAGCAGTCATTGCAACTTGCCGCATACCTTAATTCATCCAACCACCTTTCATTGCAGAAGCAGTGTTGTTTGCTTAAGCTCTAGCAGAAAGCGAGATTTTTTGTTTTTAAACTGCAGCTTTAATTAAGCCCAGCCCTGTGACCCGCCTTTCACCTTGGCTGCTGGCTCTGACAGCTGGCATTGTGACTTCAGAAGTCAGTTAAAATAAGTTATTACAGGTGAGCGCCTATGTCACTACTTTATTACAGATTACTAGTGATGTCACAAGTCTCTTGGAATAAGTAAATTAGAGACAGTCTTTTATACAAAAAATTCAGACTCACATGTTGTATACATAGTTACTACCCATCATATGTCCGTTAGTGTGCATCAGTCTAAATCTCAAGCATGGTATGAGTGATAGACTCATTTTATTCAGTAATTATGATCTGGTTCATAGATTGTCAACTGAAAGATCACTGTGCTTTTCTTCTACTGTAACAATGTCTTGCTATCCCCTTTCAAGGGATTGACTCAATGTTAATGTTAATGTTAATGTTATTGGGATTTGTATAGCGCTCGGCTGCCCCAGCAAAGGGGCGTCCCGGCGCTGCGAGCAAAGCTAAAGACAGAAAAGAAGAAAGCACCAGAAGGGAAGAGGTGCGGTTACTGAAAGAGGTGGGTTTTGATGGCTTTCCTGAAAGCCAGAAGGTCCTGCATGCCACGGATAGTTTCCGGGAGGCTGTTCCAGAGCTTGGCAGCGAGCAGGCTAAAGGATCGACCGCCCATTCTGGCTAGATTGGTGCGGGGAATGACCACCAGATGTTGTCCTTCTGAACGAAGTGACCTCCCAGGAATATATTCCGTCAGGAGGGGGCGCAACATCGGGGGGGAGGCGGTTTTAAGGATTTTGAAGGCAAGGCAGAGTGCCTTAAACTGAATCCTTTTTCCCACCGGGAGCCAGTGTAGTTTTTTCAGAGCTCCAGCCACTGAGGAGTGGCGGGGGAGACCTACTAACGCTCTGGCGGCAGCATTCTGCACTCTCTGAAGTCTGGTAGTTTCCGCCAGGTTAGCGCCCAATAGGAGGGAGCTGGCATAATCCAGCCTAGAGAGGATGGTAGCTTGGACAATTACCTGGCGGGTGTGACAATTGAAGAACTTCAGAATAGGTCTTAGATTGCGCAGGATGCCGAAGCAGGTGGCTGCGACTTTTTTGGTGTGGTGAGTGAATTTCAATGCTGAGTCGACCCAGACTCCCAAGTTTTTTACACATTCCTTGGGCTCAGGAGGTTGGCCTAAAGTATCAGGCCACCAATTTTCGCCCCAGGATGCGGTGTTTTTCCCCAAGAGCAGTATCTCCGTTTTCCCCGCATTGAGCTGGAGGAAATTGGCCGTCATCCAGTTGGTGATGTCAGTAAGGGTCTGCTTGAAGTGATGGGCCTCCAGACCGTTGTTACCATTGAGAGCTACCACCAACTGGGTATCATCTGCGTAAGATACTAACGTCAGACCACTCTGTTTAACCACTTCTGCTAGTGGTCGGACGTAAACATTGAACAGGGTGGGGCTCAGTGATGACCCCTGAGGCACCCCCTGTCCAATGTTGTGCTCTTTAGAGATGTAAGGGGGGGTGGAGACTTTGAAGGATCTGTTGGCAAGAAAGTCTTTAAACCATCCCAGGGCCGTACCTGTGATTCCAGCTTCCTCCAATCTCATCAAGAGGGCCTCGTGTGACACCGTGTCGAAGGCAGCACTGAGATCCAACAGGATCAGTGCTGCCGTTCCGCCGGTGTCAAGAATGGTACGGAGGTCCTCTGTAACACTAAGCAAGGCTGTCTCGGTGCTGTGACCAGCTCTAAACCCGTGTTGGGAGTCATCCAGAATGTTATTGGTTATGAGGAAGTTGGTGAGGGTGGTGTTGACGTGTGCCTCTATGATTTTAGCTGGCCAAGGGAGAAGTGAGATGGGCCGAAAATTTTCAGGAAGGGTGGGGTCCAGGGTGGGCTTTTTCAATGTTCCCCTTCTAGTTTATTGTATATCCTCCGGGTGATGTTATGTTTAATTACAGCATATTTTGAGCTTCGTGGTTAGTTTAGTTGTTTTTTATGTTAAATTTGTATACTTTACAGTTCTTGTCCTGAAATCTTGGATTAGTGGCATCATAGTGCCTATATATAAGAAAGGGAAGACATCAGGTCCAAAATAATATGGGCCTAGTAGCCTAATAGATGTGGAAACCGAGATTTTTACCAACATAATCTTGAAAAACATTCAGAAAGAGGGTGAAGACGAAGATATTCTGATAGCGTATCAAGGCAAATGCATACCTGGCCTTTCCACGATCACTCAGATCTTCACCTTCCAGTACCTGGTGTGAAAGTATTCAAAAACTGAAAAAAGAATGCCTATGTACAGCTTTCTTACACTTCACATTAGCATATTATCACTTAGGCTTTCAAAATTTGTTGTCATACTGCTTAACCCCTTCGCTGCCGATGACAAAGCCAGCTCGTCATGGGCGTTACCTGCGCTGCGCGGATGACGAGCTGGCTTTGTTACAAACCTCGCGATTTTCAAATGTCAGCGCACAGCGGGCATGCGGTTAAGAAGCCGTACATAAAAACAACTGTGAACTTGAGCTGTGGGGCAAATACATTTTGCCACCTGAATCTCTTAGAATTTTAGAAAAGACCTCAAGAAAGACAAACAGTTACAAAGGAGATAGTTTGTTTTACCCACTGCATTGGTGGTGCAATTCTGCTTTCTATACGGTCTATAACTAAACCAAAAAAAAATGGACTTTATTATCACGTATGGTGTGGATGTGTGGTCTGCTAAGGAAAGTAAATCAGGACAGGGAGCCCCAAGATAAAACTATGGATATATTTCTCCAATTGCTCATTCATCACCGATGGCAGGTCTCCAAGCTTGCTTTGTGGTAATGCACAAAATAAGAAGCGCAATACATGTTGCCAGGGGTTATTTTCCAATGGTATTTGCAAGAGTTCTTAAAGGCAGTCCTACCAAAAGAAGTTAACTTCTAACTCAAACAAGCAGGATGTCTCTGTCTATGTTGTTGCCCACTGGCGCCTGTTGTCTGTTTCAAGTAGAAGAGCTGGAGAAGGCGGATGCACGTGCTGCTAAGGGGGAAGGGAGGGGGTACCCCCATAAGAATGGCTGTGTCTGCCTTGTCCCCAGTGGCGCCAGTTGTCGTTTCCAAAGTAACACTTGCTAATTAATAATTGTAGCAGAGCAAATGAAAAAAAGCATTTGCAATGCAATAGGTCTCGCATTAGGAAAGTTTGAGCTATTGGTATTGTAAATGACAAATATATTATTTATGT
Organism: Lissotriton vulgaris; assembly: GCF_964263255.1. Taxonomy (NCBI): domain Eukaryota; kingdom Metazoa; phylum Chordata; class Amphibia; order Caudata; family Salamandridae; genus Lissotriton; species Lissotriton vulgaris. The sequence continues at coordinate 1,059,376,646 of NC_141697.1, forward strand.
GTTGGTTTTGAAAATAGCGAAATTAATAGCTTTGTCATTTACAATGCCAATAGTTTTAACTTTCGCAAACATGACACCTATAGCATTTGTAATGCAATATGCGTTGTATTTACATGACTTAGATGTATTAATATTACAAATAACAATGGCTTTTTAAAAAATGATTAATACTTAAATAAAAGTTATTTTAATGTATAATGGCAATAGCTTAAACTTTTGTAAATAACTTTTGGGAAGATTATGTTCAGTGTTTTTTTATTGTGATGAAAATCCAAGAATAGCAGTGAAATATTAACATCTTTTTGTGACATTTGTAATAAAGCTTGAAACATTGAGAGAACTTATTAGAACCAGTTGTTGTTGAATGGTTGCACAGAGTGATGCTGTGGCGTTGAGTGGTGCTGAGTGATGCTGTGGCCTTCAGTGGTACTGAGTGATGCTGTGGCCTTCAGTGGTGCTGAGTGATGCTGTTGCGTTCAGTGGTGCTGAGGCGTTGAGTGATGCTGTGGCGTTGAGTGATGCTGTGGCTTTGAGTGATGCTGTGGAGTTGAGTGATGCTGTGGCGTTGAATGATGCTGTGACGTTGAGTGGTGCTGTGACGTTGAGTGGTGCTGTGACATTGAGTGGTGCTGTGACATTGAGTGGTGCTGTGGCGTTGGGGGATGCTGTGCGCTGAGTGGTGCTGTGGCATTGAGTGGTGCTGTGGCATTGAGTGGTGCTGTGGCGTTGAGTGGTGCTGTGGCGTTGAGTGGTGCTGTGGCGTTGAGTAATGCTGTGGCATTGAGTGGCGCTGTGGCGTTGAGTGGCGCTGTGGCGTTGAGTGGAGCTGTGGCGTTGAGCGGTGCTGTGGCATTGAGCAGTGCTGTGGCATTGAGCAGTGCTGTGGCATTGAGCGGTGCTGTGGTGTTGAGTGGTGCTGTGGTGTTGAGGGGTGCTGTGGCATTCAGTGGTGCAGAGTGATTCGGTGGCGTTGAGAGATGCTGTGTCGTTGAGTGATGCTGGGGTGCTGTGTGGTGCTGTGGTGATGAGTGGTTCTGTGGCGTTGAGTGGTTCTGTGGCGTTGAGTGCTACTGTGGCGTTGAGTGCTACTGTGGCGTTGAGTGGTGCTGAGTGATGCTGTGGCGTTGAGTGATGCTGTGGGAAGCTAATAAGGAGGATAGATAGAGGGTAGGAAAGAGAAAGGAGAGAAGAGGGGTGAAAGAAGGTTTGGCGTGGAGATGCAGAATGATGAGGTGAAAGATCACTAAAGCGAGGAGGGAAAAAGAGCAAACAATGAGAAAGGAAAGGGAATCTATGAGACAACAAACAGGAGGAGGAGGTGTGAGAGCAAGAAAACGTATGGGCGAGAGGGAAAGGGGTTGGAAAGTAAAGTGAGAGAATATATGAAAACAAGCGATGCGCGCTCTGAGCTGGGGGAGGTCCATTAGCCTGTAAGAACTCGCGGCGGACATCAAAGGAAGGGTGGGAGGGACATTGGTGAGCGAGGGGGTATGCAGCCTGGTGAGTTGAAATGGCTGCAGAGGCGAAGCGCGGCGCGGCGCGCACGTAGAGGTCAAGGAAGCAGAAACAGGAACAGAAAGTACACCTGTCTCTATCACATTAGCCTTCAATTTGCTCCTCAGCAAACTGGAACCTGTTGAGTGGCTAAATTAAGTAAAAGGGGTAGTACAATGATGGCGGTCAAAGGGTGCATGATGTCACATCCACTGTCCATGACATGTTGCTGAATGAGGCTCATAAGCAGGCAGAGACAGTCCTAACAAGAGCCTGGTGAGGTAAGAGGGGGGGGTTGGTGGGGGGGGGGGAGTGTGTGTGTGTGTGTGTGTGTATGTGTGTGTGTGCGTGTGTGTGTCTGTGGTATGACGTCCTGGCAATGTAGGACAGGAGATGTGCACGGCGTGTGGGTGAACGTGCGCGCTCACATGGGAGAATCGCCTGCGCGTGCCTATCCCTTGTCTCACATTCCCAGGAAGTGAGTAACAAAAGATGCGTCACTGGACGCAGTGCTTCGCACGGCTTACACCAGCTCGACCTAAAAATAGAGTGCAGTGTACTCTTCTGATCACATCTCTGACAAGAGACAAAGTGTTAGTCTTTGAGTCACATAGGGGAGATGTGCTTTGCTCGGGAGCCACCCTCTAAGTACTGTGCAAAAGGTGGGTTCACATATTTATTGCGTCCACCGTATCTATGTGTTCAAGAGCAGAGGCCTGTGGTAGGCAGCCACCCTACCTCCAAGAGTGACTCCTCTGTGGATCCACTGTACACTTTAGCCATTAATGTGGCCTGGGGGTCTGCCTACAGGTTGGGCAATAAGAGCACAACCCTCAGTTAACCAAGTGTGACGGGGTGCTGGGAGAACCCCGTAATGACCCGGAGTGGTGGTCCGCCGCCCCCCTCTCACCTTGCACCTTGTCCCCCACAGCTGCCCGAGAACGAGTGGAGAGAGAAACAGGACGACTACTGGGTACCACCTGAAACGGGACCTGGCGCCTTTAACTGGAGAGACCCGATTGCCACAGCCCCGCCCCCTCTCTACGGAGCGACGTCAAAAGGCGGTGTCGCTTCAACATCGGCGGACGGCGTTTCCCTGGAGGAAGGCGGTGAGGAGAGAAGAAGGAACAACGCGAGTGTGGACCTGGAGGAGGACGGAGTGCAGACGAGCCCAGCTGATATCATCAAGCCTGGAGGCCAACGTTTTGGTGCATCGCCCCGCCACGGTCCCGAGGGAGGAACGTGGCTTAACAAGGTACGGGGCCGAGTAGCGGGGTGGGTCGGACGGAGTAGCGTCCCTACCGAGTAATAACCGCTGCCGAGTGTGTTAAGCGTCCCATGTGCCCCTTCCTTCACGAGCACTGAGAGCACTACGTGACGTTAGCAAAGTTCACTGTCACTTGGTTTCCTTCACTCCCCTTTCCCTCCACTGTTTGTTTCGGACGTCCCAGTAACCGTTAGTTTTCTCCCTTTTGCTTTCTGGGTACCTGCAGTCCTGACGAGCAACATCCCCAGCTACGGGCGGAAGAGCCAAGTCCGGAAGTCCTCCTAAGAGTCTGATGGGACCCCTTTTGTTATCACGGAAGTATCCGGACCACCCAACTGTTGAACTTTAATATCCCTTCCTTTGAAAGACTGAGACTCACTATCCCTGAACTCTTTAATTGTTATGCAGAAGAAGACCTATATTCCAATAAAACCCTCCTTAAAATCTTTACTCAAAGAACCAACCTTTGTATTTACTCCTAGTTCAGACAAAACGGAAGGGCAGGTACAAGCTGAGGAACCCGCCCTGGGACAAGTGGTGTCAGAAGTGGGATCAGAAACACCAACCATCTGCCAGAACGAGATGGAAGCCCTTATAGACCACATCATAAAAGGCCAAGAGAAGCTTGAATGGGCAACAAATACAGTGCGCCCAAGCAGACAGGGATTTGATTAAGTCCACCGTTACCGCCCAACTCGAAGGCCTTAAGAATGTGCCGCCTCCCACTCAAGTCATAACGGGAGAAGGACGCCAAGTCTCCCCTCATCATGCCGGGGTGGCTCTACAAAAGTACATAACCGGAGAGGACCCCGACGCTTTTCTACTCAATTTCGAGAGGGCAGCGCGGGCTATGGGATGGCCTGAAGAAAAGTGGCCCTTTTTCCTGGCTCCTCTTCTCACTGGTGAAGCCCAGTCCGCCTATCAAGCCGCGAACCCCTTGGGGAACACCGCATATAAAACAATTAAGGAAGTCATCCTTGACCATTTAGGCCTAGACCAGGAGGCCTACAGAGTGAAATTCAGAAAAGAGCGGGGAGCCCCAGGAGAGAATCCGAAGACCCTCTTTTTCCGACTAAGGATGGCCGCCGACAAGTGGCTAAGACCCGATGTGTGTACCAAGGAAGAAATACTAAATAAAGTATACCTGGAGCAGTTTATGGAGGCTCTGCCTTATGCAACCCAGCGTTGGTTACGTCAACATGCCGGTCTGGACGTGAACCAAGCCATTGAGATGGCGTCTCATTTCTCCCGAGCCCAACCCCGGACGGTTGTATGGGACGCCGACAAAACAGAAAAGACTCAGAAATCTATAGTCCCGGGAAAGCCGGACAAGAAACCCAAAGTAGGGGCTGAAGCTTTGCGGTCCCGTCCAGCCGGAATGATCTCCCCCATGAACAGGGGGCCCCAATGTTTTGAATGTGGAGAGTGGGGCCACATAGCCAGGATGTGCCCTAGGAAAAAACCACCCAAAGAACCCATGGAAGTGGGCTATCTCCCGAGGACCGTGATGTATTCGGCGGAGCTCGGTAGCGCATTTTATGTGAGTATGAAGCTTAACGGACTCCTAGTGAAAGCGCTACTAGATTCCGGGTGCCGACAGTCGGTGGTCCAGGAACGCTTTGCTAAACCTGAACAGTTCTCTACCCCGGCCACAGTTTACATACGCTGCGTGCATGGCGATGTAAAACCATACCCGGTAGCCGAATTAACCCTATACTTGCCCCAAAGAGATCCTTGTAAGGTAAGGGTGGGGGTGGTGGATTCCCTACCAGAAGACATGATACTGGGGACAATAATCCTGAATTCCTTTCCCTTTTTCGGGAAACCTTGACCCCGACTCCCTCTCACAAAGCCACCTACCTCACCCCCGAACCGTGGGTTTTGGACAGGAGTTTCCGCTTTGCGCAAGCTGAAGACCGAACATTATATAACGCCTGGGAAAGCGCCCACGCTAGCGAAGGCACCACCAGCCCGACATATCCCAGGTTCTTGATCAAGAAAGACTTACTGTACCGACAAGCACAGAGTGATGGGGATCTTCAATTGTTAGTACCAACGTCCTTTAGAGAGCAGGTCTTGTTCTTTGCCCATGCACATCTAACAGCCGGACACACAGGCAAGGAGAAAACAACGGATGTCATTCTTCGACATTTCTTTTGGCCTGGTATATATAAAGATGTTCAGGACTACTGTGCACGATGCGAGATATGTCAAAGGAGAAATTCGCAAAGACCAACGGCCGCCCCTCTCCAGAGGATGCCAATCATAGGAACACCCTTTGAAAGGGTCGGCATGGACCTCATAGGCCCTCTATTGAAGACTCCCCGAGGTCACCTATACGCTTTGGTTGTTGTCGATTACGCCACCAGGTTCGTGGAAGCATTTCCCCTACGTACCACTACAACTTCAGCCATTTCCGAGAAATTTGTGGAGTTGTTCTCCAGGGTAGGTTTTCCGAAAGAGGTCCTCACCGACCAGGGAACCCCCTTCACCTCCAAGTTAATGAAGGAGGTATGCAAACTCCTAAACGTCAAACACCTGAAGACCTCAGTATACCACCCCCAGACGGATGGACTCGTCGAAAGATATAACCAGACCCTAAAACTAACCTTGAAAAAAATGCTGAGCGCAGAAGGACCATCCTGGGACAGGTTGCTACCCCTGGCCCTTTTTGTGATTCGATCCCAAAAACAGAGCAGCCTAGGCTGTTCATCGTTTGAATTTTTGTATGGCCGTGTTCTCAGGTCACTGTTGGAAATGACCAAAGAAATGTGGGAAACCGAGGAGGAACAAGACAAGAAAGGGATGCTGGAATATACAACACAATTGAGAAATAAGCTAGGGAAGCTCAGGGAGTTAGCTCACTCCTCACTGGACCGACAACAGGAGAGAAACAAAAGGAACTACGACAAGGGGAAGAGACTACGCCAGATTGCTGTAGGAAAATGGGCTGTGGTCCTTCTTCCTTCCATCAGTAACAGTTCCAAAAGTGAATGGCAAGGCCCCTATCAAGTGATTGAAGCCATAGGACAAACCACATACCGGTTAAGGATAACTGACAAGAAAACCCAAACATACCACATCAACCTACTCAAGGAGTGGTTGGGGCCACCGCCTAAAGACAACCACATGGTCATACCATCGGCAACTGCACACTCATCTCTACAGCAGCTTGTGGTGAACGATGAGTTAACGAGCGGTCAGAAACAAGAGTTACAGGAGATACTGGGCCCCTTCTCCGATGTGTTTTCTGATACTCCTGGAAGAACCACTCTGGTAGAACACCGGATTAAAACTTTACCAGGGAAGATAGTGAAACAACGGCCCTATCGAATTCCGGCAGCTCGCCGTGAAGCCGTAAGGAAAGAAGTCTCTGAGATGCTCCACTTGGGAGTAATACGTCCGTCCCAGAGTCCATGGTCATCTCCAATCGTTATGATCCCCAAGCCAGATGGCTCGAAGAGATTCTGCATGGATTTCAGGGCACTAAATGCAGTGTCCCACTTCGACACCTACCCGATTCCCCGAGTAGACGAGTTGGTGGAGAAGATAGGAGACGCCCGTTATATCACCACCATTGACCTCACGAAGGGGTATTGGCAAGTGCCTCTTCGTGAGGAAGATAAGAAGAAGACTGCCTTCGTCACAGACGAAGGCTCGTATGAATTCACGGTCCTCCCATTTGGCCTGCATGGAGCGCCAGCGACTTTTCAGCGTCTCATGAACCAAGTACTGCGGCCATATACCACCTTCAGCTCAGCCTACTTGGACGACATCGTTATATACAGCAACAGTTGGGACGAACACATGAGACACTTGCAGACCATTCTCTTAGCCTTACGGGAAGCCGGTCTGCATATTAATGCTAAAAAGTCAAGGGCAGCCTTCACCAAGGTCAACTACCTGGGATATGTTTTGGGTGACGGGGCCATTGCTCCCCAAAACGAAAAGATCAGAGCAATAGAGAAGGTGCCCTTCCCTGCCACTAAAAGAGACGTGAGAGCGTTTCTAGGGCTGGTAGGGTACTACCGCAGGTTTATTCCTAAGTTTGCAGAGACAGCTGCTCCCCTAACAGATCTCCTACGTAAAGAAGTCCCGCTCAAGCGGTTCACAAATCCATCACAGGAGTCTCTAGAAGCCTTCCAATCTTTGAAAAGGTCCCTGACTACAGCCCCAGTATTGCTATCTCCCGACTACTCAAAAACCTTTATACTGGCTACAGACGCCTCTAATGTGGGGATAGGCGCAGTATTGTCCCAGGTAGGAGAGGACGGGACTGAACATCCAATACTGTATGTAAGCCGGAAATTGTTTCCACGAGAATGTCACTACTCAACTATCGAGAAGGAGGCACTGGCCATCAAGTGGGCCATAGGCAAGCTAAAGTATTATTTAGAAGGCACCCAATTTGTTCTTCATACTGACCATGCCCCTTTGAGATGGATCCACCAGAACAGTAGCCAGAACCCTAGAGTACTTCGGTGGTTTCTATCGCTGCAGCCTTACTCCTTCATTGTGCAGCATCGCAAAGGCAAGGACAATGGGAACGCAGACTTTCTGTCCCGGGTCTTTCCTCTCCCCGATCGGGAGAAGCCAGGGGGGGAGGTATGTGACGGGGTGCTGGGAGAACCCCGTAATGACCCGGAGTGGTGGTCCGCCGCCCCCCTCGCACCTTGTCCCCACAGCTGCCCGAGAACGAGTGGAGAGAGAAACAGGACGACTGCTGGGTACCACCTGAAACGGGACCTGGCGCCTTTAACTGGAGAGACCCGATTGCCACAGCCCCGCCCCCTCTCTACGGAGCGACGTCAAAAGGCGGTGTCGCTTCAACATCGGTGGACGGCGTTTCCCTGGAGGAAGACGGTGAGGAGAGAAGAAGGAACAACGCGAGTGTGGACCTGGAGGAGGACGGAGTGCAGACGAGCCCAGCTGATATCAAGCCTGGAGGCCAACGTTTCGGTGCATCGCCCCGCCACGGTCCCGAGGGAGGAACGTGGCTTAACAAGGTACGGGGTCGAGTAGCAGGGTGGGTCGGACGGAGTAGCGTCCCTACCGAGTAATAACCGCTGCCGAGTGTGTTAAGCGTCCCATGTGCCCCTTCCTTCACGAGCACTGAGAGCACTACGTGACGTTAGCAAAGTTCACTATCACTTGGTTTCCTTCACTCCCCTTTCCCTCCACTGTTTGTTTCGGACGTCCCAGTAACCGTTAGTTTTCTCCCTTTTGCTTTCTGGGTACCTGCGGTCCTGACAAGCAACATCCCCAGCTACGGGCGGAAGAGCCAAGTCCGGAAGTCCTCCTAAGAGTATGATGGGACCCCTTTTGTTATCACGGAAGTATCCGGACCACCCAACTGTTGAACTTTAATATCCCTTCCTTTAAAAGACTGAGACTCACTATCCCTGAACTCTTTAATTGTTATGCAGAAGAAGACCTATATTCCAATAAAACCCTCCTTAAAATCTTTACTCAAAGAACCAACCTTTGTATTTACTCCTAGTTCAGACAAAACGGAAGGGCAGGTACAAGCTGAGGAACCCGCCCTGGGACACCAAGGATGCGAAGCATTAGCAGCTGATCAGACTCCAACTCACCCCATTTGACACTAACGCCCAAATAACTGACTGTTCCCTTTGTGAAGGGCCTCTCATGAGACCTGCTGGGGTGGTCTTGTGTGTCTGTGGATTGCATATGTTGCATTGAATCCTATTTGCATCAGTGTAAAAGTAATTTAATTTTCAAGAATTTAGCTCATTTCATTATTCGGAGGACAGCTCAAAATGTATATGCTTTAACTCGGATTGTTTACCGTGCATTTAATGAAAGCAAATGCTGTCTTGCTGAAGCCAGCACTGTTCTGTTATTGTATGCCGCTCTGGAGAGCTACCAAGTGTGTCAAAAGGCAGGGTTGCATCACATCTGTAGCAATGAATGTATTCCATGTCCCCCCCGCCTTACAGTAAGTATGTCTCAAAGAGAAAAGAATGGCATCGTGTACATAAAGTACAAGCTCACCGCTTTAATAAATATTATAATTGTTGCCAGTGATATCTAGATGTGCCGACGACCTTGGCCGCCCCCTCCCTCCTTGTTTTCTTACTATCAGGTTGCTTCGGTTGGGCCATCCAGCGTGCGCACGAAGGCTGTGAAAATCCAAGGCCCTGACAGTGAAAACACGCGCTGCGCGCTCACACACTGCACGTGCTTTCACGGACAACGAGCACATTCAAAAGGAAAGCGAAGCCAGCCAGACCCAAAGCATGAGGATCACGAGAGCTGTGACATCTTAAGCTCGAGCTCTGGATAAGGGCAGGGTTGTTGCCAGGGATGGGTGGGCTCGGTGCACGCCTAGGATGTGCGGATCTGGTAACGGTGGATCCAGGCCAAACCCAGTTGATCCCAACGGGAAGTAGGCACACGTGTTTTCATTCATTACTCTTTCCAGGGTGTCCCCATTTGTTTGGATACCCTTCTGCATCAGTGTGTTTTCTTGCTATGACTGACAGCGGTATTACTTTCATATGAATCAAATCGACGTAAGTTGATGAGCTTTTCTCTGACTCACGGTCTTATGATGCACTAGTGCATAGGCGGGAAACTCTCCAGTGGTTGGTCCAGAGTAAAAAAAAAAAACACCACGCTCTGATAGCGGCACAACAGAGTAAGCAAATATATACAAAAATAACCTTCAGTACGGTACAGAGAAATAACAGTCACATGATTTACCTCACCTGACGAGAACAAGGAAGACAAGCTGAGGATCGCCGGGCACGAAACTTAAAGCTCGGTGGGAGCGCACAAGATGCCGTCGCCGTGAGCGTGCACATCGGCTGTCCTGCCGCAAGCTGAGGATCGCCGGAGAAGACACGCCGAGCTCCGTGTCTGAATTGGAGCCTGCTGCCGAGACTGACCCGCTGCGGAGGGCGAGGGACACGCGGAAAGAGCCCAGTGAGTGGGAGGGGGTCTGTGTGTGTGCTTGTGTGTGTGTGTGTGCGTGCGTGCCTGTGTGCCTGTGTGTGTGTGTGTGTGTGTGTGTGTGTGTGTGTGTGTGTGTGTGTGTGTGTGTGTGTGTGTGAGTGAACAGCATGCCGGAATCGGAGCGCGTGTTTACGCTCGCGACCTGATCCGATTCCGGCATGCTGCGCGTACCCATCTCTTGTCTCCCTCTTGGCTCCTTGTAAGCAGAGCCGACAGCAATAGGTCTCGCTGCAACAGGGCTTTCGCCCTGTATCGCAGGTGCGAGACCTAAAAACCGACACAGAGATGTGCACCAACAGAGTGTAGAACCAGTATTTCTGTAACAAAATGCACAACCACGCAGTTGTTTTTCCCTTCAGTAAATACTTAATGTAATAAAAGCGCTTGTTTGTTTTTTAATTACCTTGCACCTCGCAACCAGAATTCCTTAAAGCATGCGCTCTATATATTGTGAAACAAGCATAATAAGCCCTGTTGAGTTTTCAAACCAAATGTAATATAATTGGGCATGTATGAAAATGAACTGTGCTTCCCTTGTGTACTTGTACACAAATGTAAAAGAGTAGTGCAAAATAATTCCAGGCCCTATCATGAAAAGCCATCTTTACAGGTTATAGGTTGAATCCCTTCAATCTTGTACATTTGTTTCGGTACGTTTGTTTCGGTTCCAAGTGAAATGTTGGTGGTTTGCATGTAAGAAGGTATAGATGTTATATTTGTCTCAGAATACATAGCAAAATAATTAGATTATTTATTAATTTAGTGTAAACCTTTATATCTTGTAGAGTTTTCCCTGCATTGGGTTCTTCATTTTTTTTTTTTTTTTGTAAAACAATTTTTATTGCAGAGTTCAATATAAGTAATACAACATATTTGCGATTATTTTGTTGCGGGATTTTAGACCCTTTGGCTCCATCCGGTTATCTTGCACACAGCCGTACAACCCACATCCCGGAGGCCGGGCGGCGTTTCTCGCTTCAATAGCATCCGTCTTTGCATTGGGTTCTTCATAATGCACTGTTAGTTATTGTCACAAATCTCGGTTTTAGTAAAAAAAACTTTCATCCATCTATTGGAGTACGCATACTAAACGTGGTTAGTGGGCGTGTGAAGCGTACGCTGTGTGGGAGGTGGGTTCAAATAAAGGCATGGACACAAGCTCCCGCACATATACACAAACACTCTCTTGTCTGTCATGCGACTTTAATTAAAAATGTATTTTAGCCCTTTAATAAATGCAAACTTTTACATTGCTAAGACGGTGGCAGCGGGTGGGCATGTCCTCTGTGGGGGAGTATGCGCAAAGTAAACGGGGCAGTGGGCGGGTGGAAGTGTCAGATGTTTGGGAGGCGCATGCAACTAAAGGCACTGAGGCATGCTCACGCACATATACACGCACATGCTCTTGTCTAAAATGCGTCTTTAAATAAATGTTTATTTTAAGACTTTAAATATTTTAAAGTCTTAAAATTATAAACTTTTACAGTGCTAAAACTGTGGTAGCGGGTGTAAATGGCCTCTGTCTGGAAGGACGCAGGGGCAGTGGGTGGGTGGAAGCGTCCGCTGTGTGGGAGGCGGGTGCACGTAAAGACAGGGGAGCTTGTGGAAACAAAACTGCTAAAAGGAAATGGAAGAAGGGAGTAGGTGCACGCGAGATGGAAGCGTCCGCTGTGTGGGAGGCGCGTGCGAGTAAAGACGAGAGCTGATAAAAGTGAAACTGCTGAGAGGGATTGGGAGAAAGGAGGGGGTGCACGCGAAAAAAACAAATGTCAGCTGTGCACGTGAGACAGGTGTGAGGAAAGACGAGAGCTGATAATAGTATGCTGTGTGGAAGGCGGGAGCGAGTAAAGACGAGAGCTGATAAAAGTGAAACTGCTGCAAGGGATTGGGAAAAAGGAGGTGGTGCAAACAAGAAAAAAGCTCTCGCCATTGCGGGGGGCGGGGGAGCAGGAGAGCGGGTGCGAGGAAAGACAAGAGCTGATAATAGTATGCTGTGTGGAAGGCGGGAGCAAGTAAAGACAAGAGCTGATAAAAGTGAAACTGCTGCGAGGGATTGGGAGAAAGGAGGTGGTGAAAACAAGAAAAAGCTCTCGGCATTGCGGGGGCGAGGGAGCAGGGGAGCGGCGAAGCGCAGATTAAAAAAAAAAGCTCTTGGCATTGCTGTGGGGGCGGGGAGGGAGCGCATTGCTTTGAAGGCTGATGGCGGGGAGCAGCTTGGGAGGCATTCCATTGAAGTCTGGTGCGAGGCTGATGGGTTTGACGTGCACGCGCGTCTCACACGAGTGCATCACATGAACTGCACGTAATCCGCGCTTGGTTCAAGAGTTTGTTTCGCCTACTATATACTCGCCTATTAATCCCTGCGGGATATGAGGCGAGACCTCAAAAGGAAAAAGAGTGCTCTCACAAAATCGAGTGTGTGGTAACTCCTTTCTCCCACCCCGCGCCCCCCCCCCCTATCAATTCTGTCCTAATACTGCTTCCTGTCTTCTGTGTATTCTAGTGTTTCCCCTTAACCATGCAATATTATGCAATGACAAAGGAAATGAGCAGTGATAAGAAGAGACCAGAAAGATGCAGGAAGCATGTACACTTAAAACAAACAAGCATTTGCAATGCAATAGGTCTCGCAGCATTAAACTTTGAGTTACTGGCATTGTAAATGACAATGCTTTGCATACATTTTTTTTTATTTGCAATTGGTATATAAACATTGTTTGTGAGTGGTTAGCTGTTGCTTATGCTAAGCTAAGTTGGCAGTAATATAGAGTGCTAGTCTTGCTTGTTATAAGCATGCTGATTTAATGCGCTCTGATACCTGCAGGTAAAGTTTGTGCTATATAAAAGTGAAAACTAATAAATAAACAAGTCATTTAAAGGATTTAACACAGAAATTCCTTTGCTTCACAAATGAAACAAGTTGGTTTGTTGAGGCTATTGTAGGAGCATAACAAAAACAGAAAACACCAACTAGGTGTACACAACAAACTTTTCAATGCCCTGCCATCTAGGCTACTTACCTCGGTGTGCTGTAAACCAGTGTTGTAATGCAAAACGATGCCCCCCTGCAGAATGCGGAAAGGGGCAGCAGTGTCTCCCGTATCTCTCAGATATTGTTGTCCTTTCGCTGAATGGGGTCACCTTGAAGGCTTGAGGAGCCACCTTGCAGTGCGTGGCCTGTGTTCCATCCTGGTCAGTCATTCCTTGCACCCTCATACAGCACTATTGCCAAATTAAAGAGTGTGACCTCTAGATTGACATCAATAACAAGTTTGCGTTGCGAAGCCGCCTTCCATGGCATGGTTGGCAGACTTGGGACTCATTCATGGGGCAGCAATTGTGATTAAGGTCTGTGCCTTATCTGAGGGCAAAACCCGTGATCGTGCCGGTTAAAATAATCCTTAATAAATAGAATCATGTGCAAGTCACCAGGTTCAAGGGGCTGCTGAGGAAATCTGAAGAATAGTGATTGACAACAACTCACGCTTGACACACAGTCACTCATTCTGGTGCATATCAACACCCGTAGAACATCAAGATAACCTCATCATGCGCAGCCTTTCTGTAAATATGTTTACGAATCCTGACCACGTTTTCCCAAAACTAAAATAAAATAGAAAGCAAACTTAATATATTTTGCATTTCTAGCAGCGCCTAAAAAGTCAGAAACGCTTTGAAAACTTGAAGGTGCACTTGTGCAATATCTCAACAATATTACACGGCCCACAAAACCGCAGACAAATAAAGTGGATGTTATAATACATAAGGCCATCTACAAACTGCTCTGCCTCAACCTCAGCCTAAAAACAGCCAGTACCAACATTATGCACTTGAATGTACTGCATAATTTCATATTCTTCAGCATGATTGAATGTGCCCGGGCTGAATCGAATCGCTCTCCGCAGCAGGCACATGAACCCACAGTACTAAACATACCACAAGATCCAAAAGGGTGGTTGCAGGGAGACATAAATGAAAACAAACTGCAGCTGCTCCCTGCGCGTCACCGTAATGCAGGCTGACTGCTGATACACTCTCTGCTGTAGCAAAGTGCTCCAGAGCACGGCTGCAGCACCCACTCCCGTGATCAATGTCTAAATTCTTTCGGACACTTCTCATCAGCTTGGTTTATGGATTTCCTGCGGATACAGGACTCGCCTGGTTTATACCCCACTCCCTCGCGGTGCAGACCACTGCGCTCCCATGTCCAGCTCACAAGCAGCGCCTCAAATCCCTAAATGGCCTCCTCTGTTTCTGATTATTTGTCACCGCTTTCTTGCTCTTTCAAAGTATTTTCTTTATTTAGTATGTCTGTATGGCAAGCTCACATAATAGTGGTTTAATGCGTTTGCTGCAGAGGAGAACTGTGCGCAACCTGTGGGACGTGGGTGCAAGCACCAGAAGGGCCAACCCAGGATTTCATGTGCCTGAGGTCGATAAAATGAAACCTAAAGAGACTCTATTTCGAAGCATATTGCGCCGTCACTTAGTGCTCTGCTCTGCTAACATGAGGAGCATCAGTAAGTAAAAAGAAAATAGGCAAATGCATTGTTTTTGGTTTTTTTAAGTGGGGAAGGAGACAACGGAAGGAAAGGGGGGGGGGGCAAGGTTGTATCTCTTAAATTTAGTTTGCTTAAACATAACACTCTGTACCGTACAGTTAAACCAGAAAGGACCTGCCCGCTGGCACCCAGACCCCTTTCTCCTGTGTCACTACTTCATAACTTTACCACAGAAATTAGAATGCGTGACAACAAAAAAGTAAAAAGATGTGGGAGCTTTTTTTTTCTTCTGAGTTACTGATCCTAGTCGGATGGGTAAGAAAAAAGAAAACAGGCAAACTCGTTGTTTTTGTTTCTTAAAGTAAACATGGAACTTGGAAGGAGAAGTAGAGAACGAGCGGAAAGGGTGGGCAAGGGTCCATTTCTTTAATTAGCCAAAGCAGAACCCACTGTACTGTAATACCGACTATAACATTTTTGCATCTGGCAGCGCGAGACCGGTCGTCAGAGGGTTGTCCCCCAAAGAGTCCTTGCTTGTGTTTTGGGAGAGGAGTGTACAGTCTTGGGGGTGGGAGGGTATCACTTCCTTTGTCAGGTTTCCTGATAGGCCCTTCCTTCTCCGGGATGCTTCTCAAGCTTGCACCTTGCGTGCTCTCTATCGTGGGGTGGTACAAAAGGGGGTGGTGATGGACGGAGCATCTGAACCAATCAAACACTCGCACCCAGTCAAAAGATCTGGGTTTAATCCATCACCGTTCTTTAGCCCATTCTGCCACCCCAGTTCAGACATGGCTATATGCAAATCAGTCTGACCCTTTGCCTCATGGGAACAGTCCAGCCCGAACTGCTAAGCCATGTCTTCCCTGGACCGGAAACAAGCTTCTGAGGACCGGTTTCTGGCATTCCAGCTGTCTTCAGCCCGGCTTGCTTGAGTCCAGTGGCAAAGTGAGCAAGGGACTCACGTCTGAGCATACCCTGCCACACTTATGGCGGCCAAAAGCGGTACAAAAGGGGGTGGTGATGGACGGAGCATCTGAATCAATCAAACACTCGCACCCAGTCAAAAGATCTGGGTTTAATCCATCACCGTTCTTTAGCCCACTCTGCCACCCCAGTTCAGACATGGCTATATGCAAATCAGTCTGACCTTGTGCCTCATGGGAACAGTCCAGCCCGAACTGCCAAGCCATGTCTTCCCTGGACCGGAAACAAGCTTCTGAGGACCGGTTTCTGGCATTCCAGACGGATGACGGCTGGAATGCCAGAAACCGGTCCTCGGAAGCTTGTTTCCGGTCCACGAAAGACATGGCTTGGCAGTTCGGGCTGGACTGTTCCCATGAGGCAAAGGGTCAGACTGATTTGCATATAGCCATGTCTGAACTGGGGTGGCAGAGTGGGCTAAAGAACGGTGTTGGATTAAACCCAGATCTTTTGACTGGGTGTGAGTGTTTGATTTATTCAGATGCTCCGTCCATCACCACCCCCTTTTGTACCTCTATCGTGGGGTGGCGGGGTGGGACCCACACCGCAGTACTGGCAATGAAGGGCAGAGAGGGGGTTTTTCCACAGCTGGATGTTTTGGGCTCTCACCCAAGCGTTGCCGGTGATGCCTGCTGTCTTGGGGGTCTCTGATGCTGCTGGGGTTGATTGGGTTGGGAGCGGTATTCTCTCCGGGTGATGCTCCCCTCGCAGTATTAGTGCCGGAGTGCTCACTCTCGCCTGGAGGGGCTCTCCTGGGTGCTCGTCTGCAGTGCTGCAGCAGGCCCCCGTCTCCCGGCGGTGTTCACAATTTTTAGGTGAAGGGAGTGGGGCGGGGCTGAGGGAGGAGCGCTGCGGTGATGCTCTCTCCGCAAAGGCCGGTGCTGGTTGCATTCCACACGGATGCTTCCGGGCGCTCCCACCGGGCGGGCCTCTCTTTTTACGTAGGTTTGGAGGTCAGCAAATGCTCTCCCTTAGCAGTGCCAGTGTTGGGGAGTTCTCAGAGACAATTGCTTCCGGAGACGCCCCCTCCCGATGGGGTTTTGGAATGATGAGAGATGCTCTCACTCTCCGCAGTGCAAGTTTTGCGGTGCTCTCCTGGGAAGGGGGGTGGTGGGTCTGCTGGGGGCGCTCTCCCGCGCTGGTGCTTCCTCCTCAGCGGTCTCGCTGCTACTCTGGTCCTGCTGTTCGCCCAGCGTTGCCCCTCCTCAGGCCCGGGTGCGGCTCCCGAGCGGCTCCCTCGCTGCACTTCCGTTGCCGTGGTGCTCCGATACTGCAGTCTCTTCCCTTCGCGTCTCCGGATCAGGAGCCCTCAGATCCCATAAACTGACGCAAATTGAAACCAACCAGGTGACAGTTCCACCTCAGCTCTGCTCTACACGACGGGGGTGCGATGCACAAGTATGTACTATACTATACTGTATGTATTGTACTGCTTCCATATTATTGTTTCTTGATTGTTATTACTCTGTATACTCTTGTATGATTGATACCCTATTTTTGCAACTCACTGTCTACGGAATCTCATATTGATTTAAGAGTCTTGTTTATCCTACCTACTGTTTCTGTAAAGCGCTCTGATATCTGCAAAGATCTTGTTCGCGCTATAT
Source organism: Lissotriton vulgaris (assembly GCF_964263255.1). NCBI lineage: Eukaryota > Metazoa > Chordata > Amphibia > Caudata > Salamandridae > Lissotriton > Lissotriton vulgaris. Next base: position 1,059,393,475 of record NC_141697.1, read on the forward strand.
AAAACTTTAAAAATAAAATAAATAAAATAAAATAAATGGCCACGGGCACCTCACACCCCAATGCCTTCAATGGAATAGTCGTGCAAGGTACCCCGGGCTTAACCCAGCCTGTGACAACAAAAACAAGAGGGGGCAGAGGAAGATTCCGACGCGCGCCTTGGGATTGGGTCGCGCGTGTGAGCTGTCTACGTTACAAGCTCACGCGCGACCCAATCCGAAGGCGCGCGTCTGAATCTGCCTCCGCGATTGACAATGCTGCGCGTGTGGCCAGCTCTTGTCTCCACTCATTGTCCTCGCTGCGATAGCGTGCTTTCGCCAAAGCGAGACCTAAAATTTCTAAAGTTTAGGTTATAGATCCACATATTCTCTAAATTGTACATTTCTACTTTCACAGCTCTCTATCTTGTATCTCCGGGCACATGGCTGTCAGTAAACTTAACCTTTTTTGTTTACTTTCACTGATCGTAATTTAAAAAGTGATTTTAACATATTGTGTGCAAAAGTCTAAATTGCAAAATTTATAATAAAAAGACGTTTTTAGGTCTCTCCTATTATATCCGTCAGGGATTAATAGACGAGTATATAGTAGGCGAAACAAACTCTTGACCAAGCGCGGATTACGTGCAGTTCATGTGATGCACTCGTGTGAGACGCGCATGCACGTCAAACCCATCAGCTTCGCACCCATTTGCTCCCCGAGCCAGGCATCAGAAGCATCTGACTTCAAAGCAATCCCTTCCGCTCTCCCGCCCCCGCCACACCAGCCACGTCACACCACCATCTGTGCCTCATCAGACTTCAAAGCTGCCACTCCCCTGCCCGCCGCAGCAGTCTTCAAGGGAATTCTCCCCTCCCACAGCAATGCTGAGAGCTTGTTGTGGATGGAAGCGACAAGAAATGCTAGCAATTAGTGCGCGCGTTGTGACCTTGTGAGATGTAAACGCCGTAGTCATTAATGGGAATGGTCTTAATGACGTATTCTTGAGGTGATGACGAGTGTCATTAACGAACGTTATCTTTGTTATTGGTTGCTGGGAATCAACAGTACTTATTTTGAGTAATTTTCTCTACTGTGCGTATGTATCTCTTCTGAGCTCCCCGGGGTTTCTTGCACGAGCAGCTCTGTGTGCCGGCAAACACAGCGACTCTTCAAAAGAGTTCATTTCGGGCTGCGGACGCCCGCTTAGTTAAACAGAAGTTCATTATTATTTTGAGACAACCACATAATAAGCCTCTGTTTCTACAGAGTTTTTCATCAAAGAAACGGAGGCTTCTTTGCTTCAGAAGGCGAGGCATACACCCCTGTCCCGTTTCTGTGATCCTGATTACAAACACCGTAAATCTGGCACTCGTGTTAGACGGTAGTTCATTCCGCCTCCATCCTCGGGGCGGGGGCAAAGCATCCAGCCTCGTAACCCGCTTCACGAGACAGCACTGAGTGAAATGCAATTTCCTTGTTAAAATCAAACGTGCCCTAGATACAGATATCTCAATGGCCCCACGGATTTTCCCAGAAGGATACACTGCAAGGAAAAGCTTTCTTAGGTTCACTTTTGCTGCTCACTCTTCATAAAATCGCTCTCCCTGTAATGGTCTGTCCTTGACCTTTTCCTCTGAAATTATGCTGTCTCGCCTTTTATTTCACTCTCCTACTTTTAACCTCCAGTTTGCTTCCCTCCTAATTCAAGCATTCTGTTTCCAGTTTTTTTTTTCCTTCTGGTTCTATTATGTGCTTGTTGTCTCTTGTTCTACTCCTTTTCCTCGTCTACATCCCTGAAGTCAAACTTTACCCCTCTACAGAAGCCTCAAATGCTCTACTCATTTCACCTTGAACTTTTCTCCTACTCTTTCCCTGCTTCTGAACCACTAACATCTACAGGTCCATGTATACGACCTGCGGTCCTGACTTTCATACTGTTTCACTCAATTTCACTCTCATCTTGTCCTTGTGGTCCCAGTCCTTTTTAACGGAGGTCCTACCTCAAACCAATCTCTTACCACACTGCAGATCTCTGATGCCAAGTGTGTCTTCAGTTTCTACTAATCAGCTCTAGAAGAACCTCTCCCCCCCCACCCCTTTGCTCCACCTCCAGTATGGATGATCTGTCTCTGAATAAAGTAATTCAGCAGATTGTGGTAAAGGCAGGGCTTTAAGTGGGCCGGGTCTCACTGGGTCTGCGCGCCAAAGTTTTTAGGTCGAGCTTGCTCGACATTTTGTACAGGAGCTTTTCAAACTGCTACCCCTGTTTTCCCTGGCTGCAAGCTTGCGTGCATGTGCGCGTGAACGCGCGCAGCGCCAGCTTGCTCCATGTCACCGTGTTGCGGCCCTTCCCCCCACGCATTTCCAGCCATTTGATGCTTCCGACGCACTCCAATTGCTCCCCTCTCCCGTGGCTTTTGTAATCCTGCCCCCTGCGTTGCCCCCTCACCTCAATAAACGCCAATGCTTGTTTCTTTCCATACCGATTGTACCCCCTTTTTTTGCACTTTGCATTCCTAGAATTTTGAAAGTTATCCAGCATTAAAAAACAGATGTATAGCCATCTCAGTGGACGTGTTGAGTGCTTTGAAAAATAAACAATCACAATGCCCTGTCTCTTCTGTAATATTGTCTGTAATTCGGTGTATTCATTCATGTGTACATTTTATAACGCGCTACGAGTCATCTGTACGATTACTTCAGAGCGCTAAACAGTTAATATCCTACCGCTTGCTTTCCAAACTACTGTTGATATATAATTTGTACACACAGGCTATAAGCACCGGTATTTGGCATTTCTTGTCTCTGGCAAATCCCTGCATACCACCAGCACGCCCTGTGCTTGCATAGTTTCCCCGATAATGCGAGGCCTGCCTTTGGAAGGGCAGCAGTGTGCAATGCCCGAGGAGCCTTATCTCGGGGAGGGTCACACAGGGACATGCCTGGTAACTGGTGACCTCGGGTCGCCATCTCATCAGAGGTCATCCCTCATCCCAGAGCGTGCTGTGGCCTGCTAACCTTCCAGAGGCTGGCCTGCTGTTGACAGACGCGGCAGCAATCACATGCGAACGCGCGCAGACCACTTGAAGCTCTCCACAGTCACAGTGTCTTAAAGATACCCTGTCTACTTATCGAGAAGCCACTTCTTGGTTTATGGCTGTGAATTCTGGCCGGGAGGAGGTTGGCCTGAAAACCCAGTACTTCCGGGTTGGGGGTTTGGATCAACACAAAAGGTTGCTGCTCTCAGTTAGTCTGAGACCATATTACCTTTGAACCAGGATGAAATGTGGGTGTTTTGAGACTAATCCTGGATATCTCATATTCGGGTCTTGAGGCTGTCATACCAAAAAGCAGATTTACTAAACTACAGCGCAAAACAGCAAGGCAAACGTGGTGCATTGTGCTACCACTTGAAAGCAGCGCAGAGCTATATTTACTGAATATGGCCTGTCAATAGCCTTTTCCAGACGCGGCCGGCCGCAGGTAAAAACGGTGAGCCAGGTGGGGGAGGGATTTCGACGGACGACTGCACGCATCACATTGCTGCACGCATCACATTGCTGCACGCCACACACTGCTGCATGCCTCACACTTCTGCATGCCTCACACTGCTGCACGCCTCACAGTGCTGCACGCCACACACTGCTGCACGCCACACACTGCTGCACGCCACACACTGCTGCACACCCCACACTGCTGCATGCCTCACACTGCTGCATGCCTCACACTGCTGCATGCCTCACACTGCTGCATGCCGCACACTGCTGCACTGCTGCATGCTGCACACTGCTGCATGCTGCACACTGCTGCATGCCTCACACTGCTGCACACCTCACACTGCTGCATGCTGCACACTGCTGCACGCCTCACACTGCTGCATGCTGCACACTGCTGCACGCCTCACACTGCTGCACACCTCACACTGCTGCATGCTGCACACTGCTGCACGCCTCACACTGCTGCATGCTGCACACTGCTGCACGCCTCACACTGCTGCATGCCTAACACTGCTGCACACCACACCTTGCTGCACGCCACACACTGCTGCACGCCACACACTGCTGCACGCCGCACACTGCTGCACACTGCTGCATTACTCACACTGCTGCACGCCACACACTGCTGCACGCCACACACTGCTGCACACCACACACTGTTGCACATCACACACTGCTGCACGCCTCACACTGCTGCACACCTCACACTGCTGCATGCTGCACACTGCTACATGCTGCACACTGCTACATTACTCACACTGTTGCATGCTGCACACTGCTGCATGCCTCACACTGCTGCATGCCTCACACTGCTGCACGCCTCACACTCCTACACGCTGCACACTGCTGCATTACTCACACTGCTGCATTACTCACACTGCTGCATTACTCACACTGCTGCACGCCACACACTGCTGCACGCCACACACTGCTGCATGCCTCACACTGCTGCATGCCTCACAATGCTGCACGCCTCACAACACCACCACACCACTCTGGGACACCACCACATCACTCTGGGACACCACCACATCACTCTGGGACACCACCACATCACTCTGGGACACCACCACATCACTCTGGGACACCACCACATCACTCTGATCACCACATCACTCTGGGACACCACCACATCACTCTGGGACACCACCACATCACTCTGGGGCACCACCACATCACTCTGGGGCACCACCACATCACTCGGGGACACCACCACATCACTCATGGAACATCACCACATCACTCACGGAACACCACCACATAACTCACGGAACACCACCACATCAGTCACGGAACACCACCACATCACTCACGGAACACCACATCATCACTCTGGGACACCACCACATCACTCTGGGACACCACCCCATCCCTCTGGGACACCACCCCATCACTCTGGGACACCACCACATCACTCAGCCCAACCACAACAGCACCACTCAGCACCACAACAGCATCACTCAGCACCACAACAGCATTGTCCTTGCTTGCTACCAACAAGCATTGCCATAGCCAATAGGACTCACATTAGGAAAGTGTAAGCTATTGACTTTGTGAATAACAATGTTATTAATTTATATATTTTCAAAGCCAACACATTAAAATAATTGTCATTTACAATAACAATAGCTCACACTTTCCTAATGCGAGACCTATTGCATTGCAAATGCTTGTTGTAGTCTTACCAACATAATGTTTTTCACAATGACATAAAGCATGCATCCTACATTGTTAGAGTTACACTGGGTGGTCTAAACGTCTCCATTGTGTCTGAAGACCCTTTTAAGTTGTAGCAAAGCTTTTCTTTTCTAATCTCTTTGTTTATATCTCAGTTTATAGGGATGTGCCTTAAAACATGAAACAGTTCAAAAAAGTATTCTCATCGTATTTGCTAGATGGTGAGGTAAAATTGAGATAAGGATTTCATTTACTCTCCCAGGTTTTAAAGTTTTCTAGTAGTTTAAGAGGTATAGTGGACCAAATGATGAGGATGGCATTATTGATTCTTTCCTTTCTTTAACATTTAGTCCATGTTTCACACTTTCATTCAACTGACAAGGCAGGCAACCAGCAGCAGTTAATACCCTTAGGTTTAGTTCTTAGGACAGTCTTAGCATTCTTTAGATGGTGCTAATACTGTAGTAGCCAATCAGTCTCTAGCACAGGTGTGGCATTACTTCCACAATGCTGCCTGAATAGGGCCATACACAGACAGAATTTGCTTTCCATTAGAGACGGTTTTCCAGGCTTCTCCACTGATGAGTACTCAGGAGGAAGGGTTTTCCGACTGGTAAGCCACAATTGGTGGCTATACTATCAATAAAGTCCAAGTTCAAAAGAAGAAGGAGTGGCGTGGGGTGAGGTGAGGTGGGCGAACATGGCTTTTACTCATTTTTGTGGCTGTACCACTTGCAACCAACCCCCAGCATTTAGTGTTCCATCGTCAATGTGTGAAGGACAATTGACCTCTCCGTACACTAGAACTCCTCCACTAAGCTTGTCTCAGCAGTTCAGTCTTTGGCTCTTCAAGTACTAAACAATTTAGGGAAGATCTTGAGGTGCTGAGCACAATAGCATATGATGATGTAGGTCTCTTGAAGAAAGAAAGCATATTCTAATATCCTGAGAGAGAAATGATCTCTCTCAGAGTGGGTGGGCAAACATCGTAGTATGAAAAAAACCTTTGTTACTAAAAGTAAGTACCATAGATGATGCCGGTTGAGAGTGGAATCTCTTTTGGAACACTGAACGTTTTTAAACCCTAAAAAAATTGTGGTGAAATACTGGTCCATCCCCTTTTACTTCAATTTGAAATGATTCTAGACTTAAGAAATAGTTTGATATTTGCTGTGTAGTTAGTATAATTGTTGAAAACCTTTCGTTCATTGCTTGATTTAACAATCGTATAGAGTGAGGAGGATGCTAATCCCCTTTCCCTTCTTACGTCCTTAGTTTACTTAATGAGAGTGTATTGAGTGACCTCTATTGTTATAGTTTACTAAGCAAATATGACTAACCTATTCAGTGCTTATGGCCTCAAAAAATTACTCTACACAGGATATTAAAGATGTCCTAGAAGTATACCTGACTCAGTCGTGCAGAGTTTGGGTCCCGAGCAAATGATATGCTTATGAAGTTCAGATTATCACATGCCCTTCAATTGTGAAAGCATTAGTTCTAATATAGATGGAATATATATCAGATGCCTCAAACGTACTACTGAAGAGAGCAGTAAGCTCTCTGGAAAATGGCTACAAAATACAGGAAGAGAAGAAAGTTGAAATTGAAAAAAAAGAGAATTAGGTGTATTGCTTGAGCACAGTTTGTGCTGTTCTTCCCTCCCCTGAAACTCTTTGGAAGATGAAGATAAAGGTTGACTTGAACTGTTGTGATGGCAAGCATAAATGGTTTTTAACATCAAGACTATGTTAGTGGTCCGTTAAACGGGCAAACGAAAGCACTGGTTTGGGCTGGGTGGAGCTTAGCTGGGGTCTCCAATCCTGAGATTGAAGCGAGGAGATGCTGGGGGTGCACAGCACAGACAGCCAACCTCCCCCAGGATGCCGTTGCCTCGTGCCGCCAGGCCCCCTGACTCATATCAAGGCCGCGACTGAAGAGCCCGACTGTCTTCAACTGACCAAAAGATGATAGTGCTTGCGACCTGGACTAGGTCCTGGCAGTCGACTGAGGTGGGGGTGAGCGTCTTGTGGTTCCCCCTTCCCTGGAAGAGAGCCTAATGCGGAATGACGAGATGCTTTGAGCCTGGCCTGGAGCCTACTCCCTATGTGTGAGCAGCTCGAGGCTTGTAACTACCGGGCGTGGCACCCCACCTTGGGGGAAGGTACAGTGCCTGCTGGCCGCCCAAAGCGAGGCGGAAGATCTGTGCTCCCTCGTACCACCACAAGGGATCTGTGTTCCCTCGAACCACCACCAGTGCGTTCATTGCCTGCTAATCACCTTTGCGACATACCACCTGTAGCGTAGATCGACCTCGGCTGTGAGACCTGGAAGAAATTTCTGTGACCTGTGTCTGCTGCGTGCGGCTTGTGGCATGTGTTAGCTCCATCAAGATTGCCTCTGGATACAGAGTATTCCTGAAACTGTAGGTGGATCCCGCCTACATTAATTACAGTAGCTCTGCAGCTGTGCAGCAGAGGTGGCCAGGATCTGAGTTGGAGCCCAGCTGGCCTAGTGACTTAGAAGGTTGCTACATGATTCCTGGGAAGTCATTGAGGAGGAGTGGAAAAACCTTCCAATTACATCTGATCACAGACCCGTTAGGAGAGAATCACATCCAAATTTACTGAGTCAGTCGGATCCTGTCTCCATTTGGGTTCTGGGTAACGCTGATTGCAACTATGGGCCAATCTAAACCGAAACAGAGAGCCCCCCAACTGGAGACAGGAAATTCCTCACTCCAACCATCGGTGTCAACGGAAGATGGAGAGGTAAATGACGCTTCAGTCCACTCTCACCTGGCTAGGGTCGTGACCACTATCACGGACACTAAGACAATGCTCCAACAGGACATTGGTGCCGTTTTAGTGGGTTGGGCCCACTACAGGCAGAATATCACAAACTAGGGGATCAAGTCAAAACCGTAGAACAGTTCGTAGAGGAACTTCTTCCCAAACAATAATCAACAGCAGCAAAGTAGAAGATTTCACTGCTAAAGTGCTCCCTCTGGAACGTAGAGCTGAAGATGCAGAGGGCCAGAATTCCTGCAACAACATCAGAGTGATAGGACTCCCTGAGGGGGTTGAAGGAACAGATTTTCTAGAAAATTGGCTTAGCCTAACAGTTGCACCTTGCCACTCCACAAAATTCTTTGCCCTGGAAAGGGCTCACAGAGCGCAGGCTCGCCCCACTGGCACCTGGGAGACGCCCCTAGGTCAGTGGTGGGTAGATTACTTTATTATAAGGACCAAAATAATATTTTATAGAGGGCTCACACCAAAGGCCCATTTGTTATTGAGAACAGTAAGGTGCTGGTGTTCCCGGACTTTACGGCCAAGGTGCAGTCCCAGCGTGCATCCTTTGGGGAAGCCAAGAGGGCTCTTCGTGAAGACGGCATATAGTATTCATTGATGTCCCCTGACAAACTCTGCATCGTACTAGATGGCAATACGTACTTTTGTGAAACTCTGAATGCGGTATGCTCATGGTTAGAGTCACACAAGGCAGGAGCGCTGTTCTTGGGCTTCTGGGGAAAGTCCCGTACCCCTAGACAGAGATCCAAGAGATGGCTTAAACTTCCCACTAAGAGGTCTTCTTTGCAGAGGCCTTCCTCCTCACAGATGGAACACAAGCTGCGATGCTAGCCCTACCCGAAATAGTATTGCCACAAAAGACTGATGCTGGCTTAGTCACCTCTTGGGATCATCACTCAGCGGCTCCTGACTCAGGGAGCTCGGCCCTGGGTGGAAAGGGTCTCCCGGTTATAACTCCACAGTCTGTAGATGACATAATTTGATTCCTTTACCAATTGATTTTCTTGCTTCTTGTACATGGTTGTGAATACTGGAATAAACCCGAGCATATAGTATTATTGCATGATTTGTTCATCTTTGGTCGGGTCAGAGCTGGGGATTATGTATGGGATGGGCACAACAGGGGTGCCCTGGAGTTGGCTCGCAGACAGTGGCCTTTGGTGGGCATCTCTTCTTTGTTACCCTAGGTGATGGGCTGGCATGTACCTGGGCTCTTTGCACTTTTTTTCCTGTCCCCACCAGGTTTGCCCCAGCTGGTAATCGGAAGGTGGCTTTCATTAATAATGTGTTTTTTTACAGGTTTGGACGGCCAGCCATTGCTGGACTGCCCTTGTGAGTGGGAGTTTGTAGTTGGGATGTTGTTATTTTGTCCTGGGTGTCATGGATAGCCTTGAAATTGCTAGGTGGTGGACGGGGGGTCGGGTGGAGGTGGGACAGGAGTTCTATATTGGTGCCAGCCTTGAGAAACGGTCATTATAACATAAAATTATTGTCATGGAACGTTCTGCCTCCAAACAACATAATATTCACCAATATTTGTGTCGCCAGAGAGCCTAAAACATGATGTTGCAGGAGGCGCATCTTAGTGCAGAGGAAGCCATCCACCTGCAACGTAGGTTGGGTGGCCAACTTTATGCAGCCTCCTATTCTGCTTATTCCCGGGGCAGCGGCGTTGTGGATTTGGGCAGGAACCCCTTTTGAACTTACCCACACTATTATTGATCCAGAGGGCCGCTATGTTCTGGTTAAGGGCAGGCTGCTGGGTAGAGAAGTTACTCTGGGTAGTCTATTTACCTCAAACTTAGATCAGATCCCTTTCCTTCGGGCGCTATCCTTACCTTTGTCCTCCTTAGTAGCGGATGATCCCATTATAGGAGGCGATTTTCAATGTGTGGGTTATATTCATTTAGATAGGTCTACACCTCTTATACCCGGGGTGCTGGTTTGTAAGAATTCCAAGGGCTTCTGTAATTGGGTGGGACATTGGGGCCTCACTGATATCTGGAGAGTGCAGCACAGACAGGAACGTGATTATTCTTATTACTCACATCTTTATAGACTACACACACAATTGGACATGTTTGTTTGCTCGACCTGTCTTGGCCCAAGTGTGACCCATGCTGAATATCTAGGGTGCACACTATCGGATTATATCCGTTGCTTTTGACAATTAGCCCCTTTGCCGAAAGCCCAATGATTGCCACGTTGCACCTTAACCCATCCTTCCTTGAAGATGCATGCTTTAGAGAATCCCACAAGCGACCTTTTCCGAGTATTTTCCATTCAATCAGGGTACCGCTACGGGTCCCCTTGTTGAATGGGCAGACTGTTGAGGTTAAAAAAGAGCTAAATAAAGAGCTTTCTTCTCTAGACCACAGTTTGCATGACTTGGGTGATAGTATGGGTAGGACGCTACTCAAGTGCAACTCACAGAAGTTACGGGTCAATATAATGCTGCACTGAACAGTCTCCCGTGCCTTGTCTTATGAGATTAGCTTGCTAGAGTACAAGAGGAGGGGTCGGGGGGGGCGATCGGGCAGGCTTATGGCGTGGTTGGTGTGCCTGGAGTCATAAGGAGCTACCATAACCCAGATTTTATCTGATGAAGGTATATTGCTGTACTCACCCGGGGCTATTAATGCAACCTTTTGCGACTACTATGAAACCCTCTATAACACCCTGAAGTGATTTTCTGTTGCCACTGCCATTGCATACGCTCAATCTGGCTCTACGGGAGGACAGGGGGGGACTGGTGATGGTGCAGGAGGTCCGCTTGACCATCAAAGGCATGGCTGCTGAGAAATCCCCTGGCCCAAATGGATTGCTAGCAGAGTTTTATTCTACCATTTGCTCCCTCCCTGGTCCCTAGATTAGAGACACTATGTGCCAAATCGTTGCGCTTGGGCTCCCTGCCATATTCAATGGAAGATGAACTGGTGGTCCCGTTTCCCAAGATTAAGTCATCAGCCTTGCGCCCATCAGAATTTCGCCCTCTCTCTATGCTAAATGGAGATTTCAAGATTCTCAGTAAAATACTAGCGATGCAATAGCTTCCCCTCATGCCAGTTCTCATCCTTGACGACCAGAATGGGTTCATTCTGTTCAAATCCATCTCTGGGAACCTCTGATAGCTATACCATATCCTCTATCACCAGGATATTGGCTTCTGGCCAGCTGCTTTGGTTATGTCGGTAGACCTAGATAAGGCCTTGAATTTGATAAGATGGGATTTTGTTCATGTAATTATGAGGCGGCTGGGCCTAGGAGATGGCTGGATGTGATGGATGAGTCTATTACACACCAGTCCTACAGCGAGGGTTAGGAAAGGTGGTGTGATCTCTGCTTCATATGGTGTAGAATGGGGCACCAGACAGGGGTGCCCATTGTCTCCCCTTTTGTTTGCTGTGGCCATTGAGCCCTTGGCAGAGCTGTTTCGACAGACAGGTGCAGGTCATAGGGTGGTTCTGGAGCGCAAAGACCATATTATTTCTTTATATGCTAATGACTTATTACTCTACCTAACAGATAATAAACTGGGAGTGCCAATGACTTGATGTTGTTAAATGAGTTTTCAGTACTTGCAAGCCACCGGGTTAACTAGTCCAAAACTCACATTTTCCCCTTGATATTGGGGGTGGCACAGCACCTGGTATGCCATTGGGGGTCACCTCGGTCCTTTCAGTATTTGGGCTTCCAGCTGTTTCATACTTTGGATGATCTCAAAAAAGGCAATTTGGAACGATACGATCACTTAAGGCCTGTGTACAATTCTGGCAATCCTTAAAATAACCTCCCATCTCCTTGTCTAAGATGATCATGATTCCCAGACTGTTATCCTTTTTTGTAAATCTCCCTGTCTCAATAGCACGCTCTTTGTTTACCCACTTGGATTCCCTACTCAGAGAACTGATATGGGATGAGGGGGTGCATCAGAGTCTCCCTGGCAGTACTCCGGGGAACCCCGGGAGATGGAGGCTTGGGTGATTTTGAATGATACTATTTGGCTTCCCAACTTCAGTGGTTGTCCTAGTGGTTGGATGGTAAGGTTTTTGAAATTCTATGTTCCATTGGGCTGGTTGATAATCAGGGGCTTCTGCTGGCGAGACTGTTTCCAATTGGGTGAGCTTATCCCACTGGGTGATTTGTTATCACAATATGATTTGGCCCCCAGGCCAGTTCTTGAATTATCACGCTCTGGTGAGGACATTTAGGGATTGTGTCCCGAGAGCCGACGAGAGCAGGAAACCCACATTATCCTTTAGACATTGGTGACTTTGAGCTCTGCACGTCACCTCATGAAGAGACTTTATAAAGCGCAACTCGAGATAATCACAAAACCATTGGTAAAGATTCGGGAGAGTTGGGAAACATTACTAGGCAGAGACCTGGCAGACACAGAATGGGTATGATTGTTGGGATCTCTAAGCATATTTCTAGGAATACTGAATTTAAATTAGTCCAATTTAGTTATATCCACATGACTTATTTGACCCCCCATAGACTGCAGGTCATGTATGGAGGAGATATACAGACGTGTCCCCGATGTAGGGACCCAGAGGCTGGATTCCAACACATGACGTGGAGCTGCCTGAAGTTGCAGGGCTTCTGGAATACTCTAGTTGCCACACTTAATGGGGTGCTAGATCACTCGCTCGCTCCCTTATACAGCAAAGGTTTGTCTCCTAGGATTGTTCCCTAGACCGAAGGCACGCAAGATTGGCACTAGATCTTGCTTTGATCTTTGCAAGAAGACGTATAGCAATGAGATGGAAGGCTGGGGCGGGTCCAACAGTAGTGACAAGAGAAAGGTACGAAGACATATGGGGCAGAGTAGAAGAGAAAGCACTGATTTGGGAAGATGCACAGGGGACAAGGCGTTTCCCACTGGCGGGCCTGTGACTGGAGGCACTTGGAGCCTGGGATAGTAGTTATGATGGTAATGTGGGAGACTTGGTGGATGGCAATCTACAAGGTGAGGGTACGCGTAATCCCCTTGATGTGATCTAGCTCCCTTACCGCAAACTTTTTGTCTGGGGGGACCTGTTGCTGTGGTGCCTTCCCTTTCCTCCCCTGCCTCCAGCGTAATGCAGTGAATGTTATTGGGACCCTTAGAATCACTCTATCTAAAGCAGGTTCTTCTGCGCTTCATTAGTACTCAGACCCTCACAACAACCTTGTTATTGTTTTCTTTTTCCTTTACATATGTTTGTTCTTTAATTGTGTTTATTATTTCAGGCATTGCTAAGACTACATTTACAACTCCCAATTGTCAATATACGCATAGAGCACCAAGGAGTTACAATCCACAGATTCGCCATTAATGTTATTTGACTACAATAAGGTTTAGTAATATACACAATATGAGGTTCACTGAGACCTGATTAAATGTATGAACCTATCATTACCATGAAATGATCCTTGATTACTTCAAAACTATCCTATGTCCCTATCCGTTCTATGCTGTCAGCAGGTTTGAAGAGGCGTTAAAAATGTAATCCGATATGCTCCAATATGTATATCTTGTACTGAATCTTATGTATGTTTGTACCGTTCGATTCAAATGGCAATACAATATGTTTTTTAAAAAAAGAATGGTGGTCGGAGTGGTACTACATGGTCCGCAGGTGTATCCTGTATATAGAGATTCAAATGTACATATAAAATAAATAAAGCAATATTACAACAAATAGATTTAGCGACACTCATTCACTTTACTTACACATATCTTTACTTGCTAACATAGTTAGGCTAAAGGCTAACCATGGGAGAGAAGTAAAACAGGACATTTAACTTTTTGGGATTAAATAGCTCATGATATGTTGTAGTTCATTGTAATGTCTGGGCCTGGCGGTGAACATATGAAGACCTAACCTGGGCTTGGACAAATAGTGCAGTTTTGCAAAATATACTTGGTTTCAACATAACCAATAGAATCCTCTCACCACTAGGCAGGAGCAGAGTTAATGGTTAACATGGAAGCGGTAATTAAATAGACCAAATGGTCACCACAGATGCTACAGAATCAAAACATTTCTCTTGAATATTTTTTAGATGGTCTCCCCAATAATGACAGAATTACTGGCACAGTCCTTGACCTTCTGGCAATAATATGGCTATCAGAAATAAGCATGTTTCTCCTTGAACCGTCCGCTTTTGATTGGAAAAAAGTTCGAAAGCAATTGTCCATTAGATATACCGAGTTTATTTTGTAGTTGCAGCTAACTTATTACGAATTGTGTATCTTGGCAACAAAGGATATTTTACTCAGAAGTCCAACCTAGAGGTGGTGTTATGTTTTTGTCAGTCTAATATTTGACCATCTCCCCACAGTGTGTGACCTCCTGTTACTGGGCTCTGTTTGATGGCCATGGTGGACCAGTGGCAGCTACATTGGCAGCACAGTATCTGCACTTTTGCATAAAGGAGAAACTGGAGGTGATCATGGAAGGGATTGATGGACCACAACCTCCAATGCACCTAACTGCCCGACGCCTTTATAAGTCAGACCCTCAGTTTGTGAAAGAAAAAGGGATTTGTCAGGAGCATGTGGTGATCGGGGCTCTGGAGTCTGCCTTTCAGGAGTGTGTGAGTACATCTGATGATCATTTTCATACTTTGTAAATATTCAGACATGCATCTCAGTTTTTAAATCTGTGTAATTTCCATAATGTCCATTTTCCTTCTCTTTCTGCCACTTAGTCACAATTAATGTATTCCTCCAATGCATGTCCTGTTTAAATTTTAGCCCATATAGACCTGTCTCTGTAAGCATATGTCTAATAATGTCACTTTTTTATCTCTCTTTCTAGATGTTTAGTTGTTATGCCCACTTTAAATAATGCTCAGTTAAGGCAATTAACCCGTGACAGGTTTTCTTATTTGTGAACTGAAGCCTTGCTTTACTGTTATTCGCAGTGTACATCTATAGCATCACTTGGACCAGTGTCGGAACTGAAACGCTCAGTTGTTAAATGACTCTCCTCCAGGCTGCACGGAGGCCTCCACACTGTAAATGCAATGAGCTGGGGGCATTCTTTGCAATTAATTGCAATAGAGAACTGAAAACACTGCTTCCGGCATGTAGTTTACATAAACACCTTAAACACAGAACTCTAACTTGACTGGAACATCAGCCTGCAACATGATCGGCCAAGTAAGTCACCTGTGGGTCAAGTATTTATACTGAATGCTACCAAATAATTACTTCAGTGCTAGCTTATAAGGCTCCCTTCTGCTGCAGGGAGGAGTGTTTTAGATAGTCTCACACATGCGCACAGCATCTACAGGAGCGGAGTTCACTGTACACCCCTGCTCACTGGCGACCAGACCTGCCACTAATCCCATCCATACACCTTAATGGAAAATAAATGAGGTACTCACTCCCCTACCTGGAGTAAGCGGGCCACCACTTTTCTTGAGCCCCTGAGCCATGTGAGTATCACACAGCCATGAGGACATTATTCCCTGCAGTCCAGTGATCCTTCTGCCTATCCTAGCTACTTTCCCCACACCACGTTCAGACTCCGAGGGCTGGGAACTTACACTCCCAGCATACTCCCATCAGTGACCGCATACTACCGTCAGTTACTGGCTATTGAGTTTACTGGAATTGTGTGGAGTGGGATTGTGGTTATTGAGTGTAATAATGTGGAATGGTATTTTGTGTTGTGGAATGGTATGTTGTGAAGTTTTATGAATGCTTTTTGTATGTGCGTCTACCTGTGTGGACTGGTGCATATGTTGGTGTTTACGTGTGTATGTCTGTGTTTTGTGTTCCTCTTTGTATGTGTGTGACTGTATATCTGTGGGTGCCTGTGTGCATTGGTGCATATGTTGGTGTTCACGTGTGTATGTCTGTGTTTTGTGTTCCTCTTTGTATGTGTGTGACTGTACATCTGTGGGTGCCTGTGTGGATTGGTGCATATGTTGGTGTTCGCATGTGTATGTCTGTGTTTTGCGTTCCTCTCTCTATTACTGTTTGTCTGTGGGTGCCTGTGTAGACTGGTGCATTTATTGGTGTTGAGGTACTGGGTTTTTCAGAACCGGTACTGATCCGGTAACCCAGCGGTGTCAGGGGCAACACCCAAAGACCTCGAGTACTTTCCTGATTCAGACCACAGAAACACAAGTCTTCTAGGTGAAGTCAAAGATCGAATTTATTGGCTGCAACCAAGTAACAAGCGTCGTAGAAGTACAACAACACGGTGTGTATATTCTCAGGAGACTGCTCAATATTACAGAGCCAGGCTTCTCTTTTTATACAGAATATTAAGCCTCAGGCAAACATTCTTAGATTTACAGTGCAAACATTCTTGGATTTACAGTGAGCTATTCACATATTTTCGTTACAAAGAAAAAGCAGAGTCATGATGACAAGTCCACATTTCAGTGTGTCCAGTTTGTAATAAATTACCCGGCAAGGCCCAACATTTCAATCAGATAACGGTGTACCCCCAATAAAACCGGGCTCCTCCTCATCATAAAGTAAAAGAAGAGAAAAGAGCAGGGACAGGTGTGAGCAAGATTTGGGCGGGGGTGTGTGTGCCATGGGAACAGTTTATGGCCTGTTGTGCTTTGATGCTATCTCGTTCGGCCACTGGGAGAGGAACTGACCAAACAGGTTTGGCTTGGGGCAATGGTTCCAGCTTGCCCAGGTCACAGAAAAGTCAATTAAGGTGTATGTGTCCTTTGATATCGAATTCAGCTGTAGTTATAAGCCTATGTGAAGGGCAACTCACAAAATGGCTGCCAAGCGTAAAATGGAAGCCAAGGGTTCAGGACGAGAATGGCGATTTAGAGGTGAAATCGCCACTCGAATATGACGCAAATGCTTGTACATGGTGTACTAGCCATTATCGGTCTTTTGATATAAAAATCATCATGCTATGACAAAGTTTGTTGCACTAGTCCAGAATTTTCAGAACTACAAACCCTCCTTTTGCCCTTACATAGGCAATTTAACCTAATCTCATGCTAATCTGAGTCCAGGTCTATATTCCTAAAGTCATTGAGATGTTGCTGTAACATCATTCTGGTACTCAGTTCGTCTTTTGACACAGGCTTCCTTACACATGATGTAACACAGAGGCCACATATTGCAGGAGCGCACTGCACGCACAGACAGAACAGGAAAAGAATGGCTAAGACCATCCCAATGACCATCAGAATTTTCCATCCCCAGCCGGATATCAGTTCCCAGAACCATCCCATAAAAGACCAATCCCCTTTATCCATATGAATAGATTCGGAAATTTTATGCAGTTTGGAGATGGCCTGGTACACTGTTTGAGCGTTATCTGGAATAAAGACACAGCAACTCGATTGGATCAGTTTACACACCCCACCTCGGTCTGCAAGTATGACATCTAATGCGACCCTGTTCTGAAGGGTCATAAGACGATCCGATTGGAGCTCAGCAGTCAAGTTACTAAGGGCACCAGCAGTTTCAATTACGGTGGATTCAACCACCCTTGCTAATTGCCTTATGTTTCTGCTGTTAACCATCGGTCCCCAGAACGGCAGAAAACCCTTTGCGAAATCCCCAAATTCTTGTCCTGCAGTGTCTTCATTATTCAAGACACCTCTAACTATCCTTGTCTTATGGTAATCTGCCGCTGCTGTGTAGGTGGGAGGCAACAGGAACGAAACAAAACATGTGCCCAAAAAGTCAGGGGGCAACCATGTATAGGCTCTATCATGACAGATGAAATAGGTGCCCTTAGCTGCTAAAAACGAAGGGGAAGTCTGAGATGCAAAAACATACGTTTCATTACAGACACTCTTCCCTAACTGAGCTCTGGGATTCTTGCCAGTACCTTGCAGACACAGATGACCCTGATGGGGTACAATCCAAATCGGGGATGATCTCTTAGCTTGCTGTTTCTCACTCAGAGTAGCTCCATAACCGGTCACTTTCCATCCTATGTATACTAGCGTCTCATCTCTCGGGATAGTCTCATAGGAAATATCTTCCTTAATCATATCTACTATACCCTTAACTAGAGCACTATTCTTAGGATTGTCTGTTACAGAACATAGGGGGTAGACTTCATGTGCATAAATGAACATTGTCCTGTATGCCCACACAGAACCATTGTGACTGAATGGCAGGAAAAGGTAAGGGATACCTTTATCCGTTATGTGAGGCATAAGACCACACACCCAACAGTTAGTCGTGTTCATTACTAGTTGGTGTTGGTGCAAGAGCTAAATGAAGGAGTTATTAATAAACTCTAATCTCCTAGCTGACTCATGTTCAGGAAGGGGTTGAAAAGAATGTGCAGAGACAGTAGGAGGAGGTATGGGCATTGTAGTCGGTGCAAAGGTCACTTGTAAAGAAAACAGTACACATCCTATTAAAAACATCATTGCACTTAATAACAGGAAAATGCATAATAATAAAAAACGTTTCTTTATCATCAATCCACATATTCTTGTTTTAAAGTTCACAGCTTTGGCAAATCTCTCCATTTTGAAAAACTCCATCCTCTCTACAATGCTGCCCGCGATGGGAGGTTGATTCTGCTAAGGAATGCTTCTGTTGATTTAGGGCAACTCCCTTAGACCAACCAGAACTGTCGACCTAACGTCGCCAGCTGCACCCCAAAGACTTTGGGCAATCGCAGCCCTAGTAGCAGAACCCGGATGGCGGTTCGAAAAAACAAAAATAAGCAAGTTTCTCAGTGGGAGAGCTGCGCTTTCAAAAATAGTACTTGGGGGAAAGAAAAACTTTTATTAGTTCATTTTTATTAGTTCGTTTTTCTTGGCCTCAGATTATACCGTTGTTGTCCTGGTATTGTATGGTCTTGAAACAAGACTTCAGGTTCTGTAGTGTCCAATCGGGCTGATGATGGTACGGCTGGTTGCAAAATATTGTCACTCTCTTGTTCTGTAATTGTTCCTTTCACACGAGCATCACTGAAAGGTATGAACCAGGGCACGGATTCAGTCTCTGAGTCGGCGACACCCTCCTGGACCCACCGGTCATAGGGCAAAGGCAAGGGGATCCGTTTGCAGTGGATCCCATGGATCCAGTTCTTCTTTCCTTCCACACGAACGGCTGATCTTGTGGAGAGAAGGACGAGGTGTGGGCCGGTCCACCTGGGCTGTTCGTTCTTTGTTCGTTGAAAGTTTTTCACCAACACCCAGGATCCAGGATCGATTTGATGGCCTGGAGCTTCAGAGACCGGAGGCAGAGAGTCATGGACCTGTTGGTGTAAAACACGCAATTTAGCCGTCAATTCGTACAAATAGTCAAGCAAAACAGGGTGTTCAATTTCACTGAACTTGGTGGGTCTGGGCACTCCCATATGTTGGCCGGACGGCCGACAACAATTTCATAGGGACTAAGTCTCACCCTGGAATGTACAGTCATTCTGGTGGATAGGAGTGCTAAGGGCAGAGCGTCAGGCCATTTAAGACCAGTGCTCGCTTGAATCTTGGCTAACTTTAGTTTTAGGGTGCCGTTGTAGCATTCTACTAATCCAGCTGATTGGGGGTGGTTTGCAGCATGGAACTTCTGTCGGATGCCTAGCCCTTCACATACTTTCTTCATCACTTCACCCACAAATTCACTCCCATTGTCACTCCAGATCATTCTAGGCATTCCAAATCTAGGGAAAAACTCTTTCACAAGGGCTTTCGCTGTGGACAAGGCAGTATTGTCCTTTAGGGGATATGCTTCTACTCATCTTGAGAAGGCACAGACAACAACGAGTACGTATTTTAAATTGTTGCACCTCTCCATGTGTATGAAATCTAGCTGCAAAACCTCAAACGGATACGTACGAGGTGCAAAATGACCAGCTGGAGTTGGGGTTCCCCTACCAGGATTGTGTTTCAGACATACCATGCAATTTTTAACCATGTTCTCTGCACACTTAGGGCCAGATGTAGGAGCCCTAATACCGGTCGGTAATGGCCGAATTCGGCCGTTACCGACCGGTATTAGGGTTTCCAGATGTAGGGGGGCCTATATTTTACCGATTCTGTAAAGTTACCGAATCTGTAAATTTACAGAATCGGTAAAATACCGAATCGGTATATTTACCGATTCGGAAAAACCATATGTAGGTGGCACTTCTAAGAGTGCCACTGGCCCTTAAAAATCGGTATTTTACCACCCAATCCTATTGGGTGGTAAAATACCGAATTCAGGTGTGCATGCACATCTGTGCATGCACACCTGTGCAATGTGACACACAGACATGCCCTTAGGGCATGTCTGTGTGCCACATTGCACACAAGTCCAGAATTGGGGTGCTAGAGGGTGCCAAGTGACACCCCCTGCACCCTTGCAGGATTCGGTATTTACCGATTCTGTAAATACCGAATCTGTATTTCACATTGATTCCTATGGGCTTCAAGGCCCTTAGGAATCAATGGGAAATACAGATTCGGTATTTACAGAATCTGTAAATACCGACTCTTACAGATTCGGTAATTTTTTACCTACATCTGCCTCCTTCCAATTTACCGACTTTTAAATACCGAATTAGTATGACTCAGTATTTAAAAGTCGGTAAATCGGATTTACCTACATCTGGCCCTTAGGGATTCCAGTATTTTGCCATACTGGAGCCAACAACTTGCAAATCCCTTTCACGCTGATATGAGCCATTCCATGAGCCATTGTAACCACTGCAAGCACGTACGCATCCGGTAGCAACCATCTCTGATGCTCTGACAACTCAACCCAACAACCATTTGCATCCATTCTACCCGTACTTTCTCTCCATGTGTTCAACTCTTTCTCTGTAGCCTCAGATTGGATCGATTTCACACTCTCTATCGTGTCCTCACACATTCCAACATCGCCAACCCATCTTGCAGGACCTGCAACATACATTCGGCTTGTCACCTTCCTGGCTGTTCCTTTTGCAACTTCATCAGCAAATGCATTCCCACGAACAACATCATCAGTCACCTTCTTGTGAGCACTACATTTTACAATCGCAACTTGTAGAGGCAAGGTCAGTGATTCAAGAAGCTCATTCACCAACTGACCATGCTGGATCTTGGCTCCATGCGAAGTCAGAAACCCACGTTCACGCAACAGACGTCCAAAACTATGAGCCACACCGAAGGCATACTGACTGTCAGTGTACACATTTACTTTCATTCCTTTTGACAACACACACGCTCTTGTAAGTGCAATCAATTCTGCTGCTTGAGCTGAGTTATGTGGAATACGTGCAGTTTCAACAACTGTATGCAAAGTGGTGACAGCATATGCTGCAGTCGTGTCACCATTCGGAAGCTTGAAGCATGAACCATCCACCCATAAGGTACCATCGCATTCAACACGAGGAGTATCTTGGAGGTCTATTCTTCCTTTCGTCTCTTCTTCTGTTCTAAGAAAACAATCATGCTGTTCTTCAGCATTCTTTGCCTCAACTGGAATTGGCAACAACGTGGCTGGGTTTAATGTGCTGCATCTTTTGATGTGCACATGGCTCGCTAACAAAGTTAGTTCGTAACCTGACAATCGAGCACTAGTTAAGGGCTGTGTCTTGGTTCTGTTCAATAATGTGTCCACTGCATGTGGAACCATGACCACTAACGTGTTATTCATCACTAAACCAGCGGACTGTCGAATCGAAACAGCTGCTGCTGCTGTTGCTCTTAAACAACTTGGCAATGCTTTAGCTACTGGATCCAAAGTCGACAAAAAATATGCACATGGACGCTGCTTGTCTCCAAACAACTGTGTCAACACTGATAATGCTCAACCTTCTTGCTCATGGACATACAATGTAAAGGGCTTACTGTAGTTGGGGGTACCCAACACAGGAGCCGAACATAATGCTGTGCGCAATTCAGAAAAACTTTTCTGACACTCTTCAGACCAAGGCACAGGGTGTATCTTTACATGTTAATGCCACCAATGGTTTGGCCAGTAAAGAAAAATTTGGAATCCACTGTCTACAGTACTATGTAATACCCAAGAAAGCACGCACTTCTCTCTGTGTTTTTGGCACACTTAATTTTGCTATTGCCTGGATTCTTTCTGGGGTCAGTTTCCTTCCCTCCTTCGATAAGAGATGACCTAAGTAGGTCACTTCTTGTCGACAATATTGTAATTTAGACAGGGACACTTTGTGATGCAGATCACACAAATGATGCAACAATGACAACGTGGCTTCTTTACAGATTTCCTCAGAATCTGCAGCAATAAGCAAGTCATCAACATACTGAATGAGTGTAGTGCCTTCAGGTAAAACAATCGTATCAAGCTGCGTTTTTAGAGCTTGACTATATATTGATGGACTTTCACAGTAGCCCTGGGGAGCGCGTTTAAAGCGGAAGCTTCGTCCTCCTAAACTGAAGCCAAAAATATCCCTACTTTCTTCAGCAATTGGGATGCTGAAGAAAGCATTCTTCAAGTCAATTACCGAAAACCAGGTTGCAGAGGCTGGGATCATAGTCAACAGGGCAGTAATGTCAGGAACAACTGGAAACTGTGGCACTACTATTTTATTCACCTCTCTAAGGTCAATCACAAATCTGTACACAGGTGGCTGAGAGGGGTCAGTTCTTTTCAAAACAGGCAGAACAGGACTATTGCAAACATTGCCTCTTGTCTCTTCAATCACATCTTTTTCAATCAGATTGTAAATGATCGCTAACAACGCTTTTTCACCTTCACTAGAAATTTTGTATTGGGGAATTCTTGGCATCCTAACATTAACTTTCAATGTCATAACGTATGGTGGTATTTCCAAGAGACCCACATCGTTAGGACCAGTAGCCCAAAAAATATCAGGTAGAGACAGCAATTCTGTCGGAATTTTATCCCTCGACAAATACATTGGAGAAACCACTTTCTTACCTAGTGTAAGTTGTACTCCCGAAGGAGAACAGTACAAAGTCGCATACAATCTTTTTAACAGATCCAATCCCAACAAATTTTCACCACAACCTGTTGTTAGAATAAGGGGTGCTTCGAATTCACAAGGACCAACAGACAGGGACATAGGACATGAAATCGAGTTCCTAACCGGGGCGCCAGAAAAACCTACAGAAACATTAATTTCGCCAGACAAAGGTGCGCCAGGGAGTTTTGAGTGCATCATAGAACTCTTTGTAGCACCAGTATCCAACAGAAAAGGTTCTGACACACCTGATGTAATCACCTCAACGTATGGTCCACTCTGATCTACTGGAACTGAAACAACTCCCTCTCTTTGTCTATGGCTGTCCTAGCAATCATTACCTTCCATATACTCATCTTCTGCATAGTAATCATCAGCGTAGTACTGAGCTGTCCTACCAGATGCGTTAATCTGCTGATCAAACCTATTCATAGAATCCTGAGGCGGAAGGGAGCGTGCATTCTGATGGACGTTTCCACGTCCTCTACCTCTAGGTGTTTGCTGGACACCTCTATCTCTTGTGTTTGACACACCATTTGCGCGCTGTAACAGGATAGGGCAACTATACTTAAAATGACCCTCCTCCTTGCAATACGAACACTGATTGGGACCCACAGGAACGCGTGGCTGAGTATACTCTACTCTTGGCTTTTGAAACTGTTGAGGTTGCTGATAATTATTCTGATAGTTATTCTGACCGCCATTATTCTGGCCACTACCACCACGTGGCGAATATGCTTGCTGTAACAGGACCTTCGTTTTTAACTCTTTAGTTTTCTTTTCTGCTCTATCTTTCTCATCTTTGTCTCTATTTTCATAATATTGCGCAGTAGCCAATATCTGTGCTGAAGAGGAAACTGCCCATGAACTCTCTGAATCCTTCAACTTTTTACACAAATCTGGAAGTAGATTGTGCGCGAATTTATCGACGAACAGTCGCTGACCACCTTCTGTGCTCATATCTTGACCACTGTGGTCGACAAACGTTTCTTCAAACCTGGTGAAGAAATCAGACACCGTTTCATCTTTCTTCTGCTTACACGCAGATAACTTATCCCAATTTACACGCATCGCAGGCATTATAGTTTTCATGTAATCAATGATCCTACCAGGGAGTTCTGCTACCAAAGGCTCAGGTTTAGCACCACCAGTTTGTAGGGCATCTGCGGCAGCAATATTAGCCCAAGAGTCGCCTAATTCCTGATTATGGTCTGTATGACAAATCTTTCCCCATAAAGGCTGCGGGACAACATTCCCAAATAACATATCGATATCGGCCAAGTTCATAATGCATGAACCTGCAGTCTACGACAGTTCCTTGTAATACCCTGCAGGATTTTTACGAGGATCAGGCAATGTCCGCTTAAGGGCTAAAACTTCGGCTCGCTTCCATGGGACGTGTACCCACACACGCTGAAAATGTGGCAGAATAATAGGGTTAGCATTCGCGTCCCCATCTCTCCAAACTGGGGGAACCTCTCTCATAGGATATTGTCTTCCCTTCTTGGCAGAGGAATCATAATCAAACAACGACTTGGAAACACCTTCAGTCCTAAGTGATAACAACGTCGCAACGGCTTTCCTAACATCTGAACCCACAATTGTACCTTTTGAAAATTCGAACCGTACATGGCTCAACTCGGGCGGGTTAGAGTCCAAATCATCCTCCTCTAAGTCTTCGCATAGAAAAACACACATTTTCTCGAAAACGTACCTCTGCTTTGATGCTTCCCATTGATGGAAGACATCCATAACAGATTCTAGCTCATATCTTATCGGGTCAGTAATCCATTTATGTGCCAAACTATCCAATACTTCTTTCTCCCTAGAGTCAGGCAGTTGGCTACGCAACTGCTTGTGTTCAGGGGAATGAGTCGGGCTTGCCGCTCCAAACAAAGGATATAGAAGACTAGAAACAGTGCTTGCCACTCTCTAGCGGACAGACGGAGAAGTCGAGGAAAAGACTAGTGGGAAGGCAGGGTGAGATGAGGCCGATGCAGAGGCAGTGTCAGGAGGAGTACCAGAAGTGGTAGTCGATACAGTAGTTAGAGTTGCAGGAAATATAGGAGGAGCAGGTGTAAAAGCTGATGGCCTTTGGGAAGGCTGCACCGGAGGAACAGGAGCCAGCTGAAGAGTAGCTGGTGGGTGCTGTGGAGGAACAGCAGGCATAACAACCATGGGTTGCACAACTAAAGGTTGTGGAGGTGCTGTAGCATTTTGCGCATAGGGGGGTGGTGAACTTAACAAATGCGACATTAGGGGATCTTTTTCAAGCTCTTTTGCTGCTTCCTGCTGAAGATGCGGCAAAACTGGGTAGCATTTATCTATTACCATTTTACGTTGCCTGTGCAACTTCTCACTCATCTGTTCTTCTTCATTGTCTTTATACTGCATAGCAGCTTGCATTATCGAGATACCCCTTTCTCTCTTATTTTTCTCCGCTAATTTAATTTCCTTTTGTTTGGCCTCCTTACGCCATAGGCAGAAAGAGTCAAACATCGCCGGCCGCGCTTTCTTCTTAAAAAGTTTAACTTCGAGATTATCCAGGATTTCCGTATCAAAGCTACCATATTGGGGCCATTTTAAAACACCATCTTTTCTGGTGTATTTTATCCACACTTCATTGTATGTGATGGGGCCTACTCCATGTTTTACATATAATTCATAGGTTGGAGTTCCAATCGGAGGAACCGGACACGAGTCCTCCAGTCGGGAGTCCCTATTATTACAACCAAGACAAAACAAATTTCCAAGTCTGCTAAGACCAGGCATCTTCGCTCTCTAGTCTAGCTTCAAACTTCAAAGGATTATCGATTACGATATTTCTCGTGAATACACGAGTCCTTCGGCTTTGGGGCTTGCAAGTTCCAAATCAAAGCGGTCCCAAAAGGGGACACCAAACAAACTAAGGACTGGGAGACGCTCCACTTATACTTAACTGAGGTATCGATGACGTTACCAGAAGACTCGTCTAACGTTTCGCTCTACCAAACATCAAGGGTCCAAATCAGGGCGATAGTCAGGGCAGCAGTCCTTTGTAGCCGTCGGGACGCGGGGAACCTCGCAGCAAAGACCTTCGGAACCACGTCGACATACAGGGGTCGCTGAAGTGGCTGGCCGTCCTCCGGAATTTCCACACGAAGATCCTCACGAACCTCTGGCTTGGACCGGTACCGCTGATACCGCCCTACGTTGGGCGCCAACTGAGGTACTGGGTTTTTCAGAACTGGTACTGATCCGGTAACCCAGCGGTGTCAGGGGCAACACCCAAAGACCTCGAGTACTTTCCTGATTCAGACCACAGAAACACAAGTCTTCTAGGTGAAGTCAAAGATCGAATTTATTGGCTGCAACCAAGTAACAAGCGTCCTAGAAGTACAACAACACAGTGTGTATATTCTCAGGAGACTGCTCAACATTACAGAGCCAGGCTTCTCTTTTTATACAGATTATTAAGCCTCAGGCAAACATTCTTAGATTTACAGTGCAAACATTCTTGGATTTACAGTGAGCTATTCACATATTTTCGTTACAAAGAAAAAGCAGAGTCATGATGACAAGTCCACATTTCAGTGTGTCCAGTTTGTAATAAATTACCCGACAAGGCCCAACATTTCCATCAGATAACGGTGTACCCCCAATAAAACCGGGCTCCTCCTCTTCATAAGGTAAAAGAAGAGAAAAGAGCAGGGACAGGTGTGAGCAAGATTTGGGCGGGGGTTTGTGTGCGATGGGAACAGTTTATGGCCTGTTGTGCTTTGATGCTATCTCGTTCGGCCACTGGGAGGGGAACTGACCAAACAGGTTTGGCTTGGGGCAATGGTTCCAGCTTGCCCAGGTCACAGAAAAGTCAATTAAGGTATATGTGTCCTTTGATATCGAATTCAGCTGTAGTTACAAGCCTATGTGAAGGGCAACTCACAAAATGGCTGCCAAGCATAAAATGGAAGCCAAGGGTTCAGGACGAGAATGGCGATTTAGAGGTGAAATCGCCACTCGAATATGACGCAAATGCTTGTACATGGTGTACTAGCCATTATCGGTCTTTTGATATAAAAATCGTCATGCTATGACAAAGTTTGTTGCACGAGTCCAGAATTTTCAGAACTACAGTGTTCACATGTGTATTTCTATGTGTGTCGAGTCTTTTTGTGTATATTTGTCTGTGAGTGCCTGTGTGGACTGGTGCGCATGCTGGTGTTCGCGTGTATTTCTGTGAATTATGTTCCTCTTTGTGTGACTGTGTGTGTGTGGTTGCCTGCGTGGACTGATGCCTATATTGGTGTTCACGTGTTTATTTCTGTGTTTCTATTTGTGTGACTGTGTGTCTGTGGTTGTCTGGTGCATATGCCGGTGTTTAAGTCTGTGTATTTCTGTGTTTTGTGTCCGTCTTTGTGTGTCTGTGGTTGCCTGGCGCATATGCTGGTGTTCACGTGTGCATTTCTGTGTTGTGTGTTACTCTGAGTGTGGCTGTATGTCTGTATTTCTGTGGACTGGTGCACATGCTGGTGTTCACGTGCGTTTCTCTTTTTCTGTGTTCCTCTTTGTGTGACTGTGTGTCTGTGATTGCCTATGAAGACTGGTGCATATCTTGGTGTTCGGGTGCCCATGCAAGTGTTTTCGCGCGTGTATTTCTGTCTCGGTCCTCTCTGTATACATGTGTCAGTGTGTTTGTGGGTGGTTTTCCTATGTGTGTGGTTTGCCTGCCTGTGAGTGTGCGCATATTCCATATATACATCTTGCATACAGACATTTGGCCGTGCACCCCGGGTCGAGGCTGCCATTTCACGATATGACTATTATTCATAACGGCCTGCGAGCTCCTCCCGAGCTGAAGCCTGGGCAAGGCGCGAGGTTTCGGGCTAGAGCTGCTATACATTAGCAACAACTGCTGTGAACGCAGATTTTTCTAGAAAAGGGTGCACTTGCCGGTTTTGAAAGCCAGGCAGTGTGTTTGCACTATAACCCTAGCGCCAGGGCCGGCGCGTATTCCGGAGGTAGTGGCGCTGCTCGGTCCCAGAGACTGCTCTCCCCTCAGTCTGAGCCGGGTCTGGTCTCCCTCCGCTCCCAGCTCGCAGTGCGGGGCTGTGCCAGGAAGCGCTCCCTTCTCTCAGGCAGCCTTAGGGCGCCCTCGCCCCTACTCTCCCACAAAACCACATGAAACACAATGCGTGTCCCTGTAAAAAAGAACTCATTTGATTACACACCCCTCTCGTTATCTGTCAGCGCAGACAGCCAGGGCGTGAAACCCACAATTTATGAAAAATACCGACCAAAACTCGTGCTGCTGATGGGAATTCCCTGACCCAAAATACTGAATTGTTGAAAAGAGACTCCGTTACTCTAGCCAGGCAGGCAGCATGTACTACTTATGGTAGATCCTCCCAACGCGCAGCGTCCACGCGCAGCGACCGCGCCCCATTCGCGCCGAAGGTGCGCCAAAGGTAAGCCCGTCTACGCCCGTCCGCGCCTGGCCTGCGCCCAGCGCCAGACCCCCTGGTCCCCGTATTGCCCTGCCCACTCGCATCACTTACGATGCCACCACCCTCCTAGCCCTTAACCCCGGCCGCTCCCCCAACTGCGTCCAAGCCGCTCCTGGACACACCCATGGACCCTTCTCTTGCAACTCTTGCAAGTTCGACGGCACCAAGAACAACTCCTCATCCACTAACACCAACCAGATATCTGACACCAACCACCTTAAATGCATCCTGCTCAACACCCGCTCGGTCCACAGACACGCCATCGACCTCTGGAATCTACTCGACACCATTACACCGGACGTCGCCTTCCTAACAGAAACATGGATGAATGCTACTTCAGCCCCAGACATCACCATTGCCATTCCGGAAGGATACAAGATCATCCGAAAGGACCGCATCAAGCATACAGGAGGAGGCATCGCTATCGTCCATAAGAACTCCATCCGCATCTCAACCAGTTCAGACGTCAACCTCGCTAGCGCCGAACACCTTCACTTCCAGATCCACACCGACCCCAAGACCACACTCAGAGGCACCCTCCTCTACCGGCCTCCAGGACCCCGTGCACAATTCAGTGACGACATCACCGACTTTATCACCCCACACGCCCTCCCCTCCGAGGACTACATTCTATTGGGAGACCTCAATTTCCACCTGGAAAAGAGCAACGACGGCAGCACCACCACCCTTCTGGACAATCTCGCCGACCTCGGACTCAAACAACTTGTCTCTACGCCCACCCACATCGCAGGTCACACGCTCGACCCTATCTTCACCTCCAGCAAACATATCTCATTCAGTCACACCACAGCTCTTCACTGGACGGACCACAGCTGCGTTCACTTTACCTACAATAAGACCACAATCCACAACCATCTTCAACCCACCCTGCGAAGAAACTGGAACAAAATGACCAGCGACCAGATCTCCTCATCGCTTCTACTAAACCCCCCCGCCCACACCTCAAACCCCGACCAAGCAGTCATCAACCTCACCCAATGGATATCCAACAGCGCCGACATCCTAGCACCGTTGAAAAAACGCCAAATCAAGCTAAGCAGCAAAAACGCATCCTGGTTCAACGATGATCTTAAGAAATCGAAGAAACACTGTTGCTCCCTCGAAAAGGCCTGGAAAAAAGATCCTAACACCAGCACCAGGGACGCCTTCAAAATCGCCACCCGCATACACCACCAACTAATCCGATCTGCCAAGAAAGCCGCATTCAAAGACCGTCTAGATAACAACGCCCACAACAGCAAGGAATTATTCAACATTGTCAAAGAATTTACCAACCCATCAGCCAACTCCAACGACATCACCCCCTCCCAAACCCTCTGTGACTCCCTAGCTTCCTTCTTCCACAACAAAATCGCAGACATCCACAACAGCTTCGACAACCGACCCGAAGATCAACCTACCCAATCTTCTGCTGGACCTTCACCCCCCTTGAACATCCTTAACGACTGGAACCCAATCTCCACTGAGGAAACCATCCGCCTAATGAACTCCATCCACTCAGGATCCCCAACTGACCCATGCCCTCACCACATCTTCAACAAAGCAGACTCCATCATATCACCACACCTCCGAGATGTCATCAACTGCTCCTTCAACTCCGCCACCTTCCCGGAAAGCTGGAAACACGCAGAACTCAGCGCCCTTCTGAAAAAACCCACAGCTGACCCCACCGAACTATAAAACTACCGCCCCATCTCGCTTCTTCCATTCCCGGCCAAAGTCATTGAGAAAGCTGTCAATAACCAGCTCGCCGCCTTCCTCGAAACCAACAAATCCCTCGACTCCTCACAATCCGGCTTCCGAGCCAAACACAGCACTGAAACCGCCCTCATCGCAGCAACAGACGACATTCGAACTCTACTGGACAATGGAGACACAGTCGCCCTCATCCTCCTCGACCTCTCCGCTGCCTTTGACACAGTCTGTCACAGCACCCTTCTACAGCGCCTCAGAGACGTAGGAATCCAAGGAAAAGCACTGGAATGGATCACCTCGTTCCTCACCGGAAGAACACAGAGAGTCCCCACCATTCAAGTCAAAGGCCTCTGAAGTCATCTGCGGCGTGCCACAAGGATCGTCACTCAGCCCCACCCTCTTCAACGTATACATGAGCCCCCTTGCGGCCATCGCTCGCCAACACAATCTCAACATCATCTCCTACGCGGATGACACTCAACTGATCCTATCACTCACCAAAGACCCTAACACCGCCAAAACCAACTTACACGAAGGAATGAAAGAAGTAGCCGAGTGGATGAAGCACAGCCGTCTGAAACTGAACTCAGACAAAACAGAAGTCCTCATCTTAGGCACCTCCCCCTCCGCCTGGGATGACTCTTGGTGGCCAGAAGCCCTTGGAAAAGCCCCCATCCCGACGGACCACGCACGGAACCTGGGCGTCATCCTGGACTCCTCACTCTCGATGACCAGACAAGTCAACGCCGTTTCATCATCTTGCTTCAACATTCTTCGCATGCTCAAAAAAACTTTTCGCTGGATCCCCACTGAAACTAGAAAAACGGTCACCCATGCACTGATCACGAGCCGCCTGGACTACGGAAACACACTATACGCCGGTACCACCGCAAAACTCCAGAAAAAACTCCAACGCATCCAGAACGCTTCAGCCAGACTCATACTAGACATCCCGCGTAAAGAACACATCTCTGGTCACCTGAAAAACCTCCACTGGCTCCCCGTAAATAAGAGGATTACTTTCCGCCTCCTAACCCACGCACACAAAGCACTTTACGAACTTGGGCCCGAATGCCTCAACACACGTTTGTCCTTCTACACCCCCTCCCGTCAGCTGCGATCCTCCAACCAAGCCCTTGCCACGGTACCTCGCATCAACAAAACCACCATGGGAGGTAGATCCTTCTCCTACCTCGCAGCTAAAACCTGGAACTCACTTCCCACTCACCTTCGCCTTTCCCAGAACCACCTAGCATTCAGAAAGCAACTTAAAACTTGGATATTCGACAAGTAACCCCCCACCCTCCCTCCAGCACCTTGAGACCCTATGGGTATGTAGTGCGCTATATAAATCTATTGACTTGACTTGACTTGACTTCTAAACAAGGGCTGTGTGTTTTTACAGTTGCAGTGTAGCTTAACTGCCTACAAACCCACAGTGCTGGAAGAAATGTAAAATGTACAACTGCGCCATGGGCTTAATAAAAATAGCGCTTTAATTGTGTCCAAGAAGCCCGAGCCACTGAAGAGCGCAGGGACGTGTTAGAGTGTTTAACTGCGCTTAACATGTGGCTTCCAGTAGCTTAAATGTCCTTGTGTGCTAGGCCTTCCTATAGGTTTGCATCGTGTTTACAAGAAAACGTTAGTGGGGGAATCAGGAGCAAGCAGTCCCCTCAGAGCTCCACAAATGAGAAAGAGGCATTACCACACATTTACCACTGGAGAAACAGATCCCAAATTTGGCAGACAAAACACAATTTGTTTAAAGTAAATTGTGATATTCCGCCTGACGCGCCATGCTCTTACCGCCACCTCGCCTCACAAACCAGTTGAAATGCTGGCACTGTCGAAGTAAACCACGCACCCGCACGCACTCTCTCTCGTACACACAGGCACGTAAAAAAAACATTTGGTCAGTTTTGGAAGTCGGAGCTGCTTACGTTTTGCATCGAGCTGGGTTAATGAATCCAGCGCGTTTGCAGTTGCAGCCCAGTGCGTGCACAGAGCAAAACTGTTACCAGAGCTTTGCAGTTGCTCGGCCTGACAAATACATTTAATGTCCCGCTCCTGCCATTTGTACTAATCTTTGCTTACAGTTAGTCCATATATATAAATATATTTTTAGATGCAATTTTTATTTTTATTTTCTATTATTTTTTTTTTTTACTGAAAACAAACCCCTGGCCACCTGGAAGTGTGAGTGCGTGCTGATAGCTGGCTTAGGTGCATTTGATGACTTTGTTCTGCTTGCAGGGGTGTTTTGCTGTATGGCGAGGCTTGCATGGCTGTCTTTGAAGCATTAAGACATGGCATCTTGAAATACAACGGGGGTTGCCGTTGATAAATAAACAGGGCCACATGCCTTGCAGGAAGAAATGACAACGCTGGCTGCTAGCGCCGCGTCTCTTTTCCGCTTGCCACACCCACTCATTTACTCGCCTCTTCCTCTGCATGGCTGTGAGGTCTCCCTGCTGCAATATCCTTCTTTATATTATTTTTGATGGTTGTTAGGGACTATGGGTAAACATATCATTATTTCCTGCTAATGGGAGGACTGGCATGGGGTGAAGTCGAGCTATTAATTTTGTGCATTTCTGCGGGAAGGCATCTGTTCTTCTGGGGCTGATGGGAGACATACTTTATTGCAGCGGGCGGATAGCATTTGAAAGCACGTGTTGTTATATCGGTGCACGCGTAGGCGACACTCTCACTGCAGATTTCTTTTATTTTTGTCTTCTTTTTGGAGCAGCGTGCATTTCCCTGTATTTCGAGGGAGATGTGTTTGGCATTGCATGCATGCCTTCTGTTGCCTTGCGAATTTGCCAAGTGGTTTAGTTGGTGCACCCGCTATGTTTTTTATTTTATTTTACTGGCTTTGGGTGGAAGTGGGTCTGGTTAAACGCCTTCTTACCTCCAGGTGAAGCAAGGGCTGGCATTGGGTGCGCGCAGTCTGTCATTCTTTTACTGGGGCTCTGAGGTCTGTTGCCTTTTTGTCTGTTTATTAAGTTTTTCTTTTTTTCCCTTTTCTGTTAAGTCGCCTTTGCGCTGCGTACTTGCATTTCTCTGCCGAAAAAGCCTTCTGCTTTCAGCGATACCTCCAGGAGTAGGCCACGGCTTTTTCAATGAGACTATATTTACTTCAATGCGCCACTGCGAGCATATGTCTTCAATTATCGCGGCCGTGTCTGGCCACGATAATTGAAGACATATGGCCTTTGGTGCTCGTAACAAATACCAATAGGCCATGGGCGGAGCTACGCGACCGCCCATGGCCTATTGCGTGTTCTGTTTTAAAAGTACACACACGAAAAGGCCAATGAAAATGGACCTAGGAAATAACACGCACGAGCTGCGTGGAATTTCCAGGTCCATTTTCAAAACCCCGAGAAAAGGACTCTGGCTGCACGCAGTGTACGCTAGGCTGAGACCTAAAAAATGTACCAAATACTATATTTAGACACCAAAAAATAGACACCAAAACTCTGTTTAAATCTGTTATTGGAAGTCTGTAAGATAACATCACATCACTAATCCGATTGACATTATCCCACCTACTGCCTCACAAAGCATCTTTCTTATATATTTGGATATATTCTAACAAACCCACAATGATACATTTTTTTGAAGAAATTCCCTTGACATTTGAGGATAATCGTCACTCAGGTCCACTCGGAGGTCAAGAATCTCTATGAATATTGTGGTAGACCAGGCTGACACAGAACTGCTTTTACTGTATAGGCCAGGAACAATGGAAATGGACATAAATAATAATCTTTACCCGTCTATCCTAACATGTTTATGCGGTATCGACAGGGTCCAAAACCAGTAGATGGCAGTAGGTGTTTTGTGGCTAGATGGCAAGGTAGCACATATTATTCTATTGCATTCTCCAAAGCAGCTGGAAGTTGCTTTTTTACTTCCAATTTCGCCTGAAGGGCCATCCCTGGCTGAGAGTAGGATGCAAGGAGTAAAACATGGAATGAGAATTCATGTACTAAAAGACGACTGAGGAGACCCAGGAAAGCATGGTAAGTTGTATATACAAGACCTGTAAATCCTTACACCCTAGCAATAAATTATCCAAGGATGAAAAGGAAAGACTGTGGGATTTAACCAGGTGAAGTTCAAATCATAATTCACTGCCTGTAAAGAAGGATATCCTACTTGACCCACCAAAAATGATAACATTAGTTTGCACAGTTTATGGATAAATCAGACCAGATTCCAGGAATGTCCAATTTCACATTTTTTACTTATGTCTTTGTTATTAAATGCTTCATATTGTTTTGACTCTGATGTTCCTAGTCTGTCACTGGATTCACGACTTTGGCATATGTAACTGGACCTAGCTGAGCTGTTTGTACATCTTGGTGGTAAAACATTTAAAGTCTCATTTTCAAAGCTTCATTTTATGTTGTTCATGGTAGAAACCTTCATAAGACTGACCAATGTTTGCCATTTGTTGGAAGGTATGTTTTAGCAAATGGCAATATAATATGGAGTGCTTGATAAAGTACTTCTCCTTGTTAGTTTAATCC
This sequence comes from Lissotriton vulgaris, assembly GCF_964263255.1. Classification (NCBI taxonomy): domain Eukaryota; kingdom Metazoa; phylum Chordata; class Amphibia; order Caudata; family Salamandridae; genus Lissotriton; species Lissotriton vulgaris. The sequence continues at coordinate 1,059,428,052 of NC_141697.1, forward strand.
CTAGTGATTTAGGTACCTTCAGAAAATGATGCAGATTCGGTATTATATGTAATCCTTTAGCGACCGGCCTCCTCCCAGCTGAAACACCAGCTATACATAGACAATAGCCTCCTTTCTCCCTTGTCCTATTGCCTCATCTCTTGTACCATATTCACAGCCCAGCTACAGTTGTCCTTCAAGGATTTATTACTTAAATATTTATATAATAATGCTTTGTTTTTTGTTTCACATGTGCCACTGTTTCTTTTATAAGTGCTTTTGAGATGCCAGTAACCTGGAACTCATAAATATGTCTATGTGCTCTGTATTTTCATTATCCTGAACCACTTGTTATACAAAGGTGTACCACATAACCCTATGCTATTATTGTAAAACTGAACTGAAAATCCAATAAATTTAGTTTTATAAAATATATCTTGCAGCCAATAAGTTGAACACATGTTTTAAGTGATACTTTTGTATCCAGATGGTCAGTTTTTAATATTTTTGTTAATACTAAAGTTTGATCCTTTGCAAATGCTTTGTATAATTCTTCTGTAGTAGGGGATCTCTGTGTATAGTCATAATCTAGTGAATAGTCCCGCCCATGTGCCCGGACCCCGGAGCAATCAAAAATAATCTCTTAAACTGTCAAAACATGCAGACCTGCATAGACACTTAAGAGAGAATTTAAAGACAGATAATGCAGCCTATATCCACAGGCTACACTGTCCAATACTTCAACTAGAAATTCCACCAAAAACCACAACAGCACAGCCTGTCCAGGGTTTTCCACAGAGAAAACCTTGCCTTTAACAGCAAAACCCTCTGGAATGATAGAGAGGAAGGAGTGGACAGACAAGCCCCATAGGCTGCCATTATGTGGCTCAAAACAGGATACTGTGCCTTTAAGAGAACTTTCCAGAAGCCTCACAGTATCCCAGAATGCAGTGCAGTTCCCTTTCACCTTCAGTTCTTTTTTCCGGCTCCTGCTAGCTGGACCCTGGAGCATTAGCTCTTCTTTTTTGAGTTTTTTCTATACAATTTTTGTGATATGTTTGGATTTTTGTAGCTTCACTCGACGTCTTTGGCCTTTATCTGCATTCTGCTGTGTTTTTTTGGCAGAATTTCTGCAGTCTTCTTGTCTTTAGACTATCTCTAGTCTGACAAGTGCTTTGTCTGCAGCTGAACTGAAGGCCAAAGCTGAAGCTCACAGGGTTTGTACTCTGTGCTTGCCTGTGTCTTTTGACACCTGTCTTCTCTGTACCTTCTTTTCTAGGGGGCTTCGGCTTCCAGGTTTCAAACAGAGGAGTTTGAAGGCATCTTCAGCCTCTGGGTGAGGTGAGGGTAGGTCCTCTACCGAGTCCCATGCTGTGATCTCTGGGGTTATCCCCAGTAAGGGCACGTCTGAGCTATGACGCTGTTCCAGTCTGCGTCGGGGCCGTCATGGAGTGCCTCGACGTCATGGAGTGCCTCGACGTCATGGGGTGCCTCGACGTCATCGGGTGCCTCGTCGTCATGGGGTGCCTCGACGTCATGGAGTGCCTGGACGTCATGGAGTGCCTCGACGTCATGGAGTGCCTCGACGTCGACGTCATGGAGTGCCTCGATGTCGACGTCATGGAGTGTCTCTATGTCATGGAGTACCTCGACGTCATGAGGTGCCTCGACGTCATGGGGTGCCTCAACGTCATGGGGTGCCTCGACGTCATGGAGCAGTGATACTCGACGTCATGGAGCGGTGATGCTCGACGTCATGGAGCAGTGATGCTCGACGTCATGGAGCGGTGATGCTCAACGTCATGGAGCGGTGATGCTCAACGTCATGGAGCGGTGATGCTAGACGTCATGGAGCAGGGATGCTCGATGTCATGGGGCAGGGATACTCGACCTCATGGGACAGTGAGGCTCGACGTCATGGGACAGTGAGGCTCGACGTCATGGAGCGGTGAGGCTCGACGTCATGGAGCAGTGATGCTCCTTTTGGGGCATTGGTCGCTTGGGCTCTGCTCTCTTCCATTGGGTCCGGACGTCACCATTGGGGATGGCTCGGCGTCTCCGTGTTTGACACCGTAGTGACGTTTTGACGTCTGAGTGTTGGTTGTCGTAGAGACAGTCACTGTCTTAGTGATGGTGACGTCGTAGTGAGGTCGACGTCATGGGTTACAGCCGCAGGTTACTGCCGGCTCTTGACGCCTGGGTCTTGTTCCAGGCCTTGCTCCTTGGTGAGCCTCCCTTCGTAGGAGGGGACTTTGTGTTCCCGGCACCTTCCACCCACGACGCAGAGCAGTTGATCAGCGTCGAGGAACCCTTCTGATGGGGAGTTTGTGGTTACTCACCACGTGTAAGCGAGGGACGTTGGTCCTTTTGCTTAGTTTTGAGTACTTGCATACCTGCACGCCTGCTAGGTCGCCTCCTGCTCAACCACTACTGGTGAGACCACCAGGGATGTTTCAGAATCCTCTCGGTTCCCTCTTCCGCCCACCACCCCAGGGGCCTTTGGCCCCTCAGTCTGCGACCCTCCGTGCCTTGATGCCAGGGATGCGTCTTCCATGAGTACGGGGAGTCTCTCTCCGACTCTTTACTGGTTGGCGGGACTTAACTTTCGTCCACTACCGCCTGACAGGAGGTTCTGGCTCCGACCGTGCTCCTGACTTGGTCGCAGGGGTGGCGGCATGTAGACCTCGTGCTGTGGCCCGCTGTTGTTGGACCGTTGTTGTGAGATCCCTCTGTGGGAGTGTTTTCTTCACCGATTTGTGGTTCCTCTGCCGAGAGACAGGAGGGAAGCCTTACAAGAGGTGGTCTAATGAGCCTGATAGTTTCGGATCTAGGCATCGGTGTCGGAGCGGAGTTTTTCTCTCCTGCCGACCCCCAGGTATTGTGGGTTTGTCCTACGTTGCCATACTTTTATTCGCCTGACGTCTCTGCAGCCTGCGGCTCAGCAGTGTGCTTCTACTCTCCCATTCTTTGGGCAACCCTTGGGCTGCCATGAGTGTAGTGAGTGGCTCTCATGAAGTCTGAATCGGAGACTTTAGGACGGCTGTAGGTTTGGGGCATGGAGAACGGCCTGAGGCCTTCTGCCCTTTCTAGCGGCGTTTTTCCTCCCAGGATTTGCCGGTGGTCCCGGGCCGCCATTTAATGCTTTACAAGTATATTGTGCGCATACGTGGGAGAGCTTGTTGCTCCTCGGCGAACAAAGGCCGGCTGGGTCTAAGTCAGTCTTCGGTTCATCGGCCCTCCTCCAGCACTTCCTCCGGTCGGCTCGCGGTTTCAGCTGCGCGAGCTCTAAGCAGAGGCCGTTATCCTGTTTAGGACAAGGGCGATAGAGGACGTACCTCTGTCTCAAAGGGGAAGAGGTCTGTACTCCCGGTTCTTTCTGGTTCGCAAGAAGGGCAAGAACGAGTTCAGGCCCATTCTGGATTTGCGACAAGCAAACAAGTGGATTCGCAAAAGAGGAATTTCGCATGCTGTCGTTGCATCAGGTTTATACTCAGCTGCAACAGGGAGATTGGCTCGGTGCCATAGATCTACAGGATGCATACTCCCATGTGCTCATTGCACACGAACACAGGAAGTTCCTGCGATTCCAAGTCGGCGCCCATCATTATCAGTACACAGTACTGCCAGTCGGGCTGAAGTCTGCGCCCAGACCATTCTCGAAGTGCATGGCAGTGGTAGCTGCACGCCTGAGGAAAAACGAGGTGGTTTCTCTAACCGTACCTGGACGATTGGTTGATCAAGGCCTCCTCCTTCTCGGAAGCTCAGGCACACTTCCAGAGGACGTGCGTTCTCTTGAACGAGCTGGGGTTGCACATCAACATGTCCAAGTCTGTCCCCATTCCGGTCTAGTGCATACAGTACTTGGGAGCCTCCGTCAATACGCTGTCAGCAAGCGTGTCTCCTTCGGAGGAGAGACGATTATCTCTCCTTAGGAAGGCTCAGGCTCTTGTGTCCGCCCCATCTATGACAGTGAAGACGGTGTCTTCTCTACTGGGGTCGATGGCCTCTTGTATATTCCTCACGCCACACGCACGGCTGCTCATGAGATCTTTGCAGGAGTGCTTGGAGGATCAGTGGGATTAGAGGAAAGGATCTTTGGGCGACAAGATACGACTGTCTCTGCTTGCTCTTCAGTCTCTGAAGTGGTAGTGTTCAGCGGAGAATCTCCTAAGAGGGGTTCCCTTTCACAAGGACATTTCCACACACTGTCGTGACGGATGCGTCTCCCCACGGCTGGGGGGGGCGCTTTCCGGAGACTTGCAGATACAAGGAACGTGGTCCCCGATGGAGTCCACGTATCACATCATTTTCCGGGAACTCAGAGCTGTTCACTTGGCACTGAAGGCGTTTCTTCCGTCCTTCCAGACCAACTCTCTGCTTGTACAGACGGACAATATGACCACAATGTATTACCTCAACAAGCACGGGGGTTCGAGATCGCGCACTCTGTCGCGGGAGGCGCGGGCGATCTGGCGCTGGTTTTTATCCAGAGGACTGACTCTAACGGCTACCCATCTGCCAGGTGTGCAGAATGTTCAGGCAGACGTGCTGAGCAGACTGATTCAGGAAAACCACGAATGGGTCATAAACGACGAAGTACTAGGAGAAGTCTTCGGCAAATGCCGAGACTTCGCCTTCAGGTACTGCCTGTGGGGAAGCTGGGGAATGCGTTCTGGATTAACTGGTCGAACAGCTTTCTGTACGCTTTTCCACCCTTTCCCTTGATTCCAGCGGTGTTCATCAAGCTGTCCCAGTCCAGGGCGCGGATGATCCTGATTGCCCTGGAATGGCCCAGACAGTGGTGGTTCACGGACCTGCTTCACCGGTCTCTCCGTCCTCTCATACGGCGGCCTTGCAGGCCGGACCTTCTCACAAAGTTCAGGGGGCAGATGTTGTACCCCAACCTCTCGTCTTTGAGTTTGGCTGCATGGCTCCTGAGATAGTGTAATATGGCCATTTGAATCTACCAGAAATTTGTATGGACATACTGAAGGAGGCTAAGCATCCTTCCACTAGGACTTCTTATGCTTACAAGTGGAAGAGGTTTTTGCATCTGGTGCAAGTCCAAGGACCATGACCTGACGACGTGTAAGGAAGATGTCATCCTTCCGTATCTTCTACACCTGGCACAGTCGGGCCTTAATGTTCAATCCATTACGGTTCATCTTGCTGCGCTTACTGCCTACAGGAAATGCCCTTCAGACTTCCTTCTTCCAGATCCCTGTGATCAAAGACTTTTTGGAAGGCTGGAAGAAAGCATTCCCTCCTGTCTGGCTTCCTTCGCCTTCATGGGAATTGAATGTGGTGCTGTCCAGATTGATGAAGGAGCCTTTTGAACCTATTCATAAGGCTTCGTTGCAGCATCTGTCCTGGAAGGCGGCGTTTCTCGTGGCCATCACATCGGCCCGCAGGGGGAGTGATATTCAGGCGTTGTGTTGCCAAGAACCTTATACTGTATTTCATGCTGCTAAGGTTGTTACGCATACTCACCCTAAATTTCTTCCAAAGGTTATTTCTGATTTTCATGTCAACCAGACAATAACTTTGCCCACGTTTGTTCAGAATCCTGCATCTCCAGCAGAAAGGTCCCTACATTCCCTGGATGTTAGGAGGGTGTTGGAATTTTATCTGGCTAAAACCAGAGATATTCGTGGTTCAGATCAATTGTTTGTCAGTTATGGATCAGTCAGGACCGGTCTTGCTACCTCAAAAAAGTCCATCTCTAGGTGGATTGTGTCCTGTATACAATTGTGTTACCAAAAGGCTAATACGACCTTAGGAGGTAAACCTAAGGCTCATTCCACCAGGGGTAAAGCTGCCACGTCTGCTTTGCTACTTAATGTTCCGATTGCAGAAATCTGCAAGGCCGCCACTTGGAAGTCGGTCCATACCTTGGCTAAGCATTACTGTCTGGACACTAATGCCAGGGCAGATGCTCAGGTTGGGCAGGCTTCGCTGCGAAATCGGTTCGCACAGTAGTGGTGTTATTTCTCGGTTCTCCACCGCCGCTTTGGTGTGGGGATGGGCTTGCCATTCTATTCACTAGATTATGACTATACACAGAGATCCCCTACTACAGAAGGAGTAGTTTCTGTCCTGTAACTCCAGTTCTGTAGTAGGGGTATCTCTGTTATAGTCATAAGCGCCCGCCCTCCTCCCCGGTGGAGAGAGATATTCATGTAAGGAATGCTACAGGTCTGGCGTGTTACGCCTTCAAAAAGAACTGAAGGTGAAAGGGACCTGCACTGCATTCTGGGATACTGTGAGGCTTTTGGAAAGTTCTCTTAAAGGCACAGTATCCTGTTTTGAGCCACATAATGGCAGCCTATGGGGCTTGTCTGTCCACTCCTTCCTCTCTATCATTCCAGAGGGTTTTGCTGTTAAAGGCAAGGTTTTCTCTGTGGAAAACCCTGGACAGGCTGTGCTGTTGTGGTTTTTGGTGGAATTTCTAGTTGAAGTTTTGGACAGTGTAGCCTGTGGATATAGGCTGCATTATCTGTCTTTAAATTCTCTCTTAAGTGTCTATGCAGGTGTGCATGTTTTGACAGTTTAAGAGATTATTTTTGATTGCTCCGGGGTCCGCGCACATGGGCGGGACTATTCACTAGATTATGACTATAACAGAGATACCCCTACTACAGAACTGGAGTTACAGGACAGAAACTACTCCTTATGTAAGTTGTATGTCTGGCTGTCATGTAACCTGCTCTGTCCGTGTGATGGTGTGTGGATTGCAGACAGACCAGGCACACCAGTTAGGATGGCCTGCCTGCACTTTAATTAGGGAAAGCCAGTAGAAACAACGTCACCGGTCGTTCCTGAATTACAATTGCTGCCACACGGCGAGTCAAGTTCTAATATTGTGAGAGAAGACGATAGCTGCCTTCACACTGGTAAAGGGAACATTTCATGTGTAGCCCTTCTCAGTAGAGTCTCGTTCTACTGTTGAACTAAGGTGTTAAAATGTTAAGGTACACCAGTGGAATCACAGATTGTTGTGGTCACTGGAGGAAAATACAGCCCACGGAGAGTCCAATGGTTTAAAACAATTGGAAAGTGGAGGATCAGCTAAAAAATATAAAACTTAGGGCACTTCAACTGCTAAGGGCATCATTTGAAGTATGTTACACTCAAGCTTAGAGAAACACACTATTAACTGATTGCATCAGAAACATGCGGTTGGGATTTCCTTCAAGAGATCTGTAGTTCATCCCACTTTAGTGAAGTGGTGTATGTTCTGTCAACTCATATCTGCAAACTACAATTATTCATGATAAATGTTATATTCTCCAAAGTTACCAGCACAGAAGTAAGATTGTTTTGAGAGAATAGGCTAGGGGTAGTGGATGACAAGGAAGAATGGCAACAGATAATAGAGATTCAGCAGGGATTTACACAGGAAGTGTTATCTGATGCAACATGAAATATTACATGGTTCGCTTGGGGCACCTGATAAGGTGCACCAAAGTGGTCGAACAGAGACTTCCAAGTGTTTAAGATGTGATAAAAGGTGGGTGACTTATACATGCCTTGTGGGGATACCATACGTTATAGCGCAAAGCTGATTTGATAGTTTGAAACAAACCAAAGAAGCACAGAGTGGTCAAGATACATGATGATACATGATTTCAGGAAAATGGCAAGTGCTGCATCATGTGAAAGCATAGAGTACTGGTTGAACGACCAAGTAAAGATCTTCTTAGACGTTGTACATTTTTCTGAATGTTAGCGGTTGATGTAAACATTCCAGCACCTAATAAACACAGTAGGCTGTTGCTAGGAAACACATGGAAAGGATATTGTGATATTCAGGGTAGAGATGTTGATGTAATGTTCTGCAGAAATGAACAATGTTGTTTTTTATTGTACATCACATTTAACTTTTGAAGACAATGTTTGTATAATATATTTTAAAACAACATTTCTCACTGAATGTGACATTTAAAAAAATGTAGAGCATCCTTACTGAGACAGAGACGCTCTGCTACTGGAGACTGCCTCTAAGAGAAGTTGGTACTGTTAGTTTGGATGGCATCCATGCTGAATAGTCTGGTACTCTCCCATTAAAGGCACAACAGCCATTTTAGAAGTGCTGATGTCCTGTTCGAATTATAACAGCCCTGTAAAGAATTCCTAGTATTGTTCTGTTGAAAGTATGGAAGCCCTGCCTTGAATTTCTGGAACTATCCCATTAAAGCATAGCAGTCCTGCTAGGGAGTGCGGAAATTCCTATTAAAGGTATAACAGCACAGCTGAAATGTAATGGTCCAGCGTCATTCATGCATGAAATTCTTCCCTGAGCGGTGGTGTTACTTTCCCATAACACGTGCAGAGTCCACCTAAGAAAACGTTTTCACTCTTTGCAGTTTCGATCAATGGAATTAGATGTAAATGGAATGAAAACGTATACTGCACACGATTACTCTAGCAGTGTTTCTTGGCACTAAAGCTTTGAGCAGAAAATAGACCTTGAAACAAAAGCAAAAAAAGCAGCCCTTAAAATAAAAAGCTGGCCTTAGTAAGCATTATACATGCTCAGAATGTTAAAAGGGAGCTCAGACACCATGGTCAATCTAGCTGTTGCCTCACTGCTGAAACACCCAAGAAGAAAAACTACCCACACTTTTCCATACTCATCCCACCTAAGGTTTTTACTGTAAAAACACACTGTTATATTGGCTTTCCCAGTGATTGTTAAGGAGTTGTCCTGCATATTCAAAACATTGTATTCATTTAATGTTCCTATTTCAGATAATACCTGCAAGTAATCATGTATTGTTCAGTTAATTAAACCTTTAACAAAAGTGCAGCTCGTCAGTATGAATTGAGAACAGGAACAGGAACATTACCAAGATTTCTCTGAAAAGCTGCTATAATTTGGACAGGATTGGCAGACAAGGGTTAATGTTTGATGATTCCATGGATGGTATAAAAAGCCATGTGGCAAACACAATGGATTTGGATGAAGTCAAGCGAACTGATAGAACTTCGTTTGAGAGTAGACCTCAATGTTGAATCCTTCTGAGACACTGTTGGACTGAAGGCTATTTCTGATGTTAACTGGCTTCAGTGGTACAAATTCATACTTTGCTTATACTGCTTCCTAATCTTTCAAAATGGTTCTAAAGATGGTGTTCTCAAACCTGCTATAGAATTTTTCTGAGTGTAGTGTGTAAGCAAATTATTGCTTTTGGTACATTTCCACCACAGCCTGCAATAGGTCGCCACATATAATTTCCTACAAAGACAGCTAGTCCATAGGAGGTGGACTCCAGACATTGAAAACTGAAGACTGCTATGAAATAATATGGATTATCAGGTTTTAACATTTTTATTAAAAAATTGCAGGGAAAGTTAAAAAAGATTACCTGGGGAAAGTAAATAGGAAAGTGGAGAGGTAGAATGGTAGAGCAAACAAGAAGATTGAAACAGCAAAAGAAGAAGGTAGTGGAAAGCAAAAAACATATGAGGAAAACAACTGGTTAAGAAAAAGGAAGGAATGAGTTAAAGTGGGTTGGTGTATGGCAATAGGTACATTTTGTCTAGGTGCATTCTGAGAATGTAGAAGTATCTGGTTGATGGCAGAGGGCAGTTTCTGAGTCTTTTAATACATTTAGGCAAAACAAACTTATGTAAACATTATTTGTCTGGAGATGAGGGACCTTTTGGGATAAGATTCATTTCTGCTTAGGCATTTGAATGATGTTTCAGGTGATTGAGACAGGAGACCCACAATATCAGTTAATCAAATATTTTAATCTCAGTCTAATGCAGTCAATTTATATTTTACAGGATGAAATGATTGGCCAGGAGATGGCTCTCAGTAGCCAAGTAGATGGCTGTACAGCTCTGGTGGCCTTCTATCTGCAAAGAAAGCTCTATATTGCCAACGCTGGAGATAGCAGGTGAGTTAGCTCACCCTGACAGTGAAGTAATACATGTCCAGACTAATCTAGATTGAAAGTTAAAACAAAAATGAGAAAACTTTTATTGAGAAGCTTGTTTTGCGAAAATATATACTGTTAATGATAAGTGAAAGAATTGAGAGGAAAAAAGTGAGAAACAAGAAGACTAACTGTAACTATAATGTTTTCCCCTAACAGCTACATATCACCCCTAAGTGTGATCCCCTAACCCTATTCCTTAGAATGATCTACCTTATTGACTTTGCCTTACAGTCAGATCCTGTTCCAGGAGCTAGAGCGCGGATGAGCCACTGGACCAACCCAAATACTACACACTTCAAAGTTGCTTTCAATTACTGGGTTGCATTATCCCTACAAGACCTAGTGAAATGTTGCAACCTTCTATGGTGCCGGCTTACCACCTCTTCCTCTCTGGGATTGTCCCCACAGGGGCAACTTTGGCAAAGACACAGAACTAGTCGTAGGAGTCGACAGTAGGAGTGAAATGGCAAGGCCTGGTGCAGTGAACGACTTTGCATCCTTGGGCACCAGTGCCAGCAACCGCGATCAGTGACTGTGCCCCTGTTGGGACCACTGGAGCTGAATAGCGCATGCGACTGGCTTGTCAGATGTTGCAGCCTCTTGAACCATGCAGGCGGAATTCGTCACTAGCAGATGTTCCCTTTCTGCACAGGCAAGCACACATCTAGGTGCTTAGACATACTCTCAGCTTCTCTAGAAAGTTGCAGACTTCAAAGTTATGTCCCCTTATCTCTGGGAGAGTGGCTATGCTGTCATGCAGAATTTGTCACATAGGATCCCTTGCTTGTCACATAGGATTCCTTGGAATGCGCTGCAAATACTCTCCCTTACTAGGTCAAGAAAAATTTGGGACTGGAACAAAACACGGTGGGGCGGTTTGGATCCCATTTTAATTCCTATTTTCCAGGCAGGCAATGTGGATCCACGGTCTGCAGACTCCGAACTGGTTTGTATCCTCAGACACAGCTTTTGTGCAAAGTGATGGCTCTTGCAACAAGTTGCAGTGATTCTGGCTCCAAGCAAGAGTATCCAAAGCAAGGGTACAGTGGTCACCTCTACATCTACCAAACAGAAAGGCTTGTGAATAACTAATCAGCAGCCCTTTGCTAACAAAGTCCTCATGGAATTTCGAAAGGCAACACTGTCTCCAGTGTCTCTTGCTTCATTGTCTGGATCTCCACCTTCCTGCCACAGAAATGCAGACCATACGTACACTTCTACTATCTGGGGAAGCTAAATCCATCCTCCAACCTGTGCCAGTCGAAACCATTGACCATACAAAATAGATCTCACTGGTCCTACTACCATACGTGTGTCACACACTCAAAGCACACACATGCACACCACATGCATACAGAATGTCAGCGCAAGGATCTGTGATTCACATAATGGTAAAAGTATACCCCACAAGGTCAGTAGGCCATGCTCTTTCTTCTGACACAGAGAAATGGTCTGGTAATAGTAAAGATTCAAAAAACGCTGTATGCTGTCACCAACTCTCTATGTAATTCACCCTGGGCACAGACAGTAGTACTGTCCCTCTACGAGGGCATGCTTTTTGCCCCCTCCAGGTCACTTAATATACTCTAATCCTCTCATTACCAGGGACAATGTTTATTGTGAATGTCCGCCTGATGTATATGTGACATTAGTGCACAGAAATGGAATACCCTCAGGACCCTTTTCTGTTGGCTAAGGTTCCTGGAAGGGATGTCCATTACCACTTTTACTCTTTTCCTTGGCAGCTGAGCCCCTAGTTAAGGTGTTAGATTTGGATGAGGCACAAGGTTTTTCTGGGTCCTGGGATTTGAGGACCACATAGCTATACATGAGGTCAAACTTATACTATATATTTAAGTCTCTCAAGTTAATCATGGCAGCCAGCTAAAAAAAATACTGGGTTTAATTGATACTTGAGGTAGACTGAACTACGTCCTGTGTGTTTCTATTGCGAAGGACTTGTGAAGTCGGGGTCTGCTGCATCAGTGGCATTGAGTGGCTTTTGCTTTCAGGGAATGTTCCTTGCAAATAAGAAGTAACAGGGGTTGACAGGCAACGTGACCTTAATGTCAGGCACATTAAGAAAGGATCTTCTTAATTGGAGACGTTTACCTTTATCCCTAATTTGGGAAAGTATCCCCAATCAAAATAGTATCATTAGGTCGGTTCTGAATGAGATACAAAACTATCTATAGAAGATCCCTTCTCATGTGGCATTTGCATGGCTGATGTTTCCCACCCCTCAGATGGTCCTGCTGAATATACTTCTAAATCTAGATACCACAAGATGTGGACAGGCTCTCATTTTTTTTTTTTTTTTGTAAACATATTTTATTGAGTTTTATTCAACAATCGAAGTCATTGGGTCATGAATATATATATTCCCCCCCCCCCCGTGTTAACATGCAGTTTCAACTCCACATTGCTGTCCCATTAATTAGGAATCCAATACAGCAGTTCTTGGGATTACATGAATGACCATCTAGGCATAACCCACTCAACCTCATCGTGGTCGTGACCAACTCTGCTCACATACTATAATAACAACTAAACAATCGAATACCCCCTCCCCTTCCCATCGACCCCTCCCCCCGCCCCATCGACCCCTCCCCCGCCCCATCACCGGTGTGCGCTCCAATTAAGACATATTTAGATGTGAGGTCCATGATAATAGCAGATCAGGATGCTCTATCTTGGGACTGCCACTACTCCTGTGCCCCTCCCGTCTCCTTGTTCCCCCTCCTGTTCGGTTGTATGGGCAATCAATGACTGAACCAACTCTCCCCAAGCTTTCGCCTCTTCCAGTGCCTTTTCATTCTTCTGTCGGATCGCCATCTGATAGCGGATCGCTCCCTCACTACTAGCCCACTTAAGTAGCTCCCCCCTCCATCTTTTACCACTGGGCCCCTCTTTTGATTTCCAGCTCATCGTCAGGTGGACAGGCTATCATCACCCTCAGCCTAGCTGTGTTGAAGCAGGACATTGTTCAGAACGGGAGTGTCTGACGCGCTAAGCCTCACAAAGTTAATGGCAGGTATAGATATCTGCATGGTACTGTAAGCACCTATATATGAGGATGAAGATGTCTCAGAAGCATAAATAAATATGGGGTTTGAGGTTGACTCATAGAGTTTCTTCACATGGAGGTGATGCGATAACAGTTATCATGTTCTAGATTAATTGCTGTGAGGTGTGAGTTAATCATGCAACATTTTTTCTGTTCTGAATTTACAATTGTTTTTGAAAGCGCTACTGGTTTATTTTTGGTTAGGGTTACTCTTAAGTGGCAAAAAAATTGATTAGGAAAAAATAAGTTACCCTCTTGGTTTTTTGGCTGAAGTGATTTAATTTTTTAGATGTCTCAATAGACCTTTAGTTTTATAACGGAGAAAACCCTTAAGACTTTATGAGACATGCACTTGTCGCTAATCACAGATTTTCTCCAGGCCTCTGTGTGACTAATACATATTTTCTGGCTTTTCTAATTCTTATGCCAACAGAGTAGTTTAAACTTCTCAGCCATTGACTCATTTCAGGCAAGGAAAGCAGTAGCAGCTTTCCAATTGTATGTCTCTATTGTAGATTGTTTTTGGGCTCCCCAGAACAACTTGTATTCTGGCTAGGCATATGCTGTTTTCCTCCCTCTAAATGCTTAAGCTGTGAGGTAAATGTTTCAAATCACATGTGAAGGAGAGAACGTTGGACAACAGAGTGGGGAAAAAATTGCCTTCGTGGTTATTGCAGGGCTATGACTTCCTGCCCTTTCTCTACATCCATCCAGCCATCATCTCAGTCAGCACATGCTATGTGAGAATCTAGCTTTTAGGAAAGAATAAGCATGAAGAGGTGTGGTTGCAGACTGAGCAATTCAACATTCTTTTACAGCAGCCACCTTTTTTAGAGCTTTTATTCCAGTCCTGTTGTTATCACATGCACAGTCCAATCAGTTGTGAAAAGGGAGAGCAAGGAGTATGAGAACGAGAACGATCTTTAAGGTAATCTGCCCTGGTTCTGTCATTGCGGAAAAGAGTAGAAGGCAACATTGAGATTGTAGTTGTCAGAAGCAAATGAGTCCCACAGCAATGGTCCCTTCTCTAAAGGAATGGTTTGGAGCATCCAAATGAGATCAATGAAGAAGTTCAGGAAACAGGGGTTGCCACTGATGGAACCCAAGGTTACATCTTATTATACAGTGGAATTAGAGTAGTTTGAAAGGGGTTGCACCAGCCTTGGCCCCCTTTACTGTATTGTACTGAGATGAACTAATGGTAAGAAGAGTATTGTTGGGTAGGTTTGGAAAGAAAATACTGAGTTGGATTCAAAATAGGAGTGTAGACCTAGACTTCATGGACATGAGATGGACATTCTGTTTCGTTTGTTGAGGGCTATTGTTGAAGTGAATTTTGTTCATGGTGTTCATTTACTAGCATGATGGGGTACATATTATCTGTTTTATGCTTCAATTAAAAGACATCACCGTCTCTTTGACTTTTCAAAAATTCAGTTCTCCCTTTAAAACTGTCCTGGGATTCTATAGATTTCTCCAAAGATATTTAAATATAGAAACTGAATTGGTTAGTGATTGCCGCATTTTGAGGAGTGACTGTTGCTTATTTAGGCCACAGAGCAGTGTTGTGGCCTCTGGGTTACAGTAAGTTTAAAATGATGTTTACCAGAAAGTGCTTGACTTGGTAAAAGAGAATGCTGGGAGACTAATAGAATTAAACGTGGTTTAGGATGGAGGAGTAAATATAAATATATGTGACTGGTAATTGACTAAACTAATGGATCTCCTGCCACCTGAAAAACATAGTAATTATAAATATTTTGAATAAAAAGAGCCTACAAAACAAATCAAAGAAATTACAAAGCAACTGAACTATGCGGTAATAGAATGCTCACCATAATTCTCGTCAACATGAAAGGAAGGTCCTTAAATAGAGTGGTTGCTGCCTTCATATGTGCTAACCTTGCATCCTTCTTGCATAACTAAACATTTTGCTCTTGAATGTCCCCCTACAGAGCCCTTTTGGTCCAAAAGCAGAGCCTCATGCAACTGAGCACGGAATTTACACCAGAGCTGGAGAGGAAGAGAATCCAGCACCTGGTATGTGCCCAATAAGTGCTTTATTACATCTGTAGCAATAGTGTATAGGTGGTATTTGTTCATTCTATAGGTGGTCTTCCCCCAGGCAGTGATTTTAGTTTCAATCTTAAATCCATAACACGCCTTTAAACTCATTTGAATCAAAGGACATACCATAAATTACCATAATCCTTTAAAAACACTAATCTTGCTTAAAACGCCATGAATATGTGCAATAACTTAATGTTCTAACATGTAATTACTCCATGCCTTGATAAATAATAAAAATGCTTCCTCTATCAACACTGCCTTAAGGTTCTTCGGCGTCCACTGTAGACGCGGTCTAACATCTTCCGGGTTCCACTTTACTCAATAAGCACCCATTCTCAATGCGATATTGGATATCTATTGAGCACTATTGCGCCTTGATTCCCTGCTTTTCAACAATGCCCAATACATATGCCCTGGCCTTCTCATTGGCTGCTTTTCAGATGCCAATTATTGCAAGAGAGTGACATTTTGATATTCCTGTATGCCATGGCACATTGCTGTATCTCAGATACCCTTTCATTATTGTCTCGATGATGATCACATAATTGTCTCGATGTTGTTGACATTGCATGCAGACCCTCTTTCTCTTTATTAAAATTGTTTGGGCTGCATTGCTTTTATTCAGATTGTGACATAAATAATACACTTTTAAGTCTAGTTGTCACTCTTGCTTGCCTGAGCACACCGTCACATCACGTTTGCTTCACTTCCCACTGTTATCGATGTCAATGAAAATGTATTTGTAATTTTACATATCAATATATTATGTCAAATATAACTTCTTTTTGTTATCCAAGACTAATTTAGTTTCACCTAGGGACCCTAGTTTTCTAAGGCATTATATACCCCAGGCCCATATATACCCCTAGACTCCCTTATTTCTTGAGACAGGGCAAGTAGCCAGAATTGAAGTCCATACAAGCAGGTGCAACAAAATAAAGTATGTACTCTTCCCTTGAAATCCTTGTCCAAGCCCCTTTGCTCTCACAAACAGACCCTACCTCCCTCCTAAATGGCAAAAATTTAATTCTTGAATCCAGACACCCCAGTTTTGTTGAATTTTGTAATCTGAATAGGTCAGAGGCCCTGCTCCCCAGACCTTTTTAAACCAGAGTAGTTTATCATTACTCGCAGACCATCAGTTGGCTTCTGTAGTCACATGTAAATTTAGGTAAGAGGTATTTATATACACTTAGCCAAAACAGGAAATTATCCAGTCTACCAGCCCTCACATACAAGTCTTTAACCGTGCAGGGGCGATATTTTGGTATCCAACTTTATGTTAAGTTCAATCGCCTACAGACAGACACAAGCTAACAAGCTACATGATAAAAAATAACATATTAATGACAGTTACTGGGAATCAATATGAGACTTATATACAGCCCCGATCCCCCCCCCCCCCCCCTCTGATTTACCTTATTTTTTATGTATGGCAGATTTCATTAAAATGATAATATAATTTAAAAAACATTGTCACTAATTAACCTTCATTCAAAGAGATTAATAGCTTCAATAATTCCCTGTTATATCTGGAATACTTGGCAGTAAATGTTAGATGGCATTTATTATGGCTTTAAATAATAGGTGTAAAGAATTCGTTTAATGTTGCCCTCAATGCAGGCTATCCAGTTTATTTTAAGGCCCAACTCCAGCCAATGAGGTGCAGAGACTCTGAGCTCCCTTTCCCCACAGGTTTCCATATCCCAAATGTGTATGCATGTTTAATGAAAGGGAAATCCTACATAGTTCTGCTCTGAATAAACTTATATACTAAAATAAGATATTAAATATGTTCCATTATACTCCATGGGATCTCTTGGTGCGTATGAGATTACTACATGCACCAACTGTTACAAGAAATGTACTTGTCTCTATGAGACTAGACCCGGAGCTACCTGTGACTCACATTTCATACTTGTAGGTTTTGCCACGGGAAAATAAACCTTAGAAATCTGAAACATGCCTTTTCTAATGTTGCCAGACTTGTGCATTTGACCCTCATGTGTGAAACATTTTCCCCCTAAAACCCTGCAGGTTAGTGAGTGCTCATCTTGCAATATCAAATTAAGATTCTGCCTCTCTGATGCATCTAAAAGCAAAGCACCAGCAAGAGGGAGCATGTAGAACATCACTTGTCTGAGGAAAAAATTGTAAAGTCTTCTTCGCCAGGAGTGATTTTAAACCTTACTCATGTGTCTGTAAGTCACAAACTGCTAATTTGGTGCCACAAACCTGTCACTATGCTTATAGTGCAGAAACCAAAGTACACGACATTCACCTCCATCTGAGGTCCCAACAACTACATTCTTTTTAAGAACAACACCTCTTCTGAAGAAGTCACAAGTTGTTTTGTTGACAATGAAGAAAATGTCCCCTGTTTGCAAAACCTAGCAAATCTTCATCAGTAGCTACTTCAGCAATTACTTCATCAACCAATCATCCACACCACTATCATTGATGATTCGATTGCTGCCTACCTGCTTGATGTAAAAGTCAAGGCAATTGCCATCCTCCTTACTGATGCCGTAGACCATGATCTCATCAACCACAAGACCTACTAGGACTATGCAAGCTTTGAAAGATTGTATTTATTGTTTCTCTGCTCCTGCATCATCGTATTCATTGGTAACAATTTTACTGATTCCAAAAGTGCATGTCTCCTAGAAACCAGCAGCAGAAGAGGAGGAAACAGACAGACTTTTTCAGTGAGGATTCTCCAGGAGAAGCAGTAGGCCACATAAACATGTTTTGAATGAAGAAGAACATAACATGACACAACGTGTATTTGTAAAGTGCACATTCACCCCAACTGGGTTATCTTGGCGGTGAATAACAGATGTTTATTGTTGCCCAACTCAATGGTATTCATTTTATCGACCTTCAAAGGATGAAAGGCTGAGTGGACCCGCTGGGATTTGAACCGGCGACCATGAGGTCGAACACAGGCTCTTGCAGTGGATGCATTAGTCCACTGAGCAACCAGACCAATAAGAAAAAACATACAAGTATTATACCATAGATGCTGTAAGGATTGTCCCTCTATGAAGAACCTCTATTCTCACCACTTCTTATTGTGCATGTTCCTTTGTATTTCCTTGACGCACGTAAAGAAATATATGCATGAATTATTCAACTGATTTATGTAACAAGAACCATTAACTGTACTAACATTGTCTGGAGCATGTGAATTTCTACTGCTTCATTCCCCCGCTGATCTACATGACCACCCTGTACAACAAAACAAATTCAGCCCTTCATAAATGGGTTGTTCAGCCTTCCCCCACCGTAAATCCGTCATATGTGAAACAAGGAGATGAATAAAGAGAAAAAGATGATGTTGAAGGTGATGAGGATAATACACATGTAGAATACTGTACCATTTGGGCACAACCAACCTGACAACAGGTGAATGAGATAATTAAGCGGCAGATAAAGTCATTACTGACCCCAGTCTCCTAAAGACACAGCCTCTTTGATAGACTCATCAAAATTCAATATTTGGATGACAACTTGTTGCCTATTGGATGTTAAGAACAAACCACTTTAAACGATTAAAGAAATCTCTACTTTGGATCACAGAATGGGAGGAAATGATGTGACGCATGAAGAACCCAGTTACAACAGCCTCAGCTAATATCATACAACAGGAGCAAATGTTATGGAGTCTGGAAATAGACTTGGCTACCTAACAAATAAGTGCATGTTTTGCAGTAAGCTCAGTCTAAGCTGCAAATGCAACCGAGATTGTTAGATGATACGATAAACAGCTGTGGAACCATGTTGAACAGTTTCTTGAAACAAAATATCAAATTAGGCCTAAAGAACCTGCCAATACCATTCTTAGGGAAGGGAAATACACACAGAGCACCAGACCAACCCACACATATAGGTGCACTCCAGTGACCAGAGCATACGATCAAGGAAGATTAGCACATCTTACTCCATGAGCCATCCACTCTGGTGTTGGAAGGATTCAGTTGTTGGGTAAGAAGCAATCCACAAAACGCTTTTGAAGGGGGCAATATCAATTCTTCTAAAACCATTGAGAGGCGAAGTGTTTTAATCAATTATTTTCTAGTTTCTAGTTTAAAAAAAATAGGACTGAAGAAGGCTGAACAATTTCTTAAAGAAGCAGGGGTTCCAAATGTTATTACTTTAATGCATTCCCACAGTACACAGCCAGAATAACTATCTCGCCTGCACAGTTTTCCGTGACATATTTTCATTTTCATTTCCACCTACAACATTGTTGATACCTCCTCTTAAT
The DNA here is from genome assembly GCF_964263255.1 of Lissotriton vulgaris. Lineage (NCBI taxonomy): Eukaryota > Metazoa > Chordata > Amphibia > Caudata > Salamandridae > Lissotriton > Lissotriton vulgaris. The sequence goes on from NC_141697.1 coordinate 1,059,447,385, forward strand.
GGTCAGTGTCCAGCGCCATGAGTTTGGTGTTCTGGCCTTTGCCTTTAAATCAGAACCTCTTATTTTTACCATTCATTAAATATTTTGCATTTCTAGTGGCGCACCTTTAGCATTTGGCAGTGAACATTTGTCCACCTTTGGATGGCTGCTCATTGATGCAAAGTCACGGGTAGTTGGAATAAAATCAGACGAGTTGCAGGTTGATTGTCATTGAATAGTTTGAATAACACAAGTTTAAGTTGGGCATACTAAATTATGAAAAACTCAGTTCTTCTGAATTCCAGAGGCCTTCTTTATAAGGTACGACTTTGGGCAAAACCGATTGTGGCTCTACTATCAAAGCCTTTCTACTTAGCATCATCAGTACAGAGAATCCAAGTCAATAAGATGTGCTGTACTACATTTGAAAAAAGTGATCTTAACAGTTGTGGCACTGGGAACTCAGGCCCAAAATGTCAGTGGAGGACAAATGAACTTGTCATCTGTGGAAACTCGATGACAGACAACTATAGTAGGGCTTTCAATGCCGAGATACTCAAGAATGGAACCTATTTCTCACTCATCTTAATATGAAATGTCCACTCACTCATCACCGTGGGCAGCACTGGTTTACAGAACACCAGACACGAAGTTCTGACCGGATCCTCAGTTGCTAACTAGACATGAGGGACATAGTTTGCAGTACAACTTGGTTGGAAAGTCCTATTGGATCGCCTGTAAAACTGTAAATAACTCTTGTAGGTAGCCAGAACAGTCTGCAAAAGACTATATGTGCTAAAATGGAGGTGATTCGGTATGGGTCACATTAAAAAACTTTGATCCACTTCATGTCCGTCTCAAACTTTTACTGAACCGGTCACATTTACCTGAATTAGGACTTAGCTACTCATCTGTTAGACTCCATTTGGCAGCCCTTTCTCGATATCAAAGACATCCAAACAAACAGTCCATCTTCTTGCAGAAATGTATTCAATATTATATGTGAGTTTTACTTAAAGCCCACCCCCAGTTTCTAAACTGCTCCTGATGTGGAGTGGACTGCTGTTCTATGAATAGGATTTTTTATTGTAGTTCTATGAACATTGCGCCCTCATTTTGGACTCATCAATTGTGCTTCTTTACAGACTATTACAGTCTTAATTTAAGATTTTCACAATCTGAGAACCATATATGCAATTTTGCAGAGACAAAACTTTCTCCTGCAAACTAATTTACATTTCGTCCTGAAAGTGCTGGTGTCTTTTCTCCTAAACCAACAGGTGACATTGCATAATATTTTAATGCACACTGCAACGGGGCACTTCACACTGTGGATATGAAAAGATGTTATTTTAATAAAACTAAGGACTTTAGAAAATTAGATCAGTTGTTAGTATCTTTTGGAAATTCTAACAAGGAGTACGCCTTGTCGAAAAAGGGCATAGCACCCTGGATAGCATTGTGCATAATTCTCTGTCAATCCAGCTGGACAATGTCTTTAAGGAATGGTCAGGGCATACACGTTTAGAGCAGCAAATCTTCATCTGTGGTACAGGGCTCCCGGGGTCCGTGATGCCTACTTAAGGGGTTTGCGACGGCTGAGAAAATAAAATAATAGTAATAGTTTTAAAAAGTGTGTATCAATAAAGGACTAAACGGTAAAATTTAAAAAGTTTTGTAAATGTGTTGGAATTTGAAATTGGAGGCTAAAATTTAAGTTGGTATTGTAAGATTGATTTGTGGGAGGAGTGCAAGAACACTAAACAGAATACACTATGGACAATGGGTGGCTTACATTGAATTTAGAAAAGCTCCAACCTTTCCATTAAAACTTAGATATTTTTTATATTTGGGAATTAAATAAAATATTTAATAATTTGGTAATTTGTTTGGTGAATGCATGTGTCAGTAATGTTGTGTATTGTCCTGCAGTTCAAATAAACGAAATTGCTTAGGCCGGGGTTCCCGGATTCCAATAATGACTAGTGGTGAGTCCCTGGATTCCAATACTGATCTCATAGTGGTTCCTCGGTTCCAGAAAAGATTAAATGGGGGTCCACACTAGTGAACACGTTAAGAACCATTGGTAAAATGTAAATTGGCATAGATGCATGACTGCTGCTTCAGCTCTTTGCATGCATCTTGTTTATTGATATTGACAATGCTGTTAGATGGAAGACCACTCAGACATTGACAAAGCACTACTGCTTGAATGTGCAGGCAAAGGTGGAGGCTGTTTGTAGGGCAGGTGAAACATCTGAACCTTTTGAAATAAAGTGAGTGTCATTCCTGCCTGCAATATTTTACAGACTGCTGTCTTGTCAAAATTCAGCCCTTGGACTTCGTAATCGAATGTCCGGATGAAAAGGTTATTTACCTGCAACTATAGCTCTCCATCTTTCACAGATTCACCAGTGATCCTCCCTTAACCCTTTCGATGCTGATGACGAGCTCAGCTCGTCATCACCCACGGGTGTCGTGTGCTGATGACGAGCTGAGCTCGTCATGACAGCAGCAAAATGGCAATTTGCAGCACAGCGCAAAAATCACCGCAGCAGCGATGCGGTTAAATGAGATTCCGTTGTTCCTTCCTCCTTTCACTCCTGATTTGAAAAATCTGAACGAAGGAAGCGTCTGAAAAAAGTCTAGATCAGAGCCTCTCCGCCTCACTGGCTGGATGCGGAGTCTTATAATGTGGTGGAAAACCTGCACTGTAATCTTAAACTTTGTTTTTACTATCACTGCTATTAAACATTTACTCCATACTGGGAAGCATCTGATGACAAGTGACAATTCAGGCATGTGAATATGTAAAAGATACCAATGGAGAACTGTTGTGTTTTGTTCTTCTTCTACAGTGACTGTGGAGAGCAAGCAAGTGATTTCTATAACCTAGAGTTAATGTGTTATATTAGTGTAGTGCCATCCATACAAAGCTAAACGGGGATCTGACCTTGCTACAATTTGAGCTGACATGATTTCATCATGTTTGTTTTGGCAAATCCACTGTATTATGGTTGAAAAGAAGGGACAGCGAACGTATCGGTGACCAGCCTCTCTAGAGTTCAGCATTCTGTCAGGCAGCCAACTGTTTTTGGTCCAGGCGAACTGCGACCAATGTTCAGGACACAAAGCCTGGACCTTACATAATAAGGGCTGTGGTATTCATGCAGACTTAAGCTTTCCCCTCTGACTGCTACTATCTTTACATGAAAAGATATTAAATAATTTGTAAAGATCCATTGCCATGGTGCCGACACTTTGCAGAGTGCACAGTTAGTGGGGGTCACTATTTGTTTCTGGCCAGGCCATAAAGTGGGTAGGCAGTACCTAACATATGTTGCGAACATGGTCAAGTATTGCTGTGAAAATGTTTCCACTTCTTTCTCCGCTGAACGAGAATCAGAGCATACTTGAGGGCATATATTCTGCTGTCTCATTGTAGATTACATTTGCATGCAATGCATAGCACCCTGAAGCAGACTTTGTCGACCGTTGTAAGCCAGTGTAGTGTTTTCAGAAATAGTGAAATGCAATCCTACCTTTGCAGTGATGCACCAGAATGTGTTCAAAATATGAAACCAAGCTCATTCAGAAGCGCAGCACTGTAACCTTCAACACCATGCTGGGTTTTAGGAAAAAGATCACTCTAAAATTCAGGTCTGGGAGCAATATTCCATAGAATGCCATATGGCATCCCCAGCAAGTAATTACGCCTGACACATGACTATCTGGGATTTAGTATGTATCTGTATGAATATATGTATGCATGTGTGTATCTATGTATGTACACATATATTTTTATATATGTGAACAAGGGCTTGCTTAGCCCGAAACGCGTCTTGCTTTACCAACTGAAACTGAAATAAAGAAACCTGTAAACCGATCTGGTGGTCTGTCTCCTGCTTCGCCGATCCGAGGGGGGTTGGAGGATATATATATATATATATATAGATATATATATCGGTCACCATGCAACAAACGCCTCATGCACGTTACCCAGTACGCAGACAACAAATCAAAATGTCCAAAGCCAGTCTTCAGGTTGTTCTTTCTTATTTTGTTTTTTCAAGCATAAAGTGCTGGGGTGCAAAAAACGCCGAACAGACGCGTTTCGGGCGTGAACGCCCTTGCTCACTGTTAGCGGTAAAATGAACTGGCTCACATTTAAATAGAACAATGCAAATTCAAAAAAGCGCGCCCAATGCAGTTCATTGACATAGCAGAAGGACCCAAAACATCATTAAGCTCAGTACACCATCATATATGAGGGCCATATTTGAGTCGTCAAGATAATCTCAAATACAATAGAAACGAACATAGGTTATGTACAAGTACAAATACTGATTAAAATAGTAGTTCAATCAATTTTATTTGTCAATGAAATGGTACATAAATGATCCATTGTTATTATCTATCCACATTAAAAAGTGCAAATGCATATCATAAACATTTAATTTCAGTGCAAATTTCACTTTTGTAAAATAAAGTGCAAAAGTGCAATGTTATACGCTCTGTGCAAATACGCAATTTAAAAAGTGCTTTCATACTATCTGTGCAAATACGCAATGTCGATAAATATGATCATGATGGATCAAAGGCAAAAAGTATTGCTCAATAGAAAAGTAATGCACTTGACAAAATTGTTCGTAATCGCATGTGTTTGAACTAAAATTGCTGCTATAAATCCCTGGTGCTTATAGTTTACATGATTACCTTCTGCATGGGGGCATAGAAATATATATATATATATGTAAATATATATATACATGCATGTAAATATATTACACAGTGGCGGGCGCCACTGTGTAGTTATAATTAGGACCTAGTTACCATAGGGAGAGCTTCTATTAGTTTGCTAATAACTGGTGCCCAAACACAAAGGAAGGGTCCAAAATACAATTTTCCACAACTGCGATACCGCGATAACGGCTGAACAGAATTACACCAAATTTGCCACAAAGCTAGATCTTTGTCTAGAAAGTGGGCTTTTTGTGATTTTAGTGTACATTTATCTGTAGTTTTTGAGAAATTAAGGTTGAAAAAACTTGATATGTCTTAACAGTGGAGTTTGCATAAGGTTCAGAGGAGTTTCATGATCCCCAATTTAAACAAATACAGCGATCTGATTGGCTGAGGGGGTTTTTCTTGCCCATGCGCTGCCTCGCTCCAGCTGGAGCATAAGGCTCCTGTGGGAGCTCACACAGATTGGCTGGCCGCAACATTAGGAGAAATGTTGTGACTGCCATTTCAGGTCATGGAGACTAATAATTTGTCTGCTTTTTTATTTCATGGCTACAGCCCAAAAATGTAAGTAGTATAGGACCATCCCCTCACAGAATTAGCAATTACACAAATTCATCCACAACCAGTCCGTTGAATGTATTATCTTCAGACCTAAAAGAGTAAATGTCTCTGATTGTACTGCAAATTATAGGTTGTAAGTCTGAACCCAGATCTAATTCTTTGTATGCAGGCATTTATTTATCCTAAACTCCTGGCTGATGAATTTACACGGTTTGAATTTCCACGTAGACTTAAAAGAGAAGAGCTTGGCCAGAAGGTGCTTTCCCGTGATTACTACATGGATGGATGGTAAGTAAAAAAAAAATAAGTGAGACTGATAGGTGAGGAATGACAGCTAGCTTGGGACACTGTTCCATCAAATGATGTGCTGGAACTAGACTACTTCAGATGAGTTGTGAGGTGCAGTTATAATGATGAGATATAAGGTGTAAGACTGAGCTGGAGTTATTACTGTTGCAATATATTGCATGCAGTGAAATTTGAGATTCATTGGTGAAGTGTAGGAAAATACAAGCGTGGAAATCTGAGAAAATGATAGGATTCTAGTGTTGCAGTTCTGGTGTGTGATGCAGTAAGATTGAAGTGACTGTGATAAAAAGTTAAATGATGTAGGTTCGGCTGTGTTGTACTGTATACCAATACAATTCATCTGGGAGTCTTCAACGGAGGCTGATGGAGTGCAAATATTTAAAGATAAGGCAGTGGACAGTAGGACGCTTCCAGATTAATTTTCTACTTCAGTGACATTCTTGATTCAGGAAAGGCAGATGCTTATAGACTGACAGTGGACTACTAACCTCTGTTGCTAGATATGAGATGAGCCGTGGTGGAACTACAATGAGCCCTTTTATTTTGTAGTTCTGTTCATGCTTATCCTTTTTCCTAACGTAGAACCCTCCCCATATACACTACTGCACGGAGGGAGCACAGGTGGTTGGATAGCTCTAGAGCCTCTGCTTTCTGACTCTAGGGTTTCACCTATGCTTATTTTGGGGTCGACAGAACCATCCAAACCTCCAAGGACTGGACCCAACTACCTCCGCTGCATACTCCTCAAAACCCACTCCGCACGCAAACACGCCGTCGAGCTCTGGGATTTGCTCGACACCTCCGCCCCAGACGTGGCCTTCCTGACCGAGACCTGGTGGAACAACTCCTCGGTGCCTGACATCACCATAGCCATACCGGACGGCTACAATATCACCCGCAGGGATCGCACCAACAGAATCGGAGGAGGAATAGCCATCGTCCACAAGTCCACCCTCAAGGTCGCCACCCACGCAGATGACACCCTCAACACCGCCGGACACCTTAACTTCTGGATCCACACCGACTCCAACACCACCCTCAGAGGAACACTCATCTACAGACCTCCCGAACCCCGGGCTCAGTTCAGCGACTCCATCGCCGACCTCGCCAGCATCCACGCACTCGCCTCCATGGACTACATCCTCCTCGGGGACCTGAACTTCCACCTCGAGAACAACAACGACGCCAACTCCACCACCCTGATCAGCAACCTCGCCAACCTGGGCCTCAGACAACTCGTCACCGCACCCACCCCTGCCGCCGGCGACACGCTGGATCCCATCTTCTCCACAGGTTCCAATGTCGCCTTTGACCACACCACCGAACTCCACTGGACCGACCACCGCTGCATCCATTTCACCTTCAAGAAACCAACCACGCACCACCGCACCCAACAGCTGCCTCGCCGCTGCTGGAGTAAAGTCACCGAATACCAGCTGATCACCTCCCTCGCCAAGAACCCACCCATGAAGCCCGAAACCTCAGACAGTGGATCGACGACTGCGCCAACACCCTCGCCCCGCTCAAGAAACACTCCAACAGCCACGCCAACAAAAGAGCCACCTGGTTCACCGACAAGCTCCAGACCTCTAAACGCGCATGCAGGAAACTGGAGAAAATGTGATATCAACATGAAATATCCCAACTGGTATTATTTTTAGGCAGTTAATAAGGATATGTATACACTATTATCCAAAAGGAGACAAGGAGGCTCTATTTGTTTGAAGCACGTGCTCATAGCAACATTTATATAACTCTTCAGAGGTAAAGAAGGAAATGAAATTAGAGACATTTACAGTTGTAACAGCACTGTATTAACATTGTTAAAAACGATTCGTAACAGCCCAAATTGCACGTGGTGCTCGTGGTTTGTGAGTGAAGAAACCAAAGTAGCAACGCAGGTGACAATGTGAACAGCGTTGGCGGCGCGAAGGAGTAAGTGCAACAATATATACAGTGAATAATAGGTACAGTATTGTTCTGGTTGACTTCAGGAGTTGTGACTTCTAGTTGAGTGCATTTTTTGCTCATGAACCATTCTGTATGAGGACTTTTCGATCCACATTAATCGGGATCATCATCAGGACTGGGTAGGGTATGAAGGCAGTGCGGTCGTAGCGCGGAGTTGGCTAGCAGTCAGTGTAGACGCCATCAAGAGCTGTATCGTCTTGGAATCCAGAGCCGGGCGTGCTTGACGAGCACCAGCGCAGCCATAGACGCCTCATACAAAATGGTTCATGAGCAAAAAATGCACTCAACAATATTTCATGTTGATATCACATTTTACCCCAATCCCAACACGGTTGACGGGTTTACGCTCCTGTTCTTTGACACAGGAAACAGGAGAAGACATGGCTCCACGAACGCACACCGGACAACCACGCAGCCCACAAGGACGCCACCCGCAGACACCACCACCTCATCAGATTAGCCAAGAGATCCTCCTTCAAAGATTGCTTGGATAACAACGCACACAACAGCAAAGAGCTCTTCAGCATCGTAAAGGAACTCTCCAACCCCAGCGACAACGCCAACGACATCCCGCCCTCACAAGAACCGTGCGACTCACTAGCCATCTTCTTCCACCGCAAGATCGCTGACATCCACGACAGCTTCAACACCACGACCGCCCGACTACGCCAGACTCCACCTCCTCTGTGGACACCACCAGCGCCAACCGACTGACTTCCTGGTCCAACGTCAACGATGACGAGACACGCAAGGTCATGAACTCCATTCACTCAGGATCTCCGTCTGACCCGTGCCCACACCACGTATTCAACAAAGCAGATGCAGCCATCGCACCCCAACTATGGAAGGTCATCAACATCTCCTTCGAAACAGCGACATTCCTGGAAAGCTGGAAGTACGCCGAAATCAACGCCCTCCTCAAGAAGCCCAAAGCTGACCCCAAGGACCTCAAGAACCTCCGGCCCATTTCCCTGCTCCCGTTCCCGGCAAAGGTCATCGAGAAAATCGTCAACATGCAACTGGCCCGCCACCTCAAAGACAACAACATCTTGGATCCGTCCCAGTCCGGATTCAGACGAAACCACAGCACCGAGACAGCCCTCATCGCCGTCACAGACGACATCAGGCGCCAACTAGACAACGGCGAAACATCAGCCCTCATCCTCCTGGTCTTGTCACCCGCCTTCGACACGGTCTGCCATCGCACTCTAAAGACACGCCTCCTAGAAGCCGGAATCCAAGAGAAGGCTCTTGGCTGGACCACCTCCTTCCTCTCCAGCAGAACCCAGAGCGTCCGCCTCCCACCCTTCCGATCCGAAGCCACCAACATCATTTATGGCTCCCCCAGGGCTCATCCCTCAGCCCAACGCTGTTCAAGGTCTACATGGCCCCCCTCGCACAAGGGGCCCGCCATCACGACCTCAACATCATCTCCTACGCTGACGACACCCAGCTCATCCTCTCCCTCACCAAGGACCTGCATACCACTAAAACCAACCTCCACGAGGCAATGAAGGCCGTCGCCGATTGGATGAGGAGCAGCCGTCTGAAGCTGAACTCGGACAAGACTGAGGTTCTCATCCTCGGACCCACCCCCTCAGCCTGGGACGACTCCTGGTGGCCGACCACCCTGGGAACAGCACCAACACCCACCGACCATGCACGCAATCTAGGATTCATCCTCGACTCCTCCCTATCCATGTCTAAGCAGGTCAACGCCGTCTCCTCCTCATGCTACAACACCCTCCGCATGCTCCGCCGGATCTACAAGTGGATCCCGATCGAAACAAGAAGAACGGTGATACAGGCCCTCGTCAGCAGCAGACTGGACTACGGCAAGGCACTCTACACAGGAATCCCAGCCAAACACCTACGACGACTACAACGCATCTAAAACGCCTCCGCCTGACTGATCGTCAACGTCCCCCTCTGCAGCCACATCACCCCCCACCTGAGAGACCTACACTGGCTCCCCGTTGAGGATCACCTTCAAGCTCCTCACCCACGCACACAAAGCACTCCACAACGCCGGACCAGCCTACCTGAACAGCAGACTCAGCTTCCACACCCCCACCCGCCAGCCTCGCCCTCACCGCTGTCCCCCGCATCCAACGAATGACCTCCGTGGCAGATCCTTCTCCTACCTCGCCGCCAAGACCTGGATCACCCTCCCTATCCACATACGGCAGACCCAAGACCTACTCGCCTTCAGAAGACTCCTCAAGACCTGGCTCTTCGAGCAGTAGCAGCACCCCCCCCCCCTCCCCTCGGCGCCTTGGGACCCTCACGGGTAAGTAGCGCGCTTTACAAGTACTCTGATTGATTGATTGATTGATTGATTGATGTTGTGCTGTTCATGAATTTGCAATACTAGTTATTATTTATGAGAATTACATTACTGAAACAAATGACACATGAGAAAAAAATATACCTCAGATATTTCTACTTTGTATTTCAGGGGCTACAAAACAGTGGATGAAGCTGATCTGAGGTACCCTTTAATTCATGGGCAAGGAAGAAGGGTAATCATTTAATGGTTTTGTACTTATGGATTGCTACATTTCAAATCAGATGGGCTTACGAGATGTGTTAAAAAGAGCATTATAAAGGTTATGGAGTTCCTTTTCCTATCTGCAATGACAAATGTTAGAGCATTGCTTCAAAATTCTAGGTATAGAAAGTATGCTATTATTAGCAAGCTGGTGGGCTGTTTGGAGCACACCTTTGCAATTTTGTAGCAAGTTAAAGCAATTAACATTTTTTTTTTAAGTTTGATGTATTGAGGAATAGAAAAGGGGGAGAAAGGGGAAAGGGAAGGAAAGGAGAAGAGTTACAATAAGCAAATGGCGGAAATAAACATTAAAATAAAAACATCATAAAAGTAAGCATTACAAGCATGAGAAAGCATGAACATGTCCTATAGATAGAAATACACTAAGCAAAATACAATGTATATGAACACAATAATAGTAGTAATCAAATACATGTGTAAATAGACAGGTAATAAGGAAATCATGGGGGTTTGCGAACTTCAACCGTGTCCGGAGCAGGAGAAGGAGGAACAGGAGCAGAGGGAGAGGGAGAGAGATATGTTACCAAAGGAAGCCAAAGTAGGTCACTATAATAGCCAGGAAGATGGGGGATACATAGTTGGTGTCTAAACGATGGTTAAAACAAATTGCATTCCACCAGGATTGATAGGTAACATTCGTAGCTTGTTTCCAGTTAGAGGTAATAACATGAAAAGCTATAGCAAGGAAAAGGTCAAGTAAAGGGTAATGACTGGAGGGGCGAGGAAGTTCCGACGGGAGGGAACCAAGGAAAACTAGTGAGGGCGAAAAGGGGACCTGGAACTGAAAAATCTTTTGAATTTGCTTCCAGACCAGCTGCCAGAACTGGGAGATAGGAGGGCAATCGAGCAACATATGTTTGAGATCAGCAGAGTGGGATGGACAGGACCAACAGGAAGAGGGAGTGTCTGTTGAAAAACGGGATAGGGCGATTGGGGTAAATAAAATTCTGTGATAAATGAAAAATAAAGTCTGGGTAGTGTTAGCAGCCCTGGAGGTCTTATGGAGTTTAGTCCAAATTTTATCCCAAAAAGGACCGGCCATGTCTGAGAAAAGTCCAGCTCCCAAGCAAGCTCAGTACGAGATTTTAATCTATCATTGGTAAGACGAAAAGAATTATATAAAGCGGAAGCAGAAGGAGACGTTTCCAATAAAAGGGAAGTGGGTCTGCGATCTACCAGAATCTCGTTAGAGGATGGGAGAGTTTGAAGATATGAAAGCAAGACTGGATAAAGGGTGTTATATTGCGTTCGGGCAGAAACGGGCAAAGAGAAAAGAGATTGAAGATGCTGAAATGAGAGAGGTTTACCTTGAGACAATAATTGAGAAATCCAGGAAAGTCCTCGAGAATGCCAAGTTTTCCAATATATGGTACGGTTACGTATTTTGAGAAGAGCGTTATTCCAAATCGGTTGTTCGTGAAGAGAGAGAAGAGATGAATAAGAGGAAGATACGTAGGGGGAAAGGAGGTTACGAGAGTGTGAAAGAATAGGTGAGCGGAGACGAGTTAAGGAAGATGTAAAAGACAAGAATTCCCGGAAGGTGAAAGGGGAAATGAAAGAAGATTCCATGTTTAGCCAAACAGGGGGATGATGTGGCAAATTAGATGATAACCAGCGAGTCGATTGTTTCAGGGAAAAAGCGCGATGGTATTGTTTGAAATCGGGAAAGCGCACTCCGGATTGAGCTTTGTCTTTACGTAAGGAAGCAAGGGCTATTCGGGATCGTTTACCGTTCCAAATCAATTTCAGTAATAAAGAATCAATCTTCTTAAAGAAAGAGAGGGGAATGTGTAGAGGAAGCATGGAAATAGTGTAAAGAAGTAGGGGAGAAAGCATCATCTTTATAGAGTTGAGTCGACCCCACCAGGACAAAAAGAGCGGATGCCAACGAGTGATAACTGTATCCATTTTCTTATATACATAGTCACAATTTAGCTTGAGAGTATCGGATATCAAAGGAGCAAACCAGACCCCTAGGTATTTAATTTTGGATGGTTGCCATGAAAAACCTGTACAAGAAAAAAGATGTTTCTGACAAAGAGGATTTAAAGGTAGAATCTCACACTTATCGGCGTTCAAACGATATCCGGAGACTGCGGAAAAAGAAGAAACCTGTTGAAGAAAAGAGGGAATGGAAGTAGCAGGGTCGTAGCAATAGAAAAGAATATCATCGGCATAAACCGAGAGCTTGACTTGTTGGGAACCAAAAGGAAAACCAGAAATAGTGTCATCTAAACGAATTTTAGTAAGGAAGGGTTCTAAGGCTAAAACAAAAAGTAAGGGAGATAGTGGGCAGCCTTGTCTAACTCCTCTGTGTAGAGAAAAGTAATCCGAAGACATCCCATTAACAAAAATAGAAGCTTGGGGATTAGAATAAAGTAAAGAGATAACAGAAATAAATTTAGGGGGAATACCAATCCAAAGTAAAGCCTGAAACATGAAATCCCACCCAATGCGATCGAAAGTCTTCTCCGCATCTAGGGAAATAGCTGCAAAAGGAAGAGTGAGTGAAGAAGATTTACCAAGTATGTTGATAAAAACTCGGGAATTGTCTGAGGAGAGACGCCCCTTGACAAAACCAGATTGTTCTGGTCCGATGATATCCGGTAAAAGAGGATCCATACATAAGGCTAACATTTTCGCTAGAATTTTATAATCAGTGTTAACCAAAGATATTGGTCTATAATTTTTGCATAAGGAGTGATCCTTATCTTCCTTTGGAATTAAACAAATTAAGGCTTGTTGGAAGGAACCGCTAGAGGAGCCGGCGTCGGAAAAGGATTGAAATAAAAGTAGGAGTTTGGGAAGAAGAAGAGAAGCAAAGTGACTGTAAAATTCAATTGTAAAGCCATCAGGGCTTGGAGATTTACCATGATGAAGCTTAGAAACAGCATGGGAGATTTCCGAAAGAGAAATATCATGTTCCAAAGTGTGAAAATCAACATGTGAGGTTGGGGGAGAAGGGAGAGATTGAAAATAAGCAAGAAGATCATCAGGAGTAGGAGTTTGCTCTGGAGTATAAAGCGTATCATAGAATTTATCAAATTCTGCAAGAATTTCTTTATCTTTAAATGTGGATTCACCAGAAGAGGTTTTAATAGATTAGATTTTTGTGCGTTCTTTACGAATCTTCAAGTAGTTGGCCAAGAGCTTCCCCATTTTATTTTTACCACCATAGTATCTAGAATTACATTTGAGGAGGATATTAGAAGTGGCATCTGTCGTAAATTTATTAAAAGAGATTTTTGCATCAATAAGAGCTTTAAGGGATGAATCAGATTTAGAGGTGAAGTAAGCGTGTTCTAAAGCCTTGATGTCAGCTAAAATTTTCTCCGATTTGGCCGCATGTAATTTTTCCGCCGTGACACAAAATTAATAATAAAACCCCTAGAGGCTGCTTTAAATGAGTCCCAACCCATAACAAAGGGAGAATCTGGGGTTTGATTTAAAAGAAAAAATTCCTTGGCAAAAGCAGTAAATTCAGCACCAAAAGTGGGGTCAGAAAGTAAAGCATTATTAAATCGCCATCTGCCAGAATGTGGGGAGAAAGGGAGTAAATCTAGGTCTACAATAACTTGGGCATGGTCTGAGAGTAAAATGGAGCCAATCTTTGAGCGAATAGCGTGTTGGGATAAAGGTTTACTGAGAAAGATATGATCGATACGGGATTGGGATTGGGATTGATGAGGAGTGAGGAGGGGAGAAGAAACTATATTCACGAAGTTCAGGATTGCATAGTCTCCAAATGTCTACAAGGGCATTATTTTTAAAGGAATTCAGAAATTGCGTGTGCATTCTAGAGGGGGTAAATTTGACTTTTGAGTTTCGATCAAGGAAGGGATCTACAATCTGATTGCAATCTCCAGCAAGGAGTATGTACTCTCCAGTAAGGGAAGACAACTTGGTAGAAATAGCAGGCCAGAAAGATTTATCAATTGCAGTAGGGGCGTACACATTAAAAAGGGTAAGTGGGATGTTACCGATGAGTAAATTAACAATAAGCCAACGGCCATCAACATCACATTCATGAGTAATCGAGGAAACATTTAACTTTTTATGTAACAAAAGTACAACTCCATTCTTTCTAGAAGTCGTAGGGGAGCAAAGAACATGACCCACCTAGCAACGTTTAAGCTTCAAAGCCTCCGGTTCAGTAAGATGAGTTTCTTGAAGGAGGGCAACATCAGTTTTAAGTCTTGCTAAATGCGAGAGAACCCTCTGCCTTTTGATGGGGTTATTTAATCCCTTAACGTTCCATGTCGTTACACGGAATGAAACAATTTAGAAAACAGCTAGAAGCAACATGCTTAATAATGCATAAAAATACAATTGAGAAGAAATGAGAAAAGTAGAGGAGAAAGGTGAAAAGAAAAAGGAGTCAAGGATGAGAACGGTGATGATTCCAGAAATGGATACCAAAAGAAAAGAAAGAAAAGAGAAGAAGAGTCCAGGGAAAAGGTAAAGAAGAGTGCAAGAGTAAGAAAAAGAGAATAGAGACAGAAATATGCATAGAAGACAGTACAAGTTCGAACGAACGACTGAAAGACATACTTACGAAAACGAAAAAACCCAGACGGGAATGGGGGTGATGGTTGCGGGAGATGACGACGAGAACAACCAGAGCGAGCAACCAACCAGTATTATTTAGGAATCCAATGGGCACGACAGAAAACAATAGGAAGCATCAAGATGGGTTGACGAGGAAAGTATCTAAAGGAAGGAGATAAACATTAGGGAATAATGTAGGAAATCATAGTGAAAGCACAACTTGACTAAGGATAATAGTATATGAAACAGTAAGCTAAATTAAAAAAACAGCTAAAATATCGAGAAATTGTAATTAAAGCAGAACAAAACAGCAGCAAGACAAGTAGAGCCATAATCAGACGAGGTCAGAAAGAAACATCAGACAATGGACAACAAGGCTATTCAGCCAGGTTTGGAGGTGTCCATGACATCCGGATGCAGCTGACGTAGAAAGGCTTGCAGAGCCGCAGGATCCTCATATGTGGTAGTTTTGTCTTTATATGTAACCTTGAAGAGGCAAGGATGAAGGAGACCGTATCTTGCATTAATAGCCCTTAACTGAGATCTCAAGTCTAAAAACTTTTTCCTTCGGTCTGCGGTGGCCTTGGAGACATCTTGCGAGATATAGAGACGATGACCTTCCCACATGATTTGCTTCTTGAGCTTGGCGGCTGAGAGGACCTGCAGGAGGTCAGTATACTGCAAGAACAGCATAATAACACCTCTAGGCTTGGTAGCAACCTTGGGGCCAAGACGGTGTGCTCGCTGAATATTGATGGAGGACAAGGCCGGGGCGTCTAGTAGTTTCGCAAGGAAAGATTGGAAAAAGATGGTAGGGTTGGACCCTTCTGTAAGTTCCGGAAGGCCGTATAAGCGAAGGTTATTCCTGCGAATCTATTTTCCAAATCCTCAGCTTGACGCCTGAGGAGAAGAATTTCAGCCTCTATTGCAGGAATGCGGGAGCAAGAAGAATGTAAAGAATCTGAGGATTGTTCCAAAGTTGCAACGCGTGAGTCCAAAGATGTCCACTTTTCCTGCATTGCCTGCATGTTCTTTGTGGTGGCTTCCATAAAAGGCTTGAAGGCACGGAGTTCTTCCAGAATGAGATCCATGGAGGAGGGGGAAGAGTTACTCCCAGGAGATGGTGGATCTTTCTTCAAACGCTTAGATGAAGTCAGGGAAGACTGTGCCTTACCTCCAGTTTGAGCTTTAGGAATAGCCCCATGGGCTGAATCAGACTTCGAGGGTTTGCCTTCCTCCATTTCTTGGGTAGGAGAGTCAGAATCAGAACCAGGAGGCAACTTCGGCAGAGGAGTGAGCTTCAAAGTACGGAGTTTCCCCATAAAAGGCAATCAATAACCAAGGAAGTGGGAGACAGGAGAATTCCGTAATATCAATCTTGTGATGGGCAGCAGCGACCCTACGTATGAAAAATAATCCACAGAAACAAGATCAGCTAGGAACACAGAGCTGTAAGCAATTGTTAAAATGAAGAATCCTGACAGAGTGGTTCAATGCATGGAAGAACAGAAGCGCCAGTCAGTGGGAAACAACACAGGAGAAATGTGGCGCATAGCAAAGTTCATGTAGCAGGAACCGTAGAGGTTGAAAGAAGGCACAGTAGACCCGAAATAACTCTGAAATGCGTCACTGGAAGAGCGTGAGGAAGGAGGCGCCTCTGAGGAAGTCAGAAGAATATCACCATGACGGGGAAATGCCACAAAGGAATACAACTGAGCATGAGATGAGAAAAACACGCATGTTGAGTAACTACTGATGCACAAAATGGCGGCTGAAGCGTGTAAATGAGGTCTCAAACAGCTTGCTCAGAAATTGGTGACTTAGGGTGTAAAGGTGAGACCTTGACTCAGCATACACCGAAGTTGAAAGGTTTCTTGAGGAAGCATTGGAAGAAAACAGCACAATAGAGGTGCATAAGAGTGCTGTAAAGCGCTGCTGCAGCAGTTCGCATAGCCTTAGTGGGTTGAAAATGCCTCATGAAATAGCACAGACGAAGTTCAAGGAAAAAGACGCTTCCTGAAAGCCATTTGAAAGTGCTGAAAGGCTTACCCAGGAAAGTAGTGCTGGAGAAGCTGCCAAGTGAGCAGAGGAGCGCTCGTGTGGAGAGAAGTGCTGAAGAGCCGGCCGGCGCGCAAAATGGCGGCAGGAGCCGCAAGATGAAACTTCCTCCGTAGCTCCGTCGTGTGCCCGCAGAAACCGAAAACAGTGAGGGCATTAGGCTGCGCTCACGTTCCGGTCCGCGGGACGATGTACATGATGTAGAAAATCGCTGGTAAAGTGCCCGCTGTGAGAAAATGGGGTCCGGTTGGCAGCGGAGCGCTCGGTTTATGCCGCCATCTTGGCTGGCGTCCAAACCACGCCCAAAAAGCAATTAACAATTTTGATCTATGGTGACAGGACTGTTTGCCTCATTGGTGAACTGATGTCCACTCTGATTTACAGTCCTAGTGAATGGGTCTGTGCAAGTGCTAGAACACTTCCTAGTCTGCTTGTAATGTGTTCCACATGACCTCCAACAGAAGAGAAAACCAAAAAATTACCTCCACCTTGATTATGAGTCAAGTAAACTTTTAAACATGTACCCTGCACAAAAGAACCATACGTACAAGGTAAACTGGTTGCCATACTATGTTTTCTTCATCTGACATGTCAGCATTTGTTTCACTTTGAAGTACATCCCTATCGTTATTGCATGTGATGTCGGTTGGACAATTCTAGTTAATTTTTATTCCAGCTTCTTGGTATTGTGTTTTTTGTTGGATTTAATGGTGCCCACGAAAAATAATTTTTCTAGCTTGTTTCTCACTAAATTCTAGAGTCTCTGCGGGTTTATTAGTGAGAACATTACATTATTTGAACATCCTATTGATTATCCCTGTGCAAAGTATTGTGCCAGGTATTGCTCTCTGGAGATATGCGGATCAATTAGAGGTCATATTACACAATAGAAATAAGTCTTTTATTTCCCCAACAGTTTTATTTAAAAATTGTTTTGCTTGGTAGAAATACCGACATTGAAGAGACGGGAAAAGAATATGGATTAATGTATGATTATTGAGAAAGATGTTTACAAAAGCAGAGGGCGTCCTGGAAAATGACATAAAAAATGGGGAAATTGGAATGCACATAGAGGAGAATCATGTATTTATTTTCTCCCACAAGAGAATTCAATAGCCATGGGTTAGGATACTGTGTCAGAGACCATGATGACGATAGGGGGTGAAGAGACGCATCAAGTCTGTAACACTATGTAAGTACTATGTAATGTGACAATCTAATCTAATGTGTTTTACTGTAGCACTGATATATGAATGACCAGTGTTTACACAGTGAAAAACATACAGAGAGGGTTGAGGATACCATTAAGAGCAACTCTTTGCAAATTGAGAAAAAATATTATTGAAAAATGGGACGAGATCCTAAACAAATGCAACTTGGCTCCTCATGATACAGGAATTAACACAAGAAATAGAATTCAATCTAGATATAAATCAAATGGGTGCATGGCAGCTCCATCACTTTCCCTGTATTTAGGGGGCAGTGCGGAGCAAGCAGAGGTGTCCTGGTGGAGCGGACAGCATTGGCAATGCTTGTTGAGGTTCAATCCTCCTCTCTGCCCTTTGAGCACTACATGATGTCTGAATCCGTATGGTAGACTGTTGGGGAAGGTGGGACACGTCACTCCTAAGTAAATCGATCAGTTGCGGGCATTCTTGAAGGTCCCATAGCTGGTAATTGAGAAATCCGACTGCTGATTTTACTCTCAGGCGCAAGAACGAAGAAGCAGAGGTGAGTTGGGTGTTGGCCTACCTCTGCAGCCCAATCTACACCATTTGCATAAAGGCCTAGTGTCCTGTGGCTGGTGGAAGCTAAGGGGCTGAATGGGTTGGGAGGTCCCTAAAAACCTCTCTAAGATCTGCACTGGACACGTCCCTGGGTTGTTTCGGTCACGATGTCCAGTAAGGAAGACACAAACCAGTGGAACCTAACACTGGTGCATTATTGCACCCGGCCTGGACTGTTGCCCCATGTATGATGCAGCTTCTTCATGGAATCCACTGACTTTCCGGACTTCTACTGGAGGATTTTCTTGCTTGTGGGAAGATTTGATGTAGAGTCTTGAGAGGACTGTTTGAGCTCCGATGTTCTGGCCCATCCCTGAATAAGGAGGTTTTGTGAAGGCTCGACGATTAGTTTAACTTTCTCATCCATGAGTATTTTGCCCTTGGACAAAAGTTCAGCCTCATTGAGCAGACTTAAGACCCTCTCTGCAATAAATGAGGAGGCAAGGAAAATACTGAGGCCTTAATCTGACCAGTAATGTGCAGAATACTTAGTTGTGATGTGGTGGGCGTTGCTTGCAGTACCGGATTGTATGGGACCTGCTGGTGGCATGGACCTTGAGGCTGGTTGCACTCTGAAGCAGATACTGAACTAAGTGACAAGGGAAAGCATTCCTCTTGCTCCCATCTATATGTTGTTATGTTATAGCGGTATTTGTAGCGCGCACTGTTACTCATGAGTGTCCTGGCGCTCCACGGTGTAAACATCAAGCACAGTGGCATGAGATAGACCCCCAAGATCCTCACATCAAACTCTGATTGACTACAACACTAGTGGATCAAAAGGGCACAATGGTAATGAGCACACAGATGCGTCATGCATCCCTGAGGTCTCCACTTTGGAAAGACCTTGTTGAATAAGTAGGGAGTCAAGAAATCATGTACATGAGGCATATCCCAGAGAGGGATATCATTTATTAAGCCCTAGTCCTCTTTTTAAACTCTATCCCATAGGCCACTTAATAAAGTCTACGTGGACCCATGGAGATTTATCCAGCTCTTTTTCTGCACTCTGCCCTTCACTACCCCTTTTCCATCGCTCATCTTTGCAAAACACCTCGGCTCCTCCCCTTAGGGGAGTTGTAGCCCACACCATAGACCTCGCAGTCCAGGTGTGAGGAAGGAACCCAATGATGAAGCATGTCACCCTCGGGTGAGTGAGGGTTCTTGTCTTAAATAGATGTATTTCCTGGCAGCTGTATTATGCACAATTACTAGTGAGCATACAGGACTAAACTTTGATACGTGTGATAAAAATGTGTCGTTCTGAATTTACAACCGGGCGTAATATTTGTGATTTTTCTGGTGTATGTCTCAATACATAATTTCAGACATCACCCTGTTAAAAACACTTTACGAATGTATGGCAGATTTTTGCAAGGTTGGTCTATCATGACTGTTTGGAGTTCGATTGCACTTCATTTTGACGTCACATCAAGAATGTCAGCTCACTGGGATTGTAATTTCAGTCCTCCTTCAAAACCCAGATCAAAGCTACTGCACCTTCAGCCTGAGTGTCAGATGGAGTCTTCAATATCCTGACTTCAGGAGAAGAAAGCACACGCCTTCTGTTCTTCTGGGAGAAGAAAATAAATAATGCTTCCCAAGTTCAGCCACAGGGAACGTTCTGGTTCAAGAGCTCCCCCCACCAGAGAAGTAGGTTAATAAAATCGAATATCTTAGGGCCTTATTACTCAATCTAAGACTCTTCAGAGGATTTTCCTTTCCATGCTGCTCAAATATTTGCCCAGTGAGAACAAACTGAAACAACCACTAGGTGTTGCAAAGTAATACATTGAAATATATATTTTTTAAATTACATATAGTTGTAGAAGACAAAACAGAAGGTTTAAACAGGTCGTTGAAGAAGCAGTTAAGATAAAAGCATACAACGAATTACACAACAAAGTCAGGTTTGGAAGCAGTGAAAGATGTCCACCAGCCTTCTTGGCTGGGTTCGATTCTATTTAATTTAAGAAATTGGCACATTTCCCCTGGCTAGCATATTATGTTCTTCTGTACCAGCAATTTCATATTTTAAGTGTTTTCTAGGAAGACCTATGGGAAACAGTTCTTTATTAAAGAGATTTCTAAAATATCCTGTTACTGATTTGTTTGGTATGACTGAAGTATTGAGATTTCATAGCTAGTACATGTGGCATGCGCGTCAGCTGCTGGTTCAGAAACAAATGTGCATCTATAGTGGTTTGCCAGACGTAGCTCTGAAGAATTAAAGGCTAGAACTACCCCGAACAATATCCCTATGTATATTTCTATTGCCATTTTAAATTGTTGTTTCATTGACTTTTTTGGACTGTTTCTGGAGGGATTATATAATTATTGCTCTTTTAAAATGTGTATTGAACCTAATTGCCATAACTGCATGTCCAGAGTTACCAGAGGATTTTGTGGCTTGTGAATGTTTTGAAGTTCAAGAAGAAACTGAATTCTCCTCATCCTTTTTCCTGTTCTAGACACGTTTATTGGGGACACTTGCTGTTTCTCGAGGCATGGGAGATCATCACTTGAAGGTTTTTGACAGTGATGTTGAGGTGAAACCTTTCCTATCCTGCATTCCTGAGGTAAGCCAAGTTACTACAGTGATTATTCCAATGTGCGTTTCTAGTTAATCTCACCTTGAGGGCTTATCATAAGGTTTGATTGTGAAGGGTACTTTAAGGTTGTGTCAATTCAGTTCAAATACAATGTTTAATTAAGTGTAAAGCAGTTGATGACAAAGATAATCTTGATGATGAATACAAGTTGTAGTGTGGCAACTGCTGTGAAGGCCTTGATATCACAGAGATATAGCTTGAACATTTGCCGAGATGTATAGAAAGTCAATATGTGGAGTAGTGTGGCTCAATGGTTGGAGCGGCAGACCCTGATGCAGAGGTCTAGCCCGGGACCAGGGTTTAATTCCCCACCTCGGCGGGTCTTGGGCTCAAAATTCCACGGACCTGATAATTCTCGTCTTGGTGCCTATTCCAATAATGGAGTCCCACTCTGCAACTCTGGGCAATAGCTTGCTTAATCTCCACAATGGCCCCCACAACGCTAAGGATGCCTGGCCTCCACCTTGGGGGGGCCCAGGAGTGGACGCCTCACAGGGAAAGCCAGGATGGGTTCCACAGCCGTATTCGTACAAGCGCCTTGAGACCTTTGTGGGTGAGTAGTGCGCCATACAAGTATTAATTTACATTTAATATAATGCTGCTTAGTCATGGCTTAGAGACACTAAACACATAATTAAACTGTATGGTGCACCCTGCATGCATGTGAAAGGAGCCATGTGTCTCCTTAAGAGTGTCCCAATAAGGAGAGAAAAACACAAAGGCCGAAAACAACTAGTTACCAATATGGATAGTTCTTGATTGAAGATAAAGAGCTTTACAGCAGTTTGGAAGCAAGATATCAAAACTCCCTGAGTCAGATTAAAAAGTCTAGCATAAATTTCCAGTCTGAAGAATCCAACCTGGAAACAACAGCAACAGGTAATGTATAATCCATTAGCACTTCCATGTTTGTAAGCAAGGACATAAAGGGCATGATTTTTATTCGATACTAATGTAAAATCGTCCAATGTCAAGAGAAAAGGGTAACTATGAAGTAGAATCCACCAGCTATATATTCTCCTAGGGATTGTTATTATGATGAAGTTAATTCAGCTATGGATTATGGATTCTCCTACATCTTTAGCGTTTCTTCCAAGAATCTGGAAGATTTTCAGTTGCTGCCGAACTTTAAATCAAGACCAGAGTCTTTAAGGGGAGGATGTATGAGAAAACGTACGGCATCCATAAATAATAAGGCTAGTGCAAGTCACTGAGGATTTCCGTGGCCTAATTTCAGTGCCTTGAGACCTTTACGGGTGGGTAGCCGCGCTTTACAAACCCCTGATTGATTGATTGATTGATCAATGCCTAATAAGTTTAGAGAGCACCAAGGTGACCTACAATATTCTAATTTTGTGGATTTGCTTTCATCCCTCATTTTACCTAGTGCCCAATAATAATAAAGAAAAAGATAATAGTATGTATCTGTTTGAGGAGCAGTAAAAAGGACTCTAGTTTTATGTTCTACGTTTTTAGGTCTCGGCCTAGCGTACACTGCGCTGCAGTGTCGCGCAGCCGAGATTTTATGTTTACAAGTATGGGGGCTTGAACCCGCCCCTCTTCTCCATTGGCTGGCTTCCTAAACGGAGGCCAGCCATTGGAGGAGAGGGGCGTCACTCCGTTCAAGCCCCGTCTTTTTCGGATTCGGGGGCGTGTTTTTTGCAGTTTTCTCGCTGTGACTTCATCCGTCACTCAACAGCAAAAACCACACCAAATGCGAAAATGGCGGCGCTTTTCTGACGCCATTTCTGCTCGACCGCCGCCGGAAGCAGCAGAGAAGCTGCTGAGTCCTCCGGTGAGTGCTCGCTTTTCTTGCCTCTGTTCCCTCGTTGTCATTGTTTTTCTGGCGTCTGCCCCCTCGTTGTGCGTCTTCCCCCTCGTTCTTGTCTGTGCCTCTGTTCCCTGCTTGTCATCCCAGTTTTTCTGTGCCTCTGTTCCCTGCTTGTCATCCCGGTTTTTCTGTGCCTCTGTTCTCTGCTTGTCATCCCGGTTATTCTGTGCCTCTGTTCCCTGCTTGTCATCCCGGTTTTCTGTGCCTCTGATACCTGCTTGTCATCCTGGTTTTTCTGTGCCTCTGTTCACTGCTTGTCATACCGGTTTTTCTGTGCCTCTGTTCCCTGCTTGTCATCCCGGTTTTCTGTGCCTCTGTTCCCTGCTTGTCATCCCGGTTTTTCTGTGCCTCTGTTCAATGCTTGTCATCCCAGTTTTTCTGTGCCTCTGTTCCCTGCTTGTCATCCCGGTTTTTCTGTGCCTCTGTTCCCTGCTTGTCATCCCAGTTTTTCTGTGCCTCTGTTCCCTGCTTGTCATCCCGGATTTTCTGTGCCTCTGTTCCCTGCTTGTCATCCCGGTTTTTCTGTGCCTCTGTTCCCTGTTTGTCATCCCGGTTTTTCTGTGCCTCTTGTCATCCCGGTTTTTCTGTGCCTCTGTTCCCTGCTTGTCATCCCGGTTTTTTTGTGCCTCTGTTCCCCCGGTTTTTCTGTGCCTCTGTTCCCTGCTTGTCATCCTGGTTTTTCTGTGCCTCTGTTCCCTGCTTGTCATCCCGGTTTTTCTGTACCTCTTGTCATCCCGGTTTTTCTGTGCCTCTGTTCCCTGCTTGTCATCCTGGTTTTTTTCTGTGCCTCTGATCCCTGCTTGTCATCCCGGTTTTTCTGTGCCTCTGTTCCCTGCTTGTCATCCCGGTTTTTCTGTGCCTCTGTTCCCTGCTTGTCATCCCGGTTTTTCTGTGCCTCTGTTCCCTGCTTGTCATCCCGGTTTTTCTGTGCCTCTGTTCCCTGCTTGTCATCCTGGTTTTTCTGTGCCTCGGTTCCCTGCTTGTCATCCCGGTTTTTCTGTGCCTCTGTTCCCTGCTTGTCATCCCGGTTTTCTGTGCCTCTGTTCCCTGCTTGTCATCCCGGTTTTTCTGTGCCTCTGTTCCCTGCTTGTCATCCCATTTTTTTTGTGCCTCTGTTCCCCCGGTTTTTCTGTGCCTCTGTTCCCTGCTTGTCATCCCGGTTTTTCTGCGCCTCTGTTCCCTGCTTGTCATCCCGGTTTTTCTGTGCCTCTGTTCCCCCGGTTTTTCTGTGCCTCTGTTCCCTGCTTGTCATCCTGGTTTTTCTGTGCCTCGGTTCCCTGCTTGTCATCCCGGTTTTTCTGTGCCTCTGTTCCCTGCTTGTCATCCCGGTTTTTCTGTGCCTCTGTTTCCTGCTTGTCATCCCGGTTTTTTTGTGCCTCTGTTCCCCCGGTTTTTCTGTGCCTCTGTTCCCTGCTTGTCATCCCGTTTTTTTTCTGTGCCTCTGATCCCTGCTTGTCATCCCGGTTTTTCTGTGCCTCTGTTCCCTGCTTGTCATCCCGGTTTTTCTGTGCCTCTGTTCTCTGCTTGTCATCCCGGTTATTCTGTGCCTCTGTTCCCTGCTTGTCATCCCGGTTTTCTGTGCCTCTGATACCTGCTTGTCATCCTGGTTTTTCTGTGCCTCTGTTCACTGCTTGTCATACCGGTTTTTCTGTGCCTCTGTTCCCTGCTTGTCATCCCGGTTTTCTGTGCCTCTGTTCCCTGCTTGTCATCCCGGTTTTTCTGTGCCTCTGTTCAATGCTTGTCATCCCAGTTTTTCTGTGCCTCTGTTCCCTGCTTGTCATCCCGGTTTTTCTGTGCCTCTGTTCCCTGCTTGTCATCCCAGTTTTTCTGTGCCTCTGTTCCCTGCTTGTCATCCCGGATTTTCTGTGCCTCTGTTCCCTGCTTGTCATCCCGGTTTTTCTGTGCCTCTGTTCCCTGTTTGTCATCCCGGTTTTTCTGTGCCTCTTGTCATCCCGGTTTTTCTGTGCCTCTGTTCCCTGCTTGTCATCCCGGTTTTTTTGTGCCTCTGTTCCCCCGGTTTTTCTGTGCCTCTGTTCCCTGCTTGTCATCCTGGTTTTTCTGTGCCTCTGTTCCCTGCTTGTCATCCCGGTTTTTCTGTACCTCTTGTCATCCCGGTTTTTCTGTGCCTCTGTTCCCTGCTTGTCATCCTGGTTTTTTTCTGTGCCTCTGATCCCTGCTTGTCATCCCGGTTTTTCTGTGCCTCTGTTCCCTGCTTGTCATCCCGGTTTTTCTGTGCCTCTGTTCCCTGCTTGTCATCCCGGTTTTTCTGTGCCTCTGTTCCCTGCTTGTCATCCCGGTTTTTCTGTGCCTCTGTTCCCTGCTTGTCATCCTGGTTTTTCTGTGCCTCGGTTCCCTGCTTGTCATCCCGGTTTTTCTGTGCCTCTGTTCCCTGCTTGTCATCCCGGTTTTCTGTGCCTCTGTTCCCTGCTTGTCATCCCGGTTTTTCTGTGCCTCTGTTCCCTGCTTGTCATCCCATTTTTTTTGTGCCTCTGTTCCCCCGGTTTTTCTGTGCCTCTGTTCCCCCGGTTTTTCTGTGCCTCTGTTCCCTGCTTGTCATCCTGGTTTTTCTGTGCCTCGGTTCCCTGCTTGTCATCCCGGTTTTTCTGTGCCTCTGTTCCCTGCTTGTCATCCCGGTTTTTCTGTGCCTCTGTTTCCTGCTTGTCATCCCGGTTTTTTTGTGCCTCTGTTCCCCCGGTTTTTCTGTGCCTCTGTTCCCTGCTTGTCATCCCGTTTTTTTTCTGTGCCTCTGATCCCTGCTTGTCATCCCGGTTTTTCTGTGCCTCTGTTCCCTGCTTGTCATCCCGGTTTTTCTGTGCCTCTGTTCTCTGCTTGTCATCCCGGTTATTCTGTGCCTCTGTTCCCTGCTTGTCATCCCGGTTATTCTGTGCCTCTGTTCCCTGCTTGTCATCCCGGTTTTTCTGCGCCTCTGTTCCCTGCTTGTCATCCCGGTTTTTCTGTGCCTCTGTTCCCCCGGTTTTTCTGTGCCTCTGTTCCCTGCTTGTCATCCTGGTTTTTCTGTGCCTCGGTTCCCTGCTTGTCATCCCGGTTTTTCTGTGCCTCTGTTCCCTGCTTGTCATCCCGGTTTTTCTGTGCCTCTGTTTCCTGCTTGTCATCCCGGTTTTTTTGTGCCTCTGTTCCCCCGGTTTTTCTGTGCCTCTGTTCCCTGCTTGTCATCCCGTTTTTTTTCTGTGCCTCTGATCCCTGCTTGTCATCCCGGTTTTTCTGTGCCTCTGTTCCCTGCTTGTCATCCCGGTTTTTGTGTGCCTCTGTTCCCCGGTTTTTCTGTGCCTCTGTTCCCTGCTTGTCATCCCGGTTTTTCTGTGCCTCTGTTCCCTGCTTGTCATCCTGGTTTTTCTGTGCCTCTGTTCCCTGCTTGTCATCCCGGTTTTTCTGTGCCTCTTGTCATCCCGTTTTTTCTGTGCCTCTGTTCCCTGCTTGTCATCCCGGTTTTTCTGTGCCTCTGTTCCCCCGGTTTTTCTGTGCCTCTGTTCCCTGCTTGTCATCACGGTTTTTCTGTGCCTCTGTTCCCTGCTTGTCATCCTGGTTTTTCTGTGCCTCGGTTCCCCCGGTTTTTCTGTGCCTCTGTTCCCTGCTTGTCATCCCGGTTTTTCTGTGCCTCTGTTCCCTGCTTGTCATCCCGGTTTTTCTGGGCCTCTGTTCCCTGCTTGTCATCCCGGTTTTTCTGTGCCTCTGTTCCCTGCTTGTCATCCCGTTTTTAGGTCTCGCCTGTCGATGCGCATGCGCATCGAGCTTGCGAGACTATGGGGGCTTAAACACTCTTTAACCAACTTGCAAGGAATCGTGGCGATTCCTTGCAGTGCCCGTGAAATTTAAGCTCAATGCGCATGCGCATTGAGCTTAAAAGCGCGTGCACATGCCCCCAGCCGCCTGCCTTGCCCACTCTCTCTCTCACAGCCTCCCCCAGCTCCGCCCCCTCACTTCTTGGTTGCACGGCCGCTAGGCCGTGCCTCCCCTACTCTCCTCCCCCCTCCTCCTCCTACTCTCCTCCCCCCTCCTCCTCCTACTCTCCTCCCCACTCCTCCTCCTACTCTCCTCCCCACTCTCTCTCTTACAGACTCTGCGTGCCTTATTCGATGCAGAGACGATTAGAGTTCACCATCCTAATTTATAGACACGAATAATAATTTTCGACGACACACTACTTTTAGGGCGACGGCTCCACTGTGTTTTTTTGGTCGAGCTGTTTTCAGTCGCTAGACCGTAAATGAAAGTTCTGCCTCTTTAAGAGCCCGGCGAGCTCTTTGTTATGGTAACACGGCAAAGCCCACATGCCCCCAGCCGCCTGCCTTGCCCACTCTCTCTCTCACAGCCTCCCCCAGCTCCGCCCCCTCACTTCCTGGTTGCACGGCCGCTAGGCCGTGCCTCCCCTACTCTCCTCCCCCCTCCTCCTCCTACTCTCCTCCCCCCTCCTCCTCCTACTCTCCTCCCCACTCTCTCTCTTACAGACTCTGCGTGCCTTATTCGATGCAGAGACGATTAGAGTTCACCATCCTAATTTATAGACACGAATAATAATTTTCGACGACACACTACTTTTAGGGCGACGGCTCCACGGTGTTTTTTTGGTCGAGCTGTTTTCAGTCGCTAGGCCGTAAATGAAAGTTCTGCCTCTTTAAGAGCCCGGCGAGCTCTTTGTTATGGTAACACGGCAAAGGAGAGTTCTTACTGGTTTGTAGAATGATTCTGTTCACGCCAGACTTCATTGTGGAACCGCTTTGCCTCACTCCCGCGCGCTGTCTGTAGCTGCTAACGGCAGATTCCTCTCCAGTTGGAGATTGCAATGAAAATATCAGCCAATCCCGGGCCGTGCTGCCACAGAGCATCAACCTCTTACTTCAGCAGCTGGGTCGGTTAGGGACTTCGCTCAAGGACACCAGATTTATTTATTTTCAAAGTGTTGTTTCTAGGTCTCGTGCCAGTAAGGAGTATCTGCTTTACTGATGTATTTCGGTACCTGTTTTATTATTTAGTTGAAGTTCCCAACTGTTTGTCCTGTTGCGAAATTACCAAACTGCCCCTCTCCAAAGAAACTCGGGAGCAAATAGGAACACGCTCCCTTCGAGCCCTGACGTTTTTCATTTCAGCCGC
Organism: Lissotriton vulgaris; assembly: GCF_964263255.1. Classification (NCBI taxonomy): domain Eukaryota; kingdom Metazoa; phylum Chordata; class Amphibia; order Caudata; family Salamandridae; genus Lissotriton; species Lissotriton vulgaris. The sequence goes on from NC_141697.1 coordinate 1,059,475,468, forward strand.
ATTGAATTCAGGGCAGCAATGAAATCACGGTACCACAGCCTTTTTGAGTTTTATGCGGACGGCGCATTTTTTGTAATTTCAGGCTAAAAATAGCGAATCTCGAAAGAAAGTGAGGCAAGTTTTTCACGTTGGGAGAAACACGCATGCTCTCTTTTAGATTTGCTTGATGTTCAAGGTGGTTACTATGATGTCTGTTTATTCTGCCTTCGGCACAAGCGGTGTTTAAGTGGAATTATTTATATGGCATTACAATTGAAGATGTGGTCTAGTGGCATAGTTACTAATTAAAGGACTTGCAGCCCGCCCACTGCTTATCATTTGTTGAGTCTAGGAAATGTGAGCACTCTGTATTTTGCATCCAATTCATGGAGTACTCGGATGCAATTTTACACAGCTTAGGTTGTTTAGTTTCAAGTACAAGTAAGTAGTCCATTTCTATTTCCTTGCCTGCTAGGTCTTGTAATCCTGGACTTGTAATATGGAATTTGAAGTTACACTACCAAAAAAGGTAACGTCACTCAGCACCAGGTGATTATTTTCAGTTTCTCCGACATCAGTATGTAATCAGCTAACTCTGCCTTTCCTATGTAAACACTGGCCCCATGTGTTGTATGGTAAAACGTCCTATTACAAACCTGAAAAGAGGTATCCTACTTTCAGTTTCACCCACCGCATCCAGCACCACCGCATCCACCACCACATCCACCGCATCCACCACCACCACCGCATCCACCACCACATCCACCACATCCACCATCACCTCCACATCCACCATGACATCCACATCCACCACCACCACATCCACCACCACCACATCCACCACATCCGCATCCACCACCACATCCACCACCACATCCACCACACCCACCACCACCACATCCACCACCAGGTGCAAATGCAATGTTCTTGGATTTTCGTCACAATAAAATACACTGAACATAATCTTCACAAAATTAATTTACAAACGTTTAAGCTATTGCCATTATAAATTACAATACATTTTATTTAAGTATTAATTATTTACAAAATTAAAAGCCATTGTTATTTGCAATATCAATACATCTAAGTCACGTAAAGACAACACACATTGCATTACAAATGCTATAGGTGTCACATTTGCGAAAGTTAAAACTATTGACATTGTAACTGACAAAGCTATTACTTTTGCTATTTTCAAAACCAACACATAAATAAAAAAAGTGTCCTTTACAATACCAATTGCTCAAACGTTCCTAATGCGAGACCTATTGCATTTCCAATCCTTGTTTTTTGTGCCTCTGTTCCCCCGGTTTTTCTGTGCCTCTGTTCCCTGCTTGTCATCCTGGTTTTTTTCTGTGCCTCTGATCCCTGCTTGTCATCCCGGTTTTTCTGTGCCTCTGTTCCCTGCTTGTCATCCCGTTGTTTTTTTGTGCCTCTGTTCCCCCGGTTTTTCTGAGCTCTGTCTGTGTGTGTGTGCGCGGCTCTGTCTGTGTGTGTGTGCGCGGGTCTGTCTGTGTGTGTGTGTGCGCGGCTCTGTCTGTGTGTGTGTGTGCGCGGCTCTGCCTGTGTGTGTGTGCGCGGCTCTGTCTGTGTGTGTGCGCGGCTCTGTCTGTCTGTGTGCGCGGCTCTGTCTGTCTGTATGCGCGGCTCTGTCTGTGTGTGTGCGTGGCTCTGTCTGTGTGCGCGACTCTGTCTGTGTGCGCGGCTCTGTCTGTGTGTGTGTGTGGCTCTGTCTGTATGTGTGTGCGTGGCTCTGTCTGTGTGTGTGTGCGTGGCTCTGTATGTGTGTGTGGGTGGCTTTGTGTGTGTGGGTCTGTGTGTGTGTGCAAATGCAATAGGTCTCGCATTTGCGAGCGATTAAGCTATCGGCATTGTAAATGACAATGCCATTTATTTATATGTTTTGAAAACAAACACAGAAATAAAAATAATGTCATGAGCAATGCCAATAGCTCTAACTTTAAAAATGCAGAGACCATTGCATTGTAAATGCTTGTTTAAAGCATTGTAGTGCTGTGTGGGTGTTCCACTAAGGAATAATGCTAGCCTGTGGTGTTGCAATAAGAACGAGGCAGTTACAGATGTTCTAGATAAATAGATCTCAACCTCCTTAAAATGTGTTTTTGTTTTGTCTCACAGCAAAATGATGAATGTTCTAATGAAATGCATTGGTAAGAAATATTCTAAATTATTTCGACTAGTGACATTATTTTCTTATTATGCAGCTCTGCAGACAGAATTCTCTTTGAATAAGAAAACAATGAACATGGCCTTTAGCTAGCGGGCCTCTCTTTTTTACTCCTCAAATTGCAGAGGATTCAAAAGAGCCCAGCAAACCAGTTAATGCACTTTTCCAAAGAGATCATATCACACCAGTGCCTCATGCTCTAGACTGGCTACATATAGCTAGATGCTCTACCTTTAAGGCACTGCATGATTCACAGATCCACCCAAGGGAAATGTCAATTCCTTCAAACTAGATTCCAACAATACTCCCAGATAGCATACGTCACTCTCAACTAGCACCTCAGAACTTCATTCTAATTGCATGTTTCAAATTTTGGAACACCTCATCACCAGGATACGAAATATACAAGGCCCTCAAAAATTCAGCAAGTAGGAAAAACGTTTCTTTTTCTGACCTAAGGATGCAAAATCATAACTTGCATCTTGGTAACACAAAACCGAACAACTGATGAAGTCAGAACCCACTTCTCTTCACTAAAGAGTGTTCCATTGCAAGCACAGGAATGGGAGCAACTCAAACAAGAGTCACAGGAACATCTGAAATAGGGTACCTCCAAATTTTACTGTAAATTGCGCATTCCACAAGCAGACTTATGCGTCTCTTTGTTGTCCTGATAAGGTATTCATCCTGACAAGACTGCTTCCATCCTTCACTCCAAATGGATACTTCAAAGAATCCTTCTGTAATGTATACTTTGGAGCACTACAAACCTCTCTCTGGAATGAGGTTTTGTATTGTAAATGACCATAACATGACCAATCTACACAGGTCTCACTCTTTTTCCTCACCTGCCTCGAAGGTACCAAAAACTCTTTTGTTAATGTAATAGCTTGCTTTATGGGTGCCTTTAATGGAGTCCATCCCTGCAGATCTTTCTCCTGTCTCTGATTAGCCCTTTCACGATTATACAGCACTTCTATCTTGACTGCTGTATCCACCAGAGGATGGCCTGGCTGTCACACAAGAATTGTACAAGGAACCTACAGAATAACTAACAAGTTCCCATTAAGGTAAACTACAGATACGCTTTCTCTCAATCTTCTTTCCACCGTCACAATATTGAGCAATGTGACCTTAGACCGAATAAGAATACCATTCTGATAACTCACTAGGAACGCCAAAATGCTTCCCACATAGTTTTCACTGCAATACAACATCCTTCCAACCAAGCATCTACCCATGGGCCAGTTTGCTAACCATCTGATGATGCACTTTAGCACATCATGATAAAACTCTATAAAATTGCAATTGCAGTTACAATATATATCTTCTAATTTATTGCAAACCCATTGTAAGCATTTGCAAGGTCTATTTCATCATTAAAAAACTAAGGAGAAGAGGTGGAGACCAGTCATACATTTGGGAGAGCTGAACACGGTTTTGGTATGCAGACCTTCCAAGAAGGAGGAAATTCATATTTTGAGGGACATTTTGCATGACGGAGGTTGATGAAGATGGACCTAAAAGGAAAGTAACCCTTTCTCGCAGGTCAGATGGACGGGTCAGCTTTATCAGTTCACAAGATGTACTTTTGGCCTAGCATCACCACCTTTCTATTTTATGAAGGTCTTGCGACTGAAGATAGGCAGAGAGGTGGAAGTTCATTGTTTATGAGCATGGCATTCTTATAATGCCTCGGGATGTCAGCCTTTGAGGGAATCATTTAATTTGGTAAGACATATGTTGGAACATGGCATATTGCTTGTGGAGAGGGCCGTTGTACTGAGAAAAGAAAAATCTGTCGGAGGAAGTGCGAAAGAAGTTATAGTGATGTTTAAGAAATTTAGAACCATGGAATTTTGTTTTGGAGACAATGTAAGCAATTATTGATGGGGCAACCTGTCTAGGATAAGAGAAAACAGGCAGCACATGGAAAGTGAAGGAGAGAGTAAAGCACATAACATTGTTTAGAGATGAAAACCTCAATTTTCATGAAAGTGTTTTGACGGAGTTTTTAATGAAAAGGTCTGTGTTATGTGCATGCGTTGTGTCTGCAGTCTGATATAAATCGCCTGGGCATAAGCTAGCTAAGGCAGTTACTAGAAATAGCAAAGCATGTTTGGCATTATTTCCTAGAACACAGATTCACAGTAAGGGCCGAAAAATGCGACAGCTGAATTTGAGGTACTTAAGAGATTTCAGCAATTGGAATTGGAATCCACTAGTGTTTCGGAGAATCAAGGTGGTATGTGGGCCTCTAGAGAAAAATCTGTTTGCGTCCAGGTTGACAACAAAGTTACAGTGCTATAACAGCTGGTGCCTGGATCCAGGCACATTGGGGAGAGATACTTTTTAAGGATTGGAGCAAAAGCATGGGTTATCCTTTTCCTCCATTAGTGATGATTCAGAGTCTGTTGATGAGGCAGGGAGTGTGTTAAGTGATGGTGGTGACACCATTTTGGATGTCACAGCCATGATTTACAAATGTGTGATGACGATGGTGCAGGAGGAGACCTGTTTAATCAGAGCTGACAAAGAGCTTTTAAGAGGTGTAGATGGGGAATAAAAATGCACTTATAAGAGAACAGGGATACAGAACCTTCTTTCTTGGAGGATATCTGGAATTAAGCAGTTGAAGGTATAAGGACAGGCATGGAGAGCGTGGGTACCCTGGTGCTTGGGGAGGAATTTGATTCTTCTTGAGGCTTCTGTGGTAAATCTGGTTAATTTTCTCTCTGAGTTATATAGTAACGGATTGAGTTCTAAGACTGTGACTTGTTATACGTTCACTGTAGTGGCCAGTCATTCTTTGTTAGAAACAGGTTGATAAATAAGAATAGTTGAGTTCGCAGAGTGCCTAAGGGCATGATATTAAAGTAGGCAAGAAGGAAAAGGTATAGTTATTTAAGATGGAGGTAATGTTTTTTTAAACTATGTAATAAGTATTCGAGTTTGTGTGAGATTAATTTGAAGTTGGCAACTTTGAAGTGTTTCATGTATTTTTGATTGTAGATGAGAAGCATGTTTTGCAGTCTGGGCGGGGCTTTGCTTCAGATTTTGAGGAGAGCAAAAACTATGAATGAGATTATTTTTTCCCTGAGGTTTGGAGATAAGAGAACCCACACTTTTGTGATTGTATGTATGCAAGAATATGAACAATTAGAATGGAGGAGTACAGACAACCGATGAGGAGCAATTGTTAATTTTATATTTGAACCAGATAAAGTTATGATGGCAGCAGCAATAGCAAGATGGAATAAAGGTGTCCAGGGTGACTTGGAGGGATTCAAAGCCCATTCAGACATCAACATGGCTGTATGTTACTTCAGGGCCACCCAGTGGAATACATGGTTAATGGCTGCCACAGTAGGCCCTCTTCCTCAAGGGCTTGGCTAGGCCCTGATGAAGCCGGGAGTAGACCGCGGAGCTCTGCCCTAGGAATCCACCAGAATCCTGAGTCCAAGCCCCACTAAACGCTTGATGGAACAGCAGTGGAAGAGCCCCAGAGCAAGTAATATAGGCCTTGGGGGAGTCTCGTGCCGCAGATTGCGAGAAAAGCGGGATTAGGTAAAGGAAGATCCCGGGAGGCCGCAGACAAAATGGCGCCCCGCCATGCAGAACGAGTGCTGAAGTCGAGAGCCCGCGGGCAGAGTACTCAGTGAGATCGGAGGCGTGGAGACGGCGCAATCACAGCAGCGAAGGCGGGCTGCAGGGAGTGCACTGGATGTCTGAGTCCAGAGGTAATAACGGGGATAGGGATTCCAGATATCCCCAAGACGCGCAAGTAGAGGAAGAGCTGAGGAGGTTGTGAAAAATGGGAGAACGCGAGTGGTGCTTGAAATGGAGAAGTGTTGCAGGTGAGCTGGAGCAACCACAGGCCTGGAGAACTAAAGGCCATGCCTGCCACGCTCTGCAGCCTGAAACAGTGCAGGGATCACAAAGAAGGCCCAAGTGAATAGCGTAGTCGGAAGAGGAGCCTAGGAGCAGAAATAGAGACTCTGCCGTAGGATAGCAGGAGCTGCAAAGTGTACAGGACGGCGGTGGTGAGGGGCCTTCAGCAGTTCAGGTGGTAGGCGACTCCGCAAGTGGAGGACTGACCTTCATCCGGTGGGATGAGAGGGGGCACAATACAAGACTGTAGTGCAGCCTGCGGAGGGGGATAGTGGGAAGCGCCCCAGGGCCAACGATTGCAGTTGCATGCTGGTAAAGCATGGAGAACCCCGGAGAAAGAGACTGTGGAGGGGAGTGAGAGGGCCCACGACAAGCTCAAGATACAGACCGGGGAAACGGGTAATGAAGGAGACAATTCAGACACCATACCGGCCAGTGCGAGAATGGACGGAGTGGAGCGTGAAATTGGAGAACGTGATGGTGGGAGACCCAGTGTGAGCCCCAGGCATCAACGGAGGAAGGGCCAGGCTGAGCCAGAAATTGCACTGCCCACAGAGCATAGAGGCAAGCAGCCAGGCGAACAGCCCGTGATCCCACCCTGAGGATTCAGGTGTGCTAGGAAGCTTCTGACACCATAACCTCTCCTGGTACAACGGGGACTGGAGTCAGCGTTCCATAATCTGCTAAGTGGGCTGGACGGGTCCGGAAAACACAGGAGGTTTGAGGGAAGCATCGGGTGGAGCTCCCTGGTGGGACTGAGGAGTGCAGAAAGAGACAGGGGGCTGCCAACCATCCCCCATCCAATGTCCAACCAACAGGGAGGTGAGGCCGTTGGCGAATATGGGGAAAGTGCCAAAGAGGAGAGGACACAGTACCCTCAGTATGGGAGGTGGGAGTGCCTCGGCAGATGAGGAAGACAACAGCCCAGAAACAGGGAAAGGCGCCTCCACTACGCGTCCCACATTGGTAGATATTATGGAGGCCATCACAGCCTCCTGAGAAGCGCTAGAAACAAAGATCGATGCCCTTGGCACTGACCTGAGCCTACTGAAAGATGACCATTATCGTCTAGCGGAGAGAGTAACAAACACTGAATTGACAATCTCGGACCTTCCTACAGAGGTAACAGAATTGCGTAAATCTGTCTTGGACATTAAAGCCAAAGTCTGGTTCCTATAAGTGAGGGCAGAGGATAGTGATGGCAGATCTTGCAGGAACAACTTGCAAATAGTTGGAATAGAAGGAAAAAGTCAACGATATGGTGCAGTTTCTGGAGGACTCGCTCAAAAGAAGAAGTGGCCCCAGAGGGGTTTTCGCCATTTTATGTGTTAGAGAGAGCACATAGAGTCCCATTCAGGGTAGCCAGGACGGGCGCTCTGCCGAGGCCAATAGGGCCCGCTTGTTTCATTTCAAAGACCGAGACTATATCCTTAAACAGACCCAACAGAAAAATAACTTGCTGATCGGGAATAGCAAAGTAATGGTGTTTCCCAACTTCACTAGGGAGGTTCAGAGGCAGAGAACCGCATTCCTAGCAGTGAAAAATAAGCTGCAACAGCTACAGATCCCATACGCAATGCTGTTCCCGGCTCAGCTGAGGGGAATTGATCTGGCAAAAGTGCAGTTTTTTCAGATGCCGCAGGAGGCCTGGGAGTGGTTGGACTCTGGGCCGGGGTGTGGATCAAGAGGAAACTCTTGGGGTAAGCGTCAATGAGGAGAAATGACTGTCAGGTCAAGACAAGGGCACCATCCTCAACAGAAGCTCGAGTAGAATGACACAAGGCCCTCGAAGTGGTGACAAAGCTCAGTCAGCCAGACTCTAGCCCCAGATCAACTCACAGTGACCGAAAGGAGGGATGATTGGATTGATTTCAAGTAACCAGTGCAGCAGAAGACTCAGAAAAGGACCTCTCAAAAGTAACACCTAACAGGGCAGATGAACTTGCCTAAGCAGGAACGGTTGAGAAGTATGGACTGTCCAGTAGACTATATCGTTTTGGTGATACCTTGGAAAAGAGAGGGTGGGACTCCACATGGAAAAAACAGAGGGGAGATAGGGGGGCAGCTGGGGCAGAAAATAAGTGCAGAGAGTGGGGGAGTCCCGGGTGACGGGGTACTTGGGTTTTGTTGACAGCCACCACAAAGTCAGAAGAGACGTTTACATGTTTGTATGGGAGCGGGACTACTTCTACTTGCCCGATGGAGGGGAAGTTGGGAAGTTTGTTTGTTTCAGGGGGTTCATTTAAGGGCCAGGCGAGTCTGGGGTAGGAAATCAGTTAGGGAGCATTTAATAGCAGCCCAATGGCACCCACCATAGACTTGAAGTGCATCTAATGGAATGTCAGAGGGATGTAAACAGCGCCACAAGATACATGCATACTTAATACACAGGGGGGCACAAATCGCAATATTACAGGAAACACATATAAATGCAAAGGAAGGGGCTGCGCTGCAGCGCAGATGGAGGGGCCGAGTGTACTATACGAATTACTCAGTGTTTGCTAGAGGGGTGCTAATCTGGGTAAGAGCAGGAGTCCCCTTCCAGTGCACTAAGCAAATAATCGATCCGGAATGGAAGTATGTGGTCCTAATGGGAAGGCTTGATGCAAAGGATGTGACAATTGGTAGTATTTACTGCCCAAATACTGATCATGTCTCCTTCCTGGTGGCCCTTTCTAGAACATTTGCAAAATGTTTCTTTTGCATATGTCGCCCTAAGTGGGAAGGGTATGCCCAGACGTGGGTCCTGAGCTCACTACACCACTGGATTCAAGTTAGCCTGGCTGATAAAGGGTGATGCCCTGAAACCGGTCCCAGGATGCTTGTTTTTGGGCCAGGGAGGACCTGGCTTAGCAGTTCGGGCTGGACTGTTCCCACAAGGAACAGGGTCAAGACTGATTTGCATATGACTTGATCCAAACTGGGGTGGTGTGGTGTGCAAAAGAATGATGGCTAAATCCCAGATCCTTGTCACTGGCGGTGAATGTTTACATTGTCCAGCATTCCATCCATCAATTGTTTCTTTTGCAACTTTCTAGAACATGGGCAGATGGCGTTTATTGGCTCGGTGATACGGGGCGGGGACTATAATTGTATTGAGGATGGAAACTTAGATCGCTCCCACTCTCCATTGCAAGACTCACCAATTCGCAGAACAGCAAAGGCAAGGAGGGATTGGCAATGTCAATGGGGGCTGATAGATTCCTAGAAGGCACAACACTTGCGGGACAGGGACTACTCTTTCTTCTCACACCTACACCAGCTGCATGTTAGGTTAGATGCCATACTATGCACACCGGATGTGCATGAATGCATACAGACTAGCGAATATCTGGCAAGAACGATCTCGGACCGCAATCGCTCCTGGTTGGGCTTGTTTGGTCTGAAGTTAGACCGAGCATTCCCACTTGGTGTCTCAGACCGGCGGCATTAGAGAATTATGGGTATCAGGCAACAATACGCACAGTTATCGGGCAATACTTAGTGAATTGCAGGAATTGCTTCGAGCCCAATAGCAGAGTGAGAGGCCTTTAAGGTCATGCTCAGGGACAGGTGCATCTCTAAGATGGTGGGAGTGAGGAGGACCCTTTTGAGGGACACTCTATCAGCGGAACAGCACTTCCGAGAAGTTGAGAGGGAGAGACAGGAGAACGTAGACAAATATGAGGAGCTGCTGGCAGCTAAAGAAACGGTGGCAAAGCATGTAGAGAGGTTGCACTGTTTCGATTACAAGAATTATATGACACGGGCTCATGCAGAACGAGATAGACCTGAGGCACTACTAGTGTGGCTATCGAATCCAGCCAAAAGGGGATCGGTTATCCTAGAAATGAAGGACAAGCACGGGGAGGCTCAGTGCCATCAGCAAGATATTAACAGGATATTCTGTGAATACTATACAACTTATAAAAAGTAGGGTGTCCCCCATGGCCACAGAACTAGACGACTTCATGAGAGATATTGAGTTGCTGACAATTCAAGAGGAAGAAGCAGAGGCAATAGGAAGGGAGATAGAGTTGTGCGAGGTGAAAAGCGCCATTAAGGCTGTGGCTAGAAACAAAGCTCCAGGTCCGGATGTGTTTCCAGTCGAATTTTACTCCACATATGCAGACCTTTTGGGCCCCCGCTTAGTGGAGATGTACAATCAAGCAAAGCAAGCTGGGAAACTGCTGGGGTCTACAAGAGAGGCTATGATAGTCACGTTGCTAAAACCAGGGAAGCAGGCTTTTGACAAAACAGCGTACAGACTGCTCTCTGTGCTCAACCTTGATTATAAAATTTTAAGCAAGGTGCTGGCCACGCACCTGCTACCACATATGCCGGACCTAATACACCAGGATCAGGCAGGTTCATACCATCCTGGAACCCAGCGATGAACGTTCGGAGGCTACTGCGAGTGTTGGAAGCGGATACCTACTGCAGGGAGGAAGCTGCCATCTCTGCAGTCAATATAGTGAAGGCATTCGACAGCCTCGAAGGACCATATTTGTTCCGGATGATGCGAGAATTCATATTGGGGCCCGGGTTTGTCGCATGGATGGCTTTGCTACATACTGATTTTAAGGCCATGGTCAGGACCAGCAGGCCCATATCAGATAGTTACCGGGTGGAAAGGGGAACACGACAGGGGTGTCCTTTATTTCCCCTTTTATTTGCCCTGGCAATGGAGCCACTGGCTGCTAGAGCCAGGACAGAAAACTTGTAACAAGAACTGGAGGTATCAGCACAAACCCACTATATAGCGTTGTACGCAGATGACTTGTTACTGTTCCTCAGCACCACAGGGGAAGATCTTAGCGGTGCCAGGGAATTGATGTTGGTGCTAGAGAGCGTGGCAGGCCTTACGGTAAACTGGAGGAAGTCATGCCTGTTCCCCACCGCGCTATTACGGGAAAAGCTGCAGACTGTTGACGGTGTAGCATGGGAAAGCAGATACCTCCCATACATGTGGGTCCAAATCTACCATGACCGGGCGGACCTACTAGAAGGCAACGTGGGTAAAGCTCTTAGGGGGTGAAGGCATGCTTTGATTTTTGGGGCACGCTTCCCTCATAAGCGACAGGCGAGTGTCCCTGCTAAAGATGGTGACACTCCAGAGGCTATTATATTTCTTCGGGGTACTGCCGGTCTGGATCCCGGCGGGGATGTTTCGGCATCTCCGAACAATGGTGAGGTCATTCCTATGGGGAGAAGGAGGCGCAGGGTGGCGCTGGCAACACTAATGAGACCAAAGACAGCAGGGGGCTTAGCAATGACAGACTTTGAATATTGCAATATAGCAGCGCATTTGCAATGCCTTACAAAATGGATTGTGGGACAGCTGCGGGGAACTGCGCAATAGGGGGACGGAAGTTCAAGTCTGAACCTCCTCTCACGTTTGACATTACGACTCCCCATCAGGGAAAGATATACCCCTACCACATTAAAAGTGATTCACAAATGCTGGGCTAGAAGCTTACAGAGGTTCAAAATAAAGCACCCGTATGCCCCGGATATTCCATTGTCAGTTTGCATGGCACTGACACATGGGGCGGACTGGCAAGGCCTAGAGACTGGGATGGAGGCAGGGGTGATCACCGTCGGAATGGTGTATGAGGAAGGAATCATTCTGCATTTAATGACGTTAGGGAGAAGTATAATGTGCCAAGGGGAGACTTTCTGTTACACACTGCCTTCACAGTGGTGATACGTAAGCAATGGAAGAGGACTCTCAGAACCGCCCCTATCTGAGGGGTGCCAATATGTAGTATCCGCAGTGGAGACATATAAAGCGGTCACTTGCTTATACAGGTTCCGCATATATGCGACACTCCCTGCCCTTAATGGTTTACAACAAAGATGGGAAGAAGACCTGGGGTAACCCATAGACAAGAAAACATGGTGGGACCTAGTAGAACGTGCCAGTAAGATCACTAGAAACACTAGATTTCAATGAGGTAATTTCTACATCATTCATAGAGTATACGTAACGCCAGGGTGTATCAACAGATATTTTTTTTTTTCACAACAAATTTTATTGATTGATTAGGCAAAGGCATAAACACAGCTCTCCACAATCAGGAGAGTACTGCCAAGTAGCAAGACATGTCTCAGTATCATCGCAAACCTAATCAATAAAAACGAACAACTCCCCCCATCTCCCCCTACAACCCCAGCTACCCAACATCCCGGCTACCCACCCCTTATCCCGCCCTAACCTGGCGCACGTGATCACAATAAGCCTTCATCATTTAATTATATTACATTTAGGCATCTAGCGGCTCTTTAGGCCTGAAGGTCCTCCATCGTAGGTAACCCATCGTCCGGGTCTGCTGGAGGCTCTAGAGTCAAACCCCTATAATCTTCCCACCTTTTCCATATTTTGTAATGTTTTCGGGGGCATCCTCTGGCCTCAAACACAGGTCGCTCCAACCCCATGAAGTAATCTAGGCCGGCCTTCCAGGCGCCCAGTGGAGGAGCCCGGTCACCCTTCCAAGCTCTTGTCAGATCCCACTTGGCAACCACCAGACCCAATAACAAAAGATGACGCTTATATATGTTCCCACCCACGCTCTCTAGGACATGGAGAAGTCCCAAACGGGGAGTGCGGGGGAGATCCCATCCCAGTACCTCCGTCAAACAGCTCCAAACACCATTCCAGCACCGAGTCAGACCAACACAAGACCATACCGTATGCAACAGCGTACCCCTCTCAGTCCCACAGCGCAGGCACTTCGGGGACACAATCAGGCCCGCCTTCCACAACCGCTCCCGAGTATAGTAAGCCCTGTGCAGATATTTAAACTGGATCAATCGGAGTCGCACTGCAATAGCAGCTCCACGCAGGGACTCCAAGGCCTCCCTCCAATCATCTTTGTCCATGGGTCCAACATCCTTTTCCCAGGCCTCTTTTAACGGAAGCAAAGAAGAGGAGCAATGAGTGACTAGCGTTTGGTAGATTCGGGGCACCTTTTTATCCCCAAGGTCCCCCATGAAAAGTTTCGCTTCCACCGGACTGAACTCCGGTAGCAGCTCCAGGCCAACTAGGCTAGGTGCGAGCGCATGGCGAAACTGCAGGTATTTGAAGAATTGGGTCTTGGGCATATGGAATTCAGTACTAAGGTCCTGGAAGGACTTGAGAGTTACCCCGGTCAGAACGTGTCCAAGCGAAGAAATCCCGATCGAATCCCAGCCGCCGAACCCCGTCAGCGAAGCCAATGCGGGGAGCCGTCCGTTCTTCCACAATGGGGTCTCTGCTGTTAGCCTACCCCACCAGCCCATACGACGCAGTACTTGTCGCCAAATCGCAAAGACCACCTGAGTGGCACATGGCAGCCTCCTCCGCTGCCCGGCCGAATACAGGAGCGTGTGCAATGTGGTGTCTCCCATCAACAAGCGCTTAAGGGCGTATGCAGGGTCTCCTCTATCGCCATACCACCATTCGTTAATTACCAAGAGGTGGGAGGCCTGATAATAGGACAGGAGGTCCGACGTGGCCAGACCACCACAATACGTGGACAGAAAGCAGGTCCGTAACGCCACCCTGGCGGCACCCCCAGCCCACAGGAAGCGACCCAAAACAGAGTTGGCCTGCCGAAACCACCGGGGCGCGATCCGATGTGGGTAATTCTGTAATTGGTATAACAGGCGCGGAGGTGCGACCATTTTAAAAATCGCGGACCTACCAAATATGGTGAGGGGCATTCGGGACCACGTCTTAATGTCCGTCTGGACCCTCTCCCACACTGGTAACACGTTGCGCTCCCATGCAATGTCCGCGGACTCGGACAGGAAGACTCCCAGGTACTTCAGTCCCCCGGTCGCTACCTGCAAGGCCGACGCCCATGGGTACGTACTCGCCCCTTCACCCAGTACCCATAGGGTGGACTTACGCGGGTTAAGACAAAGGCCCGACACCTCACCAAAGACACGCATAATTTCCAAGATTCGGGGGCCTGATCGATTTAGATCCGTAAGGAAGAAGAGGACATCGTCCGCATAGAGTACGATTCTGTCGGAGAGTCCCTCGCTCCACACGAAACCGCGCAGCTGCGCGTCAATGCCTATCCAAGAGGCAAGGGGCTCCATAGCCAGCGCAAAGAGATAAGGGGACAGTGGGCATCCCTGCCGGGTCCCCCGACCGACTGAAAATCTCTCCGAGACTGCCCCGGATACACGCACGGACGCAGTGATATCAGTGTATAGCAGTTTGATATAGGAAATAAACACCGGGCCCAGATTAAGATACGGCAGGAGAGCGAACAGATATGTCCAACTGACAGAGTCAAAGGCCCTGTCGATGTCCGCTAACAGTAGGGCCGCCCGCTCACCTGTGGCCCCTATGGCGTCGATAGCCGCCTGCGCCTGTCTGATGTTGTGCTGCGTCGCCCTACGGGACATGAAGCCAGCCTGGTCCGGGTGGACCAGGTCAGCCACATATGGGAGAAGGCGATTCGCCAACGCCTTAGCCAGCAATTTAGCCTCGATGTTGAGTAGGGATATGGGGCGATATGATTCATGTCGGTCCGGGGGTCTACCTGGCTTCTGAAAAACTACAACCTCGGCGTGTCGCCAGTCAGCTGGCAGGCGACCCAGTTCCCGCGCCGTCTCCAGCGCTGTCCTATAGTGGGACCCCAATTGGAGTTGGAATTTCTTATAAAATTCGTATGGAAAGCCACTCGGCCCGGGTGCCTTCCCTGTGTTGAGCTGCCCTAACGCGTCTCCCAGCTCTTCCGCTGTGAGGGGGAGGTCCAGAGATTTCCTTGTCTCATCTGAAACTGCCCTCGGAGGCAGGTACGCGATGAATTTGTCGATCGCATCTGCCGGGAGACAGTCCTGCTGTGCATATTTTTCCGCATAATAGCGGGCGAAACTCGCTGCCAGTTCAGCTGGGTCTGTTATAGCTACCCCTTCCCCGTCAGTGAGACCCGGCAATGTTATCGGTTGCATGGTGTGTTGACATTATCTATGGAGCATAGTACAGGACTTATCTCCCCATTGATATACCCTACTCCGCGTGGCCAGCCTTGCTTGTCGAGCCTCATCGATTAAGACAGATGCGTAGGACTGCTGCGCCTGCAGGAGCAACCGCACCGCCACATCGCCTCCTCCTCTCTGGCACCGCTGTTCTAGCATCTCTACCTGTGCCGCGGCCGCAACAATGGCCTCTCGACGTCGACGACGGGCAGCAGTGCACCACGCTGTCTATGCCCCTCAATGTAGGCTTAATGGCTTCCCAGACCACCACTGCATCCATACCCTCTATCAGGTTTTCCTACCAGTAGTGGGCGATCGCACCCCGCATGTGTTGGACATAGTCAGCCTGCTGAAGGTGCCACGAGGACATCCTCCATCGGAACGGTTGACGCTTTCTATGCAACTCAATCCTGACTGCTACAGGGGAGTGGTCGGACAGTCCTCTGGGCAGGATCCCCGCCTCCCTCACCCTATTGAAGAACGCCCCTGGCACAAAAATCCAGTCGCGAAAAGGAGCCATGCACGGCAGAAACATAGGTGTACTCTCGCACTTTGGCATGCATGTGTCTCCAAACATCCACCCAGCCCAACCCTTCTACCATCGCTTTCAGTCGGGTAGGGGAAGCAGCCGCCATCGTCCCTTGCAGTCTCCTGCGGTCCATGCACACATCCATTACATCATTCCAATCACCTCCCAGCACAGCCAGGGATTCCGGGATGTCCGCCCACACTTCAAACAGCCTCTCAGCCAGGGACCACTGTAACGGGGGAGGAGCATACACACTCCCAAACACCACCGGTTCAGTACCCACCATTCCCTTGATAAAAACGTAGCGGCCCTGTGGGTCAATCCAATGTCGCTCATAAATATAGGCCAATCTGCGGTGAACCAAAATGTCCACCCCTCTCGAACCCCTGGAAAACCCTGCATGATAAACCTGTTGGTAACCAAATCTCTGCAGGCTAAGCACTTTTGTTCCCATCATGTGCGTTTCTTGTAGCAGTAATACATCGGCAGCCTCCCTCTTACCCCATCGCAAAATCGCCCCCCTCTTAATTTTGTCCAGCATCCCCCTGACATTCCAACTCAGCACTCGCATGGACTCTCTAGGGAGTCCTGGAATTGGTGTATCAGCCATAGTCAAGTTGGACAGGACACAGAGGACCCCAGCGCCGGGCCCAGACGCACGGCACAATTAGTTGCAAGGCATTAGGAATCACGTGCACGCCCCTCTGACCACCCCTGACCCCCCCCTCATCCCCCCAAAACCATCCCCCAAACTTCCCATTTCCCGTCCCCCACCTCCCACACCTATACCTCATAGAACTCTGAATTATCTGTCGCGGCATGGGGAACAATCCCCCCCGCAGGGGAACCAGGCAGCCCCTATAAAACAGCACCCCGAACCCCACTCCGCCATCTCACACCAGCACAAATATGCAAAGTAAGTGACTGCCCTATGTTCTATCGCCAGCCTAAGAAAGCACAGCTATAGTCTGTGATGTGCATCGTCGCCTTACGCTCAATGTTCAGCAGTCCAAGCAGTAGCACACCGCACTCCGATGAACCCCCCCGCGGGGCCAGCGGCACCAGCAAACAGTCTCACTCCCAGAGTTTTCAATGGTCTTTTCCGGATTGATCAGATTCGACCGGTGTCTCATCAAGTTGGCCACTGCGAGAAGAGGAGCGCTTCCGTGATCGAGATTTCCTGTGTCGCTTACCCCTGGCCACGGGGTCACCCCTCTCCTGCGACGATCCACGCGACGGGCCGGAGCTCAAACCCGGCTGAGCAGTCCACCTGAAGACCTCCTCCGGGGTATCGATGAAATGGGTCCGCGACTGAAAGACCACACGGAGGCGGGCCGGATAAAGCAAGGAGTACTGTATCTTCAGACCGCGCAGCTTGGCCTTAGCCGCTATGAAGGAGTGGCGTTGTTGTTGCACCAATTTAGTATAGTCTGGAAAAATCATGATCTTATGATTCTCGAACATGAGTGAATCCTTAGCCCTCGCTTCCCGTAGGATAGTGTCCCTGTCGTGGAAGTTCAGTATTCTAGCTATCACCGGCCGTGGTCGTTCCCCAGCGGGCGGTTTCTGCATCAGAGCTCTGTGAGTGCGCTCTATCACGAAGCATTGTGACAGGGCATCCGGGGGGAGCCAGCTCTCAAACCATTGAGTCAAAAATCGTTCCATGGACCCTTTCTCGCAGCCCTCCGGAAAGCCCACAAACCGAAGGTTATTCCTGCGCGCCCGCCCTTCACCATCCTCCACCCGGAGCGCAAGGCCCTTTTGAATTCTCTCCATCGAGGCCACCTTCTGCTTTAATGTCCCCACATCGCCTTCCACTCCAGAGATTCTAGATTCTGCCTCCGTGATGCGGGCCACCGCGTTACGAAGATCTTGTCGCAGCAAGGTTACATCAGCCCCCACCGCTCCTATTTTAGCGTCCAACATGTCCCTAGATTGGGTGATCGCCGCCATCAGCGCCGCATTATCAGGTCCTGCGCCCTGACCATCGCCTGAGGCACCGGGCCCCCGCTAGGTCCGGTAAATTTGTCGATGGGCCCCTGTTTGGCGGACCCACTCCCTCCTCTGCCTCTGGTCATGTCGGGGTTGTATAGGGTGGCAGCCTCCCACTAGCAGATGGCAGGGCTCCTCAGGACGAGCAGCTGCGCAACCAGGATCCAGCAAGGCTACTTCTCCCCACAGGCTCTTCTGCCCCAAGGTATACGGGTCCGCCACGTGGTCCTCCACCAATGCCAGGGGTGCCTTAGGCCGTCACTCAGCTCCAAGTGTGCATCAAGACATGTGGCATGGTACCCATCCGGCTATGCCGCCCTGTTCATGCGGCTCCAGTCGCCGACCATCCCCTTCCCAATCACTTGTCTCAGGTCTCCGGGGTCTCCTACCCCTCTATCCAATGCTCCGGGGCGGTCGCCGTCCGGGCCGGCTCTGGACCCCACCACTCGCGGCCGGGGATCACGAAAATCTAGGCCTCGGTCTCCAGGCCCCCTCAGGCCCGGGTCAAGTCTCAGGCTGGATGTGGTTAGCCGCGTCCAGGCTCTTCAATGGGTAGTCCTCACGCCCGGGGGTCCCGACACACCACAGCCCGGGTCCCACGCCTGCCGGCCGCTGCTGCCTCTGAACCCTATGTCCACACACACGGGGGCCGGAGGTACTCACGGATTATGCTGCGGCACCCCAGCCACTGTTCCAGGGCTCTCCCGGGACCCAGGCACCATGCCAGCAGGAGCTCTCAGTTGGCCACAAGTCAGGGATCCCAGTCGGTGCATCAGCGTTGCTCCCAAGGCTGCAGGCTGGGCCTCCCACGTCGCCGTCCGGGCCGGCTCCGGGCCCCACCACTCGCTGCCGGGGATCGTGAAAATCCAGGCCCCAGTCTCCAGGCCGCCGCACAGGCCGCTGCCGTCCCCTGGCGTCCACACCACCCGGGCAGCTACTCAGAGAGCGGGGGCGCAGCGAACCGCCTACCCTCCGCTCCAGTGCCAGACTGATTGCCCGGGGCGGCACCAATAGCTGAGGTCGGAGGTCAGCACCAGAGCCGCCCGTCCCGACTCCACCAAAATCGAGGCCCCGGCTATGCACGCCGGGACTAGGCCTCAAATCGTCCCAACCGCTTTCTCCACACCAATGCGCTCGGGAACTCTGCTCGGCAACCGGAGGGCACCTCACGCCGTCCGCCACCAAATCGGAGAGTGTTTCCCTATCTGCCAGACTGCCACAGGAAAACACTTGTGCAGGCATTAGTCATCAGCAGAGTGGATTACTGTAACGGCCTTCTACTAGGAGCAAATGAAGGGCAGTTAAAAAAATTACAGGTGATCCAAAACACGACAGCTAGGGCAATCCTCAATGCTCCCCCCAGGTCTCCCTCTCTCCCGCTGCTGACTAGGCTCCACTGGTTACCAGTAAAGAAACGAGTGCAGTTTGAGACCTTGTGCACTATTCATAAAAGTGCGATAGGTGAAGGTCCAAAATATCTAGCCAAAATCTTCCAGCCATATGCCCCTGGGCGAACCCTGCGCTCAGGCAACCAGCAGCTTCTGCAGGTGCCTAGAATAAAAAAGTCCAGACAAGGAGGGAGAGCACTAGCCCATCTAGGACCTAAGCTCTGGAATTCTTTACCCCTCGAGATGAGATCACTCACCAGTCATCTGACCTTCCGAAAGATCTTAAAAACATACCTATTTTCCAGTAACTGATCCCCCCCTGTTAATATGTACCATTTCATCTGACCACTAACCATCTGAGGCTATATTCTCACTGGCAAAGCGCGGAGATACCCCTTCGGGGGTCTATTCAGGCGCTATAGAAGAATATAAAATAAAATAAAATAAAATGCTGCAAAGTAGGTCCGGGAGCCAGGATAAATGTTACGGATCAATGCCGGTGCTAGTGGGAACTCTAGCAAGCTGCGTCCACCATCTTCGCCCGCTAGGCCACGCCCCCATCAACAGATACTTTAACACAAGAACAGCGGCCTGACCCTGTTGTGGAGAGGGGGTGCAGAGTTTTTCCATATGTTTTGTATGTGCCCAGAAATAGGGACCTCTGGAGGTCGGTGACCACAATTTTGTCAAAGGTAACAGAGAAAGAAATGCTCACAGCACTGGGGTACTGCCTCTTGCTGCGGTTCCCCCTTACCTCCAAAAATGAAAGAACATGTCAATTCAAAGACCTGGGTCTCATCCTGGCAAAAAGGGACATCACCAGCCACTGAAAGGTGCAGGCGGCCCCAACACAGATAGATGGAAGAGGGAGTTCATACGATGGGTAGGCTGTGAAGGGGCAGTAAGGTTATGAGAGGCCAGAAGAACCGGAATCGAGAAATCACTAGAATCAGCCAGGGGTTGGGAGGCATTGGTGACCACACGGGAGACCACGACTAGAAGCAGCTGGATGTAGCCGCATAGGGGTGGAGGAATAGGAACATTGGGTTTGAGAATGTTGTCCAGGTACTGCTACAGCGGGACTCCAAAAATATATTTGCCGATACTACTTATTTGAAACAGACCAATGCACTGTGCGACTTTACTTGCCACACTTCCTCTGCCTGCAGACAGAGGCGCTAGCTTCACGCAACACTTGGAAGCTTTTTCTGAACTACATATAACATAATACAAACTCAAAAGATATTAGTTCATAATTCTGTACATTAAACTCCATATAATACATTATACATAATCCTAGCTCATTTCCTTAGCAACCACTACTCTGCTACCAAGATATAACTGCTACAGCGGGACTCCAAAAATAAATTCTAAATCAACGTGGCCATTTCCCCAAATCCTCAGAACACTCATTCATTCAACAGTGGGGCCCATTACACTGCGCACTTACTCTGTTCATTTAAACTTGTCTTCAAAGATTAGGCCAACACACCAGGAGGCCTACTATAACATTGGCGGAGTGTCTAAACCTATTTAACTATTTATTATTTACACTTGCAATTTAAAACGATTTACCATGGTTTCATTTAAAAACCATTTATTTCTGACACACCACCATAATGGCAATGGATCTGCTAGAACGAAAACTAGGCGTAGGAAAAATAAAAAAACAGCTTTTACTTCTCCATTTATCTAATTTTTATTCAAAGCAAACTTTTAGTATGTCCGACATTTAGACATTTATTAATTCTTTATTCAGTAAGAATCTTTAACTTTATCTGAAAATGATAATTTATTTAAAAGCTCAGAAATAGACATTTATTTAAAGTTCAGTAAAGTTTAGCAAAGAACAGATAGTTCCAAATTCACTCTCTCCTAACATCCCTAGCTAACACCCTCATCTTATCCTAACAGTCCTGCAAAGAATAATAAACAGTCAGTAAGCAAAGTCTTACATCCAGAAATCGATCTTCAGTCCGGCAGCATCTCCAGAGGAAATCAAAAAGAGAGCGATCCCTCTAAGCAAAACCAGCGTTTTTTATACACTACTTTCCTAACTTAATCTATCTAAAAAGTAACTAGTATCACCAGTTCGAGTTCTGATTGGACAAATTTGGGGTAGATGAGCGTCTCCTCATCATTACAGCATGTTTTTCACAATGAATCTGCAGAAAAATAAAGGGTCTTTGTTTAGGACAGTCCGTGGCCTAGGCGCTTCCTTTATTTGAAACATAGGGAAATATTCATCAGAGCATTACATTGTCCATATTTGGCACCCATCCTAGGTTCCGGGGCATGGTGTCCTTGAACCTCCCATCCGAGCACAGTCAGCTCACTTGCGCTTGCAGGCTTTGGATGCACATGCTCAGTCTAATATTCACTCGCGGTTCATCAGAACAGCCATTTTCTTAGTAATGTTAATTATGGAACTAAAGCCCTTCTGTTTACCTCCCACCATACTAATGTTTCCCCATTAGTTGTTACCTAGCAAATAAGCCACATATATGCGTTTCATACTTACATATCCGACGACTTTATGGCACAAAAACGTGTACAATAAGCATATTTAAGCTGCGTTTGTTTATATTTAAGCTATGCATTAATTTACAATTACAACACATATTAGTTACCTTTATTGCAACTTGCAAGCAAGATTAGTATTCCCGTGTATGAAAAATGTATGCATCTTATACTATGGTTGATTAATTCTTAATAACTTGCCATTAGTAAATATTAACGTTATGGAACATTGATTTCGAGAGGGGTGTACAAAATTTTGTTTTACCACCTCGTTCCATCAATTCCCTCATCTGGTGATCCTATCACCAAACATCTTTCAAAATTTGGCAAAATTTGGCAGAACATGTTTCGAATTCTTCATATTAGTATAATCTATACTCTTGTAACTTTCTCTTTTGATTCTTTAAAAATCTTTTCTCTCATTTCTTCCATTTCTATTTCATTCTTTTCTCTTTCCCTTGCTTTTCGTTCTTGAATTGTCGTCTTTATTGCTTTTCTGAAATCTCTCCTACCTTTGCATATACAGCATAATCTTATCAGGAAAATCACTATTACTAAAATTGTTACTGGAATTAGTATTTTACCTATAATTGAACTACCTATCTCTTGGAACCAATGCTTAACTGCTATAAAACTTCCACCTAATTTCTCAAGAACACCTTCAACCTCCAGTGGTTCAATCTCTCCATGTAAATCTGTAATGTGTGTAATATACTTTTCAATATTCTGACTTTTATCCGGAATATAAGTACAACAATGTTGCACTTTCAATATTCCACAGACTGCTCCCTCTTTTGCTAAAACGATGTCAAGGCCAAGTCGATTTTGCATTCCCATAGCTCTCATAGCAATCATTTCAGTATCAACCATCCGGAAACCTCCTGCTGTATCTGTTGACAATCCATCAATTATTCTGGACAATTTTCGGATTCTATTTGCATTAAATGAAATTCCCACTGCTGGTATCAGTGCTCCAAAAACATCACCTATTATTTCTAACACACTCTCTCTTCTTTTACGACTTAAAACTTTACCTATCTCATGCTTTTCATTATTACCTCTATCTACATGGAAAATTTTAGGAAAGACCAAACCCACAAAACAGGTCCCATACCAATGGTCGGGTAACCTATAGTACGCTTTGTTCCGGCAGATAAAATAAACACCCGTAAAAACAGGATCATTTCCTCCTTTGAATCCACAACCCCCTAAAATTCTTTAAGTGTCTCTACATTGACTTGCACCCACAAAATAATTGTCATACATGGTGTTATCTCTTCTAATACAAAATTTCCCTGACATTGGAGTATCTATATTTATAGCTACATTCACATTTTTATCATCAAGATTTTCATCATTATATGTCCAATACTTAGATTTTGAATGTTTTATTTTCTCACTTCGTTTATAAGCAATCCTTCTTTCCTCAACCAAATTTAAGAACGTTCTTTCTTCAATTCTCAATTTACATGTCAAATTGTTATGAAAAGCATATTCATGTGTCAACTCGTCCATTTCCAAGAAATACTCTCCCATTTCTTTAGCGGGCTTCTTTTTGTTCAATGTACTATCAATTTTCAGTTTTGCAAAAATTTAATCTACATTAGAATAATGATATTCTAATTTCCTAGTCTGATAAAACAAACTTGCTATTACACTGCAGGTTACACCATATGTAAGAGGAAGGTGGTGATAGGTCACACCTTCTGACACTGACGCTGGCAATTTTACGCAAACATAGCAATCATCAACATTCATGGTTTTGATATATTCAAGCAATAACTTTGAAAAGGTATTTTGTGTAAAATCACTCATCGACTGATCCTGATGCACCTCTGGCCTATACACATGTTTCTCATGAATTTCTACTTTCTCACTTGGCTTATTTAAACTTACATTTGATTTCAATTTTGTTAAATTATCTTGAAAAGGAATTACAATTGCTAAAATCACCCACAATATTGTCAATAATCCCATACATAACGTACAATATCTACACCATTTTCTAAAAATAGACCACTTTGTTTTATGGTTATTAGTAGGCATTTTCCCCTAACACAATTTCTTCGACCTTGTGTCACCTATAAGTTCCACAATAATGGTTTACTAACAGAGTTTCTTCGACCTTGTGTCAATTCTATTCTAGACTATATTATATGTTGTTTTTCTAACAAGTTTTCTTCGACCTTATGTCAACTCCGACCTCTCTTATATTTACAATATCCGTCTCACAGGACTTTAGGCTTTTACTTAATATCATATACTTTGAGTACCAATCCGTTTTCTCTTAAGTTGACTTCCTTACTCACTTTTCCCAATTGCTTTTGGACAGTACACGTTTTCTTGGCTACTATTAACCTCAGCAATGGGTGGTAGGACTATATAAGTCCACTCAGACGATTTGTACTTCTGATTCGGTCGTCTTACTCTTTTTGGGCTTTGAACGACTTCAATTTTCTTTCCCAGTGTGAGAAGTTGGCCTGGTATATAATGCTCAGTAATTCTTAGTGATCACTTTGTACCATGCCAAGCGACCCTTATGATGATGGTTGTAATTCAACCTTGTAGACCAGTTATCCTAGTGGTAACGTGGACAAAGCAGTCTTAGGCTAAACTCTGAAAGGCATGTGAAGCCAGTTGTTATACCATACACAACCCCCTTGAATACCAAATGAAAGGGACACCACACAGATATATATTGAAAATATATATTGATTTATTAACTATAAAACCCCCTGGACTCTTTATGAGCACAGAAGCACAAGCGTTAAATCACAAGAGAGTTTAAAATACACAAAAGTTGCACAATATGGATGAGCCCTAGGGGCCACCTAAACCATATACTAAGAAAGTGGTATAACAGATACCAATAGGAAAGTGAAGAGGCCTAGGGCCTTGGGAATCGCTGGAGCTATTCGAGACTAGCAGTGACTAAGTCGGGAGAGGCCCACGGGACTCGGGTGCAGGGTTCAAAGTGCACGCACTTTCCAATGTAAAGTCTATGGTGCGTAAAAAGTACAAAGTTAGAAAGTTAGGAACCTTCCGAGTGACCTACGGAGTTAAAACTTAAGACACAGGCCCTTGAGATGTGTACCAGTGCAGGAGCACCGGCGGAGCTGAGTTACCTCACCCACAGGAAGCGGGTGCACAGGGTCGAAGTAGTGTCGGGTTTCGTCACGCTGGTCGATGGTGCTTGGAGCTGAAGATGCTGCAGGCGGCTCGATGTGAAGAGTTCCGGTGGATCCAAGGGTGGATCTGAAGATGTGAAGACCTGAAAGCAGAGGGGACAGTGTTCAAAGTCACTAGCCAGTGACTACCGTGGAACCAGATTGGAACCAGGCGATGTCGGGTGCAAACAGGCGTTGTCGGGTAGCTTCTTTCTGCAGCCACGTGGATACCCGGGGTCGAGGACGTCCAGGAGTCGGTCACGAGCTGTCCCACGTCGGCTTCTCGCTGTTGGCGGTGTCGGCGACCTGATCGGAGCAAACAGGCCTTGGCAAATGCAAGCCACGCAGAAGTTGAAAGATGCTTAACACTCGGACCAGCAAGGTCAGAGCGGGTGCTCCTTTTTACAGGAGCTTGGGTAGGTCTGGAGCAACCAGACCTGCTGTGTAAATCGTCGGTTTCGTCGCCAAGATGGCCGCTGACCACGTGGCTAGTGGCCGGGATGGCGCGTCGAGTGGCACAATGCAAAAGGGCCCCACGCAGATCGTGGAGATGCTGGAGGGCTGATCTTCGGTGCAAGGGCTGCTCGGTTGTGGGGGTTCTCAGTCCCCAAAGCACAACGTCGAGGATGCCTCAGAAGCTGCGCAGTCAGCTGTTCGAGTGTCTTCCAAGAGGTCCGGTCCCACATCACTCGGTGCCTCCACGGGTCCCTTCTTTGCAGGGACTGTGGATCGGGCTCTGAGAGGTCTGGGAGTCTGGTTCTTGTCGGGCTCTGGGCTCGGGCTCCGGCGGGAGGCGGCGGCAAAGCAGACGTCGAGTTGCTGGTTGGTACCTGTGTTCACAGGGTGGCCACTCCTAGGCCACAAGGGAGATTCTCTTCAGTCTTCTGAGCAGCAGAATGTCGAAGTCCAGTCTTCTTCTTCGTGTAAAGTTGATTCAGGATGATCTGCTGTGCAATGGCACTGCTCCCACTCTTATTCCCAATCTGAGGGGTGGATCACCTACTAGGTCCCTCCTCTGGGAGGAACCAGGAAGGGGGGCGGTTACACCCCCTTTCCTTTGTCCAGTTCCGCGCCAAGCCTGGGTCTGGAAAGTCCCAGGACCGGTTTGGACTGGCCTATGCACGGGGACACCTTGTGTGCCCCGGGCATGTCTGATTCTATTCAGCCCTGTCCTACCCAATACACAAAACCCTGTCTGGGGTGGTGCTCGCACCTCCCAAGGCAGGAAACCCTTTGTCCAGGCCACCATCTGCCGAGTTTCGGTCAGCAGCAGGAGGCCAGACTCGTGTCTGTGGTGGCAGCATCCATTTTGTGATGCTGAGGCTCTGTTTAACTTTAACCGGGGTTAAGGCTACACACATGTCGTGTCCCTCTAGAAGGGTGGAATGCTATCCCCGTCGCCAGAATTGGCGAGGGGATAGTATTCCAATTCGTATGACACCTTACTCGACATGTTTTGATAAAGCCAAACCAAAGATAGCATTTAACCGCGAGGATTATAATGCACTTAAGAGTATATGGTATGGCAATATCCCGGAACAGCTTAGGGAGTGGTTCCCGACAGCTGCAGACAGGCTCAGCTCATGCTAGAGCACCATCTCACATATTTCCAAGCACTCTGCCTCCAGGATTGATGAGGCCTTCCATAGGAGTGGCTGATAGGAACATATGTGTCCAGTTTAGGGTTAGGCACAGACATACTGTACCTAAGTAAGAGGTGGTTACACCGACTTACCCCAGCTGAGTGATCAGCCAGTTGTGTCAAATATGGAGGCCAGGCCAGGGGTGGCACAATACATGCTGCAGCCCCTGGTAGGCCTTGGCTACACCTATGCCCTGGGTACCTATGGTACACTGTTACAGGGCCCTATAAGGTGAACCAATTCCAATTGTGTTATGCACCTAAGGTACATGGAGTCCATTTTAAGGAGAGAGCAATCAGCCTGGGGCCCTGAAAAGCAGGATCCCAGGCCAACTAGGTCAAAAACCAGCTACACACCTGGCAAAAAGTTTGGGGGTAACCATAGTCAGATATCCACCTTCCTACACCCAGTATTTCTCTCTGACTAGTGATCTCATGCACTTGCTCTTCTGACTCTTTTGCTTTGTTCACTAGTTTGAATCTCAATCCACCAGCTTTTTTAGGCCAATTATCTCCTTTACAGATTTTATTTGTTTTTGGCTCTATTTTGGCTCCAAAGCAGAAGAAAACTTACAAAACTGTCTGACGGCTACATTTGACTGGATGCGATCAAACCACCTCAAATGCAATTCAGGAAAAACTGAAATCCTCCCTTTCGGTCAAAACAATGCCTTTTCCCCCTCAAACTGGTGGCCTCAAGACGCCGAAATTCCCCCCAATACCATCACGTCAGCCCGTAACCTAGGGATAAGGTTCGATGAAGCACTATCCTTCAAGCAACAAGCAGGTACTGTGGCAGGGTCCTGTTTCAACATCATTAAAAGTCTCAGAAGATTCTTTGACCTTCTTCCCCTAACAGCCAGAAAGACTGTAGCAGTAGCTCTCATTACATCTCGCTTGGACTACTGCAACAGCATCTATGCAGGCACAAACAGAGCTGTTCTGCACAGATTGCAGATGGCTCAAAATGCCGCCGCTCGCCTGGTGCTACGGCTACCCAGGAAATCATCTGCCTCAAAAGCACTCAAAACCCTACACTGGTTACCCATCCACAAAAGAGTGCTTTTTAAGATCCTGCTCATCACTTTCAGAGCCTACCACCAGTCAGGACCTACATACCTGTCCCAAAGGTTTGTAAGATACACTCCCCCTCGATCACTCAGATCATCCAACCTCAACCTACTTGCAGTTCCCAGATTCAGACTAACCACGAAAGGCGGAAAATCCATCGGAGTACTGGGAGCCAGGGCCTGGAACAAGCTCCCGCCTCAGATGCGCCTGATACAGTCAGAAAAACTGTTCCGGAAAATGCTCAAAACT
Organism: Lissotriton vulgaris; assembly: GCF_964263255.1. Classification (NCBI taxonomy): domain Eukaryota; kingdom Metazoa; phylum Chordata; class Amphibia; order Caudata; family Salamandridae; genus Lissotriton; species Lissotriton vulgaris. Next base: position 1,059,503,039 of record NC_141697.1, read on the forward strand.
TGGATTTTCAATACTGAAGACTCATCCTGCTTAGCTTTAATCTAATTCCTTCCTTCACCTATAGACCTTGCTCTATCATTAGGATCCTCCCCAGCAGCCGCCCTATTTTCCTTCCCTGTTGAGACAGCGATGTCTAGCGCCAAGATGCTCCCTGGAGTGTAAGCGCGCTTTAGAAAAACCCTTTCACATTCACATTCACATTCACACATTGTGTTATGCTCCACTCTACAAGCTCTTTTTCTTGGACTTTTTCTTACTGCAGTTTCGTCTGAACTGTCATCAGTTTCACTTTCAGTATCTTCAACTATCATTGATTATGATTTTTACAATGTCTTTGTCTTCATCAGATTCAGCTTTCTTCTTGGGCACTCTGTTAGGAACACCTTCATAACTGGTACTTGGAATCTCATCTTTTTCATGAGTTATTTCCTCTTCCCTAGTTTCAGGTTTTCCGTTCCTGCCTTCAGAGTTTCCAGATTTTTCTTCAGCTTTCTCCTCTTCAATGACCTTATCTTCACTTACTTCTGCGTCTTTACTGGTGTCTAACTTTACCGATTCTCGACCTTCAGATTGATCTTCAGAATCTGGTATCTCCACAATCTCCCTTTCACCTTCACCTTCAGACGCAGAACTGGCTTCTGATACTTCCAGATGTCGATGTTCCTGTCGATCTTCAGAATCTGGAGTCTTTTCTGGTTCAGCTTCAGAATCAGAGTCAGTTGTACTTTCACCGTCGTATAGGTATTCAGGTGCAGGCACACGAATGGTGTGGCTGGCATGCACCCACCTCTTCAATCCAGCACACTTGACTGCAGTAGTACTGACTAGGATAACCTGGCGTGGTTTCTGCCACTCAGTTCCCACCTGGTGGAGCACAGAAGTTACCACATCAGACAGATTTTTGCAGTAGTCCAATATGATGTCATCATTTATTGTCAATAACTTATTAACAGGTACATAGGCCTGCCTCATTACTCTGCCCATCAAAATCTCATGTGGACTCAGTCCAGTTTTCTTGTCAGGAATGCTTCTCAATGTCATCAGGACAAGCGGCAAAGCATCTGGCTAATTAAGTCCTGTTGCCAAACACATTTTTGCAATTCTGTTCTTAATAGTTCCATTTACCTGCTCTACCACCCCTGAAGCCTCAGGTCTGTAAGCACAATGCAGCTTCTGGCGAATATCCAGAGCTTCACAGATCATCTGCATCAACTCATTTTGAAAATGCAGTCCGCGGTCTGATTCAATGGATACTGGAAATCCAAAGCGCGGTATTATTTCTCGCAAAAGCAATTTGGCAACAGTTATTCCATCATTCCTCCTTGTGGGGAATGCTTCAACCCATCGGGAGAACAAGCAAATTATCACAAGAACATACTTAAGTCTGTTGCATGGGGGCAATTCCACAAAATCCATTTGAACCCTTGTAAATGGACCACCCTCCCGTCCTATGGTTCCCAAACTCACAACGGTTTTTCTGTTTGGATTAAATTGCTGACATATTAGGCATCTTTGGCACAGACTTTCAGCAATCATCCTGAATTTGGGATTATACCAAGTTTGTCTGAAAAGACGAATCCTGGCATCTCTTCCAATATGGGCTTGACCATGGTACATTCGAGCCATGTCTGAGATCATGCTATCGGGCATTACTGGTCTTTCATCTTTGTAAACCCAAATTTCATCTTCTTCTCTCTGTCTGCACCCTGCTTTTAACCAAATATCTTTTCCTTCTGCTTCTGCCTCTTCTTGTACCTGTTTCACTTCCTGCCATGTCTCAACTACAGTAGTTAGCATTAAAGGACTCGGAACATGTTTTTTTTACTTTTCTCTGTTGATTGAAATTTGATTTTTTGCAATGGCATTCGCATAATTGTTTCCTCTAGAAATATAATCTTCATTCTTTTTGTGAGCTGAACACTTTACCACCGCTATTCTTTCAGAAGCTGAATTACATCTATCAATGTCTTCACAAATTCAGCATTAAGAATAGGTGTTCCCGCAGAAGTCAAATAACCTCTTTGAGACCAGAGTTGTCCATAATCATGAACAACTCCATAGCCATATTGACTGTCAGTCACTATGGTTACTTTCACCTCTTTTCCCAGTTCACATGCTCGTATCAAAGCAACTAACTCCGCTACTTGAGCAGAATGAATTCCTTTCAAACAAGATGCTTCCAACACTTCTGCTACTGTACAAATGGCATAAGGCGAGAGTGAGTGGTGGCAGCGCTCATTATCAAACCGCTTCTCGTTTTGCTCGCATGTGCTGAGGTCTTAATAGAACTTTTAAAAAATCATTTTTGAAACCCACTGTGATTGTGACTTTGGGGCTTTTTATTTCTCATTTATCTGACTCGCTTTTCGAGTCTGTTTGTCTCTCTGCTGGGGGCAGTTATAAAAATTGTTGAAACGCTGTGGGGATGTTTTAAACTTACCTGACAGTTTCTGTGCATTGTGTGAGCCTACCCGACCCCGTTCCATCGCGGCTGTGTGCCGTTTGTGTGGAGGGCGGGCGGCCATCTTAGCAGGAGTCCTCTCCCCGGCTGAAACCTGTGGCAGCGGTCTAGCTGGGGGAGTGACGCTCTGCCATAAATTACCATGCCTTTCCTGTCGCGCAGCGGCCGCGCATGGCGGGCGCGCCTAAGGCGCGCCTAAGGCGCGCCGAAGGTAAGCCAAAGGTCAGCCCGTCTGCGCCCGTCCGTGCCTCGGCCGTGACGGACGCAGAGCGGGCTGTTCAACAGCCTAGGACTGTGCAAGACCAAGTAGTCAGGTACACTAGGGAGCAATTGCTGTCTCTATGTCCTGCTAGTTGCGTGGATGCGGGAGGCGTTGCAGGGAACTGTCCATGGCTCAACCCGTGTTTGATCTGTGGTTTTTGCTGTTCGGTTACTCTCTCCACCCCTTCTGCACGGGAGCCAGTCCCCCATGTTTTCTCGGCCGCCCTAGTCAACGCGCGGTCGATGTGTAAACATGCTGCTGATATTTTTGAGCTGCTTGTCGACAGCCCGCTCGATTTTCTGTTTGTAACGGAGACCTGGCTCACTGAGGCCAGTGCCCCGGATGTCGAGTTAGCGGTCCCACGTGGTTACAAAATACATAGGAGGGACAGAGCACTGGGAAGAGGGGGGGGGTGTTGCTATTATTCTCAGAGATTCATTAACTCTTCAGGTAGACCCCCCGATATCCCTGGAGGGGGGCGAAGTTATGAATTTTTCTGTGGTTCTCTCCCCGCACTTTACCCTTGGGGGTTCCCTGGTCTATCGGCCCCCAGGACCAGTGGGCGCTTTTCTTACGGCTCTGATTGAGCTTTGCACCCCCCGAGCCCTCAGATTTCCGACCTTTTTGCTTCTGGGCGACTTCAACATCCATATTGATGAGGTGGGTCTCCCGGAGAGCAAAAGCTTTTTAGACTTTCTGGATTTCGTGCATCTGTCTCAGTGGGTCTCTTTACCCACGCACTCGGGAGGGCACACCCTGCATGTGATTTGTTCCAATTTTCTCCTCCAGGCGGATGCCCCAGAACCTTTGACGTGGTCCGACCATCAGCTAATTAGGTTTGCTTGGTCATCTCAGGGAACTACCTCTGCGAGGATTAAATCATGGTGTGCCAATAAAATCAATAATGAAACTCTGGTGGCCACCCTAGCCGAGAATCGGCCTGCGCTGGGTAATGATCTCACTACAGCAGTGTCGTCCTTTAATGAGTGGATGGTTGCGGGGATTTCATCCTCTTCTAAAGGAAGGGGAGGTAAACTGCGCTCCACCGCCTCACAACCCTGGTTCTCCCAGGAGTTACGTCTCCATAAACAGTCCTGTAAAAGACTCGAGCGGGATTGGCGTCAATCGTACTGTCCTCTGGCCAAGGAAATACTGCGCAAGGAACAGAAAATGTATTATGCCAGTATTAAAAAGGCCAAAGGTATCTATTACGCCAACCGAATTGCTAAAGCTAATAATAACAGTCGGGAGATTTTTTCAATTGTGAACAGCTTCCTGGCCCCCTGCGCGGAGCAGCGGATAGTTCCAGCTTCGAAAGAGTGGTGTGAGAGCTTGTCTGGGTTTTTTGTTGACAAAATAGCGGCTATCCAGTCAAGCTTTGCTGCTACCAGCCCGTTTGTTAACCCGCAGGACTTTCCTCTTCCTCGGAAGGTTCCCTCGACCAAGCTGTCGGAGTTTGTTCCACCTTCTATCACTGACACTCTTGCCGTGATCAAGTCTTTAAAATCGGGGTCTCCCTCTGACCCCTGTCCAGCAAGAGTGTTGGCCGCTGCTGCTGATGTGGTGATTGAGGAGGTGACGCACTTAGTTGGCCTCTCCTTCAAAGCTGCCAGTCTGCCTGCAGAGTGGAAACAAGCTAAGCTCCTACCTCTGCTGAAAAAGGCCGGCGCTGATCCGGCGGTACTGACCAATTATCGGCCTATATCGCTGCTTCCGGCCTTGGCTAAAATCAGTGAGAGGTTGGCCTTCCAACAGCTCAATGAGTTTGTGGAAGGATCTGGAGCTCTGCACGAGGCTCAATCCGGGTTCCGCACTGCCCACAGTACGGAGTCGGCCATGGTGGAAGTCTCTGAGGCGGTCAGGGAATGTTTGGATGGGGGCGGCAGAGCGGCTCTAATTCTATTGGACCTCTCTGCCGCGTTTGATACTGTTCCCCACCAACGCCTCCTGTCCAGACTTGCTGACATCGGTATTTGTGATCTTGCTTTGGACTGGCTGAGTTCTTTTCTGTTGGCTAGATCTCAACAGGTCTGGCTCCCTCCGTTTTCATCTTCGGCTAGACCACTCTGTACAGGGGTCCCAAAGGGCTCGACATTGAGCCCTTTGCTCTTCAATATATATCTGACCCCCCTGATTGAACTAGCCAAACATTGGGGAGCCAAAATTATTGCATACGCGGACGACACGCAGTTGTTCTTCACTTGGCCAGGTGAGGCACTGGATACAAAGCAGATCCAAAATTGTCTGTCCTCAGTCTTCAATTGGCTAGCGTCATCTCAATTGAAGTGCAATGAGGACAAGACGGAAATCTTGCTCTATGGCCAGTTTCCCCCTGACTTTAGGTCACTATTGTGGCCAGATGGCTTCCCCATGCCAGGTGCTTCAAACACCTTGGCCAAGAACCTCGGGGTCTGGTTCGGGGAGGACCTCCGTTTCGAGGGGCACATTAAGAGGCTCACTGGAAGCTGCTTTGGGACCCTGAAGTCTCTTAGAAGGTTTTTTCCGCTTCTGCCGGCCTCTGCTCGCGAGTCAGTCGCGAGAGCTTTAATTCTCTCGCGCCTGGACTACGCGAACGCTCTGTTTAGTGGCTCTCCGGCTTACTTGATAGGGCGGCTCCAGGTTATTCAGAACGCCACCGCTAGATTGTTGGGGAACATCTCCAAGCGGATCAGCGTCAGGAGTTACCTGGAGAGCTTGCATTGGCTTCCGGTGCAGCATCGAATTACCTTCAAAATCTTGACTTTGGCCCATAAAGCCATCAATGGGCGTGGCCCCGCCTATCTGATGAAACGATTCCTGCGGTACACTCCCAATCGAGATCTGCGCTCAGCATCTCAACACCTCTTGCAAGTACCGCGTTTCCGGCGCGCCCGGCTGGGTGGGCACTCTGTGACAGTGAGAGCGGCGCGAGCATGGAATGCGCTCCCAGTCTTTTTCCGCAGCACGGTGGACTTCACGGTTTTTAAGAAAGCACTAAAAACCCATTTGTTTAGATTAGCTGTGTAAATTGTTATGTTATTTCAGGGCTCGGCTGCTATACTTCCCTTGTTTCCTTCTTCCGCGCCAGGATACTCCGGCAGTAATTGTGCGCGCTATAAAACAGCTTAACATAACATAACATAACATAAGCAGCGCTCAAAATGCCACTTTCTGTTCTCAGACATGATCTATCCACAAACATCACAAAATCTTATTCAGTAATGGTTCATCCCTAATATCTGGCCTAGGTTTTGTGCAATACTCAAGAACATCCAGACATTTGTGATCAAGCTCACCTTTCACTTCTGCTTCAATAGTGTCAGGTAAGAGCGTAGAAGGATTAACATTCACACATCTGGCAATTGTCACATTTTCAGCTCCCAGAATTACTTTTTCATATCAAGTCATTCTGCTGTTGGTCATGTATTGTGTTTTTGCTCTTGTGAGGAGAATCTCCACAGAATGAGGTACATACACCCTCACAGGAAATCCCATCACAATTCTTTCACTTTGCTCCAAACTTACACTGGTTTCTGCTACTGCTTTCAGACATCCTGGCAAAGCCTTTGCAACAGGGTCCAAAACAGCCGAGAAATACGCAATTGGTTTTCTCATTTTTCCATGTCTCTGAATTAACACTGACAATGCACATCCTTCTCGCTCACTGCAGTACAATTCAAACTCTTTTTCATAATCAGGCATTCCCAATGCTGGTGCTTCACACAGTTTTGTTTTCAGCTGTTCAAATGCTTCCATTTCAGTTTTGGTGAAAACTATTGGGTCTCTAATATCTGATTTTGTCAAACTCTCTAATGGTTTTGCAATCAATGAAAATCCACTAATACTCTGTCTGCAATAACCTACAATTCCTAGGAATATTCTCACTTGTCTTTGAGTTTAGGTGGCTGCATTCCTTATATCATTCTGATTCTTTCTATTGTGACTTGTCTGATTCCTTTTGCAATCTTGTGACCTAAGTATTGTATCTTTCTGACAAAACTGTAACTTAGATGGAGACATTTTATGTCCCTCTTCTGCCAAATGATTCAACAATGCTACTGTGTCAGTTACACATGCATCTTTTGTTTTTGATGCAATCAAAAGATCATCTATGCATTGTACTAATACAGACTCTCCAGGCATGTTCAGGCTTTCTAATGATTTCTTTAGCAACTGATTAAAAATCGATGAACTCTCAGTGTACCCTTGGGGAATTCTACACCATGCTAGAATACGATTCTGGAATCTAAATGCAAAAATTGGCTGGCTTTCTGAATGCAATGGAACAGTAAAGAACGCATTGCACAGGTCAATCAATGTATACCATTCCGCATCATGGGGAATTTGGTACAAAATCACTGCTGGATTCGGAACAATCTGGCAACATGGGACAACAATTTTATTAACCTTTCTAAGGTCCTGTACAATTCTAAATGTTCCGTTAGGCTTTTTCAATCCCATGATTGGTGAATTACAAGGGCTGCTTTCTAGTTCTCTCAGAATTCCCTGCTCAATCATTTTGTCAATCACTGGAGTAATTCCCTCGATTATTTCTGCAGTCATCTTATACTGAGGTATATTTGGGTAGCTCGCACCTTCCTTTACTGTAACTCTTACAGGATCAACACCTTTCATCAATCCTATATCTTTTCCAGTAAAATCCCATACTTCCTCTTTCACTACTTCTTTCAATTCAACAGTCAAAAACAGAAAATAGCGTGCTCTGCTCTGCCTCAATCTTGAGCATCGTAATTTTATACAAACTGTCTTCATCTGAGGTTTGCAATTCTATGCCATCTGGTGAACAATATATAGCACAGGTGTGTTACTGCTACAACGCATCTTTTACAACGTAATGCTGTTACAACGCAGCTATTACATCGCAAATACCATTACAATGCATGCCATTACAACGCATGGCATTACATAGCAGATGCTTTTACAACGCATACCATTACATCGTAAGTATTGGTAAGTATTTAATTTTTTTTTATTTTATTTAATATTTTATAATTGATTTAATTATTATTAATTATTAAAAAATATTTATTTCGTTTTTAAATATTATAAATTAAATATATTAATTTAAGTATTTTTTAAAATAAGTATGAGTATAGGAGTATATGTTTTGGGGTACTGATGTATATGTTTTGGGGTGTTTGGGTATTTTTAGGTTTTAGGGCAGTGTTTGGGTTTTGGGGTACAGGGGTGTTTTTAGGTTTTAGGGCAGTGTTTGGGTTTTGGGGTACAGGGGTGTTTTTAGGTTTTAGGGCAGTGTTTGGGTTTTGGGGTACAGGGGTGTTTTTAGGTTTTAGGGCAGTGTTTGGGTTTTGGGGTACAGGGGTGTTTTTAGGTTTTAGGGTAGGGTTTGGGTTTTGGGGTACAGGGGTGTTTTTAGGTTTTAGGGCAGGGTTTGGGTTTTGGGGTACAGGGGTGTTTTTAGGTTTTAGGGCAGGGTTTGGGTTTTGGGGTACAGGGGTGTTTTTAGGTTTTAGGGCAGTGTTTGGGTTTTGGGGTACAGGGGTGTTTTTAGGTTTTAGGGCAGTGTTTGGGTTTTGGGGTACAGGGGTGTTTTTAGGTTTTAGGGCAGTGTTTGGGTTTTGGGGTACAGGGGTGTTTTTAGGTTTTAGGGCAGGGTTTGGGTTTTGGGGTACAGGGGTGTTTTTAGGTTTTAGGGCAGTGTTTGGGTTTTGGGGTACAGGGGTGTTTTTAGGTTTTAGGGCAGTGTTTGGGTTTTGGGGTACAGGGGTGTTTTTAGGTTTTAGGGCAGGGTTTGGGTTTTGGGGTACAGGGGTGTTTTTAGGTTTTAGGGCAGTGTTTGGGTTTTGGGGTACAGGGGTGTTTTTAGGTTTTAGGGCAGTGTTTGGGTTTTGGGGTACAGGGGTGTTTTTAGGTTTTAGGGCAGTGTTTGGGTTTTGGGGTACAGGGGTGTTTTTAGGTTTTAGGGCAGTGTTTGGGTTTTGGGGTACAGGGGTGTTTTTAGGTTTTAGGGCAGTGTTTGGGTTTTGGGGTACAGGGGTGTTTTTAGGTTTTAGGGCAGTGTTTGGGTTTTGGGGTACAGGGGTGTTTTTAGGTTTTAGGGCAGTGTTTGGGTTTTGGGGTACAGGGGTGTTTTTAGGTTTTAGGGCAGGGTTTGGGTTTTGGGGTACAGGGGTGTTTTTAGGTTTTAGGGCAGGGTTTGGGTTTTGGGGTACAGGGGTGTTTTTAGGTTTTAGGGCTGGGTTTGTTTTTGGGGGTACAGGGGTATTACGACTTTATATAAATTAAATTAATTAAATTAATTTTGTTTAATTTAATTACATTAATAACTATATTTACAATTATTAATTTAATTGTATTAATAAACGATTATAATTAAATTATATTATTTAAAAATGTTTAATTAATTAAATTATTTTAATTATATTAAATATAATTATATTATGTATTATTTATAATTTAATTAAATTATAATTATCTTTATTGTAATTAATTACATTATATTATTTACTATTTATAAATTTTTTATATTTCATTAATTATATTATTTTAAATATATTAAATTAATATCAATTTTAATATTAATGAAATTACTATAATTAAATTAATTACTGTTTTAAAAATGTTATATTATTTTTATTATTTTAAATTAATTTAATTAACTTTATTACATTTTTTTTAAAAAAGATATACTTACCTATACTTACGATGTAATGCCATGCGTTGTAAAAGTATCTGCTATGTAATGCCATGCGTTGAAATGGCATGCATTGTAATGGTTTTTGCGTTGTAAAAATCGCGTTGTAACGGAACGCGTTGTAATAGATCGCGTTGTACTGACACCAATCCCTCACACAGTTTATTTTGTACAGAATATCCCTGCCTAACAAATTAACAGGACTACTATCACACACCACAAATCGATGAATATCTTTGTAATTTCCAATTTCTATTTCAACTGGTTCTGTCAAAGGAGTTTGTATCTGTCTATTAGCTACACCTACAACTTGGATGGTCTCTCCCGAGAGAGGAAGATTTTGAATTTCCACTGATCTAACAGTAGAACGGGTAGCACCAGTGTCCACTAGGAAAGTTATTTCTACATCATTCACCTTTTCGTTCACAAATGGACCAGACTGATCTACCTCAAGAGTGGCTCCAAGCACACACTCTTCTCCCTCTCTCAGGCACCATCATAAACTTTCATGGGACTCACTGACACCTTCTTCTTGTAACCAATACTGAGGACAAGCATTCACTCTTTGCGGTCTTTTTACCTGCTCACCTCCGCTGAATCCTGTCTCTGCACTGTATCTCTGCTGGTTTACACTGTTTGGCAGTGGCGGTTGTGGCACCTGACTTTGCTGATTTGCTATCTGCTTTTGTTGCTGTTGTGGATTTACCTCAAACTGCACCTGCGAATTCAACGAATTATTTTCCACGTTAATTCTTGGCGGACATTTACACTCTTTCTTCCAATGCCCTAACTTGCCGCAATTAAAACAAGGGAGCTTCTTCTTTAATTCATCTATGTTTCCCACTAACCTTGGTTTACCCTTAAAATTTCCTTGATTCCCTGCATTCTTATTTTCCATTTGCGCCACTTGCTGTTCCGCTACTTTCACGTGTGCCCACATGGCTTTCTCTTTCAGCTTTTTCTGTTTTGCAGCAGTTTCTTCACTGCAATATTTCTCTTTTCTCAAAACTTCATCCACAGTACCTGACTGCCAACCTATCATGTTGTGTCGAATCATGTCTCCAATCTCTGGTCTTAACCCATATACAAATCTTTATATAAAGTGGCTCATATCCCTTCTCATTTATTCTTCATAACCACTATACTGTTTAAAGACTAGCAGCAATCTTTCATAAAATGAATGTACAGATTCTTTCGGTTCTTGTGTGGTCCTGTCTATTTTTACCCAATCAGTTTCTTTTGGAGGTATTTTATTTTTCAACCATACTATTACTTGTTCATATTTCCGCATTACATCTGGTGACGGAGCTCCTGTAACTTTGTCTCTAGCAAATTCTTCTCTTGGCCAATCTATAGCTATTTTACATTCTGTCCATAACTCTGCTGGCACTACTATGTCAAACAATCCATCCAGATCTATCCATAAAACTTTTGACACTTTCACAAATCTGTCTACTTGTTGATACCATTCTACTGGTTTCTCTCTCAATCTCGGAAAATCATTAGTAAACGATAATATGTCCTGTCTGCTCCAAGGAACATGTACATATCCTCCTCCAGGTATCTCTCTCATGGGGAACTCGGTTACCACTGCTTCTTTTTCTCTAATTGGAAAAGCTAAAGTGGATTTATCACTATTTTCTTCTCTCTTCTTTGCCCATTTAAGTCTCCACTTGCTCACATCTCCCCATCTTTGCAGCAGCACAATCAACTCTTTCATCTGTGTTATTCTCCCAGCAGTATTCATATTTTCAATGTCCTTTTCTGCAAAATCCACTCCATACGATTTCTGCAATGATTTATTTTTGAAAATTCCACTCCTAATTCACTTGCTAAATCCTCTAATTGATCATACACTGTCTTGGATTTCCATGTAATGCTTTTAAACATAAACATAAGTTCATCATCCTGATACATTTTTAATCTATCTGTGCCTATTGTTTCGATAATTAATTCTTCCATATCTACTTTTAGTTTTGCTACATCCAATACTTTCGGTTCATTTTCTTTTAATTTCAGAGTTTTAATCCAATCACTCAATTCCTTATCTGACGGTCCTACAGGAGTTTGTATTAAATCTATTTTATCTAGACTTTTCTCTGGTGTTGCAGAGTCAGATTCTGCACCTATCAGGTATTTGTATAATGAACTTTGGTTAATAGTCCATTCAGGTGGATTTACATTAATAGTCCGCTTTTTTTCTGACAAATCATGATAAATATTTTCTCTTACTTTCTGCAAACCTTGTTGTAACGGGATTGTCAAGCTTGGTTCTTTTATCCATTTTCAAATACTGGTATTACCGGTCCTATCGTTACAGGGACAGTTACTGCTTCCATGTTTTTAGTAAGGTTCTGAATCAATACATGTGCAGAACGTTCATAATCAGAAATATTTGGTTGCACATCACTTCGATTTTCACTACTTCGCACACTCTTGTGTGAATCATTCATTTGTACAGGAGTACCTGTAATTCTGGCTTCCACAACAGGTGTATTTGGAATATATCTAACTTCTACTCTATCTGGCACATCTTTTAAACTTGAATATTGTCTTGGGGTTTCATTATTTCTTTCATCTATTACCTGGGCATTCGGAGTAGTCCATAAAGAACTTGGCTGATATGGTGGCGGTCTTCTATTTAATATTTCTTCTAACACAGCATCTTCTGATTCACTATCACCATAACTTTGGTTCGTTGTTTCTATATTGTTTATCTTTTCTGTACATTTCCGACCCTCATACTCGTCCACTATCCTAACTGGATACATACCATCAAACATATTACCATTTCTCCATCGACGCATTCTACTCTCATGTGTTTCTCCCCATAAATCTCGACCTCTACCCTTTGGTCTGATATGCCTACATAGTCTTTCACTCTCTTGATCATGCATTTCATCCTCCCATTCAACTAAAGCCTCAAATTGTGTTGGTCTAAGTCTCGGCTCAAGCTTCATCATTTTGTCTCTCAAATTTCTCAAAACTGCCAAATCAAACGATCCTTCTTCAGGAAAAGCTAACACACCATCATCCTGAGTATACTTTGCCCAATTCTCTAACCAAATGCAGGTATGGTAACCATATTTTGATGACATATAAGAAGCGGGCGTTTTCGGTGGAGGAAGTAATTTTCCCTCTGTAGTCACAATTTCTTTGTCTTTTGAAAATACATTCTTTAATTTCTTAAACCATGAAGGTTTCTTCTTCTCTTCTTAGTAATAGTAAGACATTTTCCAGGTAATTCTCTGTCTTACAAAAGATTGCGCACTTCCCTGTTACTGTTCCGTACACCAACCTATTGCAGCGCGGTTCAAACTAACGCACCAATTAGAACAAGAGGGTCTTCTTAGTGCTTAACCAATCACTTTGCTGCTTTTCCGTGATGAACCTATCAGCTCCTACTCTGTCTTGGTCACGAGGACCAATCCCAGCGCGACACCTTTGACGTCACCAGCACTCCGGCTTCTGCAGCGCCGACTGACCCCTCCTTTACAGGGTTTTTTCAAGAATCCGTATTTACAAGATATTTCACAAAATTCATTAGTAACTTGCACAAAACAATACCATTTGCCTGTTTCGCTATAAAGTGATAGAATTTTCAATCATACAAGTATTCTGTAACCAGAGTAGATAACGCTTATCTCCTCAGAATTTTCTAACTCATCGATAAAGCAACACTACTGGCCTTACCCTTCTATCAGGCAATAAGAAACTCGTTTCTCCAGGAAAGTACATACAGAGATCTTTATCACCTCCTTAGAGACAATCCCAAAGTTTCACTTGAACGCATATTGCATTTTCATTTATACACGTTCATACAGAAATCTCTTCCCAGATTTACATGAACTCTGAATCACCAGTAGGCAGTGCTTTACCTCTAGCCCACCACAGAATTCCTCTATCGTTAGTAAAGTAGACGCCACTGCTTTACCCTTCTATCAAGCTCAGTTTAAAGCTCAGGTTAAGTCCTCCTACTCTCCTCAGCGATAAGTTTTAGTCAGGATACGCAATGATCCCTATACTTGAAAGCCAAGATTTCATAGACTGCCTTCACTATGCATTTATCCTTTCACACCTAATGTCCCTAAACAGTGATATGCGACAGTACCACCGCAGTATTCGACGATACTACTTCTTTGAAACAGACCAATGCACTGTGCTACTTTACTTGCCACACTTCCTCTGCCTGCAGACAGAGGCGCTAGCTTCAGGCAACACTTGGAAGCTTTTTCTGAACTACATATAACATAATACAAACTCAACAGATATAAGTTCATAACTCTGTACATTAAACTCCATATAATACTTTATACATAATCCTAACTAATTTCCTTAGCAACCACTACTCTGCTACCAAGATATAACTGCTACAGCGGGACTCCAAAAATAAATTCTAAATCAACGTGGCCATTTCCCCGAATCCTCAGAACACACATTCATTCAACAGTGGGGCCAATTACAATGCACACTTACTCTGTTCATTTAAACTTGTCTTCAAAGATTTGGCCAACAAACCAGGAGGCCTACTATAACATTGGCGGAGTGTCTAAACCTATTTAACTATTTATTATTTACACTTGCAATTTAAAACGATTTACCATGGTTTCATTTAAATACCATTTATTTACGACACACCACCATAATGGCAATGGATCTGCTAGAACGAAAACTAGGCGTAGGAAAAATCAAAAACCAGCTTTTACTTCTCCATTTATCTAATTTTTATTCAAAGCAAACTTTTAGTATGTCCGACATTTAGGCATTTATTAATTCTTTATTCATTAAGAATCTTTAACTTTATTTCAAAATGATCATTTATTTAAAAGCTCAGAAATAGACATTTATTTAAAGTTCAGTAAAGTTTAGCAAAGAACAGATAGTTCCAGATTCACTCTCTCCTAACATCCCTAGCTAACACCCTCATCTTATCCTAACAGTCCTGCAAAGAAAAATAAAGTCAGTAAGCAAAGTCTTACATCCAGAAATCGATCTTCAGTCCAGCAGCATCTCCAGAGGAAATCGAAAAAAGAGCGATCCCTAAGCACATTTCCTCACTTAATCTATCTAAAAAGTAACTAGTATCACCAATTCGAGTTCTGATTGGACACATTTGGGGTAGATGAGCGTCTCCTCATCATTACAGCATGTTTTTCACAATGAATCAGCAGAAAAATAAAGGGTCTTTGTTTAGGACAGTCCGTGGCCTAGGCTCTTCCTTCATTTGAAACATAGGGAAATATTCCCATGATCAGAGCATTACATCGTCCATGTTTGGCACCCATCCTAGGTTCCGGGGCAAGGTGTCCTTGAACCTCCCATCCGAGCACAGTCAGCTCACTCGCGCTTGCAGGCTTTTGATGCACATGCGCAGTCTAATATTCACTCGCGGTTCATCAGAACAGCCATTTTCTTAGTAGGCCTCAAAGGCCACTTTTGGAACTATCGTAGAAACAAATACAAATTCATGTTAATTATGGAACTAAAGCCCTTCTGTTTACCTCCCACCATACTAATGTTTCCCCATTAGTTGTTACCTAGCAAATAAGCCACATATATGCGTTTCATACTTACATATCCGACGACTTTATGGCACAAAAACGTGTACAATAAGCATATTTAAGCTGCGTTTGTTTATATTTAAGCTATGCATTAATTTACATCACAATTACAACCTATATTAGTTACTTTTATTCCAACATGCAAGCAAGATTAGTATTCCCGTGTATGAAAAATGTATGCATCTTATACTATGGTTGAATAATTCATAATAACATGCCATTAGTAAATATTAACGTTATGGAACATTGATTTCGAGAGGGGTGTACAAAATGTTGTTTTACCACCTCGCTCCATCACTACCAGGAATTTGGAGGGAGAACAGAGAATAGTGCAACTTGAGGGAATCACCATGTAATGACACCCGAACGGGAACTGGGGCACACAGTATAAATAAGACATGCCTGGTGGGAGGGGGGAGGGCGCCGGGGGGGAGTTGTCCTCTGGCATGATGCAGGCAAAGTCCTACTGTAACTTACAGTTGGCTTCCTCTGGAAGTTGATAATGACGAACGGTTTCATGCGCAGTAGTTAGTAATACCAACACTGGACTTCTGCACAATATGAATCTGTTTGTTAAGGAACTGGATGGGAAAAGGGGCACGGAGATTGGAGTGAACCGCAATGATAACTATGTAACAAATGTATATGTACTGCAGTATGTATGTTGCCACAAGCACGGGTAATAAAATCTGTTGTAAAAAAATTGAATTAGGCCCTCTTCCTCCTCATGTAAAGCATCACACTGGAAAATCCATGGACTTCATTCTCCCTACGGACCTAGGCAATTCCTCAGATTACCTCTCCCCGGACGGAAGGGTACTGCTGCATTGTGGAGAGAGTTTGAGTTTATTTGTAGGTGCTTTCAGCATACACTGGCTGTCTTTTGCATAGAAAATAACAGCTTTAAAAACAAAATATAATTACATTTGAACCAGTAATAGTGTCTTTGTAGATGAAACGACAGAGGTCAATCCACAGCAATAAAATCATATTGATAGGTTGAAGTAACATATAAAAAATCTTTATTAAAGTTGTCATTCATGGAAGTGTATGAGGAAAGCTCTGTCGGCTTCAGGTTTGAGAGACTTGTCTCTAGTGTCCCACTTTTTGGCCAGTCTGTCTAGGGACTTCCTCAAAAACGTTACATTGAAAGAAAAAGACACATTTGTAATCATCTTCTAGGTGTTCTTCTAGATGTTCCTTTTCCAAGATGCATCTGAAGGTGTCAAGCCTGATCTTGTCATTTAATGGGCGTCTTAGAAGAAAGTGGGTGAGGTCCTCGTGTTCTATCGATATGCAGTTAGGTGTTGTTGATTAATTGCGCTTTTTCGGAGATCAGTTCATGGACAGGCTATGGCGAATAGTCTCCTGTCCCTGAAACGTGTAAGTTTTACCAGGTACGGTTGCATTTGGGGTATATTGTCAAATAGTCTTGCGTGCGTGGCTGGGCGAAAGTTCTCGGGGATAACCAGTTTTCCGTATGCTCTTAGTGCATCAAAATGTTTATTTACTGTCAGATTTATTATTTACATAGACATAGGCCATGAAAGCTGGATTGTTATGACTGGGCCTATGCAGTTTTCCACTTTTTTTTTCCAACTAATGGCAACTTTTGACATTAGACAAAATTATAGAGTTTAGAGTTATCCTCCCCTGAAACTCCCAAAAGGGATATACAGGGAGGCATTGCCATTGTAGAGTAGGCAGAGAAAACAACCACTTTTCTACCATCAAAGCTCCTCTTTGTAAATCTGACAGCAAGTACAGTAACCACTTTTTTAACATGGAGTCCCATTGGCAGAGGAAGGATGCCTCTAAGACAGTGTCATAATGCCCTGCTCTGCCACTGTTTTGATCCGGTGATGGGAACTTGGGCCTATTAATGCAGACTATTAGGACTGAAGCCTTGAATCTTTAAAAGTGGAGTTAAGTCATATTTAACTTTAAATGTGTTTTTTGACTTGGGGCATGTATGTACAGGCTCTCAATAATAGTCAAACTGCCATGTCCATATTCTGTAGGTGAAGGTGCTGGACCTTGCTGCGATGGAATTTCTGGAAGATGATGTCCTTATCATGGCTACCGATGGACTTTGGGATGTGCTTTGCAATGAGGAGGTGGCTCGGATCACCAGGAGCTTTCTGAATGATAATAGAGTAAACCCATCCAGGTAAAGAACCCTCTCTCCAACACATTGTGATACGGTTAGATGTGCAATTTTGCTGAATTACCTGTGGCACAGTTCATAATTTGTCTGCATTGTCCTATGAGACCCTCAACTATGTATCAATGAAGAGTAATTTCTCTTTTTTTGCTCTGTATGAAAATCGATAGACATGTGCATTCTACAAAGCTTCACTCTGTCTACTCTTAAAGGCTCTTCACATTTACGTAGCTCAGTCATTTTTAAATTCATGCAAATTCTGCGACTCGCTGCTTATCAACGAGTAGGCTTCACTGTGATTTGTCTCTTTCATAAGATTGAACACTATAATTTTCCCTTGACTCATCAGGCTGAGCTATTGTGTGTGAGTCATCCCCCGTGTTTGCTCAAAGCTCACCATGTGAGAAGCTAGCTTGCTGAATCATCCTACAGTTCACAGCTTTGCAGTTCATTGTTCCGTGATTTGTTTACTTCATTGTCCATGCATTACCTGCGTGACATCATATCACATCTCTTATCAGCTTGTGTATTCATCCATGGTTTATCGCGTGATGTGGTTACCTTTGAGTCAGTGCCCTTTGACTTTCCCATTGGTTTACCTGCAGTTGTGTTTCCTTTATCAGGTTTGTTTTATGAACTCCTTTGCAACACCTCACCATTTGCATTTCCTTACCACACATCACCTTCCATGCTATTCATTTGGCAATGATTGCAGCTCTCATATCACCTTGAATGCTTAGCTATGATTAGTGGCTCTGCAAACTTCCCCTTTATTTATTCACCTGTTGCAGTCCCCTGATTTCCTCAACTAACATTTCATGTTCACCTTCCATCTGCAGTGCATTGCACTTCCTATTCCATGCGATCCACCACTAAATGTGCTACCTATTGTGTCATGCTTATCTATATCCTGTCGTCCAGTGTGCTCCTCTGTCAACATTTGCTTAAGGTGCTCTGCTGGCATGCACCACTTGTTGGAAGGGCTAGATTCCTTCAATGCAATACATATAATCCAAGGGCCTTCACTTATGTGTCAAATAATATGGTGCTGTGCCTCGTCTTCTCATCTGAGCTATAGCACCTCGTGTAAATAGTTCAAAGTACTCTCATGCGCATCCTCTCTAGATTCCCCCAGAGTACATTAAATCCTGCACTTTGGTATGATCCGTTGTAGCTTAGGCATCTTCCGTCGCTTTTATTGAATCTCAATGAGGCATCATCTGTTGTTTCCCAAGTGATGCAGGAAGCACTTTATCATCCATCTCCAGTGAACAGGCACAAGTGATGAATGTGTGATGGTATTCCGCAAGCTGGAATCACGGTGTTCCTTCACAGTGCCATCATTAGAACGAATGCGTCTTTAGTACGCATTCGTTCAGGAAGATGGTCTTTCATATATTTACCCACTTGGAAGGTCGGGCATCCCCTGACATGTACAATTAAGGCACTGGCTAAGTTCTTATACATCTTAACCCATTTACAACAAAAAAATGTGGTACCAGTATGTGCAGTGCATCTGCTTCCATCACATATTTCTCAAACCACAGGAGTAGCACCTTTTCAGCTACATTTCTTCTCAGATGGAAGAAAGGCCTCAAACTATAAAGACATTAATAAGGTGAAATCAATTTGTAGTGTTTGCCCTCTTACTCATTCCAAGAGGCTGCCGAAAAGGCAGCCCATAGAGACCAGACGTCACTGGGATAAAAGAGTGAAGGCAACAGAGCTGACCGAGGGTTCAAGAGTTGAATTTCTGCTCTCACCATGACCAAATACTAGAGTGGTTCCTTCTGTGCCTCTAAAAAATACCACCTAAATTGCTAATCTCTTCATTAGAATCTAGATTGTTAAATCAGCTGCCAAGAAAGCCCTCCTTGTTAACTACCTGCTCATCAATGACTCCTGTCGGTGAAAGTTGTCATTATGGATAATAACGTGTTCAATGAGAGTTGCACCCTTTATGATGTCATATATAATGATCCATTGGACTTGACTGGTTTCTTTGCTACCATCACAGGACAATGTTAATTTGTAAAAAGTATTAAAACTATTGCAATCAGAACTTCAAGCACAAATTAAGCTATCACAAGCTGTTCTTGTGCTTACAGCAGTGCCCCTCATTGAAAATTACTCAACAATTTTAAGCATGACTCCTAGAGGAGACTTCTTCAGATAAAAATCCTTCATGATACAGAGAGGTTAGGGATTTAGAGGGTTGTTGCACAGTGGGGATGAAAATAGAACCACCCCACGACTATTTTGAGAAATAATAATTTTACAACCCCTATCTGGTATGTCAATGACCATCCTACCAGGTAACTCCAAGGCCCTTTGATTGAAGTAATTACTAACTTTATAGACTCAGTAAAAACATGATACAGGACTTCTGGTGTAGATTTTCTGCTGGGTGCCCTCAAGATTCGTATCTACAACTATGTGAGCAGACCAACAGCTACAGGAAGCTCTCTGCTTGATCATCAAGATGAAGGGAGCTGGAAGCCCCTCCTCTTCACACTAGAGTGGGAGAGACTCTAAAGGTCTCCTGCTGAGAGTCTGAACCTCCTGTCAAACCCCATACCAAATCTCTTGCTTACCCACTGCCCACGGAAAAATCATTACTCACATATTCCTGCATCGGGACAGTTAACCATTTCAGATAGGAAGCCAGGTCGTCTTTCATGTTTAACCATTCAGTGCTAATGGTTTTAATGCACAGCTCCCTTATAAAATGTTCTGCTGTTCTTCCTATCTGAGAGCTCAACAGTGTACTTCCAAGGTTTAGGCCCCTTCTATTTAAGCTGGTAAACAAGGCAGACTTGAAATTCTTATCGAAGAAGTCATCTTTATTAACCTTTACCTCAGCAAGGTGAATCAACAAAATATTTCCCTTCTAGAGAAGAGAGCAGTTTGTGAAATTCCTTATCAACAAAGTGGTGTGGAAAACGAATCCCCACTTGATGCTGGAAAAGCTGCCAAACTTTCAGACTTTGATCTTAGTATTCACCTTCTTTCTGAACCTAGGTAATCCTTTATAAAATACCCTTAATCTACTCCTCTACTGGATATCATGAGGAGTCAGATATGCTCTCTGGATGCAATCAATTCCTTCCACAAAGAAGATCAAGTATTCAATAACGCCAGTTTTTGATTTTGTATGGTTCGTGTAACAAAGGATAACCTCTTCCTAAAGAGGGCATGACCCATTGAATTTTTGTTTGCTTAATTGGTTGCCACAACAAAGCAGAAAGAGCCCTATCCAACAGAGTCAGACCACATTCCACCGGAAGGATTGCAGTGACCGAGGCACTCTTTGGAGCCGCCCCTGTGACAGACATGTGCCAAGCAGCAGCATCGATCTCAATCATATCATATCTACTTCACACACCAGTTTTTTAAATTAAAATACCTTTATAGCGTTTCTAAACTGGCACAGCACGTTATTTTTTTATAGGATTTTTTTACGCAACACATACAGATCAATATCATTGCACTATTTTACTGCATAGGTCTGTATGCATGTAGCAACATTACATTCAACTCATAGTTGTTCCCCATGATCAATCTCTAATATCCATTGTTCCACCGGATTATTCAAATCCCTCTCCATTCTTGCCCAATTCTAGTTCTATGCCTCTACAGTCCATCCATTCTCTATACCGTGTGAACAAATGTCTGGTTTCATAATGAAATCTGAGACATTCTGGGGAATCTATTTTAACAGCTTCAGTTGTGTAATATACCCCTCATGCAGTTCGAACTCGCTCAACAATTTTGAGCATCCAAATGGTCAGTTCACGGTTGCATGAAACCAATTTAATTAAAAAATATAAGATGTGCAACAACCAATGATTTAAAAAAGGCATGTATTTATTTTTTATAAAACAATTAATTGAAAGACCAAAAGGGTCCGAAAGAGGATAAAGGGTTGCTCCAAACGGAACGTGCAAGAAGGGTGCTCAAGTGTAGAGAATTGAAAGGAAATTCAGAGGGAAAAAGAATTCCCAAAGGCAATCAAGGGGCATATATTTACAAAACTATATGTAGGACTGATAACAAATGAACAGTCTTCATAACCTGGCAAAACACAGTATAATATATATACTTTGTTCACATAATTCACAAAAGATCAAGAGAGACATCTCCTGTAATTGGGGGGGGGGGGGGGGGGGGGGGGACAGCAGGGGATTAAAGGTCCAGGTCAGATGGGAGATAGTGTTGATGTTTCGACCCGGCGTGACGGCAAAAGAGTGAAACTTCAACCTCAGCCACGCAGATCTTCCTCAGGATGTGGGACTGGATAAGAGGCAATCCTCAGAAGTCTGCAGGAAGATTTAAGCCCGGTGTAGCCACCCGCCTCAGTATTGCAGTTTGGTATCCAAAGGTTCCATATTGGTAAATGGTGATAGTCCCCGCATTGATATTACGGTGTGTGTTAGCTGAAGAATCAGTTCAGGGTCGACACGTAATAGGTTCAAGGATTCAATTATGGTGGGGACTGAAGAATCAGTTTGAGCCACAGCAACAACTAATTTGCTGGGACCGTAATAACAACGTTCTCTCTCCTATGTGGTAGCAGCCAAAAAAAGGACCACTGTTTTTTTGTATCAAATCAACACCCAGGTCCAAGGACTTTCTTTGGGTTACCCCATTGATTATAATGGTGACCCCATATATCATGTCAATAATTTAGCTTCTAGTGGTTCAATGAGGTGTTTTAATATAAGGGGAGAGTGCATGTTGCAGCTGAAGCTACCTAAAGAATGGATGTTTAAATAGGATGTATGCAACACAAAAAGATGATGGACAGAATGTTGAACATTGTCAAACATCCCCCCAGTCACAGATCTGGGTTTAATCCATTGTTATTTTGCTCGCCACGCCATTCCAGTTTGGACCCGGTTATATGCAAATACGTCTTGGCCTGTTCCCTATGGGAACAGTCCAGCCCGAAAACAAGTATCCTGGGACTGGTTTTGAGGCATCAACCCTCATCAGCCTGGCTAGCTTGAAACCGGTGGTAGGGCTAGCACAGGACCCACGTCTGGGCATACCCTTCACAGTTAGGGTGAAATGCAACACAAAAAGATGACGGACAGAAGGTTGAACGTTGTCAAGCATTCACCCAGTCACAGATCTAGGTTTAATCCATCAGTATTTTGCTCTCCACGCCGTGCCAGTTCGGACCCAGCCTTCCGGAGGTCTGTGGTGTGCCTGGTTTGTGACTCATTGTTAACCCAGCTATTCATAGGACTAGGTAAAGTTCACTGATGGGTAATACTTTGTCAAGCATTGCCTAAAGAGGTGGTATGGTAATGCACACACATCACTGTTGGCTTTCCATTTAATTACAGTCTAGATCAAAGACCCATGTGGGACAGGCCATACCCTGGAACCTCTTTAATTAGATTGAGCTTACTTTTTTCCTTCTATCCTTCCTTCCTCCTCCCTTCCTCCCTCCATCCTTTGTTTCGTTTCTTCCTTCCTTTCCTATCCTTCCTCCCTCGCCTCTCTCCCATTCTCACTAACTTAGCCATATGTTAACACTTTAAATGTATTTATTAAAACCTTTCAACATTAGTAGTTTGAAATCTGAGCTTTCAGGGCCTGTTGGAGTTAAGGCCTAATTGTCTGATTTGCAGCTCAGACAATGTTGTGGATAGGTTGCACAAAGTACTTTGTTAAATGAATGTATCCTGGCACTGGTGTTCTAACATTTATGTCGAGGATTCCTAGTTTGATGACAGAATAATTCAAATCTGAATCTGTGTATGATACCAGCACTGGAGAGGTACATTTGCTTTTCTTTCCTCTTCAAAGCACCATAGGCAACACCGCCCCTTCCCACCCACCCACCTCTCCCATCTCCCCACCTAGTAATGCATTTCCCCCATTGGTCCTCCATCAAAATTGAGTCCCAGTTTTGAACCTTTTCTCTCTTGCAGGTTTTCGGAATTGGCAGCCCATTTGGTGCATCTGGCCAGAGGAAGCTTCATTGAACAACAGTGGATTTTGGACAATGATTCCCCTGCTTCGTACGATGACATCTCCGTGTTTGTCATTCCACTTTTGAGATACAGAGGCCATGACACCTAAGGACAACAGAACCAAGCAGGGGCTGCAGCCTACCTTGGAAGTGATGCTGTTTAGAGTAAAGAATCAAGGGGAGACTTTTTCGAGGACTCTAATAGTACCCCCATGGCCAGGCACGCGTCTCTCCCATCATTTATGTGACTAGTACCATGAGACAGTCAGACACGTGGCTCTTTATAACCTGAGGCCTTGGAACGCTTTGCACCTCCTTAAAGAAAGGAATATGCTGCCTTCATCAATTGCAGGACGTTTGTGCCAAGGAATCCCCTTCATTGCGCCTCTGCTGGCCGGAGTTGCTTGTCGTGGGTACATTTACCAAAAGCACACTTAGGGAATTGCCTCCTGGGAGGGCATGGGAGAATTAGGGGTGAGGTCGTAGAAACGCTGGTCTGTGCAAGAAGCTTACAGGGAGTAAAGAGCCTATTTTGGAAAAATTCTAATTGTGATAGAAGTTAATTTAATAAGAGTACTGGAACATGTGTTTTAGTCTATATTTGGCAGATGTCTTAGAGCAAAATATTGATAGAGCTATTGAATACAGGTCTGTAGGGAAGTACAGAGGAAAGCTGGTCGAGTGCAAAAGGATGCAGGTTAAATCTTGTCCTGACTATTCACCCTTTCTTCTCCTGGTACCTTCGTTCACCCATGTAAGCGAAGAAGGCAAGATTTGAAGTGGACGAGCACAAGTAAGGCACTGTTCTATTATTCAGTAATTGTTTTTATACACCCTTCTTGTGAAAGTCACCCCATGCAAGATTAGTACCAGCAATCCGACTTGGTTGCCAACAGTAATGTAACAAGCAGATGTAATGCAATAGGTCTCGCATTACTGAAAGTTTGAGCTATTGGCGTTGCTAATAATAATGCAACGCTAATTGCTCAAACTTTCAGAAATGCGAGAGCATTTGCATTGCAAATCAATCGAGGCACCCGCGCTTTAGATTTAAACATCTTAAACATCTTAAGCTAAAGCGTATCTTAAGCTAAAGCGCGGGTGCCACGTTTGCCTCAAAAGTAAGGAAATAGACAAAAAACATTTTTTTCTATTTCTTTACTTTCGAAACAAATGGGGCACCCGCATTTTAACTTAACTTGTTTAAAGCTAAAGCATGGGTGCCACCATTGTAACAAAAGTAAACAAATATAAAATAAAATGGTTGCCGCACATTTTTTTCTTCTGTTAATTGACTTTTGTTACAATGGTGGGACCCACGCTTTAGCATTAAACATCTTTAGCTGAAGCGCAGTTGCCACAATTGCTTCAAAAGTAAATAAATAGAATAAAGGCGTGAGGACGCATTTTTTTGTTTTTTTTACCTTTGGAAGCAATTGCAGCACCCGCGTTTTAGCTTAAGATGTTTAAAGCTAAAGCGGGGCATGCCGCCATTGTAAGAAAAGTAAGGAAACAGAAAAAAAGGCATGCAGCCACGTTCGGCAATCGCAACTTTTTAACATGTGTTGTAAATGTTCAACAGATACACATTTATTTGTTTCATCTCCTAAATCTGACAATCTCCTTTCTCTCAATTGATACATTTCTTCTTTAAAGAGCATGATTGTAATTGACTTAATGTCAATGTTCTCTGTTGTCTGTTACCATTAAGAATCAGTTGTTTTAGTTGATTGTTGGAGTGGATGCGAATGTTTGTGTCACAATTACGTCTAGTGGTTCTACAGCAGGCTCAGGTAGTTTGTTTTCATGCAAAACACTTAATAGCATAATAATTGCGAAATAAAGACAAATTAATAGAAATGAAGCCACCTGCCACGGCACTAACAGCTGTTTCTGTCATGTGCACCATTCAGAGACTTTCCTACACCCTCACAGCAGAGCTCATCAGAGGTCTGGGTTCAGGAGCGCACTCGCCAACCAGCAGCTTCCGATAAGCCACCTACCTGTAACAATTTAGCTTCGAACCCCAGATTGGAATATCCCGTAGCACTCAACAGCTCCCAAGCGCATGCTTGGCCAGGCCCAGCATTAGAAGCTTCTTACAATTTCTCAGCTCTCCCAGCATTGGGTTAGAACGGTCTAAGGTGGGTTTGCAGCTCTTGTGTACTATGTTGTAGGTTGCTGAGCTGAAAACTTTTGTGACAGCGCTGTAATTAGGGGTACCTACAGTGCAGTGTGGTGGAGTTTCAGAATTGTAAGATTTCCTAGTCAGTCATCTTGGCTTCTAAGAGAATAGCATCAAACCACAAGCTTTGACATCACAAGTACTTAATTTAAGCGTAACTTGGCTTGATGACCTCCGTAGTGTACTGCAAGCTAATAATAACTTACTTGTTCCTATCTATCAATCAGGAAATCCATATCAAATACCATTTGCAATATCTATGTTCATGCTAGATCTCCTGAGAGGGAAGGAGGCCCAAGGAAAGTCTCCATCTGGGCTGTTGCAGAGCTTGCTATGGGTCCAAAAACAAGTCGCGGAACTACTACAAACGACCTAGTTACAAGCCCTTGAAGTTTCAAAGAGCCTTAGCAGCATTCCACAGCCAGGAGATTGAGTCCTTGAAATGATACAGGAAAGAACTTTCAGGACTGTCTTAGCATTTACATTTGCCTCTTATTGGAGTTAAATGAATGATAACTGATTTTCTGCCCTACAAAATCTCCAACAAGAAATAACAGATTTCAATTGATGTTGTTAAACCATCTAACAATGTGGCCCCTCTCTTTAGTCACCTAAAACTCAATCCACTGAGCACCCATTGCTGCTGTGTACACATAAGAACTGGCACAACTTTCGCAAATGGATCTCGCACAGCGTCTAGAGACTACGCCATATTTGGATGAGGCAACTATTGTCACGGATGGCTGTGAGAATGCAGTGTGCGAACAGCCTCCAGAGAGTTGAGTTGGGATGTCCCCGAAAAGCACACACACATACGCTTTCAATGACCTTGACAGCACAGAGTGCCTATTCTAGTTTAAAACAACATGTTACCTGCGTCAGCCCTGTGATTTGGGTTTACAGAAATGAAAAATGAATTTGGTAAGTACTTTCGTGTTCAAGGGAAGAATGACAGGATAGTACTTTCTGAAACACACTAGTGCTAACTATTGTTCCCCCAGGAGACTGGGTATACACCTTATCAAAGAACAATAGGTTCCTGAAGCAGTAATTTATCTGTACTTTGAATTCAGTTGGTATAAAAATCCAACCTATAATGAATTAATCGAAGAAAACAGTCATATAAAAAGGCATAACACAACATTTAATTGTGAAAAAGTTTAGCTTTCTTTTATTCAGCAATGTGTGTCAATACTTATATACAGTCCTTGTTCAATCAGGGTCCAAGATGTAATAATATGAGAAGCACAGCCAACCCACAATAATCACAGAAACCAATTTATAGTATATTTGCTAGTGATTAATGGGGATTGGTATATCCAACTAACCCATCAAAGACTTTCTGACCATAGTCCATTCTAACTGGTAACTTAGTTGAAAATGATCGAAGTGAGATGATAGTACTCAGAGAGGATGTACTGTCAGTCAGTCAAAGTTCTTTATTGCGATAACTTAATATCATACAAAGACAATGGCATAAAAACACAAACACAACAAATAGCATGGATAAAAACGGTTAAAAATGGTTAAAAACATTTAAAAAGAACATTTTAGATAAAAATCAATGTACCATATTACAAATCATTAAAACTTTGTAATTACATAGTATTAAAGTGCAATAGTACTAAAGTGCATAATAAAGTGCAATATTCCAAGGGTGGGTCCCCGCAAAAATATTGTAATAAGGTAACTACAAGCCCTGATACACTGTGATCTAGGATTCATTAACCAGCAGTTGACAACAGCCAGACTAATTAATAAGCGAGTCTGCACTTTTAAGTCTGATATTCCTGCTTCTTATTGCTCTTACCAGGAAATTTGCCACAAAAAACATGATCCTGGGGGTTTGCAACATTTGTAGGTAAATAAGAGCAGGTCGGACCAAAATAAATCCCGCTTCCTTAAGTATAGGAACGAGAAACAACCTCCGGGCATCATTATAATAGCTACAGAACATTGTAAAGTGCATTGTGCTCTGTTCTGAAAAAAGATCACAAGGACAGGGCGGGGCCTTTTCAGGGGTACTCCACTCAGAATAAAAACCCAAGTTAAAATGAATCAGGTTAAGTCTAAAACGGGTTAAAATGAACCTATGATAAGGATTAGTCACCACATTGAGATAGTTGTCAGGACCACTAGGTATAGCCAGCAAGAGGCTGGCCCTAACACAGGGTTTCTTTAACTCTATTTCCTCCCTCTCCAAGGAGAGGAGCTCCTTCATAGCAGCCTTGATGAGGACGACGTCATTGGATGTTATGGAGTCAGTGGCTGTGTATAATTCAGGCCTCCCCAACCTACAAAAACTGACCTTAATGTACTTTAACCATCCAATCCTATGTACATTGTCTAGGGTCAGACAGTCCCTTATTATGGAATGGTTTAAGGGGATTTCAGGGTTGAGCCACATCTTAAGCCATGCGATTAATGGAGCTATTCTAACCAAATCGCTAATGAAGCCTTCTCCTAACTCCTGGTGGACGATATAAGATGGGGTTGACTGCGGAACGCCCAAAACAGATCTAAAAAATTTGTTTTCCGCAGTCTGGATGGGATCAACTCTTTTATACCCCCAAAGGGAGCCACCATATGAAGCTACAGAGATACATTTAGCTTTGTATATTTTGCTAATAGCTTCAAAAGGCCTACCCCCCAGTCTTTTTGAAAAGCCATGAAGGGCAGCGGAAGTTCTGGCCAGTGTAGCTACTCTACTTTTTACATGAGGACCCCAGTTACCTTTCTCGTCAAAGGTGATCCCCAGGTAAGGGAAAGAAGTGACCCGAACAAGTTTTTCCCTTCCACAGAAAAAAGTTTTATGGAGGGATTTCCTTGAAGCCCGACCCATGAGCATGACCTGGGATTTTTTTGCATTAATTTTCAGGTCTAAAGAACCCATGAAGGATTCGAAAGCATCCAAAAGCCGTTGTAGCCCCACTCCTGTTCGGGCCAGTAGCACCGCGTCATCCGCGTACAGGAGAACTGGTATACCCTGTTCCCCTGCACGTGGAATGTCGCTTGTAACCCCACTTAGGGCGGGCTCTAAAGCATTCACATACAACGTGAACAGTAGTGGTGCCAAAATGCATCCCTGACGGACTCCCCTTTCAGATGCAAACACTTCAGTACACCTTCCGTCAGTGGAGACTCTAACTTTAGCAGACAGGCCAGAATGGAGGTCGGACAGTAAGTTGACTATAGATCTGTCCAGGCCCATGTCGAGCAGTTTACCCCAGAGCTTGGATCTATTGACCATATCAAATGCAGAGGAGAGGTCCATGAACCCTAGGTACATGGACCCATCCTTGGCTCTGGTGTATTTCTCAATCAGTAGGTGAAGATTGAGACACTGGTCCAAGGTGCTTCTCTTGGGTCTAAACCCGTATTGCACGTTGCTCAAGATGTTATTCTCAGTGACCCATTCATTCAATTTCGCTAATAAGACTCTCCCTAGAATCTTAACTGAGGAGTCTATCAATGAGATGGGCCTATAGCATGCAGGGTCCTGCCTATTGCCTTTTTTGAAAACCGGGATAATAGTTGAGGTTTTCCAAGACTCAGGAATATTGTCATGTTTTAAGGCGTTAAAAACCCTGCAAAGCAGTCTTGACCAGAAGTTAGGGAAGCATTTAAAGGCATCAGCCGGAACACCATCCGGTCCCGGTGCCTTTTTTGTCAAAGTGCGGTTAATAGCGACTAAAACTTCCTCAGCTTCAAAGTGCAAGTGGTTTCCCAATATAGTAGTAGACTCTTCAAAAGCACTATTCTCGGCTAAAGACTGGCCTGAGTATATGTCTCTAAAGTGTTGGATCCAATCCTGATCTGGGATATTTGTTTCTAGGGGAGAGTTATCCTCGCCTGTAAGAAGGGGTTGGTTAACGATCCTCCAGAACTCCCCACTATTTTTTATTATGGCTGGGTCTGTAAGTTGCGCCCAAGCTTCATCTTTAAGCTCTTTCTTTCTGGCTGCAATGGCTTTTTTGTATAAGGCCCTGCTAGTCCTAATAAGATCACGATCCTTAGGATCGGATTTAAGAGCGTTAAGCAGCACAGAATGTGCTAGGGAACAATTATGATCAAACCATCTTTTAGGAGGTTTGGCCTTGGTCTTGGTGATCACAGAGAGCCTACCATTTATCTTACAGCATATGTTAGTAAATGCGAGAATTACATCCCCATCATTAGCATCATTCGATAGGCACACCCCTACCTCTTCCTCAGCCTCTAACAAAACTTCCTGAATAAACGGTTCTGGGGTTATACTATCCCATTTGAGTCTGTGTCTTTGGTCCTTAACTTTGAGTGGTCCATCCATAAAAATTGAGCCATGGATGCGTCCTAATAATTCACCCTCTCCTAGGTCCAGAGAAACTGGGTTATGGTCACTAAAAGCAGACACCACAGTTCTATACATAAAAACTTTAGATAAAAAACATGCAGAAAGAAAAATATAATCAATAATGGAGCCATTGTCTGAGCCCTTAAAAGTAGGGGCCCTAACCTCCCCCTCCCCACAACTAGATTCATATAGGTTCCATCTGGCAAGAAAATTTTCTAAACAATCCCCCTGCTTGTTGTGCACCAGATGGACCGTTGCACTGTTCGGGGGGGAGTCTACGTCATCACAAACACATGATAGTGAACAAGGATGTATGTTAAAATCCCCTAAAAAGATGATTTCGAATGCATTAACATCCTCACTATAGACTGACAGGAAATCATCCAATCTACCGAGACTGTATAACGTGCAATCGGCAGCATTGGAGTTATAAAAATTAATAAACAAAATATTAGGAGACTCAGCACGAGACAATTCAACGATAAGGCAATGTTCGGAACCTGAGGGTAGTAACTTGAGGCAACCCTTAATATCAATTTTAAACAGGCTAATCAGGCCCCCCTTAGCCCTTCCTGCTGAGCTAGCCACGGCAGGGATACTAAAGTAGCTAAAGCCATCAAGAGAAAAGCTGTTGTTAGTGTCCCAGGTTTCCTGAAAGGCGATAATGTCATACTTGGATATAAAATTTAGCCAGGTTGCATTATCTGCCTTTGACTTAATGCCAGCAATATTCCAGGTAAGTATGCTAAAAACAGGCACATTGGTCCTAGACTTTGCAAGGTGTTCTGACTGATGTCAATCATTATGGTCTAAAAAGGAAAGGGGTGCAAAACGGTTGGACAATAAGAGGGGTTGAGCAAAAGGATTCTGAAACCCTTGGGGTACTGAATGATTCACAGTGTTGCGAGTGTGTTCAAAACCCCATCTGTGGTGTGTATCAGGGTTAGAGTCCCAACCAAAGGCTGGGGTTTTAGGGTATGTGACATTCTGTTGTTCACCATAGAAGAATTTAAGTGTCAGTGGTACAACAGAACCCTGCCTACGTTGTGGTGGGAGTAAGTTAATTAGGATGTTAGGTAACACCCCTGTGTGTGTAAAACTTACTGCTACACAATCCCCCTTGAATTTTTTGGGGCGATTGCCCAGCCATGAGACCCTTTTGGCTGTTTTGATTTCCTGGGCCAGCTGCCGCCCACCCCCTGGAGCTAATCTCATATTTGTTGTAAGCCACTGTAGGGCTTTGTTAGACAAGGAGGATGAGGATTCCTCAATACCAGCTTCTAATGGTGGAACGTTAGCCAGAACTAAAACGACAGGAGAGGCTTCAACTATAAATTGAAGTGGATCGGTTGGCTGATCTTGAACAGGGGGTATCTCGACCGTTAAAGAGCCCTCCCCTCTGCTAGTGCCAGAACCACTAAAGGGTTGGTCAAGAAGCTGGGGTGGTGGATTACTTGGGGCTACATCTGAATTCACCCTCTCATGGTCGTCATCCTGCCTACTGCTATTACCCATATTTGCCACAGCTGTCATAACACAGTCAACACCCTCAATTAATTTGTTCATCTGCCCTCCCAACTTTTTAATCTCGGATTGAAGTTTGTCAATTTTAGAGAGCAGAGGCTTGACAATGGTTTTGATTTTTGTATCAATTAACTCAGTGAGTCTATCGAATAAATCCTCGTCAAAACTATTAGTAGGCTTAGCACGCCCCCCTCTAGTCTCCTTAGGAGGAGCTTTTGGGGTATTTACCCTCTTCCTCCTAGTCCCAGATCTTAGTCCACCCCGCCTAGGCGGGTTTTTATTTTTCCCGGAATCCGAGCGGGAAGGAAGTTCAGTGATTGAGGTGTCATCATCAGTGGGGGATGCAAGAATTTCCTGGTCCTCATCACTGTCCGCTTTATTCCCAAGGTCCACTATAAGAACCTCAGAACCAGATCCGGATGGTACATTACAGGTCACGGGGCCGGATTCCAGTGTTGTAGGGCACATGAAGCTAGCATCAGGGTAAGTCTGTAAAGAGACTGTATCCTCAGGTGACGGGGTTAAGGAGGGGGATAAGCAACGTAAGTCAGGTGACTGACTAAGACCCAGTGATTCTCTCCTTTGTGAATTGATTTTTTCCACCGTCTGCACCAAGTAGTTCTTCATGTTATTTGCTTGTGGTACTGGGTTCTTTTTAGACATTATGGCTAGTATAGCGCAAAGCCTAGACAGCTACGGGTAAACAAGGGGCTGTTAATAACAGTTCTGTCTTACTTGGTCCGTAGATTGCCTCTTATGCTTCTGACAGGGTTTCTGGCCCTGCCCCTGCCTCTTCGTGCCGATGAGGGCCGTAAAGGGCCCGCCCTTTGCCTGGGCTTCGCCCCGGGCGTCCCGCTCGCGTCCCGCGACGCGGGGGTGATCCTCCTTTTAGCCGGTCTTCCTTAGCGCTCGCAGGGCGCTGCCACGTCACTCTGACGCGCCGCCGCGGTGCCTGCCGGGATTTGCAGTCTCCCGGAGCGGCGGCGCGGAGTCCGGTGTTTCCTGACTCTTGGCGGCGGTGGCGGCGGTATGGGCAGTATCCTCTGCCTTCCTTCCTCTGTTGGACGCGTGAGGTAAGTGTTGCTGACTCTCAGCGGTGGCGGCGCTTTCACTGTGGTCTCCCCCGCTCTGCCGGGGTGCTCCTCCTTTTAGCCGGTCTTCCTTAGCGCTCGCAGGGCGCTGCCACGTCACTCTGACGCGCCGCCGCGGTGCCTGCCGGGATTTGCAGTCTCCCGGAGCGGCGGCGCGGAGTCCGGTGTTTCCTGACTCTTGGCGGCGGTGGCGGCGGTATGGGCAGTATCCTCTGCCTTCCTTCCTCTGTTGGACGCGTGAGGTAAGTGTTGCTGACTCTCAGCGGTGGCGGCGCTTTCACTGTGGTCTCCCCCGCTCTGCCGGGGTGCTCCTCCTTTTAGCCGGTCTTCCTTAGCGCTCGCAGGGCGCTGCCACGTCACTCTGACGCGCCGCCGCGGTGCCTGCCGGGATTTGCAGTCTCCCGGAGGGGCGGCGCGGAGTCCGGTGTTTCCTGACTCTTGGCGGCGGTATGGGCAGTATCCTCTGCCTTCCTTCCTCTGTTGGACGCGTGAGGTAAGTGTTGCTGACTCTCAGCGGTGGCGGCGCTTTCACTGTGGTCTCCAGAGAGGATGTACTGTCAATGTATTGACCTCAATTGGCTAAAGAGTCCACATGACCATCTTCAGGACAGTGATGAAAACAAAAGAACAGACCCCTGAGGAACCTAGCAGAACACATAAATGAAAAAATGAAATAAAATAATCGGTACGCCAAAAAAAACTCACAATGTGGGTGAATCACCAAAAGTGTGCTGCCCAAAAAATGTAGCACTACCAAAAGACAAGTGTAACTAATCAGCAGACACCACAACCACACCTACACACCCAAAGTGCAAATAAATACATTGGATGCACCAACACCAACTTAAAGCACTTAAAAAATAAATCACAAAATTATACCAGGGCCTACTTTTTAAAAGTCAATCTACATAAAAGAACGCACAAGAGTCATTGGATATCACTATAGGAAGCTGGCTTAGTATATGGTGGTCACTTATTTAAGTGATGCACCTCGCTCTAATCCAGACAACCCTTATGGTGATTTTAGTAGTCTTTGATTACCTTTGAAAGCTCTCAAAGTGGTAGCTGTGGAGAGCAGCCTCCAGGCTTATCTTGTAGGAGTGTTAAGCAGCTTGGTTTTACCAGTTTCATCTGTAGGGTAAGTTGAATGAAAAGAAACCACTCAGTGTTTAGCAAAAATAAGTCTATTTATTACACACAAAATCACAAAGACATTGGTATATCTCTTACCCGGAGAAATTAACATAATACACAAGAATATTTCAAAAGCAATCAGATAAGTAGCACAAAATACTGTGGTCTCCAGAGGGAAACCAAACCATATATTAAGAAAGTGTAATGCGAACTACAAGGAGAACGTGACTTGGACCAGAAGCACTGGGGACACAAGGAACCACCCATGGTAAGTACCTAGGAACCCCACTGGGACTGTGTGTAGAGTGAAAATGCATCTGCGTGCCCAATGGAAGTCAATGGAGAAGTCTCAATTGCATTTTTAAAGAAGAAGGACCCCTCCCGGAGGACCCCGAAGTAAACCTTTGTAAGACAGAAGGTTGGAGAGCCACCCCATCCTTGGATGCCCCAGGAACCTGGTTACCTGCACCAGGGAAGCCGGTTGCATAGGGGTGAAGTGACGTCGGAACCTTCCGTAGACAGCATGGGATACTTTGAAGAAGATGCCTCTGGAGAGGACTGTGATGGAGTCCGGTGGAATCTGGAAGTGAATAACCTGCAAGCAGGGGAGTCTGTGCCACCCGGAGTTGACACAAGCCCACCGATGTTGAGAGGTTCTGAATAGTCGACGGTGACCTTGTCGCTGCAGCTATGAAGACCAGGTGACGCCGAGGAAGACCAGGAGCCTGGCACAAGTTGTCACACATCGGGTGTCAGTGTCTAGGTAGAAAGTGTCCAGCCGGAGCAACACCAAGCCTTGGTAACGGCAACTGATGTCGAAGATGAAAAGGAGCAAACGTTGGGACCAGCAAGGTCCAAAGGACTCACTAACAGCAGAAGAGTCAAAGCAGGCCCCGAGCAAGCAGGGGAGACAACGAACCAAAGGAAGACCCTCAAGAGGACCCACAAGCCGAAGGCACAGGAGTCACAAGAAGACATCAAGCAGCTCACTAAAAATAGAGGCCCACAGTGCAGAGGATGCCGTGAGGACGATGATCTTCGAGGGAAGAGCTGCTGAAGGATGGAGCTTCTTCTTGTAGCTCGTAGAGCTCTGGAGTGCAGAGCCAACAGTCCTTGGGAATGGTAAGTCGATGCGGTGCACAGGGGTTCGATCTCAGTGGTTCCGACGAGGAATACTGGTCTCAAAATTGCAGAGAGGACAGGTCAGGCCTTGAGGGAGTTGCAGAACCACCACCGGAGTTGCTGGGCCTCGGGAAGTCCGTAGGACGACAGGAGCAGCAAACCGGTCAGCTTCAATATGGTACCTGCTGATGCAGGGGTGTGACTCTTAGGGAGAATTATTTGAGTGTCCTTGATGCCCAAAGGTCTGATGAAGAACGTGGATGAAGCACACACACAGAAAATGAAGAAGACTTGAAGAACAGCGAGACCAGGAGTATCAAGATTCTTCCTTGGTGCAGTCTAGGTTCCAATTGAAGTCCAAGTATCCAGACGATTGAAGAGCAACGTAGTTTTAGAGTTGAATCTTGTTCCACGGCGAATCTGAGGAGCCACCCACAGGGACTGCCTTAAATACCTTAAGGAAAGGGCTGGAGTGGCTCGGTGGTCCCTCCCAGAGGAGGGGCAGGATAGAGGGAAGGATACTCCCATGTCCTTTTTCAAGTTTTGCGCCGGAGTGGGAACCAAGGGTTCCTTAACTTGTTCAAACTGGAGTTTGCAAGGAGGGCGCCAAATGTGCACTTTAAATCAGTCTGGTGGCACTAGCAAGCTCCCCCCCCCCAGCCCAATACACAAAGTCCTGGTCTGGGTGGTGGTCACTCCTCCCTGTGACAGGAAACCTATTCTTCTACCTTCCCCTGCTCGAGCTTGGGTCAGCAGCAGGAGGGCAAAATCATGTCTGTGGTCGGCAGCAGCACTAGCTTGCTTGCA
The DNA here is from genome assembly GCF_964263255.1 of Lissotriton vulgaris. Classification (NCBI taxonomy): domain Eukaryota; kingdom Metazoa; phylum Chordata; class Amphibia; order Caudata; family Salamandridae; genus Lissotriton; species Lissotriton vulgaris. The sequence continues at coordinate 1,059,538,321 of NC_141697.1, forward strand.
GACTCTAAAATTCTGTTACCAGGAATACTAGAGGGTCCCATAAGGAGCCCCTCAGTACATGGGATGATATTTCCCACACCCGAATCGGTGTTGGTGTATGATTCCAACATGTTTGACACCAAACATGACCGGGTTCAGTGCAGCCACTATATAGTTAGACATTTTGTAATGACTGAAGTCCACTATATGTCTATAAATGGCTGACCACACTTACAAAGCCTGGAGAATTGACTCAGGGGTTTGTAGTTGTGTCCTGCTCATGCAGCGGCACCCTCACACTTGTAAGCAAGCACTCTGCCCTCAGGACTGAAGAGCCTAACATAGGGGTGAATTATATGTTTTAAGTGTAGTGACCTCAGATATAAGGACTTACAAGGGTACACCAGTAGCCAATTGTGGAGGTACCAAAGTACTTACCATGTCAATGTTGGGGAGGAAGCATAATTGCTGGGGTCCTGATTAGCAGGACCCCAGCAGACTATGTCAAAAACACACTGACACTGGACAAAAAGTGGGGGTAACCATACTAGAAGGATCCTAACTTCCTACAGCCACATATACAATTCCATACTCCTCCCTGAAAAAGTAGTTGCTGCTTACCCAAAAACTATGTAATGAAAAAGCTAAAGGCAAAAAGTTTCTGTAATTCTTCAAATTATCTGAAAAATAATATAAATAAATAAAAAAACGTTAGTTCATGAATGCTAGAATAAAACAACGATGTAGAAATACCATAGTGAGGCTCCCACTTATGAGTAGGGTCGGCTCCGCAGGACCCCTTGTATTTTGCAATGCTTTGCAAATGTTATGAGGTCCCAAGGAAGATGTACATTGTGCCATTGTTCAACAGACTTAATTTTTCTCAAGTACGATCGGCCTTCTTGTACCTACAAATGCTTTCAGAAGAAATTGTTTTAAATGTGGTCTGTTCCTTGAAAGCTGCTATGAGACTGAGGAAAACTTGTGATGAATTATTCAGTCTGTCTGGTAATGGCTGACTATTTATAAATCAGGCTTGATTTTATATATAAACTTTTGTATACCCTTTAAAGATTTTTTATGCAATCTACGTTTGACGTTTTTAACTATGAATATATTTTCTGTTATTGTGTATGTCTGGTATACTTTATTATTGACCCATGTTGCATTATTGATTGCTTTTTTGATATTTTGCTTTTATGGTTTTTATTTAAAGAACCGAATAAAGTTTACATTGAATTGAACTATGGTCACAATGAATCCTAAATGAAAGAACCCTGTTCAGCTTTGGCACCAAGATGCTATAAACACGTGCACCGGTCGACATGGAACAAATCATGTGATAAGTCGAAGGACCATAGTCGCCATCTTACAACTGCAAAAATTCTAAGTCTCTCAGATACAGACTATTTGCATTTACTGCTATATAAAACTTTATAAAGTTATGATAGAAATACCTATTTGCGTATCAGCAAACAGGAACAATATCCACATGGTGTGACTCGTAGTCTAAACCTGAATACCTACTAATTCTATATTAGACGTTGAACAGATCACATTACACGTGCAGGGACACTGGTTGCCATCTTGAAACAGCAACAGTTACCGAAAATCCTAGTACCTAGACTGTTGCTGCAGAAACTAAGAAAATATTCAAATAAAACAACCAGCGAGTGGGACCCATAAGTTCAATACATCCCCTATAAGTCCTGTGGTCATGATACACATTTTATATTTAGAATATGTACATACAGGGAAATGGCTGCCACCTTAAAGAAGGGCCAGCTCATCAAAGCACCTAGGAAGTTAGCAGAGACTTCATGAAGACATCACACATTAAAGTGCTAACCAAATCCAATATAAGATGGAATTCAGAGGGTGGCTAAAGAGTGGCATTCATCCTGTTGGGTGAGGCCTTTCTTAACAGTGTTACCATACCAGATCCATCTACTGTCCTTTAGTGTGATCAATATTGTTTTTTCCTGGAGGTACCAATCATTTCAAGTATAAGCCATTTCGTTTCATCAGCAGCAAGAGCAAACATTCATAATGGTCAACTAAAGCAACATTTTGAAAATTACATTGAATTCTAGATTGGTGTTGTAATATGTGACAAGGGACCTCCAGAGTAGTATTGCCAATATATTTAAAGTTTAAAGTGACATTGAATACAATAAATTAAATTCTTTGAGGCACAATTAGAAAAATATCAGAATAGCCATATCTTTCCATTCAAATTACATGTTTTGACAATACTCAGTAGCACATGCTTTACAATTTCCACATGGATGGTGTCCAATAACTGCTCATAGTCCCTATAATTGGCTCAGTATAATTTTTGGGCTCTATATATGCCTTTACCAATCTATCTCTTAGATTACTTGCCCTCCTCAAGAAAAAAATTGGTTTGTGAAGTGAAATATTCTGAATGCAAAAGATCCCACATTTTTTAAATGATCTTCTTTTATCTTAGATTCTGTATCAAACGTAGTTACTCATGCCAGACAAGAATCATTTGCCCTTTCTTTTACTGTAAAAAGTGAGTGCCTGTTATGATACCGGGGTTGTTTAAGTAATCTTTTTACAAGATGGTAGGGATATTCCCTATCAATCAACTTTGGTTATAATGCTTTGGCTTCTTCTAAGTAATCTTCCTATTTAGTGCAGTTACACCTAAGAATTGCCCAAAAGGTAAGTTGTCTTTGAGATTTCAGGGATGATGGCTGTTATACTTTAACAGTGTATTCTTTTCTGTTCGCTTGCTATAAAGACGTATATAAAATGCCTGAGTCGTTTCTAATAGTGACATCCAAAAAGATTATCAAACTATTATTGAATTATACACTGTAAATGACTGTTCTTATTGTTCAGCCATTTATGAAAGATCTTTAACTCCGTTAGAGAATCTCTCCAAACAAGGAGAACATTGCCATTGTACCAACGCCATTTTCTGATGTAATTTCTGTAAGGATTTGATGTATTGTAAATGCTTCTGCCTTCAAGGGCAGAAACATTGAGATTAACTATATGTGGGGCAAAAATTGCTCCTATAGCAACTCCTTGGACTTGGACAAAAAAGCTCTCCATTGGAAATGAAATAGTTACGTTTGTGTGCTAGCTTGGCGTACTCAGTGATAAAACATATTGGTATTCTGTGTGGTCTAGTACGAGTCTCAAGAATAACTTTAAGAGCTTCCAACTGAGAAATACTCCTATAGAGACTTTCTATATCTACGTTGAAATTAATATCCTGGCTGTCATCAAATAATTAACCTTCAATTTGTGTGATCACCGATAGTATTTAGAAAAGTAACAAAAGGTTTTATAAAGAAATGTACAAATTCTGCTAATGGTTGAAGAATTGATTGACATCCAGCCACAGTTGGTCACCCTGCATGTTTAGTGTTGTTTTTTGGTATTTTTGAAGTATAAAAAAAGCTGACATAGTATATTCCTTACTATTCAAATAATGTAATTCTTTAGTACTCAGTCAAGAGTCATTCAAACCCATTCAAAATTCATTCAATTATGGAAAGATGTCTTCCCTTATTGCTGCAGCAGGGTCCTTAGACACGTTTTTGTAATATGTAGTGTTATTCAGCTGTCGCAATATTTCATTATCATAATCTGTTTTATCCTGTACCACGACACTGCCACCCTTGTAAGCAGATTTGATTACAATATCCTTAAGTGATGACAAAGTGTGAAATGCAGTGTTTTGAGATTTAATGAGATTGTAACTGACAAATTTGCATTGTTTCAATAGCAGATCAATTTCGATAATACCACATTTTCAAATGTTATTATTTTTTTGACATCATATTAGATGGCGTGTAAAAAGTGGATAGACAGTGTAGACCTGTTAGCTGATGTGGATGTACTTGCGGTATTAGAATGATAGTATTTCAGTCTCATGGATCTGAAAAAATGAAATATGTGTGGTAAAAGCATCATTTTAATTGGTTGGTACAAAAGGCTTATCTGCACTAAGGACCACTAATTCCACAGAATTTAACAAATGTGATGATAAAATGAATATTGAACAATTTTATTTGAAAATGTAGAATTATCAAATTGATCTGCTTTTCAAACAACACAAATATGCATGTTGCGATCGCTAATGATTCAACCTTGGCTTCACCAGTAACATTCACAGAAGTTCCGCGGAATTCTTATTTATTTATATTCCGCAAAAAACAGCAGGAAACAGTGTGCTTCATGCCACTATCAACAATCCCAAAATCTTGATTTGTAGCATCCGCTAAGAAAAATTTATAAGGGCTCTCAGAAATTGCAACAATGATGCGGCATTTGAAGAAGAGAAAAAAACGATGATTGAGAGTTTCTGCTCACAAGACTATAACCCCAAAATCCTTAAAACTGCTTCCATTAAGGTGGAGCAGTTGAAAAGAGCAGCTTTGCTAATCGAAAAAAACAGGGCTTCTACTGAAGCCAAACCAGTGAGATTTATCACATCATATAGCAAACAGACTAATAGCGTCAGGAAAGTGATACACAAACATTTGCATGTGCTACACACTGATAGTATAACATCTAAATATGTGGCAGCCCACCCGGGAATCACATTTAGAAGAAGCAAGTTGCTTACGGACATGCTCTGCATAAATATGATTTCCAAAACAGATGTTGAGAGAACAACTATTGGATATGCTGGTTTTGTGACCTGCAACAATTGAAAAGCTTTTGAGTTTAGTGATAACAAGTTATCCTTTACCATACCTAACACAAAGGAGAGTATAAAATTCTAAAGGGCCTCACATGTGGTACAATACATAAGGTGAGAAAACTTGTGTTGGAACACATGAGGATGCTCACCCTATGTGACAAACAGTATCTGGTAGCAAGGCATTTCAGAGAATACCATGCAAATGACAATAGTCTCCTACTATTTTTTGCATTCGATCGTATCCCTACCAATATCCATGGTGGTGAAAGCGTTGGCACTGCAGAGGTTGGAATTTAGATATACAATCAGATTTGGCACTCTGCAACCCGTGGGGCTGAACCTTGATGAGGAAATTTCAGTGCATCTAGGATGACATTGTGTGGTTGTAATTTCAGCAGTGCATATAATTTTACTATATCTTCGAATAATGTGCAAATTCTGTACTCACAGCTTCTTTACTGACCTTAATTTTTTTTATCACAATGTTTTAATCATAGGTCTTTCATTTGTTTACACGTTTATTGGGGAGCATTGCAGAGATAATAGACGACCACTTAAGCTAAGCGAGTGTTTTTCTTATTTATCATCTCCTTTTTTGCACTTCTTTAATTGAGTTTGCCTGATATTGATTTTTGTGTTCACATCATTTGTAACTTATACTCAGACCCCTGGGGATCTATGCATGACATCTATATCTATATCTTTATCTACACTAATATAATAAAGAGAGAGCCCAAACCTTTGAGGCGGGTAATCTCAGGAACCACAGCACCAAACACAACACCCAATACAGCGTTGGAAAGGGCAGTTGCAGCAGACGGACATAGGCTATGCAGACACCCACCATATACATTTAAAAGGTAAAAGAACTGTGCCAGCAAAGTAGTCCCTTGTGGGCGTGTCTGCGTTGTGCTGTGGGCGTGTGCTGGGGGCGTGACAAACGCAGGAGGCGTGTGGTACGTTCCGCCCTTCATGCCATTTCTCATATTGTGTGCTGTGGGTGTGTGCTGGGGGCGCAGGTGTGTGCGGGGCGCGGGATTACGGAAAAAACAAGCGAGCGTTGTGCCCAATATTTCATTGTTTTTTTCTTCCCAGGTTCTGTACATTCCAGCTCCGGGTGTCCACCCTGCTCCCTTTAAATACCCCTGTACCCCATAATCATAACCCACCCCTACTCCTTAAAATACCCCAACACCCTTAAACACTAACCCATCTTAACCCTATAAATATACCCTGTACCCCAAAACCCAAACCTATCCCTAAACACTAAAAATACCCCTGTACCCCAAAACCCAAACCTAGCCCTGAACCCTTAAAGCACAAGTTACTACTTGTGTAACGATATATCTGTAAGAGACATTAGTTAGTGATAGATTCCTTACCTTAGAATATCCCCAGGCGTCAGACTGGATCCGGAAATTTTTGCGTAGCAATACCCCTGCGCGCTGTTAGGCGTCGTCTGCGGCTCCGCGTCCGTCGTCGGCGTCGTGAGCGCCGGGATGACGTCATCGGAGTATATAGACGGCGCCCATGCGCGCTGACGTCAGTTCTGATAACACAGCTTTTCCGCGCCAGATACGCAGAGCCATGATAGAACTAACACTGGTGCCATAAAACTAGGGCCCTGAAAGGGGATGACCTTAACCCTAAATATCGGTTCGCAGAACGGGGAGGATGGGAGGGCGGTAAGGAATCTATCACTAACTAATGTCTCTTACAGATATATCGTTACACAAGTAGTAACTTGTGCATCTGAAAGAGACACGTTAGTGATAGATTCCTTACCTTAGAATAGATACCCCAGCAATACCAACCCCGTGGTGGTGGGTCTGCGAACCAATATCACACCAGAAAGTCCTGGAGGACGGAACGGCCAAAGAAGCCATCCCTCCGGACTTGACTGTCCAGGCAGTAGTGTCTTGCGAACGTGTGCAGCGAGGCCCACGTGGCTGCCTGACAGATGTCCTGCAGGGGGACACCGCGGCCCAGGGCAGTTGTCGTTGCCGTGGCCCGAGTGGAGTGAGCCCGCAATCCAGCCGGGGGCTCCTTCCTCGCCATGGAGTAGCATGCTTGGATGCACAAGATGATCCACCTGGAGATGGTCCTCTTGTGTACAGCCTTTCCCTTCTTCGCGCCCACGTAACCAACGAAGAGTTGGTCATCCACCCGGAATTGGCGAGTGCGGTCCAAGTAGTAGGAGAGCGCACGTTTTGGATCCAGACGGTGGAGCCTCTCCTCCTTTTTCGAGGGATGCGGAGGCGGAAAGAAGGTGGGCAAGGTGATGGACTGCCCGATGTGGAAGGCCGTGACAACCTTGGGCAGAAAGGAAGGTCGTGTACGCAACACCACCTTATCAGGGTGAACAGACAGGAAAGGCGGAGAAGAAGAAAGAGCCTGGAGCTCACTCACTCTCCTGGCAGAGGTGATGGCAACCAGGAAGGCCGTCTTCAGCGTAAGGAGGCGAAGAGGACAGTTATGAAGTGGCTCAAAGGGAGCACACATCAGATAGGCGAGAACAAGGTTCAAGTCCCACTGGGGCATCACGAAGGGAACAGGAGGGAACATGTGTGTGATGCCCTTCAGAAATCTACTCACTATAGGGGACTTGAACAAAGAAGGCTGATCAGGTAGCCTCAAGAAGGCTGAAAGAGCAGAGAGATACCCTTTAAGAGTGCCCAGAGCAGAGCCCTGCTGGGCAAGGGAAAGAAGAAAGAGCAGCACTTCCGAAAGGGGTGCAGAGAGGGGATCCACAGCCTTTGCTGCGCACCATGCCACAAATCTATTCCACCGGCAGGCGTATACCGACTTAGTGGAGGGACGCCTGGCTGCCAGAATGATGTCACAGACTTCGGGAGGCAAGTCAAATGGCCTCAACTGCCGCCGCTCAATCTCCAAGCTTGTAGGTGGAGACTGGACAGGTTCGGGTGCAGGACCGTCCCCTGCTGCTGCGACAGAAGGTCCTCCCGAAGAGGCAGACGAATCGGGGGATCGACTGACATGCTGAGTAGCTCGGGATACCAGTATCTTCGAGCCCAGTCCGGAGCCACAAGGATAACCTGGGCCCGGTCGCGCTTGATCTTCTTCAGCACTCTGGGCAGAAGTGGTATAGGCGGAAAGGCGTACAACAGGCCGCAGCTCCACTCGCGACGAAAAGCGTCTCCGAGCGAGTGCCGCCTTGGAAACTCCAACGCGCAGAACTGCTGACATTGCGCGTTCTCTTCTGTGGCGAATAGATCTAACCAAGGCTCTCCCCACTGTCGAAAGAGACCTTGCGCCACGTCCGAGTTCAGACGCCATTCGTGATCCATCATGCACCGGCGGCTGAGTTCGTCCGCCCTGGCATTCAGAGAACCTGCCAGGTGTTGAACCACCAGAGTCACGTCCTGATGTTCCAGCCACTGCCAGAGGCGCAGAGCCTCCTGGCAAAGGGTCCACGACCCCACACCGCCCTGTTTGTTGCAGTACCACATGGCGGTGGTGTTGTCGGTGAACACTTGCACCACGCTCCCCCTGACAGAGGGGAGGAATGCCTTCAGTGCAAGACGAATCGCCCGCAGCTCCAGAAGGTTGATGTGGAGCCGGGACTCCGCCGGAGACCAGAGGCCTCTGATCTCCGCCTCTCCCATGTGGCCTCCCCAGCCCTGGAGGGACGCGTCCGTCACAACTACGTGCTCCGGCTGGGGTAGAGAGAGAGATCTGCCACTGACCCAGTCGCGGTCCGTGAGCCACCACTGCAGTTGTCTCGCAGTGCCCTCCGAGATCAGGACATGATCGGACAGGTTGCCCTGATGCTGGGCCCACTGAAACTTCAGGTCCCACTGCAGAGCCCGCATCCGCCACCTGGCGTGACGCACCAGAAGGATGCAGGAGGCCATCAGTCCCAGAAGCCGCAGCGTCAACCTGACCGAGACCCGGGATAACGGCCCGAAGACAGGAATCAGAGCCTGAATATCCCGAACCCGCTGCTCGGGTGGGTAAACCCGAAACTGCGCCGAGTCGAGAACCGCTCCGATGAAAAGGAGCTTCTGAGAGGGACACAGGTGTGACTTCGGCACATTGATGGAGAACCCCAGCAAGTGCAGGAGGTCGGCCGTAGTCTGGAGGTGGCTGACGACTGTCTGGGGCGAGCCCGCCTTCAACAACCAGTCGTCGAGGTAGGGGAAGACTGACACCCCTTGCCTGCGCAGATGGGCTGCGACCACCGCCATCACCTTCGTGAACACCCGTGGGGCGCTGGTAAGGCCGAAGGGGAGCACGGTAAACTGAAAGTGCTCGTGGCCTACCGTGAACCGCAGGTAACGCCGGTGGGCCGGCAGGACGGGGATGTGGAAATAGGCGTCCTGCAAGTCCAACGCTACCATCCAGTCTCCTGGGTCCAGGGCAGCCAGGACCTGAGCCAAAGTGAGCATCTTGAACTTCTCCGTACGGAGGAAGCCGTTCACGTTCCGCAGATCCAAGATAGGGCGTAGGCCCCCTTTGCCCTTCTTGGGTACCAGAAAGTAGTGGGAGTAACAGCCACGTCCTACTTCTGGCCCAGGAACGCGCTCGATGGCCCTCTTGGCCAAGAGGGCCGAAACTTCCCCTTGCAGAAGTCGCAAGTGATCCCCCGACACACGGTGGCATTGAGGTGGCATGGATGGAGGGGAAGACTCGAAGGGGAGGGAGAAACCCCTTCGGACAATTTGCAGCACCCACCTGTCCGAAGTGACTGTATGCCAGTGGGAGAGGTGATGGCGAACCCTGCCTCCCACAGGCGTCACATGGGCCTGAAAACTCGGACTAGGAAGGTTTTGAGGCGGGGGCTGCTGAGGGAGGTGTGGACTGGCCTCGCCGCTGGCCCCGACCACCGCCACGGCGGTTCCCACGGCCGCCACCGCGTTGCTGAACATTCTGCGGCGCGTGGCTGACGGTCCGTGGTGGGGCGCCCCTTCCGTGGCCACGAAAGGAGCGAAAGGCACCCGATTGCTGGCGTGGGGCCGCAAGGCCCAAGGACTTGGCCGTGGCCCTGGAGTCCTTAAAACGTTCCAGCGCATGGTCTGCCTTGTCGCCGAAGAGGCGACGGCCATCAAACGGCATGTCCAGGAGAGTGGCCTGGACATCGGCCGAGAAATTGGCGGACCTCAACCAGGCGTGGCGTCGAACCGCCACCGTCGTTGCCATCGCCCTGCCCAGTGAGTCCGTGGTATCCAGCCCACACCGGATGGAAAATCGTGCCGCATCTCGGCCGTCCGCAAGGGTTTGGCTGAGTTTAGCCCTGACCTCCTCAGAGCATTGTGGCAGCACCTCCGCAACCGTGTCCCACAGAGTGTGGGTGTAGCGGCCCAAGAGACAGTTGGTGTTGACTGACCGGAGCCCTAGGCTCACAGACGAGAAGACCTTCTTCCCGAACTGCTCATATCTCTTGGATTCCCGATCGGGCGGGGCCGTCGGGAATGCGGTCTGGGAAGTGGAGGCCTGGATGACCAGGCTCTCGGGGGTGGGGTGGGTGGACAAAAAGCAAGGGTCGCCCGGTGCCGGGCGGTAGCGTCTGGCCACGTTCCTATCCACAGGGGGACCTGTGGCGGGCTTGGACCAAGTGCCCAGCAGAACGTCACACAAGGCCTCATTGAACGGCAGAAGGGGCTCCGCGGAGCCGGACTGCTGTTTGAGCACCTCAGTGAGGAGATTAGTCCTCACGGCCGCGACGGGGAGCTCAAGGTTTAGGGCCTTAGCTGCCTTCGTCAACACTACGCTGTAAGCAGAACCCGCCTCCGAAGCCACAGTCGGGGGCGATGTAAATCCAGTGTCTGGCGAGGTGTCAATACCACTGGCCTCCCCAAGCTCATATGTCCAGTCCTGATGTGACTGGCAATCACGTGCCAGAGGGTCCTCGGACCCCTCCCATTGCTCCTCGTCACCCAGCTCCTGGAGACCAGGATGAACAGCCAGGGCCTCCTCGTGGAGATAGAATTCTCCGATGGCCGACGGAATCGGCGCCCAGCGGCGCCCCTCCGACGCCTGAGGCGGACCGTAGGAAGCATTGGGGTCGGCAACCACTACGGCTGCCGGGGACGACACCTGAAGGGACGGCGCCGGTGAGGTCGTAAGGTCGACCGGCGAGGTCCCGGATCCGGAGCCGGATCCAGCGAGGTCGCGCGGCGCCGGGACCGAAGTCGCCAGCGGCGCCGGGCCCGAAGCACCCGACGTCGTCGGGGCCGAAGCGCCCGACCCGGAAGGACCTCCAGACGGAGCCGATCGGCCCGAAGGCGCCACGGGAACCGACTGAGGAGGGAGGGCCCTCATGGCCATGAGGTACCTCTCGACCTCCTCCTGCGACGCGCCGTGCCCAGGGACCCGAAGGTGTGGGGCAGGCGGCGACGCTTGCGACTCCCGCGGAGCCGCGTGGGCGGTGTCGCCCGAACCCCCGGCCGCATCGAGCGAGCGTCGGGGCGGGTCGGAGGACCGATGGTGGCGCTCCGACCTCTCATGCCTCTTACCTGAGGACTTGGATCCAGACGATCGGTGACCACTCCCGGAGCGTCGATGACTCCGACCTCGCGACCTGTCCCTCGACCTCCCGTGGGACCGGGACCGGGACCTGGAGCGGCGCGGGGCCGACTGCCTCAGCTCGAGACGCTTGCGGGACCGCTCCCGCCTAGCCTTCGACGTCAGGGCCCGGCAGTCGTCACAGGTTCGATCGTCGTGGTCGAGGCCTAAGCACTTCAGGCACCGGCGATGGGGGTCCGTGACCGACATGAGTCGGCCGCACTTCGAGCAAGGCTTGAACCCGGGCATCCCTGGCACCGATAGTCGAGAATCGACTAAGTAGAGGATCAAAAAGATCAAAAAGTTTTCAGTCAAAAAGTGACTGGGGGTAGAGCTTCTTCCGGATCTGCGCTAGCTGGCGCGGAAAAAAGAAGAACTGACGTCAGCGCGCATGGGCGCCGTCTATATACTCCGATGACGTCATCCCGGCGCTCACGACGCCGACGACGGACGCGGAGCCGCAGACGACGCCTAACAGCGCGCAGGGGTATTGCTACGCAAAAATTTCCGGATCCAGTCTGACGCCTGGGGATATTCTAAGGTAAGGAATCTATCACTAACGTGTCTCTTTCAGATATACCCCTGTACCCCAAAACCCAAACCTACCCCTGAACCCTAAAAATACCCCTCTACCCCAAAACCCAAACCTAGCCCTGAACCATGAAAATAACCCTGTACTCCAAAACCCAAACCTACCCCTGAACCCTAAAATACCCCTGTACCCCAAAACCCAAACCTACCCCTGAACCCTATAAATACCCCTGTACCCCAAAACCCAAACCTAGCCCTGAACCCTTAAAATACACCTGTACCCCAAAACCCAAACCTACCCCTGAACCCTAAAAATACACCTATACCCCAAAACCCAAACCTAGCCCTGAACCCTAAAAATACCCCTGTACCCCAAAATCCATACCTATCCCTAAACCCTAAAACTACCCCTGTACCCCAAAACTATATCTGAACCATTAAAATACCCAAACACCCCAAAACATATACCTCAGTACCCCAAAACATATACCCCTATACCCATACTTACCTTATCCAAGCTTTTACCATTCATGCATTTACAACGAATTTCGTTGTAAATGTATGTGTGGTAAAAGCATATAAAATGTAATGCCATGCGTTATAATGGCATTGCGGAGTCATGGTACTTTCGGAATGAAAGTATGCGGAGTGATGGTATGCGGAAAGAAAGTTGCAGAATAATGGGTGTTTACCCTCCCCCGGTAAGTACATTGGTGGCACGGCGGCCCACATCTTCAGCAACATACACATATTTTTCCAAAACCGATTTGAAAAATGCACAGGTCTCTCTCATTGATGGACAGCACCGACATACACTTTTAGACACACCTCCCGCCACAAGTTCTAGAATTGCGAACTTTAGAGCTGGGGAGCTACGTTCAAATCTCGGCATCAGCTCAACATCCTGTGATTCCAGGCAAATCGCTTTGTCTCCCCGTGCCTACCACAAATGAATGTGTTCTTCTGTAATGTAAATTGTGCTCATGCCATGTTGTCGAGTTCACGCTATATAATATTGCAAGGAAAAATTAAGTAGGGAAACTTGAGTTCACACACTACTGAACGCGCACTCTTAAGTGCATCAGCAGTGCACTGTGAATCGGAGCGTTTCACAGGCCTGTCACAGATAAGAAATGCTATCAAAACGAAATCCTACAAAACAATATACTACTGGCCGGCAGCAATTCATACCCTGACAAAGTCGGGACTGGCTGCTAGTTATGGTAATATTTTACAAACTGGGTGTTATGATAAATAAACCAAGTAGATCCCATCCTCGTCGCCAAATTTGTTATGATAAATAAGCCAAGTAGATCTGGTAATATTTCCAAGTGGATTTATTCTTCAAAGGAAGACCTGAACATCTTCATGCCAGACACAGCTGGACCAACTGCTCACTGATGCCACAGGCATGACATCATCTTAGAACCATCTAAGGCATCATAAGGATGCAACATTCTAATGAGTGAAACATGTGAGTAATGATTAAGTGATGAACCACATAACATATAAATATAACACTGGGTCCTCTGACCTCAGGATCACAAGTTTCTTTGTATATTTAACCTAGGGCCTTGTGCAAACTGCAATTAGAGTTATATTGTGAGTTATATTGTGTTAAATTATCACTCTTGGTATGGTCGAAACATGATTGTTATGCCTATATGGGTCAGATCAGAAGTACCTGAATTTAATGCTAATGTTCAGGAAACAGTGATCCAGTTTGCTTGCCATGTCCTTTTTTTTATCTAGATGTTATGTGTTGTATATCTGCCATGTACTAGGATATGGGCCGATTTGGGCATTATAACTCTGGCCACTGTTTGTCTTTACCCTTATTTGCTGTCATACATGTAAATAATACACCTGTGGAGGAGTCATTTGAAATGTTTCAGACTGCACTGACACTGTTTATCTGTATTCCCATTTTGAGCTATGATCTTCCACCAATGTTAAATCAGCTTATGAAACGGTTGCACCATGATGGTGCATTGTAGCCAATACCTTTTTGCATTACCGTTGGTACAAGCTCATTTGGGCATGATTCACTGTCCAGTACTATATGCATCTATTGACACGCATTTTAGTTTTTCTGTATAACGTGCTGAAATGAAGACTGCTTTCACTTGTGACACACGATGTATGCAGGATGATGGTATATCCTTATTGCTTTTATTTTACCTGTATCGTATGTCTTCCTTAAGCACCATATTGTATTGTATTGTATTGTTAGGTTGCAGAGGTATGACATTTAATCATTTAAAATGTTAAACTGTTTAAGAAGTTGGGATCTTTGCAATTAGGTGTGGGCAATTTGCCGAGATACAATGATGGAGATTAAGGCAAGCATGCATGTGAGAAAATAGGCTGTGCTCAGAGAGAGGAGGCATGCAGAGGAAGGAGAGAGTCATTCGAAGGAAATAAAAGTCTAAATTTGGAGGTTTTAAGTCAAAGCCAATTTTCATGCAGGGTTTGTTGGAATATTGTGGAGGCCTTTTGTGTCTGCATGTAAACCTGTAGAAAGAAATAACATTATTTGCATGGTTTGCATTATCATTGCAGTCCATGAGAACACCAGTGCACAGACATGACCATTACCTGTGGATAAATGAAATTAAAATAAGTATGTGTTCGAGGCATGTGTGGCTATAGATGCACATGCTTTGCATGCTCCTGCCATCTTCTAGTGTTGGGTTCGGATATATGCAAGTTGTGTTTTTCTTTGAAGAAATCTTTGAAGTCACGAGGTAAAGTGATTCCTCATCATGGTGATAATGTGCATGGGCATCGACTCCATTGTTAAATTGTTTTCTTTCTGGTGTCGGTGTCAGGACTGTTCACAAGGCACTGAGACTCGGGGCTAAAACAGTTAATGCAACCCTTTTTCAAAGAACTCCTTACACTACAAAATGGGTTAAATCAAATAACTGGAGAAAAAATTGGAGCAAGAGGAACTCCAACATGGCTGCCAAAATGCTCATTGAAGAACCCCAGTCTAGTGTTTCTATGGTTTCCCTCTGAAGCTCAGAGTGGAATGTTCATGATGCAAGAATTCCACTCTTTGCACTTCACTGAGGCAATTTACCTGGTAGGAAGTATTCTTTTAAGCTCTGTCGTGTTAGTTAGTTTAGTGAGGGTAGAAAAGTCATGTGTGGGCATCGCTTAGTTTCCTTTGTGTCCTGATATTATTTATGTTATACTGCAGGAGACTAGAGTGTTTTAAGGGAGTCTCCTTGTTTGGTTATAGGTGGTTCCTAGTTTCCCATCTATTCTCTGTAGTGTTCCTTGAAGTAACTTGGCAGTGTCTCAGTTGAGATTAGTGTCTCAACTCAGCAGCTGCCAAACTCTAATAGCTCTCCCTCCTCAGAAAATGTTGCGTTAAAAAGTAAATAAAAACTGGTTGGTATCTTGAGTTACGTTTCTGTTTCTAAAAGGCTCCTGCCTATGTTAAAAAAATATTTTTATAGTGGCTTAGTTGCCAGTTTACTGAAGTGTTTAGTTTCATACATTCCCAAAGTAGCTTGAACAGAGATTAGTCTCTCCGCTTCACAGCTGTCAAGAAAATAAGAGTGCAGGTATATCATATAGATCGTGAAGTATAGAACCCCAACTTGGATATCTCAACCTGTCCAACTCCCCCAACGACTGAGTCTGGCAACCCGCCTATTGATGTACACGATATAGAACATGAAATACAGATCCCTGACCCGGGTATTTCAATCTGCCAAAGTACGGGAAATTGCAATTAAGACTTGCAATATTACAGGAATAAAGAACAAACTATTAAACCCAGAGTGGCTAGAGGTCACCAGTCAAGCTCAACTTGTCTGCTTACAAGAGAGATGGTTACCAGTTGATTTTTTGGGTGGAGGGTTTTATCTCCTTTCTATCCCGGCAACCTCTTCAGAGGGAGGGCGGGCTAAGGGAGGCCTGGCAGTATTAATATCTATGCAAACAGAAGGAGATGATGGACGGAGCACTAAAACTTTTCAGACACTCACCCCCAGCCACAGATCTGGGTTGAATTTATCATCATTCTTTAGCTTACTTCGCCACCCCAGTTCAGACACAGCTATATGCAAATCGTTCTAGACCATGTGCCTCATGGGAGCAGTCTAGACCGAACTGCCAAGCCATGTCTTCCCTGGACCGGAAACAAGCATCCTGGGACCGGTTTCAGGGTAACACCACTCATCAAGCAGGCTAGCTTGAATCCCGTGGCAAAGTGAGCAAGGGATCCACATATGGGCATACCCTGACAACTTAGGTCGAACAAAGCAAACACAAGGAGATGATGGAGGGAGTGCTGAAATTTTTCAGACATTCAACCACAGTCTCAGATCTGGGTTGAATCCATCATCATTCTTTAGCTCACTTAGCCACCCCAGTTCAGACACAGCTATATGCAAATCAGTCTTGACCCTGTGCCTCATGGGAACAGTCCAGACTGAACTGCCAAGCTATGTCTTCCTTGGACCGGAAAAATGCATACTTGGACCGGTTGCAGGGTAGCACCCCTCATCAGCCATGCTAGCCTAAATCCAGTGGCAAAGTGATGTATTAATATCTATAACTGCTTCATTAAAAGTATTGAAGTGCTACTTGACCTCACCCCTATTTTCAATGTATCCACTTAATAACAGAAGAAAAGGTTAATCTGGTTATAATTAATTTTTGAAAAATGTCAATGTGCAGTTCCTAATTGTGAAGGAGTGTTCGAGTCTGAATGCCCTCACACACCCTGGAGGATGTCATGCTTCATCATTGGGCTAGTGATGACTAGACTAATCCTTTGTGAAGTGCCTCAGCTTGCCATCGGAAGTACTTGTGAAGGAGCGTGCAGAAAAAGGCTGCATGAAGTGGATAACATCATATGTTATCTGATAGACAGAATCAATACAGACCGTCTTTTTTTGGTCTGGGCCCATATGAGGCATAGACGTGCTCAGTATTAAAAATCTCGGTGTTTAGAAACACTAAGAGAAAACACTGGTTTCAATGGCTTTAAATTCATTGTAATCTACCCGTCCCTAACAAAAATGATTGTGCCCTTGTGTAACACATCCGGTGGAGTTAGCTCTATATAAATCTCTGTGAGGAAAAGCAACAACAGTGAAAATCAGCCTAGCTTTACTCAGAGCGGTGCCATCATGCTACGTGATTTGTGAGGAGTGGCTAAAACAATGAACATGTCACTCAGCTCTAACTTTCTTCAAATGACACCACATGGATTCTAAATGAACTATGAGAACTGCCTGCCTTGCCTACAACAACGTCCAACACCCCCAGAAATCTCCCAGAAATTACCCATACCTGGAGAGTCACAAAACATGCGATTCCAAAAAGCCCTCTTTGTACCCCACAGTTCAAGGCCTCGCGCCCCTGCCCTGGTGTGCTTTTAGCCAATTAGCTCCCGTGACCAGAACTTGTTGTTTCTGTTTCTCATTGCAACACAAGTGCGCTCTTCTCTGTTTGCAGCAGTCACCTGACCATGAAAATGTTGTCTTTCTCATTATTTTCTCAACAGTACGCAACCAGTTTCTAAGTTTTTTTTTTTTATTAATCTAGTTTGCGCAGAACAACATGCCCGGCAGAATAAAGACGGCACAAGATTATGTGCTGGAAAACAAAGATTTCATGGTTGAAGAAGTGCGTGGGCAAAAGATGTTAATTTGCAGGTTTTGCAGAGTGACTGTCCCAATAGTAACTGGGAAGACTTGCTGAACATCTTGTCACCAAAGCCCACTTGAAATTGAAAGAGCCACCTAATAGCGACAGCCTATGCCAGATGTCTCTTGCTGAGACAATGACACGCTTCAACAGAAAACGTGAGGAAGAAAAGGATGTGGCACATGAATTTGTACGTGCCCTAGTGCAATCTGGAACCAGCTTACACCAAGCGAATGGACCGATTGGAAATCTGTTCCGCAAGCGTGCACCAGCATGCAAAACATTACCAAAAGCAACACAAATGTATGCAAAATACTTACCAGAGGTGTTCCTTGCAGATAATGAACATATTTCAGAGTTACTCCAAGGTGATGTAAAGATCTCTGTTACCATTGATGAAACCCCAGAGATGCGTGGCGACCCAGCAGTGGCAGTGCTAATCACATTTTGTGATGCAAAAAATGGATGGTACAGACGTACCATCATAGCAGATCTAGATGTACTGGAAACATGCAACGCAGTGTCACTTGGAATGCTGCTGCAGAGAGTTCTTACCAAGTTCAACAAAGATTAGAGTGATATTGTTTGTATTTGCAGCGATTCAGCTACTTATATGAAAAAGTTATGTGATGACCTGTCAAAAGCAATACCTGAGCTGAAGTGTTTCCCTGTAAGAGATCCTTGCCACTTGCTAGATGGTATGCTGAAAGCATCTTTACAATATTCTGAGCTAATGAAGAATGCTATTGATTTTGTAGTCCATTCAGATGCACTGTTCCGTTATGCGCGGGAACTAAAATGCAAATATTTCTCGTTTTGTGTGGCAGCAAAGAAAGAGTCATCCCAACTGTGTCATTTAGTCGGTGGTTCTCAGTCTTAGAGGCCGTGAATGCAATATTATCTATGTGGCGACCGCTTACTGAATTTTTGCTTAGTGATGATGCAAAAGGCAAGAAATGTGAGGATCTTCGGGTGCATATTGAAAGTGATGTCAAAAAAAGTACACTGTACTGCATTCTTAGATTTTTACAGGAAAACATGACTGCTGTACTGGACATAATCAAAAAACTAGAATCAGAAAACACCCTTGTCTAACAAGTGTTCAGCATAATTGCTGTGGATGTCAAACATCTCCTCGTGAGTAGGCTAGGCAACACTTTTAGTGACTTTGGCACTGCAACATGTTCCCTGTTAGAATGCTTGCCACTTGGTAAGCAGAGAAGTGTTGAGGACCGATTCAGGAAATTTTATTTTACAATGCATGAGAAATGGCTAGCTATGATGCACAGAAATTTCCCTTCACCAACCATGGCGTTTGAAGTCAATGAAACCTCACTTTGGTACTCTGCACAGGTGTTAGATCCCTTCAGTAAAGGGGAATTTTCTGCAGACTTCATAAAAGTACAGCTTCGTTTTTGACCGCTTTAATACCTCTGAGGGCATATGCACCCAGTTTAACGCATATGTTGCAGAACCTGGCCCAGAAAATGAGTAAACACTGAAAAGCACTGTTTTTTTGAGGTATTGAAATCACCGGAAAACACTGAAAAAACCACCAGAATTGACCAAAAATAGAAACTGAAAACAGGAAAGCCTATATATAATCAATATCACTGCCAAATCGTGGTGTTAGACAAACACAGACAATACAACACGTATGGTGGGTAACATATAGAGTTATTACCATGTATGTGTGGACGACACACGTGCAGAAAATAGGGGTAGCCATCTCATCAGTAGTTTGAGTCATATGCAAGTTCACACTTATAAATTAGAACAAAACATAGTGTGATATCGCAGCACGAAAGCATATACATTTGTTCTCAATAAAGCCATGGGCTTCTAAAGTAAATGCATTATGAGCCCGGTCCATATTGGACTGATAGGGAAGCCACTCATCCCTGTACTCTGAGGTCGGAGATGACGGGGGTGTGTCAGCATAGCACTTCGTTGCTCGTAACCTGTGGAAAGGAAAGAGACGAAGATGCTGAGCGTCTGGGTGTGAGCGCACATTGTTGTAATCCTACTGGCAGAGTATAAGTCGGAGCCGTACGGCAAGTCCCTGTGGCTGGCGGGCGGTCATACTCAGGGTTGCGTGGTAACTAGCTTTTGTCCTACCCTTGCTCCGGTCCTTGTGTGTGTGCCTCTGAATCCTGCGTATACGTAATGGCACGTTTAGCATCACAACGCTAGAACGTTAAACGCGGTGGCCATCTTTGTGGTCAACTTTATTGAACCACACAGTGTTACACCAATCTTATAGAGACTACTAGCCGCATATTCCTTAATGAAAAATTATCCCCAGGCGTGAGCTGGATCTAGAAAACTTTTTGCAACAGCACCCCCGTGTGCCGGGGGGATGGCACCACATGACTCCGCCTTGATGTTGTCTGCGCCTGTGACGTCAGCGAGGATACATAAGTCCCACCCCGGCGCGCCTACTTCAGTGTTTTCTCTTTCCCACGTGCAACCTCTTGTGCACGTCCCATGACGGCGACGGACCCTCACCCGAATGCATGTGGTGCCTGGGCGAGCACCACGACTCGAGGGATTGGGACGCCTGTCAGCACCTTAAGCCTAAGTCACAGTGGGAGCGCCAGATGAAGCTGTTGTCGGCCCGTTTGTCCAGGTCAGTGTTGTCCCAGCGTCCGTCCCCTACCTCGAAGGCCAGGAACCACCGGTTCTATCTGCGACATCGTCCCTCACCACGGCCCCAAGGGCATTGCTCAGCAACTTGTAGGTCCTTCAGCTTGCCTCCGAGGCCCTGTCCTCCTTCAGCGGTGGGTGCCGGATTCCCTCGGGATGTGCGCCCCTGCCTGTCACCTTCCTACCCGCCGTTTCCAGGCGTTGGGGCGACTAGTGCCCTAATGACAGCCTATGCTGCGGCTCTGCAGGCTTCTTTGGCCCCTCCTCCACCTCCTGAGACGTCTGCGGATCCGTTGCCTCGGGCGGGGACTTCCGCTGAGTCGCCGGCGGCTTCGGCCCCGGCGTCAAAGGTTTAGGCTTCAGGTCGTAAGAGGGTGGTGTTGTCGAGGTGTAGTCCTTTGAGGCTCCCCTCTTCTGCACCTGGCATCCCTGCCTCGCCGCAAATCCCTACGGGGCTCCCTGCGGTGTCGCAGGAGATTGCCGGGACTCTGGACTTGCCCCCAAGTCCCCCTCGGTCCTCTGAGCAGGCGGAGCCGGTGCCGTTTCTAGACCAGGAGCTTTCTTCCCGGGTTCTGGCAGAATCACGGGTGGAGGCTGGGAGCTGGGGTGCTTTCCTGAGTCCCTCTCGGTCCTCGACGCTGGCGGCTGCCCAGTCTGAGGACGAGCCGGCGCCTTTTCGGCGCAGCTCCTTCACCCTATCGGCATCCACCCCGCCCCATTCTCCTGGGGAGCAAGTGGTGGCAGAGGTAGACTATGGCGTCGCAAATGCCCACTCCCGCGCCGATCAACGTTGATCAGGCGGCTGTGGCGGACTCCACTGAGCCATGCCGGCGTCGGGTTCTTGATTCATCTCCTGAGGTTCCTTCCTCTCCGGTGGTCTGTCATCTGTTGGTGTCTTCTTCCCCGCATTGTTGCCTTTTCACTGGCTTCTTCCAGGGAAGGCTCCTCGCCGTCCCCATGGCCTAAATACTCGAAGCCTTGTTTCCGTGGCTCACGGATGACTTTTCCACCGGCCTCTCCCCCTTCCCCTGGGGCCCCTCAGGTTCCCCACTCATCTGCTGATCCCCCACTATTCCGGGGCTGGCTGCTTCCCCCTGGAATTGGGGACGGACGGCTCAGTCTGCAGCCGTCGCCCAAGGAGGAATTACTTTCGCCTCCGCAACGCCAAACTGACGCCAGTGTTGCCTTTGTTCGGGCTATTTCCACAGCCGCTGGCATTCTGCGGATGGGTGAACCTGTCACTCCATTTCCTACAGATAACCTTTTGGAAGTTCTCTACCAGGGCTCTGGTGGACGGGGGCTGTTCCTTCCTTTTGAAGCGTCGCTCCATAATTCTCTACTGGGAGCTTGGGGTGCGCCCTGCTACGGGTGATCCAGTGCCTCAGCCGCTCCTGCATCGCCACCGTCTGGCTCCGCACGACCCTGTCTGCCTTTCCTTCCACCCTTCTACTCAAGGGTCTCTTCAACGGATGGCTTTTCCGTCCTTGCCTGTGGTGTTGTTCCCTCTGTCTCGAGAGGCCCAGTGGTTGGATTCATGGGGGCGTAACGTCTTCTCTTCTTCCAGTGCTGCCTTACGGGCGCTCAACACTCTGTGTGTGTTGGCTAGGGCTACTTCTAGCCTGTGGAACTCTGTGGAGTCCCTTCTTTCTCATGTTTCCTATGAGGGTATTCGTGCTGATCTGTGGAGCCATGTGTTGGATGGTAGGGAGGTGGGCGCGTTTATTCTTCGTGCGACCTTGGATGTTGCCAATGCTCTCGCCCGTGCTATGGCCACTTCTGTGGCTTTCCGGCGCCATGCTTGGCTACGTGATGCTGTTTTTCCTGAAAATATTAGGGAGCGTTTGGTTGACCTGCCCTTTGATGGGGTCCTTCTGTTTAACACTCATGCGGACTCCGCCATTCAGCGTCTTCTTGCGGGGCTCCGTTGTCCTCCTCCTCCGTGGGCTGGTTTGTTGATCCTCCGGGACTTGGTGGGAGGTGTTATCCCACTTGCTCCTGGAATCTGGTGTTTGGAGTGACCGTTACACTTTCTGTGTGGTCTGCTGTGCCTTCGGGGTCCCTTGGTTGCCCCCTCTCTTCAGTTGGCTGCTGGTTCAGCCCCTTTTTGGCAAGTGTACTTTTTGGCTGATTACTAAGCCTTCTGTGGTTTCTGACACAGGTTTTATGGTTTTGTTCATGTCATACCCTAAGTGGGGTACTTGTAGCTATCATATAGCTCTGTCTTACGCTGGGAGGGTGTGGACTTCCCCTTGCAGGTTCCTCGCCTTTCCTGATGTTGCTGTATTCAGCTGGTGCAGCTTCTTGGTCTTGCCTGTGTGTGGCTTTGCCATCTACGGCGTTGTGCTGCGGTGATTTTGCCCTTTTCTCCGCCGTTCGGCTTTGTCCTCTGTCTGGTGTTCCAGGAGAGATAATTTCCTGTGTTGACGGGTTGGTCCGTCCTACTTGTTTCTCCACTTATCTTCCGGCTAGCCACACTTCTGCGTGGATCGGTTCTGTCCGGAGCGGTCTCCTTCTAGGGGTCGTTCTGGATTTTTTCTAGCCTTGCCTTTGTTTTGAGCCCGGCATAGTCTGGGTGCTCCGTTTGGTGGCACTTGTCAGCGGCCAGCTGTGCCTGCCTGCTCTTCTGGTCTGCGGCCGGGGGCCTTGGTGTGGGCCCTGGCACTCCTGCTTCTTGTTCTGCTGGAGCCTTGTGATACTATGTCTTTCTTTCGCGCCTGCCCTTATTGACTGAGGTGCCGTTCTGTCTTGTCTGTCTACTTCAAGCTGTGATAGGTTCGGTTGCCCTCTTCACTGTATGTGTTTTCCAGTGGAGGCCTTTGCGTTTCTACCTCTTCTCTTTGGAGTCTGGGAGGTTATTCTTCCCCAATACTCCTCTGCGCTGCCTGTACATCTGGGGCTTGTGGCGGGGGGTCTCTGGTCCCTTGACTGGGCTTGGGGTGCACTGGCCCCCCTTTCGCCTTGTCCATGCTTTCTCCCGCTTGGTGGGGGCTGGGCTGCCTCTCATCTTCTTAACACATCCCCTGTGGGGTTGGTGTTTCCCCGAGATGGTGAGGTCTCTTCTGCTTGGGGGGGACTGGGCTATTCTCCCTGTCCCTGTGACTCATCCCCTATTTGGGGCCCTGTGTTTGTTCAGGCTGGGGAGGTCCTCTTGCAGACCCTCCTTCCCCTTGGGTATGGCTAGGGTATCTATTCTACGTTAAGGAATCTGCGGCTATGAGTCTATCAGATGTAAGAGTTATTTACCTTCGGAAACGATGTATCTGGTAGAGACGATTCTAGCCGCAGATTCCTTCACGACCCGCCCTACCTCCCCGTTCTGTGGGGACCCTTCTTTGGACTTCTGCACTTGCCTGCCTCCGGGTAGTTGACTCCTGCGAATGCCTTTTCTTACTCCCTCCCAAGGGGGATGCTTGTCTTGTTGTTTGCTCCAATCCTGCCTTTCTGGTGATTGGTTGATAATTTCACTGGTACTTCTGCGCCCCTGCACCCTGGTCTCCAGTGTGGGGTTTGCTCGTGTTGTTCCTCCTTTCGTTGCTTGCACTTCTGACTCCTTTGCAGTCCTTGGGGTTGAGGTCCTTTGGCCGGGTCTTGAGCCTTAGCCCTTTTAGGAGATGTCTCTCCCTGCTTGTGTTGTCGGGGGATGAATTGTCGTTGCTCTGTCGTTCTGTCCTTGGTGCCCTTCTCTGTTCTGGGCGGTGGTTGCAGATTTCTTCGTCTGCTGTACAATGTTTCACATGCTTTTTGCCCCTGGGGAGGCTGTTGTATTTGTTTGCAGGCTGCTTTGCAGTAGCTGTGCTCTGTTCTTTCCTTCCAGGACTTTTGCTGCATAGTACCTTGCACTATTCTGGATGGTGCTGTTCCTCACCATTCTTTTCTTCCCTTTCTGTTTACCTGATTTTTTCAAACACAGTTCCCGTATTCTCACAGTTTTTGTTTGTGATGGCTCCGCGTTGTGGCTCGGAAAAGTTTTTTGAAGAAAACTGACGAGGCGCGCCAGGGTGGGACTTATGTATCCTCGCTGAAGTCACGGACGCGGACGACGTCAGGGCGGAGTCACTTGGTGCCGGCGCTCAGGGATGCTGTGGCAAAAAGTTTTCCAGATCCAGTCTCACGCCTGGGGATAATTCTGTGTTAAGGAATCTGCGGCTAGAATCGTCTCTACCAGAAACATTGTTACCAAAGGTAAGTAACTCGTACGTCAATGCGCATCTTTAATCAGCTGACTTATACTGTTCCTGTATTCTCACAGTTTTTGTTTGTGATGGCTACGCGTTGTGGCTCGGAAAAGTTTTCTGAAGAAAACTGACGAGGCGCGCCGGGGTGGGACTTATGTATCCTCGTTGAAGTCATGGACGCGGACGACGTCAGGGCGGAGTCACTTGGTGCCGTTCCCCCCGGCGCTCAGGGATGCTGCGGCAAAAAGTTTTCCGGATCCAGTCTCACGCCTGGGGATAATTCTATGTTAAGGAATCTGCGGCTAGAATCGTCTCTACCAGACACATTGTTACCGAAGGTAAGTTACTCGTACGTCAATGCGCATCTTTAATCAGCTGACCTATACTAGTTTAAGTTTTTTTTTTTAACCCTTTATTGCAAATAACCATCAGCTTATTCACAAAATCAAGTACAATTGTTGTGCAAGCAATATATGTCGCTCCTAGCATATCAAGAGTAATAGCAGTGGGTTCCTGGGTGCGTGGATGATTACTTGTTAAATGCGCTGGCTGCTACCAAAGTTTCTTGGGATGCTCAATCTCAATAACTGCAAATCGAATCATTCCATAAACTAACTTTAGCCAAGGTAATACACGGAGACAAATGGGTCACGGTTTACATGGGGGTGATCATCATGCATGTTTTTAAATTACGGACTTCTTTTACAGGAAGCCGGTCTCGAGCAATCAGCAAGGCGTGTTTAAGCTGTAAAGAGAAGCGCACTGGAAACTCAGCGTGTTTTCTTTGAACCCGTTTTCCAAACAAAGGTAACTGAGTGTGAAATTAAGAGGTGTCAGAATACTTTACAGAATTGTCAGTATCTGATCAATATCAGAATTATAACACATATATTATCTTAGGTGGGCCCCCAACACGTGTTTCCTCCACCATTGAGATGTCCTGCGTTCTTTGAACGGATTGTTGGGGGCAAAGACTGCTAGATATTTTTCCATCACGTTTACAGAGTTATATGACTGAATTTTCAATCAGTTATGTTCTCTAAAAACTCAGTGTGTACTTCAGGTCGTGTACATAAGGACGAAGTTAGTTAGTTTATGGAATGATTCGGTTTGCAGTTATTGAGATTGAGCATCCCAAGAAACTTTGGTAGCAGCCAGCGCATTTAACTCGTATTCAGCTTGCAACAGGGAGTTTTGAATTGGGTGTTTTTATTTACAATTCTAGGTTATCACGCCTTGTTTTATTTATGGTGTGACTATAGCCGCATTATCAGGCTGCAGGAATTTGCTCTTGTCGGTAAGTGGACTTTTTATAAGCAAGTCGGTCACATTGATCACTGTTTTTGTATTTTTTTATTTTTTCACTTGATTTCTTTGTTTTGGTGAAGGTGAACTTTGAGTTGCATGTTTGCATTACTTTGAACTGAGTCCTTTAGAGTGCTTAAATAGGAGTGACTTGAACCACTTTGTGTTGCATAGTACATTTGACAAATCGTATTTTATTTTCACAGTTCCCCTGAAAAAGGGATCTTGCATCCGAAATGCATTGGGATCTACGACAGCATTTTTGGAAACTTATGATTGTTTAGTATTGAATCGAATAGGCTGATGTGTTTTATGTTAGAAATTGTATCAATCATGCTGGAAAAAGTTTGAATTCTAAGTAAAAGAATCATGAAAAGCTAATTGAATCTAAGTTATTGAAAAATTGTTATATGGACGAAATTGTGAGCGACTACATAAACAGTAGGAAACAGTGGTTATATTATTCAGCAAACGGTGAGTTTGCTCTAGCAGTGCAGGCAGGGTCAAGTGATCTGGTGACACTTGAAAGATCATTTTAGTTGGACAGGGGAGGGTAGCTACCTCCTTCCCGCCTAG
Organism: Lissotriton vulgaris; assembly: GCF_964263255.1. Taxonomy (NCBI): domain Eukaryota; kingdom Metazoa; phylum Chordata; class Amphibia; order Caudata; family Salamandridae; genus Lissotriton; species Lissotriton vulgaris. The sequence goes on from NC_141697.1 coordinate 1,059,564,415, forward strand.
CACGCCCAGACTAAAGCATTTGATAAGTGTAAAATTAGGATTTAAGAAGCAAACAACCCTTTCCTCATAACGTTGTGAGAAGGCCATATCTCTGCTGGTATGAGATGGGAGGGTGTCAAGCCAGACCAGAAGCTTGCATTTTGCAGGAAACCTTGAGCTGATCCCTATTTTTAGACCAGGGTTTGTGACATTTGACAAACCGGCAATTCCATCTAAACAAGGCCGTCCATCAGGAGGGCTGCTCATCTTGATTAGCATCACATTAAATTGTGACACTAAGGAGCTTCTTCCCAACAACCTAGACATTCTTGGGCTTAGGCTAAAAGGCAAACTGGGCAAGAGTATAGACATATTTAATGTTTGTGCAAGGAGCTCCAGAGGAGGCAGATCATCAACCCTACAAGCTCTAGATGAGATCCTGGATGCAAAGCAAGCTGCCCAGCCTTAATTGTGGGTAGCAACTGCAATGTCACTTTTGAGCCGCTTGATTGGGAAGATCTCCAATAGGTTAATGAGGAGGACAAAATGTGGTCGGTCCCATCTCTGGAGCTTTCACCAATAAAGAAGTGGTCACAAGCAGACCTACAGATGAATTCTATAACCCTAGAATATAAGCTACAGGCCGCAAATGGAAGAACTCACTCTGACAAAGGAGGGGGGGATGACCCACATTGGACCAAATGGGACTAGCCGCCGGATAGACTATATACTGGTGGACCTCATTCCATGGCTGCTAGTATTAGATAGGTCTATAATCCAGACCTGTGAAAGTGACCACAATCTACTTAGCACGACACTTGAACACCCAAGGGGTGAAAAGGTGAGGATAGACCCAGACAAATTGCCACCAAAGAGGTGATACCCTCAAACAACAAACACTGACTTAAATGGCCCATGGTTATGGCGGACGAACTCAAGCTTAATATCTTAAAAAGTGATCTTGAGATTCACTTGGCGGTGTTGCTACCCCCGTCAGATGAGTTGACTACACCGACAAGCTGCAGCGCCCTACATTCGAAGTTTTTTGAACATCTGGTTAGAAATTTCATTGTCCATTCACACAAGGACAGGACAAACCAGGGAAGACCAGCTAAGACGAACTCCTGGTTTACAAAGGAGTGCAGATCCCTAAGAAGGCGGTTGTTCATAGCTATAAGACAAAGGGACATCCCATTGATACGAGACCTAAGGAGGCAATATATATACTGGTCCAAACAAAGGCAAAGAGAGAGAATGGGATGAGAAGAGATGGGAAGAACTTGGGGAGGCTATCTCCCAACCAGATGCAAGGACGTTTTGGGCACTCGTGGGCAAGAGCAATTTTGAAAGGTCGCCCCCTCTAGCCAACAGCATGCCAGCTAACTCGTGGCAAGAGCACTTTGGTGACCTGTACTCCATTTCCTGCAGTCACGACAAGGAACCAATATGCCTCAATTTACTCCGATCATCACATTGCCTCTTGTTCATCAGAGAGGAAATCCTGGCCTCTTTGGAGGCAAATGTACCTGCTAATGCCCTGGCCCGGATGGCATTCCAAGAGACGTCTTCCGCTCTGTCAGGGACAATTGGGCAACATTCATAATGACACTTCCCAATGACATTGCTGGGGGGGTGGGAAGAATCCTGCAAGGGGGCTGAAGTGATTCCTGTAGGAAGCTGGCTCTGTATATACTATACCAAATATAGTGTGCACAGAATCCAGTGGAACCCCAAAGGTAGGCAGAGGTAAAAGTAGATAGCACCGTACCTTCTATTTGTGGTACTATGGGCGAGCAGTAATGCTTTATTAGAGGGTAGTGTTAAGCATTTGTTGTACACACTCAATCAGCAAATGATTGTACACACTCAAAGACTGAATTTCAGACCAATTGGTTTTGTATAAAAATATTCTTTTAGTTATTTTATTTCCTAGAACCAAGCAAGCCTAGCACAGGGAAGTGATTTATACCATGCAGTAATAATACAGTTTGAATTGCAGTTGTATATATACTTTAGTTTGATTACAGTAGAATTACTGGTAATGCAATACTTTGAAATATTGGACATATACTTTGTATTGACTTTAATAGGATGTCAAGTAAATTACTTTACAGATTACTTTTTCTTACACAGTGTAGTATACCTGGATACTGCACTGGGGCATTTCCTGTAAACAGGTAAGTAAAAGCATGTTGGTTATTTGGTTACAGTTTTAGAGACTTTTATAGATTTTCCAATTCCACACTTAGAAACTTTTTCATAGAAAACAGTCAATTTTATCCTATGGGAGAAAATAGTAGTATCGGTTCAGAGATAAGTACTTTGTTGTGGGAGTTGGGTTTCTGGGGTTAGACTCGGGGGGCCCCCCCCCATGGTCGAGGATGCACTCTCATAGTACCCTCAGCGGAACTAGGGCAGCCGGGTGCAGAGTGCTGAGGCACAATGTTATCCAATGGGGGATAGGGGGCCTCTAGTTGGTGGCTGCTTACGAGCAGGCCACAAGGTTGTGGGAGCAAAGCTCCTGGACTTAAGCTCAGGGCAAATGGGTGTTCATGGTAATACCAAAGGTACACTCTCAGCGGCACAAGGGCGGCCGGGTGCAGGGTGCTGTTTTGTCATCGGGTGCCCTGTTACTTTCAATGGGGATTCTCCAGTTTGCAAACACACTGCAGGCCCGGGACGAAGGTCTTCTGAGAGAGACCACCGCTTGCAGAGGTCAGTTGAGATGCTGGGGGTTGGCTAGACACCGTTGGTTGGGCCACCCAACGCTGTGGGGCGTCGGGTGCAGGGTTGTTTTTTAGGGTCGGGTCTTCTTACCAGCTCCTGGTCGCGGTTGGGGCACCTACCGGATTGAGGCTGCAGGCGTCGGCTGGAGGCTTGAAGCAGGTCAGGGATATCTGGATCTCAGGTATGGATCGCGGGGGAGACCTCCTCGTGATGTTGGGCCACTTGGACTCAAGCTGTGGGCGACGGGTGCAGACTCGCGGATTATGCCAGAGCTGGAGTATGTTCGTGAACAAATCCGGTGTTCCCGGGAGACAGTCTTTTCCTTGGATGGCAGGCAGGTCCTCAGGGTTCTTGGGGTTGCTGGCTGCAGGTCACACCGGAATTTTGCTTCTGCAGGTTCGAGGTGGATACAGGCTGGTAGGGCTGGGACCAAGTCAGTGGGCGCCCTCCTCTTCTTAGCTTCAGCATGGCTGTTTGGTCCTTATTCTTCTTTTCTTCTTGGTTGTTGCTTGTTTGAGGAGGCAAGTTTCATGGGTGCCCCTAAATACTATAGTTAGGGGCGTTACTGGTTGACCAACGGGTCCCTTCCTTGGGGTGGGTACACCCCCTTTTATGCAACCCTCCAATGGGAGGGGGGCATATGCCTCAATCTGGTTGGCTGGGTCCCCCCCATCTGCAAGATGGCGGGAACTGAGGGTGGTGCTTCACCTCGCCCCCACCTGAGGGGTTAGGTTGGGAGAGGTGGGGCCACCTCCCTTCCTCACTTGGTTTTCCCGCTGGTTCTCCTGCCCAAAGTGGGGGTCGGGACCAGTTGCTGGAAGCAGCAAAATGCCTGGGGAAGCTCATAAAGGCAGAAAGCCTTTGAACCTTCCCCTTCGTGGACCCCCGTGCACCTCGTCCCAGGATGTGCATTGTTTCAGACCCTCGAGAGCAGTAGGCTCTCGACCCAGGGGTCCAGAAACAGGTCTGGTAGAGGCAGCTGGGGAGCAGCCACTCAGCCTGGACACTAGTGTTAGGTCATTTTTCAGGGGTCATCTCTAAGATGCCCTCTGCGTGCATTTTTCACTAAATCCCACACTGGCATCAGTGACTGTTTAATGTGGTGAGAAGTTTGATACCAAACTTCTCAGTTTTCAGTAAAGCCATTATGGTACTGTGGAGTTTGTACTGACGAACTCCCAGCACCATATACTCCTAATGGCATTACTGCACTTACAATGTTTAAGAATTGGCTTAGACACTGTAGGGGTACAGGGCTCATGAACCTGTACCCTCACCACTGGTACAGTGCATCCAGCTAGAGGGGTGGCTGATCTATGCCAGGGCAGTGGGTTGCATGTATGGCTCATATGGATGTGTGCCATGTCGTCTCTTCACTTTGTTCTGGACCAAAACATGCAGCCTGCAAAGGCAGTGTGCGAGTGTAAAGGTACACGGCCTCTAAGGGTGGCACAATAAATGCTGCATCCCTTAAAGGCCTTCCCTGGTCACAGTGCCCCGGGTACCTGTGGTACCATTTACCAGGGGATAACCTGTGGCCAGAGAGTGCCAATTGGGTGTGGTCTTCAGTGCAGCTTTAGGAAAGAACATAGGCCCTGGGTACCTGATTGGCAGGAGCCCAGGGCACACTCAGTCAAAGTACATCAGCAGTTCAGCAAAAAGTGGAGGCAACCATGCAGAAAGAGGGCACTGCCTCACGATTCCCATCTTCAAAAAGGGTGATAGAAGAAACCCTTCCAACTATCGGCCAGTTAGCCTGATCGATTATGTCCAAAAAGTCTTCTGCCACTCGCTTCTAGCAATGGTTCAGGATTGGATGGATGTGAATTACATCCGCTCTCCCCTCCAAGCGGGTTTCCGACAGAAAACCGGTAGAATCGATCAGGGCTTCCGCCTCCTCTTGTAGTATTGGAAAGTGGTACTGCTGGGCAAGGGGAGTATATACATAGCATTCATAGATCTAAAATCAACATTTGACCTTGTTCCCAGAGACAAACTTTGGTGGGTGCTTAGGGAGATGGGTATGCCCCCGGGAATTCTGGTGCTTTTAATTAAGCTTCACAAAGAGAACTTCCCAGGGTAAGATGGGGCAGCCAGGGACAAGTCACCACCCCATCAGAATACAGCGGGGGTTTGCCAGGGTTACGTCCTGGCTCCAACTTTGTTATCACCTTACATCAACCAAATTGTTGAATTCTTATGCCATCTCAGCAGACGCTCCCTCCCTAGCAAACCAAAAAACTGCCACACTCCTATTCGCAGATGAAACCCTTCTTGTCTCAAAGACACCTATGGGCTTGCAAAAATTATTACATCAATTCAAGCTCTTCTGCGATGGGAGGGGCCTTGAAATAAACACCTCTAAAACTAAGCTAATGTTCCTGAACCAAAAAAAAACTAAAAATCTTTCAAAGGGAACCTGCTTTCAGATAACATCCCTCTAAAGAGAGTGAGCTCCTTCACCTTCGATTATCTGGGAATCAAACTGTCAGAGGCCATGGCCTGGGAACATCATCTCAACAAGGCCTACCTTAAATTCTCACAGGTAACTGGGGGTTTGAGGAAAGAACATTGTCTCCCTCATACTAAGCCATTCGCGCCAGCACTGAAACTATATAGCTGTGAGCAGTGCCCTATATGGGGCTGAGCTCTGGGGCTAGGCAAAAGCAAGTGACCTCCCAGTCTCAGAGAACAGGTTCTTTAGAAATTTGGTCTCCCTCCCGCAAAGTACTCCCCTCTGTCCACTAAAGCTCGACATCGGTATTAAGCCTATTAGTGACCTAGCGAAGCTTCGCCCCTTGCCATTTTGGCAGAGGATTGTCACTACCCGCGAACTGACACCCTATGCCGTAGCTTTTAATGAGGTATGTGCCCTAGACACCACGAGTAAAATAGGCTGGATCAAACATGCTAGAAGCCTTAAGTCCAGCATTGGCTGACCCAGACATAATAACAACTGCCCACCAACCCATATCAAAAGACAGATTAAACTCCTATACTGGTAATGGGTCAAGCTCAATGCAGGCAGAAATATCAACCAGAGCAGATTAACTGAAGAATTTAGAGACTTCTCGGTCAGCCGCTCCCTAGAAAGCTACCTTGATTTAATCGAGGTGCCGGCAGATAGGAAGCTCTATATTTAGGCTTTCCTGTTTTCAGTTTCTATTTTTGGGAAATTCTGGTGGTGTTTTCTCAGTGTTTTCCAGTGATTTTAATACCTCAAAAAAACAGTGCTTTTCAGTGGTTACTCATTTTTGCGTCATAAAAAAACAATTGAAACGGTGTTTTACCGGTGTTTATGGAACGCTTTGCTTTTATTATTGCTTTTTCAATTTTTCTTCAGAAATTGTATACTGTTCTACATTTCAGAAGCTTAAAACAGTCATGAAACACTTTCCATTGTCCTTTGATTCTGCAGCTCAGATTTAACAAGCATTTGCAATGCAATAGGTTTTGCATTTATGCGAGTTTAAGCTATTGGCATTGTAAATGGCAAAGCCTTTTATTTATATTTTAAAAACGAAAACAAAAATAAAAGGCATTGTTATTTGCAATGTCTATAGCTCAAACTCGTGTAAATGCCAGACCTAATGCATTGCAAATGCTTGTTTTAAATAAAAGCGTGAATTGGTCACTCAGCAAGCTTGCAGTTACAGTCTGTGTTCCAGAATCACCACCCCTCTTCTGCTCAGAGAGTGTTGCACTCCACAAAGGACATGGTCACCTGACTAGTGCAGTGTCTGCTTCTTAAGCATGTTTCTGGTAGCCTACCAACTCTGATTAGGGACTTGGTAAACATCAATTGCATATTTTGAGTTTGCAGTTCAATGAAGACAGGGAATCACGCGCATTTAAAATACAAGCATTGCCATAGCCAATAGGTCTCACTTTGAGGAGCACACGGTTATGAGCAGGGTCGGCAATTGAACAGGAAAGTCTTTTTTTTAACTGTAAACCTTAGGACTTCTGGTTTTCAACAAGCAAGTAGTGCACTCAAGGGAGATTGGAGTACCTCATGGCGCTGTACGGTGCCTGCTCATGCCACCCAAAAATATCTATATGACGGACAATAGGGGCCTTAAAAAGACTGCTACCTCCTCACAAATATCAGTCAATCTAGGATTTATGAAACACGGTGACCACCAATAATTACATAGTTCTGCTATCAAAGGCTATTTTAATGAACCGTTAATAGAAATATATTAAAATTCATCTTTAAAAATGTTCCGACCTTTAGACTGGAGAGACCTTGCTTTTGGAAAACAGAGGTTCTAAGTACTGCACATACTTCGAAGGCACAACGGACCTGCCCTGGACAAATACCATGTGTTTTCATTAGCCCCCTGAACAGCTTCATTGGAAGGGCTTGCATATTGTTTTTATTGCATCTAACGCGCGCCGTGAGTCACTGTCTGGTGCAGCTCAATTTACACAGGGTCTTCCACGCACGAGTCCTGACCCAGTTGTCTGAGTAGGTGAAAGGAAACTCAGCAATAATGAAAACGAAAACTTGCACCAAAGACTAAGTAAATCTGCCCGAGCTCGGTAAAAGTCCCCGGCTTCCACACAGTGTGACATGAGCTGTCAAAATGGCAAAAGCAATGCTGCAGTGTGGTTCCGGCTACGGCCGCGGTATACACAGTGACAGAGCAAAACCAGATGCACTTCTAGGTGAGCATTTATATTTACTGAGCGCTTAATGAGGGTTTGATAGGGACACAGCAACAAGTTATTCCGTGTAAGTGGTGGGGATGCCTACAAGGGGCTCCGGGTTTATGGGGAAGAATAGGGGATCTTAAGCAGAGCCGGGGTGCTTTGAGACGGCGTGCGTGGGGCTTAGAAGATTAGGACTGCTGGGATATTGTTTTGTGGTGTCAAAGGAAAATGAGATGCAGAAAGTCAGAGGTAGCGCGGCGGGAGGTGCCCTAATAATGTTTACAGATGCCATTTTCTCCGGTTAAGACCGCATATTCCTATACAGTAAACCTACAGAAATGCACCCTGGCACCACGACGGGCTGCTTTGTCAATGTGTTTACACTCTCAGACAGCTATTACATGCAAGCAGGTACTGTTGTGACATTACATATTTGAGAAGCATTCTTTAGAGCCGACTTAAAAGCATATAAGACCAAACTTGAGCACTCTTGCAGGGCAGGCATAGACTAAACTGTGCATGTGTGTAGTCGGTGCAGAGAGGGCCACACATGTCAGGGTTCGACGCCATCAAGGAAGGCAGTGGAGGGCTGTGCTAGGCGAGAACTAACGATCCAGAAAAGAGCGCGCCACCTCTTTCTCTGGTGCCTGTCCCCCACTACTTTATTGACAAAGCCTCGTTTAAGTAAATGGTCTTTTGAAAGACCTGTGAAGTACTCGGGTGCGGCCCGCCCCAGTAAGACAATAGACCACAACAGCTCCTCTCCCCCCACGTGAGCCAGGCAGGGGGCCTGGTGTTACTCTGACCCTTGAGCAATTCACACCTCGACTGCCCATTTGCAGAAGCAGTGTTTTAACCTGACACCTCCGTGCAGACACCACAGGCAGGCCAATTATTTGTATTGCTTTGGCTCCATCAAGTGGCCAAAAAGCGCAACAACAATGAAAATCAGTGAGACTCGGTTTCAACCGAGTCAGCTGATTTTCATTCAGTAGGGTATTGTCGTTTAGAGTCGGTTTTAACCGAATTCCGAACAGCCTATCTATATTCAATTCAGACATGGTAGTCTGCTAATTAACGCATTCACAAACTCTTGGCTCCCTAACAAAGCCCAGCCCAAGAGCTGCCCCTGTATGCATGAATCAACATGCCATGTTGCCTTTGCCCGCATAGCATACGTAAAACCTAGGGGTAAATGGTTAATCCCAGTCTGCAGACAGCTTGGAACTTGTGACTTTAGAGTGGCCTTGCACATGCTGAAATCCGATGCAAGACCATTACTCATGTGCGCAATAGCGAAGTTTCTGGGCCCCTTGTGTGCGATAAGAAGGAAGGTATTGGCAACCGTCCCGTTTCACCCTTGAGAACCCTAGTTGCGATGAACCTCCCTATTAGATTGATTGTCACTCTGGTCCATTGAAGTACTAGCTTTAATTTGACTCAACACGGGAATCCTCACCCGGCCCGGACACAGAAAGGATTGACAGATTGATAGCTCTTTCTCGATTCTGTGGGTGGTGGTGCATGGCCGTTCTGAGTTAGTGGAGCTATTTGTCTGGTTAATTCTGATAACGAACAAGACTCCTCCATGCTAACTAGTTACGCGACCCCCAGCGGTCAGCGTCCAACTTCTTAGAGGGACAAGTGGCGTTCAGCCACACGAGATCGAGCAATAACAGGTCTGTGATGCCCTTAGATGTCCGGGGCTGCACGCGCACTACACTGAACGGATCAGCGTGTGTCTACCCTTCGCTGACAGGTGCGGGTAACCAGCTGAACCCCGTTCGTGATGGGGATTGGGGATTGCAATTATTTCCCATGAACGAGGAATTCCCAGTAAGTGCGGGTCATAAGCTCGCGTTGATTAAGTCCCTGCCCTTTGTACACACCGCCCGTCGCTACTACCGATTGGATGGTTTAGTGAGGTCCTCGGATCGGCCACGCCGGGGTCGGCAACTGCCCTGGTGGAGCACCGAGAAGACTATCAAACTTGACTATCTAGAGGAAGTAAAAGTCGTAACAAGGTTTCCGTAGGTGAACCTGCGGAAGGATCATTAACGGCGGAGCGGCCCGAGCGGCCGACTGCGCCAGCCCGAAGCCCTCAGCCGCCTCCTGAGAGCACACACCGTAGGCACAGGGCCCGGCCCTGCCCTGGCGTGCCCCGGCCCGGCAGAGCGGTCCGCTGCCACACGGGGCGCTTGGGTGAAGGAACAGGACTTCGGAGGGCATCTTCCCCCTCAGGTGAACGGCCCGACCGACGCGTGAGGGACCAGGGATGGCAGGGGGCAGCCCCTGTCCCTCTCCGAGACGGAATCAAAGTTCACCCGGCACGACGTTCCCCCCCAGGTGGGGGGGGGAAAATCGAATGGCATTGCTTCCCCGGGCTGATACCGCCCCCTTCCCGGAAAAGGCCCTGCCGCCAGCTAGGCCCTTCTCACGCGGCAGGGAGGCCTGGTAGAGAAGGGGCCAAGGGCCTGTGAGGGGAGGCGTGGGGTAAGGGGGAAGCCGCCTGGCTCTTCCCCTACCAGCGCCTCCGACCCGGGCAAGGGGCGGTGGTGGGCTAATAGCCAGCGGCTGACGTGCA